>NC_044017.1:13677083-15055000 GCF_900496995.4 Aquila chrysaetos chrysaetos
TTAGAACCTGAAAATGTTTAAATCAAAAAACAGAACTGGTATAGCTTGTTACTAGTTTTTCCCATGAAGAAAAAAACAAACAAACAAAGGAGAAGAGTAACAAAACTATGATAAACACAAGCAGGTGAATTTTGATCTCCCAATATTTTTACCATGACTACTCACTTTTTTGAACAAAAGGATTGTTTTACTAGTACAAAAAAAAGACAAATCAGGATTTTTTATGTGAAAATAGACTGCATATCTAAATAAAGACATGCATGAGCATACATCGAAATTTTCATGCCAAATATACATTTATATCATAATACTGTGCAAGAACACAATAAAAATAAATAAATCAATGAAAGCCCTGTGAGGTGGTCAGTAAAGCTCATTTGTGCATTCCCTTCCTTTCCAGGGGGAAAAAAAAAAAAAGTTTTTACCCTTTCTTAAATATGTTATCACAGAGGCACCACCAGTGCTGCTGATGGTCTCAGCTTTGGCCAGTGGTGGGCCCATTTTGGAGATGACTACAGCTGGCTGTGTCTGACATGGGGCCAGCTCCTGATGTCTTCTTGCAGAAACCACGTCTGCAGCACGCCTGCTACCAAAACCTTGCCAAGTAAACCCAATACATTCTCACATTGAGTTGTTTTCTGGCATCAAAGCACAGATGATGTGCAACATGGTACACTCAGACATAAAGATCTTGTTGATGCAGAATTTTTCTCATAGCTTATTTATTTCTCATTCTGTGTTTCTTACTGATTTTTGGAATGAAACTATTGTACTATTGTCTATTGTCTGTAGTCTATATTGTCTATAGTCTATAAAGACTATTGTCATGTCTGTCACTGTTTATTTTGGGTTTTTTTTGCAAGCTCAAATTTCATATTTTGTCCAGCAGAAAATGATTTTTCAATATATTTTCACTCTTAACATTGTTTATTTTGATCTATGTATCTCAAAGGAGTAGTTTATGATTTCATTTTCATTTTAGTATTTTACAGATTTCCAATTATTTCACTGCAACTGGACTTCCATTAGAAGATTTGGAAAACCACAGTTCTGTTAACTATACTTGTGGTAGTTCATATAGCTGGCAAAGTCTTCCAATAACTACTATTGTAAAGGCAAGTTGGTACAGTAGTATTTTATGTCACAGTACTATAAGGAAGAAAAATGTAATAAGTACTTAGTTTTTGATAGTGAAAATATCAACTTGATGAACTGAGCCTATGTTATTAAAATGTTGAGCATTAACACACCTTTCTGCTTTGCAGTTATAAGTAATGATCACATTTCTAAACTGATACATGGGGCTGGGATTTCAAAGATAAAGACAGATATCTAAACTTAGACATGCATAAATAAAGGACATGGATTGGAATTCCATGCTATGATAGCTGTCTAAGATATTTGGGGTGAGTGATCTTTGGTGGAGTTTTTGCTGCTTATTCACTGAACTCAGACTGCAGATTTTGGCTGTTACTTTTAGGTAGCTAAAGTGAGATGAACTAAACTCCATCCCCAGTAGAAATCAAAGAATCACAGAAAGGTTGAGGTTGGAAGGGACCTCTGGAGGTCATCTGGTCCAACATCCTTGCTCAAGCAGAGCCACCTAGAGCCGGTAGCCCAGGACCATATCCAGACAGCTTTTGAAGATCTCCAGGGATGGAGATTCCACAGCCTCCCTGGGCAACCTGTTCCAGTGCTTAGTCACCCTCACAATAAAGGAGTGTTTCCTGATGTTCTGACAGAACCTCCTGCATTTCAGGTTGTGCCCATTGCCTCTTGTCCTGCCACTGAGCACCACTGAAAAGAGCCTGGCTCCATCCTCTTTGCACACTCCCTTCAGGCATATATATATACATTGATGAGATCCCTCCCTTAAGCTCCTCTTCTCCAGGCTGAAAAGTCCCAGTTCTCTCAGCCTTTCCTCATAGGCGAGATGTGCCAGTCCCTTCACCTTCGTGGTCCTTCGCTGGATTCTGTCTAGTAGCTCCAAAAGTAAACTGTCAGAAAGAGTATAGATACAATAATTCATTGTCCTTCCCAAGCTCCATGGACTGATTTTGAATTTCTTTTCAAGAAAAGTATGCCTTGCTAGTCATAGCTTTTAGTTTTGGCACACCCCCCCCGGGAAACTCAAGATGCATATGATTGTGCTCAAGTTGAGGAGACCTTTGACTTTAAAACTTGCAAGACTAATGAGCGTTCCGACAACCAGTTTTCATTTTACTGGATTTTGTGTTTAGTAACAAAAGAAAAAAAAACAAAAACAGATTGCCTACAATCAAGAAAACCTGATTACATTTTGGGTTTAATTCTGGGCACAGGAAGATAAGTATGTATCTTGGGTATTCTTGTAGGGTTTTCCTGAGCCATCTGTACACTGGAACATTGTGCTGGGTATCGGGTCTGGAAGCTTGTGGTCAAATCTTAATTTGCCCTGAAAGCAAACATTCACATCAAGTACAACATGTGGAGTAGACAGCAGTCATGTAAAACCTTGTTACTAGCCCACCTATGCCCCTTCAGCATTTCTGTTGTACCTGACTTGCCTGGCTTATGTAGAATTTTTGACCCTGCTGGAAACTTTTTGTAGAAGTTTCTGCAATATCAGTACCAACACAGATCGTAAGACTCACACCTGAACTTTCCAACAAATACTAGTTGGGAAAAGAAATTGCATGTAACCATTGTGAAAGTAGCAGGACAAAAGGTTATAACAAGAGGCAGCATCACTACAGAATTTGTATGAAAACACAAAATAAGATCAGTATTACATTTCAAAATGCTGAATTCTTATATCTGTTAGGAACTGGTGGTCACTCAGTATAACTTACAGCAGGTACCTAAACACTGCAGAGTATATCATATATAATAGGCTGCTACTTTGGATATGCATCACTGTATATCTGGTACATGTATTCACAAGATCCTTCAGGTGTCTTACGGTCATTAGCAGGCATCAAGCCAGCTCAGCCTCCTACACTAAAAGCCCTGTCTTCCCCAGGGATGTCTATTGGTCATGCAGGGAACTTTAAAGCTAGAGGGTTCTCTTTCTGGAGCCAATTAAAAATACCCTGGATCCCCAGAAAGCATTTCTGTTCAGACAATACCTAGGTGGAACAAGAGCAGAATGTTCCCAGAAAAAAACAGGTAAGAAGCAAAGAACTGCCTCTGCTCTTGTCCTAAAAGGTGCAAAAGGGAAAAGTGAACAGGGACTTACATCACTCTGTGTCCACAAGATGGAGGGCTTAATTCCCAAGCATCTTTTAAAACAACCTTTAAATAATAGTAAACAAAATAAGAACAACAAAATCCCACAAACTGATAGATATATTTCTAATTGACTAATTTAAACATAGTAATAAAATGTTATTACCTTTTAAAACCCTTATCTGGTCTCTTCTGCCTATCTGCACCCTGAGCAGGTGCTTCCCTTTCCACATAGCTGCTCAGGAGCCCTAGCTTTAGTGGGCCTGCTGCTGTGGATGCCATCCAATGCCTGCCTTTTGCAGGCATGTGTGTCATATGTTGGCTCTTTTCCTGGTGCCACTGAAACCAACAATGATAGCCAGTGAAACAGACTGTGGGATGATTTGCCTGATGTTCAGAGAGGCAGGTTTATGAAAATGTTCTGAGCATATGCCAGCTCTCTTGATTTCTCCCTTGAGAAGTAATTGTGGTACAAAATTCTTAGTATTAATATTTTTTTTCTCTACCTTAGTAGACTGTCCAGAGCACAACCACCAGTTCAAGTCCATCATCATACAATTCATGTCCTAAAGAAAGTTCCTGTCTAGTGAACCTTGGCGAGCTGCCTCCAATTGCCTTCCAGATATTCTGTCTACCCATCCTTTTTTCACATTTTTGGTATGCTGCAAGGTACTGAAGATGCTGTGACTCTGCAATAGCTCAGATGGTCTTCATATAAGTCCTTAGGAGAATGAAAGGTGAGAGAGGGGATAGGGCAAGAGACAATGAAGGAAACCAGAGTTGCTCAGTGCCATTTGGAGGAAGGTCTGTAACCCCCTTACTCTTTCCTCTGCGTGTGTCTGTGTCCTTGCACAGAAGCAGAATTGTGGTTTATTGAGGTCAAAGTCACTTGCTACCTCAATCTCTCCTCATGGGAAACAAAAACACATACCGACCTTTGCTTGCAGTGACTGAGGTTTTTTACAGAAGTTACTGTGAACCAACAGCTACTTAGATAGAAATTTGTATTCCCGTAGGCTGGAGACATGTTAGACTCACAAAAACTTATCTGTTAGACTTTATGAGACTGCCATCCACAGACTTTGTTCAGTCTGACAGTATGAGCTGAAATTTGATGCTGTGAGAGTTGCTGCCTAAGACTGAGTGTGGCAAGATCAAAAGTCCTAACATCAGGCTGGCTTCTCCTTGCATAGGCATTATCCTAGAGATGTTCCCTTTGCTCCTTTAAGTATTCCACAGCCTGTCCTCTCTGCCACATTAGTCACCCCTCTATAATAAAACAGTAATAACATTTCTTTCACATCAGTGTTGTGATACTGCTTCAGTTTAAGACGCAGAATTATCCAAGTGCTCTTGTTACGATAAATGATACGTAGCACAGATACCTCTGTTGTGTGGTAGATACTCTGCATCAACATCTGTTCTACTGTAATGCATTTCTTTTGCAGTAATGTCCTGTGTATTCCTTCTTCCTTCAGAGACTACTTTTATTTACTTGCCTTTTATATTTGTTCATTTGAGAGCTGTAGGTTGTTCTTTTCCTTTTCACAGGAACAAAAGCTGTAGAGCACCCCATGGGTCAGCACAAAAGAGGCTTAACTAGGCTGCTGTTTTCTGAAATCTTCCATAGTATTCCGTAGTGAATCATCTGTATATTCTTTTAAACAATTTTATTCTGTTTTACAAAGAAATTCCTTTCAAAGCACAGGAATTTTTTTTTTTTTAACTTTCCAGCATACAGTCTTCTTGCACATCATCTTGTCTTTTGATGATCTGATCCAGGGAATAAGGTATAATTAAAAGTGCAAAAGAAACCAAGCTTCCCAAATATATTATTGCAAGAACTGCTGCCTGATCACTTATATCAGTTCTCAGCAATTTTTTAACTTCAGTATTAACCTGGACCTCCCTAAAAGTCATATTACCTTTTTTGTAATAATTGCACTTACACAGATTCTCCACTTTAATGTTGCATAAATTATTGTCCTCTGTAAGAAACTGAATTGTTAGCTCGAGCCCTTTGTCTCAATGATTGTTAGGTGTGAGGGACTGGACTGTCATCTCAAGCCATTCATCTCAAGGAACTGTGAACTGTTTATCTCCAGCCCTTTGTCTCTGAGATGGCTTGTTGAAGCCATAAGGCCATAAGGACAATTACCAGGCCACTGAGGCATCCAGGGGAGGAAACAGGGCTGGAGCCAATGAAGCATGCAAGAATGTGGAGAGTACCATGGAAACGGTAGTCTTTGAGATAAGATACTGGTTTCTGGTGTTGAACACACAAAGGTCGAAGGTCGAAACCTGCAGAGTGTGAACAGTGCATGAACAATTCATATGTGCATACGTCATCAAAATATGCCCTATAAAAAAATGTGGAGACAAGCCGTGGTGTGCACCCACCACTGAAGAATTGAAGACTGAGGACCAACGGGATGCCGCTGGATCTGTGGTGGTGACTATCCTTGCAACTCTATCCCAACTGCTTGCTTGTTTTCTGCCTTTTCTTCCACTCTATCCTATTGCTACTATTTTCTACTTTTGATACTTTTGATAATAAGAACTCTTTTGGGTATATGGCATTTGACCTTGTTTGTGTCTTAATCTCACTCTTGGGATCATATCGAAACCTTCCCCAACGTTGGATCGGGACGTCCTCTTTCATTTGAAATATAGCATGACATTATTTATCAGTAAAGTTCAAACTAATCCAATAAGAGTCTTTGTCCTAGCAAAAACTCTTGGCTGCTAAGTGCATCAAAATGTTGACATGTCACTTATAACTAAAATTGTTAAAACAAAAAAAAAAAAAGGAAGTTTTGTGTCTGAAAAAAGCGAGTCCAGAAAAATGTTTGGTTATGTGATAAAAAGCTCATCTCCCTACTCAAGCAGGAGCGCAGAGGCAGGGGAGGCAGAGGAACCCCAATAACTTAGTTGGAGAGACAAACACTGCCCTGGCCCAAGGGTCAGCTGAGATGCACGTGTGTCTGTGTGGGTGTGTGTCTGTCTGTCCCTCTGTGCCTGAGGCAACAGAGGGAGAGCAAAGATCCAGGACCAGCTGATGGATGAACTGTGCATGGAATCCCAGTTCCTGGAGGGATCTGAAGTGTGTGTGTTTGTGTGTCTGTGTGTTAGTGCATGTGTGCAAAGGGGTCTGTATCAGCAACTGGAGTGGGGCTGCCGTGCAGGGGCTCAGTGCAGATGCCAGCAACTGGGCATACTGGGATCCAAGGGCAACTACTGGGCAGACCAAGTGTCTGAGCTAGAGGGATCCATGTTGCACGTATGTATATATACACACATATATATATTCCACTAATTTGCCTTTATCCTGACCAGCCACAGAGGGGATTTGATGGCTCCCTAATATAAAAATGTAGGCTGACACAGTGATCTTAAATAATATTTCATTTCAGATTAAGTCTGAAGGATTCATTTGTATATCTGATTTTATTTTGGTGTTCTCAAAATGTTTTATTTTTAATTCTAGCCTTTTTAATTTGTTTTTCTTACAATTAAATTGAAGTTTTAAATTGTAATTAATATAATTATTATATTAATTTGTTTTATAAATTCAGAGTTGTTTATTTTTAAGTAAGGAAAATAAGGAAAATGGTGTATACAGAATTCATAACAGAAAACTATTCCAGAACAAAATGTACAGTCTTCTGTGTTGTAATATTTCAACAACTGCGAAAAGAAATGACTCAGTTGTTCTCAAACAAATTCTGTTAAATTTTCAGTTTTCCATTGAATGTCTTTTGGTTTTGTTTCCTCCACAAAATGAGAAAAAATATCATTGCTTAAGAATATCCTATGCAATGTTTTTTGAACACTCTTATTCACAAGACTTTTCTGGATGTATAGTAAACATGCCTACTTTGCTAAATAAAAGAAGACTGAGGAAGCATGTCTGAGTGATGGACTCCTTACCATATACTCCCTGCTCACAACCTGCCTCTGTCTTGGGCTATTCCAACAATCATCTGTCCAAGATAATGGCCAAGTGTGCTTCAGGGGTTATTTCACTGTAGGGATCACTTCTGAGAGGTGTTATGAATGGGACTGCACCAAATATGATTTTTTTGCCTGTCCCAGGTACCTTAGCATCTTCAAACAATATTTTATATATGCAAGCCGCACTCCAGCCTTGCAGGAGGTAATCTCAGTTTTCTGGTATGAAAATCACCACTCTTGTATATGCATAACACTCCTCCCACTGTTCTAGACACTTTGAACTGAGAAGATAAAAAGCCCTACTCATGAAACACTATTTATGTCTTAGGTTTACAGAGACATTATATGGTTGACAGCAAAGATTAAAGGCCAAGTGTGGGCATAGCCAGTCTGCTTTACTGTTGTTTAAGCTGATTTCAGCATACAAGGGCTCCTCTGCTTTTGTTTGGGACTCATGGACAATTTCCTGGAACAAATGCATCTAACAATACCGATGTAAATGTGATGCTTATCAGGCTCCAGCAAGATTCATCTTCCATGATTTCATGCTGGTACAGAGAGATACAGGGTAGAGAGAAAACCTGACCCCTTTTGCATGGGAAGTCTTCCTCTATAGCAGTCCAATGTGCAAGATTAACCTTACTGAGCTGCAACAATAATGAGCAGAATCTATCATTGCTGAACAAACACCCCATTAAAGTAACAAAAAAAGAGCCTACAGGTAGAGCTTCAGCATTTATTGTAAAGAATCTTTGTCCAAAGCTTGTTAAATCAGGTTTTGCCATGAGGCGAAGATTTTTCCCTTAAAGCTAATGAATACATCTTACATGTTTAGGTATGCAGCCAAATATCTTTTCCATGTTGGTTAGATACTATGGCAGTTATTGTAATTGTACGAAATATCTAGCATTACCTCATACTTTTTTAACACTAATGAACATTACAGAGCTGTTCACAGCTTGGTTTTGCTTATGATTATTTTTCCTTAATGAACTTGCCTATCTGAATGCAATCAAAAACCTATTTAGTGGGATAGTTTAATTCTGCTGATTCAAGAAGAATCTTAAAAGCGGCTCAGACAGGTATGCAATCAGGCATTGATGCATTCATCTTTACTCAGGATGCTCCGTTTAGGCTGAACCTTTCCTTCTTCTTCTACTGCCCTTTTCCACTCCCCTGTCCAGACCAAATTTTTTAATTGAACTGTTAAGAAAAATTGCTCTTTGCTGTAATTTTAGCCATTTTCCACTATGTGTGATTTTTTGTTGTTGTTGTTGTTGTTGTCTCTTTCTTCATTCCTGCTTACCATTTGGAAAATAGCCAATAAATTTATGAGCAAAGTAGGCTGATTAGTAATGCTTTTTGCACTCATTATCACAGATGGAGCAAAGCCTAAAATAGATAATGTTTTATGGTATTACTCCATATCTCACTAGTGCTTACACCCAAATAATGTAACTCAAAATAAATGTACCAAAATTGAAGAAGGCATATTTGCCCCCTAGACAATCTAGTTTTCACTGGAAATGAAAATGTATCACCCTTAGCTTCCTTTTTAATTTTTTTTTCTGAATGTTGCAATTAGGAAGATGTTTAAAAGTGTAAAAGTTACGTATGTTCCTGCCAAATACACCTTATATGTATTTTAACAGTTTTTATCCTGTCTCCCTATCATAACGCAGCATTGGCCTTAAGAATCAACCCCATCCTTAGCCTAAAATGCTGATCTTGGCATTCCTTGTTTTACTTATGTCTGGAAGCGGCTTCCATATCCAAGTCTTTTGTTGTTTTTTGCTTTGGTTTGGTTTTGGTTTCTTATTTTGTTTTACTAAGACAATCAGTCTTTTAAACTTTATTTTCTGGGATTGCCAAAGTTTGGTTGTTTTTTGGTTTTTGTTTTTTTGTTTTTTAATTTGAATGGTAAAAGGCTTGCTGATCACTTAGCAGTTTGAGGCTTAAAGAAATTAAAATTTCTTTTAGATGGATCATTTGAAGGGTTGATATGCTAGGTAGTCTCAGTGCATGAGGAAAGCACAAACACAGGATCAGGTACAGTGGAATAATCAGAAGGTGTTTCTGATCTGTCTTAAGCCCTAGGTGGAGATGATGATTTTCTGGTTATGTGCTTGCCCAAGATATGTTAGACTTGAGTTTAATTCTCTATTTTGTCCATGCTTTCCAGACCATGCTGTGGATGCATAAACTGGGGTTGAGACTCACATGTCTGAACATAGATGACATTTCCCACATAGACATTAGGCATGGTGCCCAGCCTTTGGTTGCTACTGAAAGGGAATTCAGGCCATGTGTAGTTGCCTGTATCATAAAAGACAGCTCTGTGTAGATGCTCCAGTACCTAAGATATCTATTCTAATATCCTGAAATATCTAAAATGACTGTAGACATGGATGTAGACATAAATGTAGGCATCTACTCTAGGACGAGCTGTTCTCTAGATTTCATAGACAGAATCAAGTTGAAGTGTAAAATCTGAATTAAAGAGTCTACAATATGGGGCTGAATTCCACCCACAATAGGAGGATTATTTTGGTCAGAAAAAGAAAATGTGACATTTTTACTAGAACTTTTGTTAAATGTCAGAGAGAGATAAAACCTTGATTCCAGTTCCTCCCACAAAAACTCTACGTTTTATTTAATAACTGCTTAATGCAGAATGGTTTGTGAATTAACATTTAGGATGAATAAAAATTCACTACCCTAGAAATGGAAAAGCCAAACTGATCACATTCTTGAGGTTCATTCCTTTATCACCCTTTGGGGATATCATCTTTTATTTCAGCAGTATAGCCTGCTTGAGAGCAGTTGAAAGTTTTCTTCTCCCCTTCACCTATTCTTTCTTACCACTTCAGACTAGTTTAAAATATTTTAGTTGAAGCACACTTCTTGGGGATGTGCATTTTTACCCATTCACACAAAAGAAAGCATTGAAATGAAGTTTTCCATATCTTGGAAACTGTATAAAAGGAAGGCTCTCCTATAAAAGGTACAGAAGGAAAGAAATCACCACTGTCAGTTTTGGGTTTGAAACAAAACTGTTTTAGGGTTGATTCTGATTAGTGAGGACTCTCAAGCTGGGAGGCTTAAATAATTGAGAGAAATGAGACTGAAGGCATATTGCCTCCTTAGTATTCTCCTATGGGATATATCTGAGATGCTCTTTGGTTAGAGTCCTGGTTATGTCAATAGTCTGAAGCATGTAGCTGTTACCATGCTTTGTTTAGGGAAGTTAGGCACAAACATCTGTCATGGATTGTCCTTCTGAGGCTATATCGATAGCTATTGATATGATATGATAGCTATCTACCTACCTAAGAATATTTAATGAGAATTGTGCAAATAATATGCTTCCTTTTATTTATGGTTGAAGAAAATGTCAATAATGAAAGTCTTGGAACAGTCTAAAAAGTATTTTCCTGAGACAAGATGAAAATTATCTCAGAGAATTTTTTGCGTACTACAAAATGCTTCAGCCAATCTGCAGTTTAATAATTAATTATCTATAGATTGTGAGCAGATTTTTTCAAATATCTTAGAAATTAGGAAACTCAGGATGCAAAGTTGTAAACAGTTCATTTGATGAAATCAACATTCCACATTTCAGTACTTCTTCCTTTTATATTTATCCATTTTTGCTATTGCATTTGATCCAAACTTGTATATTTTCAGTTATCCTAAACTGCATTTGGAGGAAAATATACTGTTAAATTATTGATAATCTCTATTGACAGAGATTATCCTATCAATAGATATCAAATCAAGCTGAGATCAAGAATAAGATTTCTTCATATAATTTTCAGAAAAAATAGTATATCTTTGCTTTATAAACATCTTAAACTATGGCAGACATCTGATAATAAATATAAAATCAATAGACAATTAAATTTAAATTCAATACTAAATTATCATTTCTTATGTGAAAAACAAACACAGATTATTAGTACTGAAGATGAGATGGCTTAAAACATCTTCTTTTTAAAAATTATTTAATTCAGAACGATTTTTATTTAACTTCCAGAGACAAATTCATAGCAGAGAACAATAGATAAACTACATAACTTTTTTCCAAACTCTCTGAAGTTTGGTTTTTTTTTCTTATTCCATGAATATCTGTTAGAATACAAGTGAGGTATTTTAGACTACACTTACACAAATGCAGTTGTGATTGACTCATTAAACATAAAACTATAATTAATCACGCCTTAGCATCTAATTGCACATTAATATGGATCTCTTGTGCATAGCTCAACAAATCTGATTATTAAACAGAAGTATAGAATAACTGGAGAGTCCTCAGTGCATAAATGCTTGAAGACCTTTTAAAAGGTTATGAAGTCTCTGATACTCCTAAGCTGTCCCTTTTGGTGAATAACTTTTGTGGAATAAAGCTGACTGCTGAAGATTATTTGTAAGGTCTCTTCAGTATAAATCACATATGAAATAACATATATAAGATCTGGTGTGTGTATCCCTTTCATAAAGACATAAAGTAATTAGAGATTTCATTATCTCTCCCAGGCTTTGGCTAGTTCAAAATGGGATTTTTTTTCTTAGTTGTTAGAGGGATTCAGTAAGTTTGATGAGCAGCAACCCAGATGAGAATCTCCCTTTACATTTTGGGGGGGGAAATAAAACACATTTATGCCTGCTATTTCTATCCTGAGAAGTAAGATCCAGTGTAGTCAGGTAGGCAGAAAGACTTGGGAGATTTTCCAATGGTTCCTTGCAAAGATATTAAAATCTCTTCCCTCTTACATCTTCCTTGTCTAAATCTTTCTTCTGTCTTTTGCTGTCCATGTCATCCGTATTGATGAGTTTCTTAAAGTTTGGTAGAACATTCCTTTCTACCACCCACTGTTCTTTTTCGTTGCCTACTGAGGAATGCAAAATTTCCACATTTTCTGGAATGATTCAAATGTTGAATAGACACTGGAATTTCCGTAAGTCATACATTCATTTATGAATGTGTGTGTGTATATACACACAGACACACACATGTATGTATATATGTATGTATACACACATGTATGAGCCACCTCTTTGACAGTTTTCAAAATAAAACTTTCATAATTTAACATTTTCTGGGGAAAAAAAAAAAAACCCTACAAACCTACCCTTATTCGATTGATAAAGATTATACATTTTGAAATTTATTATTTTTTGGTGGTGGGGTTTTTTATATTGTTTGTCTGATATGCATTATTTCTATTCTGGAGAACTGGAAGTAATTTAATCATAGTGCAAGAGGCAATTGTGAACATTGTTGACTGGTGGTATATGGTGATACAATCATTTTACATGAGATGAGACAGTCAGAAATTGGTGACGTTCTTTAATAAAAATGTTATATATTTTAGAAAGCAAATCCATTGAGTAGATATGGATGAAAAAAATTAAGTAGTAGAATACTTCTAGGAAGATATTCGGAGAAAAAAGAGAGTGATTCAACATAATGGAATAATTTTTGAAGCAGAATGACCAACAAAATTTTCTGAGTTGACAAATTGGAGAAAAATTGCAAGGAGGTAGTAGAGAATATGTAACAAGATAAAAAAGAGACATTAGAAGAAGAATAAAATTAGATCAACTTGAAAAGAACTTAATCATTTGTAAGATTGTCTCTAAGATTGTCTCTAGCTCTGGTGCTCTGCTCCTTATTTTGAGCTCTCATGAGCCATGTTGATGCATCCCAGTGTTTTTCTCCTTTTATGTTAGAAACACTGCACAATAATTCAATAATATAAAACTCCCTGCTGTGTCTTTTTCATACTATGATAAGGGTAGGCAAAATACTTTCTTGCTGGAGTTGGTCTGAACATTTTCCAATTCATAAAATGTTTAAAACTTATTGGGATTAACTGCATGATCAATGCTAATGACAGAGTTAACTACAAGTCAGAAATCATGACCAAATTTTTTGCAGTGGAAACTGCTGAAAAAAAAATGTTATAAATGTTAATGAGCTGCTTTGTTAAATAAAGAAATATCTTTATTGATCTTTATTGAAACTTTATTGAAATAAAATATCTGGAAATGTCTAAGAAGAGTATCTTTTAACATTAACAATTATTTCAGCAAATTGCTTGAATAATCGCCATCCCACTATCAAACATATAGGTCAGCTCTTCAGCTGGTGTGAATAAACAAATTCACCAACTTCTATGTGAAGTCATACTAGATAGTGATCTGGGTCAGTATTCTTTCACTGCTGTGGAATGGCCAGAGATAAGATGACACTAACTACTTACTGGTTTTTGGTAGGATCTTTCCCAAGGAAGAACTCTCCAGAATAGTTTTGATATGGTACATTCTTCTTGTTATATTAATATTGTGAAACCTGTCACCACACAAAATGCCAGAAAATGTAAGTTGCAGGGGGAGTTTAGCATCTTCTGTTCCCATACAGAAGTTAATGAACTGCACAGGACTGTCTTGTACAGCACTACATCCACTCTGTGGAGAGAGCACCATCCACAGCTTGTTGACAGCAGAAGAGGAGAGCTGGCAAGAAGTGACCAGCTAGTGAAGAACCAACGTGAAGGATGTTCTAGGAAAGGGAAATTTGGCCAAAACCACACAGGTTTAGCTGAGATATAGCCACAAAGATTCACTGAATATCGTTTTCATACAGTTTGACCAAGAGAGACTTCAAACATGATCAAGGATTTTGGTTCCCAGCAGGACTGAAGGATCCTGTAGTTCAGGTTCACCCATTCCAGCAAAGTTCTACGCCATGGGCGTGTTATCCCAGCCATGAAGCAGGATGTCACTGTGCAGATCCCTGGAGGACCGAGCACTGGGAAAGGATCCCCAGAGCTCATTCAGACACTGGTGTGCCCACTTCATCAGCACAGTCCAAAGAGAGCTCTGGATGTCTGTTGGCAGGTTCTTGAACTCGAAACCTTCTTAAACTTTCAGGAGGAGGCTCTGTGATGTTGCTGGACCAGGTACCTCCTTCTTCAGGTGGAGCATTCTTTCCCACTCACTGGCCCCCTCCAGCCCTGTGCAGCTTTTTGGTGTGCAACCTGCTGCAGTTTCTCCCAGTTGTGGTGCATCAGTCATAGGCAGTCATAGGCTGCTTGTCAGGGTTTATCATGGAGGAGAAAGAAAGGAAGCTTTCATTCAGATCACGCTGATTTCCACCACTACGTGCCCTTCCCTCAACATCTGAAGCTTGCCAGAGACAAATGTGTAAACTCTAGCCTTAACATGATTGCTGTAAAAAGCAAACTGACTGCAATGCTAAGGTGACTGGTTGAAACTCCCAGCAGAAAGGCATGGTCTGCCTGAGACTGATGATAATTTAATAAAATCATAGAAAGGTGAATGAGTAAATATCTGACTGGGTGACGCAGGACTGTTCACGCTGCTAGTGTGTTAGGTTAGATATTCTTTCTGTGTAGTGGAAGAATTACTAACAAGACTAACAATTGCAGTTGGATTATTGATTTATGTAACAAAAGGCAGAGCTTTAGCTGCTGTGTGACAAGGATGAGAGCAGAGATTGAAGGGTTGTGTGCTTCATCGCTTTCCTGGGCTAGGCACAAGCATGGGCAAAGCAAGGGAATGCTTTGTAATGTCATCACTCATACAGACACCAGGAAGGGAGTCCTCTAGTCATCCAGAAAGGGCTAGGACCCACATCCTGACTGAACTGATTAATGTGAGCACTGGACATTTATACACCATCTATACAGGGGTTTTTTGTAGCAATCTTTGTTTGAGGAACTAGAATCTTAAACTAAGCATTTTACTCTGCTTAGCCAGAAACTGATGCTTCAGAGTGTATTGAATAATGTACTTAATATAGTTGGCAGCAAATAAAATAAAATATAAGCTCCTATTCAATAATTTGCCCCTTTTCTTCCCCTCCAGTTAACATTAGTCACTGCTTGTTCAGATATATCCTAAAGATAAATTAAATAGCTTTATAAAAACACTTATTTGGAGCTTTTCCTCTCATGGATTAATTAATGCATCTCAACAAGATGTTTTACAATCAGTTTAGAAATTTTTTTAAAATCATTTTCTTTAGAAAAAACACAGGAAATTTATGTAACGAAAACATATACATCATCAAATTTGAGTAGATCAAATCCCATATGCTTTAACGTGCTAATTTTGTAAGAGACAGGCAGAAGGGACAATAGAGTTAAGCAAGGGAAAGACAGCTCATTCTACCAACATTTCTGTTTATAGAAATTTTTCTGTACTTAAATAAGGAACAGAAGTACTTTCAAATTAAATTTTTTCATGTAGAACATAGACTGACTTTTTCCAAGCCAAGTTTATTTCTGTGATTACTTCTCATAGAGCTAACTTCTCACAGAGCTAACTTCTCACAATATGTGAGACAAACTTTGTCACTAGTTTAAATTGAATTTGCTATGTCATTCTGAGAAGGCTATGAATTTGTTCTGCAATAGGCTTATTCTACTAAATTCCCCTGTCAGCATACAAATTTAGAACAGCAATTTACAAATGGCCACTACTAAAATGAATACACAGGAACAGAGTGGAAGTAATCTTCTGGTATTGAATATAATTTTGTCTGATAATTGACTTTATTGTCTGCTTGAATAAAAAGGTGCAAAAGTCTCTTCTAATTACAGACTAACCAGTCCAGGAACATTCTTGCTAACGATAATGAAGCACTCTTCAAAATCTTTGTTTATTAGTTTATCATATTTTTTTATCCCTTGTTTATTCTGTAATATATTATAGACCTCCACTGCCTCTCAGGTTATGATAAGATTATGGACAGTGTCTTTCACTGAATTCTGTGGACTGCTTTGCATCCTGACAGGTTTGCTGCGCCTCTTAAACAGTACTGTTAGTTAAGGAAAAAGGGAGAAAAGACTTGATCTTTTCTTTTTTTTTTTTCTCTTTTTCTCATTAAAGTGCCTTTATATGTGTTCTGTATTATTGCTTTTTCTGTTTTAGTAAGGTCTAATGGCTATTCAAAAGCATATATATTCTTTCCTGATGTCTTGATCATGATGTAAAAATCAATAGTTTAACTATTTTATCCATGCTTATGACTGTTGTGTGTATATCACGCAAACATAAATTTAGCAGTAAGATTGTACTCCATTTGAAAATACTACTTTTTTTTATATGGGAGATATATCTTTTAAAGTCTTATATACTTATAGTAAATGTATATTTTTAAATCTTAATTGATTATTCAGTTTGTTTTCTATCTTCCATTACCTTTATTTTTACACAAAGTGGAAAGGAAGCAGAAGAATAATGGGAAAGAAAAAGCATAAAGGAGCTAGATATTAATAAAAAAGAGTGCAAGCTAAGGAAAATCAAGAAAGGATAAATAGGTGACAGGCTATAATCAAGGAAAGATAAAAAAAAAACATGAGAAAAAGTTGGTGCATTCTCAGATTTACATTCTGAATCCTAGAAGAACAAGAGAACTTTTTTTCACTGAACAGTTCTAGCACTGTTTTTTGTAGTCTGATAGTTAATGGAAATCAGAATCAGTTTTTTAACTGTAATATTTAAATGGAAAGTTGGAAAGTGTAACAGCCACTGCTCATGAGTTACTGATTGTCAGAAAGCATTTTTCTCCATTTGTCACATGCCAATGTGGGAGGTGTTTTTTGTAATTAGAAGAGCACTACATTTATGTAGCATTTTCTGCAGTTAAAGACACAATCTCTAGTAAAGTATGCTATACTCAGTCATACAAAACTGAATAAATCTCTCAAGACTTTCAGACAGTACCAGATTTTAGCTAACATGACTTTAATGGCAACAATCAAAACAGCTAAGACACTTTCAATTCAAGGAGAAAATTATCTGTCTATTCTGAAGTATTCCAAGACACCTGTGTTTTCCTTATCTCACTTTGTTTCTGACAGAAGCAGACAGACAGATAGATGGATAAGTAGCATCTCATAGTGCTGATCAGTGACAGGGTTCTCACTTACTTTAGATTTGTAGGGCTTTGTAAGGCTTTGTGGTACCAACAGTGAGGCAAGAGTAGTGTTTTTCTGAAAGAGCCGATGCAGACTCTCCGTGATGCTTACTAAAGTGATCTAAGAAGAACAAGTACTTGCAGTTTTCTTAAACAGCTACTAGGAAATAGTAGTCAGACAGTTACCCTTTTGTGACTGTAGTGGATTGACCCCAGGTGGCAGGTAAGCCCTCACCCAGTCACTTGCTCACTCTGCCCCACTGGAATGGAGGAGAGAATCAGAAGGTCAAAAATGAGAAAACACATGGGTTGAGATAAAGACAGCTTAATAGGTGAAGTTAACCCCCCCCTCCCCGAAACCAGAAAAAACCTCAAGTGATGTTAAAGCAATCACTCACCACCTCCCACCAGCAGACTGATACTGAGCCAAACCCTGAGCGATGGCTACTTTGGAAAAACTCCCTCCCCCCAGCTTTTATTGCTGAGCATGATGTTGTATGGTATGGGACATCCCTTTAGTCTGTTGGGATCAGGTGTCCTGGCTGTGTCCCCCCTCAGCCTTTTCTCACCCTCAGCCTAGTTGCTGGCAGGGTAGAGCGGGAAACAGAAAATGGCTTGACACTGTGTAAGCACTGCTCAGCAATAGCCAAAACATGTTATCATCAACACTATTTTGGTGAAAAATCTAAAACACAGCCCCATACAGGCTGCTATGAAGAAAATTAACTCCATCCCAGCTCGATCCAGTACAGTGATAAAACCCATGACCACAAAATAGAATAACTGAGGCCGAAGGTCAATGGGGGCACCTCTTACAAGAAGTTCATAATCAGCTAATCTGAAGCTGATCTAGTAAATAAGTTTCCTTTAAAGATGAATGTTCTGTATTTCAGGAACATTCTGTGTGGAACTAAGCCATGTGACTGCTGGTGTGATACAAACTGTGTTCTGAGAACTTGCTCAGTGGACAATGTATAATGGTCCTAAAAAGTTATATATATTAAAAAACATCAAACCATTGTGGTGAAAAATAACTCAGCAAAATTATGGACAGATATATTTCATAAAGAGAAGTGAAAACCAGCCTGGTTTAGTGATAATTTTTTATTCTAATAAATCTTTTTCACCACCAGTGAGAGAGGATTTTTTTCAAGCATTATAACATATATTTTAAAAATAAAAAGCAAAAGGCTATAAAAAATAAATATACAGGTGGTTTCTGCACGGGTTTCTTCACATAAAGCAGTAAAATTGAACTCCTCTTAAAAAAAAAAACAAAAAAAACCCCCAAAAAACACCAAACCAAAAAAATCACTCAGTGTAAATTGAAATTGGGTTCTTTAATGTTATGTCCCATGTAATGGCCATCCACAAGTATGTCACATAATTTCCATTAATTACAAGTTAATTTTAAAATAGTGTCCTATTGGATAGTTTTATTATCCTTTGATAAGAACAGGTTCAGAAGGATAATCTTATCTTCAGTTAATTTCCTGAAGTTAAATACTTGTCTAAAATTCTGCATCATGTGTGTTATAGTAGTTAATTTATCTTTTAAATTATTATTTTTACTCTATAAGTACAGTATTTGTAAGCACCAGATACCTACAATAATATTTTGAAATTAATGGGATAATTAATTTTAACTTTAATCTCTTGTTTCAAGCTCTCTGAGAACTAGTAGGCAGTGTTGCATCAAGTCATATTTTGAAGATCTTTCTTCACCTGTAACAGATACACACTTATTTTTATTTTCATGTGCTTTATTACACTCTTTTAATTAATGGTTGAAATGTTGAATAAGAGATATCTTTATAAGGAATGTCCCTGGGCTAGACCTTTGCAGCCATCAAGTGTGGCAAATCTGAGAATAGAAGAATATGCCTATGTCTGTATTAACATGCTAAACAGAGCCAGGAAGCCTTTATTAGGACTGGAATTAAAACATATGTATTGTTAAATTGTTAAATTACAGTTTAATCTGAGCCAGCTAACATGCTTCCACAAAATTTCTGGGTGTGTTTAGGATGTAGAGATCAATCCATAATTTATTATAAGGATGTTTAGTGGTAACTGAGTTTTGTTCCCTGCAATTACTCAGAGCCATCCATATACTGTGCATCCTGTGGCTCAAAATATCAAAGATATTAAGATATCAAAAGCTACAAGGTACAGCCCTTGTCTATCTTGTGTTTTAGAAATTTTTGACTTCAAGTTATTTAAGTTTTTTATGAAAGATCAGAAGCCTAAAACTCTATCACAGGGAAAGAAGAAGGAAAAAAAAAATTGTTAGCAAGAAATTTATTATGTGAAAATAGCCAGAAAATTCTGTGCCAATCTGACTTTATGGAAAGTCCTTCCTAGTAATAAAACTGATGATCTAGTCGTCTCAGATGTGAGCAACACCAGCCACCCTAGAGGTTTTGCAAAACTGTTACGATGACAAATGTAATGTCCAACATTGTTTTTCTTCCTGAGGCCAACCTTGCATGCTTCAGCAGAGAGTGAACAGCCCAGCATTCCCAGAAGTCTCTTTATGGCCTAACAGAGAAAGCAAAAATATTTTGGGCCTTGCATGGCTTTTGCTTCACAGGTCTGAAGCACAGGATAAACACAATATAAGTGTTTTGAAAAAAATATTGAAAAATCATTCAAGACCATTACAAATGTTATACCACTGATGGTTAAAAAGGTCCTCCAAATCTCCTGTCCGAATATATGCATGCTTTATTTCATAGAATCATAGATTCATAGAATGGTTTTGGCTGGAAGGCGCCTTTAAAGATCATCTAGTACGGCTCCCCTGCAATGAACAGGGACATCTTCCACTAGATCAGGTTGCTCAAAGCCCCATCCAGCCTGGCCTTGAACACTTCCAGGGAGGGGGCATCCACAACTTCTCTGCACAGTTTTTTCCAGTGTCTCACCACCCTCATCATAAAAAATATCTTCCTTATGTCCAATCTAAATCTACCCTCTTTCAGTTTAAAACCATTACCCCTTGTCCTATTACTACAGACCTTGGTAAAAAGTCTTTTTCTGTCTTATATATTGAAAGGCTGCAATCAAGTGTCCCTGGAGCCTTCTCTTCTCCAAGCTAAACAACCCAAATTCTCTCAGACTTTCCTCATAGGAGAGATGTTCCAGCCCTCTAATCATTTCTGGACCCGCTCTAACAGGTCTATGGCTTTCTTGTGCTGAAGGCTCCAGAGCTAGACTCAGTACGCCAGATGGGATCACATGAGAGCAGAGTAGAGGGGGCAGAATCATCTCCCTCAACCTGCTGGCCATGCTTCTT
Organism: Aquila chrysaetos chrysaetos; assembly: GCF_900496995.4. NCBI lineage: Eukaryota > Metazoa > Chordata > Aves > Accipitriformes > Accipitridae > Aquila > Aquila chrysaetos. The sequence continues at coordinate 13,697,492 of NC_044017.1, forward strand.
TTTGTGCAGCCCAGGATACAATTGGCCTTCTGGGCTGTAAATGCACATTGCCGGCTCCAGTTTTTCATCCACCAGTATCACCAATTCCTTCTCTGCAGCACTGCTCCCAATCCATTCATCCCCCAGTCTTTACTGGCACTGATGATTGCCCCAACCCAGGTGCAGGACCTTGCACTTGGCCTTGTTGAACTTCATGAGGTTCACATTGGCCCACTCCTTAAGCCTGTCAAGGTTCCTCTAGATGGCTTCCCTTCCCTGAAGCACATCAACTGCACCACTCAGCTTGCCATCTGCAAACATGCTAAGGGTGCACTCAATCCCGCTACGTCATTAATGAAGATATTAAATAGTATTGGTCCCAGTAAAGACCCTTGAGGGACACCACTCGTTACTGGTTTCCACCTGGACATTGAGGCATCGACTGTAACTCTTTGGACATGGCCATCCAGCCAACTCCTTACCCATCTAACAGTCCATCCACCAAACTCCTATGTCTCCAATTTAGTGGTAAGATTGTTGTGGGGGACCATTGCGACTATTTTGTTTAGAACTATTACTATTATACTACATAATTTTCTCCCTCCCTAGTATTTAATCTGTGATTGTATTCATAACAGTGATCATATCTCCTCTCAATCTTTATGTTCCTAGGCTTTGCAAAAGAATCATTTTTACTTTCATGCCATAAAATATTTTCCTCATTCATCTGGTACCTTTCTGTACACCTGTGGAGATAGTCCAACTCATTAACATGGAAAAAGTATATCAATATTTCTTTTTCTAATTTGCAAGTCAAGGAAATAGGGACATCTGTAATTTCTAAATAAATGTAATTGTTCATCAGAACCATTGTTATTCTTGAGCATATTTAAATCACTTTCCCATTTCTAAATTTTTTTGTCCCATGCTTTAAAGTCTAAAAATATACACATACCTGCATTTAAAATATATTTCCATCTTTTCTTTTGCAAAGTGTATTGAAACTGAAGGTACAGATAAATGTGCTATCAAAATGTCCCCATCATTTGATGGATCTCTTTGCACTTTGGTCTTATTTGGAAAAGAATAATTGATTCAATACCATATTGTCTCCCTCCACCCCAAAAAATCCATTCCACATTCCTGTGCTCTTTTTATTGGTTAGCTTCTCTCCTATCTCTTTACTTTGCTTTCACAAATATATAGAACTGGAGAGTTTGACATTTATACTAAAATGTTAGCCTAAGGGTGGTAAGCTACACTGCCTGGGTGAACACCTCTATATTTAATTTTCCAAATGTTAAATCATTTATTTTGTGCAGCAACTCCTATGATCATTACAATCAATTTTTCTTATTCAGAATTTTCATATCATGTGGTCACAATAGCTGCTGGTAACAGGCAAACTACATATATATGAAACAATAGTTATTGTGCTTTAAGGCAAAGACTGTTGCTAAGTGCTGATGCAGAGCACAACACCCCTGAAGGGACAGGAGGAGGCATTTGGCTACTGACATGCAGCTCCTGAGAGAGCTTCCAACTGTTGAGTTGCTGCACAAAGTAATTTGTGATACACTTTCAAAAAAGCCAACACAGTCTCATGGAGGCAACCAGTTTTGTCTGACTAATGTCAGGGGAGAAGATCTGGAATCATCTGCACATTCCCACCTCCTTTTTGAGATAGTACTTGACAACATATAGTAAATAATATCTCATGTTTACCTACAAGTCTACTGAGTTATGTTTTAGGAAATCCTTATGCGGTTCATGCAAGGTCTTAAATCTTTTCATAAGCATATTACCCTTAATAAGTATGGTCAAAAGGTTGTGCAATAAAGTAAGAACTTTATCTACAACATCATCCAGCTTGACAACTTAAATAGCTCCCTAGCATCCCCTGAATTTAGGGAGTGACAACATCCCAATTAACTCACAACTCTTCCTTGATTTTGTGTATAAACAGAGCAACAGTTGTTTGCTAACTTACAATAGCAAAATCATATAGAGGGATGGGGTTAATGTGTACTTTCCAAACATAATGATAAATAGTGAAATGTTTGTTATAATGAAATGCATTATTCAGGTGAAGGTACTCTTCACGTATGTATTTAACTAACTTCTGAAGAATAGGAATTTGATGAGAATTTCTGCTTTTCTAAGCAAATGCAGAGAAAGTTTGGTCGGAAAGCAGACAGAGGGTTTAGATACTGTTTGGACAATCTCTGTACCTCCTTGTTTTCCTATAAAATCTTGTTTTTCTTCATACCTGGTCTATGCTTTCTTTACTCAGACAATGATCTCTGTGGGATATCAGTGTACTATGTACTAAATTTCACAGATATTAACCATAAAAAATAAGGGAAAAGCTTCTTTTCTTTATGATTCCAAAGTCTAGGTATTCAGTATCTACACAGTAAATTAGGGTTTTTTTTCCATGTAAAAACTATTGAGTTTAATAAATGCAGCTTTCATTTTTTGAGGGTCTTCACAAATTCCTGAAGGTTTCCTCCTTACATTGAAGGAAACTACATTGGGAACAGGAAATATTCTATCCTCAGGACAAAATTTAATTCCTGTCCCCAGTTCAGAAAGCTGGCAATATATATATATATATATATATTTAAATTTAAGCTTCTCTTTGCTGTTTCCTGGACAGGTGCTACAGGAATTATGATGAAGATCTTTTATACTGGAGGTATAGGCAGTCCTGCATAATAGTTAGAGTGGAAATGATAGGGTTCATAGGGTCCTCTTTTCTAAACCTCCTGAAGAAAATAAAACAAATAAACAAACAAACAAAACAAAACCAACAAACCCAAACTAAAAAAACCCAAGAGGAATCCTTGTTTATGATGGCAATTTTGTGTGAAGTTTAAGGGAGTTTTTAAGTGCAGTATTTCTAACATAAGCTTCCATACGGTCAATACATCGAAATAAATGCCAGTCTTACCTGGTATAACATCTGTGGCACAGAAATTCCTTTAAATCTCCACAACAACAGAAAATAATGTGACATATAGTGATAGTTATCAATTTTACCCCTTTCAGATGAAATATATCATACATTTCTGCACAAAAAAAATAGTCATTCTAGCATACTGCATTATTAGCTACACTAATAGGTTTTTCTGATCTTTAATTTCATTTTAATGTGGCTCTACAAACAACTATTTCCTCATTCTAAGAAGCTATCCTTGACTATTTTTCTTTTTAGAAGGAATGAATTGCATGGTTTACACATGGGGCAATTTAGCACCAGTTAGTGCTGATATATATTATGTATATTTTATTGGATGAATCCAGAGATAATAATTTAACACGATAATATAATAGGAAAGCAGTACTTGATCTCATTGTGAATATTTGAAATAGGATTTTTAATTACCATTTCCTTTGGAAGATTGAAATATTAAAGCTAGGCTAGTCACACAGACCATTCTTATGACACTAGTATGCATAAACATCTCAATGTTGATTTTATTTCTCAGCATCTTTCATGTAAGCTATCCAGAAGTGATGGGCAGATGCTGATAGCATCTGGCCCAAATCAGACACTGACAAGGTGATACCAGGATGTTCAGTCTGTCTGTCTGGGTGTCCTACTGCTAGCTAGAGAAAGCACCCTGGGTCATCCTGGCTCTGGAAGCAGATTTGACACATATTATATGATCATAGCCACAAGTTTGGGCTATTGTTCTGATTTAGATTGCGGTGATCAATTGCAAGACAGGACTGGCTTGCAGGGATCCCCAAACAATCACAGTCACCTGATTTGCATACCTTACTATCCCTTTTCACATTTCTTGACCTTACCTTCTATTGCTGCATATCTCCCTTTCTCTGCCCTTGTCTATTCCCAAATAAACAGGCCATTGATTCCAGCTTTGCTACCTTCATATCCAAATTTGGTCTATCTGATGCTGTTACTTGGACCATCTCTTCCTCACACAGTCTCACAGATGGGGTTACTGAGGCACTGCTGGCCTTGCAGGACTCTGCTGCCCTGAAGGTCCATGGTGTTCCCATTCAGCTGCCTGTGATGTTTGGCCATTTCTCTCAAACCTCTACCTTAGCCAGTACCTCAGAGTGCTATCTGTAAGTTTTGTAAGCTTCTCATTCTCTAATTTACAACAACCAGCAATTTCTCATCCCACATCTAGCAGTTTCTCATGTCCTGTTTAGTTAGCTTAATCTCAGGTGAGTGCCTAGTCAGTGCCCCAGCCATTGGCCTGAAACCCTAGGATAAACATCCACATTCAGCATCAAGGAAAAAAACAAATATTGTATTCCAGAACCATATTTTAAAAGATATGAGCTTTAACTTTAAAAAAATAATCTTAAATCTTACAGCAAATATTTACAAGACAAACTAAACTAATTAGCAAGAATTTTCAATTCTGCAGGAGAGATATTTTAATGTTCACAGCATTATCTTTTACTATTGATAGATTATCAGTTGTAATATTTGGATTTCTTTTAATAAGTACAGGGACTAGGTTTTGTCTTATTCAGTATTTATTACGTCTTTTGGCTTCCATTTTGCAAGCTAAAATTGGGAGACTTTTTCTTGCTTTAGAGCAGACTGAGGATGAATCAAGTGGAGAAGGTTCCAAAGGCATACAGCTTTCAGGCATTAGTCAAGTAAAATTCGTATGGGGTTCAATTAATAAATTATAAATGCATGGCTCTTTCTGTAATTTCCAATTAAAGTATTATAGGAACAATAAAGAGATACAACACTAATACGTAAGAAAAAATATACATACTTTTTACATGTTTACAGTTGAAGAAACCATCACTGATCTAATTCAATTTGATTCTTTTGTAGAACATTATATATACTAATATGAGATTTTTTTTTTTTCAGTAAACTAAAAAAACTGTGAAAATGGAGAATTCTATAACGTTAAGTGGGACTGACACTGTAAAGGTCTTAGTGACAGTATTTTCCTTTTTTACAGTAATGTTGCAAATCTAAATTCATTAGTGTGAGTAAATGAGTGCTGGACTGTAAGTCCCACAATAACAAGAGAAACAAACAAAATATAATAAATCCTTTAAATCAATTTAATTTTGGATTATGATTACTGGGTGTACAGTATATTTCGACCTCCAGGTGATCTGAGGTTTATTCTGTATTTTTATGCATTCCATCTGTAACCTGTAACTTTAAAAGTGAACTTGTTTACCACCAGCTTCAAGTCAGTGAGTTCTTTCCTGTCTAAAATTACAACTCATCATGTAATATTGCTTACTAATTAAAGTTGCAAAATGACTATCATTTGTACATTACACGCTCTCATTTTCTTTCCCTCTGCCTCACATTTAGAACGTTCATTTATTTTTTCTACCTATTGTTTTATTTTCATTTTTTTCTTCTTTTTATTGTGTTTCTGATTTTATCTCTAAAACTTGTAATATTATATTATTTTAAACAGTTAATTTCTTATATCAGAATTTTAATCTGTTGCATTCTTTCATAAGCTATAATGCAAAAGAAGTTGAAAATTGAACTGTTTTAATTGCTATTTATTCCATATCTGTATTACATGAACTGTGTTTACTCTTTTAAGAGATATCCAGCTGTAGACAGCATTTCCTCCTTGTCCACAGTCTGAACAGTGCAAAGTTTCCTGTTTTTTTTTTTTTTTTTTTCCTTTTCTGGGGTGGGTTTTTTTTCCCTTATTGTTAATAAAAGAGCAAATCATAGTACCTGAAAAATTCAAAAGTGTGGAAATTAAATTTTATGGAAAAATTTATAATCTATTTAACTGGAAAAAAACCCTAGCAAACGCTGAATGATCTGTGCATAAATGTGCATTTATTTTTACACTAAATTAACTGTTGAACTGTTTTATTTTTTCACTGCTGAAAGGCCATCATAGTAAAAGGTGGCAGTGCTGTAGATGGATAATTGAAGGGCTAGGAGAGGCATTCCTGGTGTGTACACTGACTGCAGAAATGAAAACCTTTTAACCCCTTAATTTGCAGCAGCACATAGTACTGGAATCCAAACGTTATTGTTGCCATTGATTGATCCTCACCTTGTCTGCTTTTCCTGTTCCTCACAGTTCAAAATCCTGAACAATTCTGTATGAAACAGTTAAAATAAACCAAATCAGGTTTTAGAATAGAGGTTAGATTTGAGGTAAAATTGACATTATTACATGGTAGAATAGCTCTTTACAGACCATACTGCATGACTTAAGGATACCTAAATTAACTGTAAATAAGTAGATGCATAAGAAATTAATATATTCTTTCTAAATGAAAAATGCATAGTTCTGTGAATATATTTAATTACACCACTAATGTTTCAGAAAATGAATTAAATGAAAGGGATTAAAGTTAGAGAAAACTGATCTTCTAAAATGGCTGAAGTCAATCATTTTATCTCAGACAACGTCTGCTTGGCAATCATCACAAACATACTATATGTATCTGAAATGCAGTTTCTCCATTATTTCAGGTACATAAACTTCACAAAGGATTATATATTTTCCTAATGATTTCTGGATTTTTTTAATTTAAAATTTTATATGTACAAATATACACTCAAATATGCATAAATAGTAAAAGAGAGACATTTATCATCAGCAAACAATACTTTGCATGGAAAATCAGCTGATTTAATGAAAATCTGAAGTACAGTTTTATAATGTAAGCCTACTACCAGTGCCAATAATGTTCTCAACTATGTTGTAAGAAAACAACCTCCTCGCTCTTTATTCTAGGTACTTGTATTCTCTGTGCTGTACATGAACTGTAACTGTGAATCAGGTGTGGAGACAAACAATTTATTTTTCCACATGGAGATTTTTACTTTTCTCAGTTTTGGTGGAAGGAGACCATGCAGCGTTTAAGAGATACAGTTTTTTAAGATCAAAGTCTTAAGAAAAGGAAAAAAAAGTCTTAAGTCTCTTCTAGTCCTCTATTCTGTGAGGTTTTGTTTGATTTGTTTTGAAAGTTTTTTTTTTACATAAAACAGACAATAGGACATTCCTGTGTTATTTTCTTGGTTCCTGTACTAATATTTAAATGACAATTATCTGTTGAAAAAATGCCAATGGTTCTTGATTTCAATAATATCCAGTAATAAGTATGCATTATGAAGTGTTTTGTGAGTTATGGGTTTCCTTGTTAAAAGAGGTAGAAACTTTTCCATAGCCTAAAGTAAACATAAACTTCAAGCCTTTGATTTTCATGCTATCTAGGATAGTGATATTAAGAGTATCCTGTTCTAACATATCTATTAAGTAATCAAGACACCCTCTTCTCCCCTGACCATCCTTATCTACAGTAAGATAAAGAAGATTCCTTGAATCTTTCACATTAAAGCCTGTTTATTAACATTCATCTGTGCTTTTGGTTCTTTTCTGAATCTACATCATATATTTTAACATATATCTCAAAGTACTGGGAGATAGGAATGTAGCTTACTGTATGATATTTTGACTAACTATATGAACTATTGCAATTTGTGGTGATGTGCTCTAAAAGGTGAGGCTCAAACATTGTATGGCAAGGCATTAACTCATCTCTATATATAGCATAAAATGGTTTGCAGTTCACAAAAAGCACAGCACAGCTACCTAGATAAATTAACAAAGTTGCTGGGTGAAGTGGTTTCGTGAATCATCATTCAGTTAACACTGCCAAAGACAGGATATTGATGCTAATGAACCAATAATCTGTGTAAGTGAGGTAAATTGTCTGAAATAAATTCTGTACTAATTTACATCCTATGCTGAATCAAGGAAATCATAAATTATTTGTATTGGCTGTTCCAATTGCAGTGTCTTCTGTAAAGCATTATTAATAGTTATTTTTAGAGTAATTCATTGCTGATCTTATGGATAATTTATCCTAAATGATTATTTAAAATTTTCTTTTCAAGTAAATGCTTTATTTTGTTTTCTGATAAAATCTACTTCAGTAAAATAGAAAAAAACAAAACCAAACCCAAACCCCAGAACTCATTATTTCACTCTGTATGCAAAGCAAAATATTGCAAGTGAATTTCCCCACTGCTATTACATAGATCAGTTTACAATAGTCGGGGCTGTAGAAAAAACTCTTTTGAAATAGGCTGGCAGAAGTACACACTGGGGGCCAAATATCTGGAAAGCAGCTTGGCTGAAAAGGACCCAGGGATCCTGGTGGACAACACATTGTCCATGAGGTATCAATGAGCAGTTGCAGCAAAGGTGGCCAACAGTATCCTGAGCTGCATTAGGAAAAGCATCATCCACAGGTCGAGGGAGGTGATCTTTCCGCTCTACCCAGCACTGATGAGGCCACATTTGGACTCCTGGGCGCAGGTCTGAGCTCCCCAGCACAAGGGAGACCTGGGTATACTGGAGAGAGTCCAGAAAAGGGCCATGAAGATGATTTAAGTCTTAGAGCATCTGCCATATGAGGAGAGGCTGAGAGAGCTGGGATTGTTCAGCCCAAAGAAGAGAAGGCTCATTGGGAATTTATCAGTGTGTATAAATACATGGGGGTAAGGAGTAAAGAAGACAGAGCCAGACTCTTCTCAGTGGTGTCCAGCTATGAGACAAGAGGAAATGGGAACAAATTGAAATAGAGGAAATACCACTTAAACACAAGAAACTAACTTTTTTACTGTGAGGGTGACTAAGCACTGGAGCATGTTGACCAGAGAGGCCTCCATCCCTGCAGATATTCAATCACTGATTGGACACATGTTGGGGCAACTTGCTCTAGCTTACTCTGCTTTCAGCAGAGGGACTGGACTAGACAATTTCCACAGTTTCCTCCGAACTTCAATGATTTTGTCATTCTGTGAAATCCCTCTGCACTAAAAATAATAAATTGCATAGCAGAGGACTAATTTAATTTTTTTATTGATCCAGTAATTTATTGGTGTAACTCTAATGTAAATTTGGAAATACATACATGTGATCAGGTGTCCAAAAGTCAGATTTTTAGGAAGATTTATCGCAAATTAAAAAAGGAAGCATGATTCTGTCTTTCATATCCTTTTCCATACTTATTATTGTTCTTTCTTAAAGTTTTTGTTTAATGCATCAGTGGTTCGATTAATCTCATTCAGCTTTATTTACCTAAAAGATAGTTGTGAGCTAGCTTTTCAGTCTATAGTTCATTTGTCATTTATGAGGAGTTGTAGGCACCTTCACAAAGTAATTTATTCAATCTGAATAAATAAGTCTGAACTAGTCAAGAAGTGCCTATCTTTTTCCTTCAACAACAGAGAGACTATAAAGCCTAGACAGCCAATTAATAGTAGACCAGTAACTTTTATGTGGATGATATCAAGTGAGATGAACACAGAACAAGACATTGATAAATCAGTAAAGATTACCCTACTTTGATATGTATGCAGATGTGGATGTGCTAACAAAGCTAAAAAAGTCTACAGAATCCTATCATTCTTTCAGTGAGAGCACAGATACTCTGGGCTCAATTTTATCCTGCGTACCTAAGTATTCAGTATTACCTGACATACTGTAGGGTATCTGAGACATCCTCAAGGAATTCACAGGTATGATATGGTACACACACTGTTAGATAACCATTCTGAAAGTCAAGCATCTCACATAAAGACTATGGCAGTTTGAATTGCACCAGATACCTCTGTGTGACTGAAGTGAGTCTGTCAAAAGAAACAAGCATTCATGAACTGTATTCACACTGTTTCTGAACATGGTTCAGAACGTTCTTAAGAGGTTACTCTACCTTATTTCCCTCTAGTAATCTTGTTATTTCTGAAGCTTAAGGGATAACTCTTGATGTTTCTTCTACACACACTAGTCTAAGAAAGACTGACAGGCAATAATTACATCGAATTTCAAAATGTATGTTTATATTGCTTAAACTAAAGCATTGAAACATTAGAAAAACCAAAACAACAAACCAACCAAAAAACTGCCAAGAACCAAAACTGCCAAACCTTTGATAATGGAAAAGTCCTATAAAGAGTTCACCAGCCTGACAACTACAACTTTTCTAGAGAGTTAACACCTTTTTAAGAGGTTGTTGGAAATTTCCTTCAGTCTTTAATGGTCTGAAACTGTATGTTTTTATTGTCATTTCACACATGAGAACTAGGTTTGATGAAACTGGTAATTAGTAACTAGTAAGCCAATCTCATTAGATAGTTTCTAATGATTTTAAAAAGCTTCCAACTGCCATTAAACATTATCTCAATTATAGGCTCCATAGCGAAAAGTATGTTTTATTTCACTGCCCTTTTGTTTATTCATAGTTTTACTATGTTGTTCTTTCTATTTAACAAATACTAATATGAATAGTTCAAATCTACATCTTTGAAACATATTAAATGTTAACTGAACTACTTAAAATTGTTTATGTAAAACATATTTGTACAATCATGTCCACAATCTCTCTTGAAATAAAGTCAGAGTATTCTTGAGCACATTGGAAGTGTAGTAATTAGTTTCAAAATTTATTCAAATGCGTCAAAGGCAGCTTAAGGCTTTAGATTTTGACAGAATCTGAAACCTTGATTTCCTTTTTAAATTGTCACGTTTGCAAAAGAGAAAACCACTCTCTAAGGCTATGTTTTGTTTCTAACCTTTAGATCTTTCTTGTTCTCTCTGTCATTCTCAATTTACAATGGGGCTTTGTCAGCCCAAGGGTCCAACTTCTTACCTTTGTGAAAAAATAAGTGTATGGGAGAGAGAAATAAGAATAATGGTATTGGTTCCACCATAAAACCTTCTGTTACTAAAATAAGAATTAAAGACCATAATTTGTCCCCAGTAGTTTTGGGGGGTTTTTTTATAAATTTGGCAGAATGATTTAACACTGAACAATATTTTAATGATTATCTTTTATTGTTATCACAAGTAAATCTGGACTACCATCACACACATAAACTATGGAATAAGACTTAGGGTGGAGTTAATCAGCACATTTCTAAAAGAATTGAAGTCTATATTGTTTTCATCATATTTTCAAGAGTTTAGAAAGAATTCATTGTCAGAATGGGGGAAATATTTGGGTAAAATAAGCCCTTTGTTGTGTAGCCAAGATACAGTTGTGACAGCCATAAATTAAAGTGCATTTGTCAGGAAATAATTAGGATGAGTTAACCTTGAACCCAAATAAAAGTAGACTAAACTTGTGTAAGCAACAACAGTATATAAGCACAGTGTAACACTCTGATGGCCTGGCCAGTCACAACATCTAAGAACTTTATACAAGTATTTGTGCAATGCTATCACCAAAGGAGCAGAGAGACGTGTAGCTGCACATAATAGAGATCCAAGCAACAAAAAAGTTGTGCAAGGGTAAGAGAAACACAAGGGACTGCAAACAGGCAGAATGTCCTGCCAAGCACTCAAGGAGGATAATTAGAAAACAAACAAAAAAAGGGATAAGCAGTATTAGCAGCAGATGGGACCCTTCTTTTGGGAGAGGGACAAGAAACATAAAAATGTTAGGTGTAAGTGAGGCAAACTGCAGAAGTTAGAAGACAGCTCACTTCAGTTCTGGCTTCCCTCATTGAGGAACCCTCAAGGATGATTACCTTGATTTTCACAGAGAAGAACCACCCAGGACTGTTGCCATGAGAGCTGGAAACACCACCTCTGTGTTATTGTGTACTCATAATTAATACAGAATACAAGTGTTAAGGATTAATGGTTTTGTCTGTATTGCAGTGACAATCAATGTGGAAGAACTCTTAGAAAGAAGTGTGCTGTAAATCAATTAATTTAATGAAGTTTTATCTCAAGGTTTAAAACTGACTTGTCAGTGTTTTAATCACTCCCATCACCCTGACGTTTAATTCCCTAACTGATATATAAATATATTTGATTGCAACAATTCTGAATGATAACCATTACAATTATTTTTTAGTTTTGTCAATTACTGTATGTTCTATTTTTTCATATATTTGGTAAATATTGAACATATACTACAAATATTCATGTTTCCACAAAAGTTGCTTAAATATTTAAGATATTTAAGACAAAATACAGTCTAAATGACATATAGTTTGAGCTTGCAGATGAAAGAAAGAACAGGTGAAAGTTTTAAATTCTCCACATGACATAGTACATAAATTATTTATTCACTTGGTTTCTGTTGCCAGTAATTGGAAACCACTCAGACTCAGTCAGGATTGGTAAAACAAAGTGCATTCCTGTATTTTTTCTTTTCCTTCTCAGAATATTCTCTATGCTTTGTTTTTCTAGAAATAGATGGTATAGATTGGCATATGCTGCTTCCAAGACACCCAGGCATTTCCTTCAGAAATTTCTTCCACAAAATGTAGGCTCTTTCATACAACTGAATAGTAGGAAACTTCAATGAAGAAGTTTCAAGTACGAAAAGCAGCTAGAACTGCTACTAAAAACCAAAACACTTACTGAATGAAATTAATTTTTGTACAGAAGGTTCTGTGAAATTTCCTTCTATGTGGAAGACCTTGTTTTGAGGGCTTTTTAGGGCTAATCTATTTCATAAGGCTAATGCCAGGCCTTGTAGTATCTACAACACTTAGAAGTCATTCTACAGGAGTTGTAAAATTACCCTTTTCACCTTTCAATTTAGTAAAAAGATTTGGATAAATTAAATATGCTACTAGTTGATAGCAAAGATAGTTTTGTGGGTCATATGATGCATGTTGCTATCTCAGCATTTATTTGGGATATAATTATATGTATTATACGTTTATGTGTGTCAAGTGTTTTTTCCCTACAGACTTTGGAAGTACAAAGAAAATCTTGAAAACATGATCAGACTATAATTCACGTAGCAACTATGAATCTTCAGTCAGCTTGAATCTGTCACAGACAGCACTGACAGAAATTAATTGTCTTGCATTTAATGCACTCAAGACCTCCTGTTCAGACATATACATGCTCTAATAGCAGGTATCAGTACTGCATGTCTTCACGTGTACTGTCTCTTTAGCAATAACTGGGCTTCTCTTGAGCCTAAGAAGAAAATAAAGTGTACCACTCTTCTAGATTATTTGAAAGAGAACATTGGCCTCTTTCTACTCCAAGGGGAAAAAGGGCTAGAGTGTAGGGCTGAAACCATAATGACAGGGCTAAGGAGAGCTTGTGTTAGGAAAAAAGAACTCCAAACCCATTAGCACACTGGTAAGAAGAAAATGTGAAAAACCATTTCAAGCTGTCTTCTGGCCTGCTGCAGTGATGCTTTTAAATGAATGTAAAAGTCTTCATGTATTAAACTATTACATTTTCCCCATGTAAAATGTTCTTTTTTCTTTGTCTCTCTGAAAGGTAGCTGGAAAACTAGTTTTCTTTCCTGCACCTTAACAAGTATCACTTTGTAAGTCTGAAGCAAAATTATCAGAACATTGTATCAAATGTAAGTGAGCAAATCTGTGGAGCCATTTAAGAAATCAGACAATTTAGTGCTCCATATGTTACAGGAAATCTCTAACTCACACAAAAGTATACCTTTTCTCAATGGTATGCAACAGTAGGATAAATAGCAGTAATAGCCTTTTCAGCATGTTTTTGCTCTTATAGATAATGTAGGTGTTTTGTACCTGGATTAAAATTATTTCTGGTGTAGCTTCACTGGCATGAATTGATTGGGCAGACTCACAGGAGAATTGATTTTAGCTCCTCCAGTGTCATTACTCTGTGACAGTGAGCATTTGATCAAATTATATGTTCATAAGAACAAGCAAAGCTAGAATAAAAAGAAGCTGACTTTTTTTTCCCCTGAAACAGAAAAACCCCAAAACATGGTATTCTTACATCAGTCATCACAAACATAATAGGAGGCTCTTTGTAAAATCAGTAGGTTTTGGGTGTTTAAAATTATCCATTTGGAATTGCTTCAGCAACTCCAAAATATAAGCAAAGACTTTCTTTACTTTGGCTTCATCTAACAGCATGAGATGCAACCTGCCTGCAGCACTGTCGTGATTTAAGCCCAGCCGGCAACAAAGCACCACTAAGCTGCTCGGTCACTCCTCCCCACGCCCCCGGTCCCGGTGGGATGAGGAGAAAATACAAAGAAAATCTCATGGGTCGAGACAAGGACAAGGAGGGATCACTCACCACTTATGGTTACAGGCAAAAGACAGACTCAACTTGGAGAAAAACAAAATCAATTTCGTTTACTACCAATCAAGTCTAAACAAGGACACTGAGAAGTAAACCCAAACCTTAGGGCACCTTCCCCCCTGCCCTCCCTCCGTCCCGGCCCAGCCCCACTCCCGGTTCTCTCTCCCTCCTCCCCCCGGCGGCGCAGGGGGACGGGGAATGGCGGTTGTGGTCCGTCCGTCATACCTTGTCTCTGCCGCTCCTTCCTCCTCAGGGGGAGGAGGACTCCGCACTCCTCCCCTGCTCCACCAGGGTGTCCCTCCCGCGGGAGACGGTCCTCCACCAACTGCTCCAGCGTGAGTCCTTCCCAAGGGAGACAGTCCTCCACCAACTTCTCTGGCATGGGTCCTTCCCGCGGGCTGCAGTTCTTCACAAATTGCTCCAGCGTGGGTCCCTTCCACAGGCCGCGGTCCTTCAGTCACAGCCTGCCCAAGCGTGGGCTTTCCCATGGAGTCACGGCCATCTTGGGGGGCCTACGCTCCCCCGCTCCCCTCCGTGGGCTGGGGGGGGACAGCCTGCCGCCTGGTCTCCCCACGGGCTGCAGGGGCATCCCCTCCTTCCTCCCTGCCCTCGGGATCTGCACAGGGGTTCCTCTCCTATCCCGATCCCCCAACTCCCGGCAGGTTTCCCCTCTGGAATCTGTTCTCTCAGAGGCGGGTCCGGCTCCCGGCCGGGGAAGCTTCCAGCAGCTTCCAGCAGGAGCCGGCCCTGCAGACTCTACCCCGCTACCACAACCCCGCACCACACAAACCCAAAACAAGTATACACCTCTTTAGTGAGTGGTTTGATGTTATGTCACATACAGACAGGTTTTCAAGGATTGTATTGGTTCTGATGATATTCTAATCCCTGATTAAGAGACAGAATTCTGTATTCAGTGCTCCTCCGATAACACCTGTAAGCAGACTGAGACCCTAAAGACTGCAGGTGGGTCTCAGTTACATACTCATTCTTAAGTGCAAGAAATTTAGGAAAAGCCATCCTATTTTCATGAAATCTGGTTGGCTCATGAATCTTATGCCCATTGATTAATATTATTAGTATCTCCATTTGAAATATATTTTGTTCAAATGTTGAATCATGAGAATCTCTTCATATACATATTAATAAATCAGTTATAAAAGGTCACTTCTGTAAATAGATTGCGCACCTTCATTGGTACTTCTCTGGTAAATTTTCTCTGTAGGCCCAACATAAGAGCAGTGACAGTCCAAATTTATCATTTTATACAATACCTCAGTAGAATTTGTAAAATAAATTACAGCATATATTATAAACTTCAGTAGCTCTTCCAAAGAAAACATTCATTCTTAAAGCCTACAGTTGAAGGCTTCAGGAAGAATTAAAATGGAAGTGATGGAACTGGAAGTGAATATCACAGTATAGACTGTTATGTGTTAGCTCATTAATTTTGCTTGTATGTAGAACGGTTGAACTCAGTCATGTATGACTTCACAACTCAGAATTCAAGGCTGGTTTTGTTTTACTGTGCTAAAAACGTGTTTATTTGGATATAAATGTCATAAAGACATAATTAGACTATATGAAAAGTAAACACATTAAGGGGTTTGGATATAAATAGAATAAAAATAGTTAGACCATACAAATTATAAATATACTAACTCAGTGAATATGTAATGATTAACAGATTCTTGCTATAACATCAAACTCCATCCGTGTAGCATTTCATTTCTTTATTCTTCTTATAAGTAGTGCTCAGAACCTTACTATATAAAATAATCTCAACAAAAGAAATCCAAATCAATATGATCTGCAATTCTTGATCAATAACTATCAAGGTAATTTTGCAAAATAGGACTGCTTAACTGTTAAAGTATGAAGTTAAGTAATTTAAAGGTAAGGGGAACAATTTAAAATAAATAAAAAATGACAACATAATCAATCATGGTGTGCTAAATAATAACCACTCAATAAGAATTAATGAAAATAATATGCAACATACATAATACTGTAAATGGGTAAATATTAAGAGGAAAACCTCAGGAAAACATTAGAATCTGTAACCATATTTTAAAATACATGTACATGTATGTTATTGAAATTCCAGACAAGTTATTCATCGGAAACATCATACTCTAGGGAGGAATGCAAAACTGAAGAAAGGCCATAGTGACATAATTTAGTATATTAAGTGTCAGACGTGAATATAACCTTTTGACACAGGGTAATACCTTGAAGAACATTTAGGGAAGAAGTGTTATCAATTATTTAAATATTATACTGTGTAGCTGTCACAGAAAACATTTCCCTTAATAAGATAAATGAAAAAATATCTACCTAGACTTTCCACGCCAGCTTGCCAATATAGCTTGTGGTTTATCAGGGTAGAGGAGCAGATTGTTTGCTTCTGCCTTTTCTTGCTGGGTTTTTTGCAGGGGGAGGAGGGGGTTTACATGAGAAAGACTTATTTTTTCTTTCCTTTGGGGCTGGACGGAACATAGGTTAGAAGAATAGTCTTTTCCTCAATTGATGTGTTTTGCATCAAAACCAGCAAATCTTAGTCGAGATTTGAGGTTTTATTTTTGGGTTTCAAAGTTCATTCCAAATTAAAATTTATAGCAAAATCAAGGAGTTCTTAACCCACATGAACTGAAGACACTATTTAATTTAAATGAAACCAGTGCTATAACAATGAATGTCAGTGCTGTTGGATTTCCCCCCCCCTCACCCTTAGTATCTGAGGCAGTCTTCTTGATTTGAAGTAAGACAGGTAGAAATCAGTCAGGTTTAAAAGGACCCCACAACTATATACAATATTATTACACATAGTCAGATTAAACAGATATTTCCAAAATTCATAAGCAATAAACTGCAATAACTTTAAAAGAACTGGCTGTGCAAAAACATGCATTGCCATATGAGGTGCACTAGGATACCTGAGACATGACCATGTGATTGATACCTGAGACACAAAAGTTGTAGACCTACGCTTTTGCAGAGAGGAACACAAGAGTTCAGGAAGACTACTCCATGGGTGATATTAGTTTGCATACACAAACAGTTACTCACATACAGCACAATACATTTTCTTAAGGGCATTTACTCCATTTCAGTCCATGCCTTTGGGTGTCTGAGCATCTGTACATGGTTGGCAGATATGACATAAGATTTACAGGAGGACAATATTCCTCCATATTGTCAGCTGGAGTTCACAGAAAGCTATTTCACAGTCCGAATGACACTAGATGCCTATTTATAAGTAATTGAATCTTGTACCTGCAAGAAGACATCTACATTTAGGCACGTCTGTGTTGAACTGTATCCCATCTCAGATAATCAGTTAAACATGCACTCTGCATTTGAGGTAGGGACTGAGCGAAGACAGAAGTAGAGAAGTTACACTTTCTATCTGGCATCACTACTGTTCAAGTTCTTGAGTGTAAAGAGGCATAATAATATGTATTTTATATGATATGTGTTTATAAAACAGTTAACACCAAGCGGTAGTTTATATGTCACATTTGCATGAAATATGACCTTGATATTTTTCCTCATATATTCAAAGCATGACTGCAGATTCTTTTTTGTGCTGAATTCTTTCAGAGGTATGAGAAAACTCCATTGTGTTCCTTTCTGCAGGATGATGATCTAGACATATAATCTGCTTGTACATACAAAAGTCCATGCCATTTGCTGAGTATGACAATGAAAATGATAAAGCAGTATTCTGGTCTGAAAATGCAAACCCAAGAATTACAGCCTCTGGTGACCATTCATCAGTATAGATTAAACATCCTTGCATGGGAGATGAAGTAACTATTGTAGGTATGACACCGAAGTAAGTAACCAGGTTAAGAAACGGTGAATTTGATCGGTGCAATTGTTGCATGGTCCATTTATGTAATGGACTAAACCACTGGCCAACAACAGATAAAATCCCCTTGACAATCAGCAGTCATATTCTAGCTCTACCATTTTAATACAACTTTATTCACTCTTTTTTATTCCCTAACCTGAAAACAGTATGAATAGCAGAAACATAAATTATAATATATTTATTATATATAATACAACTTAATAATTATATATTATATAATAGTTTATATTTTATTACAAAAATAGCTATTATGATCGCCAACTCCAGTTAAGCAGTATACAATTAGAGAAAGGATATTGTTTCTTGATGTGAAGGTGTCTGACAGATATCCCAGGGCGTTATTGTGGTACCCATTTCTAGGCAACTTTTGTCTCCAAAGCTAAGGGGGAATTCTGCTTAAAAATGGAAAGCATAGTATGTCTCTAACCTGTCTAAAGATCATACCATTAGACTTCCATTCTCATCTGTTTTAATTCAGTTAATGTAAGATGGTCTGTGATTTTGTCATTACTGAAGGAAAATTAGATGCACTGTGTTTTCTGATATAATGTGAGATATATTACATATTATATTGAATTATTTTAATAAACAGTAAATAATTAAAATCAATCTCATTTTTAAGATTTTAAAACTCCTGACAATTTGGGGGTCTAGCACAAGTAAACATTGTACAGAGATTTTGGATACATAGCTTACAGGAAATACTTTTTTATATACATATGTATGTGCCCACATATATGTGCCTCATTGTCTTTTTGCATTATTCAGTAAGTCTCAAGTGTCTGACTACTGCAAATATTCCCTTTCTTCCACAATTTCCACTATGCCAGAGGCCCCAGAAATACTATGACAAAAAAGTCAAGAGGACAAAATATGACCATATGCTGTACTTCGTCCTAAGTACAGTGAACACTTTCTAGGTGGGGTTTGGTTTTTCTAATGCAATGAGGGAAAAGGCTGAGTACTTAATGCAACTAAAGTAAAAAAAAGAGATGAATAGGTAAAAAAGAAGTGAGTGGAACAGGAGATGTCACCTCTCTAGATACTTACAAATTCCTTCACAGTACATGGGAGACAGATTCAAATACTTCCCATTCTTGTTCACTAGCGACATTTTTTTCTTCACTAGAATAAATTTAGTTAGTTACAAATGTGCACAATAAAAATATCTAAAACTGCTAGAAGAACAGGGAGAAGTAAAGCAATGGTCACTCAAGCATGTTGGTGTCAGAAAAACCATTGTATTGCTCAGGCTTCCTTCTCCTAACTGATGGCATTTTGTGGCTCCAGACTGAAACAATAAATTCTGCATGTAAGCTTGTGATGCAGGTTACGACTAAAATCAGTTACATAAAGTAACTTATGTAGCTCTTAATACTGTATATTGAGCACCTTCAAATTCTTAATGCATTTCTTTTCCTACCTCTTTGTGAAATATCTGTGTTTGCATTGGGTTTGTGTGGCAAGGTTTTGGTGGCAGGGGGGGTTACAGGGGTGGCTTCTGTAAGAAGCTGCTGGAAGCTTCCCCTGTGTCCCAGAGAGCCAATACCAGCCGGCTCTAAAATGGACCCGCTGCTGGCCAAGGCCGAGCCAATCAGTGATAGTCGTAGCACCTCTGGGATAACATATTTAAGAAGGAAAAAAAGTTGTGGGGCACACAGAAACTGCAACCGGAGGAGAGGAGTGAGAACATGTAAAAGAAACAGCCCTGCAGACCCCCAGGTCAGTGAAGGAGGGGAAGGAGGTGCTCCAGGCGCCAGAGCAGAGATTCCTCTGCAGCCCGTGGGGAAGACCATGGTGAGGCAGGCTGTGCCCCTGCAGTCCATGGAGGTCCATGGTGGAGCAGATCTCCACCTGCAGCCCAGGGAGGACCCCACGCCGGAGCAGGTGGATGCCCAAAGGAGGATGTGACCCCATGGGAAGCTCGTGCTGGAGCAGGGTCCTGGCAGGACCTGTGGCCCCATGGAGAGAGGAGCCCATGGAGCAGGTTTTCTGGCAGGACTTGTGACCCCGCGGGAGATGCACACTGGAGCAGTGTGCTCGTGAAGGACTCCACACTTTGGAAGGGACCCACACTGGAGCAGTTCATGAAGAACTGAAGCCCATGGGAAGGACTCATGTTGGAGAAGTTTGTGGAGGACTGTCTCCTGTGGGAGAGACCCCACGCTGGCGCAGAGGAAGAGTGTGATGAGTCCTGGCCCTGAGGAGGATGAAGCGGCAGAAAATAACGTGTGATGAACTGACCGTAAACCCCATTCCCCCTCCCCCTGTGCCGCTGGGAGTGGTAGGTAGAGAATCCGGGAGTGAAGTTGTGCCGGGGAAGAAGGGAGGGGTGGAGGGAAGGTGTTTTGAGATTTGGTTTTATTTCTCATTATCCTACTCTGGTTGATTTGTAATAAAGTGAGTTAATTTTCCCCAAGTTGAGTCTGTTTTGCCTGTAACCATAAGTGGTGAGTGATCTCTCCCTGTCCTTATCTCGACCCACGAGCCCTTTGCTATATTTTCTTTCCCCTGTCTAGCTGAGAAGGGGGAGTGATAGAACAGCTTTGGTGGGCACCTGGCATCCAGCCAGGGTCAATCCACCACAATGTTTTATTATATACATTCACAGGCATTTAAACTGAGGCCATAGCAGGGGAGGAGGTGGTTAGGGCTCAGATTTTTAGATAGCTTGCTGTCTAAAACAGTAAGTAAGCTTATAGCACAAAGCACCTAAATATATCAGGCATTTATAGAAATCCCACTCATGTCTATCTGTGTCTTTACATGCTCAATTAGCTTTGAAAAATTGGCCTTACATGTCTAGGCCAGTGTAATATAAGGAGTTTACAGCAGAGTTGGGAGTTGAATCCAATTTTGCTAAATATTAGATTAAATTCCTTAACCACTAGAAAATCCTTTGCTTTTGACCTAGAAATCTATTTAATGCTCCACCTTGGCTTAAGAAAACCAGAAGAAAAATGTCATTTGAGGCATTCTGTGCAGATTTATGTGAATGTTTATCTTCAGCAGCAGGGAATCAGAAAGGGTAAATTTTTATTTGTAAAGTTGTAAACATTTAAAATGAACTACAATCTCTGTCCATGCTTTCAAGAGCTACAGTCTGCTTATCCATTTAACAGAGTACTTTTTGGTAGATGCTAGTGGGAATATGTGGCAAGATTATTTTTTTCTCCTTCTCATCCCCTATGAGTGATCACTCCTATGCTTTGCCTGTAAACATTCCCTGTACTTTCTCTTCCAGGAGGCATTCTATCCTGCAAATTGAAACACATTGGCAATCCATTTCACACACACGTTCAGACCCTTTCCTTTGCATGGAGCAGGGAATGAGCTGTTGGTCTAACATAGAGTATTGATGCCTATATGAGTGAAAGAAATTATCACATTGAACATGTGTCTGGTCTGTGTTTGTGAGCATAGCTTCCTGTGAACAACTAACTACTCTAATTCTGCATATGCTAATCTATAAGAAAATATAGGCAAGGTCATTCAATGCTGTACTGTTCAGCTGCTCTGAACAAGGCTCTCTGGGATAATAAAGACAGACTCTGGTTTTGTTTGTCTTATGTTGTTATGCTCACATTGAGTCCTGGGGAAAGAGAAAGCATAAATGTAAGATATTCAAGTGGGAAAAGACAAAAATAGAGTATTAGGTTGCACAGTGTAGATCCCTTACTGAATGAGACTAGCTGGGGAAGGATCTGAGTATTGATGCTTTTCTAAACATCCTTATAGGTTTTCCCATGGTTTCATTTTTGATCAAGCACCAGATGTATTGACAGAGAAGGAAAGGAGTTCTCCAATTCTTGACATACTTAAGCAAGCCCTAGAAATTAGATATGAAATAACAGCTTATATTATCTGGTTAAATAAGCTTGATGTAGTAGATGGCACAGAACAAACCCAATGATTTTAGTGTTTTGTAGGACATTCCATCTATTTTTTGCCTCCACCTAATTTCAGCGTATGGATAAAACAGTAGCTGATGTCATAAATTACGTTACAATATCCTATCCATTCAACAGCTGAGATACAGAGTAAATGATATTTCAGTATACTTCCAGCTATATGTAACTGTTTCAGATCATGTTGCTAAACCTCAGTGGTTTAAAAAGCCATCTCAAGACAGAGAGGTTAAGAAAATAAGGTGAAATGAGAAGACAAGCCAGTAAGGGAGGAACAGACACCACACTTACAAACCAGGAAGAATGGGTCGGGGATGTGAAGACTGGGGGCAGCCTTGGCTGTGGTGACCATGAGATAGTGGAGTTCAGGATCCTGAGTAGAGGAGAAAAGGAAAAAGCAGGATCCCAGCCCTGAACTTCAAGAAAACAGATTTTGTGCTTGTCTGGGGACCTGCTTGGAAGAATCTCAGGGAGAAAGCCCTGGTGAGAAGAGGTGTCCAGGAAAGCAGGTTAATTTTCAAGGACCACATCCTCCAAGCTCACAGACAATCCATCCACATAGGCAGGAACTCAAGCAAGGGTGGCCAGAGGCCTGCATGGATGAACAAAATGCTCCTGGCTAAACTCAAACTCAAAATGGAAGCATACAGGAGGTGGAAGGAGGGACAAGTGATATGGAATTAATATAGAAACACTTTCTGAGTATGCAGGTATGGTGTTGGGAAAGCCAAAGCCCATATAGCAATCAGTGGAGGTTTAAGAGCTGGAAGAAAGCAAATGTCGCTTTGAAGGAAGGAGGATCCAAGGAACTAAGGCCAGTCAGCCTTTTCTGGATCCCTGGGAAGGTGATGGAGCAAATAAACCTGGAAACCATGTCTAAAGACATGAAGGACACTTGAGATTTATTGACTAATATAATTATCTGTCACACAAGCTTTTATGTAAACAGTTATTCACAAAACAAATATGTGATTATTAGTTATCAGTTTTGACAAAATTCATTCTTTTGAAAACTGACTCTCGTCTAGAAATTTTTGGGACACTCTGTAAAAGAGAAATAATATTGTATATTTTTGCTATGTAGTTCAGCTAGTGACAAGTATGATTCAGCTTATCTTAAAGTAAACATCTCCAATATATTGACTGAATGAATCTTGCAGAACATGTTGGCTTACCTTCTTTTTCCTGATGGTAAATTTTCTGTGGAACTTGAAATACAGTTGTATTTTCCAAATATGTTTTTTTTTTTAATCCAAGACATTCCTGTACATTATTTAGAATAATCATTCATGTGAATAGAAGAAAGAATTTGTAAGAGCAGGTATTGTTGAAATCTTTAGTTTCTGGTAGGCTCTGTTGTAGTCAAGGGACCTTGGGATTACACAAATTGCATAAAGGTTACTTCTTTCTATTACATCAGAAAACAGTTGCTAGTATAAAATCCCAGGAAGGGAAGAGAAAAATGGAAGTCTTTCACAAAATGCATCCCCTAATTCCATCCACTTTCCATTGAAGTTAACACTTTTAGCCCCTACATGCCATATGCTGTTTCCCTACTCTCCGTTGCAATGACTACAGAAATAGCTGGAGTCATAATATCAAGAATAATAAATACATAAAAGTTTTCCTTTTATTTTAGCTATCTTTGAGTAGCAAATAATGCACTCCAGTTCTCATATCACCTGTTTGAAAGCTTTCCTGGACTAAACTATCATAGTAATAACTATAAAAAGAAGTAAACATATAAACCAACATTGCTGATACAGAAAATTGCACTTCACTTCTTCAGACACTAAAATCCCTCATGGGGCAGAGAGATCTAGGTAGATGCTTCTTCTGGATTTGGCTGCAGCCTCATTTGAGCGAGTTGTGTTAATCCATCGAAGTGAGTTATGAACCAAAAGTTCAAAGAACCAGGTTCAGAAAAAAATTAAGTATTCCAAAGAACTATATACAGAGATATATTTGTATAGCATGTATAGCTATATGTATGAGTATATAGTTACATATATATACACAGATATACTATATATATGTATGTATCTTCAACTGAAGTGTGAATTACAGACACATCTAATGGATAACAGTAGAATAATGTAAATATTGCTTGAAAAATATACATAAATAGTAATGCTGACACACTTAATAGAATTATGAAAGACTTAATGCTAAAATCATACATTTTAATAACATTGCAAAGTACCAAGGCATCCAGTTACTAAGGCTAAGTTTTGCCAATGCTGCAGATATTAGATTGCAAGAAGAGAGGGTCATACTGCATTTGCAAAAGTAGCTTGGAGAAACATGCAGGTATCTCAGCATAGATAGAAATTCAAGGCCAGAGATATACTACTCTAGGAGAGAATCTATTTTTTTATTATGTAATCACTACCATTAGTTTGCTTTACTACAAATATGTTAAATTGAGGTACTTAGTTTACCATCCTATTCCTAGGTAGGCATGACCTGTAAAATGTAAAAATGTGTCTAATATGTAAGAACATTTATTGTAGCTTTTTTATTTTTTGGTTGTTTCTTTCTAGCAGTGCAGATGAGACGTTAATTTCTTCTACCATCTCTTGTGTATGTTCATTTTATTTGGTTCTTCTCTTGAAATGTCTTTTTAGATGAACATAGCTTACAATTTTAATTTGCACAGATTCCTTTGAAAAATCTAGAAATGTGTATTCATCCACAAAACTCTACTTGTATCTTCCATCATTTCTTTGTATACATTTTCACTTACATGATACGATATGAGAGTGACAGGTTTGGTTTTGTGGTGGTTTTTTTTTTTTTTCATTTTATGTTTGCATAGTGTCTAAACAAATAGCTCCTAGAGGTTTTAAAATCTACAGTCAGTTTTCTTATCTTTCCCATTCAGGGTCAGTGCATTGCTCTTGGGAATGAGTTATAATTCACAAGGTTATGCAAAGACAGGGAGCAACAGGAGCGGGGCTGCTCCCTGGGGGTCAGTAATAGGATCCATCAAAAGTCCCAGACAAGTGGAAGGGGTGGATCAAATCCAGGGTCCATCTGTGTTGTCCAGGCAGAAGCAAAAGGAGACAGCACTGGAGAGATGGATACAACAGTGGTGTAGAGTCCATTGAGAAGACAGGTATGGAGACAAATACAACTTATATGCAAGGGATCGAGCTAAGAAACAAGCTAACCACAGAGTAGAGCTCAGAAGACAAGGCTAGAGATAATTACACCTGCAATATAGCTCACACAAGGACCAGAGGCCAATAGCTGAGCTTCAATGGAGCTCCCTAGAGTACTAGGCTGACGGTATTGGTGGAGGCCCCAGGAGAGGCTGGTGAGAGTCATTAAGGCCTATTAGTGCATTCAGGGCCCTGACACTCAAATTTGGTGATACATATGAGTTCAAAACGGAGAATTTGTCCATATCATATACCTCTACAAAAGAACAAAATAAAAGGTGCGTGAAGATCATAATTGTTTATGATGCTTTCATACTATGAAAATACTATGCATCTCACAAGTGCTGTGGTTATAATGAAAATGATCCATCACCTTCCTTCTTTTTTTTAATATGAAATTATTTAAATAATTTCTTTAACTATTTTGATCAAGAGGTTCCAGTAAAATTTGTCTTCTATTGATTCATCTAAACACTGAAACTACAAATTACAAATGATTTTCCAGTAGAAGGTGCTACTGATAGAAATCATAGATTAAAAAACCAAAGAGTTAAAAGTTAGAACAGGAAGAAGGGAAAGATGAAGATCACTGTTTCTCAGGTTAAGTTCATGAACTGTGTAAAAAATTGTAAATTCTTTTACAGAGAAGTAGAAGTTGTTGACAGATTTCATGGACTACCTGTCACGGTCCACTCATGATGGTTCGTTTGCTACGATCTCGAAAGTGCAAAATTAAGGTGACCAACACCAAAGGGGATAGCAGTAATCACACAGTAAAACTTTATTGTATTGCCTGTGAAGAGGCACGCGATAGTTAGAGATGGGTGAAAGAAAGGAGAAAAGTAAAGTTAAGTTTAGAGAGAGGAGAAAGAGAGGTTATAGCTACCACCGCTGATCTCAAGACGTCCTAACGGTCCCGGGTCCAGCTAATGCTGCGTCGTCGATCGTCGTGATCCTTGGTGGGGAAGCTTCAAACTCCCGTTGTTCAGAAGTCATCTTTTATGTTTAGTAACACACCTTGCTCCACCTCTGCCTCAGGAGTCTCCGCCCTTCTCAGAATACAATTATCATATCTCCGCCCTTCTCAAGCGAGGCTATCACGCAGGCGCAGGGTCAGTGTCCGAGGCCTGGTAAGTCTTGGAGGCAGGTAGCCTTCGACCAGGAGGTGTGTTTTGGTATTATAATGAAGCAAAGTTCGTCTAAAGTTCATGATTTCTTCATCGATGTTATGGCAACAGTTGCAATCCATCCTTTTTGACAGTAGCTATGTGGTTATCTCTAACGGCTCTAGCCAGGTAACTTCCAGGAGCCTTGTACCGCACATTCTCTCCTTGGGATTGGCCGCTGCGCTCCAAATAGGCCATTGTCAGGTAACATACTGTTCATGTTCCTGATGACAATGTTGAGACAATGCTGGTTTTCTGACCAACTCTTACACTACCCTAACTGTAACAAGGTAACTCCTTGTAACCCCAAATGTAACAAATGTGATTTTCTGTAACATCTTATATAGCACTTTAAATTATATAGGATGATCAATCTACTCAATTTGACCTTGTTGGAAACTTGAAACTTACTTTTATATTAATGTGAATGACAGACTGACCAAGGCTGATAATGCTCTGTAGAATTCTTCCTGACATACCTCCAAATTCTATTATGTTACAACAAATGTTCTGTCATTTTTTTACACATCATTTTATCTGAATAATCTTTCATCAGCATCCTTCAGTTCTAAGTTTTACTATTATGTCAAAAGCCTTACAAAATTCAAGACAGTGGGGTCCCCCCCTTTTTTTTTTTCTTCCAGAGAATACTTTAATAGCAATAAGATGCTGCAGATATGCTAAGTACAAGCCATATCTGAAATTTGTGAAAAATAAACAACCTGTGTAACGTGGTACGTAATAAACCATTTTCATTTGAGTAAGATATATATTCAGGATGTCTTTTGAGCATGTTTTTAGTATTACAACCTTAGGAGCAATCTCAAAACTGCAAGACTGTGAGAAGATTGACAGTCTATAACACAAGCATATTAAACTACAGGTGTTTGGTCTGCCACAAATACTGATGTAGATTCTGACACTGACATTGATGAGTCCTGTATATTGACAGCTAAAGATGAAAGACTGAAACATAGACACAAGGAATCCTCTAGACATGAATCCCTTGGCACCAGACTATTTGACAGCCCTAATTATCTTGACTGGAAGATAAATATCTAAGAGCTCATATGGGTTTGGATTTTGTACTATAGTTTGTCAAAACTGTTATGTCTTGTTAAAGAAGTATGTGAATTTCATTTCTTGGGGAAAAGATTGTCATTGCCAACATAGCACAACTTG
The DNA here is from genome assembly GCF_900496995.4 of Aquila chrysaetos chrysaetos. Classification (NCBI taxonomy): domain Eukaryota; kingdom Metazoa; phylum Chordata; class Aves; order Accipitriformes; family Accipitridae; genus Aquila; species Aquila chrysaetos. The sequence continues at coordinate 13,724,831 of NC_044017.1, forward strand.
AAAAATGTTGAAAACATCCTATTTAATCATATAAACTTTGCATTTTTTTTCTAAATAAAATTGAAGTGAAGTTAGACTGCTCTTTAATTTTGGATGGCTTCATCAGGGGGTACTGCATATGAAATGGGTAGGTATGAGGACTGTGATCTAATGCAGAGGATATACATGTAGGTGTCACAAATCCTGTGGTTTTTACCAACTTGCCCAGGAACTGGTTCTCTAACATGAAAGAAGTCTCTCCATGCCTGAATAGTTATATTTATTCCCTCACTAGATATTTCTGAACTTTACCACTAAAGTCATGTCTTTGAAAACCTAATTTAAGTATCTACCACATAACAGTCAAATAGTACTTACTATTGTAAGTCAGATAAGAATATATAAAAAGCAGTTTCCATGCAGTCTACATGAACTTATGTCGTGCAGTTTAAGTTTTTAATGTCAGTATGAGGCTAGTTAGAACAGACTCATTAACAACATTGATGTTTTTTAAATATGTTTCGGCATTTCTCCTATGAAAGAACGATCTTTTAATTTATTTTTAGATATGAATAACAATCATAAACAGAATAATCTTTAAAAAAATAAAGTCCATCTTCACTACTCTCATGAACATGCTTCTGTGTTCTTTCTTTGTACGATAAAGATTCATGTTAACGATATAGTAAATTTTACAACCTATATACTCTATGTATATTCTTTACAGAGAGCTTGTTTAGTTCTGATCTTTTTTTGATCTGCATTTGCTTAACTATGCAAGAAGTTTCTTCCATAATAAAACTCAAACCCTACTTTGGAATACACTATAGCTTTCTTTAAAATTACTTTGATATCCCACTTCAATATGGTGCTAGCATCATCGAAAATGTTCTTGATGCCACTTCAAAAAACATCTGTCTAAAATCCAGTTAATGATAAGGTGATATAAATGGGGTTTTTTTCAGTGCCAGAGAGGTTAAAATTTCTAATGCCAAATAACATTCTTTGAACATAAAGAAAGACCTGAGGAAATCATTCTCAAGTCCTCTTTTCTTAAAATTGAGCAATTACAGAATGCAGTTCACCTGATCCTAAGATAAACATCTAACCTTAGTCAGGTTAATTAAATCTTAAAATTATCTTTTTTTTCCTGTATTAACAGAAAGATCTTAAAGTTGCCACCTCAGAGTTTCACATCTACCTTGTAACTATCAATAGTTGGGTACTATTGATCTTCCTTTTTTAGTCTAATGCTGCTCTGCCTCTTCCTTCTAGCCAGTAGGTTGCTGAAAATTACCTATTTTTAAAAGATTAATATCTCTGTTACTAGATACCTCTGCTCAAAGACAGATAGGTATTTGAGGTTTGTACAGGTCCCTAGACTTGTTTCCCTCTAGAGTCAGTGGACAGAGCTGGGCCACTGCTTAGTGCAAGAGACAGATTATTTGTGAAAATCGTCAGTAATGTCTACATCTCTTCATTGACTACACAGATAATTCTTAAGCCTTTTTAAAGGACTAGATCATCACTTTTCAAGCCTCTCTTAATTCTAAATTAAATAAGTATCATTCACCTCACTCCACAAAAGTTGACAATGAGAAAATTTGAAACTTGTTGACAAAATGTAGGCAAATATTAAACCAGTGCTTTTTATTATTTTGGATATTCAACAACATCATCTAATTAAATGACTCTTTTTTCTCTTCAGTATAGCTTGAAGTAGATCTAAACATGCAAAATGAAGTAATCAAGATTTCATGTTGCACATCTTATCTAGAATTGTAAGTCAAGACCTTTAGATACTAGCATTTTACATACAAAACTATGATGCTTAACCATCCCAACCATTGGAGGCATTACAGTCAATAATCAAAGAGGAAATAAAATTTGTTTGCCATTGTGTTGATTAGCAGTAACTAATTTTCAATGTTGTTAATTCAACAACTCCATTGGTCTAAAGCTTATCTCAAATAATGGAGCAAAATCCTACTACTATGTTAGGAATTTGGATTCTATCGCCTTGTTAGCTGTATGAGTGAAAATCCTGTTGAAATGGATGAAAGCAGTACAGAGGTATCTAATGAATAGTCAAATAAAAATATGTATTTAGATATATGTTCTTTTGAACAAAGTTAATATTGTTAATTCATTTTAAAAAAAAGGTTTTCAACAGACTCAATCTGCCAAAGCCCTTCTAAGTAAGTCTTAGAGAATCTACAAGTGTTGTCATGAAAGAAGCTTTATTGCAGTTCTGTCTGAGAGTGTAAATCATAACCACCATATCTCAGGCTGAGTTTCTGGAAATTAACCTTCATGCAGGACAATCACTAGTGAATATTATTTGCTTGCTTTTCCATTAGATTTCATTTTAAAAAGAGCTGTGTTGAAGAACAGCTATTTTACTATAAATTATTTCAATTTTGTGAATCATTCGTTGAAAACAAAATACATTTTAACATAAAGGAATACAAAATACTGTCCTCAGTAGTGGGTTGACCTTGGCTGGCTGCCAGACACACACCCTGCAGCTCTCTCAGTCACCCTCCTTAAGAGGTCAGGGAGAAAATAAGATAAAAATCCTTGTTGGTCAAGATAAAGACAGGAACTGGGAGAGGTCATATCCTGGACCAGTCATATCCTGAAGGACTGCAGCCTGTGGAGAGGACCCACACTGGAGCAGGGAAAGAGTGTGAGGAGAAAGGAGTGGCAGAGAGGAAGTGTAATGAACTGACCATAAACCCCCATCCCCCTGCGCTGCTCAGGGAGATGCAGCTGGGTATGAGTGAGTGAAGCTAAGCCTGGGAAAAAAGGGGGTTGAGGGGTGCAGGGAAGGTATCATAGTTTTTTGTCTTTTTTTCTCACTACCCAACTCTATTTTCATTGGCAATAAATAAAATTCATTTTCCCCAAGTCAAGTCTGTTTTGCCTATGTCGGTAATTGGTAAGCAATCTCAGTGTCTTTATCTCAACCCATAAGCTTTTTCATCTTATTTTCTTTCCCTGTCCTGTTGAGGAGGGGAATGAGAAAGCATTTGGGTAGCTGTCTAGCAGCTCGCCAAGGTCAACCCACCACACTTATTCGTGAGTAGGAATATACTTTTTGTGGTAATGCTGTGGTGCTTGGTGGACTAAAACAATACACACAAAGCACAGATGAAAGCACTTGGTAAGAATCATTTCAACCTGAAAAGTACCAGTCTGTGCTTGCTGGCAATGAGATGATTTCTAGAGTTTTCTTGTAACACATATCCTCAAACAGACTGAGACCCTTGATCAATGAAGGTTTAGGCTTGCTGTTAATTTCTGATATCTAAAAGCCAATCACCATCTCTAAGTCTCGCCAATCTCTGTAACATATTCTTCCACTTAAGAAATTGTGACTTATATATTTGTACTGAAATGAGCTAACTATTACAGATGTGAGCATAAAAAGCAGCTTCTGGATAACAAGAATAATGCAGAACAATAATGTTCTGCTGAACACTTATTTTTGTGTCCTTTTAGTAAAAGAAAAAAATAATTAAATCAAACTCATCAACTCAGTTAAAATGTAACAAGTCCAATAAGTAGATACTTATAGAACTGTTTCAGAAGTGGAAAGAAATCAGAAAGCAAACCAGAAAGCCATAGTTTAAAAAGGATCAAATGAAGTAAATTTTCTAAGCTGGGTTGCTAGAAAAAGAACACAAGCTTTGGCAAGGTTTGAAAACCTTTTAAACTATCTTCTTTGGCATTTTTGTAAGTGTTTGAATTACTGTGTGAAGGTATGGCAAGTTGCTGTTAAAAAGCTTAAAAACATCTCACATAACAGATAGATCTAAACCACTATAATTTGCACAAACCCTAATGAATTTTGAGGGTCCTAGCTAGTTTTAAATGATATCGTATTTCTTCTTTGAACACACCTTGAAAAGATACACTTGTAATATTTTTATTGGCAACTAAGCTCTCTCATGTAGAGGTGTACAAATTTTACTGTATGTGAGAACTACTAATATACAGCTAATGAATTAAAATAGGGAATTCAAAGTAAATGTTCAGTTTGAACTACTTAGTTTCTTAAGTGAATATTCTTTTAATTGAACAAATGAGTCCTAATTCCTGCAGTTCAATTAACAGAAATGAAATTTGTTATATTTATTTAAAGATAGTCCAAGATTTAGACACTGATCCTATTGAAAATGTTTTATGAATAGTAAAAAGTGTTAGGAGATAACCAGGCATGAAGCTTTTCACTTCATAGTTCTTCCTCTGATTAAAAGAGAATTGTGTCACAAAGGACTGGTACTTAGTTATTGACTGAGTAAGAGTAAGTAACAGAGCTGGGGAAACTAGTCTAGATATTCAAAACTACATTGCATAAACTATTCAAATTATACTAACTAGAATGCACTTACTATTGCAGTGTCATAGTCCTTACCTGCCATCTGTTGCAAGATGTTTCAACCCAACTGTGGAAAGTCTATTCAAAACCCTGTTAATATATATAAGTTTATAGATATATAAATTATATATGTAGGGGGTGTGTGTGTGTGTGTGTGTGTATGACTGCTTGTGTGTGTCTCTGTAAGGCATGCTCAGCTTTGCTACTGGTTGAACGTGCGAACAGGGAAGCAGCAGCCGGTTCTCTCAGCCTGGGACAGATCCCGGGTCCCTGGGTGCACTGGGACAGGCTCCAGCAGCTGCTGAGGAGGAATTTCCTCCTAACACCTCTTAACAACAAAAAAATAAGCATATTCAAGACAAGGCACATCCTCTTCCTATCATTTTTTGGCCAGTTTGAACCAAGGAACAAAAGGAAATTTACCTATGGCAGAGACCATAACTGCCTGATCCCTATTCTGTGTATTAACCACTGGACTATTTCTAATTTCCAAGCAACAGTAAGTACTTTCTTTTCAAAAGAAACTTAAAACAATATTCGTATTTTTCTCCACTGAGTAGGAACTGTAGTGTTCTAGCACAATGACAGATGGCAAAATCAGTGTCTGTGTACTCCTACCATAATTTGCAACAGCAAAGGCAAAGAAAAAATCAGAACCTATTATAAATTAGTCATTATTTTCTCAGTTTTGTTTCTAGCTGCCTGTTCAAGTTGTAACTGGATAAATTTGGAACAATCTATAAAAGGGCAGTTATGCAAGAAAAATATTGTGTGATGAATTAGACTCTTCCCGTACAGCACACAGCCGATTGCAAAACAAGGATGCAATTTCATGCCTTCATAACTAACATTTCAAAAAAGGTATAATTTGAATTTCACACTTGTCAGCAGTAATCATGATCTAGCTTAGCCTTTTCTTGGGTGAAAATGTTTTGCCACTGGATTCCGAAGTTTATCAAAGATTCTGTCCTTCAGACATTAAGTAACTTCTGTTTTGACAGTCACTTCTGATTAACCCCAGCCCATCAAAGAATACTGGAGTTAATCCCATCAGTTTATCAGAATGTTTATTTTCAGTTTCTGTCCAGCAAAGCAGCAATAATACTTAGATTTTCCTTTCTAAAGAGGAAATTTGAAACCTTAATCATGACACTCTGAGTAACACCACTCAGTTCAGCTGGACTACTTGCCACCCTGTGTTTTCTCAGCCTGAGTTAAGGTATTAGAACACGTGCTGACTACTGTTTTACTTGCAGCATTGCCCACGTGTTTAAGCACCCATTATATTCCATGCAAATCCAGTCAACACAATTAATGTTGCCTTAAGAGGCTGAGAAGGAACTACTTACTTCAACAGAAATAAGTAATGCTGTTTGAGACACCCTAAGAAATACAAGACATCCGTGATGGATTGGTAGATAAGACAGTTAATGGGAGTCCCTTCTGCAGCTACAGCTGAAATTGAGGTGGGCTACCACAGAATGTAAAGTGACACTATGAACGTACATGAACCCACATAGACAGCTGAATCCTGCTCTCCACTAAAACCACTTTAAGGTGACAATATCACACTGAGAAGTCATTTCATTGATCCTGAAGACATAGGTCCTTCCTAAGGAAAGTGTGACATATATTCTGCATTTATGAAAGTATCACTTAATTTGATTGCTTCAAAATAATACTTATCAAATCAGCCAATTGTTTTCATGTTATTTATTGCTTTCCTTAATGGCTGGGTGACCTACAGACCTTGTCAATGATATTCTTTCAGGAATTTGAAAATAAACAAAACAAAACAAAAAGGCCCAAGAGGCCAAAAACTAATTCCAGAGGAATTAAATTCAATTGCAATGTTCTGTGTTCAGCTGCATTTTCAGATTTTATAGTTTTAAAGCTATCTAAGGTGGACCATTTTATTTTGCACTATTTTAGTCTCTTAATTGAAATGTATTACAATATGGAGTAGCATGTGTGACAGCAGTCTATATATATTATGTCAACATTCCTAAACTTAGCCACCAGATATGTTACTTTAAAAGAAAGGCAAGCAAATTACTTGAGTAGATCTGCTTTCCTTAGTCTCATTTTGATTTTCATTAATTGTACTAACATCTCTATCCTTCTTTTGTTGTTTAAACCAAGTTGTGTATTAGGTCTATATTTATTCAGGTCATCTTGTTTGCCCTTCTACGTACTCTGATAAGACTAACTTCTGGCATTATTCTGGAACTTTTCTGGTGTTAAAAGATGTTTCAAAAAACCACCATAAGTTCTCTTGCTCTTTGTCCAATTTTTCTAAAAATCTTGGGTGCCAGTTTGAGTGAACTTACAACATAAAAATATCTGTACTCCATAACTGTGGTTTTAGATTCTCCAGAGTTATATTAGGAAAATAAAATACGTCCTCATTATTGCATGATAGTAGTCAATTATCTGATTTTGTTTTCTAAACACACATAACTCCTTTTTTATTATTACTGTTATTGACTATGCTACTATATATGTCTAGCAATGGAGCAATGTTAGATATAGGATATTCTTCCAGCTATTATATTTAAAGAAATCCTTCCTGTGACATGCTAGCTACAGCAGCTTTCTTCCTGTACTCCTTTGCCACCTTTCATACCTTTTTCCAAGCATTAAATCCTAATTCTTACTGCTTTAAACTGTTCTTTTTCCTAGTTGCTATATGGTATTTTTATTGATGTTCTCACTACTTCTGAAATAGTATTAAGTTCTGGAAAGGAAAGGGTTCTGTGGGTCAAGATGAAAGAAACAAAACAAAAATTGATTTTTTTTCTTCAATATTTAAGGATGGGAATGAAATCTCACTAATTATAAGTACATGTCAGTCATAGACATAGTATTTATGTTGTAATTTGTCACCAAACTATTGTACATTACATAGATATTATATTCTTGCCAAGGCCAGTATTAATCTAATATTTTAAATGTTAGTTTGAACGTAACTAGCCAAACATGCCAGGAGGTTTGTAGAATGCAGACTCTACAATTTGATAAGGAATTGAGAAAAAAAAATTACATGTGATCTTAAAAAGTCTTACCTTTTCCTTCTCTGAAAGAAAGCTATTTAAGAATCTCCAAAGAAAAGAAGTGAATGAAATTAGCTATCCCTTTTAAATGCCAAATGTTGTGAGAACTGGTCTACTTTTTGTTCCTTCATTTGTGTCATCTCTTTAGATATAAAATGAGACCAAGAATATTTACTACAACAGGAAACAAAAAAGGTTCTTTCTTTATTAATTTAGCACTCGATGCTGTGAGATCCTGAAGGACATTTGTCTCTGCAGTAAAAAAATGACACTACATTAACATTTGGCTTCTTTTCCTATTTAACCCAAAAACCTGTGAGGAGTGTATTAATTAAAAAAAAATATTTTAGGTCATACACAGAGACAAGGAGAAAAAATATATTAGTTACCTGTTTCAAAATAAATGTAGGATATTTGGCCTTGGGGAGAAAATATGACTTTTTTTCTAAAATCACTTATTAGAGTCATAACTTCGAAGACTTAATAATTTTACTTGTATTGTCAAAGATTTGCTTTTTTTTTCCAAAACAACTGCTTTCTATCCCTTTTTTAGAGCCAACATTCAAGACTTTTTTTTAAAGTCAACTAGATGTCAATGTCAGCTCTAAAGTTCATGTAATTTTTTAAGTAGACTCACTATGGTCCTTTAATTTTTTGCTAATGACTTTTCTACAAAAGATTTTCAGGTCACCTTCTTAATTGCCTATATGTATTTCAAATTAATACTGAGATCTAAAGATACTCATAAGCAAACATATTTTTTAAGGCCCTCTTGATCCTCCATATAATTTGTAATCACAATGCATTCTCTTAGTGTTATGCTCACATCACATATGAAAAAGCTTAATATGAGTGGAAAAAAAAAAAAAACCTGTAAAAAATATTTTCAAAGACCTCCAGTATCTCCTAACATTTCTTTAGATTAAGTAGGTATTAAAAATGTCTCTCTTTCAATGACATCTGATAAAATGCTGTAACTGTTTTTCAGCAGAGAGTTGTAAAAGTTTTAACAGCTAAACAGTTTTGTTTATCTGATACTTTTAAATCATAAAAGAAACAAATGGTTGGCATGGTTATCCTGACAATGAATATTTAATTCTTATTGTATTTATTATGTATTTTCTATAGTCTGCAGTTACTGATTTGAAAACATTAACTAGATTTCTTTTTTTTTTCCCCATAGGAACTTGGGATCCCAGCATCACATGAATACATGAGCAGGGCAAAAAAATGCTCTGAAATAGTCTGCCAATATTATGAGTTTTGGCTGACATAAACCGCTAGCCTTTCTATCATGAATCATTTCAAAGTCTGAAGTGTCTCTACAGTAAAGGTATTGAATTTTGCAAAGTTATCCAGGCACCCTGGCTTTTGACAACATACCCAGAAAAGGAGGGTGTTGGTAGCTGTCTTCAAGAGTTCACCTCTTACTTTCAAAGTTGTTTTTCTGCTCTGCATGTCAGGCAGGTCTTCTGGCCAGCCAATACTTCTGATGCAACAATTCCCTAGCAGGCAGTCTGCGGTACAGCTCAATGAAGAGACGACATATTACAGCAGAGTAAACACAAAAGAAAGGCCAAGGAAGAAGACTTGTAATACATCATTTTTAATTAAAAATAATTTAATTTAGGAGGTGTTTGGGTTTTTTTTAAGTATTGTACAATCAGAATCATAGTTCTTACATTGGCAAAGCTTATGGAGCTCTTCATATTCCCTTCACAAAGTTCAGTATGAATTTAGTATCCTTGATGTCATAGTTTGCATTTTATGCCATAATTACCAAACACATAAATCAAATGTACTGCACAATACTTCTAACTATAAAATAGCATTTCAGCTCCAAGTGAAGGAACATAATGCTCTGACAGAAATGCACTTACATCTTAATAATATTTCTATGAATAGAAGAAAGCTTTTACTGTGATTAAATTCCAATCTGGTTATCACTCTATCATATCAATTTTATTTCATATTTTTATGTCTTTTCCAAGCAAACATACATGAATAAGAGGCATTAGTTACCTTGTTTGAACAATGAAGGTCAGTAGATACTAAAAAATCCCAACCAATATGATCTTGGCAGATATTCACATTTGTAAAGACATTTCTTTTATACCTAATAACATTAATTTTATTAAAATATTTTATTTCCTTTAAGCTTTGACAAAGCAATAAAATGATACACTGAAAGGCATCCTAAATGAAAGACAATAATTGCTTCCTGAGGAGAGAGCAAGTCTTCTAATAGAAATGGAGTGGAATGGTACTCTTTAGAGCAAAGAACATACTGAGGTAGACCAGTCACAATAGAAACTGCCTAATAAAAAGGTACTTTGGCTTGCAACCTGTAAGAATCAATGACAGGAAAACTAAATAGTACTGAAACATTTGTGTTATAGTATATTCCTGGTAGAGGCAGAAATAGAAGAATGTTCAGCTTGTAGTGTATCTCTGTACCACCCTTTGTATGCCATGTTAAAGTAACCCTCTAGACAAGGTTCATGCAGTCAATCTGAAAGTGTTGACCCTCATGAGATTATGGATTGCTCTTTGAAATGCATAATGTCCTAGATGTTCAAAAGTTTAACATGGCACTGGATGGTTAATTAGGCATAACCATGCAAGCTGTTAATAGGCCATTTGTGAGAAAACCATGTGATGAATGGATGACAAACTACATTGCTATGTGCTGTTTTAGCAAAGGTTGCATAGTAACCATAAATTCTGTCCCACTAACTACTGGAGCACTTAGTTAAAGTAAAGACAAAGGTCAGTAGAGTTTGTTGCAGCTCAGTATATAGATTTATACACCAGTTAGGGAATTGAAGATTGTTCTGAGGGCAGAGTCTAGACGATTGATAAATCAGGCTGTTTCAAACTTGAAGGCAATCCGTTACTGGACTGATACTCACTAACAATACACATTACTATTTGCTACTTAATCACTATTAAACATTATCAGCACATAGACAAAACAGTTAGTACTTAACAATCTTGTCCTAAACTAGCCATAAGTATACAATACTGTGGAACTTATGTTTTTAGTTATCACTGGTGGCTGTGGTCCATGATCATTCTTAGTCACGAAGATCAAGGTGATCATGCTTTTTGACAGGGAAGCTGGAGCTGAAACTGAGATGTCTTCTTTATCACCCACCTTTCATGTCCCAATGCTGATGCTTTATACTCTTCTGTCCCTACCCCCAAAGAGAAAAGAATGATCTTATCTGGTCTTGGTATATTATTTTGGGGATCAGAACTTGTTAGGGTTTTGCTTATTCTACAGGATAATTCTGGTTCTATCAGTCACGCTGTCAGTACCCACTCTGCAAGATTGCTTTGTTTTTACTAGACATATTCACTGTTTGTTCTTGCAGGTTTTACTTCTTGCACATATTTTTTTGAACTTTTATCCACTTGTCACTTTGTGCTTGTGGTTATTAATGACGCTAAAATGTTATGAGTATTACAAAATACTCATACACTGTCACTAGTTATGTCATTATTATGTGTTTATGTCTGGATTCACAGCAGTTAAATATGGAGCTGTGCCTTACTCTTGTAGAGAACTCACCAGCTAAAAGATAATATTTTAGATTGATTTAGGAGTTACATTTTGAGAGTCTCAAAGGTCTGGATCCTTTACATGTTTAATATTTCATATTTCCTATAAAAACATAATGGCTATGTTTGTTCTACTGCAGTACTGAATATGGGAGCCATGTTTATCAATCCCTGTCTACAAAATCAAGCACCATTTTATTTGGTTGGCTTACATCCATGATACACCACTTTGACACACACAAGTCTATGGGGCTGGATGGGATCCACCCAAGGGTACTGAGGGAGCTGGTGGAAGTGCTCACCAAGCCACTTTCCATCATTTATCAGCAGTCCTGGCTAACTGGGGAGGTCTTGGTTTACTGGAGGTTAGCAAATGTGACACCCATCTACAAGAAGGGCCAGAAGGAGGATCCAGGGAACTACAGGCCTGCCAGTCTGACCTCAGTGCTGGGAAAGGTTATGGAACAGATCATCTTGGGTGCCATCACATGGCATCTACAGGACAACCAGGTGATCAGGCCCAGACAGCATGGGTTCATGAAAGGCAGGTCTTGCTTGACCAACCTGATCTCCTTCTATGACAAGGTGACTTGCTTAGTGGATGAGGGAAAGGCTGTGGATGTCTACCTGGACTTTTGTAAAGCCTTTGACACCGTTTCCCACAGCATTCTTCTGGAGAAACTCTACGGCTTGGACAGGTGTACACTTTGCTGGGTTGAAAACTGGCTGGATGGCTGACCCCAAAGAGTTGTGGTGAATGGAGTTAAATTCTGTTGGTGGCCAGTCCCAAGTGGTGTTCCCTAGGGTTCAGTATTGGGGCTGGTTCTGTTTAGTATCTTTATCAATGATCTGGATGAGGGGATCGAGTGCACCCTCAGCAAATTTGCAGAAGACACCAAGCTGGGCTCAGGGGAGACCTTATCGCTCCCTACAACTAACTGAAAGGAGGCTGTAACAAAGTGGGTGTCAGCCTCTTCTCCCGAGTAGGAAGCAATAGGAGGAGAGAAAATGGCCTCAAGTTGCACTAAGGGAGGTTTAGGTTGGATATTAGGAAATATTTCTTCACTGAAAGGGTTAGCAAACACTAGAACAGGCTGCCCAGGGAAGTGGTTGAGTCACCATCCCTGAAGGTATTAAAAATGATGTGTAGATATGGTGCTTAGGGACATGGTTTAGTGGTGGACTTGGAAGTGTTAGGTTAATGGTTGGATTCGATGGTCTTAAAGGTCTTTTCCAGTGTAAATGATTCTATGATTCTATACTTGAGACTAGACTTAGTCCTACCAAGCTTTACATGCAAACAGTTACTCAAATCAGTTCAAAACAGAACTAGGGATTAAGCTACGAGCTGAGCACTGTGGAAAATCAGGATTGCTTGGGCTCATTCCTTGGGCTCATTTACATAGTGGTATACACATACTCAGCAGTTCCTAGGTTGGACTTTATGAACAGTTCAAAGAAGCTCAATGCAGAAAAGATAGGTGCTTATACAGGGCTTATTCCCCAATTCAGTCTGTTCCTTTATGGCAGCAGGCTTCGAGGGCCAGGACTACTTAGTTTTACATCGTACTTGGGGAAGTCTTTCTACTGCTATTTCATTTGTAGCAAAAATCCATACTCAGTTATTGCAACAACCACAGCAACCCCTTTTTTCTTCTTCTTCCATTTTTTTGCTGCATACCGTTTGCTTTTCTCTACACCAACTCCTCCTTGTAAATACAGTTACTATTATTATTCAGTGTTTTCTGAGACCAATGCCTCAGCAATCATATGCTTTTCAGTGTTCTCTCCCTTTGATTGCCTTACGTAAATGCTAAGGACTCCACTGAGGTTTTTTGGTGTCTGCCTTCTTCCCAGCACAGGTTGTTTTTCTCCCACGTTTGTTTATGAAGATTTAAATTTATTAAGAAGTGTCTGCCAGTCTGTCCTAGTTTCAGCTGGGATAGAGTTAACTGTCTTCCTAGTAGCTGGTACGGTGCTATGTTTTGAGTTCAGTGTGTGAAGAATGTTGATAACACTGATGGTTTCAGTTGCTGCTAGTAGTGTTTAGACTAATGTCAAGGATTTTTCAGCTTCTCATGCCCAGCCAGCAAGGAGGCTGGAGGGGCACAAGAAGTTGGCACAGGACACAGCCAGGGCAGCTGACCCAAACTGGCCAACGGGGTATTCCATACCATGGGACGTCCCATCTAGTATAGGAACTGGGGGGAGTGGGGGATCGCTGCTCGGGGACTAGCTGGGTGTCGATCGGCGGGTGGTGAGCAATTGCACTGCGCATCATTTGTACATTCCAATCCTTTCATTATTGCTGTTGTCATTTTATTAGTGTTATCACTATCATTATCCGTTTCTTCTTTTCTGTTCTATTAAACTGTTCTTATCTCAACCTGTGGGTTTTGCTTCTTTTTCCCGATTTTCTCCCCCATCCCACTGGCTGGGGGGGAGTGAGTGAGCAGCTGCGTGGTGCTTAGTTGCTGGCTGGGGTTAAACCACGACACAGTCACAGAATACTCATTTACAGTTCAACTGCTCTAATGTGTTTTAGACCCAGGTGAGGTAAATTAAATGAGAGTAAGAACAAAATGAGAAAGAGAAGCATCCAGTTTATTGGCAGCCCACATCTTGGTTACTACTTATCCATTGCTTAAGGTGTGGCAAAGGGGCAACACTGCAGAAACTTCTCTGCTTTCTCTCTCTATTAGTCAGGTATGAGGTGTGCTTTTGTGAGGATTATAGGTCAAGAGAAAGTCAAGAGAATTGGTTTTTTTCTGCTTAGCATGGTAGTCATAGCTATACTAATTCACCTAAGTTAATTGAAATCATCTAGTAAAAAAATAGTTATGTGTAAGATGGAGTCAGATAAACTAACAAATCATTGTTTCATCAGTTTGACTTACCAAGGCAAATTTCCAAATCAAACAGAATTAACTTAAATAAATTTTAACCTGAGTGATAGGGTTTGTACCTATTGAATTAGAATTTATCTATCCCATGCATTTTAATGGTGATGTAAATCCACAAATTTCTTTTTTGTTGTTCATAATTCCTCTCTTCCACCTCTTATAGAATTGATCTCTAAACATAGATTTTCATGACCTTTTTTTATAATGTATAGCAAGAATCACAGATATTCTCTAGAAGAGTGTTTCAGGAACTAACTTCTACACCTGAGAATGCTTCTTATCAGCCCTTGAAGCTATCAGGTAGTTAGAACTCCCACTCAAAATGTGTCATGGACATGGAGGGGTGTGGAAGGAGAGGTGTACCCAGACCACATTCTTTATGCTATAACTGAAAGCATTTCCCAGTCCCTGGCATTGGTGCTAGGGCCAGGCTGGATCTGGGTAAATATCTTAGGCAATATTTGGCAGGCCCCAAATTTGACTTCTGATGTATCCTGCTTTCCATAAAGGAAGTCCAGGCATGCAAAGATATGTAAGAAGGATGCTTGGACTTGCTGTTAGTCTGAGCAATCTGCTATGTCATATGACAAAATGTCATCTGTACCCACACCCCTGCCTGTTCCTTCTGGGGGTCTAAGATAGAAGGGCGGCAGGTGTGCCCCCCCTCCGTGGCACAAAGGGCTGTCGTTCCCTCTCCGCCCTGGGGTCTGTCAGGCTGTTGCCACTGGCTGTTTACCCTCTTTAGCCTTCTTTGTATATATTCTGCATATTGTCATTTGTTTCCCTTGCTTTGAAATCACACAAAACTTCTGAGTGTGACCTTTCTTCTCTGCAGTCGCTGTGAACTCCCATTTCATTTATTTGTAATCCAGTTGTTTTACTTCTTTTTCAAAGAAGATTTAATAGAAGAAAGCTGCAGTGAGAGCTCATACTACTTTGAAGTTTTGCTTTAGTAAGATACACATCTCTGATTTATTAGCACAATTTACAATTATATTGTAAGTAATTAAAGTAAAAACTCACTTGTCAAAATAAATGAGCACAGTATATTTTGTGTGGAGGCAACCTTGATGGTTAATTGCATTTACGTCCTTAGTCATTCACAAAAAAAAAAATGGTAGTCTGCAATGAGTCTTGTAAGTATTACTGTGAACTAGAAAATTTTTATTCTGCTGGACTGTTTTACTAAGGGTAGTCAGAGTTCCATTTTATTATACTGTCTTTCAAGAAGCAATTAGAAAGTTCCAATTCTACACATTTTCAAATGAAACATTGTGAAAAACTGAAATGTATTTTGAAAACATCTCCTGATTACTTTGCTCTGGACTTACATAGTATCAATTTGTAGGAGAACATAAAAATCAAGCCTGATTGCCTTCAGGCACAAAAATAATCTGTGTATAAAGGGAGAGTAGTGAATGTCATTTAATCTCAACTTTAGAGAGCCTTTTCACCCTGTTTCTCGTATTTAAGTTGGTACATTACAGTCTGGATGGGCAGACAACTAGACAGGTAAAAACTGTTGCTGTGACTAACAGGTCATGCTCTGCCTGGAGGCTGGTAAGAAGAAGAGTACTGCAGGGGTCTGTACTGGGACTTGTCCTGTTTAACATCTTCACCAGTGACCTGGAGGAGGTGACACTGTGCACTTTCATCACGTTCACAGGTGGCAGCAAACTGTGAGGGATGCAGCAGCTAAACTGGAGCACAGGGTAGCCATCCAAAGTGACCTTGACAGGCTAGAGGAATGGGCCAGCTGGAGCCTCATGAAATCTGAAAAAGGAAAAATACAAAGTCCTGCCCCTGGGAAGGAAGCAACAAACCCAGGACACTGGGTTTGTCTAGTTCGGAGAAAAGGAGACTGAGGGTGACCTCATTTCTCTCCACAGCTTCCTGAGGAGGGGAAGTGGAGAGGGAGGTGCTGATCTCTTCTCCCTGGTACCCAGTGACTGCACATTGATGGCTTATGTCTAATTTTATATCCACCAGTACTCCCAAGTCCTTCTCCGCAGGGCTGCTCTGAATCCATTCATCCCCCAGTCTGTACTGGCACTGATGATTGCCCCAACCCAGGTGCAGGAACTTTCACTTGGCCTTGTTGAACTTCATGAGGTTTGCATGGGCCCACTCCTCAAGTTTGTCTAGGTCCCTCTCAAGTGCATCAAGTGCACCACTCAGCTTGGTGTCATCCACATTATGTATTCTTCTGTAACTGAAATTTCTGTATCAGTCTCTGTGCTATTAATGTAGTGTAGTTATACTTCCTGAAGTTTTTCAAAGTTATCTCTAGGTTTAAATAACACAAATTGTTCATATTGAGTCAAAATTTACAGAATCATTATTCATTCTTTTTCTGGATCAATAATACATTCTATAGACAGTATCAGCCACACTACAGAATGCCATATGTGTGATTGCTATATTTTTGCCATCCTGTTTTGTGTTTCTTACCTTTTCCTCTTATTTTCTAAATCTATGGCAATACTTTTCATAACTGTTAGCATAGTTTCCTTGTTTCTTTAAAAAACAAAATCAACACAACCCTGCAAGGACCTGTTAAAGGGTTTTTGAATGGCTAGATGCATTTTATCACCTGTTTATTCTCCATCCAAAATTTTTATGACACATCCAAATAACTCCAGAAGATTGGAAGGAAATATATGACACTTGTCCATGGTTTTACTCATTTCTTTAATTCCATTCCAATTGCTTCTCCAGCTCCTGACGGCAAGATTAAGATCATTTGAGTTAAAAACATAAAGACTTGTCACCCGACACTATGGGGACAGACAAGTTCTCTTGGGGATCCTTGACAGAATGATAATGGCACTAAGTTGTAGTTACAATTAAATTGTTCTTTTTTTAACAGAATTTTATGATTAGCATAGCATAAAATTTTATGATCAGAATAGCATAGGGTTTTTTATAAGCAGAATCAGTGTAGAACAATTTTAGAAGTGGCATAGCACAGAATTTTATAGCACAGCTTAGCTTACAGTTCTTAATCACCTGGACCCTCCACAGATTGGGTCAAATCTTAATATTTGGCTTGCCGTATCAATAAAACAGTCAAAATCTAGACTCAAACCATGAAATAGAACATGAGTCACTCACTCAATCCTCAGAAGAAGCAGATGATGGTGAAGGGGTCACTGACCTCTAGATGAATCATAAGGTTTGCCATCCCGCAGCAGTTCTGGTCCAAGTCCCACTGGGACTTGTAACTGCTTGGTTTTATAGACAGTGCTCTGTGTGCTGTTACGTTTCCCTGTTCTGTGACAGTGTCATCACCACCTGTTTGGCCAGGTGCCTGGGACCTTCAAGACCAGTAAGCAGGGAAGCAGCAGTTCAGCTAGCCCAGTATTTTGTCTACAGGAATAGCAATGGGAGAGGCCATGAAGAGAAGGCAGAAGAGCTTGGCTGTTTCCTGAAGACCCTTGCCGTCTCCCTAAGTCCACAGTAGTTGTACTGGGGTTCTAAGAAGGTACATCCCTTGCTATTCCTTCTGGTATCTGCTGATGGCCTACTGTTAATTAATTTGTCTAATACCATTTTGAACCTACTGGTATTGTCTCCTATGACAGCATTCTCACAGAAGTTCATTACCTGTTCTGCAAAGAGGTATTTTCTTTTATATATTTTAAATCTGTTGTCAGTTTATTTGCCACATTCGTAAGTTTTTAAAGCTTGACTAAATCCCTCAGCTTTCTCTTCTCTAAAGTGAATCTTAATTGTTTTAATGTCTCATTCAAAAGGCAGCTGCTCCATCTCCTGTATCATCTTAGTTGCTCTTCTTTGTACCTTTTCTGACTCTACTGTATCTTCCCTGAGATGCAAAGACCAGAACTGTGCAGTTTTTAAGAAGTCAACACAACAAGGTTTTATACAGCAGCAAAATTATGACCTCCATTGTATTCACTTTGCTTTTCCTGATGATGCCAAGCATTTTGTTAGCTTTTTTTGGCAGATGTTGCACATTGAGCCAATGATTTCAGAGGACTAACAACAATGACTCTAAGCCCCACTTGCCTCTGAGTGCTAGCATTTTTACCACTGTGTGTATATATATATTTTTTTAAGATAATATTTATTCCCTAAACCCATTACCTTTAGGTGATCTTTTATAACTTCCCAGGCATGTCCAGTTATGCTGATCTTCGGTTTCTGAAATAGTTTGCATGCTTTTTGGGTGAAAAAACCCTAAAGTTGTTATTTTTTTTTAATAAGAACTGTTGTACACTTTTGGATTGTCTCTCCACAACTGATTTAACACATTAAGGAAAGGAATATTTTCCAAATTTTTTTTATTTTTTACAGTGATACAGAGAATTATCCTCTTTTATCAAACCATTTCACAGTTAGAGTCCAGGAACCCTCATCCCATTCCCAAATGGTTGCTCCAAAATTAGGTTTTTTTCTAGGATACATCCTAACACAGTCACTTTTCCTTTACTTCTCTATGCCTAAGAAACCTGTGATCTCTGGTTATTTGCTGTCTTTTTTGTCCTTCATGGTTCATTTCCTGGAACAAAATTCTCAGTTATGAAATCTGACTTTGAGTTTAAGCTGTTGCTATCCAAGAGATAATGTTGAGAAAGAATATTGAATCTTGCTTGTTCTATAGATAGTAAGTTGACCTGGAACACTGCCAAGATAAAAGGAAAGAAAATCAAAAGCTAATCACTTAAATCTAATGAGACTGCTAGGCTTACTTGTTTTGCAATTTTTATTTTTTCCCTTTTTAACCAGTGAACAGGTTATATAGTGCTACCAGCATCTTTTTATGCATTATGTATTTTATTCTGTTACAAAAGTCTCAAATATTTTTCATCCTTCTGAACATTTGTTCATTTCTGTATACACCTGTTGCAATAAAGCATAATGAAATTTGGCAGAAAATAACCCCCCTTGCATTCCAGCTTGTCCTCAGATATCAGAGGGGCTGGGCGCAGCTAGGCTTAGATTCTGGGTGATGCCCAGTTCAGCACTGTAAGTCCAGTCGTGTTCAATATATTGAACTATCATGATTACGGATACAATAATAGCATGCTGTACTTTCAATTTAGTCACATTCAGTGAACTAGAACGGCCAGACTTAAGAAGTTTTGCCGCATTCAATGAACTATCATGGCTAGATTTTAATGAATAGTGCAGTTTATTAAAGCAACAGGAGTACAGGTTCTTTTGGATTGCCGGTGTTAAATACACTGTCTGCAAAGCACGTGCAAATAATAATACAGTCAACTACAAGCACACTAAATTATAGAAAAACTCTATAGAAATTTCTAAGTTTCCCGGGGAAGCACACTGTATAACTGAGTGTTCAAGTCTCACCCAATAGGCGTCCCTATGGGGGGAAGAGAGGTTCAGCCCATCAACTGATCCCAGAAGTCAGCAATATCCTCCAGACTTGTCTATAATGCTATCTTCCCTAGCATTCCTCCTCTCTTAAGCCCTTTTATATTATTTTATTTTTAGGGGGAGCTTGAGTGACTCTAGTCATACATACCTTTACTATGACTGGTGTAAAATCTCCTTGCTTCACTTTTAAAGGTACATGCTAGAGAAAATTCAGAGTGCATGTCCAGTGAGGGGTGGTAGCACCTTGGATGTGGGTAGCTTTTGGGATGGAGGTGTGTTCTGGTATTATAATGAGATTATAATGAGCAAAGTTCACCCAGAGAACATGATTTAGCGTGTCACTACTCCAGAACTGGGCACTTCTGATATAAATCAGAAGTAAGACAATAGTATTGAGAGAACCCCATTGTTTCACCTCCTTGCTTCAGTGGACTCAATGTAGGGACCTTCCATTCTTGTTCCTACCTTGTTTCTTATCCCTGCGATGATATCACAGAGCCTGGCCATGGTGTCTCCTCTCTGCTCCACCCTCCATGTTGCTTCTCTTAGGGTCAGCATACCAAGCCCTCTTGATGTTGCTAATATCTAAGGTTGCAGGTTATGTGGCTTAGGGAATTATTATGGAACAGATTCTTTGCATATCCACTGCATTCCACTCTGGAGGTTTACCTCCCCTTAAGAGGGGGAGGGAACATATTGGTAAGTCACTTCCAGTAATCATTCCACAACACCTATGTAAACAGTTGCAGTTCTACTTCTTGACTTTAAATAACATAGAACAGATTTTGCAAACAAGCAAAAGTATGTTTTTAACAGCTTTACTCTCTTCTTCTTTTTGCCATTGTCTTATTTGCTTACTTCCTGATTTTTTTTGTTTGTTTCAGATTTAAATATGTATTATTGCTAAACTTCTTTAAAAGCAACAGAGCCCCTATACTTATGATTGAATCCTAAACTTGTAGGAATGAAGTTTTCTTCAGTAACTAGTAATCTGCAAACTGATACATACTGTAGAGGTTTACATACTGTGTTTCTCTACAAACTTACTATGCATATGTAGTTTTTCAGGGAAGACTTCTACCAGACTAACTTCAGGAAATCGAGGGAGAGTAAGACTACAGTTCACCTGGTACCTATTCAAGAAGGTGCTGCATAAGGTACCTAAGTACTATGACTAGAAGTAGCCTTCATGAAACCAGTGACTAGTTCTGTAGGTGGTTAGGTCTTTCAGCAGATAAGACAAGCAATGAAAGACTTGAAGACCCTGATACCAAATGGCAACAATTTGCTCTCATCCATATTGTTAACAATTAGCTCCCTCTTCAGACAGATCTTCTTGAAAAAAGGCAGCTGGAGCAACCCAAAACAGAAACAGGGAGTGAGCTAAAAGTCAAGTGTGGCCAAAACTAGATCATTGGACTGTCTTGTTTATGCTGTCATTCTTAACTTTTAAATACTAGTACATTTCTGGGTATGGGCCCTCCCTAAGGCAATGCTCGCATCTATGCTAGCAAAGGCCCGGGACTGTCCCAGAAGGCAGCATGAATGCAGCCACCCCGGGGGAGGAAAGAAAAGGAGTTTGTTTATTCATGTGGATGGGAGCTGTACTGTACTACCTCCTCTCTGGGCTAAAGATTAGACCATGAACTATTGTATTTAATGGTGCCTTGATGAAGTTCATAGCCAGCTACATTTCTGACAGAAAATTCACATATGCTACAAAATCTTCATGTCCTGAAATCTGATATACATAAGAAAAAATCAAGAAGAATTTGCAAACTTAGTATATAGCTACTTTTCCCTAGCTTGGATGTCTTCTGGTAACAAGTTCAGAAAAGTGAGAATAATAGTTTAGGGAAAATACATAATTTATATCAGTCAGTGTATGGGAATCTTTGTCTACTTGGCTTTAAGTAGAGTGAGGGAAAAATTTTTCTTCATCTTTGGATTTGGCACGTGTCAACACTTTCTTGCTGTCATTATACACTGAGGTGAGCTTAAGCCACCTATGTTCTTCTAGCTGGACTCTAGAATTGAAAGTCTATGTTTTTTTCCTCTGATATGGCATTGATATTTATGTGCTTGTCATATTTGGTTCTGCTGTTGAGGTGACATATGTAAACTTACAGTTTGTGTAAGTTTGTGAACTTTGTCCTCTTATATATTTTTTTTTTAATCTTTACATGTGAAAGAGGGAATGAAAGAAGAATAAATATTATGTTTATTAGACTTCTGGTTTTAAGAACCCTGTTCTTTGTAGTATCCCGTGTACCTTAGTCTAATTTGCACAATAGCATTTACAACTTGTTTATTTAAGTTTCAGGGTAAGGCACAAATTCTCCAATATTAGAAGAAATCATTCTAGACAGTTAAGTGAACATGTGAATTCCAACTTCAATTTTAGTATGACCTACGTTTTTCTGCATTAATTTGATCTACTGTTTTCTATGTTAGCATTTTAGTCAGCTATGTTGTTTCTCTTTTATCTTAGTTTTTAGACAGATTTTAGTTTATTCTTTTACTTCCTTAGCCTCAAACTAAAGCTCCTTTTCTTTTGAAAGTTATTTGAACTTGTGGGCATATCTCCCCTTGCCTCCCCTTCCTTTCTCTTCCCTTAATGGAAAGTTCACTTCATCCTTTTGTTTTCCTGTGTAAGGAGAGAGTACATGTCTTTATTTCCTTCTCCTCTGTGCTAAAAGTGTCAGTAAATCTGTCCTCTGTTGAGTCTCTTGCCTTGTGAAAGACTTAAAAAATGATAATTCTATTCTGCTGCTCAAGTCACTTCTCCCTTAGTAAAAGAGGGGTTTTCCTTATAGAATTAACTATGGGATAAATGGACTTTTGGAGTGCTAAGTCTTGTTTAAGAGTTTTCTTACAGCCTCATTCTCAAATTCTTTCTGAATTTTTTTTTTATTCCTAGCTATTCCAATTAGTGCATCTCCTTTTTACATATATCCAGTTAGTGCATTCTGTTGATGGCATGAAACTCTTAACAAATTTTTATGCCTATTATGACTACTTCTGTTTGCTTTTTTCCTGTGGTAGTTTTGTAAATTGTGCTTTTCCGTTTGTCATTTCACTATGAAATTTCTTCACATACTCCTTAACTAGGTATTTTTTCATTACTTTTATCCCCAGGTTTCATCCATTTTACCTCTACTATCTATGTAACATTTCATCCAGTCTTGGTATATCTGTTTCTGCCACTGCAATGTCTCATTTATTTATGTCCAGATTGAAATGGGAGTATATATCCTTTATCTTTTTAAACCAATTGCTGCATTTTATAGTGAGGTTTATCTTTTAAGGTTTAAATATATAATTTTACTCCTATTTTTCCACATTAACTATGTCTCTAAAAATAAATTAAATATGTGACTCGATGGATGGCATAGAAAAGCCCAAATCTGTAGTATTACAAACTCTTTTACTCTCTGAAACAGGTGGGCAAATTGAAACTGTCTACTGGGAATGATGCCTGGCCGTGATCATAATTCATGGTCCATAACCAGGAATTTTTGGAGAGACTGGTAATCATCATAGGCCAAAAGCACACCTGGGGCCATTTTAACAACTAGCAGTACAGTTGATTGAATTCCAGCACGTGGGTATATTTTCTTCCACTGTGTAATGGAATAGCATGAACATAGCCATTGTGTACATTGTATTGGCATTATAACACAATGTTTTTTTTTTTTATTTTGTTTTTTTTGGTTTTGGTTTTTGGAGATTTTGGAGTTGGGGGGGTGTTTCATTGTGGTTTGTGGGATTTTTTCTTAAGTTATTATTAAGTTAACAGATATTTCTTAACCTTTTTTGGTAGCGCCACTATATGTAGCTCCACAATTTGGTTGACTGATTAGTCTGTGAATTGTCAATTTTAGTTATGCACTTCCTGTTTAACCTGCACACTGACCAACCTAAATATTGGCAATTTTTAGTTCTCTATTATGTCCAGAATTTCAATATGTTGTTCATCTTTCATCAGGTGAATGAGTTAGAGTAATTTCCTTCAGTGTGTTTTCCAAGGCCTACATTCAGCTTCCCTAGCTACAGGTGGCTAAATGAAATCTAATGTAATTAAGAGCTTAAAATCTGATAATATTCTATTGACATATAAAACTCTGGAGGATGATACTGTTGCAGTGCTTAAGGCTAAGAAATTCAGATGATTACAGTGCAAATTCCTATTTTATAGAATAGAAACTTGAAGTTTAAGTAAATGTTAGGAATAAAACTGTCTTCGAGATTTGCCTTGCAAATCTATTGAACCTATTGAATATGTACATGTATAGTAAGGGAGGGAATGAAGCTGACCTATTTAAAGAATAGTGTCTATAACAGGCCTGTGATAGAAGGTCTTCTCTTCAAGAACTGCTCCATTTGTCAACATCACCTATTCTGCTTTAAGCCAACCTCAGTGAAGTCCAATGCAGCAAAGCAAAAAAATAGGTCCATGACTATCCTTCCCAATCCATCAGATTATTCCAATTGCTTTCAATTGTCTCAGTCTTTGGTAAAGTATGTAAATTGTTGTCTCAATCCTGAAAAATAGCAAGTGTGATCCCCTGACATGACCCTGCTAGGAAGAGAGAATGATCCATCTTCCTCACCTCTGCTCACCCACTGTAAAACTGGAAAAGAATAAAGCAGTCCAGCTAGGAGAGAGATCAATGCAGGAGGTTCACAGTGATATTGGTCAAACTCCTCTGCCCAGAATTTTTCTAGATTCTATACCAAGCACTCAGTTGTCTTAAAGGAACAGAAAAAACATAAGGCTAGGGGGTTTGGGTTGTTTTCCTCTAATGAATATGCAAAAAATTTTAAAGAGGTAAAGTGGAACTAATCAAATCAAATCATCTGTTACAGATAATATCCTTGGGAATTCAGCAATCAAGACTACTTTTAAACTACTGCTGAAATTATCAGTGCCAGTAATTTCATTATACATACCTAATAAATGCCTCATAAGAAGTGTAGAAGAATTCCAACAGAACTCTTAGGTACCTAAGATAATATCTTAGTGGTAAGAGCACATGCTGGGAAAAATGGTTTTTGTTTAATATGTGAGTATTTCTATAAAGTCAACTGAAAAATAAGACACAGCCGAGAAAGAACTGGAAGATATACACAGAAGATGAAATTGAGGTTTCTGGCTAGTTAAATAAAAGTTGGTTTTGCTGCTAATATATATTTCTTTATATATATAATTATATATACTGTGTATATATATATTTTTTGTACCACATAAACATTCATATGACATATTTGTTGAGTAAAAGAGACTGCCAACAGTGTTCCAACCACACTACCTTCTGGCTGACTGCTTAAAGTAATAGCTTAACAGACCATATGTAGAGAGAGAACCATGCCCATCATTCATCCTTAGAAAAAATGAAATTAAGTAAAAAGATATAACAGAGAGAAAGGCAAGTTGTACCTGTATTGGGTTTGTGTGGCAAGGTTTTGGTAGCGGGGGGGTTACAGGGGTCGCTTCTGTGAGAAGCTGCTGGAAGCCTCCCCCATGTCTGACAGAGCCAATACCAGCCGGCTCTAAGACGGACCCACCTCCGGCCAAGGCTGAGCCAATCAGTGATAGTTGTAGCACCTCTGGGATAACATATTTAAGAAGGAAAAAAAAGTTGCTGGGACAGACAGAAATGGCAGCCGGAGGGAGGAGTGAGAACATGTAAGAGAAACAGCCCTGCAGACCCCCAAGTCAGTGAAGAAGGAGGGGCAGGAGGTGCTCCAGGCGCCGGAGCAGAGATTCCCCTGCAGCCTGTGGGGAAGACCATGGTGAGTCAGGCTGTCCCCCTGCAGCCCATGGAGGTCCACGGTGGAGCAGATATCCACCTGCAGCCCGGGGAGGACCCCACGCCGGAGCAGGGGGATGCCCGAAGGAGGCTGTGACCACATGGGAAGCCTGTGCTGGAGCAGGTTTTCTGGCAGGACTTGTGACCCCGCGGGAGATCCATGCCAGAGCAGTGTTCTCCTGAAGGACTGCACGCCATGGAAGGGACCCACGCTGGAGCAGTTCATGAAGAACTGCAGCCCATGGGAGGGACCCTACGTTGGACCAGGGGAAGAGTGTGATGAATCCTCCCCCTGAGGAGGATGAAGCAGCAGAAACAACGTGTGACGAACTGACCGTAAACCCCATTCCCGGTCCCCCCGTGCCGCTGAGAGGGGTAGGTAGAGAATCCGGGAGTGAAGTTGTGCCGGGGAAGAAGGGAGGGGTGGAGGGAAGCTGTTTTGAGATTTGGTTTTATTTCTCATTACCCTACTCTGGTTGATTGGTAATAAATTGAGTTAATTTTCCCCAGGTTGAGTCTGTTTTGCCTGTGACGGTAAGTCGTGAGTGATCTCTCCTGTCCTTATCTCGACCCACAAGCCCTTTGTTATATTTTCTCTCCCCTGTCCAGCTGAGAAGGGGGAGTGATAGAACGGCTTTGGTGGGCACCTGGCGTCCAGCCAGGGTCAACCCACCACAGCATCCCTGGAAGAAATACCCCTCTCCTTGTTGGGCATGATAATTTTTGGATACCAGCAAATATCAGAAAACAACCACCAAAAAAAACCTGAAAAAAAGCCCCACTATTGTGTTCCCTTATTTTATGCTTTTAAGAAAAATATAAGTTAAGGATAATTCAATAGGAGCAGCAAACAAAAAGTAGTTAAAAGAGAAAAAAATTCTGAAATCTTTTCTTTGCAATAGGCATGGAGCTTCCTAGCAGCTGCACTAGCTATAACAAAGGATTGCAACAAATAACAATGCCTTTGCTGTGTTGTTCTCCTATTGAGTACAGAAGTGTCAGAAAGCTTGAAAGAGTGTTTAGGAATTCTTGACAATTTAGTAAGGTTAAAGAAAACAATCTGGCAGAAACAAGTAAATCTTTGTGGTATGGTTTCTTTGTGCTTGCTGCTAAAAGCAGCATATGAAGGGGTACAAGGGCACTGTAAATAACATGGAGGAGAACTCTAGCTCTCAATCATAGCATCCAGCTACATTTTAAGTATTGTAACTGGTTCTGAAAGAGAGAAGTGTGACACATCTTAAGCTGCTGGTACTCTTCTGTCAAGTGCAAGGAAAATAGAATTAACAGGAAGAAACAACAGCAAAAATTGCTACTCAAATTGGTTTTTATCATCCTCTGAAATATATTCCAGCATGATAGCAAAATGAAAGTGTTTAAGTAGTTCTAAGCTGAGATGTATTTCAAAATTTTTTATTATAAATAAAGACTAAGGAATTTTAATATCTATCTAGACATATTTTAATGAAAAAATGTGATTGTTTAAATTATTCCTTTGGGTACCTGGAGCCTATTTTCAATGCATTGACTTCTCTGATTGAACTAGTGGAAAAATATTTTTAAAGATTCAAAATTGCATTCTTTTATCAGGAAGTTATCACCTTTTCTGTCCAGTCATTTAGTTTTTAGCCTGGCTACCAACTTCCTGCCTACTATTTTACCACTGTAGACAGAATTTCTACCCAGAGTTTTGGGATTCAAACAAGAATAAGTCTGGAAATGCAATAAGTTGAAATTTAATACTATGGCTAAAATTAATTTCTGGCAGAAAAGGATGGAAATTTTTTTTCTATGTTTATATACATCTAAAAGTATATGTGTATGTATTTACAAACATTTTATAGATATAAATCCACATCCTTAATGTAAATTTTAATTTATTACCCTGTAGGCCTTTTATAGGAGCTGCACTAGTGGAACATACCATGGAAACAGGAGATGATGTTCAGTTATACTAAGTAATACTGTTATACCAAATGTACTTTAAGAAGATCTAAAATGGTGCAAACCTGTCTTGTCAGATTGGGGTTAAATGTCACCAGTATAAATGAGAATCAGACAACTCAGCCCCCAAACTTTCTATGCAAATTTGTGTAGAAGATCAGGCTAGATTATTACTAAGGAAGAAACTAAACAAAACAAAAAATCTATCTTTAAAATGAACCTATTTTCTGAGGACTCTCAACTAACCATCTGATGTTTGAGTGGGGGTTACAGGACTGAGAGTAAGAGAGATTGTTTGAATTCTTTCCTCAATGCCTTTAGTTGGGGAAGGATTTTGCTTACTTAGTCCCTTGGAAATCTTACAGCAGTTGGAAAAAAATTCACTATTAGCAACAGATACTAAGCTCTGACAAAATTTTATTAACAAATTAATTTGTAATTATTCATTTGTACTCTCTGCTAACCAGTTACATTTTGTGCTTTGCTGACAAATCACAAATATCTTTCCAGTCATAAAGGATTTCAGAGAGAAAGCTGTGCCTGTGGCCTTCAGAGCTCTACAGACCCCAGCAAACAGAAGGTCTTGGATTTGTGACAAACTGACCTATTCGGAAGAAAGGGCACCATTATGCAGAACTCCAGAACAAGTAAAAAAAATTCATCTCTAAAGCAGCAAGTTTTGTGATTTTTATAGAAGGCTTCTTATACAAAGTAAAAAAAAAAAATGAACAGCACCTTTAAAGTTCACTTTATATTCTGGCCTGTATCTTACAATTTTCACAGGTTCTGCACTGTCCAAAGGAAAGAACTGAACACTGGGTTACTAAGCTATGGGACAAGAGGAATGTATCTGTTGATCAGTTTCTCTATTAAACAGAAAAGTTTATTATAATCACAGATGGCTGGACAATTCTTAGAATTTGGCAGGGGTTACTTAAAAAATAAGCATAGGATTTGCCTAACTCACTGGTCTGTCATGTCTGATGTATTGCCTCTGCAAATGGAAATTTCTAGACTCAAAGCAAGAATAAAAAATTAATTAATAAGATGCACCTACACAAATCAGCAACACTGTACCCACTATTGTCCTCTTGGATGAGCGGTTTTATATAAGGAAGGGGAATTTATTACTGCAGTTGGAGCATGCTGTTATTATCAGCTGCCAAAATACCAGCAGATTACAGCTCCGTCTTTTGTCTCCTCCAGGAGATCAGCAGGGCTGTTGCACAAATGCAGAGCCAGCAGTAAAGTGGGGATAATCTAGTTCTGAATATGAAACATGCAGGAAATATTTGTAAAGATCTATGCTTGCCTCTAGGCTGCATTTTTAAAGTAACAAGTTGGTTGTGGCAGATTTATGTAGGTAAGCGCATCAGCCTATTTCTGCTAAATGTTGAGGAATGTGACTTCTGTGATTTCAGGCAGAAGTGGCTACTGCAGTCACTTTATTCTTTCTCCCCACATGGCTGATCTCTTACAACACTCATTCATCACCATCGTGAAGATGCAGCTTGTATCCAGGACCTTTCTTGGATAACCAGCACTGAAGCAGAAAAGAACATTTTGTACCACAGAAAACCTGAGATATAGCATTAAAACGAAATTTAGGTTTTAAAATAATAATGGTTAGAGTTGCAGCAATTTTGGAGCATATGACTGATGGTAAATACATCACTTGCAGTAACTGTGGTAATAGAGTGATGGTTCTCTGCACTGTGGCTATAAACAGCAGAAAATCCTCTTACCCTGTGAACCAAGAAAACATGGCTCCTGTAGCAACTGCTGCTTACTGGGAAAAATGAGAGTATGCCATTAGCTCTACTGAAACAGTCTGATTATGCTTTGGTGAGAATCAGAACAGTCTATATATTTTGCTGGCCAGAGAGCTGCAAATGTGGAAGGCCAGTGCTCACTTGCATGCATGTAGAATGAGATTTAGACATGTGGAGTGGTGAGTACTATGAGTTGAAATCATAAAAGCAACTACTTATAGCATCCATGCAAATTTCATCCTCATAACAACATGAGTTTTGAGGATTAAAAATTAAAAATTTCATTGGAATATTAATTTTTTAAGTCATTGATGAGTTAATTTGCCTGAAATGCTAATTATCTGGAATGTGGAAGTAAAATTAGGTCTTTTAGTCATTGTCAAAGTTACTGAATTTAGTTAAATTGTTGTCAATAAGTATTTAATGCATAACTTATTTGCTTGTTTCTATGAGAACATTTTATTTGTTTCATACATCTATAACGAAAGAGAGTTAATGAGTTAATGCATTAATACTTTGACTGAGTTTACTGCTTTATTATTAGGCATTCAATTTTATGAATAAAGTTAGAAATATTCCAAGTATTTTTTAAGAAGCCTACTAGCAACTTAGCCTGCCAATATTATATTGAGGTTAAAGATTCTAAACCACAGTTTGCAACAGTAAAGATCAATATCTCCACTAACATAGTTAGTTAGTTAATTAGTTTATTTATACATACAGATTTTTATATAAACTTATATCAAAATATATATGTATATAATTATACAGAGCTTTTTCAGTTTTAATAATAGCACATTCCCACTTTCAAGTAGATGTGAGAATAAACAATACTTTTATGTCCTGTGAGCACATTGCATCTTGGAGTGGAAAATCACTTCTCTAAGAAGGTGTGTACAATTTTGAAATACAGTTGAATAAGTACATTACCGAATGCTTTTCTCATCTTAGCAAAGAACATTTGCTGATTATCAGGGTTTCTTGTAGCACCCATGGCACTAAAAAGCCAATACAAAAGTCTGTGTCTTTTAGAATCTTTGAGACCTAGTGGCAGGTTTATCAAATGGTGGAGTCTTGGAAAGGAAATAAGAGAGCCTTCCCAGCCATAAACACAACGTACGTGGGCTGTCTGGACCACTAAAGAAGTACCAGTACACTGTTTCCTACTGTAATCCTCCATCTCTACTGCACTTCGGTCAGGCACAAAACATCACATATCGCATCACATCACATCACATCAAATCACCACGTACAAACTCCACAAGCAAGACATGCATAACTTAAAAGTACAACCTGATCATTTATTGGGTAATACAAACATTAAATATCTAAGACTAATCAGATACTAGGTTAAGCATTAATATTGTCAGCACCCTTAATAAAACACTGATGAGTCTTTGCTAACCAGGCAAGTATCAGTCAGGCGGGAAAAGGTTGGCCTCTGTTGCTCCTTGCAATAGGCTGATCCTTGATGTTACCGAGTTGCTGTTTTCTGCCTCCCTGTTTTTTATTTGTTTGTTTCCTTAGGGTTGGTGGCTGGTTGGTTTGTTGGTTTGGGTGGGGTTTTTTGGGCAGGGGGTGGAGCTTTAAGATTTTATAACCTTTCATATCAGTGTTTTCCCTCTAGAAATTCTGAGCTACTAAAGATTCATGTCTCAACAGTATTACCTCTCTCTGCAATTCTATTTTCCTTATCTTGGATGACTCCAGTCTACAGACTTTTTCACAACTTAGTAATTTTTCAGAGGTTTGAGCCCAAGTTAAGCAGCTAAGGTTTGTCAAAACTATCCTTGGATCATAGACAGCAAGCTTGTAGGAGGATTTCACTATGGAGTGTGTCTTGTAAAAATACTCATTGAATTCCAATAAAAATTAATGTAATAGTCCTACTCAAGGATATCCAAGATCTTTTTCTCACTGTGTATCTCATTTGATTAGCTTTTCTTGCTTTTCAAAAGGAGAGAAATACTATCAAGACTAAAATTTATTAGATACTTTTTTCTGCAAATCTATATACTACAAATGTGGACCTGTTTATTTATAGGTACATTAGGTATAGTTTGTTTTCTTGAGAAAAATGTGATCTGAGAAGGTCCTCAATCTGATTTCTTTCTCTTTCTTTCTCTCTTTCTGCCTCTCTCTTTCTTTCTCCTTTTTTTTCTCTTTCTCTGAATGAAGAGGGATAAAGGAAGTATGAAATATGAGTTCAGTTGTTTAAATTTCAGTGCTACTTAGAATGAAAGTAATAATTTCCAGGAAAATCACATTTCTTACAGAGACACAGCCATGCTTCTCAAACACTGATCAACATAAGTAGAATTTGTGACATGTGTGAATATCTTCCCCCAAAATATTAAAAATAGGTCTCTGCTATTAGAATTATCTACGAGAGAAAATAAAATAAAATAAAATTACTCTTAATTGCCTGTTTGAAAGTGAGCCATATGACTCTTTCCAAGTGTTTTCCTGGGAAAAACTGATAAAAATTAAGATGAAGTTTTAAGTTGATCTCTCTCCCTCTGTTGTTTTTTGGGTACCTATCTTCAAAGAGACATAACCTAAAAATATCAGAAGTCTTTCTTTACCTTCAGGGAAGAATAACATCTCAGGGTTTGGGTTTTTTGAGAGAGAGAGAAAGAGACAGTGAGAGGGTAGATCTGTAGATGAGACATCAATAGAAGCATTAAAATAACATAAATGCCACACCAAGATTGATGAAGAATGTATTCCTCTACTCGGGATGTAAGTAGTAAAGTAGAAGTGGTAATATTCTACTTGAAGAAAAACATGAGAGTTGTCTCTTTTTTTCTGTTAGAAGCTCCAATGTAGATTCTGGCTGGAATTAACAGTCTCATTAACAAAACGATCATGCAGATCCTGAAGGAGATACCGGATACAACATCACTGACACAACTCTTCCACTCTTGCTCAGTACTGGCAGAAGAACAGGATCAGTTTTTCCACCCAGATTTTTTTTTTTTTAATACAGTTATTGTCACAAGATAGTTTTTGTTGAGTTACAGGCAATTAGCTTCTCAGTTGTTTTAAGAATTTACACATGATTATTCAAATTATGAATATCCCTTATTTCTGCACATGAAGACAAAGAAAAATGTATTTTTAAAAAGTGTTAAAATATTGAAACATCCTAGAGTATTAATATTATTCTGCCTGATAGATTCTTGGCTTCTGTTTCTTAAAGATTCACATATTAAATTTATTTTTGTTTTGATGATCTGAGGCTACTTTACTCATTAATAAAAAAAACCCAAAACCCAAAACCCAAACCTTTCAAATTTGAGTTTCCAAATATAGAACCTAATGATTTTGAAAACTGAATTTGAAAATTCAATCTACAATTCTTGCCTTCTTTCTTTCTATTTGGGACCTTGTCAAACTAAGGACAGAAGACATTAAAAAAGGTACACCAAACTCCATTTCTGGAGCACTAGTTTATGTCAGCAGGCTTTCCTCTGCCATAGTGTTGAAAAAATAAAATTCCTGTTGACCTGCTCCCTGTATTTCTAGTCACCGTTAAAGAATGTACTAAAGTGTTTTGGGGAATCAGAGAAGAGTAGGATTAGCAAAGGGGATTAGCCATAAAATCAAAAACATTATAAAATGTAGAGATGGTGGATGCATTTTCTGTTTTGCTGAGCCAGCATTTCAGAATGTCTGTTCTGTTGTTGGCACAGACCAGTAATGTAATCAGAAAGAGAGTTTTTGAAAATTTGAAATATCACTCACTCCAGCCTTGGTCATCAACAGGTCTATTTATATAATACAATTTTTACTGAATTTATATTTTTGTATAAGCATTGTTTTGTGTGATTGATATCTATACACTCAGAAATGAA
Organism: Aquila chrysaetos chrysaetos; assembly: GCF_900496995.4. Classification (NCBI taxonomy): domain Eukaryota; kingdom Metazoa; phylum Chordata; class Aves; order Accipitriformes; family Accipitridae; genus Aquila; species Aquila chrysaetos. The sequence goes on from NC_044017.1 coordinate 13,757,461, forward strand.
ATGCTACAAAATAGTACGCGTAACTTTTAATTCTCCTCAAACATTTCCATTAAGCAAGCACACATTATAAGCCCCTGAACCAGTTATATAATTAAAAAAATCTTCTCTGGACATTAACCTTTACTTATGCAGAATACACAATGTGTCTTGCCTAGAGTGATTATAATGCCCTTTCAAGTTGCTTTAGAAATTCAGTTATTGAAAAACTGCATAAATTTATGAGCTATGTCTATTTTTTTAGCAGAACCTTTTATTTAAAACCTTAATTTTAGTGTCAATTGTGAATAGTATTAAAAGAACTGTGAGACATCAGAAAAATGTAATGATGAGAAGGTTTATGTATGAGAAAACCAAATTGTAGTATATTAAAAAATTCCAAAACTGTCATTAGGAACTTGTTCTTGCATCAACTCCATGTAGAGTATTTGCTTGTACAAATTCCGGTGGTTTTACTTCACTGTTTAAGGTCATTAATCTTTTATAGCTATCACCCAGGCATGAAATAAGGTAAAAAAGGCTTTCAATAAATGCAATTATAGCTTAAACAAATGCTTCTGAAAACAGTGTGATTCTTTCTACTAATTTCAATAGCCTTAGGATCAGACCTTAACCAATACTTGTGCTTAAATGTACTGATTTGTCCCAGTTTTGTTCTTCTGAAAGTAGAAAGAATAAATTTAAATAATTCTAGTCCAAAATACATAATAATCCTTCTATGTGAATTAAGTAAATTCAATTAAATCACTTTTACCTGAGTTAGCTCTACTAAGTCTTTTGCGACCAGGTTTATTGCAGGGAAAAGCATCTCATTTCACATGTTTAACTCAAATCAGGAGAGATGTAGTTTATTCATCTGTCCATTATGACATATAATGAGCCAGCAATCAATGAACCATACATTGGGGGTTACTATCAGCAATCCAATAGATAAAACACAATCCTAGACACTTAGAAAATGTTAATAAATACATACACTTTTCTGAACACCCTTCAATATTGAACACCCTTCAATAGCTAATCCCCAAATATTCTACTCTCTCCTTGCCCCCTCCCTGCCCCCCATGCTTTGTGGATGCACCCACACCTATCTCTGCATAGAAAGTGGCATCATAAACCCCAGAGGTGAAGAGGTTACTGAAAACAGAGCTCCTGCTCATGCCTGCCATGTCTCTGAAGACTGGACTCAGCTACTTTTTGTACTAGTTCAGGGGTATGGAGAGCTTTGATTTAGGCTCAGCCTACAATAGGATTGAACAAAATGACACATTTTCTGCAAAATGCAGAACATTTTTTCCAAAAGTAGTATTGATTATTTTAGCGAGTGCATATACCCTAGAAACAAACAGTCAATGAAGTTTAAATATAAAGTTTAAACTAAAGTTTAAATATATTTCACTGTCACTACAAAAAAAGTGTCAGATTGTGTCTGTAGCAGTTTCTGAGAAGCAAAATGTTCACAAATATATGGAAATGGAGTAGATATTGAAGAAAGAGTAAAAGCTGTCCTGGTATTAAAATGAAAAATAAAAATGAAAACTGTTCTTTTTTTTATGCGTGCTTTGACCTGCTTTATGCAGCCAAAATAAGTATAAAATCTTTTCTTGACATAAAAAAGTCTCTGTTATTAAATTTATATAAATAATTATTTATAAAGTGAGTCAAAGTAGGTGTTCACAGCAGTTTAAGAAATCTCTTTTTTTCTTGAATACTTACAAAAATAAATGATAAAGTTGATTTCTGCAGAAAATGCAGTGTTTGTAGGTATTTCTAATACAGATAATATGTAAAATTTATTTTTAGAAGCCTGAAAAGGATAATTTGAAAGAGTTCTGTAATAGAAACTGACAACTCAAGCACAGGTTATAAAAATTAAGACCTTCAGGTGATTTTGGAGGGAGAAAAGAGCAGAAGACACAGATTAAAGAAAAAAAAAAAAAAAAGAAGGAAGGGGAACACCTCACAGGACTTGACTGTGTGCACTTTCAAACAAACTGTAGTAAGGTATATGGTTCTATCAATTTGGGGTTACTCCACTGTTGAAGAGGTGTTAGAATAGCATACTGAATCTTATGTTATTGGTACATTTTTATATACCTAAGGTTTTAATAAATAATATTTTGGCAATCTTTACATTCTAAAATACGCACTTTGCTGTAGAAAACCTCATGGTTTCCACCCATGAAAGCTGCCTTGATTTCAAATATGTGAGATCTGAAAAGTTACAAAACCAAACCAAGATAGCTCTTCAGGTGTTTTATGCATCAAAATACTACAATTTTGAGATTAGGAATGGATGAGTTCTCCACTGAATTCTCATTTTCAAATGGCATTAAGTCAACTAATTTTTAGATCACAGGACCATAGAATAGTATAGTTTGAAATCATAAGTCCTTATTTTCAGGTACATAAATGCAGCTGTGCTCTCCTAACTCAAGCCTAAGCAAAGGCAGTGTATTCTTGACACCCCAGAACAATCTGACATCTGTTTTGTAAATAATAAACAGTACCATCATTTATGAATATGCATACAGATATTCTTGGGGACAGAAATTTATTTAAATTATTTTGTACTTTTCCTATGCAGATTGTTCATTTTATTTTATTATAAATATATTAATTTATTGCAATATTTCTGAAATTATTTACTAATTATTAATTAAATATTATATTAAATTAATTCAACTAAAATATTTATTCAGTTATTTATTTAATATTGTTTATAGTTATTAGTTGAGTATGGCTATAGTCAGTTATTTCAAATATAGTAACTGAGCCTCATGAAAAGCTTTGGAGTAGCAGAGAGTAGGTAGTATGGGGACAACTTCTATCCAACTTCTGGCAGAGCAGGAAACCTCTCCCATGTATATACACCATGTCTGCCACGTGGTTTCAGACACCGTTCTATGGCAGGGAGCCTCCATTTTCCACAATGTCATGCCCCATGTGTTTTCATGTTGACCTGTAATTGCCTGGCAAGACCAGCTGCCCCTACCAGTGTACCCAGAAGGAAATCAGAAAAGGAAGAACACGTTCTTTTGTAAGAGCTAATGAAATAATCATCGAAGTTTAAATGTGAATAGAAAGTAATTAATCAAAAATAAAGGGCAGGTTCAGCATCCCCCCTCTACAAGGCTGCAGAACAAGCCCTGACATATCAGGGGTGGGGTGAACTTTGAGAGGGTGGAGGGGTGCCAAAAGGGGGGTGGGGGCCACAGACAAATCAGAACATGCCCTAAAGGCTATGGACCCCACCTAGGAGGCCACTGAAGAGCCCTCTGGAGCAATCCCTGTCACGTGTAAGGAGGAAACCAGTCCTGTAAGCTGGACTGAGAGGTCCCTGCATCTGGATGCAGCCAGAGAGGATGCCCATGCAGTATTACTGGGGCAGACTTTGGGCTTTGCACAGTACTGCAAGACACAGGCAGCACTGTCTGCAAAAACGCCAACTTCAGAAGAACATGCACGTAAGGACATTAAGAAGAAGTCCCTAATGGCTTCCCAGAAAAGCCTATGCAAACCAGGTGATGCGTTTTGAGGTGTCACAGAGAGAGGGCTGAGGGGGAGCACTCCCTTTCCCCCTGGTTGTGGGGGATCTTTCAGGACCTATGAGACCATTGTGGGGTGCAGGCTGGTGCTATAAGTGTTTCCTAACCCTTAGGGCAATGCTGCAAAGAAGAGGCAGGAGATCGAGCGTGCAGTCAAGACCATCCTGGTAGACAATGATTACTGCAAAAGCAGAAAGACACAGGCTTTGGGACAGACTACAGCCCTATTCTCTTAGAGATCACAGATACCGCAAAAATACCAAGCAGATCAGTAAGGACAATGGAGGTGTTGCAGAGCTGAAAGACCATGAGTATTTTCAGGCACAGAGGACTAGCAGACAGAGCAGTGGTGGCTAGTGGGGATGTTAGATCTGAGTCTTTGGCTTATAAGCAAACAAAACAAAGACTGTTAATTAGGAAAGCACAATGAATGTTGCATCACTGCAAGCATCTTGTTAGCAAGGGGCCAAGGGGACCACAAGGTTTCCTAAATGCAAACTGCTTTTCTGAACCTGGTGGGCCAGTGAACACATCTCCCACTAGGGTAGAAGATGACACCCTGGAGAGGAGTCCTGCCTCTGCAGCCCTTTGCAGAGCCAGTGAACTGTTGAAATGTTGACTGTTGAATGCAATGAGGATGTTTCCGTCATTGCGTGGTGGGGCCACTTGCTGCAATTCCGAGTCCTGAGGGGTCATTTGAATGACCCATTTTACCCCCTCTCTCAATGTAGCAGGGGTGGTGGAGGAGGTGGCAGATGAGGCTTCGATGGAGGATGTTCAGCAGCAAGAATGGCCAATCCAATGATTTGGGTCCAAGCAATAAGCAAAAACCCACAGATTTCTTAACTGAGATCAGGTATCACTGAATGAAGCTTATGATACATTCATTTGGGGTGTAGAGCAAACTTTTTGATCATTTACACCAGCTGTTTGAACTTGGTGATTACACTCAGCTCCATCTTGAAGATGTCAGCACGCATAACTTTATATTCCCTCACTATTAATTTAAACAATATACACTCTGCAAAATTTTTAGACTGGCTCAGTAGTCTCCTGTAAAGTAAAGGAAAGTTGCGTTTTGATCAGAGTTTCTGCCTAGCTGTCATTATTGTAAAAGCCGTCGGGGGTGGGGTACACACAATCCCACACGCTTTCCCCCATTCCAAAATTATAGATAAAAAGCCGTGCTATTTAATTGATCTAAATAACAGCAACAATAATCTCTGTTTTTTTCTAGCAGTCACACAGAGCTTACAGCAGTGAGGGATCTTACAAATGCAGAACTGTTAAGCAGAACAAAAGAGCTACATGACCAACTGGGATGGTCTTTGGACAGCAAGGTCATGCTTTGTGACATCTCCTTGTTCGAGGATCTGCTACTTCTTAACATACACAACATCCTCCTATCTGAAGGTCAAAAGGGTTAGGGTACCTTTTAGGCAAACAACAGTCTTAGATATGCCAAGAACTATTTTGTCCTTTTACACAATGAACATTATTATGGTATTAAGAATGTCAGGAAGGTATTTGGGATGAGAAGCTTTTGTGAGCTCATCATGTCATATAAACATGGCTGTAGTTGCAAATATTGTTGCCACTCTGCTTATCTTGTAACTACACAGTTAACGTGGGGACACAGACAAGGTTCCCCAGATGCAGGCTGTTGTGCAGGTCTGAGGAATGTTTACAGAGGTACAAGACCCTGACTATTAAAAAACCAAATTGTCTATGATTTCATGTGAAAAGTGTAGAAAAAGATCACAAACGTAAAGGCTGATCTGTAACATAAACCAGCACCTGTGTTTCATGCCTGTGAACGAAAATCCATAAGAAGGGCAGGGCTATACCATCTATGATGTGGAATGTATGCAGGAAACCAGAGCACAATCCCAAAGGTTTGGGCAGTTGAACCTAACTGTCCACAACCAATCCACTCGACAAGCCTAACAGGGCATGGAAGCAATCCAGTTTATCCTGGCTGGCTTTGGAGTCAGATCAGTCCCTCTCCCTTTTCTATTTAGCAGTATAGGAATAAGCATTGGTAATCCAAAAATAGAGGCATCCTATATATGTAGATGCTTCTGAAAATCTCAGAGGGGGAAGACTTGACACTTGTAAATTCCCCATTCCAATAATGAAGCTTTTATATAACAAAAGCCTAGTAGATATTCAGTCTGGAGAGGATTTTGATAAACTGCTCAGTCTTGCTTAATTCTTCTCCAATGAATGCATACACAATTTTAATATTCACAGCAGTGCATTTAAGTAAGATACTTCTATGTATTCTTCCATACTTTTTTGGTTTTCACATCCTTGTATTTCTGTACAGACTTTTTGCATGATGAAATCAGAGCCAGAGAGCTCTTTGTTATTTGTTTGAAGACTGTACAGGAAGCCTTTGACAGACAGGGGAACATGGGAATTTCAGGGCTGTAAAAAGAGACCCTAGTCAGCTCCAAGAACTTAAGAAAATCTGCGTCTACATCTACCTAATCTACGCACTTGAAGTACATCTTTGCTTTAGACAATTGACACTGGGTCTGAAATGTTTAAACTAAAAGATTATAAAATTTTCTTGGCTCAAATATATTATATAATCTATTTTATGTTTTTTACTTATTACTTTATATTTGATGTAAATTATGCCACAAGAAGAGATGGTCAACAAACATCAAGCTGTGATGTTCACAGTGTTTTTCCATTCTGTCTCTTTTTTTTTCCACACAAGTCTTCGTAATTGCTGTCAAAACTTTGGTTATTTGTTTTGTTGCAATACAGACAATAAATACTGGAGGAAAAAAGGATACTATTGACTCTTTCCATTTAGTTAGCTTCTGTTAAACCTGATGAGGTTAAGTGCCATCAGACTATGATCTCCGGTACTCTTTGTAACTTAGCATGTAATTAAGCTTGCTAAAAACTGGCATAAATGCAAACATTTCACCTCTGTCAATCATTTCAGTGATCATAAAGATCTCACCTGAAGCTGTACAGAAGAATTCTGATACCTTGAGGGAGTGCATGATGTAACATGGATCTAGTTTCCATAAAATATTTACTCAGAACATTATCAGTCCAAAAGGCTATCTATTACCTAAAAGGGAACTTTTACCATCAAAATATGTTTTCAAATATATATTTCCTAACTCAAAAGAAAGGAAGCATTAATTAATTTAAGAAAAGAGTTTGTTTTACAATGCTATGTTCAATCCTAATAAGAGTGTTAGTACTAATGACATCTGTCCTGGGTTCAGCTGGGATGGGGTTAATTTTCACAAGAAGCTGGGAGGGAGCACAGCCAGGACAGCTGACCTGAACTAGCCAAGGGGATGGTCCATACCATGTGACGTCGTGCTCAGTATATAGCTGGGGAGCGGGCTGGGGGGTTGGGGTGGTATCACAGCAGGGGAAGTGGTGGAGCATCAGGTTGCGGGTGGTGAGCAATTGCATTGTGCGTCACTGGTTTTGTATTTTTCTTTTATTAGTACTATTGTTATTATTGTAACTTTTCTCCTTGTGTTGTCCCAGTGAACTGTCCTTATCTCAACCCATGAAGTTCTACTTTTTTTTTTTCTGCTTTCTGATTCTCCTCCCCATCCCACTGGGGCTAAGGAGCGAGCAAGCTGCCCTGTGGTGCTTTGTTGCCGGCTGGGCTGAAACCACAACACATCTCATTTCCTAAATGTGTGCTTACTGAGTGAGGGTGCCCAGTTCAGTTATTTATTCATTGATGTCTTGTGCTATTTGTAATGTCCTAGGATATCTTGCCTAGCTTCCAGGTGCTGCTCCATAAGCAGAGATCTCTCAGATCCTGTGTCATGCAGATACTTCTTGATCTCCCATGACATTATGCCTGTGCTTGTGTCACTAAATTGTTTCACCTCAGACAATACAGTCAATGGAGTCTAGAGGGCTATTCAGCTTGAATTCGTGTGTGTGTGTGTGCTAAAGACCATTCTAAACTCCACTCATTGCCTTAACTAGATCTCCACTGATCTGTAATACTGGAGGTTAGACACCTAACTTATACAAGGACATTGGCATAATAGAAACCTAACCCTAGATATCTGCATCTAAAGTTGACTCTTACCAGAGAATCCAGACCACTCCTATTCTAAGTGCAAAGGGCAGAGTGGGGCAATGAGTTCAGATCAAACAGGTGAACAGAGGTTGTGCCAGGAATCCAGAAGCCAAGTATCTCAGTGAAATGCATTAGAATTTTGGACAAAAAAGAAAAAAAGAAGATAGCACATGAAGAAAGATCAGTGACCCAGGTTAACAAGGCAGGAGCAGTGAAGGAAATGCAACGTAACATAGACAAGTGGAATATTTTAAGCCTAATCACATTCTAAGAATAAATGGCAGAGGTAATTTACTCATATACTTGTAGTGTTTTAATGCTAAGAAATGACACTGGTGAAATTTCTTTCTTATACTTGTTTTTCCTTGTTTCTTCTAAAAACCCAATATACTGTTGACCCCTCTAGTTCATATTATCCCTCATTGCTTACTATTCTAATGAGGTGTAAGAACTCAGAAGAAAAGTAAATTTTACTGAATATTATCATTAGTTATAAATGTGATGAATTAAAATACTAAATGAATTCTGAATACAGTAAATGTTAAATTATTATTAAGATATCGAAATCATTTTTTAAAACAAAATCCATGTTATTTGAGGATCAAGGTCTTTGTTTTGAAAATGCTGCTAAATACTTGAGTCAAAAGTGATCACATAGGTTTTTAAAAGTATTTTTAAAGGAAAGATATTGCCATATATATTGAATTTTGAAATACGTTCTACTAGCAGGCTGATAATATTCTTCTTTTGTATAAATGTTTTGAAAAATACAAGTCTAATCTTTCCTTTTCCATCTCAGATATCAGTGAAGCTGCAAAGAAAAGAAGATTGATTTTCTAAGAATATTATGGTATTTCTCATTCTGTCTCCTTTTGACAGATGACCAAAACTCCAAGCTGTCCTAAACCATACCATCTACTTTCACATTACCGCTTGTTTATTTAGTACATATCTGTCCTTCTGCCTGTGTTCAGTCACTCTGCTTTTTTTCCTGATTGTAGCATCAGACCTTCTTATGCTTGTTATCTGCAAAGAATATTTGCTGTATCTGCTACTTTCCTACATGGTTGCCTTTGCATACTCTTTTGATTAGCAGCTATTATAGACGGTATGAGAGTAAGGTACCACTTAGAGAAATGAATAACTTCAAAAAGTCATCATCCACTTTATAGAATTTCTAAAGTAGCAAAAGGATTTTCATTGTGTAAAGGAAATTACTTGAAAGTTGTTTCCACTATCTCAAGGGTTTTTTTCTCCTGTTTTGAACCTTATCCTGCTTTTCTTCTGTCACCTCTATTTAATGGATTAAAAAGAGTGGAAAAGTACTGATCGGAAACTTCATTCTGTCGTTTACCAGAAATCACCATCTCTCTCAGTGCTGTCTACAGCTGTAAGCTGTCAGATACTCCTGTGTCTGTGGTGTTCTTGCTTATTCTACATATTGCAAATTACGTCTCCCTGAGAAAATAGCTCCTCTGATTAGAATGACCAACTTACATTGAACGTCTGCTCTTGCTCTCTTTCCTCTTAAAACTAATCTACTTATTGAAGTGTACTGAAGTACAGTTGTATGGGCCATAGGTGGCAAGGTTTTGGTAGTGGGGTGGGCAGGCTGCAGGACGGCCTCTGTGAGGAGCGGCCGGGGCTGCCCCGTGCCGGACACAGCGGTTCCAGCCGGTTCCAGCCGGCTCCAACCCACCCACCCCAGGGCACCGCCCAGCCACGGGTATGGCTGGGAAAACACATTTAAGAACGGGCAAGACATTGCACAAGCAGCGAGGTATGAAGAAAAAAAAATGCAAGAAGCAACCCTGTGAACAGGAAGATCAGGGAAGGAGAGGGAGGAGGTGCTCCAGGTGCTGGAGCAGAGATTCCGCTTAAGCCCATGGAGAGGACCATGGTGGAGCAGGTGGCTATTTCCTAAAGGAAGCTGCAGCCTGTGCAGAGCCCATGAAGGAGCAAGTTCTCCTGCCAGGAGCTGCAGCCAATGGAGGCTTATTCCTCAGGTTTATCCTGCAGAACTGCAGCTTGTGGAAAGGTCCCTACACTGGAGCAGGGGAAAAGTGAGAGAAGGCAGGAGTGGCAAAGAGGAGCAGTTATGAACTGACAACAACCCCCCATCCCTGTGTCCTCTATGCCTCTCAGGGCAGGGGAGGTAAAGATAAAGGAATCTGGGATGAACGGATAAAGTTGAGCACAGAAAAAAATGGTGGGGGTAGGGGAAGCTGGTTTAGTTTCTGTCTTTGTCTCTCACCATCCAACTCTATTTTGATTGGCAATAGATTAAATTATTCTTTTCCAAGCCAAGTGTGCTTTATCCACGAGGGTAATTGGTAAGTGATCTCACTGTCTTTATCTTAACCCACAAGCTTTTTCACCTTATTTTCTCCTCCGTGTCCTGTTGAGTGAGAGAGCAGCTGGGTGGGATCTGGCAGCCAGACAAGGTCAACCCACAAGAAAAAGTGTATGTGAACAATAGCAAAAAATTGTCAGAAATAGCATGACAAGTTAGTATTTTTAAACAGTTATAGTCTTGAAAAACTTTTTATATTTGGGTAAGAATGGAAAACTTCATATTCTTTTTTTTTTGAGTTACGGCACTTTTCTTCCCAAGTAATCATTACGTGTGATGGAGCCCTGCTTTCCTGGAGACAGCTGAACACCTGCCTGCCTGTGGGAAGTAGTAAATGAATTCCTTATTATGCTTGAGCACAGAGCTTTTACTTTACCTGTTAAACTGTCTTTATCTCAACCCAGGAGTTTTCTCACTTTTACCCTTCCAGTTCTCTCCCCTATCCCACTGAAGGGGGAGTGAGCAAGCGGCTGTGTGGGGCTTAGCTGCCTGCTGGGCTTAAACCACAACAATTTCACATATCAATTAATGATAAATCTTCAAAATGTTTATCACCAGTATATATTTATTTTTGAACGGAAGAGATACGATTCATGTTGCTACCTTAAAAGATCTAGTAATTTGCTGTCTTAGTAGTCATCTAGGTTCCTTTTATAATTTATAGAAGGAAACGGGCATCGCCATGTGGCAATTTGTCCTTCCTAAAGCATCAGATAATTTACCCTGCTCATGTACCTCTTTTCTCCCTTTAAGTATAATGGGAATCTGGATAACTAATTTAAACTTAACTGCTCAGTGTGAAAAGTTATATGAAATCAAACAATTGTGGCTTAACCCCAGCTGGCAACTAAGCCCAACGCAGCCACTCACTCACTTCCCCCTCGATGGGGTGAGGGAGAGAATCAGAAGGGTAAAAGTGAGAAAACTCATGGGTTGAGATAAAGACAGTTTAATAGCAAAAGCAAAAGCCGCACACACAAGCAAAGCAAAACAAGGAATTTATTCACCACTTCCCACAGGCAAGCAGGTGTTCAGCCATCTCCAGGAAAGCAGGGCTCCATCACACGTAATGGTTACTTGGGAAGACAAACACTATCAGTCCGAATGTTCCCCCTTCCTTCTTCTTCCCTCAGCTTTATATGCTGAGCATGACGTCATACGGTCTGGAATATCCCCCTGGTCAGTTGGGGTCAGCTGTCCCAGCTGTGTCCCCTCCCAACTTCTTGTGCCCCCCCAGCCTCCTCGCTGGTGGGGTGGGGTGAGAAGCAGAAAAGGCCTTGGCTCTGTGTAAGCCCTGCTCAGCAGTAACGAAAACATCCCTGTGTTATCAACACTGTTTTCAGCACAAATCCAAAACATAGCCCCATAGTAGCTACTATGAAGAAAATTAACTCTATCCCAGCCAAAACCAGCACACAATACAATATACTACATGCATTAATTTGGGGAAGGGAAGAAGGGCTAAATCGAAAGATTAAATATATCCAGGAGAAGTGTGCACTTCTGGTTGGGATTTCCACAGTGCACTGTACAAAAAGACAGCAGGATATAAGGTAATACTGGGATCCAATATTTCCTACTTAAGCAGAAGTAGGAATCAAACTTCTGTCTACTTTCAGATGAGTACACTGACTCCTCAACAAGAAGATAAAAAGAAATTACATTTAAACGCAGCAGTATTTTGTCCAAAGCTCTGTTTGGTAAGCATGTTCTAAGAATGCCTGCCAGATTAAGTGCATGTGCCTAAAGAAATGTCTTATTTCTGAACACATTTGAGGCTTTAGTCTTTTTCCAGAATTCTTTGCTGTTTGGTATGTGAAGTAAGAGAAAATTCAGATGCCTGAGAAGCATAAAAATCAAAACCCTAGCTGTCTGCACAATATCAAGATTTTGAGGCTAGGTAATGACTGTACGTTTTGATAGCTGTTTTCCGGACTGTCTCTTAGGTGTGGATACCTGCAATTCCATTTTTATGTCTTCTAGTGAGGCACATAGAATCTTCCAATGAGACATAAAAGAATGAATTACATTCTCAATTCAGAGAATACCTAATGCAAAATAATTTATTTGGAATTTTGCTTTCCTTTTGTATGCTTTTCCCTTTCATTCAGTTTTGTGTTTCATTATTTTTCTGTAGCTGAATATTTTACAATTAGTAGTAAGTCCCTAGACCCACAAGCATGCTGCCCCATGTTCATGAAATACCCCTTGAATAACCTGTATTCTAAAAAGACATACATTTCTATTTTTTAATCAAAGTATTGCTGAGTCAGAATGAATTAGGATTTTTTTTTCTGTTGTTTTTTTGGGGTTTTTTTTTGTTTTCTAAAGTAGTCTCAGAGGAATTTGTCTTTGGATTTCCTGTTATGTTTATTTTTTCATCTCAGTATTCTGAACATTTGTCACAGCGTAACCATGATTTCTCTATGTGTAGTTATTCTTCTTTTCCAGGAAAAGTCATGACTATTTCCTGAATTTGTATCATGGCTTTTTCTTTATAAAGACAGAGACAAATAATATTTTTAAATTTTATTAGGATCTGCTGATTTTGGAAATAAATAACCCTGTATGTGATGACAAACCCAATTCTGTTACAACTGCAATTTATTTAGAATGTAAATCTAAATTATTAGATTTTATTTAATCACTTTTTCCTGTCACCTGGAATGTAATTTTATTACATACAGTAATAAAGTGAAAAATTTATTTCAAGTATACTGTTGTATCCACTAGTCTATACCTCATTAGATTTTTCTGGAATTATGCTTGGGTTTGCATACATAGAAGATACATAAACGTAAGCATATACAGGAGCATGTACATATACATATATGTATAGATATATGTATACATAATATATAAATATATCTTCCCAATTACACTTTTCATCATTACATCACTTCCTCATCCTTTACTTCCTAAGATTCATTTGCTTTATGGCACAGTTAACCTGTTAAACTTACTTTCTTGACATTGACCCAGTATTACCCTTTATTTTACATGACATTTAAATCTTTAAATTTCAGTTAAAAATAATTAATGTACAAGTGTACATGTTATTTTATTCTGTTTTTCAGTATTGCCTACCAATTCATTACCCTAAAACCCCCTAATATAATCTGTAGATTATTCTGGGAAGAAAATGTCTTAACTGTTCTTTCTGGTGAGTTCATTCCTTTATCACATTTACATTTACATTTCATATAAATTAGTTCTTCTTAGCTGTACTTATAATCTTCTCTATGTTTAAAGTTATAAATTATTTTCCACACTGATAAATAATTTCATATAGTGATCACACTCTGCTAATTTTTCTTAATGTATCTCAAACCCATTCAGCCTTTTTTTCCCCCAATATTTCACAATTAAATTATAACATCCCTTACAGAAAAAAAAAAAAAATGTCAACTTATGGGATGAAAGAAAAATCTTTTTTCTTTTTCTTTTTTTTTCTTTTAAATGCACACTTCTGATGGAAATCAGAAGATTTTATATACAACATCTACTTAAACAAATTCTGAATGTATTTATATTACCTGCTTCTTCTGATAGCCATTTCATTAACTACATTGATGCTCAAAGGCTGGAGGCAGGGGCGGTACTTTCCTTAGTGTATGTCTCCTGTTTATTCTCCTACTTTTAATGCTGTCAGGCAGAACTCTGACTAGGATTTTTACATTTATTTTCTTCTGGCAATTTATAAGTTTCTATTGAATACCACTTTGATTAGCATGTGTTTTTAACTAATTACTGATTTTGTAATTATTTTTTTTTTAATAGGCATAGCTTTGTTTTGTCTTTTCCAATTATTTTTTCCCTCCATGTATTGGTTTACTTCAGCTGCTTGTTTTTACTTTTTGTTCCATTTTGCATAAATATTAGGTTTCACTTTACCTTTTTCTTCACTGTGTGAAACTGTTACTTGTCTGTCCACTTAGCAAAGGCTCAGTTTCAATGTAATTTTTTAAAATTACCAGCTTTCCCATAGACATCTTGTCTGGAAGAGGTACAGAATTGCCCATGAGATGGGATATATAATTTTTCATTTAACTTCTTGGTTTTGCACTCACCATCTGTGCATGTTTTCATATAAACTGATACAGGGATTTGATTGCATTTGACAAAACATAGGTATCTACAGTTGTAGTTGTCTAAAATTAGTTGAAATTAATTTCACCAAGGTCGCCTTCTGACATTAGTTTCCTTCCCTTTCCATTCTTACTCGTAGGCCTTTCACTTTTACTTACTGTGGCGAAGTCCTAAATTTGCCATGAAAATCTGTGGGAACAGTACTATCTTTTATAATACCCACTTACATCGTTTTTAAAACAGAAAAGCCCTTCTGGGTTTTTTTCTTTCTTTCTTTTTCCTTTTGACAGTAAGGGGTTTTGAGGAGTAGAGAGTATCACATAGTCTTTCAGAAAATAATTGCATTCAGAAATAAACCAGGCATATTCTTTCATTCTTCTGAAAGATATTTTTGACAAGTATGCATAATAGGGAAATTTTGCTTTTGACAAAAATTGGTTATGGTATGTATGGGATCCACTTCAAACGTTTAGGATCTTTTTTAATGATCAGTCACATTTAGAACTAAAAAAAAAAAAAAAAAAATTCTTTTTCTACCAATGAACAACTGTTCATGCAGAAATAAAGATAATGAGCCATACGAAAAGAAAAATACAAACTAAGCTTTGCGTTATTAAATTTTATACAGTAGCAAACTATCTCAGTGTTTGTAGTACTAGTGTGCTGCTATTATTGGTTGATTAAAGTAATATGTTATATCTCTTAGTAAACATCTTCATCCCTTGCTGGTATTATCTGATGCAATACACTAGAGATTAATTTTTCCTTAAACTTCTGAAAACTGGGATAGCTAAGTTGCTATTTTGCAGTCTCCCACTAGTGAGTCACTTCATCTTGACATTCTGATAAGGATAAAATTCAAAGCATATTAAAAGGATAAGCACAGACAACATAAACTTATCGATATAAGATTTTTTTAAAAAAGAAGCTAAAAGTATTTTCTACTGCTGTGCTTACTGCTTTCACATCTTACTAAACCTCTCTTCCATCAGGGGGTAGCTACAGTCATGATCAAAGGAGCACTGAAGTAAGGTTCTCAAACTTTCTAAAGGTGTGCAAGAGGCAAAGTGTTTTGACTAAGACTTTAGTGCAGTATTTTTTTTTCTTGGAGCAATCCATACAGCATCCCAGGTTGCAGGTAAAGTTTTAATCACAATAGGCACAGAGTGACCTTAAGGACACCCATCTCTTCACAGGTTATCAGCAATACAGACCATCTTCAGGATTCTCTGGTAACCTGTGGATGAAAGTGGATTCAGAGGCAAGCTTCCATTAATTTAAAACTAGAGGTTTGTTTTCCGTTAGAAAGTAACCAAAATGTAACAGATCCCTAAGTTGCTTTCTCCAAACTATCTTTGTCCTTGGTTGAACACGAAGGCATGACCCATCTGTTTGTGTTTTCATTAGTAACTTTGTTTGAAGTATCAATGAAGTTTTGAAGTGTATACTGATTCTTTCCACTTATTGCTTGTTTGTTCAATCTTCAGAGTACTTTTGCCAGGTATGAACTGGATTCCTTTCAGACCATTTTAACCAACACTTCCGTTCTCAAAGCTCTCCAAGCGCACTTCAGTGTCTAATTAAAACATTATGTTCTGAGTTGGTGTGTGGGATGCACCACTACAAACATCTCCAGAGAGTGCCTAGCAGACTGGGCACAAAAGTTACCATCCAGAGTTCCTGCAGCATGTTGAAGTGACAGCCAAGCAAAAGAAAGGAACCAATGTTGTATGCACCTTCGCGTTTGGCGGACTTCCTATGACTTTTTTCCTTTCTGGAGATCCCACATAGGACTGTGGAATCACTTTGGATTTAGAGGGTGTCTAGGTGGACAGCATTCAGGATGTGAAACCACCTCCCTTCCTGAGTTTAGCAGACAGAATACAGACAGACGTAAGAGGCAGGGGTAGTGATAGAGATAGCAGAAATAGAGAAAAACGTTATGATGGAGACAGGGACGGAGATGGAGATGGAGATGGAGATGGAGGTGGAGGTGGAGGTGGAGGTGGAGGTCAGGTGGAGGTGGACATGGAGGTTGATGTGGTGACTGACAGGTAGGTACTTTTTACTTAGCAGAGTTCTCAGTAGATGAATACCTCATGCTTTGTGGAACCTCATTATTAGACAAAATCAGTGCACTTTCTTAATGCAAGTGGCAAAAGCACGATATGAAATGGATTCAAACACAGACATACAAACACTACAGACTGCCTCTGTTATGTTTTACTCACTACCCATCGGTGCACATCCCACTAACCAACAAAAAAAGCTGTCCCTGGAAACCTGAGGGGTACTGAAAAAGAGGCTGGCTTTTGGTAACAGAAGAGCACGTTGTGTCCTTACAAAGACTCAAGAACTAACAAGTTTCTTTCTTCCTCCTCTACAGGAATCCTTAATGAACAGGGCACTGCAAAGTTACTGTCCTGCCACCTCATGCTTGTATTGCTGCAAGCAAGAGGCAGAGTATACACCATCCTACAGGGCTTTCTCTGGCACCTCAGTGCTAAGCCACTGCTTTGGAGGCAAGAGGAGAAAGGAAGGAGGAGGACCATGAAAGCTATGATGGAAAGGTGTCTGCAGGATACTCAGCAGGGCTGATCTACCAGATGCCAGACAGAAATCCTCTGTCCCCTCAGAGCCACTAAAGCATGTTCCCAGGCAGCCATTTCCTGGAGGCTGTCCAATGCTCCAACCTCTGCTTCCAAACCATTACCAAGTTTCCACCCTTTGAGCTACAGTCACTTCTCTCACAACCCTTATAAAGCTTCCCTCTCTCCAACCTGTGTCTTAACAATTATTTGCAAAGCAACAAGCAGGCAATTTCCTTCTTCTCTCCCCCTCACACACCAAAAACTAACAAAAAAACCCCTTCAATTGTCTGACATCTACATTCTTTTTATTATACTCTAGACAAGGCCTGCAAAGGTAGTAGACATGCTTCAGAAGAAAGGAAATCACAGTCAAAACTGCCGGTGAAAACCTTCACTAATACACAGAAAGAGTCAAAAAGAACATAAAGGGACATGCTTCCTAACAGTTCCACTTAATGTTTTCAATTCTTCTATGATGGGAAATTGTAGATAATAAATCTTTCTTCTCAGCATCTTTCCAGGTCTTTTAGATGTCTATCATATGTCCCTCAGGCATTTCTTTCCCAGGTTGAAGGATTGTAATCAGTGTGTGATCAGTAAACCATTCCATGTTTTCAATAATTCCTATTACTTTTCCTTACAGTTTTTACTGTTCTGCCTTTATTGTAAGATACAGTGAAGAGCCTATGCAGTGCTGCAATAACTTTGAAGTTTGATTTAGCACATTGGGCTTCTAAAGCAATTTTTTTCTCCCTTTGAAAATGAATTTTATCTGTCATTTTGTTTCAGAATGACTTAGAATTGTACCATTCTTCCAAAAGTTTTCAGGATTACATTTGGGTCTGATTATCAAGAATTTTTAAATTTTATGACCTCATTATGCCTTCCTCCCTCAAGAAATTCAAATCTATATGCCTCCCTTATTATGAAGTAAAGCATTCTATCTCTTTTGTTTTCTATCTCCTAACCTATTATTAAGTCACAACAGTACTCACTTTATGGAAGAGCTTATTATTTTTACTAGACAGTTGTGAAGAATTTTTTAAAGTCTTGTGGTGGAGTCTATCAGTAGATATTTGAAAAGCAAAGTGTATTTTATAGACAGCCTCTCCAAATGCGTCAAATACTTGAACGTATTTCAGAAGCGTGAATATCTGCTATAAAATACATATCCCAAATGTATATTAACCTGTATGTCTATTTATTCAGTTCTTCACTTCTGTTATTTCAATTTATCAGTTATGAAACCCAAATTTGCAGGTCTGTAGTTCCAAAGATCAGTGTAAAGATTTTAGCCCTATTTTCTAAACAGCTTCTTGTCACCAGAATGGATTTAAGCAAGAAGCTACATGTTATAGGTAGCATAAAAAGTTTCGTATTTAATTTGTTTAACTTTTTGGTGTTGAATATAATCTTGTCCTGATTCGTTGATAATTTATTGATTCTAGCCACTCTCCTACTAAAATTCATTTGAAAATTTGATCATCAGATATTTCCCATCTTAACAATAGGTTTCAGGTACAAACTTGTTTATACTTGCTTTCAATAAACATCAAAGCCAATAATGCTTTTTTTTTCCTTCTATGGCCTTGAATTCTCCAAGCAGTTATTTTACACGATTCACACTTCACCTACACCTATTCCTTGGTGTGTTCACTGGCTATGTTGAGTCTTACTGTGGGTTTTATACACTTAGGTCTGAAAATTTATGTTCTTCTCCACAGTCCCATTTAAACATGATGCTTGCACTTTAAGGAAGTCATTTGTTTCTAATACAAATATGCATCTTCATTCTGCTATTTAAACACCAAAACCCCCTTTCTTGTTTTAGGATTTTGTCTAACTGATAGTATACATTTAATCTGAACCTTTAATGTATTGTCTTTAAACACTCTTCACTGAGTCTACAAGAATTTTATCCTTTTGGATGTGCTTTTCTGTTTGTCACTTTTTATTTCTATGTATTTTCTCTTTTTAAAGGTAAATGTTAGAGTGAATAACCAGTATGATAGTCTTCCATTGACAAGGATAGGGAATTTGAGTACATTATGGCCACTAGTATAGTGTGGGTGTTTTATAGTTGCAGATTTTTATACCAGATCCCTCACGGTAATCAGAAAACTTCAAACAGTGGCTTCTGATTCCCTTAACAGTTGCTCCAAGAAACAGTCATTTAAAGAGTCTAGAAATGTTTTCTCTGCTTCAGTCTGACATGACATTTACTTATTTTTCACAAGAATAAATAAAGTCTTTCATCCTGGTTTTTTTTAAGTATTAAATCCTTTATAATGGCCTTTAAGATTTCATAGTTATTGTTCCATATTTGTTGGTTGATTGATAAAGCTCTAATATTCTTTCCTTATAGAAGAATGGAATGCAATTCAGAGGAACTCTGTAAAGCATTGTATTACAGTTAACTTCCTTACCTTTTTCCTGTGATTAGCTTTCTGTTCCTTGTAACCTGGTCCTTTCATCTTCAGTAATACTGAGTAGTATCTTATTCTGTAAGAAGTAGTAATGCTTATGGATAAAGCACTACTCTTTTTGATTGCGTCCACACTCTGTCCTTAAATTATTTTAAACAACAAGCAAAACTTGTGGACATTTTTATTGCTTACTTTGTTAGATTGTTCTAGTTTTTATGTAAACTTACTCTCTTATAGGTATATTACTACATTACTATCTGGGAATATATTTCCAACCTGCTGTTTGGTAAATGGAGAAGACTCAGAATTTTGATGATACTCTTACAATTCTCAAAATCTTAATTTATATGACATTATATTAATTATATTATATTACATTATATTTATCATGTTATATTATATTCCATTACCTTACATTGCATTATGTATGAAAATATATGGTTTATAAATTCATAAATTTGCTAGTTTATATATAAATTTTTAAAGGTATAATATACATTTAAATTAGTATTTATATTAAGAAAACAACAGTCTGGTCATATAAAGTTCTCATTCCTGGCTGAATTTTTGATTAACAAGAAGGTAATTCTTAATCATAGGGAAAAATTTGAAAGTGGATGCTTTGCTATAAGTAGAGTAAAAGTCACTCAAAAGCAGACACAGTGTCATTCAGTGGGACATTTTAAAGTCATGTACCTTTTCAAGAACATAAGTATAATAGGAAGGTTCTCAATACTGATTAGTCCTACAGACAGAGAGCTTGGATGAAGAGGAAAATCAAGAAAAAATTGACAAGGAAACATATGAAATAAATTTATTTTAAAATATGCTGAACTGGTATTTCTTTTTTAACTTTTGATAGTATTTACTTTAGATTAAGATGCATTTGTCTAATGGTTGCCAAATACATTCAGAAACAGTTTATCAATTACCTCCTTCAAAATAGTTGATATTCTAAAATATTTTAGTACTAATTTTGACTTTTGTTTGATAGTCTGAAAGGACTTTGTGAAGCCTAACATGTTCTCAGCCAAGTTTGTGATAAAATATCCATTAACAGTAATACATCTATAAAATATGTTGAGATTCTGAATTGCATGTAATCTCACAAAGAACAGACTGGTGATTATGTAACTAAATACATATGAGAGGTAACCACTGTAATTTTCATGTACTATATCAAAGATTTGAGACATATAGGAATTAATGAACAATTATGGTTTCCTAACTGTAGCCTCATCTCCTAAAATTTTTTTTTTTTTTTCACTTACCTAAGACATTATTTTAGCTGTTTATAGTATAGTGACAATTTTTGTCTCCTGGTTATTAGATCTATAGTTCTGGCCAAAACCAAATATATTAAAAATGTGGTTACCTGAACTAATAAATCTAACCCTACAAAATAGGAACAGTGATGTTAACAATAGTCATCTCTTCTATTGAAATTCCAAGGAGCTTGAGGAACAGAAGCTGAGACAAATGTTTGCATCAATAATCTTAGAAGTATAGACTGCCATTATTAGCTAGGATGCCAATAGGGGAAATCATTTTAACTTTAAAATTACTTTCCTGAAAATCTCCTGAAATATGTTAAATGCTTTGTGTATAAGAAAGAAAAGCAATCATGTTTCTAGATGGAAGGGATGAATACTGTGTTTCCTGCAGAACAGATAATGTTTGTCAATGAAGCCCTTGGTATGGAAATGTGATAGAGAGACTACAGTAAATGTGTCTTTTAAAGATTAAATTGATGCAATCTATTATATTATTTTGATTGAGAAAGTCTTCAAAGATGTTTATGTTGACTTTCTTATTTTCTCACACAGAACTGAAAGACTTAATTATGTGAAACAGATTTTTGGGGGTTCTTGCAGGAGCAAATAATAAAAATGTAAAATAAGACTTTCAGAGTTATTACAAAACCATTACCAAGTTTGGGTTTGTTTGTTTGTTTGTTTGTTTGTTTTTTCTCCTGGTCCTGGAAAAAATGTCAAGCTAAATTCACAAAAGAAGAAATTTTGTTCTTTTCCCCACCCCTACCTAGACCACTGTTCTCCAAACTGGGGTGTGGGCAAGGGTGCACAGCATGATTCATTGGCATTTAGGAAGAAAATATTAGAACTTCAGTAGTGCATAGTACATGTATAATTTATAAAAAAATATACATATATAGAGGGGTGCAGTGAAAAAGTTTTCACTGGTAGAGGTGGATGATCAAAAAAGTTTGGATACTACTGATCTAGACTGTCAATCAACTGTTATGATTAAGGTTTGTATTTCTTACCATTAAAAAACAACAAAAAAAGGAAGTCAAACAATAATTAGGCCAGTTTCAATCTGGTGGAAAGAGAAACAGACAAGACAAGCACCCAAACACATAATTTTTCATCTGTTGAGCTGCCAGAACTGCAAGGACATCTTGAGACAGGTATTTACATTTAAAAAAAACCAAAACCAAACTACCATGGAATTGGCTGATAATGTGTTTCAAATTTGCTAAATGAGATCCATGTGATCTTAAAGCTTCGGAAAAAGCCTCTGGAAATCAGTCCAACTTTTCTATGATGTTTAAGTCGACATTCAAGTCCTTCAAAAGAGGCTTCAATTACTTTGAATGATTGATTAATTAGTTAGCTCTCCATTTCATTTTACTGGTTTGGCTTTTCACCCTTGGTTTTAAAATCAGTGAGATATATTAGGTAAAAAAAAAAAAAAAAAAAAAAAGAAGAGGGGAAGAATCATATCATTCATTCATACCAATATGCTGGTCAAAAGGCACTAATGGAAGAGGTGGTGATCACCTGGCAGGATCTCACAGTTCCAGGAAACAAAAAGCAGTAATCCTTTACCTATGCTGTAATCTTTTGGTTGTGAGACCAATGAGCCATTCAGTTACCAAGCAATGAGATTAGAAAGCAGATAAGGTCTCACTCTGTTTACCTTAGCTGTCACACCTTTCTGCAGTGTCAGAGTAATTAATTCTGAATTTTTTAATTGTCTGTTTTTCAAAAGAAATCAAAATTCATCAGACATGTATGAAAATAGAAATGTTGTGACCAGGATACTTAAGGCTGCATTTATACCATCTTAAATGGAAAATTAAGTGCTTTTGTTCCAGGTAAAGAATACCTTATTGGATTAACAAGGAGTCAGGGGTGTGTTTGGCACATCGAATCAGGATTGGTAGCATGAATATTATTTGCGAGTCCTATTAAAGAAAGTAATAATATATTAACAACAAAATTACTAAATATTAATCATTTCAATTCCTTTAATTTGCCCTGTAATAGAGATGAAATAATGAAGGGTCTTCCTCAAGAATTACTGGCTTTATAATTTTCTGCCTATTCTTGAAAAACATGCTATTACAGTATCACATCTGAAGTAGCATTCAGCACGTCATACCTCAGTAATTAAAAACTGCGTAAAATAAAATTTAAAAGACAAAAAATTAGGTTGTTAATTTTAATACAAATACTATAATAAGTAATTTCAACATATATTTTATTATAATAAGTGGATAATATTGTTTTGCAGATTCTTTAATCTAGGAATTTCCCATGCTAGGCCATGTTCTTTATTTGTGGAAGCAAAAACCAGTATTTTTTCACAGTTTTATAGATGGTAAACAAATCTACTCATTATGAAAATGAAGGTATTTTCTCCCTCAGAGCATGAGTTCTGCTGCCTTTTAATAATTTAAATCATATCAAATACAGATAAATGTGAAATGTGATCTGAGCGATAAACCACTAGTTTTGTACCCTCATCTGTGACCTGAGTGGGTGTTAGTGCTTGTCATCTTTCTCCAACTGCAGCCATGTAAATTTGAAATACTGAAGAAATTTGAAATACAGGAGAAATTTGAAATACAGTGGAGAAACACACTGTTCCACTCCGGACTCTTCAGAACACTATGGACAAGATTGATTTTCCATACTTACATTGTGATTAGTGTTTATTATAAGCTGAAATGTGTTTAATAAGTTTTTTCAATCTCTCTTTTTTTTTAAAATAATTGGTAAATGTATCAGAAGAGGTAGGTTCTGATCCCCACTTTCTGATTCCCAAGTACATCTCTGCAGCACTAACTTTCCATTTAAGATAGCACAAATGCAGCCCTAAATATCCTGGTCACAACATTTCTGTTTTCATACATGTCTGAAGAATTTTGAAGGTACTTTGTGAAAGATAAAATATATTTCTTGTAAGTGTTTGTTTGTTTGTATTCTAATAAAAGTTCAGGTTCCAAATTGAAGAGAAAATAATTAATAAAAAAGAAAACAATTTGGTATGACACAGCTGTACTGATCTGGGATATTATATGTCTGCCTCATGTTTCCATCCTCCTATATAGACCAGATGCAATTCATCACCATCATGCATCACAGTGCTTTCAGTCAATGCATATCTCATCTTTTCCAAAAGGGAAGGTGTGTCCTATTTTAAAAAAATATGGTTTAACCAAGTAGTTCAGATTAAACAATAGGAGAGTTAATAATCACAAACTTCATCTGACACAGAGCATTTCAGAGACATGCTACTTTTTTTTTTTCTTTTTGATCTATATATTCAAAATTTAAATTTTCCAATGTACAAAAATGTCAGGACAACCTAATGTATATTTCCTAACATATGCTTAATATATGTATACAGAAATGCAACTGATGTTTTTAAAGGTTCTTTCCTCAGAAAACACATACACACATAGTATATAGTATATGGTATTTTTTCACATATTATTTGGTATACAGTATATATACTATACACAAACACATACAAATCAGATTTGCACAAGGAGGTGCTGGTTTGTTATGATCCCAGAAGAAAGATATTTAGAATCCATAAAGTATCACTTTAAATGCAATTTATTAGAGCTAACACTATAAGGGAAAAGTGAATAATATAGATAATATTACATCCACTCAAATGCTGGGAAACCTGAGTTTTGTAGTGTTGATTGGGCCTTCAGCCAGAATGCATCATGCTGTGCAGACCCCATCCATGGAAAGCTTACCTGACATTTTGGTCTTTTGAACACTTACAGGATTTTCTTTGAAGAAAACAGTTCTATTCATCTTTTTTAGTTCACAGGAGAACTCGTTGCACTTTTAGAGAAAGACAAGGACACACAAAGTTGTATAATTGTTGGTTCCAAATGGAAGCTGCCTCTACATCTTCTCATTATGATTATCTGGCAAAGTTTATGCTGCAGATAAGGGATATACACAACACAACATCACTGGTCTTTCCGAGGGGATCACTACAATCTATATAACTTAATAGCAACTTGAATAATTCTCATAAAGGAGTATTCTTATAGAGTCCTTACAACTACGTGGTCTTTGCTCAATGTCTAAAACTCTTTTCCTGTGTTTTGAATAACTTTCGTACGTGGTGTTGATTCCACAGACTATCAGTAGAGATGTTAAAACCATTGAACTTACATGCCTATCTACCTTTTAGTTATGCTGTTATGTGGTTAATATAGCAGATGCTTAATGATTACAAAGATGTAAAGGAAGCAGATACCACTTTTCATAGCTGACATGATTTCACCTTCTTTATCCTAGTCTAACATGGAAACTAGCAAATCTTAAAATTTAATGTTCAGTTACAAAGACTTTTGATCTTTCTCACTGGGTTCAATCTTGTTTACATTATATGCTGCTGGTAGAGTGTAATATTTTGCTTCATGATTTATTGATTAATTTAATTTATGATCTATGTCAAGAGCAATGGAACAACACTGCATTACTTGTTGTGGTGAGTGACTGGAGGATTCTTCCATATGCTCTGCTGCACCATGTTACTGACCCTTCAGCTGGTCCCTATGAGCTGAGACCAACCGTTCAGTCAAATACTTCGTAATTAATGAGAAAATCAAATTATAGTACGATTCCCTTTGCTTGATACCTGTCTTGCTTTATTTTTGCCTTCTTTTCGTTCCAGTCGTTGGAGAAAGCTGGAAACCTCAAGAAATTTGAGTGATTTCAGCTGTACAATTAGTATTCATATGAATAGTAAGAAGTTGCCAGGCAGCGCTGGGAAGCCAGAAAGTCTTGCCAAATCACAATCCTCTGTGAGACGAGGGTGTAACTCTTTTCAAAACAGACAATAATGTATTAATTCTATTAAAGAAATAATATTTTGGATGTTGTATGTTTGACTGTGAATAAAGGGTTATCTCCAAATGTGAGACCTTCACAAAATGAACTATCTGAGATGAGACAAGGTTTTCCAGAAAATCTATGTCTTAGAAAAAATGAGTTTATTACACAGTGGTTTAGAAAGCATTATTTTTGCTGACAAGGATAATACAGAAGAACTGGACTTACTTCATCCCTCATTCCTTCCTTAGCCATTGATTGATGTTCACATCTGCTGACCTATTCACAATAACTGTGTTTCTGAACCTCAACATACTGCCTAGACTACAAATTCTTTGCACCATGTTCACTATTTGTAAATAGAGCAGTTAGATTTGGAAACTGTAATGTAGTGCTTTGACAGTTACATATGAAAAATGATTATTTTTATATTCTTTTGATATTATTTTGCTTTATTGATTCATTAATGGATCATAATAATCTTGCAGTTAAAGTTCTTTTTGTTGTCAGAATGATCTGGGTCTCATCAGAAGGTGGTTTAGAGATTCAGGAAGTTAATCTAGTTGAAATGTAAAGACCTGCAAGGGGAAAAAAACCCACCATCTTTCAATGCACCTTTTTTGGTATGTAATTTGTAAACTATATGTACATAGTACATATACATATTTACAAGGTCAAAGCAAAGAAGTGTAGGCTATTTATTGCTCCAAAATGAGAGAAAGTTAAGAACTAAACAGATTGCTGAGAATTAAAAATATGGATCTTAAAAAGGAAAGACAGTAAACATTTACCTGGGGTGATGGGAGGGCTAGGGCACTCCAGAAAATCCAGGCAATGTCAGTATGGAAATTAACACTCCTTGTAGATGTTAATCTTTCTGTATTGCCTATAGCTGGAGCCTACATAAACATCTTAAATTAGATGCCTAAATCCAGGATGGCTGAATTTAGACTATTTATTGATAGCCCACATTAATTTCTGTCTGAATTTTTCACAATGGTTGATAATGATCAAGTTCTGTTGCATTAATATTTAAAGCAGACAAATAGAAGACCATGTGTAAGATCAGAAGTAGGGGAGTATCATAATGCTTTTATTATGCAATAAACAAATAGTAGCAACAAAATAACTAAATTCAGTGATATTTAGAGAAGTAGAAGTAGTTCTGATCTGTAAAGACAAGAAATAAAGAAAAAAAATTAAAGGATACTAGAAGAATGTGATTAGAAGGCATATTTTCAGCACTTTTAAATACTTTAGCATCATTTCAGTAAACCACCATGTACTGTCAACCAAAAGTTCAAGACCTCCTCCCAGAACAATAATAGTGTAGGGGTTGATTAATACCGGAAAAATTTTCTGGTGAAAAGGTGAGAACAAAGTGTCAAAGATGAAGCAGAATGTGAAGTGAAAAGAAGCAAGTCAGTTTTACAGAGAAAGTAAGAAGCTGAGAAGATGAAGGTGAATGACAGAAAACACAGATATGGAAAATCTGTGTGCAGAAAATATCTAGATATGGGAGTGGTGATGAATGCTGAGTGGAGATTTAGGTAATATATAATCAAGATCATTGTTAAGAGGAGCCAGCTGAAATCTTGTTATTCTTTTGAACCTGAAAACCATCGTGAAAGGCTTCCTATTGGAGTCTGAGGCAAATGCTTTGTATAGTTAAATTAGGAATTTAGTGAAATTGCCCACAATGAAGAGGGAAGAAAACTGAGGGACAGTGAGAATTCAGTTGTCATGACATCGAACAATTTGTTCCTTATTAATCTTGATAAAAAATATTTCACCTTAACAGATCAAATTGCACTCAAATAACACTGATTTGAAACACAAACTTTCTTTCTTTGTTGTTGTTTATTTTGTTTCATTTTCTTTTTTTTTTTTTTTTTTTTTTTTTTTGTTTTGGTGGAACATTGATAAATTTGGTGAACTCAAAAAATTAGAAATCTGAACAGCGAGGATCCCTCCTAACATATAAGAAAAATGTATATATCTGCAGATGGTAAGCTCATACCAAGGCAAGTCAGCTCATATGTCTCATTCTTAAGACAGCTTACTTCACCTCCACTGAATATATAAAGAACCTACATAAGTTTTTATAACAAGGGCTTTAATGTTTTACATTAATAATTTGGTTATATAGCTTTCACTATTGATGTTTATCCATACATAGTATATCCTTTTGAAAATGGGTAAATTATATGCAATATTTAATATTAAGAAAACAGTTTTGCTATTGTTCCACATTTTCTTCAGTGTTGTCATAAAACTAATTTTCCCAGGAAAATCCTCCTCCCTTTCTTTCTAAATATTTTTAAATATAATTACATTTAGTGTGTTGCATTCTTAAGCATTGACAGCCATATGTTTTTCTCTCTCCAAAGGTTAGAATTTGGAAAAATTTTCCATTTCTGTAACTAGTAGATGAGAGAACCAAATGTTGCAGTTATGAGTAAGACAGTTGAAAACAGATAACATTTCAAATAGTACTTGCAGCAAATGTAAAGCTAGATACAGCTTTCAAAGGATTACTTCTCTGCTTACTAACATTTTTCCTGTAGTAGAAAACCATTTTCTGTAATTATGGCTTTGGTATGTATAATTTTATAAATTTTGTTTTAATTATGCTCATTATTCCTAAAATTAGATATCCGTAAAATTTTTATAAACAAGAAATCAGTATAACACTGTATTTCAATATGAAGTAAATTCAGTGACTTAGTGCCTAAAAATTATAAAACCATTTGGTTGTTTTGGTTCATCTCATGAAAAAAAGAAAAAGAAAGGAAAAAATTCATGCTTCATAAAACTAATATTTTGTTGAATTCTGAAATGAATTTTTGAAATATTACTTTCTTAATCTTGATTATTTTAATATTGCTTACAACATCTGAAATCTTGGAATGATACAGCATCCTTATCAAGATAACCTGTCTTTAATGGATCATCACAGTATGAAGGCAAAAGCAAAAATAAATCTTGGACACTGCATGCCACTGCAAATCACAATCTAATGCCAGCATAGCAAGGAGTACCCAAAAATACATGGGGAAAAAAAAGCGTTTACTTGAATCAAACCAAACACCAAAATTTTCTGTTTGCAGTGGTGTGTGTTATACATTAATGCAATTTTTTTCTGTTATATCTGTTTAATTACTATTTTTATAGTACTTAATTTTATTTGTTGATGGGAAAAGAAAAATACATAATAGTGCCTGTTCCTCCTTAGTGAAGAAATGAGCCCAGCCATCTTTCATTTTTACTTTAGTGAATGCAGCACAAGGTGGCAAATCACCCCACCTCAGAGCATAATTCTTTGAGGTGCAACTATGCTAGAAATGAGATGACTTCAGGGTAAGTATTTAATCATACAGAAGGGAAGCTATTTCTAGAAAATGTGCCTTTTTTTTTTTTTAAAGATAATAGTCACCCAGAGATAATATAAATAATGTTGCAAAAATTCAGACTAAATAGAAGAATCTATATTATAGCCAGATCTAGTAAGGACAACATCAATGTTTTATGGTCATAACTGCATAAAAATTAACCATATATATTGGATGTAACAATTTCATTGTGGTCTTTATTTTGTCTTTTTTTTTTTTTTTTAACACCAAATTGTTTCTAAGAACAAAGCATTCAGTATTACAATGTTTGTTAGGGAATTGGCTGTTTTTGTCAGTTAAGCCAATGCTATTCAATCAACACAGTCTAGTAATATATCTAAATTGCATTTCGCAAATTTTTGTCATGGGAAAACTGAAAGTCAAATATAGAATTGATGGTTCTCAAGAGATTTTTTTAAACAATACTTAACCAATGAATTTCTTATCTATTTCAATTCTGATAGCACATGTCTCTGAGAAAATGGATGTCAAAAAGACAACTTAGTATCCAGTAGATCCCAGTGCAGATATGCTGAATTGGATGAGGCACTGACCTCTCAAAGACAAATAGATAATGTTCACTATGGCCAATGTTATTATTGCATAAATTTCTGCATGTTAAGGTGTTAGAGATTGGCTTTGTTGTGTAGTTATTGTCTTAATGTTTCATTTTTCTTATTAACATTTTATTTAATTTTTATAAAATATTAGTTTATAATATTTTATTAATTATTAATTATTCATGGAAGTAGCTTATTTCTCCCAAATTATATATAAATAATAAATGTTCAAATAATAAATTTTATAGATGTTTGCTTGCCAATAGGTAAATAAATACATTATTTCAGGATACATTATAATAAATAATTAAACCATTCCCATATCTCCCTTCCCCAGAGAAACTGTATTTTTTTGGTATCTTATTAGATATAGCCTAGATTCCAAACAAAATGTCATTAGAGGCAGTCAAAGTGTTTAAACAAGTGAAAACACAGAATTTTTCTATTCATTTATTTAATGAACATGAGCCAGCAGTGTCTGAGTATGAGCCAGCAGTATGCCAGCTGGCCAAGGCGGCCAACGGCATCCTGGCCTGTATCAGAACTAGTGTGGCCAGCAGGAGCAGGGAGGTGATTGTCCCCCTGTACTCGGCACTAGTGAGGCCGCACCTCAAGTCCTGTGTTCAGTTTTGGGCCCCTCACTACAGGAAAGACATTGAGGTGCTGGAGAGTGTCCAGAGAAGGGCAACCAAGTTGGTGAGGGGCCTGGAGCACAAGTCTTATGAGGAGCAGCTGAGGGAACTGGGGTTGTTTAGTCTGGAGAAGAGGAGGCTGAGGGGAGACCTTATCGCTCTCTACAACTACCT
Organism: Aquila chrysaetos chrysaetos; assembly: GCF_900496995.4. NCBI lineage: Eukaryota > Metazoa > Chordata > Aves > Accipitriformes > Accipitridae > Aquila > Aquila chrysaetos. The sequence goes on from NC_044017.1 coordinate 13,787,414, forward strand.
GAAATGAGGTTGTAGTGAGGTGAGTGTTGGTCTCTTCTCGTAGGTAACAAGCGTTAGGACAAAAGGAAAAGGCCTCAAGTTGCACCAGGGAAGGTTTAGGTTGGATATTAGGAAAGATTTCTTCACTGAAAGGATTATCAAGCATTGGAACAGGCTGCCCAGGGAAGTGGTTGAGTCACCATCCCTGAAGGTATTTAAAAGACGTGGTGCTTAGGGACACGTTTAAGTGGTGGACTTGGCACTGTTAGGTTTGTGGTTGGACTCGATGATCTTAAGGGTCTTTTCCAACCTAAATGATTCTATGATTCTAATTTGGTTAAAGCTATTCAGCTAAATCTATCTGAAATAAAAAAGAATTTGCTCCCTCCCCAAGTGAATTTTTTGAAGGGAGGAGAGAGAGAAAGAAATGAGTGTTTCTATTAAAACATTCATATATGAAGTCATATGATATTTCATGTTATATGATGTTCTAGGTTAGATGTAACAAGTTGTAGCTGTATCTCACATTGGCTAATGATATTCTACATGATTGTCCCCATTTTTCAGAAACTGCTTCATTTCTGCTATAGCATTAGAAAAAGTAACCAATGCTAAAACCTATATCTAGACGTTTAAGAGACCAATCAGGAATTGCCTGTGGAATTATGTAAAAAATAGCATTAGATATTTCCAAGTTATGACAGTTCTGAAATAAATTGTTTTGAATGCTTATGAATTAATGCTTTGATACAATATGAAGAATGTTAAAGTATGTCCCCTTCAAGACAGTAAATAAGAGTGGCGAACAAGATACGTAAATCCTTAATGCCTTTGTTGTTAACTGTGTGTGGAGGGATGAAATAAACACCCTCCCCACAAGCCCTTCATTATTAAGGAATTACTTCAAATTTATACGTTTTCTTTGAATGTTCAATGTTATTACTGAAATAATAATTATCTTCTTGGAAGTTACACTAATATAAAATAATTTTTTTTAATTAAAAGGAGGCATGCTTTATGGATAATTTGGGAGGGGGGCATTGTATTAAATTAATTGTGGCCTTGAATGGAACTTCTAGTATATCCTCACCTTTTACACAGAGAGTGTACACCAAAATCTATTGCACTACACAGACACCCAGCTAGGTAAGGATTCAGGTGCCATGGTACTTTGCAACTCTTTTCCCAACTATAAGGTCCACCAACATATCCTGTTGTCCCATATTTTTTGATCTAATGGTCATAGAGAACCCTGCTGGTTGGTGTTTCTCCTCATCACACTGAATTTGTGCAAGAAATTACTCTGTATCTGTCCAAAAAGGCTACTTCACACCCCCACAAACCTCATTTTAAGAATGTGCTAACCAAGCTCTGCCATTAAGAAAAATCTTTAATTTTTGCAACTGTGCCTAGTTTTCTGTGGATTAGTTTTGGCCCTATGTTATAACACATCAGTGCATGACTGAATGGATTTTTTATGATTCCTCTTTTTTGGAGACTCAAATGATCTAACAGTGACGTGAGTTTGGGTCCATAAGCTTTTTTTCCTCCTTTAAATTCCTTGTTTCCTTCTCTGTTCACTAGTCACCTTTTCCATAAGCACCTAAAAAAGGGTTATTAACATTTGTCAGCTTTGCCTTTTGTATGTCTTAACTTGGGCTAGTCAAATTCCCACCTGAGTACCACACATGAACATTGTAGTTGTGATATGCAAACATAAAAAAAAAAAACCCAAACCAGTCAAATATAACAACACAGGTGGAGATAATGCCAGTATATGAAACAAAAGAAAAACTTAACTAAAAATATCAGGGAAGATTAGGAATTACATGAGCTTTATTTTTCAGTAAATAAGTGTCATCTGAGATTTACAAGTATGATTTTGAGTGTTGATCTGTATTTGTAGTCAAAATTACTTTTTATCAAATAGATACTTGCTCAGGCAGATAAGAGCACAGCTAGTTATGACATTGGTCATATTTTCCCCTTTTGTTACTGTTAGTTATGGAAAGTGTGGTTCCTTAACTACATTTAATGCTATGACATGACAAAGCCTGTCCACACATTCCTTTTTCTTCTGAGATTAAACTGAAAGCTAATGAAAGAAATTCTACTGATTAGTACTTAAAATACTGTAACTCCCTGGACTTAGTATTGTGTAGCAGACTGATTGATAAACCAAGTGCATAAAAGATGAATATGGCACAAAGCTTATGGACAGAAACTAAGGAAAAAAGTCAAGTTGTAATTAAAAAAAAAAGCAAAGCAGACTGCTGTTGATCACCTAGCTATAAATGGGAAATATTAATAGATCCTAAAGCACAGTAAGAGCAAATGACCATTGGACCCAATTATCAAGGGTAATGGTGAGTTTCTCCACTATTACACACCAGGCATTGAGAACAAATGTTTGTTTGTTTAAGAAAAAAAAAAAGTATCCATTTACACAAAGCATGGGACCTGAAGTGGAAATGAATTAGTATTATCTTACCATCTATGTTCTACAGGGTATAACAGTAAATTATCATTACAAAGTCTTCTACCGTTATAGTCTTTGAATATGTATCACTATTTTTCTTTCTGGCAACAGGGATTTGTTGGATATCAGGTGGTAGGACACACAAACAAGGCTTTACAAAACAGGTTATTAGCACTGTCAAGCAGATTAATATCTAGATGGGTTGAGAGTTCATAAATACTAGAGTAAAGCATGGCTAATAGGAATTGCTCAGGAGGAAGATATAGGTTTGTCATAGAACCCAAATTCTTGCACTGGCTATCCTGTGATTGTGGCTGTCCTAAGGATTAAATACTTAAAGCAGTGTTTTCCCCACAACAGATGTGAATAGATTTTTTAAAATGGTAAAAATATAGTAATGTAGTCTATTCTGAAATCTTTCTTCCCATGTATGTTTCCCTCTCATGTTTCCAGTCTGCCTCTCACCATTATGACCAACACTAGACTCAGAATTCCTCAAAAGATCCTGTCTTTTGTGGTGGGGTTTGGGGGTGAAAGCTTCATTTGTGGCTGGTTTAACAAGGCATGTCACACCCCCAAGGTATAATTCACAGCCAACTGAGAACATGGTAACTATCCTGAAAACCTCCAAGGAGTGAGAGGATATAGGAAGATCCCTTAATAAATAGTTCAAGTTAGACATCTACATTCTAGAGGGCAATCATGAAGTGAAACGAATCTCCTCCGGGTGATGATTCACTACAGAAACATGATATTTGAAATGCAGAAACTCCTTAACACTTTATTTACAAACAAATGAAAACTTCTCTGAAAGCCATAACTCAGAAAGTAATATCATATATGCTTTAGGAATTTACTTTTTGCACTAGTGTATTTGTTGGTTAGGATTATTCAATACAAAAGTAAATACAGCATAGTTAGTAATTAAATTGATCTAGAAAAGTGGATTCACCCTGAAGTGACACTGTTTAAATTTCATTTTGAGATCAATGGTATCAGTCATCTGTATAATGCTTACAGCAAGTGTAATAAGTGACATGTTGACTTCATAGCATTTTGTAGAAACGCATTCATAAAGGATAATTTAACTACTCTTTTAATATTCCAGCTTTTTAAACATCACAAATAAGCAAAAACTGCAAGAGTGTTTGCAAGAATTCAGAAATTAACTACTTAGGTAGTATCACCAAAAGTTTTGCATTGATCACACCATTTGTTCTGTTCTACTTTTCCGGTTTACCCTTTCTTTTTACCTTTTATGTGCATATATCCAACTAAAAGACACGATAGAAGTTGAGTGTTTTTCCAGTCATGGCTGGTCCTCACTTGGTTCTCTTCACAGAAGATGGACAGAATGAGTGACTGTGCATCCTATAGGATTCCACCTTTCTTTTTCTACACCTTGCATATGCTACTGAGTAGAGCTGGTGCATTCATTTTTCAGAAGTTGGAAGTGGGATCTATTTCACGAAACTGTAGCCTTCCAGTAAGCAGCAATCATCAATATTCTAGGTTCTCTCTCTCTATAGTCAATGGCACTTCTGAAACACCATTTACTTTATTTTCAAGACTTTTTCTAAGATGGATTTAATTACACTCTTGATTTGTTAGTAATTATTTTGGGAATGGATACATCACCTTCTAGAGGTGACTACCATAAGTGATTCATCATGAAGGAGATCTAGCAGTTTAATCCATTGCCTAAATTTCAGTACGTAGTGTCACCTGAGATTTGCTAGGGTATTCTGAGGTCTAAGTGCCACTCCAGAAGAATGTGATTTTTTCACAATTTTATATCTGCTGGTCCCCTCTGGATATCTCAACTACACTGCAGCCACTCCAATAGTATCAGAAATATATGTCTAGGTACAAAAATAGAGCCCTAAACCACTATTGTAGGTTAGATACCTAGTTCTCAGACAGTTAAAATTAGGTGAAATTAATTGATTTTATGAATGTGATTGAGCTTCAGATTTTTAACGCAGACATGCAGTTCATGCAAGCATCTACATGAAGAATACGTATCCAAGATGTCACTGTAGTCAGTGGATATGTAGTCAGTACAGAAATCTATGTCACCTGAAGTAGACAAATTGGGCTCAGTTTTGTTACCTAAACACGGCATCCATGAGTAATCAGGATGTCACAGAGAATCTCTCACAGCCTGCAGCTGCTCCTCTAAAAGCTCAAAACTTTCTATAGGTCCTATGTCATATCTGTAGCCCCATGCAGACATCTAAGATACCCTACAGAATCTCAAATGGTATTTTATGTCTCTCTGTAGGCAACTGAATATATGCTACAGTAGCTGTTCACTTGTTAGAAGACAATTCCATGTCTGCGTCTATAATCTGGAGTTGAATTGCATATATTGCTGTGGTAGTGTATACCTACTATAAATTCACTTATTTTTTCTGGTTACTTATCTTGTCACTTTATAAGATGGAACACAGTTTTCTGTTGTTTCACTGATACTGTCATTTCTGAAAGGATATAAAGAAACTTCCAAATTAAGACTGTGAGCATGCCTATCTCTGACCTTTGCCTTTCTAATTACCAGTTTTCTCTGTCCGATAAGGCTGAGAGTAGAATTGAGTTAGAATTAAGGATTGTATCTCACAAAATATTGTAAAATATTGTAATAACATTTTTTATCAGAGTTGGAAAGGGCTATATTAAAGATAGCATTCTTATCAGAAGGAAAACTTGCAAAGCTGGGGAGTAGAAGACTTTTGGATTATAAAACCAGAATAAATTACTCCATTTATCGATAAGCTAAGGACAATCATTTTATGCTTTATAAAAATTATTCTACTAAGAACAATAAAGATATATTAAATAGTTACATGCACAGAACATCTTCCATTTAGCCAGTGGATCCCTTTTTCTGTGTACAGGAGAAAACTGGCCTGTTTTTTAAAAGCAAAAATCAGCAAATGTAGTTCTTCTTCATGCTCTCCATTTTTGTCTTCTGTGAAATGTATACACGGTACAGAATATGTGAAAGGAGTTTTTACAAGTGATATAAAAACTGCAAAAGAAGAGATATGCATAATACCTCTCCTCTTCTCTTTTCTCTTCTCTCTTCTCTTCTCTTCTCTTCTCTTCTCTTCTCTTCTCTTCTCTTCTCTTCTCTTCTCTTCTCTTCTCTTCTCTTCTTAGATAGATTCTACTTTTCTGCCCACTGAAGTTTTAAAAACTACTGGGCCAGGAAAGACTATTTGTGATGGTCAGTTTGGGGAACAAATTTTAGTTAAAACTGAAACTCCAGCAACAACAGTAAAAATAAAAGGAGAAGATGCAGAGAAGTGGTTATGGAGGTAGGAGAAATGAAGATAGGGAGGCTCATGAAAAGAAATGCTTGTGTTAGTAATGTTTGGATGTGAAGAGATTAGCTGGATTTCAGAATGTATGGGAAAGAGAACCAGAAGGAGTATTGCCTTTGGTAGGAGAAATACAGCAGCTCTGAATAAGAGTTAACTAAAATAACAGAAGAAGAAGGGAAAGACATTGGACAAAACAGTCATAGAAATTATAGCCTTGATTTTACCTCTTACAGCCCTTAGGAATGTAGGAAAGTTTTTTGGCTAAGAGACTTAAAGATAACTTAAAGTTCCAATTAAAGAATAACATAGAGCATGGGACACTTTCTTCGAGTTTCTTTCCCCCATCTCCTCCAGTCCTATATCATTTTGCCTTTTTTGCCCCTTCAGAAAAGATTGTAGCAATAAGAATAATGGTATATTCAAAATTCAGTGGGCATTAGGGTGCCAGAGAAAAGGTCTCCTGTCACTCACACCTTGACCATGTGAAACAGTTATCTTTATGTATGAAGTTCTTTCAATATATCTGACTTATAAATTTTCTTTAGTCACAAGATCTCTAGTGTATTTAGTCTGGATTTTCATTATTACTATTTTACCAAAAGCAGTCTTACCTTACTGTATAGTTTTACAGAATATGTTTTGAAGAAAAGTATTTTTTCTTCAATCACTACAGAGTTGAGGGGCTGATTAAGGGCATAGAGAAGGTCTTTGTAAGAAGAGCTTTCTACTATTAATCTTACTGTAGAACTAGAGGGAAACTGACTTTCAAGTAGCCCTTCAACACCTTTTGTTCAGACTCACAGAACAAGGGAGTATACAATATTCATTCCAAGCCCAAAACCCATTTTACCTAATTAATTTATTCAAAAATTTGAGAACCCAGAATCAGGGGAGGAGCAGCAGAGAATCTATATTCTCATGTGTTTAAGAATAGCAAAGCTTCTAAGTTTATCTATGTTTAAAATAAATATTTTTGAAAGGCTAGAAGCTATGATGATTCAAGACATTTAATTATTGAGAAGGAGGTTTAAACTTTTTTCCCAATTATCTCACAAAGGTAAATACTACAGCTTATTAATAAAAAATGAAAGGATGCATGAGGGATACATAACTTTCTCCACAGAGGAACCAAAGACTATCTTAGTAGACTAACACAAGATTTAGCTCCAAACATTAGATACCTACACATAGATGTGCACATTTGCACAGATGTGAGCTGGATGTCAGACTTCAGTCTAGTTGTTACAGTCAAGACAGTCTACAGTGATTTACCTGACCTGACATAAAAGAGTCAATTGCTTCAACATAAGTTCTTACTGCCACTTGGTTATCCAAGACATCTTTGAGACAACACATATGACACTGGACTTAGAGTAGGCTGTCATCCAGAGTAGCAACTGCAGGTCAGACATGGTACCCTAAAGTATCTAGAACTACATTAATGGATTGATTAATTTGTTTATAGATAAGGAATTAGTGTAATTTAAAATGTCCTACAGTACTCTCTGACTTCTGGCTGTCAACTACAGAAAAGCCCTGATCTTCAGTGTTACAGCTCTCAGCCTCATGTGGATGTTGTGAATACTCAAATGGCACCTATGCATAGGCACCTGAACTCAGTTCTCAAAGCTATTTGGATAAAAGAAACTGTCAGAAATTAATTTGTTTCCTTAAAGATTTTATGACCTCAGTGTCATTTCAGATTCCCTGAATTGCCCAAGTTGCCCCCATGGGCTTGACAGATATGCCCAGGAGGCCCACAGTCTGGGCCAAGAGCTCTTTGCCAGATGGATTACCATAAGACATCAAAACTGGAACTAGATTGATATGCTCAGGTAGTGACTCATACTCTTAGCATCTGCTTTAGTGTGAGCTGAATCACTTTCTAGGCTTTACTAACTTAATCACCTCTGAGTGTGATGAGAGTTATTAGGGCATTGCAAACACCTCCCAATAGTCAACTATAATCTCTTTTCCTTTGGAACTGAATCCCATCCAATATATTAAATACTTCATAATTTCTAATAATATACCTCAATGTCATGCTTTTTATATGCTCTCTTCTTGCATTTAACATGAATGCTGTTGAAGCAAATAAACAAACAAAAAAACCCCCCAGCCAACCAACCAAACCCCAATCACCTAAACAAACGAAAAAGGGAGAGAAACAATGCCAAGTAACCTATAGTTACAAGCAGGCTTTAGAAGAATCACTTTTTGAAGTCCTTATCCAAATCTCCTGAATCTAAGGAAGGATATACACAACTTGATGCCAGACTTTTCCTGTGAATTAAAGAAAACCTTTGGGTTTTGCTGGAGTAAGGGAACAAGAGGCACAACAACAACCCAAAAGAACTAAAATTTTTATTAGTATTTCCAATGCTGATCTTAAAACAGCCAGTGATGTCATTTTAGACTCATTGTTATTAGTAATTACTAGAGACAGTCATAGGAAAGAGCGTTGGTTTGAAAGATTACATTTGTTTTGTTTACCTTAAAAAGAAAGATAAGTAAAGCAATGTGCATAATGGAGGTTCCAGACTTCAAAAGAGAAACTTCAACAAATTAAAGGAACTGGTGGCTAAAATGAGGATTTCAAGGGCTGGTGTTTAGTATCCTGTCCTGGTTTTGGCTGGGATAGAGTTAATTTTCTTTCTAGTAGCTGGTGTAGTGTTTTGGATTCAGTATGAGAATAATACTGATAACACATTGACGTTTTCAGTTGTTGTTAAGTTGTGATCATACTAAGTCAAGGATTTTTCAGCTTCTCATGCCCAGCCAACAGGAAGGCTGGAGGGGCACAAGAAGTTGGGAGGGGACACAGCCAGGACAGCTGACCCAAGCTGGTCAAAGGGGTATTCCATACCATGTGGCATCATGCTTAGTTTATAAACTGGGGGGGGAGTTGGTTGGAGGGGCAGCGGGGGCAGATCGCTGCTTGGGAGCTGACTGGGCATCGGGCAGCGAGTGGTGAGCAATTGCATTGTGCATCACTTGTTTTGTATATTTCAAATCTTTTATTATTATTATTGACATTATTATCAACATCATCATAATCTTTATTGTTATTTTCTTCCTTTCTGTCCTATTAAACTGTCTTTATCTCAACCCACGAGTTTTACTTTTTTTTGATTCTCTCCCCTATCCCACTGGGTGGGGGGGAAGTGAGTGAGCAGCTGCATGGTGCTTAGTTGCTGGCTGGGGTTAAACCACGACAGATCTTTAAACTAATATAAAAGTTTGTGTTTTCATCATGCTTCCTTCTTTTATGTGCTGAAAATGGTGTTGCGTGGTCATGGAATAAATTAAAGAAAAAGAAGATGATCCAAGTAACAACAATCCTAAACTTGGCCTCAGCAGCAAGAATGATTGCTTTTTTGGAATGATTGTCAACTCTAGGGAAGGCTAAGAAACATTTACACTAAAGGACAAAGAAAGCATGTGGTGGTATTAATTGGTCATAGACAGAAATAGTGAAGTTTCTGTCATTAGAAAATAATTGTTCTGGAACAGCCTACCAAACACACTAGTGGGTTAAAAAGTACATCCTTTTAAAAAAAAATTCAACACATATGATATGATTTCCTAAGTTTCTAAAGGACAATGGTTATGCCCAGGAAATCTTGACCTCTAGAAGAGAAGAAAAAAAGTAAAAATTGTCTTATACAAAACAAATAATGCAAGGGTAGTAGGGTAAACAGCAAATTAATTTTGAGCAAAACTGGAGTATTAAAACCCCCACATTTACTACCCTCTGAAAGAAACCTGTCATTGCTGTATTCTCTTACGATCCTCCTTTTGTCTTGAAATATGGCTTTTGACTTTTTCTCAGGAAAATCCCCATAGTGCCTAATTAACTTTCTTTTCTGTCATTGTCGCAATTCAAAGACTAAAAAAGTTTTCTTAATTATCAATTGCAGCTTCATGAAGTAAGAATTACAAACAGATCAGATAGGAATTAAATTTTGATATCTCTATTTAGACATATAGAGTAAATATATGTACCTTTAAGATACCCATTATTTTAATTATTTCATATATTTTGGTTTTTATTATTTTTTCTATGCCCTGTATCTAATGAATTTTATATATTACCAAAATAAAAATGTATGGGATTCTGCGCAGTCTATAAGGTTTTTTTTAAAAAGATTGTGAGTTAAACATTAGCAGAAGCATTGATTTCAGTGGAACTACAGAATTTAAAATATTTTAGCAGGTTTTAGTCCTATCTCTTTATAAAGTGGATTGAAACTTCACAGATCCATATCAGGCTACACATTTGATTACAATATTCTGATCTGCCTTTTCACAAGCATATATGTATGTGTGTGTGTATATAGACACAAATATCAGGGAAGTAGATGCAGCTATGGTGGGAGTGATTTATAAAATCAAAGCTTTATTAAATGCATTCATTAACAACATGCTTCTGCGTCGATAGTTAGTTCTTCATTATCACTATATATTTACTATGTATTCAAAACTATTAGTCCTTAACAAGCTTATACTAAATTAGTTGTGGGTGTACAATACTATGGAAATCATCATACAGTTAGTACTGATGGCTACAGTTCCTGATTACTCTTAGCTGATGAGGTTAACATGATCAGGCTTGAGAGTTCCCTGCAAAAAAGTTGGAACTGAAGAATTTTTTTTTCTCCACATTTTCTGTTCCTGCTTGATATATTTATTCTCCTTACCCACTTCCAGAAAGGGATTCTGGTCTGCCCCTAATACTGTTTATATTTGTCTCAATTTTGGCAGTCGTCATTTCTGTGTATTTGGGAAGGTCTCCTACCTGCTTGCATTGGGATTACCTAGTTCCTTCTTCTTCTGTAATTTGGGTGCTCCTGCACGCAACTACATGTCTTTGTTTGCCCCTTTGGTAGTCACATTGTTCACACCCTTATGGAAAATTTTACATTGTATCTGGCTATGTCATCACAGTTTTATGAAATAATTATATACTGTTTTGTTTACACTATTTTAGTACACTTATATTTGAGTTAAACAAAAACTAAGAATAATTACGTCATACATTATTCACTTATAATTTATAGGTGTCACAGGCCTCTGTGACAACAATATGGGTAGAAATAGATTGTAAGATTAATACAGTAACCTGGGTATCTTAGATTTTCTCATGCTTTTTCTTTCCTGTATTTAAGTAATTAATTTACTCTGATATTTGTCAACTGAGATAGTATCCTGTTAGAAAGTATTCTGCTGAGTTACTGTGAAACCCTTCCCCTTTATTTGTTTGTCTCCTCTGATGCATTTCACTTCCCACTCTATTCTATACCCTTGTGTTATCACATTCTTCAAATTTCTTTACCTATTTTTTCTATGTATGATGCCTGAAACTGTATTTCCTTTGACATCTTAAACAGACTACTAATTTTCTGTGATTTAGAAAGAAAGCTTTGTGAAAAGGGAGTAGTTTACTAGGGAGAAAACAACAGCCTTTGTGTTGTTTAGATATGTCATAATACAACCAAGAACAAAAACTATGAAATGTCAGTGAACAGTTAGACATGATCCAGGAACAGCTGTATGATGGTTTCTCTTTCTTCCTTTCTCTAAACTCCTATAAGTCAGATCAACCCACCCCCCATCTCAACACTCAAAGTTGTTATTATAGAATAGCATTTATTACTTTGCAGAATAACATATTATTGGAAGCATATATGTTACATAATTTAGGAAGCTGAATAATTTCATAAAGACATTACCACCCAACTTCTCTTTTTAATATCAAAAGAAATGTGTATATAAAGAATTTTTGAAAGACTTGATTTAAGTGTCTGAATAAGGTACTTCTTGGATGCCAGCAGTAAAGATTTATTGTTTTAGACTTTGATTTCTGCTGGTAGTATGAAATTGGCTGTAACTGCCTTGCAAAAAAAAAAAAAAGGTGGAAAATAGAAAAGCAGCATGACCTCATCCATTCAACTTTTCCAATGGGTTCTTGGATCAGGAACTAACAGAACACCTGTGTTACTCTGTCACTAGAGCTACCCTCTTTAGATGTGAGATACTTCCTACAGCACAGGTGGAGCTAAGCAGTAAGTAATACAGGAAGACATTAGCCACATTTCCTTTTTGGTAAAGCACTTTGTGGTAAGAAGAGGGTGTATAACTAAGATATTTGTACCTTATGAAGAGGAAATCCATGCTAACTCAGTAACTTTTGAACTTTCCTCCCTTCAACATAGACAGAGGTTAGTCTTACATTTAACGGTGCTAAAATAAGATAGCATTTCTGAAAGTTTAAACAGAGTAAGCCATGCAAGATTAATGAGTTCTGACTGGGTAGAAAGTTTTCTAATAGAATATGTAGAATGCAATTCAGAAAGAGAAAGAAAACAATATATGATGCTGTGAAGGACATTTCTTAGTTTACACTGTAAGTACACAGCATGAGAGTGTAGAATATGTTTACTTTTTCGTAAGTTGTCTCACTTTACAGTGTAATCTGTAATGTACTTTTATGATTTGCTTTGGCAAGAATTGTTGATCTTTTTAAATGTATCTAAAGAGAGGTAGCATTTTTCCCAAATGCATTAGGCAAAGAATCCAGCTGATTCCCTTGTAAAGGATGATAGTGTGACAGTAAACGGGTAGATTCTGCAGTATTAAACATTAGACTGTCAGGCTCTTAGCTACACATGAGTAATTGAAAATGAAAACATAATCACCTCAATGTCATAAAATAAATTTTAAAAAAATCAGATTCCTACCTGCTTCATTTGGTTAAAAAATCATTGATATCATTAATCCATGAAAATTAGTGCATTTTACTTTACTGAACATGCTATTAGAAATTAATGAAAAATGGTGAAATTACGTGGTTTTGGATGTCCTACTGTAGACACTTTTGAACAATAGAAGGAATGTTGAGGACTTTACATTTCCTAATTCTTCTTATTTACCTTGTGTCACAACCTGGGCTGGACAGACAGGGAGAGGTTGTGGTGTGTTCAGAATTCCCTCGGGCTAAATTAAGGTGAAACAACACCAAACCAGTTGAACGTTTTATTTATGGCAGAACCAACCTAAACCTGGAAGGCATGATAGTAAGCGGCATGGTTCACATTGAAACGTCTACAAAGGTAAGGAGGAGAAAGAGAAGAAAAAGAGAAGAAAACAAGAAAAGGAGAGCGAGATATCACCACCCTTGGATCCTGCAATGAAGTTAATGGTTGACAACGCTGACCGTTGTGGTAATCCTCCAGTGATGGGCATGTGCAGGGCTCCTCGTGTCTGTGTCTTTTATACACCAGTTCCTGCCTTTTTTCACGTAAATCATGCCCCTCTTGGTTTTCTGTGCACCAACCCTAAGGATTTACGTAACTCTTGATTTTCTGTGCAGGTGCCATGGGGCGGGGGGGGGTGGTCGTGAAGTGTCCCTCTGGTGTCCGTGAGCCCCTTCCTCAAATAAACTGTGTGTGACATTATGCCAGCTACTAGAAAGAAAATTAACTCTATCCCAGATGAAACCAGGACGGTATAGCAGATTATAGCAGATGCAGCTGAGGACCTCATCTAGACACAGGTGTGATCAAGGGTATTATCTACTTTGAGACTTTAGGCATAAAAAGAAACCACAAAAAATGAGTCTTACAAGCATGAACATTTCCACTAATTAAATTAGTATTACAGGCTTAACAATAAGCATACAGTTTCTAGCAGATGTTCCAGTGAGTTTTCCAGTGACATCATAAAATATTGCATTGAGTTTAGATGGCAAGGTTTCGGGGGCAGACATGACCCATGCTGGAGCAGTCCTTGAAGAACTGCAGCCTGTGGAAAGGACTCATGTTGGAGAAATTTGTGAAGGACTGTCTCCTGTGGGAGGGACCCCACACTGGAGCAGGGGAAGAGTGTGAGGAAAAAGGAGTGGCAGAAACAAAGTGTTATGAACTGACTGTGACCCTCATTCCTCATCCCTCTGCACTGCTCAGGGGAGGTAGAAGAGTTGGGAGTGAAGTTGAGCCTGGGAAGAAGAGAGGGGTGGGTGGAAGGTGTTTTTTAAATTTGTTCTTATTTCTCATTATTCTACTCTGATTGGCATTAAATTCCCCAAGTTGAATCTGTTTTGCCCATGATGGTAATTGGGTAAGTGATCTCCCTGTCTTTATCTCGACCCACGAGCTTCTCAGTGTATTTTCTCCCCCTGTCCTGTTGAGGAAGGGGAGTGATAGAGTGCCTTGGTGGGCATCTGGTGGCCAGCCAAGGTCAACCCATTACAGGTGTGAATAAATTCTTCTTATTAACAGTAGTTTTGTATAAATACTGAATTTAGACGTATCTTTTGCATAACAGTACTCAAAGAAAGGTTCGCTGAAATTAGCAATCCTTTCCTCTTGGCTAGATAGTTTCTCTGAGAAGGTGTTAGAAGTTGGGAGGTTGAAAGATAAAGAACTAGTCATTTAACTTAACATTTCCTCTTTTATTCTGTTTTATGCTGCACATGTAATTTCTACACTCTTTCATAGTTTCCTTAATGCTTGTTTTAATCCATATAACATTTGCTAACTTTTATTACATAGTCATTTGTTAGACTGTTCAATGGAAACTTTACAAGCATTTAAGCTTCAGAGAAGGACATCGTATGTTTGTAACTTGTCCACATTTATGCTTGTAACTCAAAGCACACAAAAGCAAAAAAAGTCTCTTAAATTTTTTTTAAAAAAGTGTTGTTATATTCATCTTAGAGATTGCAGGTTTGAATAGTACATTATATATAAATTAATGTAATTTCTGAAGAGCATAAAAGGACCTAAAGCTGATATGCTATAAAAAGGAGAGGCACAACAGAAGACAGGGAATAACAAAGTGGTTTCATTTTGGAAACACTGTGTTCTTCTTGCTATATTCCCCAAATGACAGAGACTAAATTGTGCAGCAAATGAAAAAGTCAACCTTAAGTATAGAAGCTCCAGTGGCAGCTCCTTAAGAAACTGCTGACTGTATTTCTCAAAAGAAAAGGCTATCACTTGTAAAGAGGCACAAGATCTGAAAGATATACTCTTACCATAATAAAGACTCAAGAGGTCTGAGGAAAACAGACAAAACAAGGCATGCCAGAGGCCATTACAGAAAAGCTTTTACTTTCAGGTGATCTTAGTCGCTGCTGTTGGTAACAGATGAGAAAAGATCAAATTGAGAAGCCAGTGGGAATCCTCAGATTTAATAATTACTTATTTTTCACAGTCAGTATACATTACATATCTTGCAGACCATCTGACCTTTAAGATAAATCTGAATAAATCCAAAGATCTTTGGAACACAATGTAATTTTAACATGAAAGCTAAATATCCTGAAGTGATCCTTTACCAATACCTTTTAGCAAAGCAAGATGACAGAAAAGATTTTATTGTGGACACACTGAAAACAACTTTGTCCTATATTTTAAGACTAGCAGACACTACTATTAGACAATACATTAGACATACTGCTTGAAACAGTAATTAAAGATTTGTTTCTTTGAGGCTGCTTAGTCTAAATAGTGAATAAACACATCTTCTCCGAAATATTTAAAATACACCCGTGAAAAAGAAATATATGTATAAATTACAATATTTGGATTCAATGTGTGTTTTTTAAGCAGGAAGTAAAAAATTTTGGAAAAAGAAAAAAGAGAATGAGAAATTTATTTTAAAGTTTTTAACAGAGTGGTTGAAACAGACATTTTTGTTGAATAATAATGACCTCTTTTGTTTTGAAAATGGAATATGAAGACATAGCTAAGAAATTAAAAACATTTTTGAGTAAATTATTCTTATATTTTTGGAAGAAGGAAAAACAATGTTAAGGTATTGTAGCTATTACATCGGGAAGACTGAAAAAATTACTTACCAATAAGGTTTGTAGGCTAGGTGTTCCCTGATGTTCAGGGGAAAAAAAAGAATATTGCAATTTTTTTTTTTTTTTAATTTTTTGTTAAATGGACATTAAATTAAAATTTCACGTTTCTCTCAATAAACTTTAGATAAATTTAGTAAGAATTAATTCACAAAATGAAAATTAGAGTTGCCACTGGCTGGAAATTCTTAGATAAATATATGGAAATAATAATTATTTATTAAAGTTAGCAAAATGGAAGAAGCTGTATAATGAAAGTTAGCTTCAGTAGGAGCTTCTGTTTGAAACTAAGCATGAAAGGTATTCTTAATGCATATGAATGTGCTGAAATTTTTCCACGGAGGCACCTGATTCAAAGCAGGGGAAGACATTGCAGTGAAATCTAAATGCAAACTTTTCAAATAGACAGAGATATTTTTCAACCTGACACATTACCAGATCACCAGCATGGGCACAGAACCATATATTTTGTCCTTTTTTTTCATATTTTCTGTCCAACATGAACTACTCTAATAACCAATACATATCAGCTCTTTTAAATGTTGAATCGTTTTATTGAAAAGAAAAGATAATGTATATATTAAGCTTGAGAATTACAGTGCTGTTGGGTGTAGATGGCAAGGTGTTGGTAGCAGGGGGGCTGCAGGGTTGGCCTCTCTGAGAAGAGGCCAGGGGCTGCCCCGTGCCAGACACAGACTATTCCAGATGGCTCCAACGGACCCACCTCAGGACACAACTGAGCCCCTCAGCCAAGACGGTGGCACCTCTGTGGAAACAAGTTTAGGAATGGGCAAATTGCTTCACAGCAGTGAGGAGTGAGGAAAAAAGTGTGAGAAACAACCCTATAGACACTGAGGTCAGAGAAGAAGAAGGGGGAAGAGGTGCGCCAGGCCCCAGAGCAGAGATTCCTCTGCAGCCTGTGGACAGGACCACCTTGGAGCCCATATCCACCCTGAAGCCCATGGAGGACCCCACGATGGAGCAGGTGGATATACCCTGAAGGAAACTGCAGCCCAAGGAGAGCCCATGCAAGAAGAGGCTCCTGGCAGGAACTGCTGCCCATGGAGAGGAGCCCATGCAGAAGCAGGTATTCTGGCAGGAGCTGCAGTCCGTGGGGGACCCACGCTGGAGCAGTCTGATCTTTTCTTTTCTTCTGAGTTTAAAAGCTATGAGGAGAATCTGATTCTCCCTGCTGCCACTATTTCTCTCTATATACAAATGAACTTGTGGATTAAAGAGGTGTCTAACTCCCTAGTGTTGCTTTGAAGATCTCAGAATACTTATTGGTATACTAATAGGTTTTTTTTTCTTGTGCTAAAGAACTAAACACTAATCATAAATAGGATGAGAGAAGAAAAATCAGCTCATTTGCCTTACAGTTGGTTTGAATTATAAACTGCAAAATACATTGCACTTCTCATAGGAAAAGTAATAAACATAGGAGTAGCAGCAGAAGCGGGAAAGTGTGGCTAATCTCTGGACAGTGGGGAATGCAGAGAACTTCAGATTCCCCTAAGACAAAATGACAATATATATAGCAATATACTGGCAGTAATTTTTCTGTTTAGTGTGAGGTGAACAGAAGAAAACTGGCAGTTTGAGATGGAGGGAAGAGTGGAGGACATCTCATAGATAATTACTTTTTGTTTTTTCTTTATAGTTGAGGTATATACTGATATGCTTTTCCTGGGTGTTGCTGATCTGACTGAGATCTATTTTTAAGATCAGGACTAATTGCTTGCTCTCAGTATTCTTCAAAAGTTCCCAAATGTCCAAGCTCCAGACAGTTTTCCCTCTTTTCACACTAAGATGGAGGCTCAGCAAAAGGAGAAAGAGGATTAAAAGACAGTCAAAGAAACTGTATGATCCAAATGTATGTCTAGTGTCCAGGTGGACTGTAGGAAAATAGTCAGTTCCTCAGTCAAAGTGTTTTGTAGCATGAATAACTTTAAATTTAAATATCCAGGAAGAACATTCATGCTGTGGAGTAAGCTGATTATCTGTGCCTAAAATAGAATTTTAAGTTACCATGTCCTTAAGGTAGATTAAGTGCATCTTAACCAAATTATAATCCCAATAGTAGAAATAATATAATAAATAAATGTTAAGTAAACATTTTCCACATTATACAAAAAGAAAATTAGAAATTGGGGAAAAAATATTTCAGCAGGCTCAGTGTTATTACTATCACTTAAATGTCATGACCTTTTGTCATCTAGAAGCCTATCTGTCTTCATTATTCAAGTCAGGTTTCTGGCATTAGATACTGTGATACTTCCTTATAAGTCTCTGATTGTGTGATCAATTAGACTCCAACTTAGTAGCACCTATATAGGTCTCCCAAGACAGTATATATAGGCTCCGAATTATTACTTCTTTATAGCTCTTGTTCTCATTGTTTTTCTGGTGGAATTAATACTTACATTATTAGGTGTCTATTAAACATTCAGTAGTAATAAAAATGTAATTGTTTACTTTCTGGCATCCTACTAAAATACAGCTTAGCACAGCTGTAGCATAGTTCTAAACACATGACCTTTCTTGGTGAATGGAACTTTTATCTTCCAGTTTTGAGAACTGAAAGAGCTGCCCCTTAATATTGGGGGAGTTGTGGGGGGAGGGAGCTGGGGTTTTTTATTTTGTTTTGTTTTGCCCCCCTTAAACTATTAAGGATGAAGGTTTCCAAGCATAATTACATCTTATGTATGGTTGATGTCAATTAGAATATTGCAACACATCCTTAAACATTTATGGATGTAAAGCATCAGACATTTTAGCAAACTGAGAATGGCAGGTAAAAGCTTCAGTCTGATTATCTACTGACTTGTAATTTTATATTTTCTTTTGATAAAATATTTTTAAGAATTAGATTGCCTGATTAAAATGATTCCCCCAAATAATGTTTGCTGTCATAAATATTATTTTGCACATTTTGTTTCTTCTTTACATATCTACAAGATCAAATATTTACCTAGCATAGCTCTCTGATGCTATGAAATTTTGTATCAGCTGAGAATACAGGTTGTGAATTGCTCTTGTTACCTCCACATGTATCTGTTTTCAGCTGTAGCAAGAAACAGAAAGACCTCTAAAATACTAAGTTAACATGTTGACTTCTGAGAAATCTCCCCAAACCAACCTGCTTAACTGGCATGCGACGGAATATACTTTTCTGGGCAAGTATGTTAAAAGAATAATATTTGAAATATATCTAATCTTGACATAAGTCACCTTCTTTCATGTAATTTTTTTTTTTGTTTGTTTTAGTCTTGAAAGAAATAAATAAATTTATTTATTTCCAAAATATGTAAGAGGAAAGTGAATGTAGAAACATCTGTGTTTTCCTGCCTTCATTTTAGTACAAATTTGCATCCTAAGTAATTGTTGGCAGCAGTTCAGAAGTTGTAAATGAATCTTATGAGACTATATTAACCAGATGCCATGTGTCTAACCTTCAGCAGAAGCTTTAGTATTCTGCAAGCACGTAACTAAATTCTACAAAATATATGACGGCATCCAGTGTCCACTCTCTCAAAATGCCCTTGATGTTTTGGAATGTTGTACCTGGTTTTAGCTGACTGCTGTAAACAGTGTAGACCCATACAGATGCTGTATATTGCTCAGATACCTAATCTTATTTTAAATATAAACAAATCTACCTTCCTAACATGATAGGAGCAGTCAAACAACATAAAATTTAATAAAGGAAATAAAAAGCTGCAGGAAGTGGACAGAAGCTAGGGCTGACATGTCCAACAGTTTTTTGTCAGTGAATCACAGCATCAGCTGAAGATGACCAAAGGGTTTTGTTGCTTTGATTCTTTTCTTTCCTTCTACTCTTTTTACTCAGGGTGAGTTTCTGTGAGATTCTGTCTCGCTAATATAGCTGAGGTTTTACTTGGTCTTTTTGCATGTACGCACTGCATGAATTTCTGCAGGAATCTCTTGAGGGAATACTGGCATATGCTTCTGTATATTTACTTAATAGTTCAGTACGATAATTCTTTAGATGTCTGCTTTTAGGCTTTATTTTGAATTTTTGCTATATATATGATTTCTAGACAATCATGTCATCCAATGGCAGAAATACAACACGTTATTTTGTTTTTCTTCTATTTAAATAACTTCTCAGTTGTGTTTTCTTTCAAGCTTACTTCACAGAAACTGCTAATCATTATCCTAGTTGCTGAACTTGATATTGTCTGTACTGCTGATCAGATTTATATGCATAGAATGATAGAATCATAGAATATCCTGAGCTGGAAGGGACCCATGCATATCATTGAGTCCAACTCCTGACTCCACACAGGGCAACCTGAAAGTTAAACCTAAATCTAAGAGCATTGTCCAAACATTTCTTGAATACCAAGAGGCTTGGAGTCATGACCACTTCCTTGTTGTTGTGGTTTAACCCCAGCTGGCAACTAAGCACCACACAGCAACTCACTCACTCCCCCCATGTCAGGATGGGGGAGAGAATTAGAAGAGTAAAGGTGAGAAAACTCGTGGGTTGAGATAAAGACAGTTTAATAGGTAAAGCAAAAGCTGCGCACACAAGCAAAGCAAAACAAGGAATTCATTCACCACTTCCCATTGGCAGGCAGATGTTCAGCTATCTCTGGGAAAGCAAGGGTCTGTCACACGTAACGGTTACTTGGGAAGACAAAATGTCTTCCTTCTTCCCCCAGCTTTATATGCTGAGCATGACATTATATGGTATGGGATGTCCCTTGGGTCAGTTGGGGTCAGCTGTCCCAGCTGTGTCCCCTCCAAACTCCTTGTGCACCCCCAGCCTCCTCGCTGGTGGGGTGGGGTAAGAAGCAGAAAAGACCTTGACTCTGTGTAAGCACTGCTCAGCAGTAACGAAAACTCCCTGTATTATCAACGCTTTTTTCAGCACAAATCCAAAACATAGCCCCATGCTAGCTACTATGAAGAAAATTAACTCTATCCCAGCCAAAACCAGCACACCTGGAGAGCTTGTTCCAGTGCTGGCTACCCTCTCAGTGAAGAACATTTTCCTAATATCCAGTCTGAACTTCCCCTGACTCAGCTTTAAGCCATTCCCTTGTGTGCTATCACTGGACACCAGAGAAAAGAGATCAACACCTCCCTCTCTGCTCCCCCTCATGAGGAAGCTGTAGACAGCAATAAGGTCACCCCTCAGTCTCTTTTTCTCTATGCTGAACAAACCTAGTATCCTCAGCCGCTCCTCATAAGTCATGCTCTGTAGTCCCTTCACCATCTTTGTTGCCCTCCTTTGGACACATTCTAGTATTTTTACATCCTTCTTATATTGTGGAGCCCAAAACTGTACTTGAGGTGAGGCTGCACCAGTGATGAATACAGTGGGACAAACTTTCGAATGGATAGCTATACTCTGTGTTTAATGTCCCCCAGGATACAGTTGGCCCTTTTGACCACCAGGACACATTGTTGACTTATATTGAGCTTACCATCAACCAAACCCCTCAGTTCCCTTTCTGCAGGGCTGCACTCCAACTTCTTGTCCCCTGATCTAGAAGTACATCCAGGATTACACCAACCCAGGTACAGAATCCATTTCTCCTTGTTAAATTTCATACAGTTGGTCATTGCCCAACACTAATCTATCAAGATCTCTCTGTAAGGCCTCCCTACCCTCAGGGGAACCAACAGCCCCTCCTGAGTATCGTCAGCAAACTTGCTTTGTGTGTACTCAACTCCTGTGCCGAGGTCATTGATAAAAACCTAAAAGTTGAGCCCTGGGGAACACTACTAGTGACTTGCTCCCAGCGAGGTGTTATCCCCTTTACTTCAACTCTTTGAGCCTTCAGCCAGTTTTTCATCCATCTTATTGTATACATGTCTAGCTGTATGCTGGACTTTTTGTCCAGGGTACCGTCAGACACAGTACCAAAAGCAGTGCTAAGATATATAAGAAACCCCCACATGCACTGTCTTCCCTTCGTTCACTAGGCAGGTAATCTTGTCATAAAAGGATATAAAGTTAGTAAGGCATGACCACTCTTTCATGAACCCATGTTGGCTTTGGCCATGGACTGCGTTGTCTTTCAAGTGTTTTCCAATGACTCTCAGCATAATCTTCTCCATAATTTTGCCCAGCACTGAAGTGAGACTGACAGGCCTATACTTAACAGGGTCTTCTTTCTTGACCTTCTTGAAAATTGGAATAATAATTGCTAGCTTCCAGTCGACTGGGACCTCTCCAGATTCCCAAGACCACTGATAAATAACTGAGAGAGGTCTCACAATAACATCGGCAAACTCTTTCAGTACCCTGGGATGAATCCCATTGGGCCTTATAAATATGTGCATTCAGTTACAGGAGCAAATATTTTACAAGTTCAAAGTCAACTGTGAGCTTATCACTCCCCCAGTTGCAGTCCTCCAAACCAGGGCTCCAGGGGTCCCAGGGCCCATCACTGGTGATAAAGACAAAGGCAAAGAAGGCATTAAATGTCTGCTTTATCTTCATCCCTATTTGTGATAGGGATGACTTTTCACCCTCACCTACTGTGAGGTGACCAATCTCATCAAGTAACGGGCCAATGTTTTCTTTAATCTTCCTTTTGCTGTTAACATACTTTAAGAAGCCTTTTTTGTTAACCACCATGGTACTGATGATCTTCAAGTCCAATTGTCCTTTGGCTGTACAAATTTTCGCCCTACGTTGATGAACAGCATCTCTGTAGTCTTCATGTGTAGCCTGACCTTGCTTCCAAAGTCCATACACTTTCTTTTTCCTCTTAAGTTCCAGAAGCAGATCCCTGTTAAGCTAAGCCAGTCTTCTTTCCTGCTTGCTTGACTTCTGACATGTTGGAATTGTGCTCCTGTGCTCTTAAAAGATGAGTCTTAAAAAATGACCAGCATTTATGCACCCCAATAGCCTCAAAAGCAGATTCTCAGGGGACCTTAGTAACTAGCCTAAGGTCTGCTCTCCCAAAATCCAGGGTAATACCTCTGCTGACAGTTTTTTTTTTCTCATTTTACCAAAGATTTTAAATTCAACCACTTCAAGATCACTATGGCCATGGGAGCCACCAATTATCACTTCACCCAAAAGACCATCACTATTTACAAACAACAGATCTAGGAGGGTAACTTTCCTACTCAGGTACATCATTTGTGGTATGGGGAAACATGGACATTGCTTATACAATTATGTACATAGATGATTGATCTTCAAGAACTTAAACATGATAGTTTCATGTATACTCAGAACTTTTAAAAATATAAAGGAAGTTAAACTGAACTATTATAAGTCTTTCAAAATCAGTTCTCTGTACTAAATTCTCTGTAGGTAAGGATTGCTAGGGTGGTAACTAAATTTGAGAAGGAATAGATAAGATCATAGTTAATTATGTA
This sequence comes from Aquila chrysaetos chrysaetos, assembly GCF_900496995.4. Lineage (NCBI taxonomy): Eukaryota > Metazoa > Chordata > Aves > Accipitriformes > Accipitridae > Aquila > Aquila chrysaetos. The sequence continues at coordinate 13,810,434 of NC_044017.1, forward strand.
TTTCTCAACAATTTCTTTGTATATATAAAGTTAACCTCATTGTTGTCCACAGTCATCCATGACTGTTCACTGAAAAATATTTAACTTAGTATATGTCTTCCAAATTATTTATTAGTTATGTTTGGAGCTTTTTTCTTCATTTGATTTGATTTGATCCAAATCAACCCTTATGTGTTAAAATACATTCATGAAATATTGCCCATGAATAATTAAAGTTATTGAACTATTACCACTAGATCCTAATACAGTTGCCATCTCTTAAGTTAATTCTTCTACTACTGCTTTTTAATTTTCACATTTTAAAATTTTGATTATGCTTTTCTGAATAACATGGATCATCATACTGATATTTCCTTTTGAAAGGGAAAAATCTTGCATAATTAAAACATCATTTTCATACTAAGACTTCAGAAAGCCTTTATTATTACTGTCTGTAGGTAGTATGAGCTTTTACATGATTCATTATTTTGTAGCATCAAGCTCAAATTATTCCAGCTTGTTTGAAGTTCTTTCATGCTGTTTCCAGTTGACTGAAGTTATCAACAACAGCACATTCACAGGAATACAGGAGCCACAAAGCTTGCTTTTTGGAGATAAATTCATCAATTCATTGAAAGGTTTGAGTTCTGTTCTGGATGTGTCTTTACATAAAACTAACAGCTGGAAAATATATTAATATCTAGTTTAAAAAGTATTAGGTGTTGGCACTGGCTTCTCTCTCAGATATGAAACTTCCAAGTTCTAGCTTCAGAGGAGTTCAAATACAATTTTGAATACTGAGATGTCATTCTTTGTAAAATCAGTAGTTGACTTGCTTGTGAAACTTTCCAGTACTGTTTCTGTTGTGTCATCGTCTCCACCAGAAACCTATTATGCTGAAATTTAGGATTAATATTTGACTTCCTTATGATGACTGCTTCATTTCCCCCCCTGCAGAGATCTCAAAAGTTAGTTTTTCAAACTTGTTTTTCAATGGTTTGTCTTCATGGCTCTGGAATTTCTAATGATAAGTACTGAAAAGTAGTCACATCAGTCAATGCTATACTTGGCAGTGTCCCATACTAGGAACTAAAAGGTTTTCTTTCTTCTCTTTTATTTAGGCTGAGCAAATAATGCTATTGTACATATCTAAGGAAAAAAGGAGTACTCACTCTTGAATAATTTGCACTACAAAGAGAAATAAAAATGGTAGTAAAGTAAACCTATTGTCACAATGCCAGTGATACTTAAGCTGTTTACAGAGAACAGAATATATTTCCTTTAAATTTCTGTTGTACTTGCCTGCATGCACTTCTTCAGCAGCTGCAGAGAAACAGTTTTGCACATGTGAAATTGTCTTCAAATTCCTGTTGGAGTCTGTTGGAATTTATTTTTCTATTACTTGAATCCTTTTTAGATCATTGGAAATACAACTTGGGCAAGTGTGTGTGACCTGGATCCTTTTCTTTGTTTTCAGTTAGAGATGATCTCAAACGAAGTCAGAAGAAACAGAGGCAGATACGTGATTTCAAAAGGTGTCAAAACAGTAAGGAAATTAACACTCCTACTTGATACTGTTTTATTTTTTTGTGTGCTTGGTTTTTTTTAACCAGCTGCCTAATGAAAAGAGCTAGGTAAGCAGGAAACTGTATATATGCCAATCTAAAGGCTATTATGTACTTTCAGCATGATTAAATGACAGCATGATTAAACATCAGCTGTTCAAAAATAACAGACATAACAGAATAGCATATTAAAAATCACCTGCATGGGTGAAGGGAATATAACACAGAAAATAGCAAAGCAGTCTTTGAAATATTAGAGTTGGTCTGTATGTTCAAGAAAACTGCTGAAAACATGAAATTAAGATTATTAGGCAATCTATCTGTCAGTGAATACTTACAGGTTATTAAAACTACTCCTAGCAGTTTAACTTGTGTATAAAAATGTAAAGACATGAAACTTGTCAAATCAATTTTAAAGCAATATCAAAATGTATATAAAGTTTTGTCACTTTATTAGAACCTTTTTAAATCCAAGTTTAAATAATTTGGTTATGTTAAGCAAGAACAAAAGCTCTGTTTTTCATAAGGTGCTAGAGAGATAGGAATATCTCCTAAACATAGTGTAGCTGTTTTTCCAGTACATAAGTTGGGTGAAGGATGTGGGAACTTCTCATGGCATACAAACAATATGTGTAAGGCCTAATCATGGATTTCAGAGATGTAAAATATTAAGTTTCTCTATTTTTTTTCTATGTACATCTTATCTTCCTGAAAATCTTATTTAACATCTTATGAAATAATGAATTAAGGTGGGCTTTTCCTTCTTTTTTTTTTTTTTTTTTTTTTTGAGGGGGAGAGGGGGCTTGAGGGGAGGTTTGTTTAATTAGTGATTTTGGCATGTTACTTACATTGTACTGGGATTCAGCTCCAAATTCAGATATCTAAATTTAGGTGTCTAAATATCTCCATGTGAACTATGCTTCTAAACTCTCGTAAACAGTCAGGAGAAAGGTAGGGCTTAGTGCCCTAAACATAGGTATCCAATGCCATTTGAGATTCTCTGGAATATCTAAAATATCTGCACAGGCTGCAAAATACCAATGGGAAACTTCAAGAGAAAATGTCTTCCTCTATTGTCATTCAAAATGTGCAACTGTAGAGAAGAAAAGAAATTTGAATTAGAAAATGGCTTCTTGACTTGCATCTCTATAGAAATTTAATATATTAAGAGCTGGTTTTAGCATCAGGACCTAAAGCTTTACAATTTTTAGGATTTCTGGGTAATTTTATATGCTTTGAGGCATATAATGGCACAGAGCAGAAAAAGCTACAGGAACAATTACATCTTTAATAAAAGGTAGCTATGCAAACTCATCCTGTTTGTCAATGATACAATGCTAATATCTAAATATATACATTTATTTATATAAATAAAACTACAGCTTTGTTATGTTTTATTGATCTTAAATATCTCAATTTGAACCCCAAACATAAATTTGGTGGAGTGCCCTTGGAATGAACATCTTCTTCATTAGTATTCTCTCAAGGAGGAAATTATGCCCTCAATCAGGATAGTAAGTATGAAATAGATAATTCATGGGCCATGCATGTGCCTCTAATAAGAACTATGATGTTACTGAGGTAGCCTACACTAAAGAAAACATTAAAGACTTTTTCTGAAGTCTTATTTTGGAAAATGTTTTTGTCTGTTTCCAAAGAGAGGAAAAATAAATGACTGGAACTAATTTGATGCAATTTCTTCTTTGTGCTGCATACTCAAAACCCTTCAGTACCTCCTTTTTAAATCTTCTGCTTTGATTCCAGTGTTTGTTGCTGTACTCATTTTTCATTCCATTTTTATTAGGCAAGAAATCAATATATAATGTCCTGACAAACAATTTAAAGAACAATAAATCTTGGTAAATACCAGATGCTGTTTTCTCATCCTAGAAAACTCTGTATTTCAGAATTCTGTCATTTCATCTATGCATAAAAGCTGCACTGAGTAACAATATCTGTTCTCAATTTGTATGTCATGTACCTTTAAAAAGACATTGACTGAGTTGGGGAATGATCCAAAAGGAGCAGGAAGATGTTTCCTTAACTGGTGAGTAACTGAACATAGTCATTTAAAGAACCTAGTGGACTATAGGGAATAAAAGGCAAAGGCAGAAAAGAATAAAAAGAATCACAGAAGAGGGCTGGAAGTCTCTCCTGAAGAAGAGTCTGCTGAGAGGAAGAGAGCCCATGCCTATCTTTTAGTAGATGATTCAGGTGGTGACCCTGGACATCCTGCACCAGTCAGTCCCTACAATCCCAAGACCCCTAAGTGTTAGACAACAGAGATGTCAAAAAGGGTGAAAATAGAAATTATGAACCTTGATATGGCAAAGAACTATCTTTGGCAAAAACTAGTAGCTTCAGTGCCTTGAAAATGTAAGATGCCTTGGAGATGGAAAGGAAATTAATGATCATCAGTCATTCTAATTTATATTTTATTTACATCTGGACTTTGAGTTTAAAAAAATCATTCCTGTCTTTTTTGACCAAACTCGGCAAAAAGGAAAGGGCTTTGCAGACAGACCACTAAGCTCTGATTAGCTTTGGACCTGTCATTCATCATTCTAAGGGAGTTTCAGTGGCTTTTTGGAAGATATATAGGACAGAGGCTTGATAGAAATAGTGAATTACGAACATGGAATAGGAAAGTGGTCAGACCATTTCCATTAAAACATTCCCAATCACTTCTAAATGTAATACATAGTGGGTCACAGGGGTGTAATGGCAGTACGGTATTGAATACGGTTTTGTGTTTTTTATTTTCTGAAGTCAATCCACTCACAATCATACTTTTATTGTTTTGTTTGTTTCTCCAGCCAGGCATTTTGATTTCAGAGACACATTGCATTTATCATGTTGCACTCAGATGACATTTATTACCACTGGTGTGTTTTAATTTACTCTTAGAATAGTACAATGGCCATAAGTTGAACCCTACTCTTGACATGAGTTATTTTTGTACAGATCTATTTGCTTAGTGGGTCAGAAAGCAATTGTTTATCATGTCAATCATATTTGTTACATTTTAGCGCTAAGGTTTATGATAGAAAGGGTGAAATTGCCCGAAAACAAAATTCTATGGGTCTTTTTTTTTTCTTACCCCCAATATTACCACATTACCTCTGCTTCTGTAGAAAGTTTATTTGACTAGCCAGTAATTTATTTTCATAATCAAATTCAATAAAAATAATTTTATTTTAAAAATCTACCTCACTTGTTGGGAACATATTAGGAAAAATTTCTTTACTGAAAGAGTTGTCAGGTATTGGGAGAGGTTGCCCAGGGAAGTGGTTGAGTCACCATCCCTGGAGGTATTCGAAAAGCACGTAGACAAGGCACTTCAGGACATGGTTTAGTGGGCATGGTTGATGGTTGGACTCGACGATCTTAAAGGTCTTTTCCAACCTAAATGATTCTATGATTCTATATACATAGAAACATTGCATGGAAGATACAATGATTGCAAAATGAAGCATATACCAAAAAATACTGGCAGTATCTTTTCTTTTTTTTTTTTTTGTGGAAACTAAAAAATGTTTGGTGTGAGATTCAGTGAACACATAGGCATGTATTTAAAGTTTATGTTTTTAGCAGCTGTTCTACACTGTCTTTATAACCTGAGAAAAGAAAAAGGAATTTTCAGGGCCCAGTTTCTTCCCTCTAAATTAGTTAACTAAAATACTTTCTGGAAATAACTTTCCTCATTGACTATGGAAGAAGCCTGGGCAACTATTTTAAACTATGTACCTACCTTTTAGACAAAACTATGCTGATGTAATTAATCACTACCTTTATCTCAGGACATGTTCAGAGAAAACCTACAGTAAATATAGCTAGACATTCATGATCATCTTGCTTAGGATAAAGAATCTGTCTTAACAGTTACAAGAAAGGAGAAATGAACTTCAGTACCTGCCTGGCCTCTATTTGATCATATTTATAACTGCACAAATACTTTCAGCAAGTGAATTTAGGCAAGTCTTAAATTCATTTATTTTCTGCTGATTTTCTGTAATTTTATCTGATGCCATTCATATTAGGGCACGTTATTCTTGTTTTCAAACAGTATCAATTGACTAAAACATATATCCAAAATATATGTGAGCTATAATTTGTATTTTTAATCTTCTGTGTAAATATAATCTTCAGATGCCATCTCTATCTTACTAATACTGTTATGAAATAAATATATTTAAATATATACATACACAATAGTAGGTCCATAAGTCCTATTATTAATTAGAATTTTTTTTTAAGAAATGAAAAATTCAGGGTATTCTTTTTTGATATAGTTATGCTGAAAACTTGTGCTGAACAACATAGTTTCTCACAATTCTATACACGAGAATTTAAATGCAACTATAAGGAAACATGTATTGTTTTATCATATTGTATATTTTCTTGTTACAGCCTATGGAGTGATTCATTTATATATGCCTATCAACGGCAAAACTTATTTGGGTAAGTTTCTTGTTAGTCTAGAAAAATACCACTTGCTAGTCTCAGAACAATTTGAATTCAAGGAGAAATTAAGGTCTGTCTGATGAACCTGAACAGGACATTTTTCTCAGAAAGTGATTTCAAGTCCCCTTCCTCTTTGTGATGGAGCCAGAAGAAGTTATGTTCCTTTGGTGATCAAAGTAGATGATTTTTAAAGGCTAACTGGCCCGCAGGTACCTACTGCTTATCAAAGGAACTTTGCTCTAACAGTGGATGGGAATCCATAATTCTAGTCCGAATTAGAAAATGGAACAGCTGATGTGTGTTAGTGGTTGCTAAATAATTGTTTTTACAGCTAAAAAAATTAAAATAAAGCTTCAGACAAACCTTAAAACAAGCCTGGGCAAAGCAAATTCAACAAGGTCCAGTCCTGAGGCCTGGCAGAACTGACACAGTCTCCAACACCCTGCTATTATCAGTGCTGCAGCCTGATAATTAGCAGTGGTTCAGGCTTATTTGAGATTTTATTCTGTCTGCCTTTTACCCAGGCATATTTTGTAATATAGCTTGGCATAGTCACATAAGAACAGTAAAACGAAGATAACAGTACCCAGCCTGTAGCTACCAGAGGGAATCAAATGACCAGCACTCAGCTGCAAACATGCATCCAAATGAGCTGATACAAACCAGATCCCAGAAATCAGAGCCATCTGGTTTTTAACCTATGAAAACAGCAATTCTTCAGACAAGACAGATATTGACCTATGGAAAAGTATATATAAATGCCAGTGATACACACTGGAGTTCAGGGCACAGAGGAGAGAACTCCTTTGGTTTTGGCTTCCTTCAGCCTGGCTCCCCAGAGTCTGACTCTCTTGGCCTTGGAAACTAAAAGTCAGCAAAGACTGCAGCCATCAGAACCAACAACCTATCATATAATTAGTGCTTCACTAATATGCGTGCTTAACATTTGATTCTTAGTTGTTAAAGATAGGTTACGTATTAATTGAACATAACAAATACATGCTTATTTGAAGACCTGAGATTTTGCTGGTGTCTCAGTTGCTCAGACTTTTTCCATCATAGTGGTCCCCAATTCCCTGGTATTGACAATTTCAATGATGGTACTAACATTTCTTGAGCTACAGGCTTACAATACTCTTATTCCCTGCTGTGCCTTTCATGAGGGAATACACAGAAAGAAATCGTAAATAGTCATCACAGTTGATAAGAATTAGGCTCTAGAAAGACCTCTTCACTGTAGAAATAGTCTCGTAAGGATCCTGCATCAGAGATGCAAAATTCAAATGAACACTAGATATATAAACATATGTCCCATTAGAGATTTTTTTGTGTGGCTTTTCTGTTGCAATTTTTATGATTCTTTTCTGCTCGGCAGAAAGCTACGATTCCCCTGTCTGCTACCAGAAAACAAGTATCAGCTTTTGCACTTATGGGCAGGCAGAAATGTTCAGAAGACATTTTTGAATTAGGAAATTGTCTAAGATATTGTGACATAGAGCAACTCATGTTAATAAGAATCTTCTCTTATACCTCAAGATAAGCATTTGCCAGAATACTGATATATATAGAAGTGATATATGCTAGAAAGATAGAATTTTGCAGCCATCATCAGAGTTTATCACAGACATAGAAAGGGAATAGTGAATTTAAAGGCAAAGGTTTTACTTTTTGCCTTTCTCAAGGTAAATAATATGCTATAACATCTTTCCAATGTATCATGCCCAGCTTTCCAATGTATCACACTCTGCAGCAAACACCCCTAGCAGTTAACATATATTTTCCTTGTGAGTATATTGATTTTTTTTTCCAATTTTAGAGAATAACAGCTTTTCTGAATCTGACTCTGCATGGAGCAAGCAAAGAGAAAGTAATTCTCTAGGCAATCAAAAACACAATTGATGGAGGATGGAAATTAAGACTTTACTGGGCATAAGCAACATGAGGAAAAAGCTATGGAATTGAAGCTTTGGGATGAGATGTCCAGGCATTTTCTTGAGGATTTTTTTTTTTAAATATGTGTTTACTTTTTTATTTGCAGGGTTCATTTTTCTTAGCAGAGAAAGGATTTCCTATTTTTATAGATAGTGCAAAGTTTTCCTGTGTTCTTAGATAGAAGACATTTCTGTAACTGGTGAAAGAATGGAGATCTAAGGTATTTTGTTAATAATAACAGCAACATATAATATTAATAACAAAGATAATTAATGAACAGCAAATAAGTTAATCAAACAGCATGATTTAGAGGTTTTGATGTCAAATTGACTTTTCAGTTGTAGGGACTGTGGATGTGGGAGAGAGAGAGTTCAAATTTACTAATGGCATATTCTGGTGTTAAATAAACTTGCTAACAATTGGTTTATCTGTACCCATACTTCATGTCCTAAAGAATTTCCAAGGTCACTCCTAGTTTGAAGCTAACTCTAGGTCCTGACATTTGGTGCAAAATTAATTCCACCAAACCTTGTATTAATCTCATATCTAGTATCTGTGGGGTTTTTTAATATGCTGGCAGCCAAGTTGCATACAGATTTATTCTAAATATTATTATTTTTTTTGACAGTTGTGTTGCAACTTGATAAAATACTGCATATATCATAGAAAAAATGGGCACGTCATTCCAGCATGTTACTTATTTTGGAAAATTTCATTTTGAAGTTATCTCCTGTTCACATTGGACCATGGAAGGTAACATAAAATCCTTACTGAAATATCTTTATCTAAAGACACTTTCTAAACTGTGCCAAAAAACTTTTGCTGCATTAAAGGTACATTCATTCTCTGTTCTTTACTAAGAATGTCATTGAATGTGGCAAATTTGAGGGTGATTATTATATAAATAAACAACCCTTTACAAGGGAGACTAATGTCAGGAACACGTTGCAGAAAAAAAACCACCAAATCAGAAGGAGAAGAAAGCAAGCTAAAAATAAGTGTGATTATGTGCTTTAAAAAGTAGGCTGCCAATAAACTTTGTGGGATGAAGTCTGCAGAATGATTCATCCTCAAAAAGGACACAAGAGAATAAACAAAAGACTTTTATTTACAGAAATGTATTCCTTGTCTTTGCCTGGCCTTCAATCTTGTTTCACAGAAGAGGTAAGCATCAACAGTCCTTTAGTTATGAATCAAATAAATTTACCAGTAAAATGAAATAGAACTATATACCATTCATTTTCATTTTACCTTGCTTTCCTTACGGCTATGAATACATGACATCATTTCAGGACTGGCAGGAGACAAGAGTTTATTAAAATATTGATGTGTTCTGTGCCACCGTAGATCTCCTTACGTGGCTGGTCCCATTTTGAAATCCAAGAAAATTAAAATTAAGGAACAAAGAGTTAAGATTAAGCTTTGAGGGAAATTAGTCTTGTTCTTTATTTTTCTTTTTGGCAATATATGTGGGATATCTTTCTCCAGAACAAAATAGAGTTCCTTTACAAAATAAAGCATATTTACCTTCCTCAGAGTTAAACAACCTCCCACATAACAGTATAAACCCAGATCCTGAAAACACAAATATCTATTGCCTCTTGCTGTCAGTCTCAACTCAATCTACTGTCTTAACTCCAGCCTGGAGGAGTCTTAACTCCAGTTTCTCACAGACTGGAGAAATGGACTGAGAGGAACCTCATGAAGTTCAAGAAGTGCAAAGCCCTGCACTCAGAGAGGAATACCCCATTCAGATACACCCCAGGGTTGTGCTGCTACCCAGAGGGACCTTGACAGGCAGGAGAAATGGGCTGACATTTCAAAATGCAGTACAAAAAAAAAGAAATGCACAGTCCTGCACTCCCAGTATTAACTGGGGGCTGCCCTGCTGGAAAGTAGCCTTGCAGAAAAGAACTTGGGGTCCTGGTGGGCAAGTTGAACATGAGCCAGTGATGTGCCCTTGCTGGTGGGGCCTGGCAGCCCGTCAAAGTCAATAAGAAAAACCTTCACTGCAATAAGAAAAACCTTCATGAAATATGAAAAACCTTCATTAACTGCATTATCTAGTTCTTGTTACTAATCTGTTCACTGTAAGATAAATTAACAAAGTTTTTGTATAAGTTCCTCTTGGACAGTTGTGGAGTCAAAAGGGAACAGAGGTTAGAATGAAGTAGACTTGAATTAAATTAAGAGAGAACATAGCCCTAGACTGTCACAATTTTGCAAAGTATAATCAGTACCTGTTAAATGCAATGACACATTTGTATGTACTTTCAGTAGGCCCAGCTTTCCCTTAAAATATACAGTTTTAGTGTTGCACATATGAAATGAGAGTGGGAACACAGCCTGAAAAACTACCTAGCAATAAAGATGAGACATAAAGAAATGTCCAGAGGGTAAGCTGAAAAATATTATAACCTGGATCTTCATCAGTTTATGAGGAGCTTTATTAATTCACCTATATCCTTATAAAGGTCAGTTATTTTAGAACTTAAAATTCGTGTGGAAATTAAATGACCAACTAGATGGTAGTTACATTTTAAATCTGATACAGTCTTTAAACATTTGACCAGCACAGTCACTAACTCAGGAGAAAGAAATTTAACCTCTTTTTTTTGTATTGCAAGGAATGTATTTTATATCTATTTCATTCACCACTTTTGATTTTATTCGTTGTTTTGTTTTAACTATGGGACATCTTGGAAATAGAAAACTTCTTATATTGTTTTGGATACATTCATTTATGCATGGGACTTCTACAGGACCATTCACATTACACAGATAAGGATTTTCAGTGTAAAACATTTGATTTTTCTTATAATGATATCTTTTAGAGTGCACTGCTGGGAATTATTTGGCTTTTAAAACATATATGTTGGTAAAAGATGATATGTATGACCTAGCTGTCTGAATTCTCAATGGCTTCCTTATATACGTATGTGCCATTTTCTCTCTCATTGAATGAATTACGTTGTTCTTCAGTTTTAATATTAATGTTTCCTTTCCAATCTTTGTGGTGAAAACAGTTTGCAAGAATTATATTCTGAGGTATGGAATCTCAGTGAATTTTGAATTGGTTAGTAGACTGGGAATGGAAAGTCAATAATATATGCATTATTCTATATTAATACTGCTGTTGGCCTTTTGTAACTTTAACAAATATCTTATGAGCTTTTCTGCTTCTGTTTTTTACCTTTATAGTTGGAATGTATTTCCAAAAACTCCAGTGACTCCATATATGCTAGTGATGGGAAATCCTTAAAGACACATGAATAAAGCTGATATATTTTTCTGCTGAGCAAAAAAATCTAATGACTTTTGGGGATAATGTATAGCTACTTATCCATGCCTGCACTTTCTAGGATTTAAGCTATGTTTCTAGAAAAAGTCTGACATATCGAACAGAGAAATCTACTTACATTTCATCTTCATTTCCTTCTCCCACTCTGTTGGCATACCAGCCATAATCTTAATTATGAGCATTTACACAATTGGATACATAGTTTTCATCTTGTTTAAGTCTTTAAGCCTTTGTCTCTTTCTGCTTTTTTTCTTCATGCTTGAAATGCATTCATTATTTGTATTATGGGATATGAATTGACACATCTGCATAATGAGGTGCTCAGCTGCCTCCCTGTGTGCCTTCCAAAGCTTTCAGAGCTTAACATACATAATAAAAAAAACCAAACCAGTTCAGTCACTTGAGCAGCAGTTTGCCTCCCCTTTTCTCCAAAGCACCCCTAATAAAATGTAATTTGTGAATTACTCACCCCAACAACATTTACTAAGCTCACCAATTGCCAAACAAGCCAAGAAATAGAGGAAAAAATGCTAAGAGTTTCAAACCAAACATTGTTAATTTCTGATTTAATTCTCTTTCTTTTTTGTCCTTGGTTCTTCAGCACATTTTGAGCTTTGGAAAAAGAAACAAAACTCTTGCTTATATTTCACGGGGGTTAAACACTTATTCAATGTTGTGAATACAAATCATCAAGGGGAAGCCATTTATTGGTTTCTGATATACTCAGATAAACACCGAACAATATTTCCATCCAGTACCATCCAATCTTTCCGGTTACAGGTGGAGTTTAAGTCCTGTGTGTTTACAAAGCAAGTACCATAAAAAAAAGGGCAATTTTCCACGTGTTTCCAGGTCAGTCTTAAGGGTAGGATCTCCAATATCACACACATTCAGTCATTCATTCACCTTCTTTTGAGTGAAGTAGATAAGCTTTACTCTGCAGGCCTGACTTTCCTCTGACTTCAGCATAAATCCAAAGTGACTGATGCCAGCGAAGTTTTAAGTTCTTAAAGCCTCTTCAGCAGTAGGCTCTCACCACAGGGATGAAGTCCACTCTGGGAGCTTAAGATCTGTTGACTGTAGTCAAAAGGAAGTCTAATAAAGTACCAGCTTCTTTTTCAAATAGTATTAAGGTGAAGGTAATGCAAATTTTATAATACGTGGCTAATGTGACAACAGTTTATGGAGAGAGTTGTATCCTTTCAGTCACTTCTGGAAATTGTCCACGTTGACTTAAGCACAAAAAGATCATTGTTTTACTGGGTTGCTAGAAAACTCACAGGGTTTATTATCTTTTGTAGACTCAGTTCTTAGATTTTAGACTTTAATGTTTAGTATTCTTATATATGGCTTTTCCAAAGAAACTAAAGTTAAACACATTTTGTGAATTTGTGATATTTCCCTTTAATTTGCTGTGACTATTGGAGAAAAGATAATTTAAAACCTATCTTAATTTTTAGATTTCATTCAAATAGAAAACAGAGTAAGCAGCAAGAATATGAAGCCAAACATCAAGAGTGTCTCTGTCAATTTCAGCTACATGCAGTAGCTCACAGAAAAAGTAACAGACAAATAGGTATCAGTATGAATTCCTTAAACAAACTCAGAAATAGTTGAAATAATTTTATTAAAACTTTCAAAAATATTCAGTTTTATTAATAGTACCATACTATTATGAATCCTTGAATAGGAAATTGTTGTCAGATGAAATCTGCTCAAGGTAAAAATTTGGGTTTTCTTTCCTAGACCTTATCCTTAACTCTCGTCTATGATACTCACAAACAGTATAATATCTATATAATAATAATAATGCTTATAAATTAACTTTGAGGTATATATTTATTTTTGTACAGATCATTATACAACACACATTGAATTATTTACTGATTCTGATATTTGCTTCTGAAAATGTATTTATATTTTAAGTATGTTAATAATACTTTTATCAAAGTTATTCGTGACATTTTTTAAAGTCTCTAATGTTTATGTTAGAGTTTAATGTTTTGAGTTGAAATGTTTTTCATTTATTAGCTGTCAAGAATGTGTTGAATGAATGGTAAGAGAATAGGTACAAAATGCACCTCATGCAATTGTATATCATTTTAAACCATCATATTGTCAATATTTCCAATTTAAAAGACATGTAATAAATAATGACATTAAAGAAAATTATTTTTAGAGCTAAAGAGTTTCACAGGGATAGAGCAAAATTAAAAAGAATGTCAAGAATCAATTATTTCATATGACTGTGAAAGAAAGCTGAATCGAGCAAATGGAATACAGATGCCAAGAAAACTTTTTTTAGTATACAACAGGATCAAACAATTTTCTTTTTATTAAGATAGAGTTTTTAATCAAGGGATTTTCATGTTAAATGCTTAATTTATCATCCTTGCTTTTATTTCCAATATGTTATTTTCATGGATGTTTATCTCTTATTGTCCTTGGGACAATAAATAAATTATGTGGTATTGTCAGAAATTTCCATAACCAAAAAGTTATTTGCACGGAAAAAACAGTGACACACAAAAACTAATGAAAGAAAAACCTCCAGATCTAAATCTAGTAATCTGTAAAGCTTCTGCTTTATTCCATTTTATAACACACAGGAAGGAAATTTGTCACAGCCAGCTAGAGAAATTATTTTAATCCAATTATGTAATATGTTTGTTTCTCATTTATTAGTTCCTTGCATTCTGATAAAACCAAAGTGTCTACAGACTTTCTTAATTTCAAAACAAAAATTTTGGATCACAGTAGGTATCTAAATGCCTTTTACAGTATTCATATCCTTATATTCTGATTGGCAGATAGATGTTATTAGTGGATCAGAAAATATTTTTTTTTTTTTGTTAATGCCTGATGAGTTTACAAGTCCTATTATTCTTAATGCCTGCTATAATTTCTCTTCTGTGACTAGACCCTACTCAAGGAGGCATTATTTATATTCTGACAGACATAAACATTTGTCTAAACTTCTGACTCCCTTTAGTTCAACCTGTTCTAAGTTCAGGCTTTTGGCGCAGCTGTTTGATTAAGGGTTTTCTTCCTTGCTTTGAAAAATAAATATTTAACTGACAGAAGAGTCAATTTTTTTTTTTTCTCCAGAATGGAGGAATTGTGGAAGAATAAAATAATAAATAAATAAATAAATAAATAAAAACAAGACAAATTTATCTCTACTAATTTAAGTGAGGGTCTATTATTTACTGTCAATGTGGCTAGAAATACTTTCTTTTCCATGGGAAAAAAACCCACCTGTGCTACAGTTTTTAAACAGATTATTTTAATGGGGTATGGTGAACCCAACCTAAGATCTTAATTTTAGTGGAAGCTGCAACAATGAGTAGCCATTTACAAAAGTTTTCTGTTTTCAGACACAGTAAGATTCTACCACAAGAGTTTATGTTATGTAGCAGCTTCATAGATACCTGTCCATAGTTAACTGTATATCAATGTCTAAACAGTATTTAGATTTTTGATACGTTTTATCAAATTACTATATAATCAAGAGTTCTTCACTGCAAATACTAAAAAAATCAATAATAGTAAATGCAGCATAATATGATTTAATAGTAATGTATAAACAATAGCCAAATTACTCAAATTATTATAGAATGCTTTATTAATTTGATTTTATATTATATTGAATGACATCTTATGACCCTTTTTCTGGAAAGTGCTAGCTATATGTTCTTCTGAACAAACTAATTATGTCAGGTGGGATTAATTTGTGACCATTCATTTAATATTTCTTTTAAACAAAGTATATGGATAGAATTTCTAATGTTTTTCTCCTGAAATGCAGAATCCATATATGTGTATCTATCTCTGTCTCTGTATCCATCCCTACCTATCTGTCTACCTATCTACCTACCTATTTTTTCTTTTTATACATATAAAAATCTACCAAAGAAACACAATCACACATATCATTTGATGTCATCTCCATATATATCTACTATACATACCATTTAACTAAAAGTAAACAACTCAACTTTTTCCACAATGTTAACAAAAACATGAGTGATTCCCTTTGTATTCACTTTTTTCCATCACATACTAGCACGTATGTGATCTGTGAGAAGGAAAAATAGCTCTCACAGTTTACTTCATGGGCACTCTGTCACCAGAATCATTAAAATGATTTAATACAGGCATTCAGCAGTATTTAATAGTGGAAATTGCTGCAAGGCAACAGATTAACAGTTCATATTTCCTATCAAATTTATAACAATGAAAAAAAAAATGGATCAAATTATCTAGCTCAGTTCACATTTTATTATCAGAGCTTACTTTTGAAAGATTTTTGAAATTTTGTAGAAATGTATCTGTAGGCCAACGTGTATTCATTATTTTTAGACCAAGCTAAATACGAGGCAAAAAACAGGTTAAGTCACTATTAAGTTAGGGTAATATTCAGAATATATAAAACTTCTTCAGTCTCTCTCATTAAATATCTTATGCTGATCATGCTTGCATCTGACCTATCAGTCCTCTCGTAATTTCTTTTGGCAATGACGCCTTGTTATGTGTTGTCTAATTGTGAAAGTTACTATAATTTCATTTAAGTAACGGGTCACTGTTGAAAGAGCTTTTATCACGTGTTTTTTATCAACTCCAGATATTACAAGCTTAATATATTCAGCAATTTATATTATGATGAAGATTTTGTTTTTAAAAAGTTTTATCCAGACAGCAAATTAGATTTAAATTACATAGGTTATAAAAATAAAAATCTCTTGAACACATCTTTTGTTGAAGATTTCACGAGCTGAATAAGTGGAGGTAAAAGTTCTTTCTAAATATACCAGCAGAGGTTGTTGTTTAGTTGGTTTTGTTTCCTTTTTATCTATGATAGTTACTTTCTATTAGATTTGAGAAATCCAGAAGGACAGGAGGACTTAATAACTTAAGAGAGAGGGATTGAATGGAGACTAAAAGCTCTGAAGGACTGTAGGAAAGCTAAGTGCTTTCACAAGTTTCTCTTGTCCTTCCACTGTCATCTTAAGCTAGTCTGAGTTCAGATTTCAACTACTCTTCATCCAATTGATTCCAATAAGGCTGTGAGAATAACACAGGACATGTTTTTTTAGAAGAGACAGGTATGTCGATTGCACTGCTGACAGTTTAGCCACGTATTTCAGCAAAATTTTGCAGTAGTTTTACACACATGTTGGAAAATAAATGAAGGAAATAGCACTTTGCTGAGTTCTTTAGGATAATAAGGAGATAATAGCAGGGGAAGTTTGAAACATTTAATTGTCTATAAAAAATCGGTTACTAGTTAAAGCAACAGTCATTTCCACAGTGGCAGGGTGCAGTCTGATGACCTATTGAATGTTATTATGCAGATTGCTCCCAGAATTCTTTCCTTCTTCTAGGGGTTCAACACTTAGGAAAGATCAGTATTATAACTGGATGTGTACAATTCTGCTGGAAGAGATATTGCCCAGACATGAAGTCAAAGGAAGTACTAAGAAATTCAGAATTTAATTTATACTCACTTTAAGAAACTGATTATTTGCATTCTACAAGGAAGTGCCTCTGTCCCATTCAGATTTATGGAGTATTGTTCAGAAACAAGTTTTTGTGGCACATATTAACTTTCTTGCAAAAAGAACAGAAGAGAAGGTGCCATCACTGTAAAGACAAATGTACCCACTAGAAAGATCAGTGCTTTAGGCAAGAATTGTGATTTGAGATCAAATATTCCAATTATACACCCTAAGCAACTGTATAGTTTTTAGCTATACTTCTTGTGAAGTTTACTATGCTTTATTTCAAACAGTGAAGTATTCAGTGGAACTTTAGAGGATTTAGCTGTGTCTGGACTTTGTATTGAAACATTCCTCAGTATAAACCTTCAGTCAACCAGATCACAAAACTGTCAGAATGTATCACTGCTTTCCTCAGGCCTGCACAAATAAGTAATTTGGTTTTTCTTTAATGGAAACAGGATATGATAAAAAGTGATTAATACATGCTCGGACTCAGAGACAACTCAGAATAATGGAGTCCTTTCACACCAGACCTCTATAAACTTTGTTAAAATTATTCTGAGTCTTGATTTCCTCTTGTGGTGGTCATGGATGGTGTACATGCCTGCACCAACCTTCACATCATGACACACCAGACAAGGAAATGCAGGATGCAAATATACAGCACCTTCATAATGGCCAACAGCAGGGGGTTCCTTGAATAACCCAGAATTGTTGAGACAGACATAGTTGAATAAGAAAAGTGGCTTGTAGGAGAAAATTAAAAGATGCTAGTGCCTCAGATCCTGTAATTTTTTATGTGAAGTGTGGTGAGAAATTATTGTATAAGTATATATATTTTTATATATATGTATATATATGTAACTTCGACCCTCTTTTCTACAAAGAAATAGAAGGAAGATCTCTTTGTGCTGAAAAGCAAGTTCAGTATAATGACTTTTGAATAAAAGTCAGTAATGAACCATTTAGGACCACATCAACCTGCTGACATTGCACTTGTGAACAACAAAAGCAAAATTAAGATACCTAAAAACAAGTTGACACTTGAGCAGAAGTGGTTCTACTGACAATTGTGGTTGACTGCCAACATATATAAGGAAAAGTCTGTGTTGTCTTCCTTGTTTGCTCTTGCTTTCTTGGTGGCAATACTGCATGGTCTGAATCAGGGTAGAAAGACTTAAAGCTTTTGTCTGAAAGACTCACAAAAATCCAAAGTTCAGGATCTCATCTGAAAAATGCTATTTTTCTGTTATTTTTTGAAAAGACCAATACTGAAAAGTGGGCCAGTACATACCAGTGCAAAATTCAACATCACAGGCAAGAAATAGCTGAGAACTAGCACATGTTACTAAAGAGTGTTTCCGTACTAAAACACTGTGCCTCATGTGAAGCAGTAATCAAATCTGCTCTTCAAGCATGCGAAGTGCATGAACACAAATTCTCCAAATGTAAAATGGCAAAGCACTGGTGAGGGGCAGACTGAATGGAGTACAGACACTAATAAAAGAATTTTTGTTGTCCCCTTTTCTTGTTTTATCTTGCAGTGGTATCTCTGCGTATTTAATATATTTGTGCAACAGCTATATTTCATAGCACACACAAATTGAGAGTGTTTTTTGTGTATTGGTCTGTATTTCCCTTGTTTTCTCTGAAGCATATAGTTCCTCTGGAAAAAAATAATGATGAAGAGTGTGCTGAGACCAGAGGTATCACAGAGGAATTTCAGAGAAAGAACTGTAAATACTGCTGATGGAAACTTCAAAGAATTAAGACAATGTATGGAGTTAAGAAGGTGTATGGATAAATTTCAGGAAGAGGAGTTCATCAACCATTAATGACTCTCATGGACTACTCAGTCTTCTGAATGATGGACAATTTTGTTGCCTTTTTACTTTCTCTCCTCACATTATCCTGGATGTTGATATACCATACAAAACACTACAGATGAGAAATAAAGGCATAACAGTGGTCCATATTGTAAAAATTTAAAAATTTTAAAAATGCTGTTTCAGCTAACCTGGAGAAAGCCAATGAATTGGCAGCTCTTTACAAAAACAACCTCACATCCACTTCTGCCAAGGCAAAAGAAGTGACACAAACTGACCTCTTCTGAGTTATGGAGAATGCCTGTGATACAATAGTTATCCACATGGCAGATGGAGACTGTTGAAGAATCTGTGCACTGTTTTCCTGGGTGAATTAAACACTTCAATCAAATGTTATCTGATTTTAGGAAAAAATAAATCAGACAGGTAAGTATTTTGCAAAGATGTGCAGCTCTCAAGTGATGTACTACATCATCTCTAGTGAGGTACTACATCACTACTACTACAAAATGTACTACATCACAGCTGCTTTCTGTGAGTCAAAACAATGTAACAGAAATTTTCAGTTAAATGACAAAACTCTTTGAAATTATTATTACAACACCCATAACAATATCAGAATAATAAATCTTATTCTCTACACTAAAAAGTGTGGAACTGTATTTTGGGAACACAATATGTACAGAAATACTCAGTGCTCTATCAGGGACATTAAGAGAGAATAAACCAGTGAAATCTACCCCAGACTTTAGCACCAAAGTCTCTGTGCTTCTTGCAAGGCTGAAGAACAGTTTGACATCTCTTATTTTACAAGACACTGTCAAATGCTGGTAAGAAAAATTTATCTCTAAAAAGTGATCTGTTGTGCATGATTAGACATTTAAATGTGTGGCCACCTTTTTCCATTTTCCAGTGTACAACAATAAATACTCTTGTCTTCTCTAACATTACCTCCATGTGAATAACCTGTACTGTTCTTACTTTGTACAGTATATTTTTCTTAGACCTTCATTGTGTTATGTGCATACACACATGCAAAGATCTACTGCAGAATTTTCTGTTGAGATCCCCATTATCTAAAAAAACATTAGACTTGCCACCAACTAGAATATACTGCAGCAAAGGAGAACTGGAATATGCTCTGGATTTCCTAATGTAGAGTAAGCATTAACAGGCTTTCTGAATTACAACAGTCAGTCACAGTGTATCACTCGTACTGTCCTCATCCCAGTTAGTATTTAATGACTTATTCCAAGTGGCTTAGGTTCAATGGGAGACAGTGCCCTTTCCTGCCCTTTCCTACAAGCTAATATATAGGCCTCCCCTTCTCAATGTACTGACAATCTAATCGTACCTTACCTCTTCAGGACTTTAATCTACCCCCCTGGACCCTAATCTCAATCAAAATAGAGAATCATAAAGAAATGGTAAAAGACGTACAATAAGTGCCTGAAATAAGATCTCTGTTGGAGCATATCCTGATAAGAGGAATAAATGTAACCAAGACCACTGACAGTTGTCACTAGCGGGTAGAATATTGCTACTGATGTAGACTAATTACTTCAATATTTAGTGGCAAATGGATCAGGGAGAAAATATATTTTTTTCTTCAAATGCAAGAACATTCTGCTCCAGAGTTAGTTCTTAGAAATATATCAGATCAACTTCCTTTTCAGCAATTAGCAATTCAAAGAATGGCAAATTGCAGCCAAATGTTGTGCTTTGTTTAGTCATTGTCCCCAAGAAATTACGACCAATGGACAATCCAAAGGGGAGCCCAGTATTACTGAAACACATGTCTGAGACATGAAACATACACAGATTTCTTCGGTTTACTTTTCCCTGTACATTATACATAGTTTGTATCTATGGCTTTAAAAAGAAACAGAGTGGCAATTTTAACGCTGTGTAGAGCTTGCTCTTAGCTATGTGATGCTAAATCAAACAGTCAGCTGCACTCCAAATAAACTGAAGCAGTTCTATTCTGCCCAGGGTGCCTGGATAACGGTCACACACTAAAAGTTATGGAATTAATGGGTAGAGAAAAAAAAGGTAAGTTTCATCTCTGAGTTACACCTGTACATCAAATGTCTGCTTATCACCGGTAAAAAGAAAAAGTGTTTGTTTCTTATTGAAAAGGAATAAAATGCTGTCGGTCATGTGGGAGAGCAAGAAATTAAATGTGTGCTGAGGTGACTTGTTCTTTCAAAAAAGGTGTATGTTTTGGACAATAGCCTTCAACAAATACGAAGAAATTAATGATATTGGCAAGTGCCACTCAAAGCATCCTAATCCCAAGAGGAACAACTGTGATCCTTTCTGAACTTCTCAGGCTCTACATGCCTCCGCAGCTACTGACACAGGAGTAAATTGTATTTTGAAAGGCAATACATGTCTTTCCAAATTTGGCACACATAAGAGAGATATTTTTACAAGTGGTGCAGAAGAAACAACAGAATGATATGTGTGTGTAAGTTTTCTCTATGCTTTTCAACAATCATAAAAGCAGCATTAATGCAATGTCTGTTATTCTTTTTAGCTTTGTTGTTGCTTTTAGAGAGGCATGCGAGAGGAAAGACCCACAAGGAAAATGTTTCTGCACTACTTTCTTGCAAGTACTGCAAAATTACCCAGTTGTTCCCATGTAAGACCTGAACTGCAAGATGCAGTTGGTAACTCTTCTTTTATTGAACTGTGAAATTCAGCTGATTAATTGTCTCAGATTAGGAGGCAGAAAACATAGTCCATGTGAAATTCTGATCCAGCAGGTTTATCATCACAGAGGAAAGTCATAGTCTGTCCCTCAGTATTTGCTTGGAACTCTGAAGGTTTCACCTATGACACATGAAGTGCTGTCCCCAATAAAATCAGTATCAAAATTTCCATTTGATTTCAATGAGGAAAGGATTTCAGTCCTGTTCCAATGCTTGGGCTATATGGTTCTTTCAGTGTCTCTACAGGGATTTGAAGTTGGAAGTTATTTGAAATTCAGAATCTTTTGTAGCTTGGAAAGCATCTGACACTAAATACTGTAAAATTATTAACTTTTCTATTACAAACTTTTAAAAATTAATTTCAAAGTATTACCTTTATCTTTTTTTTGGCATGGATTATTTACATAATCCATATTTTTATAGCTAATAAAAATCAGTTGAATGGCATATTTATTTTTTATAGGGTGCAGGAAACGAATGATAGATTTTTCAGAATATGTATTATACAGTGGGAATATTTTTATAATTCATAGAAAATAAATTTCTTTGTGATACACAATTATTTTTTGAAATTTTCCCATTTTAAAAATTCCTTGTCAAGTCATAGAAATTACAGTTTGTGGGTAATCTATTATATTTTTGTATACTGAAGTGCACATTAAGCTGCCGACTTCATTGGCAAAATTTGTTATATCTCCCATGCAATAGAATTTTATAAGTAAAACATAAGAAATTAAAAGAATTTAAGAACACTTTGATCCAATTAGACATGTAAACATTGCCTGAATTATATAGACTTGAGGTGTATGTCCAAATAAGAAACAAGCATAATTAAGTAGTATTTCATTTGTTTCCTGCAATAAAAATCTGAATTAGATCCAAAGCATTTGGCTGAGCATCAGAACTTATTCAGTGCTTGACTTCAGCCATATTACAGCAAGTGTGGTTCCCAGATTCATGATCTCAGGGAAGGGTGACATACCTCCTGATAACGTATGTTCAGAGCAACAGTATGTCACGACTAGATTGACAGCAAAAAGGTATGTCTCAATATTTAGTACATATGTTTGAGTAACCACGCATAACCTTCTTTTGGGATCCAGAGCACAAATGTTTATTTCTTTTGAAGACAAATATCTTCCTGTAAGCCTTAGAAGAGAGGCTTCTACCTGTATAACAATGCATTCACTTGGGTACTCTGCCAGGAGTTACAGATTTGTTTCACCAACCTTTGAACATCTATTATGTAGGCAACTATATCTGAAATATTCACCTAGGCTCTATTAATAACCAATGAAGATAAACAGAAAATTCTAGGAAGCAGTTCCTTCGATCTGATTTAGACAAATACCTCAGGAGGAGATGAATCCTTCCCTGACACACACACGCTACAGGACCATGATTACTCCCATGAAGGAGGTCCAATTAGATGTGCATTGTACTGTTTTCACTCACTTTGGTGAAACACTGCATCTCTTTAAAGACCACTAACTCATCCTTAAGATTCATTGTGGGGATTGAAAAAAAATATTTTCACTGAGTTTTGGGCTGAGGGGGCTGGTTTTGTTTTGAAGTTGGCTGTTACTTTTTTTCTTCTTTCTTTTTTTTTTCCTTTGCAACACATCACGTAACAGAAGTAATGTGTACATTTTTTTTTTTTTCCTAAGGAGAGAGATATTTAATCATGGTTGCAAGGTTTTTATATCTCTATGCTCTTAATTGGCAAAAATAAAATTCATCATTGATATACTTTATTAGCTTATTTATTTGGGCAGCCATTTGTGTCTGTTTTCAGAAACTAGCAGGGTTTTAGATCCAAAAACTCAGTCAGAAAGGCTCCTAAAGTACATCAGTAAGCAATGTTATGCACATCAAACTTTTTATGACTGGTAAAACTAATATTTAGTGCACAAATAAGTAGTTAAGCTCTGAGGTGTTTTAGTTTTCTATGTACCTTTAAAAAACCCATCCTCTCAAACAAAATAGTGTTTAATTTTTCACTGAAATTTGAAAGTTTTAATAAGTGTATTCTGGGCATCTTTAAAAAAAAGGTGAAAAACACACAGTGGCATTTTAAAACCTAATAATGCCTGTTAGCTTATAAGACAGTACAAAAAACTGCTTTCAAAACCAAAGTCCATAAACGGAAGAAATTAATCAGGAGAGATGGTCATATATCTAGCGTTTGATTTTTCTCTCTGTCCTCTTTTATTTAACCATTTTAGACATATCATAGTTGTCTAACTCAGATGAGATGTTTGTATTTTAGATGCATAAAATTAGGAAATACGAGTGCCGCTTAAAGTACACAGTGTTCTCCTAAGTTGTCAGGGCTAAATTTCCAGAGCACTGGAATCTAAATGATACTTCAGCATTTATGAGAAGCTGATAAAATGCTTCAGAAACAGAACCAGCCTCTATCAACAAAAATTGCTGCAAATTATGGATAGTTTTGCAAATGTTGCATATACAAGATAAACTCTACCAATCTGAAAATGCACCGAGAATTCATTCTTTATGTTCATGTTGGTATGTAACTACAGTTTCCACTAATATCTGCATGGCTTCTTCATCCTTTTAGTTAAAAAAATTATCTACTAACACTATCATCTTTAACGTGTGTCTAGCAAACATGAGAAAACATTGTGAACACATCACTGGAAAGATTACCACGTCAAAGAGAGTATCTGCCAATGTCAAGAGGCATCCCAGACCCCATGGCTCACAGTTGTTATAACAGTATCTGTGTTACCATATGAGGTACTAATCAAGATCAGAGCCAAAGTGTTTGGCAAAGTAAAACGTCATCTCTGCCAAAGAGAGCTTACAACATAATTAAGGAACAAATACAACACTTCATTGTAACAGAAAAAAGGAAGGAAATAGAAGCCTCAAGGAGAATATCAGTGGTTTCATTTTAGTGTTTTTATGTGGTTGGTGAAGTGCTGAGGCAAACAGATCACAGCTATCTAAAAGCTGTATGGAAGGAGTGGCTACAATAAGAGAAAATACTCCTCCCAAAACTGGCTAAAAGCTTTTGTAATGGTAGAGCAAGCCTTTTCTCCAGCTCATTGACAGAGTTTTTGCAGGTAGTTCTGGAAACAAACTACCGTTTGTAGTACAGGCACTACTGATAAAATTACAGCATTCCAGTTCCTCAGTAATACTTAGTGAGCAATACAAGATACATTCAAAAACTAAATGATGATTGCTTTTTTAAAAGTGTGGGATACTAGGCAGCAGATGACTTTACCTAGATATAGCAAAGACAGCCAAGTGGAAATCTTAAATATGGGGATATTTCTCAATTCTACGCAAGTTTTTTGATGTTTGGGTTTTGAACATACTCTTAAATTTTTAATTTTGTGGTTTTGCTGTTGGTATTATGGAAAACAACTTCAAATTGTATGTTTTATCCATTGCTTGAAATCCTATAACGCATATGTAAAAGTGCCTACCTAGATTCTTCTCTAGAACCAGCAAGTGTTCTAGGAAGGAGAAATATCCAATCAACCTCTTGCACCAAAAGGAAAGGGCTATGTCAGAGTGACAACAGTGGACTTGATAGAAGGCTTGTTACCAAAAATGTTCTTCGATGTATTGCATCCCTGACCTAGTTGGCAAAAGGAAAGAGATTGCAGAAGTTTGACCTTTCTGTTGAACAGGCTAGCTGGCTGTAGAGCTACAATTTGTGACTTTTCAATGGTACTACAGCATGGAAAACAGTAGGTCATTAGTGCTGAGTAGAACCCCAAATATTGTATTATTGTAGAGAAAAGCAGGGTATAGCAGCTATTCATCTTTTAGTCATAAATAATGTAGGTTTATACCTTGTTTTAATTTTGTTTAATTAAATATATGTTAATTGTAATCTTTGCAAGAGGCAAATGGGGCATAATTTCAGGTTAATGTAAGCAGGTGCAGCTCTACTGAAATCAATGTTTACTCAAGGTCTG
Organism: Aquila chrysaetos chrysaetos; assembly: GCF_900496995.4. NCBI lineage: Eukaryota > Metazoa > Chordata > Aves > Accipitriformes > Accipitridae > Aquila > Aquila chrysaetos. Next base: position 13,835,672 of record NC_044017.1, read on the forward strand.
AATTGGGCCTTTTTTGAATAATTCATGAAGAAAATGTATATCTATATCATCCTAATTCCTTTTCTCCCAGGAAGTTTTGAAATAGAACAGTTTCTTCTGTATATCAAATGCAGATTAATGTTTTCCTTATTTAGTCAATACTTCCAATTGAAATCTGAAAATAACAATTCCACAGAAGCAGAGAACTACTTACCAGTTGAATCTTCAGTATGACAGTAATTTTTTAACAGAAGATGTCAGCTGAGTGTATTTCTAATCTATTTGAACTTGTATTTGTATTACTTATTAATTTGACCGCTTGTCTTTATTTACACAAAAAATAATCTACCACTCATTTCCTTTCTCCAGAAAAAGATAAACAATAAGCTCTTTCAGCTTAGTGAAACTGAGAGATTAAATGCAAATGCACCTTGGAAAAATAGTTTTTCAACTCCCATCAGCAAAGCAGTATATTAGTCAAGCTTTATTACTTCAGGTTTTGTTATTACTTCAACATTTGTTACAGCAACTTTATACAGCACATTTGCAAAATGCATAATAGGATCACTGAATGGAATAGAGCAAACAATAAAAATTATTTGGCTTCAGGAACTAAATTATTTATTTATAAACATGTTAATAGCAAGTCTTTGGTAATAATGAGACTATATAAGAATGGGGTTATCTTTTGTTCCCATAAATTTATGATGAAAATAAGAATCCCTTTATAAATCTTAATAACACACACTGATGTGCATACCAAATCTATCTTCTCCTTGCCTTACACAGGCATAATGCTTGACCATTTTCATATCAAGTATTTTATACTTGACAAGGGCAAAGTGCTTGTTCTGGAAAGGCAAGGGGAATGGGAGGAGTCTTCAGAATGGTTACAAAATGCTAAATTGTTATGAAAATGCAGGGACAAAGAAAACCCTTACAGGCTAGCAATTTAAACTATGCATGTCAATTTGATTATGATTCTTAAACTGTAGTAATAAAAATAATAATTTTAAAATAGTAACTTTTACAGTTTATGTAATTGTCTTCTATTGCTAATTCTCAGTTCAACTGAGAATATTAGGTAGATGGATCTTTATCAGAAGCATTTTTTTCCCTTACGTAATATTGTTTGTGGAACAGAAGCAAGTGTTAAATTTGCTTTTAAAACAATATTCTTCCTTGCTTAAAGTATTTAACAAATTTGTATTTTTACAACTTTATTGTAATTCCAGAAATCACCAATCATGTGACCAACAGTTCAAGGAATATTTCAGAACTTCCTTATACCTCCTAAAGAAGCAAAAGATAGTAATGCCACAGGTATTAAAAGATATAGTGACACAGGTCTATCATTAACCCATCAATTCTAGAAGCTTGATTCTGCAAGGGAAATTTTTTACAGATGTCAGAGATTGCTCAAGCAATCCTATATATATATATATATCTGCCAATTCATTATGCCTCATAAGTCTTCCACTCACCTCCCTTTCCCCAGAGAAAGACTATTGGTCCACTGTCTTTATGTAGGATTTCTCATAAATACCCAATTTACATTCTTATTTAGCATTTTCTGCTAGTTGAAGGTAAAAGAGATGAAGGAACTGTTACTGGAAGTGTGAAATTGAGAACTAGAAGTAATATTCAACTGGAAAAAAGTCAAGGGACAACAAAACGTTTTCCCTTTGATGACACTGATAGAATGAGGTCTTTATGTTCTCTACTTGAATTCAAAGCTCTTCTAGCAACCTAGAAAAACTGCAAATGCGTGATTTGTGAAGAAAATATCAAGTTCAATAATCTTTCTCAACTTGCCTTTGAGAAATCATCCAAGCTGGTGTCTCAAGCAAAATGTGTCAAATGAAAAAGGATAGACTTTCATTTCCAGTGACACATAAAAACCAGCTCATGGCCTCAATCCATTTGCCTCTGACCATGTTTTTAGAATTCAAATATGCCACAATAAAACTTTCCATGTATGTCTATTAATAATCTAGCTGTTGCAAAATAGCTTCTTGAGCAATTGAAGTGTGCTGAAGTACACATACTCATTTTGAGAAAGTTTTTAAGAAACTTTACTGATTAAAAAGTATGTAGCTTCTCTGTAGAGTTTTTGATTTCTCATTATTATGATCAACATCATATAAAACATATACACATCTGCAGTTCAAGGCAGAATTTAAAGTATTCTATCAGAGAAAGAAGACTAGACAATGTATGTAGTGAAATTAAATGTTATACAGTGCTGAATCTTGTACAGAAGAGTTGCAATTTCTGTGTTTGCCTAAGTCAAGATCGGTCCCAAAATATCACAAAATCAGAGTAATAATCTTTACACGGTGGGTTGTTTGTGGGTTTTCTTTTTTTTTTAGTTTAACTTGTGTCTGAAGAAGTACGTAATTTGTGCATCAGAACAACATTTTTCCTCTGACTACTTTCTACATTTGTATTTTTGTTCATTTGAAACATATCACTTCAACCAGCAGAATGTAAATCAGGAAGCTGTGAAATGAGACTAAAGATTCCTTCTAAGAGATATAACTATGCTAAGCTGGAATTAAAAAAGGGGGTTTATAGTTTTCTAGAATATGAAAAACTATTGCCAGCTGGAACTTTTCAGCCTCTTTTTGTGGACCAGGAAGAAATCGGGCATAAACATTAATTACAGAAGGACATGATTGCTTAGTTTAAGGTGTTAATGAGAAATTAAAACACAAAAAATACAAACATAAAATAAAATGTGTATCTCTGGTTAATTTCTTAAGGAAGAAAATAGCATCCTAATGATATTGAAAAGCTTTTTCATCTTAACTGTGAAATACAATCAGTTTGTCAAAACATTGAGATAGATACTGAAGTTTGACTCCAAGATATCACTGAAGGCATTGTTATTTTACTCTGAACTGCAAATTTTAAAGTCTTAATTGGGAAGCTGTGGAGTAGGTGTGATATGCCTGAATTAATTGATGAATTGCTTGTTTGATTAAAGTATGATTAAACAGATTTATTTTTATTTCATATTCCATAAATGATAAATGACTCTAAAACTAGTTCTGTAATTAAGTTACACATACAGTAAATGAAGAGATTAATGTTTAATTAACTAAGGTCTTAACTATAGCACTTGAGACTCTATTCATTGAGGAAAATCTACAGTAGCTATGCTGGCCTAACAGTTTTTTCATGGAACTTTTGTAAAATGGAACAATTGTGTATGAAGAATTAGGCTAATTACTGAGATGGCTGAAGAGTTATCTTTTTCCTTCTTCCAAAAGAAGACACTTGTAGGTGTAGATTCTTCCTTGTTGTAAATTATAGCTGCTTCTATATTGATGAAAATTAACTGATTTCCATCACACAAGATTCTGATGCTAAGTTCGTTAGATAGCTGCTGGGTCAAATTGACCATGACTCCACAACTGCATTATGATTATATTGCATTCATCTTTTACTGAGTAAAGCTGAAAAAAGATCAACCTGGAGATTTTGAAATGTGGTTTCATTCAAGTTGAGAATTAAACCTGGGCATCCTTATATTCTCTATGAAAGAAAATTCCCTTTAGTTACATCTTTCACTTTGTTTTAGAGTTTTTATGTTCACACATAAAGTGTTCAAAGCATGAATGATGAGCAATGTGTTTTGAAAGAAAAACATTAAATGTTGAATTCTGGAAAATGACATCTTGTCATCACTAATGTTTAGACACAGTGTGGTTCTATACATGTCTTGATATAAGCCACAGAGCGTAATGGATAAGTGAAAGTGAATTCAGAGGGAGGAAATGAAAAAAAAATCCAGCTAAAATTAACGGAAGATTTAAAAATTACTTCAGACTTTTTAAAATTCTCTTTCTTGCCCGTCAGAGGTAGGGGTGTAGGTAGAAGTCAATGCATCATGCAGATCAATACCGGGATTTGTGGCTGGTTGTGTCACCAGGGCTTTGGTTTCTACAACCACAAGCTCTTTGGCTAATACATCCTGCTGGGGAGAGATAAGATCCACCTATCTAGAAGAAGCAGGAGAATCTTTGCTAGCAGATTGTGCTTTAAACTAACAAACTTAGGAGGTAGAGTTCAAAGCTGTGATACCTGTGTATTCATAAGCAGCAGAGTGGATAAGCACATGTACCAGAGTAGTGAGAAATGCTCTCCAACCCCTTCCAAAGGCAAGTGCAGCCACCTCAAGTGCATATATACCAATGCATGTAGTCTAGGCAACAAACAGGAGGAACTGGAGTTCTGTGACCAGTCTGGGACTTATGATGTCATAGGAATCACAGAAACTGGTAGGAAAACTCACATGACTGGAGGACCACAATGGATGGCTACAGATCCAAAACCATGCGCGAGCTACTATGAAAAACATTAACTCTGTACGAGGCAAAACCAGTACAGAGCTGCATTGATGATCTGTCTGAATCTGGAAATAAATATTGAGCCAACCCATCTAAAGAAAAGAATTCAGCACAACTGAATATTAGAGAAGTAACCACCTGGGAAAAGTGAAACTGCAGTACTTTTGTGTGAAATATACAAAGAGTAAATTCTAAATTGTTTTTACTAGCTTTACTTGGTTTTATTACCCATGATCTTAAGCCTGTGGTTTTATTTTTAAATTAATAAACAGAAAAACAGTATAGTTCCAAAAATAGGTAGGTATTTCTTTTAAATTGTTTTAATTAATTGTTCCTATATAGTAAGCCACATGAAAGTTCAACATCTATCTCTTCAGCACTGGAGCATTTTGGTGCTTCTAAAATATTGTCATGGTTGCAGAATACAGGGTTTGAATTTAATACTAACTGTGAATCTTACAGTGAGGTCATAGCTTAACAAGCCCTTATTTCCATTTTCATTGGAAATAACAGCATAGTCACAACCAAGCAAAATCATGTATGCTCTGAGATCTCAGGGCAAATATAAAATAATCCCTGTCAGTGGTCCATATGTGATCATCAATTCAAGGATCCATAAAAAGACTTTAAGAATTGTATTTTTACACTTTCAATTTTCTGTTCAACACACTTGGCAATGCTAAACTATTTCATGCTAATGAGTCATTTCTATTCTGAACTCAGACTCATTTGGTATTAAAACCCTGGCATGGGAATTTTACTAGCCCATAGAGAACTATTTTTTTTTCTCAGCTGAGCTGGATAACAAAGATCTGATAACAATACTAACCAAACAAAAATTAGTTTTGTCATAAGATTACGAATTGCCATTGTAACATTTCCAAGCTCAGCAACTAAATATATAAAATTAAGCCTTTCTCATCACATTATCATAAAAAAAATTGACCATGAGTAGCAGTATCATCATGAAATTGATTATGGCAATGTATCTTTCCATTTTACATTCAGAATTAAGAAAAAAATCAGAAAAGTTTAGATGAAGCTGTCAGCTGTACTTGCATTGGTATTTCAGTTTCAACATTTATATTTCAAATACATAAATATATGATTATACATTCAAACAATTTTACAACCTTCAACTGACTTCAAAACAGAAAAACTTTCCTCTTTGGGAGGCTGACAAGAGGAGGAAGTCTTGGGGTTACTGGGAGTCCCAAACTCAAAGTACATTTGCAGCAATTACAAGACAATTAAGAGAGAGCTTTGGTGTTGATTTGACTTGAATAAATGTTAAAACATGCATTATTTACTATTATATTGTTGTTTTCATTATTGTTTCTTTATAGAGCTCTTGACTTGGGGTTTAATCCCTTTGCAAGTCTATACACACACAGTAGGTTCCTATTTACAAGTGGCATGTTTAAGAATATAGCCAAAGAATGGCATAGAAAATCAGTACTAAAATCCTTCCAGTTCCATGTGTAGTTTCTGACAGGAGCAATGCAGATTGAAAGAAAGAGTATAAGAACAGGACACGTGTAATGATGTTTTCCTAGATGCTTGCACTCTTCCAGTGTATAATGATTTGTGACTCAAGGTCTTCCTGATCCAGATGTGATTTCTTTCTATTTAATAGACCTCAAAGGATTTTCCTTTAAAAATCTGTCCAAATCTTCTTTTGAACATACATAAACTTAGAACACTCAAAATGTCCTGTGGCAAACAGTTCAATAGCTTAACTGTGTTTTGTGTGAAGAAGTATTTCCTTTTATTTGTTTTGAACCTGGCACCATAGATCTTTCACTAGGAAAGAGTAAACAACATTGTCCATGACACTCTGGTTTTTATAGACCTCTATTTTAACCTCCTGTAGACTTCAGACCAAAAAACCCTGGTATAGATTCACTGCTATTAGTGCTATTAAGCCCTTCATCTTCTTACCCCTGCAGTATCTGCATCAAGTAAAAACAAGGTATTTCCTCTCATTTTAAGCCAGAAACATTGTGTCACAAAGTGCAAAAAATCCAGTTTTAGCCTACTTACAGTTCAAATGAGTTCTTGCTGTAGACCACTAATATGGCAATAGAGAAGTCTGGCGATTCACTTTTCCTTTCTCTAAGATGTCATACTGCATATCATTAAATGCAAAAACATTTTCAAGGTTTGCTGGAAGGCAAAATGGTAAAATTATAGCCTTCAGATATGTCTTCACCTATTTCCATATTCTTAAATGACATTATATCTGCTTACATGTATAAAATACTGTTAATTGCCCAATTAATCTGTTTTCTTATTTTTCTCCTGTTTCAAGCAATTTCTGATTCCGATGCTCATTTTCTGTGCTTTTAGCCTTCACACAGAAATTTAGCATCCATGGAAAACAACCATAAACCCACATATTTTTCTTCCTTTTCTTGTACATTGCTCACTGCCAAATAATAAAAGGTAATAATAACTTAGATCAATAGTACTTAACAAAAGTTACGTAAAACCAAAACACTACGACTGCACATAAACAGATTTGGTTCATGCTCATTATGACTTCTATATTGTTTGATTTTTCATGTCCAACTTCAGAGTCCAATTCAGAAGAAAGATTCCACAGAGGTTGTTGAAACATTATGTTTTCCAGGACAGGAAATAAGATGGATATATATTTGGAAGATGCAGTTCACATAGCAATTGCAAAAAAATATATAATGAGTAGACCAGATTTTTGTCTCACAAAAATACTCTGAAGTCAATACAGCTATAAAAATTTATATGTGCTTAACTTTTCTCATGTTTTGAAGCTAAATGAGATAAGCAGTTCTTTGTTACTATTGACTTTCAGATTAACATCCTGCTTTCTTTATGAAATACTCATCTCTTCTTAGTGTTGTTTTTGCATGTGTTCTCATTGTGTCAAAAACAAATTCTGTCCACAAATAGCATTTACTGTCTTTCTAAACATGGCAACAAAAATATACATGCTTTGGAGCTAGCAAAGACATCTATAAATCATGTGTTGCAGCAATACCATCAACTTGTGAATTGTTCTGAAAATATTTTGTATCTATCCCTGTTGTTCTCTTGATCATGTGAAAGGCTGATAGTGAATGCACCTGCATGGACCCTGGCAATTATTTAATTTAGAAAATGTGCTTCTGAACAGTGGTCTACCATGTTGTTATTTGTGTTTGTAGCTATGAGAAAGTGAAAATAATCACTTGGGCAATTCATCATTACCTCTATGAATTGTCCAGAATGTCCAGAGGTGCTTTGACTGATACTTGCCTAAGTCCTCTGGCATGATTCCAAGAGAATTTCATATGTATCACAGGAAATGAAGATTCAGTCAACATGAAAACTTCTAAAGATACTTTTGCAACTTTCTATAATTCACAGTGGGGGTACTGGGCATAGTGTTACTTCATCATAGGATGGATAAGAGTTACAGTGAGTTTTATCTGAAAACCCTGAGGTCTTTGTTTGGAAACCCTAAACATATTTTTCATTTTTGTGACCAGGAAGAGGATATATTACCTTAGATCAAAAAAGCTATTTGTGTGATTTGAGTTTATAAATATTTCCCCTATTTCTTAACACATTTACTTGTGTACATATGCAGTGCAGATTGGACAATGAGCGTTTAAGGAAAAAAAATAGTTAAGTAACTGCAAATGCATTATTGTCCTACTGAGGTAGATTGATTTACATATATGTCATTTCAGAGGTTTTGTGATTATTCCAGTCATAGTTCTGTCTCCCCTGTCTATACATCTCCTTCACTTAAGCTTTCTAGGTTCCAACCCCTTTGCCTGACTGCCCCTTCCCAGCACTACATTCTGGAGTGTGCATCACATTTTCCACAGTATTCATACCTTATGAGGTCTCTTTTATCATAAGATGTCAAGATCTTTTCAACTCCAGACTTAAAAATTATTAAAAACAATTATTAATGAAATACTGAATTTTCCAGGAGCTTTTTTTGTACTGTGTGTAGGTACTCTCATATTTTTTTTGTTCTTTTGCCACTGATGAAGTATTTCATACTGACTCTAATCCTGAACAAAAATTATTATGCTATCCTCTATAAATGATTAATATCACCTGCCAAGACATTTCTCTGCAACATTATGGTTGTTTCAAAGTTTACATCTTTAGTTTTATTTTCTACTGTGTTTATCCAGCTCTTAATAAATTGTACCTCAACAGAGGTAACATATAACACTGTCAGTATTTAGCTGAATAAACTGAAGATCTGAATATCTTCTGTTTATGAAAGGTGTAATTTGTTAACTTTGCAGCTCTTCCCGTGAGTTAAAGTGTAATTCCAATTCTAGACCTACTGTCTTCGCCAAGCAGAAAAATAGACTCTGCAAGAAATATGTTCTATTATGACAGTGACAGCAAGTGTCTCTTCCATAAGAACATTGCTATAATAAAATTATAGTCTAGGTGTAATCTATATTATTACATTTCAAAGATTTATCCAATGTTTCTGTTTTACTTGTCTAAGGAATAGTAGCATTTTTATTCCCTCTCTTCTTTTTATATATGACAAAAAGTTGCATAGCCATACTATATAAAACTAAACTCATAAACTAGTCATAAAAAGCCACTGCAAAATAAGAATTTATTGTAAGAATATATGATGCATCATATGTATCATATATCATGCATACCAACTCTGACCAGTTGCAACAAGAATATTTTCTGAGATTATTTGCTCATGTTCTAATCTTAGAAAGCTTTGTTTGTTTGTTTGGGGGGGGGGTGATTTTTTGTGTGTTTGTTTGTTTTTTGGGGTTTTTTTTCCTCTTTAGTGGAACAAAATTGAATTGTTCCAAAGACAGTTTTACCTTTGTGAAATTATTCAATTGAGTTTTATGGCTGAGAATAATTAATGTTACTGTTCCCTTGCCTGTTCTGTTCTAGTAAAATCCAGACTAAGCTGTTAAAATCAGTATTTTTCTAAAGTTACCATATAGATTGATTTTTTTTTTTTTCATGGTTTATGTGACTATGAAATTAGCTCTCTGTGACTGTACTCTTCTGAATGTAACCTAAGGTCCTTCTGTTTTGGATTTGAAGTGTAGTGCTCTGATTTGAGTAATTTTTGTTGTTGCACACTCAAAAAATAAATAGTTTTTATAAATAACAGTTTAACTTCAGCTACCACCCATGTATTTAGCCATAAGTGGAACAGTAGACCACCTCTTTAGGGGATGCTCCTTAAGTTTTTAGACAAATCACTGAGATCATTTGTTACTTGGTGTAAAGGTATCATGTTCACTGTAAAATAAAAAGTGAGGGTTGGCTCAACAGGAAAGCGTCACTTCAGCAATGAAACATGTTTTAACTATCTATTTTGGTATTTCATTTTACATTAATGTACATGATAGTTAAATGCAACTTCTGCAGGGTTTATGCTTTGAGTAATGTGGAACTCCTCAGAGATGCTGACTGAATACTCATGAGCAAAATCCATGAAGCTCATGATAACTACTGTCATTTTATTTTTCCCAAGAGTCAATCAGCACCATGATGAATTGATCCTTAAGTCAATTCATGTTGTCTTTTCTGGATTTTCCTGAAGAAATTGGGAGAACATTTTCCAAAGGAACATTCCTGGTTTGCAAGAGCTTTCAGCATTAGCAAACAGCTATACAGATTACCTTACCTATTCCTGACCTGTTAAAACTCTTGACATTCCGGAAAAGCCTTGAGACTATTCTTACTTCTTGCCAAATTACGTATGTAGAAGTTGTAGCTAGTTAACAAGCCAGTGATTGTATTTAAGTAAGGCTTGATCCTATGAGGTCTTTCAAATTCATCTCAAGTGGATCAGGAAGGTGCTTGAAAGTGATGCTCATACTGCTGTGGGTCTACATATTAAGCTTTTGGTTTGGGTTTTTTTTTTTCCTTATTTGTTTTGAGGATTTTTTTTGACTGTCATATGCCTTTTATGCTGAAAGATCTATATGAATGGATTCTTATATTAATAGCCTACTTACCCACATTATATTAGAAATCTAGGCCCAGACCAAGTTCACTCCTTCACTATAAATAATTTTAGTAACCATATTTTTATATGGTTGCCCAATTTTTGCATGTTTAAATTCATCAGAGAAATCCTAACCCCAGCTTTTCAGTCTCCTTACTCACCTTTGCCATCACCTCCCTATCTACAGGATAACAGGATCTAAAAAGAACTGTACCATACGTGGACACACGCAAGGAAAAAAAACCAAAAAAACCCAAGTTTAAAGTTTCCTAGATTCTGCATTTGCTGATAAACCTTTACTGTTCCTTGTGAATTTTTACATCTTCATTCCGTGATGTTATCCATTTGCAGGATCCAATGGCACTTTGATATTTAAAACAGAATTAATAAGAAGCTTGGGAAAATACACAGTATATTTGAAAAAATTAGAGAAAAATATACCTCGCCAGATCTAATAGCCTGGGAGAGGTAAGGCTGCTGCAATACACACATATGTACAAGGTGGATCCCTCCAGCAGCGGTCCCTTGGATCCTAGCTTTCCCAATTGCTGGCACCTGGACATACAAGCCCCCAGGGACACAGCCCCACTCCAGTTGCTGGTAGAGACCATTATGCACACACATACTCACAGAAGTGGCCAGGCCTCCCTTGATCCCATAGCTGACAACCCTCTGCTCTCATCCTTACACACACAGATGTTCTCACACCCAGAGGCGTCCCTTGGAGACCCACTCCTCCCCTCACTCCCAGGCCACTTCATCCATTCACCAGCTAGTCCAGCTTGATCCTTGCTAATGATCACACACTTACTCACACACCTGCATTCATTCTAGAGATACGTGGGCCCTCCAACCCATGGCCTGACTCCAGCTGCCACACTCCCCCCCCCGCCCCTGCACCCACCCACACACCGGATAGAGAGCCTTCACCCACGGAAGAGTTAGAAAGGAATTTAATAAGAAGACAAGACCTCACCAGACAAGCATACTGATCAGCAAACAATTTACAGGTGACTGGCCCTTTTTATACCCTTACTGCTCTATTTTTGCACAGTAGATTCTTCCAAAATTCCCTACCCCCTTCCCTTTTGTTGCTCCCCTAAACATCTCATAATAAATTCTGTGCAATCCGGATCCTCTCTTCTCCTGCATCCCGTAATTAGTCCCATACCCCTGGGCAGTAATGCACCTCATTGTGCAAGGCGATCTGGAAAGCTGGTCCCCTTGACTATCTTGGTGGGTTTCACACCTGGATCATGGGGCTGATGGCTCTGAGCCACCTGGAAGATGCCCAGACAATGTGTTGGTTCCCTGGGAGTCCTTAGTTTGGGTTCCTGCCTGCCGTTGTTCACTCTGTGCTCCTCTGGGCTTGTGGAGTTGGGCCTTTGACAGAATGGTGGCTGCTGTGATGGGCATGGGAGTAGCCCACCAGGGTGTTATTTGGGCTCCTCCCCCATTGCCTCTCTGAGCTCTTTTGTGAGGCTGTACATGAGCTTTATCACATAACCAAACAAAAAATTACCTGTTTTTCTTTGGGGAACCACTAATTTAAATTGATTTACGTGTGTGTCATTTAAAAATAGACAAATGTGATTCTAAATAAGAGGAAGATCAGGTATCTCAAGAAATAGCAACAATTAAATCCTGCTCTTCTGCAGTACTGATAAACTGCAATAATAGAAAATAATAGATATGTGTTCCCTCAGACAAAAGAAAAAGAACTGAAGTAGGAAAATTACTAGGTAAGCTTAGTTACCTACAATACAAGTATTCTACCACAAACTTTTCATGAATCTGATATAAATATTCTGGTCCTATTGATGTGAGTTAACATCCTATTCAGGAAATATTGTTATATTCCATCCCTCCATGGATCTTTCTATGAGTTTTAAAGTGTTTTCTTGTCATTTTTCACCAACTCCCTACATATCTGCTTCACAGAGGAGACGATAGCAGTTTTGCTCTCTTGCTTAACAGTAGCCATGTGGTATAAGACCTAATCACCTGTGGTAGTGTCTTGATTCTGAATATGATCAGGCAAATATCTAGACTGTATCATAGATATCCCTTATTTAAAGAACTCAGCCTACTGTCCTCCAAATATCTGCAGTTCATAGAGTTCCTGAAGTAGACAAAGTTATTATGAATTTACCGTTAAGAGTCCTCACAGATTGCATCTACCAATCTTCAACCTTCATAGATTGCATTTTGATGATCTCATGTGATTTCTTCTGAACCTTTGTAAAGCCTCACCATCTGACGTGTCCTTTGGCTGGAAGCGTCACTCTTCTAACTGTCTACTGGGTAAAGAACTACTCCCTTTGCTTCCTTTGAGTTTGTTTCCTCCTAGTTTAACTTGATGTCCCATTAATTCACCCTCTCCATGTCAGTCTCATTGTGCTATAACACTCACACTGAAGGAGTGAAATCCATGTACATGCAGTAATGTAGCTAATTTAAGTCCTTACTGAACTGAGATTTTACTGTTAAAAAAACCCAAACACGTACTAAACCCCATTATTCACAAATCTCACCTATTATACACCTATTATACACCTATTCCTATGTGTATAAATATGAATACATATATATAAAATAGTCTCCTGTGCTATTTCTTCTCCTCTGTTATTAACTTTATTTAAATATTTAGTATAGGCAGACAGGGAAATGGGTTGAATGCATGAACATTTGGTTTGGAAAAGTCTCAGGGACAGTTTGGAGGTCTTTCTAAACCCTCTGAACTGATTTTGAAGTAAGTGAAGAGCATGGGAAATGGGGTTATAAGGTGAGACTGATGTTATCATATCTTATTTCCACCTGTGAGAATATAAAAATCTTCAATTCTGTATTGGAGGACTTGTAAAACCAAGGAATTTTGGACTTCAGTGAAGAAAATAAATACTTAAAATGACAATGAGATATAATAAAACAGTCAAATCACAAAATAGAATAGAAGATAAGAGAGGTTGAAGGACTGGATAAAGATTTCAGGCAGGGCTGAATCAACACAATGACATTCACATGCCATTCAGACAATGAGAGAAATCTCATGTAACAGGAAAAATGGTATTAAGAATTTAAGACTGAGAATAAAAAGCTGGATGCACCTTCACTGTTCAGTGAGCCCAGGCTTGGTTGCTCTGTATAAAGTATCCACATCTGCATGGCAACACTCACATTGTACCAAAACCTCATGTATGTGCATTCAAATTTGTCTTTTGTCTGTAGGACTGAAATATCCTGTCCCACAACTGTGCACTTACCCATGCTAATCTGTTCAGTCCTTAAAAGTGCACTGTGAAGGGTAAGTTTCCTTGCTGTGGAATTACTCTTAATGCATGCAAACTGTTACATCTGTATCCAGTTACATTCACATCACATTTACCCACTGTGAATGCTGACGAGTGGAAACTGTTGTGAGAACTAGGCATATTTCAGAGAGAGCAGAGCAAAAAAAAAAAAAAAGAAAAAAGAATTTTAAAAAGTACCTGATAGAGAACCACAGATAAACTGCAGCATATTTTGGTGCCTTATAAAGGTGGCAGCATGCCCTACAGAGGTCACACATGGACGTACTGAGGTCAGACATAAACCTGGCCAGAAAGAAAAGAATCCTTTAGTATCTTGTTTCAGTTCTGTAGCAGGACTGAAAGCATAAAATATTGTGGCTACTTGCTCCTTCCTACCTCAGATGCTCGAAACTGCATCTAGAATTCGAGATATCAGCTTCTCAGTCCTGTCAGAGCTTTTCTTCAGCACCAGGATATATAGGAGGTGCTGCCAGGTCAGAATCAGGCTCTTACTTTTTCTGTTACACAATCGTAGCTAAACAGTCTGATTGATGTTGACAGTTGCTGGGTCAGTGATTTGCAAAGCAGATATTGCTCCCTATAACTGTGAGCTTTGTACAGACTTCTTCACTATGCTGTGTTTATCAAGGGTGCACAGTCTGCTTGAGTGGTTCACATGAATATGGTAATTGGAGATGAGAACATTTGTAGCTCATTAAGAATGTTTTGATGATCAAGGAAGAAGGATGGCAAGCTCCATGATGACATCTACACCTGTAGAGTAATCAACTTATAAATAAAATATTTATTTACGGAAGTGTCATTCTGCTGGTTCATTCATGAAATGATGAAGAAAAAGAAGAAAAGAGCTTATCAAAACAGGATGTGGATTTGGCTTAGTGAAATAAAGATGGGAGCTAAGGAAATAAGGGATGGTTTTGTACTAATTCCCTTTTGCAGAACGGTAACCATCATCTTCTATGATGTCAGTACACTGTATCAGTGTACCTTTGTGCCTGAATTCTTTTTCATCAGTTTCACTGCATTGTCAGTCTGAGATTTTAGAAGTTGTGCTTCAATATTTCTGCTTTTTTTTTTTTTTTTCATTTCGTTAATACCTGTACAGGGAAGAGACATAAGGAACATAACACTAAACATGAAAATCAGCTAATCTAATCAGCTAGGATGGCAGTTTCCCCTTCGAGAAAGGAGTCTCAGACAGCTCTGAGTAATCCTCCTCTGATGGTGTTACTGGTTACAAAGAGTCTAAATGAGCAGTTCAGGCTAGAGACCTATGTTATGGTGTAGTGGCAGTAGCAGCTCTGGGTATTAGAAACAGCGTGAAAATATACCACTACTCCTGTTAGGATTTGAACAACTAAATTAAAGACAAATTCAGGTCTCTGAAAATGAGAAATAAGAAATATATACCTGACATGATAGGAATTATCTCTCTTCAGGTTAATAATTCACTTTGTGCTGAGGAAGTGGGTCAGTACATCCATCTGCTTAGAAGCTTCCATTCAGTGAACTTCGTCAACAAGCTAAAAATTCTCTCTTAGTAACTCCTCAATTTATAGAGGATGTAGGGGGTGAAAAAGAGGACTTAAAATGGACTGGAAATGTGTGGGATTTTAGCCATGTGTTGTTGGTGTATGGAAGGAGGAAAAGATCTTTAAGGAAGTGGTAAGACTTGGATCATTTACAGAATAAAAGGGTAATGGTGAGAATAAATTATAAGCCAAAAGAAAAATGGAAGAATAAACTAAAAATAAGAAATACATAGAAAAGAGTGAAGAAAGAAGGTGTGAAAGAGAGAGGAGTAAAAGAGACAAAACCAAGATTCAAGGGACATGTGAAAAGAAATTCATTATACGTACATAGCTGATAAAGAGGAGAAACTGATTGCCCATGTCTTTCCTGGAAAGTGGAAACTCACTAGAAGAAGGAAAGCTGCCCTTTGCTGTACTGAGCTAGCAAGCAACTAGGAAAAATTTTCAAAATTCTTTGGAGGTCATATTGTCTTTCTTAAATTTATGCACATAATTCCTCTTCAGTTCCAATAAAAACTGCCTGTGTATAGCAAAAAGTAGAATCCTACATTTGCATAGTAAGGAATAAATAAGAGTTAAACATTAACAAATAAATGGCCATAAAATGTAAGTTGGTTACATGTGAGCACATACGCATACACAGAGAAGACAAAACATTAGATTTTTACACTTGGATGAGTTAAGACAATAAACATGCTTTCACTTTAATTTAAATCTTTGTGAGTCCAGTTACTTTCTTTCCTAATACGAATGATCTTATCTTCTGGGTCATTTATTCTTCAAGTGAGCTCATACTTTCAAGGTGAATGGTTTTCAGTTAAGGAGAACAAATATATTGCTTCCAGACATGCTTTATAAATGTTGTCTGGTATCCTGTCAGTGTTTTAAAAGCCAAGTTATAAATAAAATGGCAAAGGTTGTTTTAACTGATGAGAATAAAATGCTTCCACTTTATTATACACTTGCAAAATGTAAAGGCAACTCAGCTGTATAGAGAATCTATTAAGGTTCTTCATCTTTACAAAATAGTAGGAAATAAATGAAAAGTCATGTTTGAAATACTTTATTTCAAAGAAAAACTACAGGAATATTTTCTGAGGACTAGGTGACATTATCTAATAGTACATTATCTAAATCAATTCGTAATTGTAGAGTTGCCTTTCAAAGTGTCACGATAAATGAAGCTTATGACAGAAGTTAATGTTTATCATCAAATAAGAAACCATTTTCCACAGATATAATAAAGTTGTTGCCTCGTTTTGTCTTTTAAACAGAAATCAAGTAAACTTAAAACATTGTGCTTCATATTGAGTGGTAAATCATGGTAAATGATCACTTCAAGAAGTGATAACTCCTTGATGTTGAGAGAGGAAAAATGAAACTGGAGGATGAGATTGGAATGAAGAACTGTAGGAACCTAAGCTCATTTTAAAACCCATTAGCTTTTGTTACAAGTGCCAGTACATTTCTTTATTCCTGCCTTTTTTGAGCCATAATTCATAATAGCCTGTATTTATGGAAATGAAAGACAAACTTATGTATGTGTACACACATACACACAGAAATGGTGCTAAGGAAAATATGGCATTTTCCAAGGATTTCTTTTTTCTTGGAAAAATACAAACCTGTTGAATCTGAAACTTTGGGATCAAAGTACCAATAATGAGTATTAAAAAACAACTTCAAGATGAGAAGGTTGGAGTTGAAAGGACTACTTAGCCAAAATAACTAACAAGAAATTTAACCAGGATGACAAAGCGATTCAAGGCTCTTACTTGTTGAAGACAAACCACAGAATTAAATTTTCTGTGTATTAACAGTGAGACTCACTTCTTTTGTGTTCTTCCATAACCAACAGAGAGACACAGACATTTCTAAGGCATATTTATCCAATTTATGTTAGGTGTCTGTTTGTAGGTGGGGGAGAGGGGGGAATGACAAAAAAAATCAAAACCCTGTAAAACAACAAAAAAAATGACACCCAAGAAAAATTTTTGTCAGTTTGTTTTGTAGGTCTAAAGGTATGTAGAAATTAGTTCTTCTACTGAACTTAGCTAAATTTAGGCATAAGTATCAATACCTATTTAAATGAATTCCAGTTCACAGCCTGAAGACTAACTAGTTCGTAAGTGCTCAGGAAAAAAACCACCTTACTACAAGTTCAATATTCTTTCTTCATTAAAACAGAGTTTGATTTAATGTGATTTCTTGAAAGCAATTTTCAGATTCTCCAAAAACAGATCTTCTAATTGTACCAAACAATGGGTCTTCAAGAAGAAATATAGAAAACGTAGAACAACATACAGTGCTTTACAGTTCGTTATTTCTTTTTAATGGTCTACAACAACTGTTATTACTATGATTTGAATCTGTGTTAGGACATGGTGGGACATATCAGGAAAAAAATCAGGAATCCTGTCAGTTCAAAGTATATAAAGTTGGTGAACATATGAAATATTTTCTATGAGATTAACTTTTAAGGGTGCAATAATAAATATTCTATCTCAACAAAACAAAAAAGGACATTTGGGAAAAGGAGTACAGTGGTGGAACAGTGAACTAATTGTTCAAACAAGAAGAATAGAAAAAGACTACTAGGCCCAGTCTGACTGCAGCAAATAATATTATTAATATAATATTAATAATAGTTATGATATGATCTTGCTTCCCAAATTTGAAACTTTATCTTGACTGACCAAAATAATTCATTAAGAAAGGACTACATAATATTTCTTGGAAATTAATTGCATGTTTACCTTCACCTAAGATTTATAATTACTCTATAGAAGGACTCTGAATTGTTGTGTATGTTTGCATTTTACTCATCCTCATTTTCAGACAATTTCATGCAGTGTTCAATGGTTGATAAAGAAATGTTTGTTATTAAGAGCACTGCTTTTTACTCATATTCTGAATTGAGGCAAAAGAAAAATGAGGCATGTTTCTCACATCACAAATCTTCTATAATATTCTCACTCATTATAGAATTGCTATTTTCCATTTAGTACATGTGATAAACTGGTAATTACTCAGAAGAGAGTAAAGAAGGAATTTTGTCTGTGGGATGCCGTTTCACTTGTGACAGAATTGAAAAGTAAGCAGCACTTTGCATACAGTAATTTAATATAAGTAGTGGAAATTTTTTTTCTCTTATTTTTACCTATGTTATTCTCTGTAAATAGTGATAACATTTGTTAGTTTCAAGGCAGAGTTAAGAAAATAAATGTGTTACTATCTGGGAAGTACTTGAGTCCTGTAACAAAGACCTCTACTGAAAAAGAATTTGTACAAAAAGCATACTTCCTTTTTTTTCCCCAGAAATATATATATGCCCATATATGTATATTTAAAGTGTATATGGATAGTTTAGATAAATAGATAGATAGATAGAGAAAAAGAGAGAGGAAGGAACGAAGGAAGACGGAAAGCAAGAAAGCAAGAAAGAAAAAGAAAAGAAAGAAGGAAAATGTCATGGAGCCATGTACCAAACAATGTGTTGACAGAAAAATAGTTTGCAGCTTGGTGGGAACTATCTGTCCTCATCATTGTGTATATCTTTTCTGGAAAAATTGCACATAAAACATGTGAGGCTACTGCACATAGGCTGCAGTAGGAAGAGGAAAAAGACTTAACTTTGCATACAAAATTTATTTCTGTCCTCTCCTAATGTTAAAATTCTTGACTTTTCACCCTTAATTTTGGTTTTGTGTTTCTTTTTTTTTGTGCAATTTAAGACGACATCTGAATGATATAAAATAGCTATTCTTTGACATAGATGTCACTATGGTAGAGAATGAGGATGCTATCTGAAAAATTCTTTCTTTCCCGATACATGAATTACTGTGGCTGTTCAGGAACCCTCTCGTATGTAGCACTTGCTTTTCCCCCACGTTTTGTCAATTGATATTTTAAGACATTTTATGAATAAAATCTATTATTTATGTATGAAAACATATTAGGGCAGCTAAGAAGAACTTAACATATGAATAAAGTTCTTGTCTTGCTACATAGAAGTCATCTTCAATACTCTGGTTTGTGAAAATAAATCTTTTACTGTATAAAGAGATATAATAAATTCTTCCTGTAACAGGAAGTATTCTCAAGTAGATTGGTCAAGCTTGTTCAGATGCTCAGTTGATGGGCATTCCTGGCATTTGTTCTAGCTATCTGATGAATACCTCTCATAACCATCTCAGTACTTCCTTAATTCAATTAAATACTTGGAAAATATTCTACATCATTCTGTGTTTCTTGGTCAGTGGAGCCATATTGCCATGCCAAAGAAAACACATTGCTTTAACTTTAGATCTGCTCCTGGCCAATACCTCCATGAAGCAGAGGGAAAGTAAGAGGCAAATCATGACTCCTAGACAAATTTGCCAGAGGATATTTGATGGCACTCTAAATCACAGTGTCTATAAATTATTTGATATGGAAATGCATATCTTTTCCTGCAGCAAGAGGGCAATTGTGTAATCATGAAGCATTAACAAGATATACCAAATCTAGATAAAATTATTAAGTAAAATAAGAATTGTTGTTATGTAATAAATGCTAAAGGACTTGCACTACACTTAATAAAGCATATCATGAGGATAGAGTAAACCAAAAAAAACCTCAGAGGACTTAAATATATAAACACAATATCTTTTTTATTTTAATTACTTGTGCTGAAAAAATATATTAATGAAACATTTAAAAAGATAGGGAATGAATTAGACTTCCCTCCCCTCCCCATCTTTAGTTTTGCATATAACCATTTACTAAAGCTAGCCTTCCACTCTTATTTCTGAAAGGTCTTTGAGATCCATATGACATCTTGAAGGAGATTTCCTCTTGCTTCAGAATTTCCCCAAGGATGGTAACTTTGATTTTTTATTCTTATTATTTTATCATGCTACTATAGGAACACTTTTGTTACTGGAATTTCTGTAGTCTCTTTTTTTAATTTCTTATTGTGACATTATATGATATGTCTTTGCCTGTTCTAGTTTTGCTTGCCTCCTCAGAGCAATGCTAAGAAGTGTGGAATGATTAGTATAGTGCTCTGGAGTTATCCACACCTACTTTGGTTTAACATAACTTAGCTGTCAATTATTTCAAATGTCAAACTGAAATGAAGAGAGAGATCTAGACTCATGGATGATTCCTCAGTGAACTGTGACACAGTCTGTTAGAGGCAAAGGTTTCAATCAAACATGATCACTGTTTGCATATTGACTTTGAAAGCACTGCATCAGGTGAAATCTCAATGAGCAAAATTTTTCATGAGCTTACTAAAACAAACACAGATCAGGACTCTCCCTGGAAACATAAGCAATGAAGACCTCTTTGCCTGACTCTGTTTTTATACCTCTTCTAACTAATCTGCACATTCAGATGAAAAATTCAGCATTTAATGACATAGAGAGTCCTGAATACCTGAACCAGTAAAAGGAACTAAGGCTCCATTATTTACAACGTTTTTAAAACCTTTGATGGATACGCTATAGATAAAAGTTTTAACATATTTCAAAATCTAAACAAGGTGAAATAAAAATTATTAATCAAAGTTAGGAAAGTAGCCTTACTTTCATTTAACTCCTGTGAAACCCCATGTACAAAAGACAACTACAGAGGATGTTGTTTAATATATTCTGAATAGTATACGTACTGTTATGTGAAAACAGATACCATTGCCGCAGTAGTTAAGAGAGAGGCATATCACATTTCTTAAATGGTACATGCTTTCCCATGTGAAATACTGGCTACATAAATGTAATTTCTGATAAACTTTTGCAATTGCTAAAGGTAATTTAGGGTAGTTCAAAAACATTGCAATAGTTAGATGGAGCATATAGTATTATTAGGCTACAAATAATTTATGACTGCAGCTACAAATTTGAAGGGAGAAAGTGAAGTGATTTTTCTGTTTGTTTTTGGTTTGGGTTTTTTTTGGTTGTTAGGGGTTTTTTTGTTGTTGTTTTTTTAATTCATCTATCTCCATCTTAAATAGTATTAAATCACTTCTGACAGATATGTCATACATGTGGTAAAATTAGAGAAGTTGCATGGAAGATTGAAGATATGAACAGCATTAGTAAAGATTCATGTGTTTCAACAGAAATAAGATGGGAGGCTTTGTAAGTGAGTATTATTTTAAGGTACAATTAATCTGACCTATTATAGGAGTCTACTTTAAAATGAGACAAGCCATGCCCTAGAAATGCCTGTTTATCTCACTTGTTTGTAATGGGAATTTAAGGAGTCTAGGTGAGATACAGACACCTACATGCATTCAGATGAGTCCTGCATTGTATAACTGCATGGACAAAACACAGGCCACTGATACGAGTCTTCTAGGAGTTTACAGCTGAAAACACCTATTTGTAAATGTAAATTTACTATCTCTCTAATATACAAACCCTTCTACATTTTAGATAAATGTATTTTATTGATTTGGAACCTGATTTTTTTTTCTCTTTTTTTTTTTTTTTAATTAAGAATAAATATTTTCAGTTAATGCTTTATTATCTTACCATTTTGCTTCCTGTCAAAACCCACATTTGATGCACTTAGAAGTGCAGAATACATTCTTTAGCCCATTACTGAAGTTTTGAGTTTTTATTAGGAAATTTTTAGTGATATTCTTTGTTAAAATAGTGGCAACATATGCTTCTACATTATTTTTACATGTGGCTTCATTTTTACCTATGGAATTAAGGATCAAATTTTAGTGCAACTGAATTCTTACAAGGAAAGTTCAATAGCCCTGAGTGTGTATACAAAAGTAAACTAAGCATTAACTATTTATTCTATTTTAAAATTAATTTGTTGAGTGGTGAAAAAAATCACAAAAGCACCCAAAAGCTTGCTTACAGACTTAAACCTTGTAAGTCATACATTTTTTTCTGATTTCTGCTTCAGAATATCAGGCCAGTAAAAAGAACTTAATATTCCAATCAGCTCATCGTGTCTTTGTTCCACCAGCATATTCCTCCTACAATCATATCATTCTTTCGTTCAATCTTATACTTCAATTCACTCTTTTGATTGCTCAGATCTGAGCTCCTGACAGTATCTCAGATTTAGCACTAAGCTTGCATTTCTCTATTTTCTCTTTGTTTTCTTCCAGCAATAACTCCTTCTATATTTTCCAAACATTGAAAAGTGTCTAAAACCTCTGATATTGTCTGGTCAGCAATTCAGTCTGGGACCAATTTATTGAAGTTAAGACTTACATGAAAGCTTGGAAGCTAGAATTAAAGAAAACAAAAAGGTGATAAGTAATTTCTGCCCTCTCCACCTTTGCTGTTAAACCAATCACCTAGCACTGCTCATAAAATAAAACAAAATGCTTAAGGCATTTCATCCCCAAATACCGGTGCCAAAATTGCCTGCAGATCCCATTCCTGTTCTCCAAATTCCTCCTCAAAATTCATTGCTTTTGACTACCTCTCCAACTGTGTATGTAACCATTAAAGAGGGAGCACAAAACATATCACATGAAACAAGTAACCTCCTTACCTTCGATATCTACTCTTTGATAGTTATCTGGTCTAGATACTACAGGTAAAGACAGTTTTCTTCATCTGGTCAAAGGTCTGTATCATGACAAATAACAATGATGTTCAATACCCATAAGAAGGTTTAAAATAAAATACAGGGAGGGAGGGAAGAAAAAAAGGAAAAAAAAAAAGAAAAAAGAAAAGATTAAAATTGGTAGATTATAGAGCAGATAAAAGTGAATATTGATCAGAGATAGATGAGGGTAAAGCTCTGATATATATTTGAATTTTCAGTAACTCGGGGATTTTTTTAAGGACAGAAGAAATATATAAGCTATTAAATAGTTCCTCAGTGACTCAAAACTTCCCATATCACAGAAGGTAGACTGAAAGCTAGCCCACATAACCCGTGATCCATCATTTCACAGTTTCTCTGAGTCAGCTCATAGCTTTCATCATAGACGCTTATCCAGTTGGTCAAGCATGACTTCCCCTTAGCAAATCCATGCTGACTACTCCTGATGACTTTCTTGTCCTTCATGTGCCTGGAAATGGTTTCCAGGATTAGCTGCTCCATAACCTTCTCAGGAATTGAAGTAAGGCTGACTGGCCTGTAGTTGCCTGGGTCATCCTTCTTACCCTTCTTGAAGATAGGAGTGACACTTGCTTTTCTCAGTCCTCAGGCAGTTCTCCCAATTGACATGATCATTCAAAGGTTATTTGAAAGTGCTTTGCAATGTCGTCAGTCAGCTCCCTCACTACAGTTGGGTGCATCCCACCAGGGCCAATGGAATTATGTATGTCCAGTTTGCTTTAAGTATTCCCTGATCTGATCCTCTTCCACCAAGGGTACATCTTCCTTGCTCAAGATTTTCCCCCTGGTCTCTGGGGCCTGGGATTCCTGAAGGACAGTCTTGCTAATAAAGACTGAGGCAAAGAAGGCATTCAGTACTTTGACTTTTTCCATGTCCTGTGTCACCAAGGCCTCTCCCCCATTCAGCATCAAGTCTACTTTTTCCCGAGTCTTTCTTTTGTCTCCTGTGTACTTATAGAAGCCATATTCAATTCCAGGTAGACTTTGACTTTCCTAATCTTATCTCTGCATACTTGGACAGTGTGTCTGTATTCCTCCCAGGTTACATGTTCCTTCTTCCACCTTCTGTATACTTCTTTCTTATGTTTAGGCTTTGAAGAGACCAAAGTCTGCTTTCCTGAAGACCAGGGTTGTGAGCTTGCTGTTTTGCCCTGTTCTCTCCTCTCTGGTTCCTGAAGTCCACTGTCTCATGGTCACTGCAGCCAAGGCTGCCTTTGACCTTCACATCCCCAACAAGTCTCTCCTTGTTGGTGAGTATGAGGTCCAGCAGAGCACGTCTCCTTGTTGGGTCCTTGTGGCAGTACCCTCCCCGCTGACAGGAGACAAAACTTCTCCAGGCAGGGAGAAGAGAAAAAAACCCAAACCCTACAGACTGCAGGCTGAATATTGAACTGATCAACTGAGACATGCCAGGTACACTGAAGTGATCTTTTTGGCCAATAGGGATTAAATGACCACAAGATTCGACAAGGGTATAAATGGGGTCCCGCCGGAGGACATTTTGGGAATCAGTCCTCCTCAGAGCAGTGGGTCTGCAGTTGGGGACTCTCCCTTGGGTCAGGGCATGGCCCAAGGTAACTCCTCGAGGGAGAGAGCCCCCCTCTTTTAGGTGAGTGACATGAGCATTTTGGAGCCATCATTTTAAATCTTAAGAATTCTTAGCTCGGCTGTGTAGTATTAATTCCCCTTACATCATCGAGCCTCTGGTTTGCAAAATGTTGCTAGAGTTCTAACTAACTTTTTACTGAAGAATAAATCTGAGCTTTAACACCTGTTGGATTTGATTCTGCATGCCTCAGTAACAGTCCTCTATTACTTGGGTCAGGAAGTTGTCACTGATGCTTTCCAGCAACATCCTGGATTGCTTATGCCCTGTTTTATCGTCCCTCCAGCTGATATTGGGATGGTTGAAGTCACCTATGAAGACCAGGGTCTGTAGATGTGAGGCTGCTCCTATTTGTCTGTAGAAGGCCTGATCCACTTTTTCCTGGTCAGGCAGCCTATAGCAGACACACACTATAATGTCACTCATATTGGTCTGCTCCTTGATACTTACTCATAAGCCCTCATCTCACCCTCCATCCTGAGGCAGAACTCCATGTACCCCAGCTGCTCTCTCACATAAAGGGCAACTCTCCCTCCTCAGCTTCCTGGCTTGTTTTCCCTAAAAGCCCTGTATCCCTCCACTGCAACACTTCAGTCGTGTGAGCCATCCCACCACTTCTCCCTGATCCTAACAAGATTGTAGCCATGCAACTGCAGGCAGATCTCTGTGTCCAGGACCAGCAGGTCGAGGGAGGTGATTCTCCCCCTCTACTCCAGTCTTGTGAGAACCCACCTGGAGTACTGCTTTCAGCTCTTGGGCCCCCAGCATAAGAAGAACATAGACCTGTTGGATTGAGTTCAGAAGAGGGCCATGAAGATGATCAGAGGGCTGGAGCACCTCTCCTATGAAGACAGGCTGAGAGAGTTGGGGTTGTTCAGCCTGGAGAAGAGAAGGCTCTGGGAAGATCTTATAGCAGCCTTGCAGCACCTAAAGTGGACCTACAAGAAAGCTGGAGAGGGACTTTCTACAAGGGCATGTAGTGATAGGACAAGGGGTAATGGCTTTAAACGGAGAGGGTAGGTTTAGATTAGATATAAGGAAGAAGCTCTTCACTGTGAGGGTGGTCAGGCACTGGAACAGGTTGCCCAAAGAGGTTGCCCCATGCCTGGCAGTGTTCAAGGCCAGGTTGGATGGTGCTTTGAGCAACCTGGTCTAGTGGAAGGTGTCCCTGCCCATGGCAGGGGGGTTGGAACTAGATGATTGTTAAGGTCCCTTCCAACCCAAACTATTCTATGATTCTATGAACTTGCCATATTTATTCCCTGTGCTGTGTACCTTAGAGTACATGCACTTCAGAGTGGTACCCCAGCATGTTGATTTCCCAGAAAGAATTTTGAGGATTTCTCCATAATGGTGGCTTGTAGGAATTTTCTTTCTTACATGCAAATTCCAGAAGTGACCCTGTTTAAGACCCATTCTGCTGATTTTGTGATACCTTCCTGTCACATCACTTCAGGTACTTTGCTCATTAACCTTCTCTGTTACTCCCTCACAGGGCTGCTGGTACCTGTCTCCCTTCCCTGTCATTCCTGGTGCAGATCAATGGTGCCTCTTCAAAGATACATTTTGTCCAAAGACCCCAGGTTGTAGGATTGGGTTTGAAGAATTTGTTGGGTTTTTTCTGTCTGAGGAGTCAAAAACCAAAGTCCACTATAGAGGTGGAAGTCATATGATATAAATAATCATCCTCAGTGCAGACATGTGAAACTTCTAGCAACCAGTTCTGCCTTTATAGTCAAAGAACAGAACATACACCTTCAGGGTGTTTGTTATTTGTCTTACATAAAGTAGACATCTATTTTTGGGCAAATTAATCATGCAGGGAAAATTTCCTTTTTCTCTTCTTTCTCTTTGACTAAAGATAATGTAAGATGACCACATACAGTCCCATAGAAGCAAACATAAAAAAGTAAGTTACCTGTGTCTCACCAACAGAATATTCTTTTTCTAATGACAAAAATAATGAAATTGAAATTTCTCCACCAATTTTTTTATCACCATTTCCTCAAATTTTATTTTGTGGTATTTCAACTTTAAGTAATGTAAAATAATAACATTAGTAACATGACTTTTGTACAAGCAAAAGGCTTCAGTGTGCAACTCTTAAGAATCTGTAAACAAAAGAAGGGAAGAAATGGTGAAAGGAGGAATGAAGTGAACATCTGAAAGTTTCTGATAATAAATAAAACTTCTGGAAAAAATTCTAAATGCTGGATAGATCCATTTGAGTTTGTTAGTGACTTCTTTAACTTTAGAAAATTTTATCATTTTCTATTTGAAAAATACTGGTACCTGACTTAAAAAAATAACTCAGTGTGGAGCAACTAACAAGCGTCTTTTAACTTCAGTTAAAAGCTATGGAATTTGAGAAGCTATTTTAATAAACTTCTATGACAACAATTCTTTTAAACTCTATAATCTTTCAAAAAAAGTAGATGATATAAAAAAAATAATGCTATGAATAACCTTGAAAGGACAAATGCAAGTCTCATGAATTTAATGAGTTTTTTAATTAACAATGTTATACAAATCATTTAAAAATGAATTAGTATTATATAATGTGCATTCATTGTCCTGGCTAGAGCAGGAAGAACATCATAGTTAATGAGATTTTGGATTTAAGCCAATCTACAATCACTTCGGTGGCAGCAGCTAGCCCATGAAAATTCTGTAAAGTCCCTAGATTTCTCAAAGGGTGCTGTGACACAGGAATCAATCCTCTCCCAGAACTACTAATTAAATTATGATACCTGTGTGTTTCCCAACAGCAAGGTCATATGCTACCCACATTGTTATACAAAGCTCTAAGGAATCACTGAACAGGATTCACTTACACAGGGGGATATATCAGTTGTGTTCTCAGTTATTTTTTTCATGTAGAGTGTACAGGTTTTGATTTATTACATATAATATGCTTCTCACACTTTCAATTAAAAAAAACCCTGTTGTATTTTTGGTGAATAGTCATGGGAGGTTTTCAAAAACAAAATAAGCTTCTGTGGTTATCAGAAGCCTAAATCTGATCATCATGAACATAAGGAAACTTGCAGTCTGATGTGAATGTCATACAGCGTGTCTCCCAATGCAAAACTCAGGATTCCTCTTTCCATTCCCACCTGCCTTTACAATAACCATAGTCAAGATTCAGCGGTTCTGCTCCACTTTTTGTTATACAGTATTTATTTTGCCTTCCCTTTACTCTTATGCAATATTTCTAATTTTTTTCTGTGATTTAAGAAAAAGTATGTCCTCTTGCTAAAGGCTTCTTTTCCAACTCTTTTTGACATTACTGGAGGAGATCTGGAAAAAGGTGTATGTACTTTTATACCAACATTTTCTAACATTTAGCTTCTGTTTCAAAACAGCTGAGTGGAATACCCTGAAAATACACAAAATTTTTTGGTCAACACTTTTATGGTTGACATAGAATTTACCTTTCCATTCAGCTTTTCATTTCTCTACTGAATAACTATTTGAGATTTTTTTTTGTTTAAAACTGTGTAAGTTCACAAGGACAATTGTGAAAAGCAATTGCTACACAAGTGCAATTTTGATCTTCAGTGAAACAAACTGAATTTTAAGAATTATCTGAATCTATTTCTTTAAAATAAGATTCAAATAAAATAAAGTAATAAATGTGCGGAATGTACTGTACTCCCAGTTATATCACCTTTTATCTTTCACATCTGTAGGGTTTACTAAGCCAAAAGTGTTACTACTGACCTCTGGTAATGTAGCTGAAAGCAAAACTAGGCCTCTCAGCATAATGTATTTTGTAATCACATCATTTGGTGGTGTAATTTTTTCTCTCATACTTACCTATTGTATTGGGTTTGCGTGACAAGGTTTTGGTAGCAGGTAGGCTACAGGGGTGGCTTCTGTGAGAAGCTGCTAGAAACTTTCCCCATGTCCGATAAAGCCAGTGCCAGCCAGCTCCAAGATGGACCTGACGCTGGCCAAGGCCAAGCCCATCAAGAACAGTGGTAGCCCCTCTGGGAGAACAGATTTGAGACAGGAAAAAAAGTTGCTGTGACACAGAAACTGCAGCCAGAGAGAGGAGTGGGAATATGTGACAGAAACAGCCCTGCAGACCCCAAGGTCAGTGAAGAAGGAGGAGGTGCTCCAGGTACTGGAGCAGAGATTCCCCTGCAGCCTGTGGTGAAGACCATGGTGAGTCAGGTTGTCCCCCTGCAGCCCAGGGAGGTCCACGGTGGAGCAGATCTCCAGCTGCAGCCCATGGAAGACCCCACACTGGAGCAGGTAGATGCCCAAAGGAGTCTGTGACCCCATGGGAAACCCGCGCTGGAGCAGGTTTTCTGGCAGGACTTGTGACTCCACAGGAGCAGTCTGTGCCTGAAGAACTGCAACCTGTGGGAAGGACCCACATTGGAGAAGTTCATGGAGAAATGTCTCCTGTGGGAGGGACACCACACTGGAGCAGGGGAAGAGTGTGATGAGTCCTGCCCCTGAAGAGGATGAAGCGGCAGAGACATGTGATGAATTGATCATAACCCCCATTCCCTTCCCCCTGTGCCACTGTGGGGGGTAGGTAGAGAATTCGGGAGTGAAGCTGTGCCTGGGAAGAAGGGAGGAGTGGGGAGAAGGTGTTAAGATTTGGGTTTATTCCTCATTACCCTACTCTGATTTGATTGGCAATAAAGTTAATTTTCCCCAAGTCAGGTCTGGTTTGCCCATGAAGGTAACTGGTGAGTGATCTCTCCCTGTCCTTATCTCAACCCATGAGCCTTTTGTTACATTTTCTCTCCCCTGTCCAGCTGAGGAGGGAAGTGATGAAGCGGCTGCATGGTGTTTAGTTGCTGGCTGGGATTAAACCACAACACCTATACAAATGAAGTTGGTAGATGTTGGGACTCTGTGATCTCTTTAAGTGAATCAATGAATTTGTGTTCAGGGTGGTACCTTTCTGTACTTTAAAAGAGTTGGAGAAAAACGTAAGATCTTGGCGTGCAGTTGCTGGTGGTTAATCTCCCAATTGTGAGTTCCTCTTCCTGGGAATCTAATCCCCCTGTGATCAGTCAGTTATGGGATTTCATTTTCAATAAAGTGTAGGCAATGTTTCACTGTCCTGTAGAAACTGCAGACAGACTGCAATTTAGAAATGTTGGGGCTTAGAAACTGAGACTCGGGTGGTCCTCTCCTGCACTTATGTTCTATCTTGTTTATTTTCCATGCAAGATCTGAATATGCCTTGTTTCTCTTTAATGAACATTCTCTTCTCAGGACTATGTGTTTTCATATGATGATAAAAAATAAAATTAAGATTTTGCTATAATGATTAGTCTTAGGGCTTTTAGGTTTACCTGTCTCTAACTGAAAGCCTATTACTGTTAACCTGCTGGCATGCAGCAATTACATATATTCAGGCAGTGAGGACAAATTACATGTATTCAGGCAGTGAAAACACAAATAAGGTCAAAACAGTAAGGAATTCTTATAACTTTCAGCCACAAGTGATTATGTTAATGTTTTGAGAAGTTTGTATTTCTGACTAGAAGCAAAAGCATTAATATAAGGAGGTGATTTATTAGAACTTCTAAGATCAGTTGCTCATTTCTCTCTGAATGCAATTAACAACAAAGTACTGAGATTTTTCCATTTCATTGTATGAGTTTGTTTTATCTTTCCTCGGTTTATCACTCAATTTACTTCTGTTCAGCAAGATTTCCCGTTTTGTGTAGCTTTGTTTTCTTGGTTTCTTAGCAACAGTCTCCTTCTAGCTGATCAAATGTCAGGTATTTTCCATATGTCCCTTTTTTAAACAAAAATATATTCTAAGAATAGATGAATAATCATATACTTTGTTTCTTTTTTGGTGTTTGTGATGGGTTGACCCTGGCTGGTTGCCAGGTGCCCACCAAAGCCGTTCTATCACTCCCCCTCCTCAGCTGGACAGGGGAGAGAAAATATAACAGAGAGCTTGTGGGTCGAGATAAGGACAGGAGAGAGATCACTCACGACTTACCGTCACGGGCAAAACAGACTCAACTTGGGGAAAATTAACTCACTTTGTTACAAATCAACCAGAGTAGGGTAATGAGAAATAAAACCGAATCTCAGAACACCTTCCCTCCACCCCTCCCTTCTTCCCGGGCACAACTTCACTCCCGGATTCTCTACCAACCCCCCCAGCGGCACAGGGGGACGGGGAATGGGGTTTACGGTCAGTTCATCACACGTTGTTTTCTGCCGCTTCATCCTCCTCAGGGACAGGACTCATCACACTCTTCCCTGCTCCAGCGTGGGGTCCCACCCACGGGAGACAGTCCTCCACGAACTTCTCCAACGTGGGCCCTTCCCACGGGCTGCAGTTCTTCACGAACTGCTCCAGCATGGGTCCTTTCCACGGTGTGCAGTCCTTCAGGAGCACACTGCTCCAGCGTGGGTCCCCCACGGGGTCACAAGTCCTGCCAGAAAACCTGCTCCGTGGGCTCCTCTCTCCACAGATCCGCAGGTCCTGCCAGGAGCCTGCTCCAGCGCGGGGTTCCCACGGGGTCACAGCCTCCTTTGGGAACCCACCTGCTCCGGCGTGGGGTCCTCCACGGGCTGCAGGTGGAGATCTGCTCCACCGTGGACCTCCATGGGCTGCAGGGGGACAGCCTGCCTCACCATGGTCTTCACCACGGGCTGCAGGGGAATCTCTGCTCCGGTGCCTGGAGCACCTCCTCCCCCTCCTTCTTCACTGACCTTGGTGTCCGCAGGGTTGTTTCTCTTACATGTTCTCACTCCTCTCTCCGGCTGCCATATACTGCCTGTCCCAACTTTTTTTCCTTCTTAAAAATGTTATCTCAGAGGCGTTACCACTATCGCTGATTGGCTCGGCCTTGGCCGGCGGCAGGTCCGTCTTAGAGCCGGCTGGTATTGGCTCTCTCTCGAACACAGGGGAAGCTTCCAGCAACTTCTTACAGAAGCCACCCCTGTAACACCCCCCCGCTACCAAAACCTTGCCACACAAAGCCAATACACTAGTAAAATAGAAAAATAAAACTGCTGAGATTTCTAGAACAGACAACTCACTTGGTGCCATGTCAGCAGCACACAGCATAGAAATGCTGGAGAAAATATCTGAAAGTACTCTGTGACCTACAAAGAACTGCTGAAAGTGTTTTTGTTAGAGTAGGCTGAATTTAGTACAGCTTTGCCTGTAGATGTGTAGAGTTTAAAATCATGTTGGTTTCTGTCTCAAATACCAGCTTTCATCTTATGAAATTTTTTTTTTACCTCAAATTTATTTTTTTCTCCTTAGTTGTTCTTTACTTACATGATAAGGTAAAAAAATGAATAGTTTTGAATATCTACAAGGGAAAAAGTAGTCTGACTGGTAATTAACCAGAAAATTATGTCAGTGTATTTTTAAAGTATTCTTAAATAAAAAAGGCAAAAGTAATTTTTTTCTTTAAACTTGACGAAAAAGCAGCAAAAAACCCAACAATTTCTTCATCACATGTCTTTTTTCAGAGAGTGTTGATAAAGATCCCCAGGAAAATGATAATTCTCTCCAATCGAAAAATGGATTAAAGAATAATAAGATTTTTAAGGATTTAAAATTTTAGCCAAACACCACTGATTTATACCGTTTGTATGAATCAGAGTATCACAGAGAAGAAAGTAATTGATTGAGAACACAAATTAGACAATAAATTTAATAGCAGTCTGTGCAAGCAAGTATCACTGAAAGACAGGCTAGAAGAAAATTACATATGAACAGAAACATCACTATGTAGAATAAGCAAAGTGAAGACAGACAGAAGAGACAGCAGAATGACTGTAAACCATCTCAAGCTCTACCTCCAGAAAGGGAAAATTCCATTTTCATATGTATCAGAAGAGATTTAGTAGTCGAATTAGAAACACTTAGTCACAGTATATAAGACACCAAGAAGAAATCATATGGAACATAATTTATAATTTTGTACATTTCTGTGGTCAAGAAACATGAATTCAGAGTGAAACAAGTACAGACAAGAATGAGTAGAGTGATGAGAGGAATGGAGAGCCCTTTTTTACAACAGGAGACTACAGGAGATTTTTCTCATTTAGTCTGGTAAAACAAAATCTGAATGGAAAACAAAATCTCAACAGAATATGACAGCTTTCTATAAATATCTCAGGGACACAAATGCCAGGAAAGTTAAAGAGATGTGTAAAATAAAAAGAATGTTGGCATGATAAAGAACAGATACAAAGTAGTCCTGAATAAATTTAAAAGGAGATTATTCTTGGAGATGGGAACACAATCCATCTGATGGTAGGTGATTGGGTTCCATAACTCTGCATATTTTCCTAGTGATAAAACAAAGATCCCAGATAGTAGTAAACTCATAGATATGAAGATTGGAGGGGATTTAAGAAATTAAGATCCACAGAACAATACAGAAAACAAACCAACCATCTAGAAACTAACCTGCTAGGGAAACAAGTCATAAAAGTCTGGGAAAATTTCTTTGCATTACCAAATCACTCCCTACCCACCTGATACATTAGAACCAGCATTTCAACTAAGCAGACTTCAAGGCAGCTTCATCTTGTCCAAGGCAATTTGAAAGTAAAACAGGCTTGTGGCTAAGAACTTTGTGTGGTCTTTGTTAGTTACATTCAAAACACAGAGTAAAACTGCTGTGTTCAGTAGAGTGGGGTGGGTAGTGACTGTCAGAGCATATGTCTAGGAGGATGGATACCTGCATTCAAGGCCGCCTTCTGTTGTTCGTATTTCTTACATGCCAAGAGAAGTACCGTATCTGCTGCTGTAGGGCATGCTATAGAATAACACTTGCTATCTTTCCTGAAGCCAGGTCATGATACATGAGCTCTGAAGCTGAAAAGCAAAAGAAAAAAGCAACAATCCTCTTGCTTCTGCTTGCAAAAGTCAGAAGGGAAAGGGGGTACTGAAGTTTAAATACCCTGCTTATATGTTAGTTCTGTTCCATATCTAACAGCTCCCTAATGTAAAATACATGAACAGCAGTCTCTGGCTGACAAATGGCTGCAACTTATAAATCAGTATAAATATAAGAGCCTTGAGACCTTAACTTATCTTTTCATCCTTAATAATTTTTTTTCAAGTGCAATTCAGAGCAATCTGAAAATCTGAGCTTGCATCTCTCTTTAGAATTCTGTAAGATGGCTGCCAAAAATGAAGAGGGTATAATATTTTGAAATGATTTTTAGTTTCTTTAGAGAAGCTTTTACTTCTTTAAACATTGCTAAATTGCTAGCAGTTAAATTTTTCATTGACTTAATACAAACTCTAGTATGAAAAAATGTATATCAGGTTCTCAGATAAAAAAAAATCCATACTTTTTTGTTGCCACAAAGTCTATACCCCTGTGTCTTTCTATTTAAAAAAATAACAATCTTATTATCCATGTCAGAATTATTCCCTCAGGACCCTCTGTGTTGCCTTCATTTGTAAACCAGTATTAGAGCTTTTCATTAGAGACACATCTGTTTAAGACTGTTTAGCTGGTTTATTCTCCATAAAAATATCAAGTAGTGCTTGTTGTTTGGCATCTTCTCCTTGTGTTTAATTTTGCATTGTCAACTGAGTTTTGTTTAGCCTGGTAGAGCTTGCCATACTCTGACCCTTACAAGATATTTCTTCCATGAGTTCTACTACATCTAAAAGATTAATTGTCTCAATTACATTGTTTACTGTAAGAAAAAAGTTTCATGTGTCATTTTGAATAAAAGAACAAACTTTTTATTTTAATGTTGGAAGCTCGATGCTATGTTCCTGCCACCAAGTCCTACTCAGGACCAAAACTTATAAAAAATATAAATACAATATTTTCATTTTTATATTATAACTAGAGGGAGAAAAGAAAAACAGAAGAGTACCTCTGACTGAGTGTTTTTGTTATTTATTGTGTGTGTCTGAGCAAACTAAACAGTTTGCCATTGATTTCCATCGTATGCTTCCTATAGCATAACTATTTGAATTGAATATTTTGTGGCTTTGCTGTGGGCTTATTTTTTATGTATTTGGTTAAGTAAACAGCCATATATTTTAAAAATGCCCTTTTTTGTTCTATGCTTGATGAGAAAACTCTGTCACAACATTTTTTTACTCCACTTTTGATGTACTACATAATTTAGTCTATTATTTAAGAGACTTTTTCATTAATAAGAGACTGCTGTTGCTTAGAAAGTTGTCATTTTCTTTAAACACTGTATTGGCTTTGTGTGGCAAGGTTTTGGTAGCGGGGGGGGGGTGTTACAGGGGTGGCTTCTGTAAGAAGTTGCTGGAAGCTTCCCCTGTGTTCGAGAGAGAGCCAATACCAGCCGGCTCTAAGACGGACCTGCCGCCGGCCAAGGCCGAGCCAATCAGCGATAGTGGTAACGCCTCTGAGATAACATTTTTAAGAAGGAAAAAAAGTTGGGACAGGCAGTATATGGCAGCCGGAGAGAGGAGTGAGAACATGTAAGAGAAACAACCCTGCGGACACCAAGGTCAGTGAAGAAGGAGGGGGAGGAGGTGCTCCAGGCGCAAGAGCAGAGATTCCCCTGCAGCCCGTGGTGAAGACCATGGTGAGGCAGGCTGTCCCCCTGCAGCCCATGGAGGTCCACGGTGGAGCAGATCTCCACCTGCAGCCCGTGGAGGACCCCACGCCGGAGCAGGTGGGTTCCCAAAGGAGGCTGTGACCCCGTGGGAACCCCGCGCTGGAGCAGGCTCCTGGCAGGACCTGCGGATCTGTGGAGAGAGGAGCCCACGGAGCAGGTTTTCTGGCAGGACTTGTGACCCCGTGGGGGACCCACGCTGGAGCAGTGTGCTCCTGAAGGACTGCACACCGTGGAAAGGACCCATGCTGGAGCAGTTCGTGAAGAACTGCAGCCCGTGGGAAGGGCCCACGTTGGAGAAGTTCGTGGAGGACTGTCTCCCGTGGGTGGGACCCCACGCTGGAGCAGGGAAGAGTGTGATGAGTCCTGTCCCTGAGGAGGATGAAGCGGCAGAAAACAACGTGTGATGAACTGACCGTAAACCCCATTCCCCGTCCCCCTGTGCCGCTGGGGGGGTTGGTAGAGAATCCGGGAGTGAAGTTGTGCCCGG
Organism: Aquila chrysaetos chrysaetos; assembly: GCF_900496995.4. NCBI lineage: Eukaryota > Metazoa > Chordata > Aves > Accipitriformes > Accipitridae > Aquila > Aquila chrysaetos. Next base: position 13,871,090 of record NC_044017.1, read on the forward strand.
GAAGAAGGGAGGGGTGGAGGGAAGGTGTTCTGAGATTTGGTTTCATTTCTCATTACTCTGCTCTGGTTGGTTTGTAATAAAGTGAGTTAATTTTCCCCAAGTTGAGTCTGTTTTGCCCGTGACGGTAAGTCGTGAGTGATCTCTCTCCTGTCCTTATCTCGACCCACAAGCTCTCTGTTATATTTTCTCTCCCCTGTCCAGCTGAGGAGGGGGAGTAATAGAACGGCTTTGGTGGGCACCTGGCAACCAGCCAGGGTCAAACCATCACTACTAGAATAAATAGGATACTGTGTGGTGGTAGTAGATGGGAACTTTGCATAAAAATTTCTGAACTTTTAAATAAAGAACATGTCAACTGGACTCTACTGTACATATCAACCATATGTTAGCCTTTGCAGTTTGTCAAGATACCTTTTTTGTCTGCTACTATTTTGAAAGAAACAGAGCTTAGTAGTGCCATAGGCAAAATAAGTATGTGTGTAATAATAGTTTATTTTAAAGTATCTCAAAATGAAAGAGAAGAGGAAAAAAGCCAAGACAGGTTATTCAAGATAACACCAGCTATTTGATAAACACTGTAGATTTTAACTTTCTAATCTAATTTTAAAGTTTCATTAGTTCATAATGTTAATGACAATAACTTCTATATGATTTCTTTTACATCCTTTTTTTTTCTCCAGTGATCCTTTATGTCCTGATTTCTGAAACATTTTGTCTGAAACTTTTAAAGAATAAATGCCTTTTAGTTAATTCAAAATATAAGGAAAGAATCTGTATTAATTCTAATAACCTAGATTTCTAAAATTGTCAGGACAGTAGAAAGAAAAGAGTTGTTATATTTTACAATATTTAACTGTGATTAATACAATTTCCAAAGTATGTTAATCAATGGTAATTATCAATTTAATAATAAACAAATATCACCTTAAATTGTAGCATAGTTATATATGTAGGGCAAAGTAATTTAATTCTTTGCATTATGCCAGTGCATTATTTGATACAGAATGTGCAAAATCAAATGTATTTAAAATGTTCTCTCCAGTGAAAGGTAAGTCACTTCAAGAAAGATTAGAAAGGTGTAAAATACACTGGAAGAGAATAATGAGGAATACTTTACACAAAATATTACTCTAGAAATGAAAGACTTGTCAGCACTGCATTTTTACCACTGTGTAGAAGTTTAAGTTGATCGTCTTTAAATACCATGTTTTTTACACTTATTCTGAGAAGGATTCTTCAGAGCATTTCAGTCCTGCTGCTAGATTGTGGCTAAGTACTTTTGACCACAGATTGTTCCGATTTTTTGACAAATACTACTGAGCGATCTTTTGTGATGTAGTCTATATAGACAAGACAAAAGCGGGAAAGAAAAAAAGGCAAAGACAGACAAAATAATTTGACCCTCTTCTTAGTTAGAAAAAAGAAAATTTAGAAAAGTTAATTTTTTAACAAAGATTTTTCATCAGACATGAGATTCCAGTGGGGTATCACAGAGATTGGCACAAAGCTCCATGAGTTCAGCTTTTCTTAATTGTCTGCAAATAATCATGAAGTTTCTACCAAAATAATGTGGACAATAAGAGACAAAATTAGGGAGACCAATTATTATTGAAAGAGAAGGACTCCACAGGACAGTCTGATATTCTTATCTTATTCAAGCAAAACATATATTACTGTAGTCATATACAAGTTAATACATTTCCATTTGAGGACACAGGCCATACTGACTTTATGGAAGATTTTTAAGGAGCACAGTGAAGCAGTGCTGCCAGTGCAATGCTGTATTCAGAAAAGCTATTGTAATCCCTGCACATGTATACAGAAGCAGAGTGAGCAGGAAAGGGATGTCACTGCTGCATACAGCATTGTCAAGGGAACTATCGGACTTCTGAATGCAGATATCTAGAGTCTTAAAATGGAAGCTGAACAATTGGAAGAGGTAAAAGGACAAAGTATAGTATGCAGATGGACAAAATACCTTACACTGAGAAACTTAATGCTTGCCACACCGCTGCTAGTTTTTCTGCCAAGTTTACTCTGATTCTATATTGTGGTATCAATTATCTTGTCATGTGGGAAGGCTGAAGCAGAAACACAACATACACTGAGTTTTAGAATTCTAATTTACTTAACCTAATTATGTTGTCACTCATAATGTTTTATGTATGACTGCTGTTTCTGCAGCAGAGAAATGTGGTGAGTAGTGAATAGAAAGCAGGCTTCCTCCTCTACTGGAGGGGAGGGGTACATGCTGGCATTTAAGTAATAGCATCAATCACCTGAGGTGTCCTTTGCCAGGGTAGACTGAAAAAAAATATCTCTCTGCTCTTTTGTTTCCATTCCGGGACTGGCTGTGACTGTTTGTTATATCTTCTTGTTACCCAATCTGTTTTCACTATATATGAAACAGATATAGAAACAGCACACATCAGTTCATGCTTTTGACGGGCCTGAGCACATGTATTATGGATATGTTCTTTTTTGTGTTTGTTATGCTAGTGTCCTAAAATGGTTTCTATCCAGTACTTTATGCCCCATTCCTCTCATGAATGATAACTGACCTTTCTGTAGTCATACTTCCTGTGCCCCCTGATGTTTGGGATGTTTGGATTACTATGACTTAAGAAGTTAACAGATGTCAGAGATGATATTATTCATCTTGTCCTGACTTCAAGAATGAGACTCAGTTCCTGATTTTGAAGGATATGGTAGGCATCAGTTGCCTAGACATAGGCATCTCTTGTAATTGAAGATAATAAGGAATATCTGATATATTCATATGCAATTGACAGGTACTACACGGAACAACATCACTCCAGTCCCTCTCCAGTTTTGTATAATTGATGGACCCATGCACATATTCTACACTTTAGCAGCATCTCAAATGGCACAAGACACCTTAGTGTGGTGGACTTAACTGAGCCTAAATGACAATTTGCATGGGTTTTTTTGACTGCAAAAAACCCAAACAAACAGAAAGTAGTTTGAGGGACCATAAAGCTGGTGTATGGTCTTGTCATTTAAGAACTAGAATTGAGAAAAGACAAAGGCATGGGGGGGGTTGGGAGATGAGGATAAGGGAATGTTCTTACACCAAGACACATCCCATTTTTCATTAGTTCCATTGTTAAAGCAATAGCTATCATCTGTGGATATCTTTTATTTTAATCTTTTCTCTCTTTTACATATAGGTAACATTTTAGGTATTTGGAGTGATATTATTATTGTTGCTATTGTTATTGTTGTTGCTGCTGCTATTATTATTATTACTGTCATCCAGTATGGTATCACATGAGACGTTATCTCATTCATATCTTCAGAGAAATTGTAGGCAAGTTTCTCTGTCACATTCTTCTTTCATAACCATTTTCTTTCAGTGAAACATTATCTTAAATATTTAAGCCAAGAGCACGTTACATTGTGGAAAGATTTGTTCAATAATATTATACCATTTGTTTGCCTTAAAAAAAAATAGTTTTGTTGAATATCATGGAATTGTTTGGAAGTTAGCAATCAGAAATCAAGTTGAAGCAGCACTGGTTCACTAATAGCTTGTAGCAACTCAAGAATGTCATAGTTTTGAGGACATACATCATCAGTATGTCAAGAATGGCAGCTGTGCGGCAGAAACTGTGATGTGTTGGCCTAGCAAAGATTCAGTGCTGCGAGATAAATGACACATTAACTTTCCATCGTGCTGTAGGCTGTACAGAGATAGATCAGTCAGGCATGATAAAAGAGGTAAAGCTAAACATCTATTTTTGCTGTTGTTGTTTTGTAACTGATACTTGATGAAACTCACAGACAAACATATGTAGCTCCTCTCTATGTATACCTCTATATTACTCTATATGGTAGTATTCACATGGAAATAGTGTAATGGATGGAAAAGTCCAGTATCGGCACAGCTCTGGACTTCATTAGATTGAAGATACTAGGAAAGATTGCAAGAGCATTAGCACTGCCTAGGTGAAGTACCTTTCTTCTTTTTGATTTGCGGGATATAGAAATGGGTGGGAGAAGACAACATGAAAGAAGTGGCCCTGTACATGCTGAAGGCAATGAAGACCAGAGAGAAAAACAGATGGATGATGGGAAGTACAGCCTTGACTGCAATCTCATGTCAACCTACTTACCAGCAAGGTGATTCCTATAAACATGATCACAGGAATCACACTTCAAGATTTTTCCTTCTAGCTGACATTCTAGCAATCAAAGATAAACAAAAAGAGCGACATGTACTTTCTATGTTCTATATGAAACCAACATCATCTACAGACACGTGAAATGCTTTTAAAACTTCCTTGCTCTCTCTCCTCTCAAAGTTACTATGAAAGAAAACATTTATTTGACAAGCTGAAATCAGCAGAAAAGCAGAGATTACAGATTCATTCATCTTATGTGAAAGTGATGGGAATATGAAAAAGACAGTGCATGATTAATGTTTCTGCAGCTTGTTCTTTTTTTTAATGCAGAAAATGTACAGTTGGAGAAGGCTGTCTCTGATTTTTATCTGCTAAACTGCCATGTATCATCCATAAAAAATGGTTTTGCAGGTATGACTGATCATCATGGTTTGAGTATCTCTTCCTGTTCTGTCCTAGGCTTTCTATATAGCTTAGCCAAATCACTTAAGCTGTTTAAATCCTAGTTCTCACAGTAAAATAGGGTTGTTAGCTAAGGATACATGAAACTTTAAATAAAAATATTTGGTCAGCTGGAAGTTAGGAACTTGAGTTGAAGTCTAGGAAATGATAATTATTATATAGTAGAAAATTAACCAGGTTGTTTGCCAAGGTGTCATGTTTTAACAAGAAACTAAAATCTATTGTTCCATAGTCTGTACCAAATTTGAATTGGTATAATAATTAGTTTCAATTAGAATATAAAAAAACCTTAGTACAAAGTAATGTACAAATTACTATACAAAGTACAAAACCTTGGGGTGTCCATCAGCCATCTTTCACAGAAGAAATGGGAATGCAAATCTCTACTCAATAGCTGGACATGGGAACAGAGAAGAAGAGGACTCCTTTCCATCCTGACACTTGATGGTGATAACTCCCATTCTGACCTGTAGTTTAGTAGCAAATTATTCAAATTCTCAAACTTCATCCAGAAAATCCTTGCAATTTGTGCAAAGTAAGAACATGGCCAGGTTATCAGATAAACTGTGCTTACTTTAAATACTGCAGAATATCAAAGTGAAAACAATATTTATTCTGAAATGAAAACATTTAATTTCCTGGTAATGGGAACTGAAAACAGTTTAAAAGAAGGAAAATCAAAGCAAGAGATTATAATTAACAGTAACTTGTCTCTACAGTTGTTCCAGGATCTCAGTGGTACAATTGCCCAGCTTGCAACTTAATGTCTCCTTCCCATGAACTGACTTACCTTGAGGAAGCTATTTAAGATACCACCTGAATATTTAAGAAGGAAAGTCATTGCTCCTGGGTATTACAGGAATTATTAACTAGATCTCCACTGACTGTAATGGGAGATTAAATCGCTAGTTACCAAGTAGATACATATACTTAGATACCTAAATTTATTTGCAATTTAGAAGTGAGATGTGTGAAACCAAGGGTTCATATCAATTTCATAACCATACTTCCTGTGCCAGTTGAGGTTTTTAGAGGAATTTTATCAGGCATTCAGATGCTGACTGAAATTGGAGCTGATTCTGTGTAGTTGTGAGTCCTGTGTTGTATCTTGCAGCCTTACACAGAAGTCTCAAACGTCCTAAGCATCTTAAATTGCACTAAACACCTACTGATAAGCAACTAAGCTAAATCCAATTTTTTTAAAATGCCAAAAGTTAGGTAACATGCAAACTAATTTTTGTTATGAATATTCAGGAGCAAAAGGAAGATGAGGCAACATATATTTCAAGCCCTTAAGAAGATACACTTTTATTATGCCTTGTAATGATACAATAACCCTTATATTACAGTGTATTGATTTCTGGGGCGGGGGGGGGCAGGGAAGAAAAAAGAAGGAAAAGAAGAGTGCATTAGACTAATTCTTTCTAATCAACTAATTAACTGAAACACTGGTTAAGCAATTAATAGCACTGAATTAAATACTGTATAAACTGGTACTCAGTATTAAGTATTCATTAAAAAATGGTTCATGATGCAAGATTGTTCTAATCTGCCTGTCTGTTAAAGATCTTTACCCTAGCTATCTAGCTTAACAGTTACTCAGTGTCTGTATTACTTGCATATACATCTACGAACCACTGCGTGCATAGAGATCTTCAATTCAGGGCTTACTTTGGAATTTTTAAGAAAGCTGAATGCAAACATTAATTACAAAGATGCTGATAATTTTAAAATAGTTATTTTATATTATGAATTTATTATGAGCTTATTTTCTGTATTCCATAATGATTAGGATTATTTATGCCATGGCACAAAACATTAGGAATTTGAACTGGAATGAAAGGGTGAAAAACTCATAACTGTAATAAGCATAAAAGGAAATATTAGATGGGTCAATGATTTTCAGCTTGAGTGGAAGCCATATTTCATTGTCAAACCTATGCAGCATTTTCATCCATCTGCCTGTCTGAAGTACTGCAAGGTAGCAATTTTTCTGTGAACTCACTAGTAATTTAATGTTAAGTTTTTTCTCCCCATACTCTGAATTTTACAAATATGGAGGAAATGCACCAGGGAAAATTTGAAATGTTTTAATAACATTCTACCTATTTTCCAAAAGAATAAATTAGTGTTTCTATTGATAAAAAGTTCCTCAGTAAATCAAACACAGATTTAAACTAATACCATATTCTTAAAACTCTCAATCACATTTCTCAAAAAGTTTTCCTTTGGTATCTATGATATGAAAATTAGCCACTGACTTTTATGTGCATTTGCCGGTTAAAGGTTAGTAAAACATGGCAAGTTTGCTCATCAAACTTTTACTTATTTCTGTAAGGAGACGGAACCATCAAAGGATCAGTGTTTCAGCTATTGACTGTGTTCTCTTTTAGTGTATACATCATGAAAAAGAATCTGCAGAATTTATTTTATTTTGGTGTTGCACAGCATAATTTACAAGATTGTTTTCCCCTATACTAGATTCAGTAAAGGACATCAGCTTTGGGAAACAGATCCCAAAGCTCCTAGCTTCCAGTTACCTGTTGGGATTTCAGTCCGAAATTTAACAAAGCTTTTATACCCCTAACTGTTCAGCGCTCACTTTTTATTGATTTCTATTCGAAGCTGAATATATTTTCCTCAGTCTCTGAGTGAGATACGTCTTTTTATGTTGAGAAGCTAAACTGTCCTATCATTACAGACTTTTTACTACATCTTTCAGATCCCACCTGCTTAAAGGCGTATGTGGTGGTAATAGTGATGTTTTTTACCACTTTGTCAGTATTTTAAGAGACAGCAGCACAAACCAAGAAACAGGAAAACTAGATTCCAATGCCTTCCATGAGGTTGCAGATGAAGGACAGATTTTCACAATTTCATTCCTGACTTTATGGCAGGCATTCAACAAAATATTTAGGAACCTCTGCAATCCTGGGAGGAAGAGCAGTTGGGTTTTGAGCTTTTTTTTTTTTTTTTTGTCTGTCTTCAGTAACACAACATGTATTACTTTGCTTTAAAAGGGAGTGCCTGCATAACAGTGAGCAAAGCTGTGTTCTACTTCCCCAGTGGAAACTTCAGAAGGCAAATTGCTCCCTTCCTGTGAAAAGATTAATTAGTATATGTAGCTAAGGAAAAGAGCTGAAACATCTAGTCCAGTATGAACCAAGCTTAGAAAGTAGTAGGCTGAGTTTATTTTTACATTGATGGAAAGTGGGGTTGTGATTCCATGACCTGGGACCATGGAACCCACACTGACACAAAGGCTGTGTTTAGTGGCATAGGCTTTCATGGATAGCTTACTGTAAATACTGTTACATCAATATTTATCAGGATATAAGTTTTGACTCCAAGAAAACTCTTTGGATACTAATAATATATCAAACTTTAGCCTGAATAAAATATATATTTGTTAAAAAGAGTTCTAGAACAAAAACTCAATTACAAATGAGAGTAAGATAATATAGAAAAATCTATTCTGGATAAAGTTTTGACCTACATTTGGGGACAAAAAAATCACATATCAGTCACATTATTTTATTTAACATAAATTTGTACCTCAATAAGCAACATCAGAAGGACCACCTAGATGGCAAATAAATCATTATAACAGCTGAAACTCATTATTTCTCAATATCATAATGTATTCAAGAGAGTAGAAGAAAAAAGATCATACCCATAAGGAAAAAGCTTTGCAGAACTGAATAGACATTGTTATCAGTGAGGACTTCTGTTACAGGAGAGAGCTAGCTTTTAGTGTTCTTTAATAGAAGAAATGTTAAAACAAAAATTCTTTTATTACACATAAGGAGAATGCATTCTTTACATAGATTGATTTAAGTTCCCTTATGAGAGATCAGGATTTCCTTATTTTCCAGCAGAATAATAATAGCTCAATACCATGACAGCATATGATATAGCCACTGTTGGATCTCTTTTTAGGAATGAAATTCAGTGGATGGTATCCTCTATAGGTGTTGCTGGTGCAATCACTCTTATCTTGGTGCTATAAATGTCATGTGGCTTGTAAAGAACACGACAGGGAATAAATTAAATCATTTAGTTAACTTTACCTTACGTAGTAAGAATCTATTTCTTTTTATGAACTAGTCAGTTCTGCTGAATATTTAGTGTCTCATCTCTGTTTTCCTTAGTTCTATGTTAGCAGAGGTTTTAACTTTTAGAACATGTCAGTTCCTATACCTGGAAGTCAGTAGCAGAAAACAAAGAAACAAAAAAAATCTTATGAGATAAAGATTGTCAATCTCAAAATAGATCCACAGTGAAGATGTGACAGAACTGCTGAAAAGCTCCTTTATCATTATATTGCTGTCACAGATGTTTTGATTTCTCTACCATTGTAACAATATGTGTCTGTTAACTAAATTATCATGCAAAATAATTCCTCTATATTAAAAAGTGATATGATGTAGGACACTAAGAAACTAAGAAAGAACACTGTACTGGTTTTGGCTGGGATAGACTTAATTTTCTTCATAGTAGTTTGCATGGTGCTATGATTTGGATTTGTGACCAAAACAGTGTTGATAACACAGGGATGTTTTCGTTACTGCTGAGCAGGGCTTACACAGAGCCAAGGCCTTTTCTGCTTCTCACCCCACCCCACCAACGAGCAGGCTGGGAGGGCACAAGATGTTGGGAGGGGACACAGCTGGGACAGCTGACCCCAACTAACCAAAGGGATATTGTAGACCATATGGTGTCATGCTCAGCATATAAAGCTGGGGAAGAAGGACAGAGGGGGATGTTCACAGTTGCGGCATTTGTCTTCCCAAGGAACCATTGTGCATGATGAAGCCCTGCTTTCCTGGCTGAACAACTGCCTGCCAAGGGGAAGTAGTGAATTAAGTCCTTATTTTGCTTTGCTTTCATGTGCACTTTTTCCTTTTGCTATTGAAATGTCTTTATATCAACCCACAAGTTTGCTTGCTTTTACCCTTCTGATTCTCTTCCCCATTCCACTGCAGGGGAATGAGCAAGAGGCTGTGTGGGGCTGAGCTGCCTACTGGGGTTAAACCACAACAAACATGTACGTTTTTTATATTGTCACAGACCCTACATGGTTGTCAACTTCAGGCAGTGAAAACATTTTGAAATATAACAATGAACAAACAGAGATTTCATCAACAGTCACCGTAAGCCAGCCTGCACATATTCTGTTTTACATCTCAGTCACAGGTCTAGAGCTCTAGTACACTCTCCAGGGTGCTGGAGATGCTCAGGTTAAGACATACTGGCTTATTTCCCACTGTGACCTAACTGCATCTGAGATATTATATCAAGTTTGTTTGACAAGACTCCATTTCCATAAAACCACATTTTTTAAAGAATATAATTTTTAAGCATCTGTAGATTTTTACTGCTTCATTCCACATGAACTTTTCCATAATTTTGCTCTAGATGTCAATCTGCAGAGCCAGAAGTTGCTTTAGTATTCCTGATCATCCTTTTTAGAGTAATTCACAAAATGGGCCTCTGCCTCATCCTCATTAAGTTATCCAACATTTCAAAGCTTGCATCTAGCCTCTTGAATCCTTTATACATTCTAATAAGTCTTGCAAGTTACATGTTTCAGATAATTTAAAAAAATACTTTCAACTTAAAATATTTTACCGTCCTTCTTAATCACAGACAGAATAAAGGGTACTCTGTATCCTTGGGTGTTAAAGTATATGTTATATTGTTTCTTCTGAAATATAGATAAGATGCATTTTTCACTTTCTACTTCATGACTATAATTATCAGTATTAGTCTTATTCCTGTGAGTGTAAATGGGTTTTTTTTGGTGTCTTGTGTGTTTTAATTCAATTGTCCCTGCACTATTGACTGCAAGACTTTTTTAGAATCATAGAACAGTCCAGGTTGGAAGGGATCTCCAAAAATCATCTGGTCCATACTTTCATGGGAAAGGCAGCCTAGATGAGATTATCTAGCACCCTATCCAGTAGCATCTTCAAAAACCTCCGGGGATGGGGACTCTACCATGTCCCAGGGGAGGTTGTTCCAGTGGTTGATTGTTCTCACTGTAAAAAATTTCTGTATTATATCAAGATGAAATCTTTCCCAGTGCAACTTGTGCCTGTTGCCCCTTGTCCTCTCCATGTGGCTCTTTGTGAAGAGAGAGCCTCCATTCCTCCTTGCAGCCACCCTTTGAGTACTGGAAAACAGTGATGAGGTCCCCTTTGAGCCTTTTCTTCTCCATGGAGAAAAGACCTAACTTCTTCCATCTTTCCTCATAGGACAGGTTCTCTGGCCCTTTAGTCATCTTTGTGGCCTTCCTTTGGACCCTCTCCAGTCTGTTCCTGTCTTTCTTGAATGGTGGGGACCAGAACAGGACACAGTACTCCAGGTGTGGCCTGACAAGTGCTGAGTAAAGTGGGACGATCACATCTCTATCTCTGCTAGTAATGCCCCTGTGGATGCAGCCATGGATCCAGTTTGGCTTTGTTGCTGCAGTGGCACACTGCTGGCTCATGTTCAGCTTGTTGTCTACCAGGACCCTTCATTATCCAAGGTTCTGTCTGTTCACTGTTAAAGCACTTTGATAGTCCTTGGAGTTCGGTGCCACAGGGCCCTAATATTTCTTCTTGCAAAGTCTTGGATAATACTCAGTTTCTTGTTCACCGCCCCCCACCCCAATACAGCATAGCCTGCTAAATTGCTCTTGCAGGTCCTCCACCTGCTGCCTGAGTGATCCCACCAAAGCACACCTTATGCAGGTGGAGTTTCCACTCTCCTCCACCCAGGGTGGGAGTGTCCACTCTTCTTCCAGTGTATCCTGACTAGATGGCTGATTCCTGGCTGCTGCAGAATGTAGCCCTTGCCTGGTATCTACTACCATGCTTCCAACAACATCAAAGCACTGACTGATAAGCCCTTCTAACTCCCTGGAGTCCACAGGTTGCTGGATAGGCTTGCACAGCCACCAGCTAGCTGGGGCGACCATCAGAGCTGCAGCCTAAGCCTGTGGGTGAGCAGAGCAGGCAGCAGCCTGGCAGAGTGGGTTGCCTTTCCCATGTGCCCTTCTGCATGAACTGCTGTGCAAACTGGTGATGCTGCTCCTAATAGATGCCACTCCCTGTTTTTTTAATAACAAAATTTTCTTCCCTAATCAATTGTCTACATTTTTTATTGTCAAACTTAACTTCTAGATTGCAGCAGGATAATATAGTTCTAATCATTATGAAATTAACTGATTTGACTATCTGAACTTGAAGTTTCCTGTACTTACATTACTAATTACACATAAATGTCATTTAAATTGAAAGATGGAAGTACAGGAGAGAAGTGGGAACCCACCTGCCTTGTTTAAATTTATAATCATTATTATTCAGTGAACAGTGACAATATATCCTGAAATCTCTTCCATTTGTAACTTATTTGTTAAATCTTTTCCTGTCATCAGCTTTGTCTTGAAAGTAAACCATGTTTTGTCTTGATCTTGGAAGGACCATACAGGGAAATTACCTTGAGTTTTATTAAGGGCTTCATTAAGAAGCTATAAAGACTCATAACTTAAGGACTGCAAGACATTTAGCTGCATAGTGTAGTTCTAAAATTCTGGAAAAATCTTCCTCCTAATATTTTTTTCAAGTGTTACAAGGCTTGATGATGACAGGGAAATTCGTGTTCTGTACTCTCACCTGTAAGATCGGCTCCAAACAGAGACAGAGATATATTAAGAAACTTGTGGGATTTTACTACCTCCCAGTACCCCTGGCTGGTATGGGTCATCTGCTTGTATCACATGAGAAGAACTTCACATAATTAAATATACACATTAATGTCATGCTGGAGGCCATTAGTTATGTAAGACATTACACAGGGTGAACTGATTTGGCAAAGTTTACAACAGCTTCCTTTCCTTTCTGGCAGTCAGTCAGGATGCTGGCATCTCATATAGCTCTAGACACCTGTGTCCAGGTACCTGAATACCACCCAGGCTGTGTTCATGGCGGTCCAAGGTCCTTCCCCTTCTCTTTTTAGATGGCCTCTAAAAGTATATAGCTATTGTAGTTTCTTTGTTGGATCTCTATACTTCTGCCTGGGGTTTGTGGATGCATCCTCTCTTATTCCTCTCACCTTTATACCTCCTCCACTCCAATGCTTTGCATTGCAGAGAGTGTGTTAAGACAAGCTTACATGCACAAAATAAATTATCTGGAGGTGTATAGCTGATGTCATACATTGACTCTTAACAGTAAAGGTCACTTTGGGGGAAAAAAACCCAAAACAAAACAGGAGAGAAAAAGGGAAGGGAAAGGGAAAGGGAAAGGGAAAGGGAAAGGGAAAGGGAAAGGGAAAGGGAAAAGGAAAGGGAAAGGGAAAGCTCTCCCCAATAGCCACCAAGGAATTCAAGCGGCAGGGGTCTCCCATGTGAGTGTAATCCTCTGGAGGTCCTCTCTAGTGCAGCAGGTGGTTGCCTCATAATAGTTTTCTGATAGTAATTATGTAGTTTTTACAGAAACCTGTTCAAAGTCCCTGTGGGGTTTTCCCCATTATGATGTTATTAGTGCTGACTGGAGGATGCTTTGATTGATCAGGTGCAGAAGCTGCACTCTGATTTGCTGCTAAGTTCTGTGTATATATATATTACTGATATGCTTATCACATATTTAGATTATGATTATCTACTTTGTCATCCATTAAGTCCTGATTTTCCTCCAGTAAAAGCTAAAATCTACAAAAAGAGGGAGTAGAAAGGTGAGGGGCAGGGAGAGGAATCCATTGACAATCACTTCCTATGAGAACTCACCATAATAACAATACCACCTTTTGCAAGTGTAAGTCCATAAAAATAACAACAAAAGAAAAAAATGCATGAGACTAACAGCCAAAAAAATACTGATACAGCAACTTAGTTAAAAGGTTGTACAGTTGCAAGTGAAAGGCAGATTGCAAAGTTGAAAGCAAGGACCTCGAAGTATCCCCAAGGTGGACCCCCTTAGTATTATAAAGCTTAAGGTGCTTAAGGCACAGTGCAACACAGGAAATAGAAAGGAGAATATTCTAATTACAGGATTAAATACCTTCTTTCAATCACAAGAAGAAATCAGTACAAGTACAGGACATCCTGGCTAAATTTGGGAATCACTGAGGAAGTCACAGTCATATAGAGAATTTAATTCTCTGAGTCTGTGATAACGGAGAATCACATCAGAATCATACTGTCTGCAGTGCCAGTATTGATGCAAGCAGGTTGAAGTCTCAGCCATATCTCATGTTTAGTGTAACCAGGGGAATGGCCGACAAATCCACACAGAGCACAGCAACAAGTGCTAATACTTAATAAAATCTAAGCAGCAGGAAATTGGAAGATCTGTATGCAAGAACTTGAGCATCATAACTCTGAGGAGATGGAAGAGCTGCCTAGTCAAGTAGGACTGAGAGCGGCCTGGGTCTTCTGCTTTGTCAAAAAGTTTTCATGCAGAATGCAAATACTAAGACACTAAAAGATACTAAATACAACAAGAGTAAGAAAAATCCCATGTGGACTGCACTGAGACATTTTAGGTCCAATGTCCTCCTCGTATGTGGACATTTCATTGACAGATATGTACAATGCCCATTTTCAACAGAAGAATAACTTCTTAATGCTAATCAGTATTTTAGATCACTACGTAGAAAACAATAGACTTATTTTAAAACTAGAAGAACTAATGCTTAAAGCCATCTACTGTAGTTTTGGCAATGTCAAATGTGTTTGTACATGTGGATCATTACAAGATTATTCCTGCTAATGTCCTCACTAGCGACAGTGACAGGAATTTCATTAATTTCTTCTTGTGGTTTAACCCCAGCCAGCAACTAAGCAACAGGCAGCCACTCACTCACTTCCCCCCACCCAGTGGGATGGGGGAGAGAATCGGAAGGAAAAAGGTAAAACTCCTGGGTTGAGATAAGAACAGTTTAATAGAATGGAAAGGAAGAAACTAATAATGATAATAATAACAATAATAAAATGACAATAATAATAATGAAGGAATTGGAATTTACAAAACAAGTGACGCACAATGCAATTGCTCACCACTCGCCCACTGATACCCAGTTAGTTCCCGAGCAGCGATCTGCCCCCAGGCTAACTCCCCACAGTTTATATACTGGGCATGACGTCACATGGTATGGAATACCCCTTTGGCCAGTTTGGGTCAGCTGTCCTGGCTGTGTCCCCTCCCAACATCTTGTGCCCCTCCAGCCTTCTTGCTGGCTGGGCTTGAGAAGCTGAAAAATCCTTGACTTTGTCTAAACACTACTTAGCAACAACTGAAAACATCAGTGTTATCAACATTCTTCTCATACTGAACCCAAAACATAACACTATACCAGCTGCTAGAAAGAAAATTAACTGTATCCCTGCCAAAACCAGAAGATTTCTTTAGAAAACACTTTCAGAGGCAACCTGAGCACACTGTTACAGGGAAGGTGGGTGGTTGTTTTTATGTTTGTTTGTTTTAATTTTCATGATCACTTGCATGAATAACTTTTGTCTTCTTATTTTTGTTAAAAGCAGACAACTTAATTCTTTAATTCTATCCCCTTATAATAAAAACTAGCTTTTTAAAAATTATGTCTTAGTTTATGGAGAATATTTCACTTTATGCTTGGCCTTTTTTTCCTACTTGAACATTTCAAATTGAATAGTCAGAAGAAATCCAGGGAATTAATGATGCAATTCCAGTATCTAATGGTTAACTGAATTACTGTACATCTATGAAAACTGGAGAAAATATGCACTGCAACAGATATAACTTGATCAAAATAATCTGCCTAGCACATTCTATAATTTTTCAATGTTTTTATTTAAACTCTTTAAAGGCATGAACACCTGCTGACTGGAACATGTTATCTGCTTGACCTCCCACAACTTTCAGCTCAGAAGAATAACATTAATTGGACTGGTTAATTTTATGTAATGAGTCTAAATCTTTTGCTTTCTTTTAAGAAACAGTGACACATTTAAAAATAATGTTTGCACAAAGAAAATGACCTAAAAATAAATTATTTAATTACTGCACATTTCCTCCTGGAATTAACTTTGTTCTCTCTCTGTAGAATTACTGGACAAACTAAGAACTTAGTCAAAAGGTTGCAGAAAGATTGTACAGAAACAGTGGAAATAAACACTTGATAAAAATAAAAGAACCCCAAACATTGAAGGACATACCTGCCTGGTATACTTTAAAAAGACTGTATTCGTCATACCTCTAAATATTCATCTTTCATTTCTGCAGCAAGTATGAGAAAGTAATCTGTATTACTCACTCATTTAGATTTTATGAATCTGTGTTTGTGGTAATATTGATTCACATCCTTCAGTACCCTATGCTGTATTATTATTATTGTACTATTAACATTTGCATCCAAGAGACAGACCTGTGCTTTCATTTTCAGCACTGTCTGCAAGCAAAATTCTATTCTATCTGTACTTCATTGATATTTTTCTTGCCCCAAAAGGTGCTCACTGGTTATTTTATTCAGACTACCATAAACTATGATCATGAAGTAACTTTTCAGAGCAACAGGATAATGAAAAATACCATGATCAGCTATAATTCTACCAATATATGTATGCTACTTTTTGGAAATTCATCCATTTCTGTCCCATATAGTTCACTGACCTTCTTGGAATATGGTCTTAGGCCATTTTTTTCACAGGTGGACAGACAAGAGAACTATAATAAAATTCTCCCATAACAAACTTAACTTGGTTAATTTGATATGGTACTGATTTTTTTTTACTAAATTTGGTGTTATATATCAGAAGTGGTTTATTTTTCTCTCAAAAATAAAATTAGGTCTGGGAATAATTATTGGGTAATCCAGAAATAAATATAAATGCACTTAATAGGAATTTCAGACCCATGGAAGACAGTGTGAAAGTCCTCACCTGATTGTCTTGTAAACCTACAAACTGTGCTCAGTCAGCTCACTTTGGTACTTCAATCTGTAGAAATCATTAAGTATTCACTAAGGGGGGAATTCTGCGGCTTTCCAAAATTTAAATGATAGCTCTGTCTACAGACTATGAACAGATTATACCTCTGGTAGTGCAATTCCTTCAGGACATAGCTGTATCTTCTTCTGCATGCATATGGTAGGTAAATAGATAAACTGCTGAAAATATCTTTCATCGGAATGAAATTACTCTGTGGATGAGTACTAACCATCTAAAAAGGAGATCCAGATAAAACCAACCTTGACTGGGGGGAGGGGGAAAGTTTGATGGGTTTTGTTTTGGGGTTTTTGGTGGTGATGGTGAAAACATAGAAAGCAAAGAAGAAAAACTGGTTCCGTCTTTGAAAACATCTTGCCTGAACATCACTTGCAAACATGAGCCCAAAGCAGAATTAGTATTGTTACAATTGTGACTCCCAGATCACTCTATAGCCTTGTTTCCATCTTTGCCTGCTTAGACAAAATGTTCTTTGGTTGCAGATTTCTTACTGTGACTTATATACTTTTTACTTTAAATTATAATTCTGCCAGCACTAACATTGCAGGGCAATTCAGAACTCTATTTGAGTTCATCAATACAGAACAGAATAGGAGCGGAGGTAAGAGGCTGAAAGGTACAAGAGGCTGATATTTCCTAGAAGGATACAAATTTCTTGAACATGTGCTTGAAGTTTTCTTTTAAATACTTCTTTTGATTTTACCTACCTAAACCTGGTACTGTGTTTAAGGATTTGTGAGAATAAACCCAAAAGAAAGAAAGAAAAATAGAGACTAGTTTGCCTAATCTCAGAGTATGCAGCAGACAATATTAATTCAAGTTAGTTTTGGATGAGAAAATGGGGAATTTGGTTTGTTTAGTTGTTTTAATTTGTTTTGGAGGAGGGAATTTATGGAGGAGGCACCAAAGTCAGCTGCTGGATTTGTCACTTGAGTAATTGTTCTTTAATTCATGGTAAAAACATCTTATATGCAATACAGATGCCTCTTTCTGTACATTGGAAATAGAAATAAATTAAATATTCCTTATTATTAGGAGCCACTCTTGGTTTGTATCAACAGGATCTAGCTGCACAGCTGCAGTCTAGCTATGGTAATAGACTGTATTAGAAAGAGTGTGTAGTACATACTTCAGATCTATTGTAAAAGCAGCTACTTCTAAGTGAAGAATGAGGATAAAACATGATAAAAAATGACAGCTAAACTACAAAAACATTAACTGCCTTGTTTCTCTTAAAGAAACTTTAAATTTAATCCACATTCAGTTACTGAGCTAAATCATCATGTTTTAAAAATACACTGTGATGCCCTAGGTGGAAAACATTTCATATCAAAAGCTTAATACATCAGTCTGCAAGGCTTGGTTTTCAGATGAATTACACCTGAAATATTTTAGTCAGCTGCTAGGATTTAAAAACATCATTTTAATAAATTGATGTATGACCCTCTCTACTGCTTTCCACAGTGCATTAAAAAGTTGAATAAAAGCACTAAATAGCGCTTTTTTTCTTTTTCTTTTCCATTTTTTTTTTTTTAGGCATACTACATATTGCTTTGACTGGTCTGTCTTTAGATTCACCAATGAAGGGATAAAATACACGAAATTTGTCCTTACCATAAAAGCTAGTTTGTGGGGCATTGGTTATTTTAGACCAATATACTCTTCCTAGATTTTATACTGAGGTTATAAATTCTTCCCTTTGCAGCTAAGTAATAAATACCCTCGTTTGCCATTGACTGAGAGCCTGTGTGTCAACAAGATCAAGTTATGAAATACCTTACAATTAGATGTTGTTAAATAATAGACCAAATGAAATAATGCCCTGTGCTGCATCTTGCAGTTTTTCAGATCCATGTGCAGGAAACTCTCAAAAGCTGCTTTAGAGGAACTAAGATACGAACAGAAGACAAGAGAACAGAGGGAGAGAGCAGCACAGGAGTGAAAAGGGGAATGGTGTAAACATTTCTGAGAAAAGAAGAGATAAGGTAGCTGGAGGAGGTATGGGAAGGACTGCAGTGGGTGTGGTTAGGACTTTGCAGGTGCAGAGAAACCCATCTTATACACTGAAGATCAGGAAGGCATGGCAAAGTTTTGGAGGACTGATATGAAAAAAATTATAAAGGGTAAAAAGTGGTTGTCGTAACGGCACTTTGGAATAAGCAGGAGTGAGGGTTTCCCAGTGGTGAGAGGGTAACTAGAGCCCAGGACCGAGATTAATAAAGTGGAAGCAAAGATCAATTGTGAGGATGGAACGATTCTAAGAACAGAGAGGTCTGATGGGATCCTGAGCAGATGAGGAAAAGGTAAGGTATGGGCTAGTAAAAGACCAGAAAGACATAGCAAGTCAGAGCATCTTGGAAGTTAAAAGAACAAGGAAATGGTGAGGATCAGAACTTTTCTCTAAGTCTATGCTAGGGATTCTGAATACACTTTTTAGCTCAGGAAAGAAGATATTTGTAGGCTGTGATTCATCTCTTGCTGATGTTGATTCAGTTGCCTATACATGCCACATAGACATCTATTGCTATTTGAGACACGATGGACAATCTGAGATACCCTCTTCAGACCAGCAGTGATGGCACAGGAGGACAGGAGCACAAAAGCTCTTTTGAAGTGTCAGCTGCAGATCACATGGCATGCCACTGGATACCTCACAAAGCAGAAGAATGGTATGCATGGGTGGTTTAATCAGGTCCAGATGATTACTTTTGGTAAGCATGACCATGTGACACCAGGAGAAGTTGTCCACATGTTGTCAGATGCTTAGAAACCTCAATTACACTCCAGTAGTCTGTTTTGTCCACTATTAATAAAGGGTTCTTAGGGTAATAGCTCAGAGTTCTACATTATAGATATCTAAAGCTAGGTGACATAAATCCTACTGCTGTATCATGCTGCAAGGCAAAGCCTTGCAACTGTCATTGCTGCCCACATGCATAGAAGGCATTAAATTAATATATTGCTTCTTGTCCTTGGTTGCAGGGATAGTTCTATACAGACAGTGAAAAGTCCAGCTTTTTAAACAAGTTAACACTATGCTTTATCATTTGTACTTTTCCTTTTTTTTTAATGCTAGGAGTGGGGTTTTTGACCATGAAAAACATTTTAACTCTCATAATAAAGAGTCTGGCCCTCATACAAAACTTCCATTTATTTCATCTAAACACTTAAACACTCGGTTAGCTTTCAGCATGTGTCTGAATCCTCTACTGCCAATAAAACATACCCTGTAAAATAAGTGAATAATTTGCTAAAATGGAGCAAAGAAGCTCTTTCTAATTCCCACCAAAAGGGAAGTAAAATTTCCAATTAAATCCTCCTTAGTGGAATATTTGCATACCTTCAGGAACACAAACATAAAAGCACTTTAATGTGTGTAATTCTACTTCATTCCCTTGGATATCTTGCCTGAAAAAAATGCCTGGCATATGGTTCAAAATGTAATTTTCTTCCCAACTCTTTAAAGATAATCATTGTCCATACTTACCAGTCACATGGTTACACATACAGAGCTGGTATGTTTTCTTCAGCTTTGCTAATGCACAAGTAATACTTTTTAGCTTTTTACATACAAGATGTTAACCCATCAAACTCAAAGCATGCCAAAGGGGGCAGCAGACCAAGTAGCAGGTTTTTCATCAAACCAAAATTTGGTGCTAAAACACTTCCAGTGCTTAATGTTAGGAAATGTTTCCTAACCCACAGACCAAATGGTGTAGAGTGACTTATTTTTTGCACTGTTAGAGCTAGTTCCTGTAAAGCAAAGTGGATATGTTCACACTACGTAGAACCTGACTTTAGATGTCTTCCAAACTTCATGGAAGTTCATGCCCCAGTGACCCAAAAGTTTGCATAACATACATATTGCTGTATGGGTGAGTGAGTGAGCATATGGAAAAATGTGAGGGTATGCAGCACACAGGCATAATGTAGAACATGGAAAAACATACCACAACAGTATTATTTGTATCCCCTCATAGGTAGTTGTCTCCAGAATAAGATATCTTTAGGACTATATGCTTTTCTGAACCTTGATTCTGTGTTTTGCTTTCAAGTGACTTACTCGGGGTCCTCCAAAACAGAGCCAAAGAACAAGCTAACAATTAAACAGCATGGATGATCATGGACCTAATGTTCAAATTAGCTCCCCACACCTATTATTTTAGCACCATAAATATGCCTAAAGGAATCTGAGATGTTCTCTCATCTATCTACTTGGTCCGAATTTTTTATCTGATAGAGACATGTTCTACCATCCAGACTAAGCCCATACCACATTAAACACTTAACTGAAAGAAGCCAATTGAAAAAAAGAAGCATCCTTTGGGAGTAAATAATCTCACCTCAGTCATAAGTTACCCTCTGGAAGAGCCTCTTGTACTCATACACATACAAAAGAAGGACAGGCTTATACTTTAGAATCAGGTCCTCATTTTAAAACTTAAGTTATGTGCCTTACTTTAGACTAAAAGACCATTTGTGTGTGTATATATAGATACACACTTATGTATGTGCATTATGTACACAAGTGTGTATATAGATGTACACAAAGCATATTTATATATAGATATTTATACACATAAAGGGTCTTTTAGTCTAAATATATATGCTTCCATATATATATGTAATGAATACATACACACATATGTATCTGTATCTAATGTTTATTTCTTCTGGGTATCTGGGTTTTTTTCTCATTTCACAACATAAGCTTTCAGATTTACATAACTGTTCTGTATTTTCTTTCCTTGTCATCTACACAGTATCAGTCACATTGCAAGAGACACTGAACATTAAATCTCTAATTAATTAATTTATGTACAAATATGATCTTTTCCCACAAAACCTCTTGAGTTAGAAATACTCGGTTCAAATCATGCTTACCAGTAATTATTCATATTTTCAGTTTGCTTGTGAATACTTTATCCAAGCTTGTTGCCTCTTTTAAAGCTGTGGAAAATTAGAGGTTTTAAGATTTAATGGCAGAAGCATGTGCAAGCAGGAGTCAGACATGGGCTTTAATGCCCATATTCCCATACGCTCCAGGAAGCAGAATATATTCTAGGACAACATGGCAATGCACAAAGCTGAGATTATATCTGAGGGTCTCAGAAAGTATTTCACAGATTAAACAGTCCTGAGAAGCTGGAGAAGTGTAAGAATACTTTTTTTTGCAAGAACTGAAAAAAATGTAAGAAGGAATATAATATTGGATGAGAACTGAAAAAAATATCAGTTTACTCTTTGCAAAGTAAGTTCTTTATGAAAATTAAGGACAAGTAATGTCAGAGTACAACTAACTGTGTTTTTTAAACTCTGCAGCTGTTTTTACCTCTTTATTTTCCTGGTTAGAAAATTAAGATAGGATTCCTCTACTAAAATTTGCATTTTAAGAAGTTATTCGTACAGCAACTGGCCACTTCAGGCTATTTTTATAGTTAAGAGAAGAATAAGATTCTAAAACAGGCCATTAAGACAAACTAATATTTTTGCAGGTGCATGTTTGTCTGCATTGACTATAAAGAGAGCCTAAAATAGCTACTTCTAATTTGAATATCCAGCTTTTTTTTATTTCTAGTTCAGTCTTCTAATCAGTCATTAGTGAATGTAAATACTAGGAAATACAGGAAGAAAAAAGAATGGCATTAGACAAAGGTGATGGGGGGAAAAAGCTTTGTGGAAACAAACAGAGTAGAGAAATAGAAAGACCTGATATACAGGGGAAGGAGGTTGCTATAAGGACATGACAAAAGAAATACCATGTCCATATTTTCTTTGCCTTCTTTTTGTGTGTTAGTCTCTGTCATCTCTCTCATACTGGCATTTTTTTACCACTGTTTATATGGAAAGGTGACAAGAAGGTGAAATGTTTCCATAGTGTTCAATAAGACTCAAAGCTCAAAATGTTCATATCTTTCAGAAAATGTCAAACTCAGCGAGTTCACTATTTGGGGGAAAAGATCTGAAACATACTTTCACAAAAACCTTCAACAGCACATGGATTTTTGTTCGTTTATTTTTTTTATAGACGCTTCTAAAATTCAGCTGTACTGTAGCTATCTATAACGCATCCTAAAAATTCCTGGATTTCTATAATCAGTAACTCAGCAGTAGTAATGTCTTGGAGAGATGCAAGAGACATTAGTTTTTGGCAAAGTAAGAAAACCTACCATATTTTACATTCTAAAAAGTTTTAAGTTCAGAAACTTAAAAAAGTATTTACGTTTTATATCAGGTAAATAGAGAAAAGCTAATCTTGAAGAATCTACAGCTTCCAGGTGCAGAGACTCTTCAATGTGCCACTTCTTTCTATTGTTTCACATAAACTATAGAAGGCACTAGAAACACCTGCTATAGGAAGAGACCAATTTAACCAATTCTACAGAACCACAATGAGATTTTCTGCCTCCAAGTAACTTAAATTCTACTTTAGACAAGATGTATGAATTATCTGTACAAATGAAACAGAAGGAGAAAATGAAAGGAGAAAAATACATCCTTGATCTATCTATCTTTCAGTAGCAAGTGACTTAATCCTAAGCAAACTGAAAAAGAGACTCAAAATAACAGTTTGGAGCTCTTCTCCCCTCTTTTCTCCACTGGGCACTGATTTAACTTCCAAGAAAGTATCATTAAAATAATGAGTGAAATTATCACTCACTGAAATTATCTTTCTGAAGACCATGCTATGACCATATTTTATAAAAATCACAGGGTGATTATACAACCCTAATTACCCTTGACCTGTCATCACTTTCACCAGTGCGAGTTCAGTTCTTCTGTTGTCAGGACTTGAATCATACTCTCTCCTGTTTAAGAGTTTACCTCTGTGTGCTCAGTGGCAGCACCTTGGCATAGCCCAGGTGCCTAATTTTGGTTTAGACTGCTGTGAAGAAAAGATCAGAAGAAGCCTCACCAGTGGCCTTCCCCCTCACCCCCTAGTTGCTTTCTCTTGCAAGTACATTTAAGCTCAGGCCCTCACTTTTGGTCCTTGACTTAGCTAAGCTGCAAGCATGTTTTGGCATGTCTGTGTGTCCCTTACTTAGTTTAAAAGGATTCTCCCCATTGTCCATGGAGATGATGGAAAGTGGACATGATCCCAGAATCCATGCCTTATATATTGGATTTTTCAAAAAAATGGATCTTTTTCCCATTCCTAGAAAATTCATCAAAATTTAGACCATTTGCTTACTAAACAGTTCACCTAATAACCTAAATTACATTATCTGAGTGATTCCAAATGTTCCTTTGTCTGTCATCAGCTTTAAACATGAAGAAAAGAATTTTAAACAGTGTCCTGTTTGATGACAAAATGCTGTGTATGTTAGCATATGCAAACCAGACAAAAATAATGGAAAATTGCTGCTGTAGCTGAGATAGATTAATTTTAGAAGTATATGAGTATCTACAGTTAGGTCCTGACCTAGTCCCTTAAGGCTCAGGGAGACTGATGAAGTGTTTCACCTGACTTATTTTAGGTATCTACTTTTTCTTCCCTGCTCATAAAAGGAGTCCAGTGTGAGTAGCTCAAAAATAGACATCAAAACTCAATTCAATAGCCTAAATATGGTACTAGTCAAGTGAGATGCCCTGTGGTATCTGACTTGATTTTTAGCTACCATTCCAGAAAGAATTGTCTCCCATGTGTCCTGTGTTGTGTTTGCCATTCTCATGTGGATGCTCAGATTATTGAGGACATCACAAATATCCCCTAATGCTTACATTTAGGCAAGTGAATCTGGCTCAAGATGTCTGATTTCCCATTATACCAAATGGAATTCTAGTGCTCAGTTTAGTTGTCCATGAGGTGTCTGATGCCATATGAGATGCCTTAGGTTTCCCTCAACCTGCCATTTGTCGATAGGACACAGGTTTGCCTTTGATCATCATCTGCCACTATCATGTCTGCCTTGGATTCACTAAGGCATCTCAAATGGTTGCAAAAGCTTCTGCTTAGGCAGCTCCCTAGCCATACCTTTTGGGAGCTTCAATCCCAAGTTAAAATACAGATGAGGAGCTTCAATCCCAAATTAAGATGCAGATTATTGCATTTAGATACCTAAATTAGTGTGTGTGTGTGATCTGGTCATGAACACTACCCCTAATGTAAGACAGAATTGATCTTGCCTTCATGCCTACCTAGAATGTCAGGTAGGGCATTAATTGTTGTGTAAACCTTTCCTAATCTTTCTTTCACTCATCTTCCCTTCTTTCCAAATCATGTGATACCAGCGGGAACAGAAATTTAGCTCAGTAAAAAAAAGAATTTTTACCCTCTCATGCCTATATTTCTTTTTATGTTACTAAAAGAATATGTTTACTTGATACAGTTCCTTGATCAAGTCAGAGAAGAACTCTAGGCTTCACTGAATCTCAAGAATTCGTCAGAGCCAAATTATCATATGTAAACTAGAAGTGTTCATTATTCCTAACAAAGGAATCTAGTAAGGGCTGTATAACAGTAAGAAAACTACAGCAGTAAATAAGAAGAAAGAAGCAATAGTTTATGCTAAAATATGGAAAAAATCCTGAACAGTATGCAAACAGGAATAACATGCCTTTATAACAGAAAAGCAGAACACTTGAGTCTGTCTTTATTTTAAAAAGTTAGTATAAAGAAAAAAAGGGAGAAGTTATTACCTCGTGATGGACAGAAATAGACAAGCAGCTTCAGAAGTTGGATAAGCTTCAAAATGATAGTCCAAAATGCCATGATGTGCTTCTGTTGAATTAAGCAGAGATGATAAGAAGCATTTATGACTTGCTGTCCAACAAAATGCCTAACAGAAATGAAAGGCCTTTTAAGAAAGCACAAAATTTTGCAGTGTTAACTCCTCTCATGAAAAAGAGTGTAATACATGAAGCATTTACAGAATCTACTATTGGATGGTTGAGATTTCCATGTTAAAAGATATGAGGTGTTACTATAATATGAACATTAATCTTCAAATTGTGATTTCAAAATATTAGTAAGAAAACGTCATTTTAACACATGCAGAGGAGAGGCTTTTAGCACATCTTTACCCTTTATAGACTGTAAATTTGAAAATGGTGAAAGCAAGCTCCTGAGATGTCATAGATATCCCAACATGTAAACACTTTCATGAGATACAATGCTCATACAATACTCTTAATTTTGGAGAACTGTAACCCAAAGATAGCAGAAAAGAAACAACAACTGTTGTAAAAGCAAAGACTTTTTGGTTCAGAGTATAAAATATCAAGTATTTAAAATATGGTTTTTTTGTTGGGTTTCTTTCATTGTGTTTTGTGTTTTTGATTTGGTTACAACATTCTTAGGGTACCTCATCTACACACAAAACTAGTATCTGTGAATTCAAGAGATTTAACATAAATTTTGAAAATCTGTCTATAAATCTCCTTAATATTTTTCTCATTTATTCAAAAATATACTATGATTATTTTAAAGTTCCAGGTAGTGGGTTTTCTTTAATATTTATTATGTTTCTTTTGGAAAAAAAAAAAAAAAACCAACTCTAAATACCCTAGGTTTCCTTATATTCAACAGTGTCTTCTCTTAAGTTCTCTGCCAAATTCTTTGAGAGGCCAATTTCTGTAATGAGTTCTCTCTTGCATAATAAATAAATAAATAAAGTAATAAAGTAATCTTTACACATGATAAGAATGTACCTAATCCTTGCCAACTAAAAATTAGTTCACCAGTTCAAACTGGCAGTCTTGGTTCCTTCTCTATATAATGTGGAGAGAAAGAGGCATATAGAGAGTGTGATTCATTTAATCCTAAAATTGGTTTCTACTGCCCAAATTTTATTGCCTTTTAAAGATGTCACTACTGATCAAAAAGCTTATTTCCACAGTTAGTTTGGACTAGACGGGTACTTTTAGCTGGTTAAATTAAGATGAGAGTAATCCCCCACTGCACTAAAGTGGTCTGAATTCATCCTAGCTAACTAAGATACTATAATAAGCAGGATAAGTTCAAATCATGTTATCTAAAACAAGTAATTAATTTGTAGTTAAATTTTAATGCATTAATCCCTTTAAAGGAAGTGCCAAATTTCCTCATATAGACAATGGAGGTACTTTTGAAGGGGGATGACTTTACAATTTAAGATTTAGTTTTCTCATTAGATCTTCAAAAGCATCTACTTTACTGCACTGAGGACTTGATTCAGTTGCCAACACACTGAAGATTCTGCATGGCACTCTGACCTTAGCCTGTGCTAGGGGAGTACTGACATCTCTTACAAGTCCTGGGTGTCTAATAGATCCACCAAGATGAGTTAAATTTGCTTAGGATGGATGCTGGGTGTCTAAAAGTTAAGCACAAATTAGATACTGGAATAAGTTGCACTGAATCTCTTTCTGCATTATTACACCCTCTCTCTATAGTATATGAATGTATTCTCTTCCTGCCACCCTATAAAATGATCCCAAAACTAAGGAGAACCAAAAGTCTTGGATGATAGTATTTTCTCACTAGTTTTCTGATAATGTATCTCACTTACAATTCTTACCTCCCTTCCCTCCCCAGTGGTTCTTGGTGGTTAATGTACATATACTGAGATACATTTATAGGTTGTAAATCCAGAAAGGACTAGTAGGAATGACATGTAGTTTTACCAGGCTACCACAAACTGTGGAATTATACTAGTTTATTCCTGTATCAACTTCTATCTTAGATTGACCTAAGCTGTCATTTAGGGTCTAGATTTATGAAGTGCTAGTGAAGCTGTTCCATATATCTGCAGCTGCAAAAAAATGTCTAATTCTTAAATTCATTTAGAAGCCATTTCTAAATACTTGAAGGACAAGAGGGTGATTGGGATCTGCCAACATGGATTTACCAAGGGAAAATGCCTGATTAAACTCACTGTTTTCTGTGGTGAAGTGACTGATGCTGTGGATCAGGGCAGGACAGTGCATGTTGTACTTTATCAAGGCCTTTGGCACAGGCTCTCATAGTCTTCTTATCAGCAAGTTGGTGGAAAATAAGTGGGTAATAAAGTGAGAGGAATATTCCTGGGGATCCTGTGCTCAAAGACTTGTGATTAGTGGTGCAAAGTCCAGCTTTACACTAGCAATTAATAAGACTAGTGACTAGTAAGACTAGTAACTAGTGGAATTCCTCAGGGATCAGTAGTGTAACTAGTATTGTCTAATGTCTTCACTAACAAATGGGATAATGGGACAGAGTGGACTCTTCACAAGTTTGCATATGACAGCAAGTTGGCAGCGGGAGAGCTGAGTATTGTAGAAGGGCAGGGCTGTTATTCAGAGAGCTGGACAGGACGAAGGAATGGACAAACATAAATTTCACAAAGTTCAACACAGGCAATGCAAAGTTCTGCCTCTAGTAAGAAATAACCTCATGTGCTAATACAGGCTGCCAGCTGGCCAGATGGAAAGCAACAATGTGGAGAAGGACCTAGGGATCCTGGTGGACAACAAGTTGAATATGAGCCAGCAATGTTCCCTTGCATCAAGGAAGGCCAACAGCTTCCTGGGATGTATCAGGAAGAGCGTTGCCAGCAGATCAAGGAAAGTGATATTTTCCCTGTACCCAGCACTGGTGAGGCACATCTGGAGTACTGTGTCCAATTCTGCACTCCCCAGTACAAGAAGAATATTGACAACAAGATAGTCGGGAGCTGGAGAACAAGACATATGAGGAAAGACCTGAGTGAGGTGGGTTAATTCAGTCAAGAGAAAGCTCAGGGGACACCTTAGGGTTGTTTACAATTACTTGATCGGAGTATACAGAGAAGATGGAACTAGACTCTTCTTGGAAGTGCATAGTGATACAATGAGAGACAACAGACACTAGTTAGAATATGGGAAATACCAGTTAGGTACTAGGAAACAACTGTTTACTATGAGGGTGGTCAAACAGTGGAAGATATTGCCCAGAGAGGTTGTGAAATCTTATCCTTGGAGGTGTTCAAGACTCAGCTGGACACAACCATGGGTAGCCTGATCTTACTACAACTGTTTTGAGGAGGCATTGAAATAGATGACCTGTGGGGATCTCTTTCTGTGTGACTTATGATACTGCAATTCTATGACTGTACTCTATGTTATGCTGAAGAGTTGTCACTGTGAGAGACTGGACAGAGTTAATGCCTCAAACACCCGTCATGATGGACAGAGACCAGTGCCTGGCTTTTGTGGTTGAGGGAAGGAACAGA
Organism: Aquila chrysaetos chrysaetos; assembly: GCF_900496995.4. NCBI lineage: Eukaryota > Metazoa > Chordata > Aves > Accipitriformes > Accipitridae > Aquila > Aquila chrysaetos. Next base: position 13,899,838 of record NC_044017.1, read on the forward strand.
CCTTGCTTGCCAGGCTGCATAGCAATACCATGTGAGGGACTGAAAGAGTTAATGTTTCAAACATTGTGGCGAGCAAGCTCTGCATAACAACGATGAACCACAGGTGAGAAGCCGGTCAGCAACAGGACTCAGAGGGCATGCAGTGCTGGAGGATTCACAATTCCCTGTTCTGACATGCTGAGTGGGGCAGCTTACCGCATACGGCCAAAGATCAAACAACAGTCATGCCTGCAGGGAGGGAGAAGTTACTCCTCAAATGACCCGCAAGCCCACCGACCCATTTCCCGAAGGTTCTGAAACCACAAACTGCCCATGACACCTAATTAGCCTAATGAGTTTGAGTGCCTGCCTGAAGAAGGGGCAAGGAGATGATAAAAGGACACAAATTGAAGCCCCACATGCGTGCACACACTGGAACTGGACCTCTAGACTGGTGGGACCAACGCTGGACCCATGGCTAGTGAAACCTTTCTCTTTTCTCATTAATACTCTTCTCTCTCTCTCTCTTTCTCCTTTTTCCATAACCCCTACACTGCATCCCTTTAGGCATAAAACCACTGACCAGGTCTGGGGCTCGGAGCGGATCCAGCCGCCGCCGGTGTCCTCTCTGAGAGGGAGTCTGGAAAGCCAGGGGCTCCACTCTGAACCTCCTGACCCAATGGGAGGTCTCTCCTTATTTTCTTCCCTGAATTGATATATATGTGGTTACCATGTGTTATACGGTTTACTGAGGTAGTTTCGTGTCAATTCCTGCTGTGAGAAGCCCCGCCACCTGCTGTTGTGCCTCCCAAGTTCAGGCTGCTTCTGCCATAAATGAAACGCTTAACCAATCGTTTGGTGTTGTTTCACCTTAATTCAGTCTGAGGGAATTCTGAACTCACTACCACCTCTCCCTGGTCTGTCCAGCATGGGTGGTGGCAGTCACCTATTATTCTCTCTCCTCATTTAGAAACTTATGGTTTGTTTTCTTGACCTTCTCAATCTTCTAATTAAGTTAGATTTCATCTTGTATTGTTAGCATTTAGCAAGTACAGAGTAGAAATCATTAATTTAACTATTTTTATCCCTTTCTAATTTTTTCATATCCTTCTGAAGCATGGATAAACTGTTGCCACTATGTATGGTCTTAATGAGATTGTGATCTTCTGCCTAGTAACTCCACTATATTTGTAATTACAGCAACAGAATTTATACACTCTGTCACTGTCTGGTTTTGCAAGAAAGGTGTACCATGAACATTTTTCATATTTATATATTCCTTATATTTTTTCATGTAACTATATAATCACTAATGTGCTTAGATACAGAAATTTTGCTTTTGCTAGAAGGAGATTTCTCATCTAAATACTACTTGAAAAAATTTGTTAGTTTCAATCTTTAATGCACTCTTGCCTATTCTCTTTAGTTATTCCCTGAAGGTTTGGAGGAAAATATTCTGGTATCTAATTGATTCTGGCAGCACAGGCTTTAAGAAAAATCTTAATTAACATGCTTATCACAAGTACTAAATTATTTCATGGGAGATGGAACTAATCAATACAGTGATGACACCTCCCCAGAGATATATAGATCAGTTGCCTCTATAAACAAAGAAACAGGCACGGATTCCAAATCATCTAGAGTGACGACCTTGTTTAACACAGCTAATATATTTAATCAGAAGATGGGAAGGTTTGCTTTTATTAATTATTTGTTGTTTCCTTAATTAATTTTATGTATGTGAACAAAGCTTTGACTGCTAATGATGTGTGTGGTTGGTATAATACAAAGCAGAAAATTTACCTGTTCTTCATGCTTTCATGCTAAGCCACTGTCCACTTCTTCATCTTGATCAGGTGTCCTGTAACACACTCCTGCCACAAAGTGGCCTCCTTTCTGATCCTGACCCTCAGACTTTCAGCCAGCCTGTTGTACATCCCTTATGGGAGCTTCCTACAGACAAGCTGCTCCTTCACACTGAAGACAAAACCCTACACACCACCTTCCCTTCCTGTCTTTCCTGAGGAGCCTGTATTTGCCCATTGCACCAGTCCAGTTCCACCATGTCTTAGTTCATTCAACAGCATTGCAGTTGTGCAACAGCATGTGGCATTCTGGTTCCTCCCGCTTGATTCTCAGGCTGTGCATATTTTTGTATGTACCCTTGGGGAAGGCCTTGTTCCACCCTGTTTCTGAGGTGTCTTATGTTCTTGTTGCCACGGATCTTCGGTTTTCCACCCGTGTCCACCATTCCCACACTTGACTGGGGCTTGTAATCTCTCTCCCCTTTTCTTCCTAGTTTAGGAATCTCTTCACCAAGCTGGCAAGCTTGCTGGGCCTTGTCTTTGGCTGCTTTCATCTTTCTTTGAGCTGTTGGATGTTTTCTTTTGCCTCATCACTCATTTCCCTGAACTAGTAAAACTGTTTGAAGAGAATAAATGGCTTATCTTTTTCCCTTTTACAGCTCTCCAGTCCTTTTGTCATTTCATTCCTAAATCAGTCTCTTCAGAGAAACACGAACACTTCTCAGTTAACTTCATTGTTAAGGCACCTTTGCAGCGCAGAAGTTGGTTATTCTCAGTACAGACTTGTTTATTGTCCAGTATATTTGTATTTGAATAGGGATAATATTAATTTAGCAATCATCTATTGTGAGGTCTGTGTTACCTTTTTTAGGATTTCAGCTAAGTATTGAGATAGAAAGACAGAGAAATGAGAGTATCAAATGACATTGACAGCACAGCATGTCAGTTAGAAAATGGAAATGGCAACTTGCACACAGAGTCTGTAACCTCAGTCACTATTCATAAATTGTGTAGACAGATTCTTCAACTTGTCATGGATTTTTTTTTTTCATAAATCCATTTAAATAGTAAGAAAGAGATGTTCTGCTCCTTTCTGTTCTATTATGCAAGAGAAAAGTAATTAGAAGAAGACTTAGCTGGATCATCAGATGATATATAAGCAACCCATATGTCAATAGGACAATGGTGATCATTACTCTCTGTTGGACCTTCTGAACCATCTACTATATTAGACAGAGAAGAATAAAAAAAGATCAGTAACGTCTTTCATAATATCTTTTCTCTTTTCAAACAAAGCCATTTTTAGTCTGAACTTAAAGCATATCTACAAGCCAGTTAATATAGGTTTTAATCAATAGAAGATGCAGTATTAGGGAAATTATACTTTCAGGTAAGTCATCACAAATACTTACTTAAGGTCTGTTTAATTTAAGAACGACTATGATAGAGCCAGTGGCAGATAAAACTGTGGCAGAAAATCATACATGAGCATTACACTGAGCAGGACTCAATGTTGACACAAAGAAGATTTAATTTCCTCAGATCTCTTTGATGCTTACATTGTTGGTGTAAAAACAGACACACTGTTATTCAAAGACTGTAAAGTAATTCCACTGAAGTAAAGATTACAACAAAAAACAGAAAGAACTTTGAATTTTAGTAATTTCTAAGGGGACTACATAGAAACATGCAAATTGAGTGAGGGTATTCTATTAAAACAGGATATTCCATTATTAGTAGTAATTCTAATTTTAAAAGAGGTAATTAATGTTACCTTACACAGTGTCATGGTTTAACGCCAGCCAGCAGCTAAGCCCCACACAGCTGCTCGCTCACTCCCCCCACCAGTGGGATGGGGGAGAGAATCAGAACGTTAAAAGTAGAAAACTTGTGGGTTGAGATATAGACAGTTTAACAGGTAGAGCAAAAGCTGCATGCGAAAGCAAAGCAAAACAAGGAATTCATTCACTACTTCCCATCAGCAGGCAGGTGTTCAGCCATCTCCAGGAAAGCAGCGCTCCATCACGCCTAACAGTGACTTGGGAAGACAAACAGCATCACTCCAAACGTTCCCCCCCTTTCCTTCTTCTTCCTCCAGCTTTATACGCTGAGCATGACATCATATGGTCTGGAATATCCCTTTGGTCAGTTGGGGTCAGCTGTCCCAGCTGTGTCCCCTCCCAACTTCTTGTGCCCCCCCCAGCCTGCTCGCTGGTGGGGTGGGGTGAGAAGCAGAAAAGGCCTTGGCTCTGTGTAAGCCTTGCTCAGCAGTAACAAAAACATTCCAGTATTATCAGCACTGTTTTCAGCACAAATCCAAAGCATAGGCCCATGCTAGCTACTATGAAGAAAATTAACTCTATCCCAGCCAAAACCAGCACAATGGCTTTAAACATAAAAATTTCTAGCAGTGTCCACACTGTTAAATACCCAGCCAAAACTAGCACACACAATTTCTATATTTTCCAGTTGGATAATTCTAACAATTTGGACATTACAATGTTCAGAGTCAGAGCTGATTAGAGGAGAAAGGGACAAAAAGCAGAGAGGAAGAGAAGAAGGAAGACGGGAGAAAGGAAGGATAGACTGGAGAAAATAATCAAAATCATTTGATGTCACAGTCCACGTAGCTCTGGGACAAGGAGAGTGGTGCCATTACCCACCATACAAAAGCAAGCCTGAGATACAACTCAACAAAGGCCCCAGAGGAACAGCCGCTAGCAACCCTGACTGCAGCAGGAACACTGGAGCCACACAGGACAAAACTCTGGGACCATGTCCTTGTCCTTGGACTTGGGACGAGATCAGCTCTATTTTGTACCCTAATTAGGGCCACGGTCAACATGGACCCATCCTGACCACAGATTTGAGCCAACAGGAGTGCCCTTTCCTTGGCAGCTGCCTGCTAGGGTAGATGTGTGGAAGAACGACTGCCCTGGCAAAGCCAGACCTCACAACCGAGAGGCATCTGGTGCCTGGTGCGGGGGCAGGTGTTAGAGCTGCTGCGAGCCATCAACTAACCCTGGCACTTCTGTGCCACTGCTGCCCCTGCGGGCGTGGGAGACAGCCTTTGCACCACTGCTGCTAAAGTAAGTTCATTAAAAAGCGCTGTCTGCAACTCGAGCACTAGTTTTCACCTCAAAAACTGTATTAATCTGTAAAAAAGGCAATTCCGAAAGCGAAGCTTCCTGAATTACAGAAAAGTGAAATATAAATAATTAAATGCATTTGCTATCAGAACTCCAAAGCAGTACAGAAAATGAGAGGGAAAACTATGTTCTTCATGAGAAAATAAAGCAGAAGACATTAGAATATAAGAAATAGCTTTATTTGCTTTAAGCAGATAGTTCCAAATAAATGTTGGGGAATAAAAAGCTGTTTACAGGCAGCATTCTATCACCTTACTTAAAAGAAATATTTTATGAATATAAGTTTTCTCATTAATAAACACATAAAATAAAAGAATTTCTGAATTTTTTACCATTAAATATATGCAAAATTAACGCTCAAATCTATTGCTACTGGAATAAAAGTGGTTATGGGAGAACTATTTCCAAAGAGCAGAACATTATATAAATTAAGAAATAGCTGTATTAATCCACTGAAAGGCACATATACAAGTATATATTAACAAAAGATACTTCTTCTACAAATCTGTAATCCTTGAATTAAGAAAAAAAAAAGTTAGAACTTCAGTTTTCATGTTCAAAATAGAACATGGGAAAGTGGTTTTATTGATGTCATGTCTGCAGAGAAAGTTTGGAATATCCCAACCAAATATCTCCTGAGGGTTCAGAAAGCTAAAGATCAGCTCTTCTACCAAAAAATGCAAACATGAAAAAATCACACAAATCCTTATTTTTAATCCGTTCTCTTGATTTTCAAATGTATGAAGGTAACTGGCAAAATTATAACACTAAAAGTACTTTTTAACGTGTCATGTTGAACATCTTTCAGGCAACCTACAAAACTCCTACCACGTGTTGTTATGAAAATACATAAATATTTTACCATAGTTAATGAAGAAAAATATAGCAATTTATGTCTGGTATAATGATGTTAATATAGTTGGATCTAATTATTACTGCCGTATCTTGAACTCTTCCTATTTCTGCAGCTGTCAAGAAGAACTGAGAATGAATATGAAAAATGGATATAGGTTCTAACTACTTAGGAGAAAATGAGCAATGTTAGCTGTACAAAGAACTTTTTTGTATAGCAGAAGCAATGGGAATGTCCAATGACAAAGAAAAGAAAGACCCTTGGTTTTTTAACCTGTAAAGTTATATTGAAGTGTCAGAAATCGCAAAATAAAAAGGCGTTTTAAATTGCCTTAATTACAGTAAGTTAAAGTTCCCTCCCTTCCCTCATTTTACTGCCTTTTTTTCTTTCTTTCTTTATAGATCCAGGCTGATTTTCTTCTGTTTACTTGCTTAGGAAGGTTGCATGCATATGTATGTATGTGCATAGCATACCTCTAGGCCTCCTGTTCTAATCCTAAGAGTACTAATTATACAAAATTCTTATCTGACAAACACACACTGAGAACATTTGTCTTTTGGATTAGCAGTGTTTTAATACTGATAAACAGAAACTCTTCCAAGAGTCATTGACTTCCATATTTTAATTACATTTTACTTTATTGTTTGCCAGTTATGCCAGAAGGATCCTTTCTGAGGCATGAAAGCAGTTTAGGAAACAGGCTAATACTGACAGAGTTTTTAAGGGTGTGCAGAAGAAGATGCTCTGAAAGTTTTTTTGGGTTTTTTTGGTTTTGGTTTTTTTTTAATCTATAAACATGTCATTATCAATGATTAGGGGACAGGGAAGTGTTTAGGCCTAGATTCACTGACTTAAGATTTCAAATGACTCTGTGAACGTGGATTTTCGTGAGTGCACACATTATTGCTATCTTATGAGATTTCTCAGTACAGGGGGAAATTAAAGAGCTGTAAAAGACAAAAACTTTTAGTATTACCAAAATTATTAATTTATTTTAATCTCTTGCTTATTTACAGGTTTATTCTATATGTGACATCAGGCTTACAATCTAATGCTGACATCACAAGTGTTCACATACTAACAAACCTTTATAAATACAATACATAAAGTTCTTGATTCTGACTTCACAGCACAAATAGTGGACAGGAAGAAGGGCTATGAGAGTATTTTTTGCTGCAAATATTTGGGGGGGGACAGGAAAAAGAAAGAATAAAATATACTACCTGTCTTACAAGTACATATTTAAGTAGATTATATAACCTGAAAAGGTGTTCAAAATAGGAATCTGCTGTCCTGACTTTAAGTACTGCTAGTTCAAAGCCCTTTGTTGAAATGGCTATTACAGAAGGTTAAGCTCCCGAAAAATAGAAAAAAAAAATAGATGCTGGCAAATGTTGTATAGAGAAGTAGATTGGGAAGAATGAATTGTGGTATAAAAAGATCAATCAACTGAAAGCCTGAAACATGAAGCTTGATGTCACTGGTTATATACCTCTATTCAGTTTTCTCTTAAAATAAGTTAGGGTGAAAAACCCACAGCTACAATTTGTTTAAGTAATGTTTTCCATGCACTGTCTGCATGCTGTTAGGGAAAGTATTTTATTTTTTCTCTTGTTTTTCTACTGCAAATGTCAGTAGACTGAACCAAGGTGTTTTGTACTCTTAATAACCCCATCATTACATCCTTTCTACACTTCAAGGAGAAAACACTGCTTTGCTTTGGTGGTTTTTGTTTTGGTATTTTTTTTTTACTGTTTTTCTCACATTTATTATCCTTGTGTCCTTTTAATCTCAGCTTTTGCATCTGGCTAAGCATAAGAATGCAAGTGGAACATAGTGATTCTCTCTCTGTGGTGGAAATGTTTAATTAAAGCTAATGGAATCCGTTTATATCAGGACCTGGTTCAAAGTCTTTGCAATGTATTTCATATTATTTTTATTCACTCAGACACTCAAATTACTTCATTACTGCAGCTGCACAATGGTAAAGCTCTTTCATTAAGCTATACATAATGACTTTGAGATATTTTTACTTCAAAAGATACTGCAAATTCAGAGGCCATCTCCATTTTTTTTAAATATTCACACAATTTTTTAGGCAATTTCTCTTTTACTTAAAATACCTTCAAAACTCATCATGTTTTTCTATGTAGATTTGCTAGCATTTTTTTTTTTCTCAATCCAAAACCTGTAAAATTTGTACCAGGATCTATGACCCACAAATGTTTATAATTCATAAAAATCTGATATCAGTAAGTAGGATAAATGTAAAATACTCGATGTATAATAAATGAAAGTTTTCCAACTGATTATAAATGAGTGATTTTGTATTTTTACCCAGGTCACTTAGAGGAGACTATGGCTCTGTTTTATTAATTTTTATTATTATTTTATAATATTATGATCCTAATAAAGTCTAAGACCATATGCTGTAAGTGAACAGAATATTTTGGTTTTATATATAAAACAACTAATGATGACTTAAAATAAAATTAATATAGCACTAAATACTTCATTATTCTCTGCCTTCCCAAGTGAATTAAAATTGATCTCAATCTGACAAGGGGAGGATCCCACTTCAAATTTCTTGTACACAAAATATAGAGGAATGTTTAAGAATAACTGTAGCACCACCACCAGAAAATCTAATAGCATAAATACTTTTTCCACTTTCCTAAGTCAGTTAATACAATAATATCAGTGAAGGGGTTATTATTAATTTTTATTTTTACATTTGGGGTTGGAAGTAATTTTCTTCAGTGAGAAATTTCCCAGAATACAGTATAATGTAATCTTTAATGATCATACTAAGATATATTAGACTAAAACATTACTTAAAAACGGAGTATAGCTGCAGACATGGAAGTAGCAGGTTAGAAGTTTATTGTCAAGGCAAGACAAAGTTTAAAGGTAGAGGTAATATTCTATATTAAACCAGAAAATATGCCTGGAAAAATTAAACACATTTTTGGTCACTGAAAACTTTCTTCAAAGGCAGAAAGTAGACATCTTGAGGAAGATTTTGTGTTTTATTGTTTATTATAGAAGATAGTATATTTAGCTACAAACCTTTCCTTGCAACACTTCATAAATAGCATATCTGAGAGGTAAAAATGAACATAATTTAGGGGATATGCTTAGGTATAGGTGAATAATAATGTCAGCAAAAATGCAGCAATGTGAGCTTCAGTACATCTCTGAATGCATGCTGGGCAGACAGAATATGAGGGAGGGCTTTATTCAGGTTGCTAGTATTGCTTTTGTCACTATAGCCCTTCTGCTATCCTGACTAAACTAGCATAAGAGTGTCAACACTTGCCATTTTCTTACTGTCATTTTGCTGTGGATAAATAAAAAGCCAAGACTACCTGCTAGGTAGCCGCAACTATAGAAGTAATTTCTTTTTCCAGCTTCCAGCTCTGCATTTAAGAGTGAGAGCTCAGGATGGCCTTTGCTTAGGGCATAGTGGCATCTGGAACCCTAGCACGTGAGAATAGCCATTCTATATCTTTTCCGATGCTTCAAAGGCCACTGCTGAAGTGGCAGCAGTAAGCCAAGCACAGCTTGGAAGTGTACCATAAATGGACCTAAACTGGGCAGCTGTGTTTCAGTGCCTGAATTGCCCAGGGAGTGGGGTTCACCTCCACATTCAGATAGTTAAATTTAAGTCTATACAACATATAAGTCTAATACAGAATTGGGCGTCTAGAGGGTTGGAACTTAGACATACATGGTTGGCCGTGTAGTTCTCTGGACCTGCTTGATTGTAGTAATGAAGTTTCCATAAGGTGGTTTGTGGGGCTTAAGTACATCCATGTTTTCCTATGGGCAGCGAGGTGGAAGGCCTCTTCCTCTATGCTTCTCCACTGTTTTTTTGCTGGGTTAGAGTTAATTTTCTTCATAATAGCTAGTATGGGGCTATGCTTTGGATTTGTGACCAAAACAGTGTTGATAACACAGGGATGTTTTAGTTACTGCTGAGCAGGGCTTACACAGAGCCAAGGCCTTTTCTGCTTCTCACCCCACCCCACCAGCGAGCAGGCTGGGGGGGGCACAAGGAGTTGGGAGGGGACACAGCTGGGACAGCTGACCCCAACTAACCAAAGGGATATTCCAGACCATATGATGTCATGCTCAGCATATAAAGCTGGGGAAGAAGGACAGAGGGGGGATGTTCACAGTTGTGGCATTTGTCTTCCCAAGGAACCATTGTGCATGATGATGCCCTGCTTTCCTGGCTGAACACGTGCCTGCCAAGGGGAAGTAGTGAATTAAGTCCTTATTTTGCTTTGCTTTCATGTGCACTTTTTCCTTTTGCTATTGAAATGTCTTTATATCAACCCACAAGTTTGCTTGCTTTTACCCTTCTGATTCTCTCTCCCATCCCCTCGGAGTGGGAGTGAGCAAGCGGCTGTGTGGGGCTTAGTTGCCAGCTGGGGTTAAACCGTGACAGCTTCTGAGTGAGAAGGGCCTGGCAAGAGATAGATTACAATTTAGCACTGCCTACTGTATCATGAATAAAACAGAGAATGGATTTTGAAGGACAGTTATTCTCTGGGAAAGAAAAAAAAAAAAAGAACAGGAAACTAGCCTTCTGGATTATCTCAAAGGTCCTTCTAGTTCTGTATCTATCTCTGACAGTAGCCAACAGCAAGACAAGTATACATTATGTCCTGCAATATTTTCCCAGTCTCCAACATTTTTTATTTTATTTTATTCAGGGATTTTCTGAGGCAGAATTGGTTTCTAGGTGTTACAGCCCTGAGTTCATTTTTTACCTATTGTCTGATCAGTTACAAAAATCAACACAAAATTTCAGCAGACATAGCTATTGTAGCAAAGACTTCCATAGCTTTCCATAGCTTTGCTACTTCTTTTGATATTGAATTGTACACTCAAGTGTTCATTCAGATTATGGGGAATGGAGTATGTTTGCAAGAAGGAGTTGTGTTGAAATGGTTCCACTATGTAAGAAAAAATAAGAGAAAAAATGCAAAAAAACAGGAAAAATAATCTTTCCCTTCTCCTGTTGCTATAATAAAACCTCAAAAGGGGAACTATCAGATCTTCACTTAATTTTTCATTAAAATGTTTTGCAGTTGAGGAAATATTTTCAAAAATGCTAATATAATTTTGGACAGATGTGCCTTCTATGTTCAGTCTTCTCCCTGGTGTTTCCACAGATGGTCTTGTTTCATCCCCTGACATCTTATATTTGATATTTAACATACAATGTTGCTTTTACTTCTTTTTATAATTGATCATTTCATTTGTCATTCATTCTACCCAGGGTGTTTCTGAGAAGAGGTGAGGTGTTTAGTAAAGATTTGACGAATATTTCTATGTATGAAGCATTCCTTAAATCAAACAGTTTTATGTAGACCTCAGCCTCCTTCCCTCACTGCTTCCCCTTCATCTTTTTACATGTATTCTGGAACCTGCTTCTGTGTCTCCTTTTTATGCAAAGTGTATTATACCATGCTTTACATGTATCCCATGTATAATGTATCCACATTGTGTAACAAAACAAGGCTTTGCAAAAACATTTAGGATATGGAAAATATTAGTATCTTTTGCTGTTTAAAATTGATTAGTCATGTATGGAATTGCTTCTGACTTGTGAAATACAAAGAAGAATAATTTAGCTCACTTCAGACCACCGAGCACTGGAATTTATTTAACCAGAAAGGTAGGCAGTAGAGCAGGGAGAGATCCCTTTGCATCTATTAATGTCTTTGTTTATATATGGTGTTTCAACTACGCTCTTAGATGCAAGAAATTAGTTATATAGTAGGGTATCCTGCCTTTGATTTTGACTGGGACAAAACTGGAGACTTTCTGTCAGGGACCACAGTGCACCCTCCTCGTCCCACCCAGGTGTTTGGCTGCTGGTGCCCCAGGCCAGTGCCCGCAGCATGCAGGTGGGTGACCCCGGATCAGGCTGCTGGGAAGTAGGAGGGTGAGAAAGGGCTGGGAGAACTGTAGCATAACTCCAGCTCATTTGGTTGCTGCTTTTAAGCTCAGGTGTTTGCCCTGGGCCCTGGCTGGAGTCAGACTGCAGCCGTGCCTCTGCCCAGCCACATGCCTCATCCACCCTGGTCCTGGCTGACAGGCACAACTTCCCATTTGTCCTTTGGCCTGCCTGGTTACTGAGGACTTGCCTGGCAATCACTGGGCTCCCGGCTGACGCCAGTCACTGTCCCTGTGCCATCCCTGCTCTCCTAGGATACTTGGCTACTGTGGGACTGAGCCTCTTGGTGAGTGACTCCCTTGGCAGCCTCCCTTACCCTCAGCCCTTGGCGTCAGCACTCATTGAAACTTTCAGAACTTGTAATAAGCTTTTTCATTTATGTGATGTTTGTATATATATATATATATATATATATATATGTGTGTGTATGTATGTATCTATCTAGTAACTGTGATACTTAAATAATTTAAACAGATTTAACATTATGTTGTACAATGGAGATGGACTAGATATCCTTACACCGTGCTCCCCCCCCGAAAAAGCCTTCTGGTTATGAACTTAATAGGAACAGAGCCTGCCTGGATGTCTGTGCTTCTGCGTTTCCTTCTTTTCAGAGACCCTGGTTCTGAGATACATGGAACAATGCCTGGGTGGTTTTGCTGCATTTAGTTCATAGGACTAGGGTCCTTCAGTCTGAATAAATGATGGACCAGGGATAAAGCTGAACTCTGTACTAATATACTGACAGGTGCTGTGGATTGGATAGACGTGGACTGAGGTGTCCACAACTCATTTATTCAACACCCTTCAGTTAAAACAATTACTTGGAAAACAGATATCTTAAGTCCTCCTCAGCTTGGAAAGATGTGAAGCTGTATCTCAAATACTAATCTGTAAAGTATCCTGGGAAATAATTTTGTTTATTTAAAAAAATTAATGCTTTAAAAATAAGAATAGATTTTTTGGGGGAGGCGGGCGGGGTCTCTAGCCTTTTACATTTCTTGATTCAGATAGTTTCAAATACTAGCATCATGGTGTAAGGCAACTTCAAACTGAAAAAAACCTGGAACACAATCTCCAGTTCCCTTGGGATTTGATATAAGGAGTAAGGTTATTCTTAATAAAGGATTCCACTACTGTGTTTTCCACTGGTATTTCTAATTTAACTCAATTAGTTTTCTTATGCATAATCACCTTAGTATAGTATGAGTGTGCCTATAAACTTGGTCTTCAATGTCTATTTCAAGAAATAAATTCCAATATCACCAAAGCAATGTTGAACCCAAATTTAAGCAATGGTACATTCTGGGTTATAGCCAGAAAGATGCCTTGGGCACAGATTGGGGCAGCCATATTCCAGCTATATTTAAATTAGGGTGCATTTTGTCAGTCTGGCCTTAGATTTCAGAAATTAGTAGTTTTCATACATTTTTACTTATGATGTGCTTTACCATTATTTTAAACACTTCTAATAACTGTTTTGAAGAAGATTCTTCAAATATTAATCAGGTGAGATAGATATTGATTATCATCTTTTTATTAAATCAAAAAGACAAAAGGAAGGTGACATTCTATACAGAGTTTTCCCTAAACAGTCTGCAAAATTGTTCATTTATTTGATTTTTCCAGTGTTTACCTGTTACATTTCATTAGTTAAATTTCTCCTGTTTGGAAATGGCTTTTTAAAGAAAATTGAGAAACGTAGGTTTTTTTATGGGAACCAATTGTTAACAGCGAGGACTGAGTTCAGTAACTCGATGGGCCCATTTAAACAATTTTCTCATTGCTTGGTTTGAAAGTACATTAGAAAGTAATGTAAGAGGAAAAAATAAAATGTCAGCTTCACTTTGATACTAGTCTTCACAATGCTTTTTCATTTAAGACATTCTTTTAAATTCTACCTTACACAAAATTGACAATCTGTTATTGCAGTCTTTCAAGGCACATACTTTGTACAAATCATTTCGGTATTCTGAGAGATAAGCTTGCATTCCTAATAAAACAGAGTTGCAGCAAGCTGTTTCACAGTAATGAAAACTGCACTGAACAAATTATTTCTATATTTCAATGTGCCTTAATTGCCATTTCCCCATCTGACTTTCTTCACATCAGGGACCTGGGCAGCACTGAATAGGCTCAATTTAACGAGAAAGAAAATGCCAAGTACTTCAGAATACAGTGTACCTGCAAAATTTTCACAAGAGTTTTGATTCTTTTTGATTTCCAAAAGAAAGAATGAGAAGCCGTAGTACTACAGAATTATTTGATAGCTGTCACAGACTCAGTATTCTTTTATTAGGAGCATATTCAGACTAAAGCAGAGCTCAGTGATGTTGGAAAAAGAAAAAACAGAAACAAACAACGTCTTAAAAAGATCAAAGCTTGCAGTTACAGCAGCAGGCTTTTAACTTTTCCCTGTTTATCCACCAGATGCTTCTAAAACAAATAGAGTAATTGGTTTAAATAAATTGTTTTCTTAAGTGATGCTCCAGATAATAGTATTTCTTAAGCTCATTGTGGTCTATATACAATCATGTTAATCTTATGACATGATTTAGAGTCTTTCGTTATTTATTCAACATAATTTGTGATCAATACTGTTGGGGGGTACTTTGGTCCAGATATTTGTCATAGACTTTCACTGCCTCAGTTTTTTGATCCTATGCTGCCTTTTAGGGTCTCATATTTTATATCATCCTTTCCTTGACTCTTTTTCTTTTTGTCTCAGTTTAGATTCTTGCAACAAGTTTACTGTGTTCCAAACTTGAGAACAACAAAAATAAATTAAGAAACTTAAGACCATACACTTTTCCAATGTATGTGATATCCTCCTTTCTCTAAGATTATAATTTGGATATCATAGGTATGTGGAGATTTTCTTCCTCCCGTTCAACTCCAGAACATTCCTATGCCAGTCTATATTAGGTGTTTTCAGATTCTGGTAAACTTAATCATATCTGCAGAAACAGTGAGTGAAGCCATTCTTTTCAGTGGCATGTTAGTTGAAGAGAGCCTTATCTTTACACAGAAATCAGTTTCTAAACATCCATAGATACCTATTTTATCAAGCTTTTCCAGGAAATCAGTTGAAATTCAGACAGTTCCATGCCTAAAACATAATTTATATTTAATAAGTCATTAACATCCATTTGATTATGTGTGTCTTGAATAGATGAAGAAAGAGGAAGGGGGGATGTCCAGAGTTATGGCTTTTGTTTTCCCAAGTAACAGTTATGCATGATGAAGCAATGCTATACTTTTATATATTATATTATATTATATTATATTATATTAATCACATATCACATACCTCATGTTAGTCAATGAGTACTCTTGTATGAGTAAATCAGGTAAGAGGAACTGCACAGAGATACAAATTGAAAGTTCACAAAATTGGGCCTATTATATAAACCATATTGATCATTGTTTTCATCTGCACAGGAAAATTTATAGTGAAGTAAATTGCCTAATTAGACTCAATTATGAATCTATTCCACTGGTTTCATTTGGGCTACCCCTGGAGTAAGGTGTGATCTTCACATGAATTCTGGGATCAAAACATGGCTTTCTTTTCTTGAAGCAACAGTAGTTTAGAGTCACTCTTACCTAAGCAGCACAACTCCCTGGTTAAGATGAATACCATAAGTCTGCCTTTTTGTTTCCCATGGCAACTGCATTTTCTCAGAAATCTTCTGGTGTTTTTATTAGACAAAAAAATCAATATAAAAATAAAATATTGGTGTATTTTATATTAGTAGCATAGTTATATGGACTACTCCAAATTCCCTGTGAATATATTTTGCTTTTATCTTCAAGGTGCAAACATAAATAAATTGACATGTTCAGTGGGAAAGGTGGGGGTGGATTTTCTCTTCATCCTAATGAATCAATAAGTCTGCAGGAGCTACCTTGTACAATAGAAACTCATAACATATTTTAAAAGCAGAAAGCATTTGTTCATAGTTTTCTTTCAGCAGTGAAGAATTAAGCTGTTCATTTTTCTTTATTTTCAAAAAAACACTTTACAAAGCAATACAATGTAAAAATAAAATTTTCCCAGTTGAAGAACTGTAAACTTAATTCTCATCTGTAAAGAAAAACAAGATATTATAGCTTTGACAGACAGTGTCTTCAGCGCACAGAATTTATATGACTATGCATCCTGACTTCACACACTTCTTATGAGAGACTCACAATTACTCTTGCTTTCAAAGTTATCTGATTTCCTGAGTTGAAGTTAATCAAAGGAAAATGCTATTCAAAAGGTAATTGAGCAAGGGGATAGGTCTGGATGAAACTTCTGTTTATCATTTCACAGGGGCAGCATACACAAGTGAACAATCAGATTCTGGGGGGGGGGGGGGGGGGGGGGGGGGAAGTTTGAAAACTTACATCCTCCAGTCGGTTTTCACAAATATATCAGCATTTTGTGTCTGGAAAGAAAAAACCCAAAACAAACCAAACATGTTCTACAAGAATAAGACAACTCTGTTTACCACTCTCCAGAAGATACGATGTTTTTCTCCTGAGCTGGTTAAATTGTGATTTTTCAAAAAGTGAGGCAACCTTCCTGTCTCAGCAGTTTATAATGAGGGACTATATAAATCAATGTATGACATCTTACTGTTTGGTCACATACAGAATATCTTCAGGATTGGTTTAGATTTACATGGATAGGACTAACTAGAATCCAATGTATGGACTTCATATAGAACCATTTTCATCAAATATTTAGGGGAAAGATTTTAATTAAAGAGTTTATTAGAGACTAAACCATCATAAATATCTTTCTTCTATGCAACCAAGCACTAAAGATTTGTTGGTATCTATACTTGTTTCAATAATACCTAAATTTTCAGATTACTGGAAAATGTGAAGTTTTATTGGTTAGTACCTTTTTTGAAGGCCTGAAGAGAGTTATCCCACTAACAGTTATACAGTTATAATTACAAAATCAATTTATTGGCTTTCATCAGATACCTGACAACACATACAAAAATAAATCTGCCAGGAAGGCATTACACAGTATTATAATCATATACTATTTTAAAAGTACCTTAATCTTTTTTTTAGTTTTAATCCAATTACATATCTGTTAGGCTCTGAGTTAAGCCCTTATATGCAGGAAACACATTATAAACTTTCAGGCACAAAAGTCTTAGATTTTATAATTTTGCAAATGTCCCAGTAGGATACAGCTACAGGATTTCATGAGGTAAGTGAGGGGTAATTTGAAAGCTCTAGCTTCAAAAAAATTGACTCTGATTAGCAGCAGTCTCTATTTCAAATGTTTGTGGTCCTGTTTCGGAGCACAGTACATACAGATCATCAGAACATAAAATCTACTGTTATTACATCGTCGTTTGTTAGAAAAGTGAATTCTATTAGACATGAGACAAAAGAAATGTCTTGTGCTGATGCCTGGTCAAAAAAGGTTTCAGATTGTATGTACATCTAAACAGGAAAAAATAAAGGGAGGTGTATACCAAATCTGAGTTAAAATAGCACTGAAAACGAGAAGTTATTGTTATGTATACCAGCCCTAAGAACTTAATCAGGGCAAAGTACAAGACTAAGTTTTAAGCAGTAATTGAAACTACTTACTCTTGAAGAATGACAGACTTACGCACCAGAATATGCTGGGGAGCCAACGAACAAGAAAGCAGCTTTGCAGAGAAGGACCTAGGAGTCCTGGAGGACACCAAGTTGAACATGAGTGTTGTGGGTTAACACTAGTAGGCAGCTAAGCAACACACAGCTGCATGCTTATTCCCCCACAGGGGGATGGGGAAGAGAATCAGAAGGGTAAAAGTGAGAAAACTTGTGGGCTGAGATAAAGACAGCAAAAGCAAAAGCTGTGCACACAAACAAAGCAAAACAAAGAATTCATTCACCGCTTCCCATCAGCAGGCAGATTTTCAGCCATCTCCAGGAAAGTAGGGATTCATTATGCTTAATGGTTATTGGGAAGACAAATGCCAAAACTCTGAATGTCCCCCCCCTTTCTTCTTCCCACAGCTTTTGTTGCTGAGCATGACATCATACCGTCTGGAATATCCCTTGGGTCAGCTGGGGTCAGCTGTCCTAGCTGTGTCCCCTCCCAACTCCTTGTGCACCTCCAGCCTACTTGCTGGTGGGGTGGGGTGAGAAGCAGAAAAGGCCTTGACTCTGTGTAAGCACTGCTCAGCAGTAACGAAAACATCCCTGTGTTATCAACACTGTTTTGGTCACAAGTCCAAAGCATAGGTCCATACAAGCTACTATGAAGAAAATTAACTGTCCTCAACAAAACTAGTACTATGAGCCAGCAATGTATCCTTTTGGCAAAGAGGGCTAACAGTACATCCTGTCAAAAGTCTACTTCAATCCCCAAATGAGCTTAGAAATCCTTTAGGATTTCTCACAGAAACTTTGTAAAGATAGTTAATGATAAAATAGTGCCCACTTTTTTTCAAGGACACAATAGCTAATTAATTAAATCACATGGTCAAAGCAGGAAGCTAGAGTAATCCTTCCCTCAGCCTGCAGAGGTTTGTACCCAAAGGACAGTCTTGGTTATTAGACCATTGGATACAATGTGGAAAATTGAAAGGAGGGAGAGAGAAACAGTTGCCTTCCCTTCTTGGTAAATCCGGACTTCTTCATAGCAAGATTTGTGTTGGTTGAAGTAGAAATTATTTATTTATACAAGTTATATATACCCAGGAGAAAAAGACGGTAAGAAAAGGGGCCCTTCACCACAATTCACTGATGAGGATGTTTTCTTTGTAGACAAAATGATTACTTAATTCTAGTCACTCCTACAGGAACTGCTCAGTTGTTTTGTATTTGTGAACAAGAAGTCCCACTAGAGCACTCTTAACTAGCCAAGATGTCTTGAGGGAGCCAGGAAAGTACTTAAAACAATTCAAGAGTAAGAATTTTGTATGAGCACAAAAGCATAGTCTGGAAAACATGCCACTCTGTTCTTCTGGTACGCAGACTGCACATAAGGTAAGAAAATGCTTGTGCTTAATTAGAACTACGTAGAGGAATCAAGGCTAAAGTAGAACGTTGCATCTTAAAGAGTGTCTAAGGTAGAGAATATGTTGCAAGTATGAACTTGATAATTGCTAGGCAGCATTGGGGTGCACCTAGACAGCAGCATCAGCAATACCATATAAGGCTAAGTTTGTCTTAGCAACAACACTGAAAACTCTGGATCTGTGTATGTGTGTAGCAGAATTAAGATCAATGAGGAAGAAGCAATTAGGGGCAGAGAAGATAGGTCTAAAAGTAGAAAAAAAGAAGAAGGTGTAAAGTCAGGTAAAGAGCAAAGGAAGGCATGATCTTCCAGTGGGAGGGATAAGGGTGCCAATGGCCAGGAATGAAGCTGACCCGCAGACACAAGCCCAATGAGATGCTGCAGGACCCCCCTTCAATAGCCTACTAGACTCTCCATCAGCTTTATACCAAAAGGCTTGGTCTCAGAGGATGCAGTAAAGAGGAATCCACTTTCATCTTGGTACTAAGTGGGTTTGGGAGGGAAGGGTTATAAAACTGTAGTTTTATAGTAGCTTCTGCCCCATGTAATCCCTCAGTTTCTTATTTATTTTTGCATTTTGAACTTGTAAATATTTTCAGTGTGGCATATCAAGTTCTCTAGGAAATAAATTTATTCTTTCAATAAATGACATAACAGTTTTCTGGTTAGGGTGTTGTCTTGGAATGTGGAAGAAAACAGTTCAAACATCTTCAGGTTGGAGGCACCCCTAATGATGAAATCTAACAAGATAATTGACCCCTTCAGGATAATTTCCTTTAGAAAAAAGAAAAATCCTGTTTTTTTCTTTCTAATTTCAGAAACTCCAGTAGCAGAATTCTGAGTAAATTATCTTTCCAAAGTGTATTGAGTATTCCCTCACTAACACAAAATTCTTATTTGTCCACAGAGTGCACTTTGTGCCAAAGCTGTCTATATCAGATTCAACAGCTAGCTCTGCGATAACCAAGGTTGGAGTCACTTGGACTCAGCACCACCTGTCACATTCTGTTTGACCTCAGAGCTTTTGGGACCTCTCAGTTTCTATGGTGAATCTGGGCATGAAAGCACAGAAACTGTGGATTAGAAAGCCAAAATCAAATTATGATATATAAATCTTTATTTCTCAGCGCTAACTTTATTTCTAAGCAGTGGAGTACTGGGTTAATTAGGGTGACTCATTCCATTTAAATGCCAATGTTAAGCAGGCAGAAAGCCAAGTCAAATCCTATATCACTTCAGACAAACTCAAGAATTGACATGTGAGGAGCCTGCTTTTGCAGCCTTTATTGAAGGGGGAGTCAGAAATAAAATGTTTTCTAGAACATTTGTTATTATTTATTAAATACCTTAACTTCAATACAGTTATTCAGGTTCAGGAATATCTCTGCTATAAAGGTAAACCGTAGGGGTGGAATCTTGATCCAGCTGCATCAAAGAGCAAAAAAAATTTTCCTAGATACCCACCAAGATAAGGTGCAAGCAAGTGCAGCTGCTGCTCTGGCAGCAAATAACAGAGAAGACTGTACAGTCTTGTCTATGCTGCACATTGTGGGATACTGAGTGTGCATTACATGGGATGAAAAATTATCTCAAGCTTTCTCACCAGTAATCAGTCCTGTTTTCCAATGGTGTAAAAAGATTCCAGGTTCCTTTTTCTGTAACATAATTTGTCATTTATTGGTTTGATTAATTTCTGCTTTCACACAATTCCATCACTATCTCTGTAATTCACAGTGCACTTCTCCAAGTGCTATGGGAATAATAATTGCTTGTTTCTCTAAGGATGTTAAGATGTCATTCTTCAATATTTTACCTCAAACAGCTAGAACTTTATCCCACCCCATTCATTTTGCCTCATGCAATTTGCTATAGGTGAACTGAATATGTGTGTGTGTGTATGTATAATATATGTCAGTTTGTGAATTAAAGATTGGTGTGTTTGGGTTGTTTAGAAGATTAACAAATCAGGCCAGCTCCAGAATTTACAATAAAACTTTGCTAGACTAACATTAATTAACAACATGGTTCTGTGGCAGAAAGAGACTTAACTGCAAGGTTCAAGCAAACGACTTGAACTTCACTTACAGACTTAACTGCAAGGTTCAAGCAAATGATTTATTTGAACTTCACTTACAGACTAAACATGCCACTATTGCAGGTTTTACAGATACGGTGGAGGAATGCACTACTGCAATTTTAAAAGTAAGAGTAGTACACTATTACCACAAGTAATTCACAGACAACCACAAGCACACACTTGTTTACAAACTCAAAGCATAAACAATATTCACTTACCCCTCCTGGTAAGGGCTCTCAATCCCAGGGAAGCTACTTTGACCAGTGTCCCCATCAAGGAGGGGAAGGGTTTCCTTCACAAGCCAACTGTATAGTTGGAGATGCGACTCCGTGATTTCCGACCTGAATCTTAGGGTTTTTATCCCCCAACTTGTGGAATGGTGTGTATGACTATGTCTGAGTGGATTATGATATATGCCTGAGTGGGTTATGTATACCGGAGTGGAATTTCCCCTTATCTTTCTTTGGATGGTCTGTAATTGTTTGAATACACAAGGTTGTCCTTTGAAACTGAAGCTGAAACCCTCCAGCTTTTTTTTTTTACCTTGCTTCCTCAGGCAACTGGATAGTGGTTGGATTGAGACTCAGGGCATACTATTCGTTAAGGGATTTCAAGGCTCAGTTCAGGTGATGGCTCTTTGAATGGCAAAGCCACCGCTCTGTTTAGTTTAGGGTTTACCAGACAATCCAGGGCTAAGCTGCCTACACAGGTCCCTGTGAGTGGTCTCTGCAGAGAGACAAGGCCTCAAGGCAATCCAAGGCTGGGTCGATTTTGTAACCCCCCCCCCCATGAGTGGCCTGTGTACACTAGACATGGTGAAACTCATTTGTGAACTATGAGCCAGACAATTCGTAAAGGTTCATGTTAATTAGTTCTTACAGATTATAATTCATTATTGCTATGGATTCAGAGTGGTCATTCCTTAGCAGTCGCATCCTACATTAGCTGTGAGCATACCAAAGTTCTGTGCAGTTAGTACTGATGACTATGTGGTAGTCTTTATTGCTGAGGTTGAAGTGATCAGACTTGGGAGCTCTTCAGCAAGGAGAGCTCAGACCAAAGTGGGTTTGTCCCCTCTCCCCCCTCCAATTTTCGGACCTTATTCTTTTACAAGACATCTGAGTTTTTAAACAATTCCCACCCCTTAGCCTCTGTCAGAGACAACAGAGAAAGGAGGAGACAAATGTGAGGGGGAAGTTACAGGCAGACACCTTCTAGTTTGGCTATTGTTTTGGTTTGGTTTTCCATTTGGTTTGGTTTGGTTTCTCTTTGCTTAGCTGCTGTTTCTTTCCTTAAAGCAAACATCATCTTTTCCTAGCTCTCAAGTTTGTGCTTCTATAGCCAGTTCCCATAATAAGTTGATAACATGGGACCAGGATGGAGACCTTGCACAGTCAGCGTAAGGCACAGATAGTAACAATCCCAGAAGCAACACACTTTTCAGTAAATCACCATATACAGAAGTGTTTATACAGTTATAGCTTATTAGTGTGCTTATGTTTCGGTTCATAACAACCAAATATTGAAATCTGCTTGGTGTGCTACTATCTTCATGGCTGCAACAGACCTCTGCTTTAGCTATGTAATATATTATGGATACAATATTTTGCTTGTTCAAATAGTTCAAAAGTACTTAGTTTTATGATTTTAAATTTAGCAATTTTGCAAAGGTTTTAAAATCAGAATCCAGTGAAGACCACTTCGTGGGCTCTAATGTGTGTGAAGTGTGTCTTCAATAAATATGCTTGAAAGAAATGTTTCAATACACCAGTACTACTCCTGTGAGCCATTTTAAAGTAGCTGACCTGCAGAGTTGAGGTTCATTAAAATATGACATAACAGAGCTCTTTCACATTTAATTTCTATTCATGATTCTGAGCCTTTTTTACTCTATAATATGCATCAGATTTAACTATTTTAATAATTCAGTTTATTTTCATACCTGTGATTATTAGAATTCACATATAAAATATCTCATTGATGATGGTAACTGAATTTCTTCTATGATGCATTTACTTAGTAAATGACTTTAAGGAAAAGTTTATAGCAATATATTAATAAATAATGGAAACTCCTATTGTCTTCTGACTACTCATTGCTAAAAAATTCTTCTTGTCAATAAGATTACACTGCTAACATCAGCTAAAATATTATGCTCATCTTTATATGGGGATATCTTTATATGTGTTTTCACATGGAGCACGATTCCACTCCCATTGAAATAAGCATTTTTACTATTGGCTTCAAGTGACTAACAAAAAATGACAAAGTACTATTTTAAATGGAAATTTAATTAAATCTGATTTTGTTTTCTGAGTCCAAGTTTATTGATTAGCTCTGGAAGATTGCTACATTATTTAGTAACCAGGTTTAAATATTACACATTGAGCATTACAGGTATATGCAAACTGAGGTTGTTCAAAAGTAGAACTAGAACATGGTCATATGTTCTAGTGATGAGACCAGAATTATGAAATTATTAAAGATTTCTCTCATCATTAAAGACAAACACAACAGACAAATTATGTTATGAGACTGCAATGGAAATTGTTGGGAAAATGGTGTAGCTCAAAATTAAAGAGCAATATAAGAAGCTAACTAAAAATCTCTTTCTAATTTCAGTAATGCATCAACAATCTTATAAATTAATTATAACCACTAAGAATAAGGTGTGGGTTTTCTCTATACAGGTAGATCACACAACTTTCCTTCTTCTGTAGGTAAAACCTATAATTTCCTTTGTGAGAGCCATGTTTTAATGCAGCTTTGATTTTGATGGATGGAAAGAGAGGAATTTCATTAGCATGAAGCACTTATCACCATGGTGATGTGAACAGCCATAAAGGTGACTTGGTTAGAAAGGAAAAATTACTGAACAGGAGAAAATGCCTGCCAGCCTGGGATCTGTGAGCCTGGGAACTATGTCTAGGAACCAGAAGCATCCTTGAAAAGTGCAGCTGGCCTCTTTGCAATACAGCTGGGTACCTAGAAACCAGACACATCCTGAGATACCACCAGTAAGTGCTAAAACAAGGAACCGTAACAAGTTATCATCTGAAAAGGTGAAAAATAGTCTGGAAAAAGGGGAAAATGGTCTGGGAAAATAAAAATTGGTCTGAAAGAACAGAAAACATCATCATCTCTTGGCTGTTACAGGTGAAAAATAGAAATTAACAGCATCTTTTGGCTGCTCGAAGTGGTAGTGCCTTGAGCCCTCTTATGTCTCTATGATATAAAAAGGACTTAATTTTTATCCAAAATACAGCCACTCTCTTTGAGAACTTCCCGTGCTGCACTTACTTTTCCTTTCCTAATGTACTGGGTTTACAAGGAAAGGTTTTGGTAGTGGGGGGCCTACGGGGGTGGCTTCTGTGAGAAGCTGCCAGAAGCTTCACCCATGTCCGATAGAGCCAGCACCAGCCAGCTCCAAGTCGGACCCACCGCTGGCCAAGGCTGAGCCCATCAGCAACCGTGGTAGTGCCTCTAGGATAACAGATTTAAGAAGGGAAAAAAAAACCTGCTGCAACACAGCAGCCGGAGAGAGGAGTGAGAATATGTGAGAGAAACAGCCCTGCAGACACCAAGGTCAGTGCAGAAGGAGGGGGAGGAGGTGCTCCTGGCGCTGGAGCAGAGATTCCCCTGCAGCCCATGGTGAAGACCATGGTGAGGCAGGCTGTCCCCCTGCAGCCCAGGGAGGTCCACGGTGGAGCAGATCTCCACCTGCAGCCCAGGGAGGACCCCATGCTGGAGCAGGTGGATGCCCAAAGGAGGCTGTGACCCTGTGGGAAGCCCACGCTGGAGCAGGTTTTCTGGCAGGACTTGTGACCCTGCGGGTGACCCATGCTGGAGCAGTCTGTGCTGAAGGACTGCAGCCTGTGGAAGGGACCCACACTGGAGCAGTTCGTGGAGGACTGTCTCCCGTGGGAGGGACCCCACACTGGAGCAGGGGAAGACTGTGAGGAGAAGGGAGCAGCAGAAACAATGTGTAATGAACTAACTGCAACTCCCGTTCCCTGTTCCCCTGCACCGTGCTGTGTGGGGTGGTAGAGAAATTAGGAGTGAAGTTGAGCCTAGGAATAAGGGAGGGGTGGGGGAAGGCATTTTAGATTTGAGTTGATTTCTTATTACCCTACTCTGATTTGACTGGTAATAAATTAAATTAATTTCTCCAAGTTGAGGTTTTTTGCCCATCACAGTAATTGGTAATTTTTCTCCCCCTGTCCAGTTGAGGAGGGGGAGTGATAGAGTGGCTTGGTGGGCACATGGTGTCCAGCCAAGGTCAACCCACCACACCTAAACAGGTTGAATACTCTGCATGAACTCTTTATGAGCTGTTGGACTCTAACTGGGCACACCTGGCTAACTCCAAACTTCCTGATGTGGATCATCTTTGAAGTGAGACTGCCTGTTACTTCATTACTCCCCCTTTGGGCCCACTTCTGGGGTTGGTTTGGTTTGTTGTCCCACCTGTGGCAGGCACGGTTGGGTCCCCTTCTGGGATTGGTTTGTTCCCCCTTTGGGATAATTTGACCCCTTCTGAGATCTGTCTCATTTGCTTTATATCAGTATTATATATATATATCCACACAAGTAATCTATCATACCTGCTGTTATATTGTTGATTATTTTGCAGTAACTTGTAATAGTATATACCTACTTGGTTGTTGCTGTTATTGGGTTTTGCTATTGTATTGATTGTTGCTATACTATTGATTGATACTATATCACTGATTGCTGATAATTTTTAATAACTTGATATATATATTCACTTTATTAATCATAGGTATACTTGCTAGTAGTGATTTTTATGGTAGCTTACTTGCTAGTGTAGTGGCTATTTTGATGTTTGTGGTAATTTGTAATAAAGTAGAGAAATTGAGAGGATAAAACCTCCGTGTCTTGTGTATCATGGAGACCTATGAACCTAAGGTCACGATCTCTACACACCTGCAGGCTGCGTAACCCTTTAGGTTTTTACACATGGTCATATCAACTGAAAGGCATTCAGCTTATTTACTTCCATGTGTTTTATTCCTTCCATATCCTTAGAAGCCTGCCCCTGGATACAGTTATGTCCTTATATAAATCTTAATATTTCCTTATTTTGATAGTTGTCTGCAAATAGTAAAGAGTAAAGCTTACCCATATAACACATTTTTATAATGGTGAAACTGCATCCATATTGTGAGACTTGTCCAGGTAACCTTTTGGGGAAAATGATGCCACTATCAATCATATTTATTTTGTTCCAGGCAACTCAACAAAGCTACCTTCTTGTGTTGGTGTAAAGATCAGTAAGCCAAGCACTAGATGTGTATGTCAGGGACCTGAAGACACCACCTGGCCTCACTGTCCCTGATGGGTGTCAGTGCTTGTGCCCAGCGCAGGCTCTGGTCCTATTTCTAGCTAGCCTGGACCCAGCACTGTCAGAATCTTATCATCTCCCAGATGGGCCCATCAGGCCTGCACTGCAGCTCATCTCCAGTCTGTCTCCAGCCACTCCTGATGGGAACCTCAGGCCAAGTTCCAGCCCCAGTCTGAAACTCAACAAAACTTCTGGGGACTGTTGGTGGGCCCTGTTACTGGCCACCAGGTCTGCCTGCTGTACTGTCAAGGAGAGCTCGGCTCACCTTGGGATCCCTGAGGTCCCCACTCCCTGACCCCAAGGATGCTGCTGACCCACTCTGTGCCCTGACAACATACTGGAAATACTATATTCTATAAGGGTATCATCAGCCTGAAAAGAACATTGTTGGCCATTTCAGAAGCCATGGCAGAAGAATGACTAGGTTGTCTGAGAAAATAAGAACAATAACTCAGGTGCATGTTTAGGATGTCCTTGAGCATCTCGGATGACTGCAAATGCCTAAGGACAGGCAAATGAATCATGACTACAAACAGGATAGGATTCAGCTCTACATTTGCAGATGCTTAAATTAGTTGTAAATATGTGTCTGTACATGAGCTGCACAACCAAGCTCCCTTTCTAGTTAAGGAAATCCTGCAGCTTAATATAGTTACCTCAGCATAGGCACCTAATAATATATGTGTTGATTGAATGTAATCTGATTGCCTTCCAGTTGCC
Organism: Aquila chrysaetos chrysaetos; assembly: GCF_900496995.4. Lineage (NCBI taxonomy): Eukaryota > Metazoa > Chordata > Aves > Accipitriformes > Accipitridae > Aquila > Aquila chrysaetos. The sequence goes on from NC_044017.1 coordinate 13,926,781, forward strand.
ACTCTAAAACCATATGGTTTTCCGTTAGTCTAGTGAAAATGCTATGGTTAACCTATATTTCTCACATGGCACCAAACTCCAACATTTAGGCATCTGAATGAATTTCCAAATCAATATTGAGGGCTACAAAATTCAATCTGAGAGGTTCACACATATACCATCAACTGAACAGCCTTCCAGAGAATACTGATTGATTTCTCTAGAAGCTACATACAGTCACCATAGCTATCTACTACCATCGTAGGTGTCTTAGAATATCTGAGATATCAGCATGGGGATATTTATAGAGGCATGTGTTTTTCTGGAACAGCATTTTGATGTTGTGCAGAACACCCTAGGATTTGATAGATGGTCTAAGACCCTGAAATGCATGCAAGCAATCAAATTAAGCCCCCCTTTGATTGGAACAGAAGCTCAGGTTTGATGTTCACATGTAAACTCTGACATTTAGTTATCTGGATCACATGTAGTTGGCTCACATGCAGGATGTTATTCAGATTAACAGTACATAAGGAACCACTGCCCCAAAAAATCAAGATTTTAAAGGGATCCAAGCAGGTTTTATCATTTTCAGTGAGTATGAGAACATCTATGTTTATATTATGTAAGCTTTAGTCACTACACACATCACCATTTACTTCATAAACCTTCACTTAACTGAGAGGATTTAGGAGGACACTTTTCCTGGGAGTCAGAAGATCTCATAATAGGCTGCTGAATTTTTCTTATATCCTTGTAAGTACCTGCAGATATTTATTTGGAGAGGCAGAATACTGAATTGTTTGAAACACTAGTATGATTCAGTAGAGCCGTTGCTATGTTACGGTTATCATTTGGTAGTGTTTATTATGTTACCATAACTGGTTGTACACAGTGATACATCCACTGCTACGATGTAAGTGATGGAATCTGACTGGACTTTGTTCCAGACACATGGATAAAAAATTAAAAAAAAAATACAACAGTCATTTACAGTGTAATCTTGGCACATTCTAGTAAAAAAGTTTTTATGCAGATTTTTTTTCTTTTGTTATGACTTCTAATGTTTCACTTGGCTGCCTTTAAAAATAAAAGCAATTAATGTAATTATTTTGTGCATTGAGAAGTCCTTACTGAGAATACATGTGAGAAAAAATTCACCCTGATATTACCCGCCTGCATTGATTTGTCATGCATACTGTACAGTTAAGTACAGATTGTTAGATGAAATGCTCTATAAACTTGAAAATCTAAATTATCTCATGAATTTTGCCTTCCTTATTCCTCTCCTCTCCTCTTCTCTCTTCTTCACTCCTCTCCTCTCCTCTTCTCTCCTCTCCTCTCCTCTCTCCTTTCCCTGCCAAAAGCCAGGGGAAATAAAAATAGTCATGTAAGGTTTAGTCATTTTGGCAACTACCACCTTTGATAACAGATGACTAAAACTACAGGGAGGTAATGAAACATTTGAAGATATTAAAATGAATAGATTTTTCAATTATTTGCATGACAACTAAGTTTCCTTGAGTTTAATACATATTTATTCAGTTACAGACTCTATTTTGATAACAAAGTATCAAACCAACTCTATGGACATAATGTTGTGAAACTAACATTTCAGAGAGGCCTATTTAGATGTGTTACCACCTCAGATATTATAAAGCAAAAAAATGCATGGTTTCTTCTAAATGGATCTACAGACTCTCTGGAATGGCAAGTGATTTTTTGGCTAAGCCAATAAGAAAAGGTAACCTTTCAGAAGAACATCAGAAATGAAATTATGATGATGTCATATTTGTACTGACTGAGCACACTATTTAGAATGCATATTGTGTATATATTTTGTGTCATTGTCATGCATGCCCTACATATATTAAATGCCACATACTATGTCACATGTGGTTCTAATTCTCTAGTAACACAATTAAAACAACTGTAAAACAATGGGGATGACAACTGTGAATTATATAGATGGCTGCTGCATTTAAAGGAGATTTCTATTTCTTGAGAGGAAAGGGAGAGGTTGGAAGAACTACCTGAAAGTATAGAAATAAGTGAATGCTAGCTTAGTTTTTGTTCTCACACTCACTTTATGTAAATACTTAAACCCATAAGCAGCTTGAGAAAGAACACTAAGTGTATTAGTAAGTTATATCCATAATGTGAATGAAGTTCAGACACCTTGTCCTTAATTTTTCATACCAAATGAAGTGGCTAGATTAGGAGGGACTGAAAGAGATCATGTCCAAAACAGGCACCATTTTCCTCTCAGTGAAAACTCTCAGTTAGGAAATTAAAACTTGGAATTGTAAGAAATTTGATCCAAGGGCTTCTAACACCTGTAATACTGCCATTATGGAAGAGATACATCTTAGAAACTTTTCTCAGTAGATGATTTTTGTATGGTCTTCATTACTAATTTTTTTCTCTGAATATCCAAAATGGCAAGACTCTGTTAACAAGAAAAAAAAGTGTATCTGGTTTCAGTCTTTCATGTCAATGTGTGTAAGCTCTAAATAGGTTGTTAGCTTAGTGTTATATCAATACATTTTACATGTCTACTACAGATGACATCTATTGAGTACAAATGATAATAGAAAGTGCTCCTGAGGATTATGCTCTGCTAATGAAGGAGAGAGATGACAAGATACCTTTGTGCATATATCCCCAAGGCTGAAATCTGTATAAAGATTTTCTCCTTGTTTATTAAAAGATTGAATGAAAGTGTAAAAGCAAACGGGGTTATTCAGAAGTTCGTGACTGCAACATCAAATGCAGTCATATAACAAACTGCTGGAATAACCCTAGCCTCTGAATACTTTGTGTAGTATTACTCAGCAGACAGGTTAGAAACTCATGTACACTGTTGCTTCAGTTAGACTGTCAAAAACTTCACTCATTCTTTATTGCAATCACAAAACAATGTGAGCAATAAAAAAAGAAAGTATAGTGTGACATAATACGAATATCAGATGGAAGGAATGGTTAGACCTATACTGAACTTAGCCTTGAGCTTTATCATTTCTTACTTGTTGATCATATGTTTTTATTTCTTCCTCATAATTCCCCTTTCTTTTGTATTCTTATTAAGCCAGAAAATATTTATGAAGAGGATGGTTCTCTGTTTGCCTAATCAGTATTATTATCTTTTCTGTAGCTAAAGAGTACCAGCACTGAGTAGTAGCAACAGTGAATAGTAAATTACTGTCAGTATTGGTATTTAATAGTAAAATATTACAAGTAGCAGTAAACAGTAATAGTAATATAATAATATCAATGGTTTTTATAGAATCAGAATCATGGAGGCTGGAAGGGACCTCTAGAGGTCATCTCGTCCAACCTGTTGTGAAAAGCAAGTCAAAACTAGATCAGGTCTGGCCTTGTTCAACTGAGCTCTGAATGTGCCCAAACCCAGAAATTACACAGTCTCTCTTGGTAACTCATTCCAGTGTTTCACTATGGTGTTTTCTGGAAGAATCATAAGAAAGAATAACTACATATATATGCTAAAATGAATTTGGATAGTTCTGCCAGTATTCTTTTGTAAAAAGCAAGAGATGTGCAGGGAGTTATAATTTTACTGGGATAAATGAAAGGTACCTATCAATTATTTTTTGTCATTATTACAAACTGAAGACATCAAGTAGCTATTTCAATCAGGAGAAGTTATATTACAGAATGAAATGCTTAATGGTAATTATGCTATAAATATTACAATATCAAAATATCATTCTATTAAATTCTAAACTGGAATACTTAAATTTTTTTTTCTTGATAATAGTTTGGCCTATTCATTTGAAAATAATAGCAAATGATTGTTAGATAGCTATTTTGTTGCACTGTGAAATAGAAACATTTGCTTCTTTGAAAAAAATGTGCAGAATTGGGCATTTTTACAGTAAGAAATAAAAAGTAAACAAACTAAACAAGTCAGAGTTACTAACTTCAAAGAACCTTTAAAATACTATTGTGCAGTTACATTTTTTGTATTTCATGCATTTTTGCAACACACTTGATTAATACATAATTTGAACTCTTTGCAATCATCTTTACTGAGGCTGCACAAAGGCAAAGAAGGTAAAATAATGATGGAGTCCCTCATTGATTCAAAGCAGGATATTACCCTGTAAGCTCAGTTCATTAATTGTGCTAATAGTGATGTGCAAAGCACAGAATTGTTTCTGTCATTTTCCTATGCCTACCACATTCTTATTCTATAAGGCCAAGAAAAGTAAACGGCTATCGTGTCATTATTGTTCCAATCTAACACAAGTAAAGATATAAAAATTTGCCCCAGAGGAGAACAAATTATACTGGCACACTGCAGCGTAAAATACTATTCAGAAGTCTACAAGGGAGCTTAGCAAATATCTACACTTCTTTCTTTCTTTTTTCTCCTTTTCTGTTTACACTGAAGAGATTACATAACAAGAAACCTATCTTTCACACATGTCCAACAATTCCTTATGAAGCCTTCATAAATTATGTAATATTTGAGACTTCTAAGGAGCACTGTAGTATTTCAAGCAGGGGAAACCTGTAGTGATTTGTCTTAGATACAGCTGTACTAGGAAACCCATCTTAAACAACAATATGGAGCCTTCAAGTTCCCAGCTGAAAAATCCTGGGACTCAGGTGTCCGTAGAGTCATTGGCATAACAACCTGCAAAATGCATTTGATTGAAGTTGTCAAAAAATGAAGCAACATGAGAAAAATATTCCTCACAAGCATTTTTGGTTCAGTAAATTTAATTTCTTGTATGCATGTAAACATACAGTCATTGAAAGTTTTATGATCTGCTCCTTTGATTTACTTGACTTTCCTGTAGAATAAGTTGACTACCAGGTAGTACAGCAGATAATATACCAGGCAATATAAAGAGTAGTTGAGTACAGATAGTTAACACATGGCAAGGTGTTTCTGCACACCATAATGTGACTTTATCACACCAGAGTCACATTCAGCATGATGGTCTCTCGCCTGGTACCTTACTGAGAATCCTTGAATGAAATCCTGACATCTTTGAACTAACAAATAATGCTGCCACTGACACAGAAAGTAGAAATAAATTTAAGATAAAATGCATAAAGGGACTGGTAGCAATGAAATTAGTGTACTATAATAAATTAAGAATCTGAAATCAAAAAGGGTAAACTCTATGTTGATGTAGTATGTCTTTCACTAATTCCTAACTTCACAATTTAAAACATTTACAGTGGTAATGGTGGAACTCTGAGCTTGATGTTCTCAAGACAAAAGAAATTAAAAACTACTTGAAACTTCATTGACTTGTGGTACAAATAAAATCAGTTAAGGTGAGAGTCTGTATAACCCATCACATTGAAGTTACGTAGACAAGAGAAGATTTCCAAAGTGATCTAATTAAAAATTTTGGTTTAAGCATAACCCTTCAGTTTGAATCATGGCAATTTGTTTGTGTTCTGTGGGAAAATAAAAGCTTCCAAATAAGAATTAAACCTCCATCCCAAACAGTAGTTGTCAATCCATTAATGTAACACCTTCTAAGTCAACTGGTGCTCTCATCTATATAGAACACCTGCTCTATGATTTTAATGCCTGCATGCCAATTTAAAACATATTTGAAGGTCAAATTATATTCTTCTAATAAAACTATATGCTTCAATTACTTAAGAATGGGATTTCAGAGCACTGTGTTTTGTGTGTCACAGCAATTCTTTTGTCTAGTTAACTATGCATTTCTTCATTCAGTTCACATATACTCACAGACTGTTAAATAACCCTGAAGACTCAAAAATTAACACACAGTTCCTCTGGCCTTTACAGTCTTGATTTCTTCCTTTGGTATAGACTTCATGCTCTTTTCCTTCTTGAATTCCAGATATTCTCTGTGTAGGAGAGGACTAACTGAATTTATCCCAGACTTCTTGGGAGAGAACGTCCCACCAAATGATTCTTGAAAAACAAACTCCTCAATTCAGATTGTTTCAGAAATTTACCATGGGAACTTCAGAGTTTGTTTTTTTTCTGTTCAAAGAGAAAGAAGTTGCTAAGCATAATAAAGGCAAAGGAATTCTGAAATGTTTCCTTTAGAGTTAGAGATTTAAAACAGAACGTATCACAAATCTGCTTTAAGCCATGTAACCTATTGGGATTTAAAATCCTTCATGTATGTAAGCCCTTTTGTTTTTCTTCTTTTAATATCCGTTCTTTAAGTAAGTGTGGGACAATAGCAAATTATTTTTATATTATCTATTTATTCTTCCAGTTTCTTACTAACACAGATGATAAGCCTGAGTGGTGTATAAAAAGTACATGGCAAACAGTGTGTACCTTGAGCTATAGCTGAGTTCCCCAAACATTGTCATCTATTTCATTCAAGGTGCTCTAAGGTATGAGAGACAGCTACACAGGCTGGCAGATATGATGAAGGACCTACAGAGACCTGTGTTCATCTAGAAGAGCAATATATGGCTAAATAGCACACTTCAGGGCACATCAAAGCACACTAGATGTTTATTGTTAGGCAGCTGAGTTCCACCCTTAGTTTGGAGGAAGCTGAGTTTCCTTAAGCAAATAAACTCATTTGTACTTTATTCAGTCTTCAAACTGCTGACACTATCTCTTCAAAGACAGTAAGAAAGGAAAATGTAATGCAATAGTTGCAATATGATTAAACAGGCTACAGCAGTGTGGATGAACACCTTACATCCTGCATTTAAAGTAGTATTCATAATGATGAAATATAGGTCTTTTTTATTGCTAAAAATATATTGGTCAAATGTTGAAATCATTCCACACAGAGCTATAATTTCACAATGCTACAGAGATGATAGAAGTTTCATGGAGATGAGAGTCTAATGTATATAAATAAATCTGCTATGAAAAACTTGAGAAATTAGATTATGTTTTTTTTCTTTTAAATGTCTGACAGAAAAGTAAGATGGAAAGACATCTGCCTCCCAGTCCTTGCCAAAAAATTTCTAAAAGTAAATAAATATTTAGCAGGTTCCTGCCACCCATTTCCTATCTAGAAGACTTAAACTCAAGTCTATGAAAAGAAAATAAGACAGTTTCAAATTTTAGGGTGGACATTAGACTGACAATTTTGGTAAAAGAATTGCACGAGCCATTGCTGTCTACAACTTTTATTAGCAAGAATATTTTTATCTGGGATTCTTTTGCTACTTCAGTAATCAAAGTACTTCTGGGTACCTAGTGGCAAACGGCAATTATTATGGCAAGTTTTTTATTTTTTTTTCTTTGAAGGCTAGTTTTTGAGAGCTAGGTTGTAAAACTGAAAATATATTTATTTCAAAAGGGAGCTAAGTAATGTGTTAAAAATGCAGTATTGTCTGTAAAATGCTTGTAGAGGTTTACATGTGAGGAGAAGTAGTGTTACTGGGTTGGAAAAATGACAATGTAAAAAGAATCATTTAGATAAGGTGTTAAATGGTACATTGAAAATGGCCAATAAAATAAGAAAATATTTCAATATGAATGCAAGTAATCAGAAATTAATATTGGCTTTGCAGAAAGGTAGAAACAAATTAGAGTTTTGTTACAGGGAAGTTATCAAAATTATGTCTATAAGCAGCACATGGTATTAAGTACACAGAATCTTAGTGAAGCCTGGTTTCCCACAGCTGTACTTCTTCTGAGTAATTGATGGTGGGACTTGCAAGTGATAGTGACAGTTTGCAGGCTCTTATTGAAGAATTTTCCACAACTGAGGCATTTTTCATTCTTAAGGAAACCTCTAGTGTTCATTAATGTGTGCACTCACATTATGCTCAGAGATTTAATAAGTAGGTATATGATACCTTTACCAAACTCTCAGTAGACTCCATGTGATCAGAGAGCATGGGGAGATACATGTGCATGTGTGTGTTTCCTGATTTCTCATAAAAGCAAGAGTTAAGGAAAAAAAAAAAAAAGAGAGAAGTTATATCCTTATATTGTATTTTCGCCATAAGTTTTATAGTGCAGAAACTTGAGAAAGTTCTTTAGCAAAAATAAGTGAATGATGCAATTAAGTATTTGCTTCTAACTGGAAAATTAACACTTATTCTGTAATTAAGCAATGATAACTAAAAGTGCACTTCAGCATAATTACAAGATGAAATGATGAAATGAGAAATGTCATAGGACAGAAGGTTAATAGATGAGGGGTTTCTTGTTTGGTTTTGGTGGCCTTTTTTTTGTACTTGTGTTATTTGTTTATATATGCTACCTTTGGGTCTCATTTTATGTTTATCACAGAACAAACAAGGCTTAGCCAGAAATTGGCAAAGACCAAGAAAATGAAGGAAGCACAACCTCTCCTCTCCACCAGCTGTGCCAGCAGTTGTGGGAGGCAAATTACTGGTTACTCTGAAAGTTTTCCTGTTGCCATGTTGCAGTTCAAAACTGGGTTACCCAAGCTATATCAAGTCTCTGGACACAAACTTATTTGTTATGGATGCTAACTATCTCTAACACAGAATATGGAAAAAATCTGATCAACTCTAAGGTCTTTCAGTCAGAAAAATGTCTTGAAAAAGAAAAAAGAAGTGTTGATGCTTACCTTTTGTGTTATAGGCAATTATTATATAAATTGAGGGAGAAGAGATATGATTGACTAAGTGATATAAGAACACAGTAAACTATTGACAAAACTGTAAGTGGCTAAGAACACTCTAGAAATCCAGACCCAAACACACTGCTTGCTATGCAACAAGTAATCTATTTAGTTAGACTTGACCATGCTTAGTTTTCTAGCTTGTAAGATTTATAATCTTGTCCATTTTCAACAGAGGAAGACTAAATAAAAAAAAAAAAAAAATAGAAAAGAAGGGTGTAGACGTAACCTTGAGTGGGAGAAGAATGGGACAGCAGAAGAAAAATACATAAAATCATATAATGGCTAAGGGTGACAGGGACCTCTGGATATTATGGAATCCAATCCCCCTGTTCAGAGTAGGGCCAGCTAGGACAGGTTGTTGAGAACCACGTCCAATCAGGTTTTGAATATCTCCAAGGATAGAGACTCCATGACCTCTCTGGGAAATCTGTTCCAATGTTTGACCATGCTCACTGTAAAAGAGTTTTTATGTTAGGTGTTTTTTCCTGTATTTCAGTTTGTGCCCCTTGTCTTGTCAGTGGACACCATTGAGAAGAGCCAGGCTTCATCTTCCTTACTGCCCCTTCCCAAATCAGGTATTTATATACATTGACTAAATGCCCCTAAGCTTTGTCGTCTCCAGGCTGAATAACTGCATCTCTCTACACCTCTCCTTGTATGTCACATGACCCAGTCCCTTTATTATCTTAATTTTCCTTTACTGGACTTAATCCATTATATCCATGTTTCTTTTGTACTGGGGAGCCAAGAACTGGACACAGCACACCAGATATGGTCTCACTAGTACTGAGTAGAGGAGAATAATCGCCTGCCTCAGTCTGCTAGTCACATTCTTCCTAATGCAACTCTGGATACCACTGGCCTTTTTTATTGCAAGAACCCATTGCTGGCTCACTTCTATGATCCCAAGAGACTTTATTTCTGAAAGCACATGTAGCCTTCGAATTCCTCCTATTTGTTCCCCATGCTTCACACTCTAGTGTACAAGAAGTTCAGAGAGGCACCCAGTCATGCTGATTTCACAGAATAAATGGGATAACTTTCCTCATAATGCTGCCATCTCAGCTCTTCTTTATTTGTGTGCACTTGTTTGAAGAGGGGCCCCTTCAGCCCTAATCTGTTGATTAAAATGTCTTCCAGTCCACCCTGCACCCTTTGCTTTCCAAGGTGGTCCACCACTTTCTGACTTGATAGTAGGTCATCATGTCCCACTCCCATCGCTCCTAGTTTAAAGCTGTTCTCAACAGGTTAGCCAGCCTGTCAGCAAAAGTGTTTTTTTCCTACTTGGCCAGTTGAAACGTACCTCTTCTTAGCTGTCCTTCCTTGATCATAAAACCTTGGTCATAAAACCCAAATCTTTGTTATCACCACAAGCTGTGCAGCTAGTTGTTGACCTGAAGAAGCTCTCCACTCCTCCTCACTCCTCCTCAGACCTCTTCCCCTCACCTGCAGGACTAAGGAGAAAACCACCTGGGTCCCCATGCCTTCAATCCTCAACCCCAGAGCCTCATGATCACACTTGTTATTCACCAGGACTCCCCTGGCAGTAAGGTTGATGCTTATGTGGAAAAGCATCAAGGACAGAGTCTAAGGGCCTGAAAAGCCTTAACAGTCTGTCCACAGCAACCCAGATCCAGGCAGCAAACCTTCTGAGACAACAGGTCAGGTCTTCAGATAGCAGCCTCCATTCTCTGCAGTAGGGAGTCTGCCACTGTTGTCACACACCACTTCCTCTTGGTGCTGCTGCATAGTTCACGTTCGGCCTGCTTGGGTGCATCCTTCAACAGAGCTTCCGGCCCCTCATCAGCTACCAGGACACTAAACCTCTTCTGTAGTTTCAGATACATGGTTGTACAGATTCTGCTGCAAGAATTACCCTAGGTGGAGCAGGAGCCGCCGCCTTTGTGCCAGAAGTCACAAGCTTCCAGCCTTTGCCAGTAGAAAAGTCTTCATTTCTCAACTCAATGAACACAGACTCTACCTGTACCTTCTTTAGTACAGCTGAGCCTTCAGGCTTTTGTGGCTGCAGTGTCATAAAGAAGATCCAGACAACTTCTTACACAATATCTCTGATGTTGTGCAGGCCACTGAGCTCCACCAGCAGCTACTTGGCAACACAGATTCTCCACCAAGACACCTGCAGGCGAGGACACCATTTCTCCTCCAACCTCAGCAAGAGGCCCCAGGCACTATTCTGTGAAAAATCCTGCTTCTGTTTACTGCACTGTTTCAACTGTGCTGTAGGCTGGCAGTCACATAGGCCTCTCTGTAGCACCTGCTGAAAGGGAGCTTGGCCCTTCTTTGCTCACGTGGAACAAGAGCTCAAAGAACCATTTGATCAGGAACAAATGACAGAGCTTGTTAGAAGTTGCTAAAGCTTGCTGGAAGCCTCCTGTAACTGTCCTCACCTAGTTGCAGCACTGCGCACAGTGATGTTCCTCAAAAACGTTCCTCAAAAAAGTTCGAGGAGTCTCCCAACAATCCTAGATGAAGTTCCCAAAAGATCTAGATGCATAAGCAGTGCCTAGAAACTGCTATGTACATTACTGCACCTGTTGCTTGCCTGTTAGTTGATGTTTTTAAAATTTCAGAACCTATGTTTTTTATTCTAATTTCTATTTCTGAAATTTGTCAATAGTTTACTGCGTTCTTATATCACTTAGTCAATCATATCTCTTCTCCCTCAATTTATATAATAATTGCCTATAACACAAATTGCCTATAACCTAGTATGGGTATCAATTATGTGAGCATAGTGATCTTTATCATGGATCATAAAAAATATTTTAATCCAAAAGCCTAAATATAAACCTTCAAATCTGTAAAGATTTTGCAGATAGTATTAATCTCACCAAATATATATACAAAACTACATTCAAACCAAATTTGCTAAATGCTGTTCATAATCGGTGTTGAGAAAGAAACCAGATCTGTTTTATATATTTACTTGAGGCTATGAGATGTATTCCTAAAACCACCTGTTATTCTACACTGAGTATAAAGGGACTTCAAACAACTAGTTTCAAATGTAGATTTCTGTATTTAAAATATCTAAAGCTCAGTGGAATTCACCTCACCCTTATTGCCTGTAATACTTTTGAATTTACGCCTCAGTTCAAGTAAATTTTTTTCAATGAACTGGAATGATGACTGCATGGAGGCTGAATTCAGCTTTATATGCAGCTGAAGCTCTATAGTCTTGATGCTTTTGGTTTTGCTTTGATGATTTAGGGTTAAGTGGAGACCTAGGGATCGGCATAGGAATCTGGTATTTTCTGTTATATCCAAGACATGTATATGAGTCTAGCAGGTATGACCTCTGATCCATTGGAGAACTTCTGTGCTGCTAGAGTGGCAGCTGATGGCCAGAAGGGATATTAACCAAACTACATCCAGAATGTAAAGAACTGTGCATCTATTAAAATATTAAATAACCAAGTAAAAACCTTCTTTTTGTCATCTGAAGAGCTCACTAAACTCCACTGTATTGAATACATTGTAATTAATACCTATTGACTGTAATGTGACTTTAACTAATTTAACACCTAATTTTCATTTAGAATCTACCTTATGGACTTCCTGGTTTAAGTGTCTGAATTTGAATCTGATTCCAGCTCTGGATTATCTAAGAATTCAAGTGATGAACACTATGACCTGTTTGTATCAAGGAAAAAATATGTACTGTGATTAAATGTAAGTGTCTTGTAGAAATGAACAAACAAGAGCTGTTGATAGTTAAGTCTCTAATGCCACATCCCACAGAATGAGTCCGTGACAAGAATGCTGGATCTCATAGCATATACTTTTAAAGAAAAACTGATTTATTCTGAAGTGGTCTTACTCTGTATTGATAAAGAAATGGAAAGTCAGGCCACCATGCAGCTGTTGCCTAAACCAGGTGAAAAGTACAATTATTTAGCAGTGTTATCTTTTACTGAATATCACGTTTCTGTTGTATTGCAATTGCTAGTAAAAACCTTCTACCCAGTCTTCCCAATAAAACTCCTTTCATTATACATATGCTGTTAGAAATATCCTCTGCTAGCTTTTACAAAACTCTGCAAAGTTCACTGTCAGTTGAAACGTCAGGTAAAATCGTCTACTTTGCTTTACAGTGTGTAGTTGACGAATACTCTTGGAGAGAGAATAAATGTCTGCTGTATACTTTGGGCTTGCCTTCAGCTATCAGACATTTTAAAACATCTTTAAAGAATATGCCTGAGAAGCATTTAAGTTCTGAAAACAGCAAAGTTTGGAAAACATGAAATCTGGCATGGCATCCTTGTTATGAGTATTCAGCCAAATGAGTATGATTTCTGGTGATCAGTATGCTGTGAATAATATAATTTTCCTCAAATAAACCCTGGCAAAAAAAAAAAAGTCAGGGCATTAGAAAAGCATTTAAAAATTTTTAATTCACTAGAGTTTGAATCATGAGAGCTATTTTAAAGCAAACTCAGACTTTTATGTCATAAGTGTAAGACCATGCAAGTACAAGTAATCCAGTGTTACAAAAAAGAAAAAAAAAAAAAAAGACCAAAAGATAACTGATTTGAGAAGAGTAAAATAACTAGGAACGTAAAGGTGGAATGAACATTAAGTACATCCATCTTTCCACTTATTAACCTGTATTTTTCTTCTCCAGCATTTAATAACTTCTTTGTTCTGCCAGTAGGGAGTCTGCAATTTATTTTGGAACTAAATAAGGTGTTGCTCAAGCAGAAGAAGAAAAAAAAAGTTATTGGTTTTCTTGGGTGTTTTTACTACTATTAATAAGGCTGTAACTAATATTCTGTGATAAAGAAACGTCTTCTGCTTTTTACTGGGAGAATTATAACTAGCTACATCAGGTACCTGGAGAATCTATTCCTCTCTCTACTTGATGGATCTTCTTGAGCTAGTGGGATAGCTTCTAAAGTCCTTTTTTTTGACCAATAATATTCTCTTTTTTGCTGGTATCTTTTTCAAAGCACATTTTCCTTGAGGGAAGAAACTTGTATTTTCTGACAAATTAGCAAGTCCTCTGACATATAGCTGTAGCAAAATGAGGTTGAAATGTCATATTAAATTTAAAGGAAAAATATATTGGGAAAAAAAAACAACCCCAAGAATGGGTCAGAAGTAAAAAAAAATTAACAGATATCTTTTGGAGAAAAACATAAAAAATAATTTTGACACAATTTCCATTTTTTCCTAAAAAACCCTAGAAAATAAATATTAATATCTTTTCCATGATTTTTAAATGAAAAATAGGTCATTTTGAAATAAAATTAGAAAAAGAAATGTTACTTTAATTTACAGGAGGAAGGATCCTCATTTAATACACATAATCTGAAGTACCATAAACACTGATTGCCTCAGAGGGTAAGGCCCTACTTCTAAAAATATATGAATGCTGAAATTTTTAATCTTCAATGTATATTTTTGAAGTAAAGTATACTTACGATTTTGCTGCTTGATTTTTTCCTGGGAAAAAAAGTGAAAAAATGAACCTGTGAAAGATAAAAAGAACTGGTATAACATATTAACAACAGTTAATTTTATTGAAGTGGAAGGCTGCTGCATGTTTTACCAACAGGAGTTTTTGAGAAGCCTTCATCATTCTGACCAGGAAATGACTGTAATCAAGTTTTGAAGTAATGAATGTGAATACAAAAGCGTGCACTACTGCTGATGTTGTCACTACAGCCAGTTGTCTACGGCCAGTGGAGAGACTGACCATTGGAGACAACAGAACATCAACATTTGACAAATTACACAAGTGACAAAATATGACAAATATAAACAACAATTTTCAAGTTAGTGCAAATAACATCTGCCTCATGGCAAAGTTGGGAAATAATTTGTGTGTGTATAAATGTAGAGTTTATTGAATCCTGAAGCAAGCTGGGAATGGTTACATGCAGATGTTCTTCAGTACTGCACATCAAGTCAGTATAATTGCTACTTTCATCCTAATAAAGCTCCTCATTTGCTGTTAAATTAACTTGCACCTTCCCTTTTATCATAGGAACGTTCATTCAGTAGTACTAATAGGGGACAGTTTTACTTCAAAACTGTGACACATACTATGCTAATCTCCCTTCCAAAACTGGATTTTTTTAAAATCTGGAAGTGATAATAATAATAAAACAATAAACATTGGATTGTGGGGTTTTTTTACCCCTACAAAACATTAGCCAGAAAAAGATAAATCTATAAAATCAAATGGAAAATAAGTAGTTCATGATCTCTGGAACAAATGAAATCTAATGAAGCCAATTTTAAAGTGATTTTGTTTCTGTTGATTGATTTCAGAGTATTAGTTGAAATTCTTACCAGGACTGTGGAATTTAGAAATCTCTTCTTTTCATGTATACTCCCCGTAATCCAGTAATGTACAACTTCAAATTACAGTCTTTCCTTCTCTAAGACATTTATGGGTGAAACTCTTAGGGGCTTCTATTTTCTTAAGAAGCAGAAATGTAAATGACTTTTTCTGCTTCCAAGTGGCATCCAAATTTCTTCTTTAAATTCTAAGGAATGTGAAACATCTGCTACTCCATCAAATTTGGGGAAGTCACTATATGGATTAAAAAATTAATAGCTAACATATACGAGCAAAAATGTGTAGTGCAAGGTGCTTCAAATGAAACCAGATCTCGGAAGAGATTAAGTAATGATAACAATTTAACTTGCTTATTCAGCAAGTGCTTCCACACTTAATTAATGTCATTAAAGCTTCATGACTGTGTGGTTCCTTCATCTACTGCACAACTGGGTTAAGTAACTGTTATTTATTACTAATTTCATGATGTTCTCCTGGTATTTTTAGGTGGTTTTAGACAGAAAAAGTAAAGTAAAACCAATTCCCTATTGCTGGCAATTGATTCTGAGTAATCCAAGCAAGTCACCAGAGCCAAGGTCATCCCACTTTAGACATATGAAATACTTACATTTGTAATTTATTACAGAAGAGAGAGGAGAAAGTTCTTCTATCAGAAGAACTGACTGGTGTCTGAGTATAATTCAGCTCTATAAACCTAAGGTGAGTACTGCCATACAAGGCTCGTAGCATATTCAAGACATATAGAGGGCTGGCAGACAGGACACATACCTTTTAGAAATAATGGCTGAAGATGGATATAAAACCTTACATCAACTAAAACAGCTCTAAACTTCCATGTTTGAAAAACTGAATCCTGCTGTGTGTTTTGGCTCTCTCCAGTGCCTAGATTGTCTAAATTATTTACATTAGACACTTCTCTTTAGTGCCAAAAATTGTTGGAATCATTCTGAGCCCAAAGCTATATATAAACATAGAATGGAATCACTGAAACACTTGTCTTTTGAGGAACTCCATAATTAACAGATTTAGGAGGCAAATGTAGTACAACATCTAATCTGGTATTGAAGAAAATCACATTTCAATACGCAAAGCAACTGCTTCTAACACTTCATATTCAGTGCAGTCTACCTAAATTATAGGATGAAAGAACAATTTAGGTTGAAAAGGGCCTTTGGAGGTCACTTGGTCAAGATTACTCTGAAAGGTAGCCTTGTCCTCCAGGGAATCAGCAATTACCCAGTTTGATGTAAGAGTCTATTCCCTCCCAACATCCAAGTTGCTAATGAAGACATGAAATAGTATTGGCTTCAGTATCAATTCCATAGGAATGCCACTAATAGTCACCCACCAGTGGAACTTCAAACTGTTAATCACTAGACTTTCAACCTGATGGTCCAGTTAGTTTTCCACTCAGCTAGCAGTCCACCCCTCCAGTCTTTATGTCTTCAGTTTGGCCTCAGATATACAATGGGAGATCATGTTAAAAGCCTAAATCCACTAGTCTTTTCACCTTCCTCATATTTTCTCCCCAGTCCATGGGAGACAGGAGCGAGAGAGAGTCATGGTAGGTGTTTGGCTGCTGCCTGGGGTCAACCCACCACACTGTCTTAATACACAAAATGCAGTACTTTTTTTTCTGCTTGATAAAAATTCAGATCAAGCTCATCACACTCATGCAGGTGTTGTAATTAACTGCTCTCAAGCTGCATATTAAATATGAACTCTTATATCATATTTTAAACACCCTTTATTTTCCTAGTATATATTTACAACTATTTCCAGATGACTTCCTGGAAAGCTGGGCCTCAGCACAAGTAACTGTTGCTTGGAAAGACAATCTCCAAAACCATAAATGTCCCCCTCTTTCTCCTCCTTTCCTTGAGCTTTTAGTGCTGAAGCATGACGTCATATGGCTTGGAGTATCCCTTTGATCAGTTGGGGTCACCTGTCCCAGCTGTGTCCCCTCCAACCTCTTGCCCACCCTCAGACTACTCATTTGGGGAGGGAGGGAGTGTTGGGGAGAAAGCCTTGACACTGCCCAAGCACTGTTCAGCAATAGCTGAAACATTGGTATGTTATCAATGCTGTCTTTACCAGAAACACAAAACACAGCACCGTATAGGTTGCTATGAAGGAAGTTAACTTCATCCCAGACAAATCCAGTCCAAACACATTCACTCTTGCTCTTTGTTTCATGTAATCAATTAAAAAACATAGTTGTTAATAAGTTAGACAGAAGCCATTCTCCTCTTTCTGATAATGATCACTGTCAGATACTAATGAAATGTTATGAAATTATACTTAAGACAATAATGCAATCTATACATGGAATAATTCTCTTTCAATCCTAACTCATTGCAAGTATGCCATGTCTTGCATCTCTGTCAATTTTTATGCAAAAAAAATGGTCAAGATCAAAAGATTTCTGGAACTACTTGTTATCTGATGAACATATTTGTCTGGGGAAAAGTGCAGATGGTTGAAGCCCTTCTTGTATCCATTAACACATAAATGAAAACTAATTAGAAACAGGAATTAATGCTTTATACAACAGATGGTAAATTAGGTAGTTCTGGTTCAGTGTCTGTAAAACTTCTAGGTTTAACTGATCAAGTTCTTTCTAACAGGCCCATTACAGAAATAAGATTTATCCAACAATGAATAAGATTTATCAGAGTTTAAAAAGAAGTAGTATCTATAGTTCACACCCATTGTGAAGAATGCACTTAATTCTCTTAAAAATAATATCCTGAGAAGAAGAAATGTTTAAGGAAGATCAGCAAAAAATGCTTGTGGCTACCTTATAGAAGTAACTCAACATACTAGGACTCTTCAGACTGAAAATGAGATTGCTTTGGGGAAGGAGGTATGCTAGATTTCTATAAAATCTTGAGTGGCATGAAGAGGGTACAAAGGGATGGACAAGAATTAGGGTCCATCAAAAGGAACTAGGTTCAAATCAGGAAAGAATGAAAAGTTTCTTCATGAAAAGGGTAGCAAATGTATGGAAGTCCTTCCCAAAGAACATTGCTGATACAAAAAGTTGATGTGGATGAAACCTTGAAGATTTTTCCATCTTAAGGCACCTAAGTTACCATGTATAAAGTTCATTACTTGAGGCTTCTTTGCCAATAAGGTGATGATGGAATGGGAATTACTGAAGAAAAAATATGATACTTCTGCCATAGCAACAGGATGATGGGTTGACAGTCTGTGAACAGAGTGCCATCTGGTGTGCAGCTGGGACAAGAACTGACATTTGGACTAATCACATGGGGAAGCAGTCCTAAAGGGGAAACCCACCTTTTACATACACACCTATTCAATGTATGGCACCAATGCACTGTGAGAGGGATGACTGACACCAGGAGAGGCCAGCCCTGAGAGGTGCCAGGCCCTGCAGATCTCAAAAGCTCTGACCTCCATGGTCAGACAATAGCTGTTGTCCCAGTGCAAGGAGTACCCAGGAGGAATCAAAATGCAGAATTCCACATGACACCTGGCAGGTACCCAATGCATACCTGGTCGGAAGGTGCATTTGCAGGGATCCACAAGGGATTGTCACTTGGGCAGGGATGTCTAAGAGTATCTGCATTGCATGTATGTGATGAGTGAAGGTCGTTGGGAATCATTCCCTTCTTTGCTGCAAACTTTTTCCCATACGAACTATTAAATAAGTTATATGTGAACTGGCTTATCTCATATTGTCCATTGTGCTCTCCACAGCAATGGTTCAGAGGGAGAAACAACAGCACCTGGAAGAGTAAACTTTTGAAGATTACTAAACCCCAAAAAACCATATCAGGGTCAGGAAATTCCCAGAGCTGAAAAATGTTGGAGATTTAGAAAGAATCATAAGTGGCTTTCCTGTTAATAGTCTTCTGTAAGCATCTGCTCACAATCATTGTGAGATACAGGTTATTGAGCTAGAGGGAGCCTTGGTATGAAGCCAAACACAGCCATTCCTATATTTCTCAAAGACAAAAAATGCTAGCTGATTTTATGCAACACTGATCTCTGAACCACTAAGTACGCTTAACTTGTTAATAAACCTGCCATGAAATTATCTGTGAAACCTTCCAATATTTCTATCACAGAAAACTAAAATTTGGAAACTAAGGTCATGCAGAAAGTGAAATAGAATGTCCTGAACACAGTACTCACTTATTATAACCCAGTGAATTTTGTGGATTATTACTGGATTACTGTGGATTATTATATTTTATCTAAGTACAGCGGGTTTTGTATCACCGTACTTTGAACACCAGTGTTGAGGTGTGAAGGCAAATGACTAGACCTTGGCCTGAAGTTTAGCTAACTGATCATCTCATGAGAAACTCCTTGACTTGACAGGAGGAAACTGCTGGACATGATACACAACAGAGCAAGAAGCTGACAAAAGTTACAGATAGCTCCATGGGTGGATCTCAGAGGTGGTTAAAGGGCAGTTGTGCAAAATGGCCAAATGTTACAGGCAGCTGAAGGGAAACACTGGAGACCTTTGAAAAGCCAGCAGTGTCTCAGTAACCATGAGTGATACTATGTAAGGAAGAGATGATCCAGGTAAAGGTGTTAGAATACACCAATTCTGGGTATGTTTACTGGGTGGAAACAAGGGCAGAGAAAGGGAAGAAACAAGGCTGAGTAGGAGGAACCAACATGGTGTGAAGGGGAATAAAAGTGGCTGGTTTTGTATAAGCAAGCCACTGCTCTGTCTGGACTAAGCCCTGTGCTCGATCACAGCTCTCTGTCCTGTCTTATGTATGGGTATACTCTGATCTACAAGGAGGAGCAGGAGCAAACAGATGCAGAGGAAAAATACAGAGACCTAAAGTCTACCAGATTCAGCTTTCCCCAGTGATGTGAGCAGCCATAAAAGTGGCCTGTTTAGAAGGGGAAGATTACTGAACAGAAAAAAAATATCTGCTGAAAATACTGACAGAGAAAATGCCTTACAGCCTGGGAGCTGTGAGCCTGGGCACTAGGGCTGGGAACCAGACACATCCTTGAAAAGTGCACCTGGCCTCTTTGAAATACGGCTGGGTACCTAGAAACCAGACGCATCCTGAGATACTATTGATACGCATGAAACCAAGAAACTGTAATGGCAACTTATTATCTGAAAAAGTGGAAAGGGTCTGGGAAAATAAAATTGGTCTGAAAGAACAGAAAACATCATCATCTTTTGGCTGTTACAGGTGAAAAATAGACATTAACAGCATCTATTGACTGTTCAAAGTGCTGATGTCCCAAGCCCTCTTATGTCTCTATGATATAAAAAGGAGTTAATTTTTATCCCAGATGTAGCCTCTCTCTCTGAGAACTTCCCATGCTGTACATGTTTTTCCTTTCCTAAACAGGCTGAATTCTCCACACTAACTTTCTATGAAATCCTGGACCCACACCAGGAACACCTAGTTGACTCCAAACTCTGTGACACAGATCAGCTTTGAAGTGAGACTCTGCTATTCTATTGGTCCCCCTCTGGGACCACTTCTGGGGTCAATTCAGTTTGTTGCCCAACCTCTGGAATGGTTGAGTTCCCCTCTGGGATCAGTTTGTCCTCCACTTTGGGATGGTTTGGCCCCTTCCGAAATCCATGTAATTTGCTTGATACCTGTATTATATATATCCATACAAGTAATATATTGTATCTTCTGTTCTATTGTTGACAAGTGCTTCACTAATGTTAAGTTTATAGTAACCTGTAAAAGTATATACCTACTTGGTTGTTGCTGTTATTGGTTGTTGCTGTATTATTGATTTCTGCTATTATTGACAGCTGCCATACTATTGATTGATACTATATTACCAATTGCTGACAATAATTTTTAATAGTTTGAGATATATACATTCACTTTATTAATCATAGGTATACTTGCTAGTATTGATTTGTGGGATATTTGTGGTAATCTGTAAGAAAGTAGAGACATTTAGAGGATAAAGCCTCCATGTCCTTGTGCATTACGGAATCCTATGAACCCATGGTTGTGATCTCTTACACACTTGCAGACTGGGTAACCCTTTTGGTAATGACACCCAGCCAAATAACAGTCCTCAATTCCAAGGAGAGTCAACAGGCTGTCCCAGCCGCCCAAAGCCTGGAGGGAACCATTCCTCTTCCTGAGCTCCCTCTCCGGTAAAGAGTCTGAAGTACGAGGGGATAACTCCTCTAGCCCCTTGCTGCCACTGCTGCACAGTCCCATGCTGTTGGTAGCAAAATTTCTGGGCTTCCTTTGCAAACCGTGCAGCACAAAAATGACCTGTTAACTGTTTAAGTCTTGGCTAATCTCCAATTTACCAGGTGAATAGGTGTGCACCATGTCATCTTATGCTGTGTCTTGTCATGTCCTATTCTCATTCCTGTTCCTGTACTCCAGCAGATGATAAGAAGCATGATACTGCTGGATCAGTAACGAGTAAAAACATCTGCATGTGCAGGCCTTCTTCTCATCATGAATTATGCAACTGGCTACAGAAGCCTTTAGAAGTTACCGGAAGCTGGTAGCTGGTTTTACTAAAAACAGCAATCTGGACTTAAGAAAAAACAGATTATAAAAATGAAACCAAAATGTGAATAAGGGATTTAAAACATAAACAAGCCAAAAAAAGACTTGAAAAACCTGTTGTTTATTTTTAATGTATTTGTATCAATGTTATAATATGCAATATATTTTTAATATATTTCTTAAATATGCTCAGTGCTCAGTACTCACAGTGATATTTTAGAGACCTATGCCATTGCACCCTGATGCAATTTTCACTAACATTTATTATACATGCAGTTCTAGATCTACTTCACTCTGCAGGTTCACAACGGTGTTATATGACTCAAAGAGTGGTCACTCCACCACACTGTACTATGGGGAGTCTAAAACCTTTGTAGTTCCCTTTCCTTTTGTACTTCTACAGGTGCTACTGCATCCTATGCATTATGCTCCAAGCAACATATGTCAACAGTTGGTAACTGTTTACAGCTGATTGAGATAGAGCCTTTTTTTTTTTTGTGTATGTGTGTGTATGTGTGCTTGCCTGGACCTGGTAAACTAGGCTTCATTTCAGCATATTGCATTGGATCTGGTGCTCCTAACACCAGCAGTGGTACTAGCCTGTAACCTTCTGGTTAAGTCATGCTGATTGAACTATGTTTATCTTCTTCACAAAAGCTCTATAGGCTTTTCTTCTACAGTCTTATAGTTGAAGCTTTAACAATTGGCTCTTGAATTCTGCAGATTCAGTCCTTCACTGTTGTACTGGTTTTGGCTGGGATAGAGTTAATTTCCTTTGCAGTAGCTCAGGCATGGTGCTGTTTTGGATTTGTGCTGAAAACAGTGTTGATAACACAGGGATGTTTTCGTTACTGCTGAGCAGTGCTTACACAGAGCCAAGGTCTTTTCTGCTTCTCACCCCACCCCACCAGCAAGGAGGCAGGGGGGGCACAAGGAGGTGGGAGGGGACACAGCTGGGACAGCTGACCCCAGCTGACCCAAGGGATATTCCAGACCATATGATGTTGTGCTCAGCAATAAAAGCTGGGGAAGAAGGAGGAAGGGCGGACATTTGAAATTATGATATTTGTCTTCCCAAGTCACCGTTACGTGTGGTGGAGCCCTGCTTTCCTACAGATGACTGAACGCCTGCCTGCTGATGGGAAGTAGAGAATGAATTCCTTGTTTTGCTTTGCTTGTGCATGTGGCTTTTGCTTTACCTATTAAACTGTCTTTATCTCAGCCCACAAGTTTTCTAACTTTTACTCTTCCGATTCTCCCTTCCCAAACCCCCTATGGGGGAAGTGAGTGAGCGGCTTTGTGAGGCTTAGCTGCTGACCAGGGTTAAATCACAACTCTATAAAGCAATTCCTTTGAGGTCCTGATGTTTCAATGGTACATTTAAAAGTACGTGGACTGAGCCTATATTACATTCCATAGATCGTAATTGAATTATGCATGTGGTAAATATTCAATGTTTCTTTTCTTAATAGAAGCAATTGTCCTCATAAATAGAAAAACAGTTATAGGAGCACTTTCAGCAGTCCTAAATGGCCTAGAAGTTGTCAATTACCACATGTAGACTTTAAACACTGAAATTGTCATCCTGAGGCTTTGCATATTGATTCTTCATTGCTGCTAAATCCTTCCTTGCAGGAAAAATCATTGAACCTCTCAAATAAAATTGTTTCTTCTTTACATTACCATAAGAGTTTCTGAAACAGAAACTTAATCCATTTCAATATTGCAGTACTACTTAATTTGAAAATTCAAATAAAGTCCCTGGAGAAAGAAACCAAAAGAAGTTCTGTATTATGGCATCTATAATGATTATTTTACTAATATTAAAAAACAATTTTCATGAATTTACAAATTGCAAAGGAATCTTTCCACAGTACAATAACTTTTAGTCAATAAGAATTATGGGAGCCAAGTTTCCTTACCATCATTTTAAAATGGTTTTTAAGACAATGAGAATGAGAATGATATTTGGATAATTATACTGTTGAATTCACTCTACTGTCAAGTCAATTACAGTATTTAACCATTTGTAATATATCAGTTTCTTATTCTTTGCTACCACTGGTCTATCTCCCTATCTCTCTGTATACGGATGGGTTAAAAGATGGGATTTTGGTCCGTGGATGAACAGTGGGAGAGAGGTAGATAGCCGAGGAAAACACAGTCAGCAGAGAAAATGGATGGTTTGTTGCCTGTTGCTTGGAATGCTGACCACAGAGATAAGAGAGCTGAGCAATACTGGGGGAGGATGGGCAGCAGGCTGTTGCACAGCACAGCTGTGTGCATGATTGGCATGTGACTGCTGGATGATGACAATATGCTGCATGTACAAAGCCCATGAACCAATAGACAGGATGGCTATGGCTCGTGCAGCACGCGTGGCCAGCGAGCGCACACATCATAGGATCCCCATGTTACAATCGAGGCGTGTTTTGGCACCCGCTGGCCACGTGTGCTGAAACCCATTCCTCTGCAAATGTATAAATACCGGGATTGTTCTGAAGAGCATCGGGCTAGTGTACGGCGAGGCCACCGTTGCTTCCATGGGGACACCCACGTAAAGCTGGCACCTACCGATTGCTGGGCTGAGCTCGCAGCGCAAGACGGCACAAGAATGTACGGATGGTCCATCTTCCTCACGGTCCTCAGGTGGGTATATTAACTTGCTTTACAAGATACCCTTAGCATAACGCACATCTGTAGTTAATAAGTGCTTGCTTTTTCCCCTTATAGTCAGTGTGTGTGTGTTTGCCTTCTCAGGAATCCTCAAAACCACCCTAAAACACTCTCTCTTTAAGTATCTGTGGTTCTTCCAAGTCTGAGGGCCCACATTCTAACTGAGAATTTAAACCTTTTTCTTTAATTTTTCTTTTAGAAAGGAAAACTTTCCATCATTGGTCTACTCCCTATTGTTGTTGTTTTTCTTTACCTGTGTTCCTATTGCCTTTATTCTTTTTGTGTGTCATATATTTTTCCTTAGATAGATAGTACTTAAGCTCAGTATCTTCTACAGTGATGAACTCTATCAGTGATCACTTGAGCTGTCACATAGAACCATCTTAAGTACCCCGCCTACCAATCTTAACTGTAATTTGCTATGAATGTTGTCTGTGTGTAGGGTAGATGAGAGAAATATGCCCTGTCATCCTATGTCACCCAAAAAGAAGAATTCCATGCCTTAACTGAAGCACTGTCACATGACACAAGGTGAGGACTTCTGAAGTAGGCAGAGATCTTAGAGGCTGAACAACGAACACTTGCTACCTTCATAGTAAGAATTGAGTCCATCACTTATAAGAAAGAAGTTCACATTTTGAATGCTTGTTCATTAGCTTTTTGGTTTGGATCAGGAAGCAACCTCTTGATTTTCTGGCTTGCTCTGTGTGGAGGACCTTGGCTGGACTGAGGGGCCTGGGGAGGATATTGACCTTGACAAGATTACAGTGTTCCCATGAGAGAACAAGAAAGAATGAGAAGCATGCTTGGGAAACTAAGTTTAAGGAATCTGTTGACCGTTTGCAGTTGTGATAAGGAACCTGAAAAAGTCACTCAATGAGGGGTGAGAAAAACAACTTCTGACAACTTTTTGACCAATAAGGGACAGACATATGTACAAGGTAACAAGTATAATGGGTATAAATTTTCTGGCTTGTAGTAATAAAAAAAACCTTCTTTGCTTGTACTATAAGAATGCATACGTATCATTTGTCCGTCTCGACTGCGACAACTCTGCAGACCGATCTTGGAGTTCATAAACTGGATTCTTTTCAGGTGAGATTTCACTGGAAGATGTGCTCTATCCTAATGAACTACAACCACTAAAACAGAGGTCACTTTTTTTTCATTATTTTTCTTTTTTATTTTCACTCTCTTTTCTCTCTGCATGTCTTAAGTTTCTGCCTTTATTTCTCCCAGATGGTCTTAGCTCATTCTGATTCTTGACACATTAATATTAACTTCTCTAGCTGCCAAGTTTGTTGCTTGGATTGGCATTTTTAAATAACTTTCTACTTCTATGTCTCAAACAACCTTGTTATTTAGTGGATGAGACCTCTACAATTACAAATGTTATAGTTTCCTCTTTTAAATTTTAATCTATTACAAACTTTTCCATCTGTCCTTTACTTTTTCACTTTTTAAAATCCACATATATTTGTTTCAAGTGTTCTAATGACATGGTGACCCTTAAGCTTTTTCATTATTTCTTTATTTTTTACCTTTGCTTTCTCATCATCTGTATTATAACATGCACTACCTCTGGCACATACATATACATTTCTTACTCCTTTCCCTACTCTCTCATTTGCATAATCATTATTCATGTTTCATTATAAAGCTTCCCATGTAGATTCCCTTTACTGCACAAGTTCTACAGCTATTGCCATTTTGTCATTATTCTGTTCCATTAGTACTACTTTCACTATGCAGTCTACGTGCTTTTTACATAGAATCACAGAATGGTTGAGATCAGAAGGGACCTCTGGAGGTCATCTGGTCCAACTAGGCTGCTCAGGCAGGTCCACCTAGGCCCAGTTGCCCACAACCATGTGCAGATGGATTTTGAAGATCTACAAGAAGAGAGGCTCCACAACCTCCCTGGACAACCTGTTCCAGTGCTCAGTCATCCTCACAGTAAAAAAGTGTTTCCTGATGTTCAGATGGCACACACTGTGTTTCAGTTTGTGCCCATTGCCTCTGGTCCTGTCACTGGGCACCACCGAAAAAGCCTGGTTCTGTCTTCTTTGCATCGTCTCTTCAGATATTTTTACACACTGATAAGATCCTCCTTGAGTCTTCTCTTTTCTAGGCTGAACTGTCCCAGATCTCTCAGCCTTTCCTCACATGAGAGATGCTCCAGTCCTTTAATGACCTTTGTGTCCCTTCACTGAACTCTCTCTGGTATGTCTATACCTCTCTGGTAGGTGCCCAGACCTGGACGCAGTACTCCAGGTGTGGCCTCACCAGTGCTGCATGGAGGGGAATGATCACTTCCCTCAACATGCTGGCAACACTTCTAATGCAGCCCAGTATACCATTAGCCTTCTTTGCTGCAAGGGCACATTGCTGCCTCATGTTTAATTTCGTGTACACCAGGACCTTTTCTGCAAAGCTGCTTTCCAGCTGGTCAGCCCCCAGCTCATATTGGGAGTGCAGGAATTTTTATTTCCCTATTTTGAACTACACAGAGTTCCTGTTAGCCCATTTCTCCAGCCTTTTAAGGTCCCTCTGGGTGGCAGCACAAACCTGTGGCATATCACCCACTCGTCCCAGGTTGGCACTGTCTGCAAACTTGCTGAGGGTACACTCTGCTCCATCATCCAGACCATTAATCAAGACATTGAACAGGACTGCATCCATTATTGACCCCTGGGATACACTGCTAATTACTGGCCTCCAACTAGACTTCATGCCACTGATCATCACCCTCTAGGCCCTGCTGCTGAGCCAGTTTTCAATCCATTTCACCATCTGCTTTTTTGTTGAGTTTGTTACTGGATTTTTTCTTAAAAGTGGGATTCAGGCCAGTCACATAACACCTTAAGATATCTACAACTGAGGCATCTACAACCTCAATGTTCTATAGCAATTTTAGAATTCATGAAAATGAATTGGCAAGTTTATGATGCAATTCACCTGAAATATTTAAGACATTGATCTTAGGAAAAATCGATTGCTACTATGATGGTTTGTTTTCTATCTATTCAAAGAAAGAAATCTGGATTAAAAATGTTTCACAGTGCCTTATGTGACTTAACCTTTATAATGCTGAGTGTCGCACTTGTAGTTCTGTAAACCTTCTTTTCATTGGCTCTATAACTGTTGACCTAAGCATTTGTGTTAATGTTTTTCCAAAACCTTTGTGGTAACATTTTTCCCTTGTTTCTGTCAGGCTGTTGGTTTTTGGCTATCCAAGCCCTCATACTGTGGTTGTGATAGATTCTGATGGGACAATTTTTATAGTAGGAAACAGTATGAGAATCATATCTGCCCCACCCTCAATTTTCTTAGCCCTTGTTTTGGAGCTGTTAGTTTGTATTACATGAAAACCATATGTTGCTGAATAACAAAGCCGGTAATGGTCATTTAAGTACCAACTAAGCATTAGTCAATAATACACCTGCACAAAGCTTAGTAATCTATTAGCATGAAACACTTGGACCTGAGTAAGCATGCTCAAATAAGCCCTGACAGCACCATAAACAGAATAACCCATAGGGAATTTGAGCAGATCCTGGTGAAAAGATATAGTGCTATGGAAAAAGCATGGTGAACATCTTTACCACCCGTTGCATGGGAGAGATGGCCCAGAGGGGGTCGCTCATGTGGGGACTCCATCTTTGCTTCACCTGACTGCACCTCCTCTCCTCTCCTCTCCTCTCCTCTCCTCTCCTCTCCTCTCCTCTCCTCTCCTCTCCTCTCCTCTCCTCTCCTCTCCTCTCCTCTCCTCTCCTCTCCTCTCCTCTCCTCTCCTCTCCTCTCCTCTCCTCTCCATTTCCCTCCCTCTTCCCTCCTCTCCCTGTCTTTTCAACAGACTGTGGTACTTGCCCATGTAAATTCATTGAACTTAAGGTCAGAGAGAAGAATTCATGTCATTCTATATATCTTGGACATAAGTTGAAGATGTTAAATCATGATTTAAAGGTTTCAGGTAACACAATTTTCTTCTAATATTTAATTGCACCCCCTTAAAAGATGTGTATGTCCTATTTGTGAATTGAATGTATCTATTTCAGAATGGGCTACAGGTTCTGTTAAACCTCTCTATTGTGTTAAATTGAGAAGGATTTGGGTTTTCAAATGTGTTGAGATGACAGTATGGGAAGGCACATACACTTGCAAGAATACCGACCAAGTGTATAACAAAGTAAGTTTGCAGCACCTTCACAATAGTTGACACTTCTTTTTTTTCTAATAGGGGTTTATATTTCATTCATGGCTGTAGGATTCTTGCTTTATAGATATTGTTCTGACCATCCAAAAATGAAAAAGAAAATGAATTTTCTTATAGAGCTAAATTAAATAGTTTTTGACAATCTCTGTGCTTATGGCCATCATCCAGCAGGGTAAACTTGTGGTTAAGTAAGTGCTTTGTTGGATGAGGGCCTAGCAACCTGTGAGGGGACTTTGGAGTTTTTCCAAAACAGCTAATAGGTTTGTCCCTTGGCCATAGCGATGTTGTTTGCAGAATATGTCATAAGATGTGTTACGGAAGCAAAAAAGCAGAGGATGTTAAAATGCATCTTATGATTTTGCTCTGAATATCACAACAAAGGAAAATCCTTAAGTTAAAAGAAGCAGAAAAATAGCCCCAAAACCATCGAATTCAAACTAAGCATCACATTAAGAATTTTCAGAAATACCGTACACTAAATAATTGCTAGATGCCTCAGAAATATAGTGACTTTGGGGAATTTAAGGAAATACAGAACCTTGCAGCTTTAGCATTACATAAAATAAGATCCAAAATAGAGTGGAAAAAATGGGTATCAATATATGTATGCATCAGACCACCCACATCTGGATCTGAAAAGTTACTATATTAGAAACAGGTGAAATTCCCCAATCAAAATTCACCTAATGTCTCTGAAGTCATATAGATGAGTTTCGTAGAAATCTTCTACACTTCATTAAAATTGCCCAAGGGAACTTTCTTCTACCCTAAGACACATTGTGCTGATCAATAACACTTTGGAATTGTCTTTCTCATTGTATTGATTATGACACAAAACTAAATTACTTGTTTTGATCAGGCACCCAAATTTTAGACAGCTGAAATGATGTGAGATTTACATTAATCTTACAGTAAGTATCATATTTTTAGACAGCAAACATATTTTTCCTTCCTTATCCATGAAGTATTGAAAATTATTTTATAGCTTTATACCTAATACATTTGTGATATGCATGGATTTGTATATTTCCATTTTCTCTTTTCATTTTCATTATAATGTTACGAAAGGTTAGATACACCTTATTTGACAAAAAAAATGTGAAAATTTTCAATGCATACGCAGATAATTGCACTCATACATAACAACTTGTAAAAAAACCTCATGTGAGCATGTCTGCAAACAACTGCACACATATGCATGATTATGGAATTATTCACATTTAACTCTGCAATTTCCAAATAACGTTAAAGTTATCAGTATGACATAGTCATTTTGGTCAAAAAAATCTGATAACATTTCTTGTAAAATCTAACTGAATAAAAATGTCCATATATTAGATACCAGCATCCCTCAAAGTAGGTGCCTATATTTATTAGCAATGCCTCTGCTAATATCCTATTTTCTCATTGTCATTGGGAATTACTGTAGATATACAGGCCTGCAGCCACAGAGTTTCAGCTCTCTGTCACTTCAGGCCATCCTATGGTGGAGATACAAATTAGCACACCTCAAAACATAACACATAATATTTCCATAGTCTCCTAATAATCTTGGGTTTTGATCACAACCAACAATATTCCTTTTGGGGAAAAAAGAAAGAAGAAAAAAATAAAGGAAAAAATAAAAAAAAAAGTCTTTAAAAGCTTTAAAACCCTGGTAATATAAAATCACTCTGTGTGGCCAGAATGGAGTAACCGTACGATATATCACCTCTTCCTCAGATACAGGGTTTTTTTCATAGCAAACATGAGAGGTGGATCAGTCAGGTCAGAAAATGTCACATACTCCATATCATATCACAACACATCTGAAACCTTCACCTGTTGAGTCAAATTCTTTCAGATCTGTGCTATAAGTGTGTCGTAGCCTGCATAACTTAGTGGAGGGGGTTCCTCAGACATGAAAGAGCAGGGGAGAAAAGAAAAGCCAGGAAAAGGAAAAGGAAAGAAAAGAGAAGAAAAGGGAGAGGTATTTGAAAGGGTGCCAAGGGAAAGGCAGGGATATAAAGGTGTCCAGTGTATCTGCATAAAAGACATTCACATTTCCCTGAACTCTGTATTCTTCACTAGCTCAAGTACCATGAGTTTTTTGCAGCTGCATTCTCCATTGTATAAATACATTTTTGTATCACACAGCCTGCACTAACTTATCAATGGCCACCACTTATGTCTGTAGATAAGAGAAGCACCTTATCTCAAGAGGTAAGTGCATTAACACTACTGTTTCTTGTAGCTATTGATACACTTGTGCATATGCTCATGGAAAATCGTACTTTGTAGGCAATATTGGGCCAATAGACTTCTCCATTGATGCATTGACTTTCACAGAAAAACAATTCAGCACCTCTGCTAATATACTAGCCATGTAAAGTCATTACTTCAGTCAGCTTCTCTTCCCTCTTGGAGACTGTAGCCAGTCAGTTAAGCAGCAGTCCAGACCTGCTGTGCAGCCAGACACAGTCAGGTTGGCAGCAGGCACAAGGAAAACACTCAGCACTTTCTCATGACTTCTCTATATATCTCCATTCACAGGATGGAAAAGACACAGCTATAAAACTGCTGCATGTCTCACACTTCAAAACACTACATTTGCCCTCTCTAGGAGGAAAAGTGCCATTCCAGGAGACCGGGAGAAATGAAGAGGTTCTTATTATTGTAAGCAAAAAATCCTTCTTGAATTCCTTGCCCACAATGTCGTTAATCTCATAACCAGACTGAGCAAGCACAGGATCAGCAATTTTTTTATTGGAGTGTAATTCTTCATCTTCTTTTCAGAAACCTTATGCTGTAGGTGGGCTTTTTCTGTAGTTATGGCTATATCATAACTAAGAACAGCTGTCAGGTAGGCAGCAAAATCTCAGCATGGACCTGTAGTGGGACGCCTTGTGCCAGCTGCAGGATGCCTACATTCTGTGTGCTGGATTCCTTGTGCTTGTGCAAGATAGGCAATACATATCTCTTTTAAAATTATATATCTACTATGCAAGAATAGATCAGTACTGTCCCTACACAGTCCAGGAGCTGGGAGGGGGGGGAGGGGGGAGGGCAAAGACGTAGCAGCACAGATGTATCACTGCCAAAACTAAAGTATTTCAGTATCAGTAGACATCTGGTTTTAGTCCATTGAACCACACTCACAGTATAGAGGGGAAACACTTTGGCTCATATGTAGAACTATAACTGAATATAAATATATTTAATCACATGTCATTACAGAAAAAATACTTGCAGAAAATAATTCACATTATAAGGGGATGAATTTTCAGTCTGTTCACTGCACCATCTCACTTCATAGCCTCATCACTTATTAATAAGACAAACATATGTTTTCACTTTAGGGAGCTATGTTTCACAGAAAAGATGACAATGGTGCACTTTGCAATTACTTTACTTCCTCAGAAAAGCTATGCTAAGCCAATCTTCAGCTAATGAGTTTTCTTCACTTAACACCACTTAGTACTTTTTTCCTTTTCCCTCCTCAATTTTTACACTCAACTTACTAAATATGGCAGGTAACAGCACAGGTTAATTTGGAAGGTTTATTTTTTAAACACAGGTTATTTTTCTGAATTCACGTTTCAGACCAATCAGTCTGAAATTACTGCTTCAGCACAATTATTTGTTTGGAGCAACAACCATCCAATGCAATGGCCTCCTAGAGTAAGGACACTTCCAATTAAAAAATATTGCTCAAGTCTGCCCTATGAAAGACCCAGATTTAAGGCAATTTGGCAAAAGGACCAAGCTTATAAGGCCTAATTCTTTAAAAGGATAACCCTAATAATTCCAGGAATAAGATTAGAGAAAAGGTAAAAACAAACAAACAAACAAACAAAACCCTACCTGCAACCTTTATCAAAGGTGAGAGAAAAGAACAAACCAGCTAGCAATTTTTTAACTACTTCCATATTCTTATGACATCCTTCCACTTGCCAGGATGTACAGTCAGATGAGAACCAGTACTGACAGCAAAAGAAACCCCCAAAGAACAACCCCTTACAGAGGGATCATATCAATTAAGCATTTTCTTTTTCATAAGAATGTAGTGCCCTGAAATATATTCGGAGACTCTATATGGAGTTAAAATTTATTCATTGTAATTCATAGCAGTCCAATAGTAAAAATTATCTAATATAAAAAGGATTAATTAATAATACCCTTAAAATTGTTATACATAATCTTTCTATCATCTACCCTTTCTCTTTAGTGTTATCTTTAGCCTCCTAATGCTGAGTGAGAAGGTTTGGCCTTTATCAAGCAAAGAGTGGGTTGCACTGAGCAGGGCCTGGTGGTCCCTGCTGGGATGAGCTAGTTGCCCATGGCAGGTGTTGCCCCCTTGGCCCAAGTGTGGGTGTTTCACTGCAGAGTGCTTCTGCTTGGCTTTAGGAGGAGCTGAACCTTCTGCTCCAGCATAGTACAAAATTTTCCACCTCTGAAAAAAAAATTAACTGTATAGAGGTATAGCTACTTCAGATCTGTAATCAGATCTTCAGATCAGATTTGTGCTCAGCAAAATGAGTAACTAAAGCAGAGAAATGTGTGGGTAAAGAGGAATTTATGATGAAGTACTCTGCTAGATAAGGACAGGACACAATGTGATAAACGTCCGTTCAATAGTATCTAAAAAGCATCTGAATGACCTTGGACCCTTTTTTGATGGTATTCTGAGAACATTTGTACAAAAATAGCTGGAAATATTTTTTTTATTCATACTATAAAAACCTACTCTTGTTCAAATCCTGTAGCTGTGTGAATTGTAAATATGTAATGAAGTTATATTATTATTATTGTTATGGCAACATATTCTTGCACAGACTAGACACTCATTTTACTTTTGCATGTTTTCAATATGACTTTTTGAAATATATAATTATAAAATAGTCATTAGATTGTCCAAGAAGAATAATTGTTAATTTTTCCTGAACACATGTTGAGTATTTCTGATGTCTTAATACTATGGAGAAAAACAGGCAAACAGATTTTTTCTTTTTTGTCTTTTGCACGTGTTACACATACCAGTGCAGTGAAAAGGAAGAATTGCAGAATGCAAGCAGACAAAACCGGTATCTGGCAAATGTTTGCTTTCCAAAATAATAAAGGTCACTGAATTATTAAACTGCTTTTTCTCCCTTTAAAAAACAACAACAAAACCTGAATAAGTGAAGCTATGTCAATATATCAGATCATTTACTTGGCACCTTGATTTGGAAAAAATACTATACATAAATTTCTGAGAACCAAGGCCAAAGACTTGAACTCTGGCACTGTGTAAATGCTGAGCTACTACTGGAACCTGAATTTCATTAGGACTGTGTAATATAGTGCAGGTTTAATAAAGAACCAGATTCAGTTCCTAAGCTGGATATTCTCCAGATCTTACTCTAGTTTTCTGTAAGAAAAGTCAGCCATTGCCACTCCATTTCTGACTGACAATGAGTTAAACTCTTTGCAAAGAGTACTCTCTGTATTTTTCCTCTTCACCATCTCCTCCCTAAACTGGATCAAGCATAAAGTCAGCTACTGCTAAGGTACTTGAAAATTACACAATTTCAAAATTCATTATTTTTCTACTGAATGCACAGAATCACAGAATCACAGAATGGTTGAGGTTGGAAGGGACCTCTGAAGGTCTTCTGGGTCAAGCTCCCTGCTCAGGCAGGTCCACCTAGGCCCAGTTGCCCACAACCATGTGCAGATGGATTTTGAAGATCTACTAGAAGAGAGACTCCACAGCCTCCCTGGGTAATCTGTGCCAGTGCTTAGTCACCCTCACAGTAAAAAAGTGTTTCCTAATGTTCAGATGGCACATACCATGTTTCAGGTTGTTCTCACTGACTCTGGTCCTGTCACTAGGCAACACTGAAAAGAGCCTGGCTCCATCTTCTTTGCGCCCTTCCTTCAGATATTTGTACACATTGATAAGATGTCCCCTGAGGCTTCTCTTTTTTAGGCTGAACTGTCCTGTGAGAGACTGAACTGTTATCTTGAGCTGTTTGTCTCAAAGATTGTTAGGTGTGAGAGACTTCTCAAGCCATTCATCTCAAGAACTGTGGACTGCTTATCTCGAGCCCTTTGTCTCTGAGATGGCCTGTCTAAGCAGGACATTCCTCTGTCCATAAGGACAATTACTAGGCCACTGAGGCATTCAGGAGAGGAAACAGGCTGAAGCCCACAAGCATGTAAGGATGCGGAGGCTACCATTCTCATGGAAACTGTAGTCTTTGAGATAAGATTTGGTCACACAAAGGTCATGTGATAGACGAAACCTGCAGCGTGTGAGCAGTGCATGAACAATACATACGTGCATACCTCATAGAAATATGCCCTATAAAAGAACATGG
Source organism: Aquila chrysaetos chrysaetos (assembly GCF_900496995.4). Taxonomy (NCBI): domain Eukaryota; kingdom Metazoa; phylum Chordata; class Aves; order Accipitriformes; family Accipitridae; genus Aquila; species Aquila chrysaetos. The sequence goes on from NC_044017.1 coordinate 13,961,430, forward strand.
AGACAAGCCATGGTGTGCACCCACCACTGAAGAATTGAAGACTGAGGAACAACGGGATGCCGCTGGATCCGTGGTGGTGACTATCCTTGCAACTCTATCCTGACTGCTTGCTTGATTTCTGCCTTTTCTTCCATTCTATCCTATCGCTACTATTTTCTACTTTTGATACTTTTGATAATAAAAACTCCTTTGGGTATACAGCATTTGACCTCGTTTGTGTCTTAATCTCGCTCTTGGGATCATATCGAAACCTTCCCCGACATTGGATTGGGACATGTCCCATCTCTCTTAGCTTTTCCTCATGGGAGACATGCTCCAGCCCCATAGAATTCATGTACTCCAAGAGTACTGGAAACTCTTACTTGTTTTTATTTGCATACCTACCATCTCTTGTAGAAAAGAAAAAAACTGAGGTGTTAACAATAAATTATGATCCAACCTTTGGACTGACTAGAGATCAATCTCAGTTCTTTTGAAATACCTTCAATAAGGTACAAATGCATTCTCTTTATGATATCTGTAATAAGAACAAATTGACTTGAAAGCTCCCTCTTCTGATATGGGAAAGGGAAGTCCTTTGCACTTGTTTCTTTCACAGTCTTAAAAAGTTAAAAAAAAAAATTTGCAAGCTAATAGTGCTGTTCAGTTTTAAATATTTAGTGTTGACCTCAATTTTTGGTTTCCCTTATAGAAAGATATTATGAAGCAATAAATCAAACTATAAAGAGCAGATATTTTCTTCATATAATTTCCTCTAATACATCAAGTGAAATTTAGCAGAAAATAATTTTAAAGTTTGATTTATTGGTGTTTGGTTAAACACTAACTCCTGAAGCAAAGGAGCATGACACTATTAGAATGGATGCTCATTTTTGGAAGGCTGGGAGTGGCAATGCATTTAAAACCTAAATAAAAGGGAGAGGGAATTATTTTCCCTTTAATTAATCTTCAAAGTAGACAAAACCTATTATATAGAGACAACCTTTTACATTACTAGAATATTGTCACTCAAAAGAAATAGTAAAACAGGACTATCAGATGTGGAAAAGTACTCACACTAATTGTTACAGTCTGGCACTTCATTTCATAGGTACTTAAACAAGTATTGTTAATACTATCAGAATCAAAATATATAAATGTAGGAAATTCTGATTAAAAAGGAAATCAATCACTTGTGATGACAAAAAATGTCAGAAGTAACACACTAATCCTTAGCTATCTATCTATCTATCTATCTATCTATCTAAAGTTATCTTTTTTTTTTTTTTTTTTTTCTGCAGAGTCTGTCCAATGTTTAAAACACATTAAAGACAAAGAAGTTTAATTTTTCCATGAGACGTCTTCACCAAATTATTTATAGACTCCTTTCTGGAGCTGTCAATGTTCTTTCACAGTAAAGTTTCTTATAGGGCACTGTAGCACTTTGCATTTATGTAGTTCTAGCACAATGCACCCGCTTTCGGTTCAGCCATACCTGCTACTTCAGTATATGCCAGCAATAATAACCAAAGTACTGATAATTATGATGAAGATAGTATGATACCCTACAGTGTATCTTCCCTTAAAAACATTTTACATATACTTAGTCTTTCCTTTTACTTGTTCATGTATTTTAAGGGGCTTTTTTCCAGACTTGTTTATAAAAAAAAGCATGGGGGGTGAGGAAAACGAAAAAGGAAAAAGAAAAGGGAAAGGGTAAAAGAAAAAGGAAAGGAAAGAAAAAATAAAAAAGAAAAAAGAAAAAAGGAAAAAGAAAAAAGAAAAATAAAAAAGGAAAAAGGAAAAAAGATAAGAAACCTTGCTGATGGATATGCAACTATATAACATTCTCAACAAAATTAGAATTAATTTTAATATTGTGAAATTTCCTGACTCTATGAACAATTTATGAGAGAGCAGAAGGTAGAGTAAAGAAAGTAATAGAAGAGGTAACTATTGATTTCATTCTAGTAGCATGGAATACTTGATATATGTCATCATGTGGAAAATCTAATCTTGGAAGAGACATTAACTTCTTCCTACTAGAACTTCTAGAAACACATATCATAAATCAACAATGATTAATTGCTTTAGTCTTAAGAATCTGAGAGGATGGAAGGAAAGCTTGGCTTGGAAGCCCAAAAGCATGGATGGAAAGCAACATACTAGAGTTGAAATGGCTGGGACTGATCATCCCAATAAAAAAAAAATATTAAAAAATTGTATTTGTGTGTTTGTGAAAAACAAATGCCATACTACAGGCAATTCTTATACAATATAATGCAACTTTAACTCACTTGAATTCAGTTATTTACTTAAAGTTTTGACACTGGTAACTTTCTTTCAATGTGATGTTATTTTCAATCAGTACTTTATGGTTTATGAGCCAGGTGTTAGCAATTAGTCACTCATCACAACTGTCATAGAAAAAATAAAAGAAAATTAACACCAGCAATTGAAACAAAGGCAAAATCATTATATTAGCAGTAATCAGGCAACATGTTTTTACAGTTTGCATAATCAAAAGCAGATGTATAATTCATTTAGGCAATTAAAAACACATTTTAAATGTTTTTAAAACTCCCAGTTATGTCAGAGGTACAGGCAATATTCATAATACGTGAATAAGCAGAGATGTAGATTACTTGTCATTGAAAGAATGGTAGCAGATGAAGGGCAAACAGATGATCACTAATAAACATAGAATCATATAATCATTTAGGTTGGAAAAGACCTTTAAGTCCATTGAGTCCAACCGCAAACCTAACACTGCCAAGTCCACCACTAAAACGTGTCCCTAAGCACCACGTCTTTTAAATACCTTCAGGGATGGTGACTCAACCACTTCCCTGGGCAGCCTGTTCCAATGCTTGATAATCCTTTCAGTGAAGAAATTTTTCCTAATATCCAACCTAAACCTCCCATGCTGCAACTTGAGGCCATTTCCTTTTGTCCTATTGCTTGTTGCTTTGGAGAAGAGACCGACAGTCACCTTGCTACAACCTCCTTTCAGGTAGTTGTAGAGAGCGATAAGGTCTCCCCTCAGCCTCCTTTTCTCCAGACTATACAACCCCAGTTCCCTCAGCCACTCCTCATAAGACTTGTGCTCCAGGCCCTTCACCAACTCGGTTGCCCTTCTCTGGACACGCTCCAGCACCTCAATGTCTTTCCTGTAGTGAGGGGCCCAAAACTGAACACAGGACTTGAGGTGCGGCCTCACCCGTGCTGAGAACAGGGGGATGATCACTTCCATAGTCCTGCTGGCCACACTATTTCTGATACAGGCCAGGATGCCGTTGGCCTTCTTGGCCACCTGGGCACACTGCCAGCTCATGTTCAGCCGGCTGTGGACCAACATCAGCATAAAAGTATTGAGAATATAATGATGAAGTGCAGTGCTGTCAGTCACTTCATGTCAGACTAACTGTGGTGATGCTATTTACAGTGGATTGTATAGAGTGGTACCATATAGCCGTCTATTTTAAAAAGTACTAGAAACATAAAAAACTTATTTGAAATAACACAAAATTAACAAAGTGACCCAGTAAGATTCTGAAGTGCTTGATGCAATTTACAGTGAATGTATAAAATAGTCATCTAGTATCTGTGTTTCCCCTAAGCATGAGAAAACAGAAGACATTGGTATCAATTTTGATAGCGCAATAAGAAATAAGAAAGTGTTGTAAGAATCTTTATAATTTTTTAGTATAAACATTAAAATTAACACTATTGAGTATGGTCCAGTGCTGGTGAAAGTATGTGAATACTTAGCTATCTTACTACTAGGAAACATTATAAAGGAGCGTATGCCTATATTGTACATTTTATGGAACCTTTTATTGTACGTAAGTGCTAAATAAGAAGCTTCACACTCTACAAAAAACAGGATGAATAGTAATATTCACAGGCCACAATCCTTTTTTCTCTCATGATGGTTTAGTTAGGAGTTACTGGTTTAAGTCTTTATAAAGGCATTGTAAATGAAAACCAAGGTAAATGACAGGAGAAAAAGATCCATTTTTTTTTTCTCTTGTGGCTTTCTACTTCTCGCTCATGAAAAAATTTCTTCTAGCTTCATTGCAGTGTTAATCTGTTCTCTTGTTATTACTTCTCACCTACTACTTCTGTATATTCACACTTTTTACTTATGCGTTATTGATCTAGAAACTATGCTAAGCATTTATGTAGGCTCCTCGAATGAAATTATACTACTTTAAAAATACTGTGAAACAAGAGAATCAGTTCTTTTGACATGTACTTAATCTTTTTAGCCCTTTTGCAAGCAAATAAGCTAATAATAGAGAAAAACATAAATCACTGTTCAAAATGAAAGAAATTGCTAACTTGCACATTGTAAATTTGATACTAGTGTCTTCTCTTTTCTCATGCTTAGAAGAAATAGATAGCTGTATTTTATAAATGTAGTGTATTTTATAAGAGTAGATTGCTGCATTTTATTAGACCACAGTTGGGAAGTTTGAATTAATGATCTAATTTTTTAGTCCATGATCTAAATGAATCTTTTGTTGTCTTTCTAAAGAGGGTGGAGAAAGACTAAAGAGACACAGGCATCTCCTGATGGCTAAGGAATACTAGGAACATCTCTTTCATTGTGTGAGAAGTCGTCCTACCTGTCTCTGTCATCTGCAGGTGATCCAGTATTTTAGAGCAACATTTTGCTGCAAGATAGTATTTTCTTTTCTAACAAGCTTTTCCTACAACTTTCATCTTATAGTACATCACACTTGGAATGTGAATACTGGGACAGATCAATAAAATTTCTGGATTTGCAACCTTGAAACAGAAATTTTGTTATACAGACCTATAATTTTCTTTTTTTCCTGTGTAAGGTTTTGCAACCATGTAGATGAAGCTGACCACATATGTTAAAGTTCTGATTTAACTGTTATAATTTGTCTTTGCACATTTGATTTGTTTTCTGTGGTTATCAGGGATTAATATATTCTTTTTTAAGATTAGAAAGGAATTTATTTTACTAAACTAACTTGGCATGGTTGCTTGGATTTCAAGTTGTTGACAGTGTCCTGAGATATAGCAGAGAGCTTCATTTCCAATAAATGTCATAATCATTATAGTTGCTTTTCATAGCTTTGATTGGAAATGCAATTAGGTTTATTTCCCCAAACTCATTGTCCTCTTCATTTTATTTTGTTTGTTCTTGATATTTGCTTTTATTACTGAGTGTGTGTTCATTTAAAACAGATGTGAGCCACCACAGAATAATATATTACAACTTCATAGTCATTTTACTGCTTATTTCCACATTTTAATTGTAAATACTGAGTTGCTCATTTGTATATTGGTATACCAGTGAGAACACTGAGATTTTTAATGACATGTGAAACATTTATTGAACTAATACAATCTAAGCCTCTATTAAATGGGATAATGACAGTTTTACAAGATTAGAAAAACTGAAAAAAATCACATCATTAGAATCATAATTATAAATAAGGGTTCAAGTTAATTGAACATGCCCTAAATCATACATTTCTATGGTTGGTTGTACCTCAGAAAAATGCATCAATATATTATGTTCTGGCTATAATTTAAAGATATGCCTCAATAAAAAATGTCTTGTCAGAATTTAAACAAAACTGTTCCAGAAACTCTCTCTGCACGTACACACATACCCAATCCATTTTAAAATATATCCTCTACTCTCTTTGTCTATGTTATATGTATGTGCATATTTCATACATATATAAACATACCTAGGTAGCCAAATACAAACCAGTTATATAGCTAATTGTGAACAAATTCTTCACCCAAAGAATCTGATTCATTGATTGTCTCAATATCAGAGGTTTGGCATTAACATGTTGAAATTTGTAAACTATGTATTGGGACAAATGTATTAAAGTCTACAATTTGTGATGCAATGTAGAAAAATAAATATGCAAAAATAACCTGGAATGATAACATATTTGGTGACAAAAAGAAAAAAATAGCATGTGCAAAGCCATTTAAAAATCAGCTGACAGCCATTACTTTAATAGACAGATTTTACAGTGTTCAGAGGAACACTAAGAAAAATTATTATCAGTACCAGAAATCAAAATAAGATGACATTTAAGAAGGTAAATTGTTTGTGCAACTAGATAAATAGAATGATATATTTAGTAGCAAGAGTAAAAAGTGTACTTGTTCTTCCTCTCTGGAATTTTATTCTGTATACAAAATATCTTAATTAACTGGAAACTGCGTTTTCCTACAGAATGGAGACTGCAAGTTATGGTCTTCTATGCCTTGTTATAAATTGACTTTGCATATCTGAAATCGTACAGTGAATCTGAAAATTAAAACTTAAATATAAATTTTCATTTAATTTTGAAATTATCATGTCATCTGGTTTAATGGTATATCTCATATTTGTTGACTCCATATCTTCATTTTCTTATTCTACCTTCAGAAGTTAGGGAGAGTCCTCTATCACAGGACTGCTATCAGAATGTCTCAATTATTTCACAAATAGCTTGCTACAGGCATTCTGTGCTAGCCCATGCTTGCTTTAAATGGTGAATTACATTTTATTTCTTATATTATAAAAGAGTAGATTGCTGTTTATTTTTGTCCCGTCATTTCCAGTCTAGGTTATTCCTACAAATCCTTCCTATTTTACCTATTTTGAACCTTGTGTCTAGGAAAGATATCTGTATTTTCCCCTGAGGTTGCATAAATTTTAAATGTTTAAGCATCATGTTTCTTCATACTTTTCCCAGTGTTATTGGCATAATATTTCTCTATCCAATTAGAAACAGAAACTGGAGATAATGTTTTGAAATTGGAGATAATATTTTATCTCATTTATGTTTTCAGAGCTCATGAGTTTATTCATGTATACAGCAGGAAAAGTAACAAGCACTCTGGAATTATATTTTTAAAATAATTATTTCACTATGAAAATAAATATAATGTGTTAATTTTTTGTGTGTTTTCTTATTTAATATAAATTATATGAAATGGAAAACACTGTGTTAGTAAAACTTCCTAACATATGATTCTGCATTTTAAGTAGCATTTTTATTTTTTAAAATGTATGACTGAATATATTTTTCTCCAGTACACTATGCTAGAAGACAAGCAAACAAATTTTCCTCCTGAAATGCTGACTTTTAATCAAAGTACTACAAGATTTAGTTGACCTGTAATAATGTCCCCAAAAGATAAAACTTAAGGCAAGATTTTATTTTCATTTGCTTGGAATCAATGAGGTCTATCTCTCTTAATTATGACTCTGATTAGATATCGAACTAGTAAGGGCAAAAATTAGACAGAATTAACTTCATGCTGCTCACACCCTGTTTTTATATACTGATCAATGAGAAAACTAATTAAAAAATATTAGAAGGTGTGGAGCGAAGTACTGAGGGTGCAGAAGAAGCATGAAAGGGTAATCCAGGTTTGGAACCTTGGGGAGTAAAATGCATAAGGCAAATAGGAAATGGGAATGTTGTATACAACTAAGTAACCTGAAACACTTTCACATTGAGACTTAAGGTTGGTGGAAAGATTTGGTCTTCATCTTTCCTCATTTTTCATTTATAAAACAGGGATAACAATATTTCTTTATTCACAAAACAGTTTTGAAAGTGAATTATGAAGCACATGCATACTGTCACAGTAACAAGACATGTAAAAGCAGAAGAAACTTCCATTTCTGGAGCAGGGTGTGAATAATGTGCAGTACATAAAGCATGAAGTCATGGATGCAACAGTAACAAAAAGCTTTATCAAGAGATTTGATCAAGTAATTAAATTCAACATCATGATATTTGTGTCAAGAACACAGACATATGAGATTCACAAAGAGCATCTGATTCCTGTCATTCTTAGCTCATGTACTTGACCTTGCAACTTGTATGAAATTTTAACAAACATATTCTGTGTGAATGTGAATGGTAGTTCATCCATGGCTGTATCTCTCCTTTATTTATTTCTATTTCATGACACAAAATTGAATTAAAAATCTTTTTTTGAAGTACATTTTTGTCAGAACATCTGGACTTTCCTGAAATTGTGCTGAAGCTCTCTCAGGAAAAACAGTGTAAACTACAATGCTCCCACACCCAAGATTAGCTGGAGTAGCTGATTTCTAAGAAGCAGATTCATCCGTACAGTTAGTTAACAGCCAGAGGAGAAACATTTCATTTCTGGTACTCCATAGGCATGGTATGTACTGAAATGGGGGAAAAAAAAAAAAGGAAGAAAAACAATCCATGAAAATATACCAATTAGTATAGAATACCTGTAACATAAAGTAGATTTGGATAATATCATCCAAATGAAGACAGTTGTATTGCAAATGTCCTCTAAATATTGAACAACTCCATACAGATTTTTTTTTTAAATATCACCCAATCAATACCAACAAAGAAATTTTAAATGTTCTGAGAGACAAAAGGTAACATCTTCAGATTTTTCTACATATGCTACATCCAATTTTCCAGATTCTGTCATGTAAAAGGTACTAAACAGTGAGCTATAAAGTAGTGTTTGATATATTGTTTTGTTGTGATAAGTGAGATTTAAGATAATAGCATAAAGGCTGAAAGCTTTGCCATTCCATGAACCTTATGAAGAGAGAGTGATAATGAAATGCAGTATGAGATCTGATGAATGGCCTAAACTAAGGTTTCAAGACCTGGCACTGCTTTTCTCTATGAAAAAATCTACTGTAATCTTAGACTGAAGAAGCAGCTTTGAAGAGGCCTGGCTTTGTTTTGCATTTGGCACTGTTCTTTTGATTGTCTGAATGGCTTGTGAACCATGTGGGATGCTTCAAGATTGAAGCCGTTGGATATAGGAATACAAAATACTAGCCTACTTAAGCTGCATTTATAAATCCTTTGGGGTTGGAACTACAATCTGTAATTATCTTATTTGCCTCACAGTATGTGATACAAACTTTTTTTATTTTTTTTTTACTGCAGGCTGAAATAGGACCACTTCATACATTTAGGTCTATAGTGGAAAAGCACATACAAAAATTATCAGGAATTAGAATCCAGTATTCTTTGGGCCATGCACAATAATCATTTGGCTAACTTCTGTGCATACATTCTTTTATGCATGTGTGTATACAGAATAGAGTCACAGAATATCTCAAGTTTGAAGGGACCCATAAGGATCACCAAGTCCAACTCCCTCCTCCTCGCAGGACTACCTACAACTAAAAAATATGACTAAGAGCATCATCCAGATGCTCCTTCAACTCTGACAGGCTTGGTGCCATCACCACTTCCCTGGGGAGCCTGTTCCAGTGACCGACCCCTCTTTCAGCAAAGAACCTTTTCCTAATGTCCAGTCTGAACTTCCCCTGATGCAGCTTCATTCCATTTCCTCGTGTCCTATTGCTGGTCACCAGAGGGAGGAGATCAGGACCTCCCCCTCTGCTGCCCCCCTTGAGGAAGGTGTAGACTGGGATGAGGGCACCCCTCAGCCTTATCTTCTCCAACCTGAACAAGCCAAGTGACCTCAGCTGCTCCTTCTAAGTCTTGCCCTCGAGGTCTTTCACCATCTTGGTCACCCTCCTCTGGACACACTCTAATAGTTTGATGTCCTTCTTATATTGAGGTGCCCAAACCTGCACACAGTACTCAAGGTGGGGCCACACCAGTGCAGTGTAGCGTGGGACGATCACATCCCTCAGCCGGCTAGCTATGCTGTGCTTGATGTACCCCAGGACAGAGTTGGCCCTTTTGGCTTCCAGGCCACACTGTTGACTCATATTCAATTTGCCATCAACCCAGACCCCCAGATCTCTTTCTGCAGGACTGTTCTCCAGCCTGTCATCCCCCAATTTGTACGTATAACCAGGATTACCCCATCCCAAGTGGAGAATCCAGAACTTGCTCTTGTTAAATTTCATATGGCTGGTGAGTGCCCAGCTCTTGACTCTATCCAGATCTCTCTGTAAGGCCTCTCAACCCTCAAGGGAGTCCACAGCTCCTCCTAATTTAGTATCGTTGACAAACTTACTTAATGTACATTTGATTCCTGAGTCCAGATCATTTATAAAAACATTAAAGAGCACATATATGTATATACTTGTGGATATGCATACACATATATGTTTTCGTGTAGGCACGCATAGCAAACAGCTATATGCTTTGTGACCATAAAATACACTAATGAACATAGAATTTAAGATACTTAGTTTCTGAAAAATCCTAAGCATTGCCTTTTGAGAAGGACTATTGAATGTCTTATTGATTAACTGAGCTCCAAAGGGGTGCACTTCATGTAAATGAGGATGAACTATCAAAGGATATGAATGAGTCTGAAGGTGAAAGAAACTGCTGGTGGGTTTTAATCTCACTCAACTGTAAGCATGTCTGCTAGACATTCCAGACTACCTTTACAGTAAAAGGACAGAAGCTGACACTTTTTAGCTGTGATTCATATGGCCTATTTTAAAACCCAACTTCAGAATGAGACAATTTATGCTTACTTCTCTCTACTGGTTATGAACAGTGTCTAGAATGCCAGTTCCTGTATAGAAGTCTACACCGTAAGTGTCTGAAGTTAAGTTGGTTTGTGTTATGTAATGATAACAGTGGAGCAATGTGGAGTCAATTTTGGATTCCTTTTTGGTGTATTAACTATTTTTTTTAATTATTGATTTTTATTAGTATTTAAAGATGCTTGTGGCCATACTGATGTGACAACATTCACAAAATAAGAAGTAGGAATGTAAAATATCTATAGATATTTCAGAAGCTTCCAGAGTTGAGAAACTTGTAGACAATACAAAACTGAGAGAAGTGGCTTATACACTAGATGGGTGTGTTACCATTCAGAAGACCTGGACAGGCTGGGGAAATGAGCTGACAAGAACCTCATGAAGTTCAACAAAGGGAAATGCAAAATCCTTAACACGGGAAAGAAGAAATCCATGTGCCAACACTGGAAATTGCTTTTCCAATTGACTGGAAAGAACTTTGCAGACCTGGGAGCCCCAGTGGACCAAAATTTGGTCATAAAACAGCAATGTGCCCTTGCAGCAAAGGCGGCCAACAGCCCCTGGGTTCCAACACTTAGGCAGAGCATCACCAGCAGCTTGAGGGAGGTAAACTTTCCCCTCTACTCAGCACTGGTGAAGCCACACCTGCAGTCCTGTGATGTTGGTATACTGGAGTAAGTCCAGTAAAGGGCCAAAAACATAATTGAGGGACTGGAGCATACTTTCTGATAAAAACTGAAACTGCAAAATAGCTATTAATATCTTAGATTCTCCCAAGGATGCTGATAGCCAGTCTTACACAGGAAAAACTAGATCAGTTCATATTCTGATTCTATTTTATACTTTATTCATATCTTTAAATCTTAGTTCTTGCATCTGAATAAGACACTGAAAATCTGCCTAGTAGAGTTGTTCATTAATGCAATATGCAACTGAAACTAATAAAAGATGAACTGAAGTATCTGTTTCATTGACAAATATTTTTAAAAGACAATTATTGCAAAGGGTTTTTTGAATGCAAAAGCTAATTTTCTGAAAAAACACATCTCATTAATTGCTAAGTTTTAGAAAAGAAAAATATTTAAACAACTTTATGTGGATGAAAAAGGAAACAAATTTAGTTAAGTACTAAAACCAGTGGTGTCAGTGTGGTTTTACAGTTTTCTGAGATGTTAGAATCTTCAACAATTAACAAAACCCCTCAGATTTTACCTTTTTTTTTCTGCCCATGTGATTCTTCTTTAGCATGTATGTAGATTCAAAATTGCTCAAGGACCAAAGCCAAATAAATAAAACAAGGGAAGAAACCCTCAGACAGCCTCCTAACCTTCCCTTCAGACAGCTTTTTAACCTTCTGCACACTTTAATTTAAAAGCCAATGAGTTACTTTAAGGTATAACCATAAGTCAACCTGAAGGAAATCTTATAGCTGTGTAGATGATGGAACAAAACCGTAATGCACAGGTGACTTCACTGTTACAAAAGTAATCAGGTCCTCAAGTCAACTATGAATAAAAGCACATTTTCAAGACATATATTAATATGCTCAAGTTTTTCTATGTGTATTAAAAAGTGTGCAGTAAATTTAAATAAGCCCAGTGAAACATGTCTCACAATCATCAATACATACACTACAATACATACAATACACTTTTAGGGTCTAACAAACTCATATTTCTTGAAAAGAGCAGATTAAAGACCAAATTCAACTATAGCATGTTTCTTGTTCAAACAAAGAGAAAAAATCTACAATATCTGAAAAACTGAACTGCATAGTGGTGTTTCATAACATCTAATAACTGGAAAGAAAGAATAATATATATCATCATGTACGTTATTAAGACAGTAATTATTTTGCATCTTGTTAAACACCTTCTTTGTCATTCTAAAAGGTAGCTTTAATATTCACAAGTCCACTACTGTTAGTAGTGGAGAATGAGGAGGAAACACCTATGAAATGCAGTTACAGCCTTTAAAAGAGCTTCAAATATGTAGATTAATTCTAAGCATTAGCTTTCTTACTGGTACATACATGACATACTACCAGTAAAAAAACTTTCACTCAGATTTTGTGAGTTAAAACAACAATTTCCCTTCAAATACAGAAAGGGTTAAAGTCTGAGTAATTTTCTTGGTTGTCTTAAAAGTTACTGAAGCTATAGCACATTTTGTATTTGAAGAAAAATAGATATGGTATTTGCAATGGTTCCATGTATTTATATTAATGTAATGTATGTTAGTTTTCCATAATCATGGAATCATAGAAACGTAGAATGGTTTGGGTTGGAATGGACCCTTAAAAATAATCTAGTCCAATCCCCATGCCATGGGCAGGGACATCTTCCACTAGACCAGGTTGCTCAAAGCCCCATCCAACCTGGCCTTGAACACTTCCAATGATGGGGCATCCACAACCTATCTGGGCAACCTGTTCCAGTGCCTCACCACCCACACAGTAAAGAATTTCTTCCTTACATCTAATCTAAATCTACCCTCTTTCAGTTTAAAACCTTTGCCCCTTGTCCTGTCACTATAGGGCCTAGTAAAAAGTCTCTCTCCATCTTTCTTATAAGCTTACATACTTAAAGGCTGCAATAAGGTGTCCCCGGAGCCTTCTTTTCTCCAGGCTGAAAAACCCCAACTCTCTCAGCCTGTCTTCATAAGGGAGGTGCTCTAGCCCTCTGATCATTGTCGTGGCCTTCCTCTGGACATGCTTTAACAGGTCCATGTCTTTCTTGTATGGGGTCCTCAGAGCTAGATGCTGTACTCCAGGTGGGGTCTCACAAGAGCGTGGTAGATGGGGAGAATCACCTCCCTCAACCTGCTGGCCATGCTTCTTGTTATGCAGCCCAAGGTACAACTGGCCTTCTGGCTACAAGCACACACTGATGGCTTATATCCAATTTTCCATCCACCAGTATCTCCAAGACCTTCTCTGCAGGACCATTCTCAATCACTTCATCCCCCAGCCTGTATTGATACCAGGGGTTGCCTTGACCCAGGTGCATGACCTGGTATTTGGCCTTGTTGAATTTCATGAGGTTCACATCAGCCCACTCCTCAAGCCCGTCAAGGTTTCTCTGGACAGCATCCCTTCCCTCAAGTCAATCAGCTGTACCACTAAGCTTGATGTCATCCCCAAACTTGCTGAGGGTGCACTCAATGCCACGGTTTATGTCATTGATGAAGATATGGAACAGTACCGATCCCACCGCAGACCCTTGAAGTACACCAGTCATTACCGGTTTCTGCTTGGACACTGGGCTATTGACTGTAACTCTTTGGACATGGCCATTCAGCCAATTCTTTATCCATTTAACAGTCCATCCATCAAACACATCTCTTTCCAATTTAGAGGTAAGAATATGGCTAATAGTGGTAGCTAGGAAGAGAATTCTAGATCTTGGAAACCCCATCATGAACCAAAGTTCTTACGGATTAATTTGCTTTGGAACTGTTGAGTAAAATGCCAAGTCTTGTACAGATAATGCTTTATTACCCTGATCATGTTTATTTGGGTCATGCCTTAGAGCATACTAACAATGCAAAATTTCTTTTGCTAAGTACTTTTCAAATGAACAGTAACAGAAAACCATTTTCCCTAAATGCAGCATAAGTGATTAATTGGTAATGACAAAGACAGACAAGTGAACAATGCAATAAGGTGCAATAGAGAAGAAGAGAGAAGACAGAAGAAAATGCGACAGAAGAAAAAGAAGATTGTAGAATGCGAGAAGAATTCCATTCACAAAATCTGAGTGCAAGGTTTTTTTCTAGTGTCATATCATGTAATATCAGTAAACAAGTTAATGCTTAGAAATAATGTATTTATGCAAAGCTATTTTGAAGGTTATAACTGCTCCTCACTGGTGCAAATATTGGGAATTCACAAATTTTTATTTGTTCTACTTTTTTTCTTTTTTAAAAATTATGTTATAAATCATGGTGGGTGAATAGATCTTTTACCCTTTACCCATTTTTCAATATTCTCAGCTAAAACCAGATGGAACTTTTGAATATACCCAATTACTTGTGCTTCAGTCAAGTGTACATAACACAAAGGGATAGCCAGACTTCTGCCTCTTACAGCCTAGAACTAAGACATTTGTAGCTATAGCAACTTTGGCTTAAAAAGGTTTGCTAGCAAAAATGTCAGTTAGGACTCACAGTTCTAGTAGTTTTAGAACCTTAAAATGTACGAATACATAATAGAAATCCCTGACAAGAGAGTCGTCTATTGAGAATTACACTGTTCCTTTTCTCAGCCTGGTTATTCTCCCCATGTATATATTATTTCTGCTACTTAAGCCTTTAATTAACATTGGTAATACTAATTTTAAGTAATAGATATGGTATCAGTCTGTAAATACTGGCTTTTACTAACATTGTTAATATCTAATTTACTTGCTCTAATTATCTTGCTAAACACCAATAAAATGCTTTAGTATACATTACAGTCTATTAATAGCAGTTCAATTACTTTTGTGTTGCTTGTGTAATTTAGAAGAACTAAATAGCAACAACATTTACATTTTATCTTTTTACAGCCTATAAATGTTCTTATAATTAATATTAATTGGAAAAATACCAATACATTTCTTAATTTGTGGTGTGATCTGTTCATGAAATACTCATTAATAGGAGATAAACATACAAAGAGCAATCAAGGAGATCTCTGTGTTCAGTTATGTTCTGTCAGTTATTCAGAGAGATGTTTTTTGTCTCTATCAAAACATTTTTAATCAGAAAAATGAGTAATGAAATAAACAATATATATTCAAATACTGCATTGCACCAGAAGTTTCATGCGTACATTTCTGTCTCATGGTACGTTAAATCTCAAGGCCAGAAATCTTACAGTGAAAAGTATTTTTTACTTCCTCCATTCACTAAGAGGTGAAAGAACTGCAACAGAAATCCTGTTTGGCACAAGTACTCTGTTTTGGGTTTGTGTGGTGCGGGGTTTTGGTAGCGGGGTAGGGTCCGCAGGGCCGGCTCCTGCTGGAAGCTGCTGGAAGCTTCCCCGGCCGGGAGCCGGACCCGCCTCTGGGAGAACAGATTCCAGAGGGGAAACCTGCCGGGAGTCAGGGGATCGGGATGGGAGAGGAACCCCTGTGCGGATTCCGAGGGCAGGGAGGAAGGAGGGGATGCCCCTGCAGCCCGTGGGGAGACCAGGCGGCAGGCTGTCCCCCCCCAGCCCACGGAGGGGAGCGGGGGAGCAGATGCCCACCTGCAGCCCGGGGAGAGAGGAGCCCACGCCGGAGCAGGGGGTGGGTGCCCCCCAAGATGGCCGCCGCTCCCTGGGGAAGCCCGCGCTGGGGCAGCCTGGCACTGAAGGACCGCGGCTTGCGGGAGGGACCCGCGCCAGGGCAGTTCGTGAGGAACAGCAGCCCGCGGGAAGGACCCATGTTGGGGAAGTTGGTGGAGGACTGTCTCCTGTGGGAGGGACCCCGCGGCGGAGCAGGGGAGGAGTGCGGAGTCCTCCTCCCCCTGAGGAGGAAGGAGCGGCAGAGACAAGGTATGACAGACTGACCCCAACCGCCATTCCCCGTCCCCCTGCGCCGCCGGGGGGAGGAGGGAGAGAGAACCGGGAGTGGGGCTGGGCCGGGACGGAGGGAGGGCTGGGGGAAGGTGTGCTGAGGTGTGGGTTTACTTCCCATCATCCTTGTTTTGATTTGATTGGTAGTGAATTGATTTTGTTTCTTCCCCAAGTTGAGCCTGTCTTTTGCCCGTGACCATAAGTGGTGAGTGATCCCTCCCTGTCCTTGTCCTGACCCACAAGCATTCCTTTGTATTTTCTCTTCCCCATCCCACCAGGGGGGAGGAGCTATCAAGTCGCCTCGTGGTGCTTTGGTGCCAGCTGGGCTTAAACTACAACATACTCATAGATAGAGTTTCTCTAGTCACTTAGAGATGAATGAAGTCCACCATAACTTGAGCCCAGTTATAGTTGAACCACTAAAAGGTTGAGGTGATTCATGTGGGACAAAGCAAGCAGGCTCTGTGGCACACAGTACAAAAACCCAAAGTGGATATTTGTTGCAGACCCATTCAGGCACCTGAGTTTTTTCAGAGTATGTGTTCTTGCTGCGCTTGCTTTTAGTAAAAGGTAAAGCACAATTCAAATTTCTGGATATAAGTCAGCAGCCTGAAGCAGATGTAGACAGACAGATAAAACAACTTGGCTGGCTTTTCTTTCCTTGCCATGAACCATTTCTCAACTGATTTGTGAAAGGAAATTCCAGTGCTATCCAAGCAAAATGTGCCTTATGCTTAGAAACAAAATAAGTCTATATTGTCTCTATTACACTATGTTACAGCACTTTAAGTGTCAATCGTAGTAGACATTACAACTGGTAATAGTAAGGTGTCTATAGCTATCAAGCACTACTCAAACTGAAGTTACGCTTAGAAGAGAATGTTATACTCATCTCCTCCAATCCCATGACAGTGCAGTATTCAAAACAGTCCCTGCATTCATTCCCTGTCACACAATTTCTATTTCTATAATAGAATAGAGACATATTTCTAGCAGTGATGTGTGAACCTGATTATTTTTTTTATATATATTTTTGTTTTGTTTTAAAGGAAAAAGAACATCTTGGGAGAGACGTTTGGTGGGGTTTTTTTACATTAGCTAAAAATTATCAGAAGTACATTCAATCCAGCATTTTTTCTCTTCTCCAACATTTGTTTAGTTGTTTTAGATCTTTTCATGTCTAACCAACTGTGAGTCTGCTTCCAGATGACCAGAGAGAAATAATAGCAAACAGCTTAGGAGATGAGGAGTTGTCCTGCTATGTTACCCCTTCACAAGGGCTAACCAGTAGCATGGCTGCCAGCCCCTTAAAAGGGTGTTGGAGTACTACTTTGCAGTGTCTAGTAGCACTGCTGACAAGAGAAAGGAAGGTACATTGACTAAAAGCTCTCTCTAACATAGTACTCAAGTCTTACTGTGATGGATATTAAAAAAGGAAAACGTGAATGTACACATAAGGGTTTTTTTTGTTTGTTTTTCCTCTTTTGAGCATTTATCTGAACAAAATCTTTACTAAGATTTAGAGAGGTTTGTCTGAACACTGGTGAGGCATCTTACTGTAGAGCAGCTTCAGCAATCCCCACTTAAAGAAACTTCAAAACATAGGGGCAATTGTTAATGTAGTAGAAGAATAAATATTTGTATTCTAAGGTATTTAGGCTCTGTCATTCCAAGCGTGAATTTGTGTCCAGTGCAAGTCTCTTCTATGTTTATCCTCACACTGCAGCTCTGCCTACAGAGAAAACTGGTTTATAAATATTCAGTATGAACTGTATTACCTGAGTTGGTGATAATCAGATTAGGAATGGAGAATTTCAGTTGATTATCCCTGACAAAGTTATTTGCATATATAAACACACACCCACTTGCTGTGAATGTGTACATTAATAATACCATATGCTTCCATATATCATACCAGAGACTCTATACTGCATGAAATTTCAGAGTTCTATTTATTTCCTATAATGGTGCTGAATAAATTGAAGAAAAAAGTAGAATACCAAATAATTTATTGTGCTAAAACATATGGCCACCAATCTTCAAACATAACTTTGATCCATCTAGTCAAGCATTGCGGAGCTTCTATCAAGCATGAGCTAGAAACTGAGCTTCATGGCTTGTGCATATACTGGTTTATAGGCAAGGGAAGAATCAATGTAGTACATATGGAATGCTTCACATATTCATAGTTTTCAGGTGAGCTGCTTGCATGAGAAAATTAGAGACCTATTATTTCATTCTTTATCTACATGACAAACAATGGAATCACTCTAGTTTATACAAAACTGACAGACATTTAAAGAGCAAGAACAGCTCTTTTTGGGCAGCCACCAAGAATTAAAAAGAAAGATTACTGAGAGGAGGTGGTTAGGTGTCAGAGTCCAATAGTGTCCGACCAAGGTCTTTTAGATATGGCACATATGGAGGGTGTAATGTTTAATATCAAATTTACTTACTTGGAGATAGTTGATGTTACATGAGTTTTCTGATTTAACAGAGTGATACAAATTATACTGAACACACTATACAAATGTAAGTGGCACGTAGCGAAATACAGCAGTTACAATGCATAGTTTAATCACAATATCAATGTGATTCCCATTACCACTCTCTATAATGTGCTCACTGAGGCTGAGGGGAGACCTTATTGCTCCCTACTACTACCTGACAGGAGGTTGTAGCGAGGTGGGTGTCGGTCTCTTCTCCCAAGTAACAAACCATAGGACAAGAGGAAATAGCCTCAAGTTGCACCAGGGGAGGTTTAGGTTGGATATTAGGAAAAATTTCTTCACTGAAAGGATTATCAAGCATTGGAACAGGCTGCCCAGGGAAGTGGTTGAGTCACCATCCCTGAAGGTATTTAAAAGACGTGGTGCTTAGGGACACGTTTTAGTGGTGGACTTGGCAGTGTTAGGTTTGTGGTTGGACTCGATGATCTTAAGGGTCTTTTCCAACCTAAATGATTCTGTGATTCTATGACACTGCGTGTCCCCAGTCACCAGGAAGGAAGATGTGGGATGAAGCCAGCTCAAGCCCATTGCTCTCTCCACAATGATTAGTTGTGTAGTTTTTGTATTATACGTTGGGCTGAGCCATGTATTCACTCTCCCCACGTTGGTGTGGCTGTCTTAGGGAGAAACAATTACACCACCAGTTGATCCACTCAGCTGTGATATAGGCCATTAATCCACTCAACTGACAAAAGTCTCTGAAGGGATATTCCAAACTGAAATAGCCAAATATTTTTATACCCTCTGATGTACATCTTTCTGCACTTAAAAATACTATTATTTAATATGATTAACTTCCTTTAATATCTTTTGAAATGGTTACAGTAAGTACAAAGATAAGTTAAATTTAAACACTTGTCTCCAAACCTTGTTTCCATTTTCTTTGTACAGATTACTTAAATTTAGTCATATTTTATATTTAGCATTTTCTATTAAGAAGAAGTTTAAGATTAAGTGCATAACACATAGTTTAAGCATTTTGAGCAAGTTGCAGTTTCTTATTACACTGATTTGTACCACTTAATTTAACAAGCTTCAGTATGCAGAAGGCATTATTTTTTGAAATAATGGAGGAAAAAAAAGAGATGCTGTTAAGAAGAAATGTTTTAGAACAACAGATTTTGTGTTAGTAGTTTGTAGGGATAGTAAAAACACAGAATAGTTTGAAACCATAGATGCATATTTTCTGAAGATCATACAGCTCTGTCTAATCAGTCACATAAAATTAATGAAGCATTATCATTTCTTCTCTACCATTTGTTATAATACCTAATATAAAGAATCTAAGGTTTTATCCTTCCTTGGGAAATTACAGTCATTAGCTGGGATTAAAAAAATCTGATACTAGGGTAATTCATAGCTTTGATATATCACTAGAATTAGACTCAACATAGGAAGTTGCATTACTATGAAATAAAAAAAGAAAATAAAGCCAAAGAAAGGTAAAATACAACTGCTGAGTTTAAGCTTTAAGTTTTAAGTGATAATATATAAAAAACAATTTAAGGGGGAAAAAGACTATTCAGTGGCAACCACTGAGCACTGCTGGTTTTCTGTGATTTTTTTCTCTACAGGAAGTAATGTATTGTAAAGCAGATGCTTCCTTTTGTGCACAATGTCTGCTTGGAATTTAAAAATAAAATATGTATTCTACACTAATGAATTCTTGTTATTTCCAAAATAACTTTTAAAAAGCACATTGACTGGAGAAGGAGGCACTGAGTAGAGTCTTCCAGTTTTAAAAGTCATATCTTTTTTTACATGTAAGAAATAACATTTTTGAGAATTACTGTAGAAAAATAATCCTGAAGATGAGATCAAGAAAGCAAATTAATACATAAGAATCTAAAAGTGAAAAATTTGCTCTGTCAGTTCCCAAATACTTTAATGCTGGAGTTTTAGATACACCAATGGGACATACATCTTGTCCTGAACAACCTGGAAGACCTCAAACTGTGAATCTCAAAGGGTAAAAACTTTGCCATTGTTACATTTCAATTCTAAAGAGAAAACTTTCAAACCATTTAGTCTAAAACCATGGAATACAATAACATTTTTTTTTCCTAAAACTTTCTACTAAAAATTCTATTCTGGGGAAAATGTAAGAGAAAATAAAATCAGAATTTATTTTCCTGGCTGTACATAGAAGTAGGTTACTCTTATAATGAAAGTGCTAAAATAACATCACTACTCTGGGGGTGTGTGATGGAAATAAATTAATAATAACTTGAATATTTGCCATCTGGGGTAAGATTTGATATTAATAGGTACATGGTGAAAAACCAGCTAATGACCATGAGGACGAGGAAACTTGTGCTTTCAAATATGAATTTTTCAACTCATCAAAAAGAACAAACACACTTTATTGAACTACTGGGAGGTACTGTTGTGCAGATGGTATGGTAGGTCCCAAAGCCTAGAAGTACAGCTAAGTTGGCAAGCAAGAAATTGAGAAAGAGCTGTCTTTGTAACAAAGAATACGTTACTTGCATTTAACCCAGCCTAGTGCTGATGTAAACTAGATGGAGGAAGTTTGAAGACCACTGCAGATAGGAAGGGACATGAAGTGAGGGTCAACTGGCTGCAGCAGGTGTAATAAAGTTCCTGACAGTATTGGGTGTACATGGCAAGGTTTTGGGGGAAGGGTATGCTGCAGGGGTGGCCTCTGTGAGAAGAAGCCAGAGGCTGCATGAAGCTGGACACAGCTGGTTCCAGCCAGCTCAGCAACAGACCCACCACTGGCCAAAGCCAACTCAGTCAGCAAAGCTGGTGATGCCTCTGTGAAAAACATAGTTAACAAAGGGTAAAAATGCTGAGCAGCAGTGTGTGAGAGAAAGGAGTGGGTAAAAAAAAGTGTGAGAAACAATCCCACAGACACCAGGGGCAGAAAAGAAGGAGGGGGAGGAGGTGCTCCAGGCACCTGAGCAGAGATTCCCTTGCAGGCCATGGAGACACCATGGTGAAGAATGTGTTTCCGTGAGTCTATGGAGAGAACCATGGTGGAGCAGATGATATCCACACTGCAGCCCACGCTGGAGCTAGAAGGTATGCCCTGAAGGAAGATGCAGCCCATGGAGAATCTGTGCTGGAGCAGGTTTATCCTGAAGGACAACAGGAATGACCCATTTTGGAGGGGAAAAGTGTGAGCAGGAAGGAGCGGCAGAGAGGAGCTGTTATGAACTGATCTCAGCCCCCCCATTCCCCCACCCTTGTGCACTGCTTGGGGAGGCTGGAAGGCAGTAGAGGAGTTGGAACTGAAGGAGTGAAGTGCAGCCTGGGAAAAACAGGGGAGAAGGTGTGTTATTTTTCATCTTTGTTCCTCACCATCCAATTCTATTTTAATTGGCAATAAATTAAATTATTTTTCTCCATGTTGGGTCTGTTTTGCCCGTGATGATAATTGGTAAGTGATCTCCTGGTCTTTGTCTTGACCCACAAGCTTTTCCATCCTATTTTCTCCCTGGGGGTCTGGCAGCTAGCCAAGGTCAACCCACCACACTGATGTAAAACATAACTAAAACCTTCTGAAGAGTGACTGATGGTTTAGGTGGGCAAAGGGAATAAACCAAGAGAAACAAAGTGGTGACCTAATACTGTCAAGGAAAAACACAATATTAAGGATTAGCAGCATAACCTCAGTAATCAGGGAGACAAGTAAGATCTGATCAAATCTATGATAACAAGAGTTTTGTTTATTTTCTGTAGACTTAGAGTTAATTTATCCTGTACTTCTTGACAGTAAACACCATAGTGATGAGTGATTCACGCTTTAAAGTGTCATGGCAAGAGGGAATAGCTGTTTGCCATCATTGTAGGGATTTCCTTGTCTACCAACAATGTGTACCGAAAGAATTCCCTCCATTGTCTTGCCCAACTTGGTGAATGGCAGTGGCATTCACTTGGTGTTCAGCAGACCATAAGACAACATTCATATGTCCAAATATAGGCATCATGTACCATTAAGAAGCAGGACACCTTCAAGAAAATGTGGCAGAAGACACTCTATCCCCAGGCTGTGTCACCCTGGAAGAAAGGGCACATGGTTCTTCACAGCAGTTATGCACGAAGATATCCTTTGAAGAAGTTGACAATTGTTTTTCTCTGTTTTTGCAGGAAAGAAAACAGTATACTATGTTTTTTTCTACTCAAGAGGTTTTGAAAACTTTATAACTAAAAATATGTTGATGTAAGCGAAAAAGAGAAGCAATTTTTTCTTTCCTAGAACTAGTTATTTTCAATTGAACAGTATTTAACCAGATGCAAACTTTGCTTATTGTAAATTACTGTAATTATTTACAAGGGGAATCTTGAAAATAGCTAAGGATAGAACAAATAAAAATAAACTTATTACAGGACTTTTCTGTAGGAGAAAATGTGACAAAAAAGCATAATCCAAAATTGGAGAGGAATAACAATGCAAAGAAATAAATGTCTAATAAATGCACATAGACTATCGTAACACGGTGTAACACGGCATATCTCAGAAGCAACAATGCACATTTTTAGAGGATCACATAGACTGCTGAATATGGGTCAGGAAGAGTATATGTATATACACACAATAAATATAATATGTAGGAGTACTCTATATATACACTTTTATATATACTATATAAGACCATATGTAATATTTCAACAACATATATGTGGTCATGTTTTTAAATTTTTTATTCTTTACCTCTCTGCTATTTCAAATACTATTGTAAATAAAAATACTTTTTGTCAGAACCAGACTTCTTTTTTTTTTTTTTTTTTTTACATAACTGAGCCAGCTCTGTAGGAAATAAGTTTAAGAAACCCTTTCTATCTAAAGGAAGATCTGCCTGCATGATCAGATAGCTTTGTGTTTCCTCCACCTTATTTGGAAGAAAGCCAAGTCTGTTCTGGAAACTTCATCATCATGGTAGTCAAGCTCCAGCCCAGACTAATAAGTTTCCCAAAGAGTCTGACAGCATAGACGAGCCTTGAATCTTTATTAGCAACCAGTTTTCTTGATATGTTCTGAAATATGGTAGGTCTTGTGGATCTCCAGGGTGAAGGTATTGATTTCAGTTTCAGATAGTAGAATAAAAGGGATTCCTGTAAATTAAATTCTGTTTCAGAGAGAGTATATTTTATTATTGGAAACATCATACTTCTTTTTTTTCATTGTGAGGAGAAGGATAAGAAAGAACTGGGAACACATGTGGCTCTGAAGGCCTCTGACTTACCTCCACTATTCAGGAGAGGGTCATGCCGCATTCCAGCATCCCTTCTGGGCCAAATGCTAATGTGACAAATAGATCACAAAGAGGAAAGGGAATTTTAGTTCATTTGTTTTCACATGGCCTGAGAGACCCAAAGAGATGGACAGCGTCTGTTGGATATAAGCTTCACTCAAATACTGACAGAGTCAAGTAAACTTTTTAAAGAAGCCCACAGGTGACTTTATTACATGGCATTACAGCCTGTAGCTGTTTGGGCAAGGATGTGGGAAGGGGAGACTGTGTTATATTTGCCAACAAAATTGAAATATTACAAATAATCTGGTGGGTGATGAAAGTATTTTCAAAAAAGCTATAATGATACATGCAAGTGCTTTCTGGAAGGAAAATGTATTCAGGGGACCAGAGGTAGTAGAGGAAAGTGATTTGTGTCTGAAGAATAGGAGATTATTATCCAGAAGGCAGGAGGATAAAGGAAGATAAAGGCCTATGAGAAAAAAAACCCAAACATGTATACTGGAAAAAGAGCAATTAGGGGCATCAGGATCCCAGTGATATCCTTCCTTACTGTGTGTACTGGGATTTTAAAAGTTCTTCACACCAGATTCAGCTAGGAAAAGACTGAAGGAAATTCAAATTCAAGATTAATGTGACCTGGAGTTTTCTTGATATATCCAACTTTATATCCAGAAATTAGATACAAGTAAAGTTTGATGACACTGCACCTTTGTCCAAGATGTCTAGACAAACTGTAACCAGTCCTAATTATATAAAACTGCTAGAATTTCTGGCTATTTATAAATCCCAGACATGTCAATTGCTTATGTGAAGGCCAATGATGCAGTACATATCTCATATGTCTAGATAGCTCTGCTGTAAAAGCTCTGTCCTGATGTGGTCTGGACAGTGCTGAACATTCATTGCAAATCTGTCCTTTCCAAAATGTTAGTTGTACAGCATGTATACACTGATAATGTTCTATGTATAACCTATGGACATGTCTACTAGTGTTTATGGATAACTAGGCAGACATATTATTTCAACTGGAGATGCTGGAAAACCACTAAAAATCATCCATTTCATCCTCTGAAATATTGAAGTGAAGTTTTATTCTGTTTTTAAATGGACATGCAGAAATAATAAAGCTTGGGTTGATTACAGTGGGACCATTTATATAATCAACCTGATCATATCATTTAAATAGTCATATCAAATTTTAAGTGATTAAAGGAATTATTGTATTTACAGAGTTGAAGGGAGAAGACAGAGACATTTAAGTCACTTTTAAAACAGCTACTCTCAGTTCTGTCCTTTTTGTCCTGTGCTCTTGGCTTATACTGGTCTTGGTTCTATTTCCTGACCCTAATCACACAGTGTGGCTTGATATTTCTCAGACTATCTTGCCTGATCTCCAGTTATTGCTGTAGAAGGGCATAGGTCTCCACAGTTCATGTATCATATTCCCCATCTGGTTACTTAGGAACATCATTAAGTATATCAAGTGGAACCAAGGGACTATGTTTCAGCAACCGAGTCAAGCCCTAAGTGTTTGCTTTAGGGTGAGATGAACAGCTTAGACTCCACTGACTGTGTTGACCTGGGACTTGATTTAGTTGTTTACACTTAGGCATCCATTACCATTTGTGATGCTCTAGGGACTCCCTAATATCCTCTAGCTGAAGGTCCAAAAAGGTGCCAGTATTCTTTAAGTCTTGTGTTATTTTGCTGAGCACACAGATATCTTTGATCGCCTAAGATATTTTGAATGAACATATATGTTTAGGCAACTCAGTCTTGTCCTACAAGAGAGAGATAGGCAGATAGAAAGATAGATAGGTAGATCGATAGATATGTAAGTATAGACACCTATCTCATATCTAGAGGTTTAAACTACATTAGAAGTCTGGAGCAGAATCTTCTTTCTTTCTCTCCTTCTTTCTCTCTTTCAGCCCTTTTTTATTTCTTCTGTTCTTTCCTTCACTTTCTTTTACTCTAATGCTCGCTCTCTTTCCCCCTCCCCTCATTCTTCCTCCCTCTTCCTTTCTTTGTTTCTCTCTTTCTCTTTCCTTCCTTCCTTCCTTCTTTTCTTCTTTCTCTGTAGCAAATGTTCATGGGTCATCCTTTTGCTGAAAAATTACTTGAAGTGTCACAAGTCATCTTGTTTATTTAATTCAGTGACGATATACTATTCTTCCTGTCAGACTTCAAGTATATTCACTTGATAATGCATCCAGGCATTGAAAACAAAAAGATTGTATCCCTCATTTCTAAATTATGATTGCTGCTTAGAAAAATCAATCCGTTATCTTCCTTTCAAATTTATTCTTGTTTTTACAATGTGTGCAATGTTTAGTCAAGAAAAGCAGAAACTGTATCAGAACATATTTGGATGAAAGCTAAGGGAACCAGGAGTGTTAAACTGCCTGTAAGAGATGGGAGCAGAGAGTAAAGGGAGGCCAGAAGAGCAGGGACTCACCCAGGGGCATAGTCCCATGGTACCTGACCAAGAGAGCAAGGCTGGAATAGGGATGGGAGACTGGGGGTCAGCTGAGAGTATAAGGCCAAGCCAGGAAGTAAAATCAGGGTCAGTAAGGTAAAAGGCTAAACAGAGCATGCCAAAAATATCTCAGGCTATGACTCAGGGTAAGGGCCTGAGCTGAAACACCACCCTCAAGCCAATGGGGCTGATGGCACATACATGGAAGACCTAGATGAGGCTTCTCACAGCTCTTTCTCAAACTTAGATGTTTTCACTGAAGTATAAGCCAAGGTTGCACAGCTGAACCATGTCAGAGCACACCTTAAACACAGGTGACTAAAGCCCAAGGTGGGGCTTGAAATAGAGGAGTACAGAGGAGGTGTACAGAGGATGATTATAGGCAGTTAGAGCCTGTTGGTCCGCTTGGGGCCCTGAAAGCATGGGGGCTACAATTAGAAAACTGCAATCTAGGAGCTTTTAAAGAACCTGATTAGGCTTCAACTGCAGTTTCATCTGTTTGTTTTGCACTCAAATGCTTTTTCCATTTAATTTTTCTGTTAGTGTCTAACTAAAGCTCTTTTTCTGCTTCTTCTCTTACTTTTTTTTTTTTTTTTTTTAGTGCCTGTCAAAGAACTTGAATACCAAATCACTAAAAAGTAAATGTTTTATAATTTGTGGGTTGGTGTGTTGCATGAGCAATCAGGCCATATTCTTATATTTAATGAATTATAAGATTTGCTGCCAGGAAAAAGTAATCACCCATGAAATTAAGGTATTTTCAATTGCACCTGAAATGCATATACAGAGGATATATAACACATCATTTTAATATTTTAGCAGCACTTCCTTTGTCATTGGTCTGCTCTGCCCAGAGTATATTGGTGGTCCAGGCATCTAATCGAAAAAGCAGGACAAACCATTTTCATTTTGTCTACGTTTGATGGGCAGAGCAGACAGTTTCAAGAGATTATTTAAAACTGCAGCTTTCATGTTATAAACATGGCAGTGTTGCATATATAATTTTCTTTCAATGCAAAATCCTTTTCTTCAAAATTATCTGGAGGTTTATTTAAGCAGCTTCTTAATTAAAATGATGACTATTAGGTTCTTTTCTAACTATGCTTATATGCCTAATTTAGCTGCTTCAAATAAATGATGAGGCACAAATTTTGAATTCATTTCAAACAGTCAGGATTTCAGTAGTTTCAGCATAAGGATTGCCACATGGAATCAGAGAAGAGCTCTATCAAGCTCAGGATTATACTTCAGGAATAGGAGTGCCAGTCTACTTAATTTCTCGTCATAAGGAAGTAATTCATTACCTTTATCGTACTTTTCTTCTTCTCTGATTCTGTGATACCCTTTTTAAAGTTGGATGACCCTAATAGCAATCAAAATGTAGATTTATTTGGTAGTGATGTTTCCTGGTTTGTTCTCTGTTCCCTTCCAACTGTTTTCTAACTCTCCCCTTCTAATAGCTATTGAGTTAGTGTTATCAGAAAAATCATGACTCCAAGACCACTTTCTTGAATTGTATTAGATCACTTGAAGCTAAGCACTACTTATATATGACTGTTATTTATCCATATGCACCTCATCTAACACATCACAAAATTGCAAAAATGTTTTCTCAGATTTCTTTACCTGCCATTAACCATGAGAGTTTTCCGAAACCCTTGGCAGTCAGTTTTGGATTTAACTATGCTGAATAAGTTTGAAACGCTTGCTATTTTTTTATTCTTATTTTTTACCTCTTTTCTAAATCTTCTGTAGTCATGCTGGTAGCACAATCCAACACAGTTCCTTCAGAGAGCCTGCCCCTGGCATCAGGTGCATGCACAGGAAGGTTGCATAAACAATGTTAGTTCCAAGCAGTCCTTAAAAGTGTATCTATGTGGTTCCATTGCTCTTACAAATAGTTCAGTTCCTCACTACCCTTAGAAAAGTCATATACCCTAGTGAATGTATCCACTCCATTTCTTTCTAGAATGTGGTTTTACTAATAACATGACAAAAATATCCCTGAACTTGGCTACTACAGAGATATTGCTTATGGGCTAAAGGCTCTACTATAAATATTGTTCACTTCTTTTTATCCCAGATAATTGAAAAAAATACCTATATCTGCTACCTCAACTCTATAAGAATCAGAATACCTCCCAGCATACAGACCACAGTTGTTAATATAACACACTTCCTTTTTCAGTCCCTATGCAAGCCACATAGTCTGATATTGATATATTCACCTTTTAGAAATCATTGAATTGTCTGATGCAAAAAGGTGTCTCTTCAGTTGTTCATGTTAGGTATAAATTTTTATAAACATTTACATAATTTGGAACATTTTCAGAACATATTCGTTAAACACTGGGTTAAAAAACTAGAGAGATTAAGCCCATATGATATTTCTGCTCTTACCATGAGAGTCAGAACTGCCATGAAAGATTGGATTATTATGTCTTGATATATTCTTAATGCAGAGGTGACGTCCTTGTTACAAGCAATTTCCTGAAATAATAAAGATCAGAAGTTGATTGAATTTCTGCAGGATTTGATTAGACCAGCCTTTATAAATTCACTTTTCATTTCTGTGCTACCTTCTTCCTTGAACTGCTAAATAATTTTATTATTTCAATATACAGTTAATCACTTGTTTGTTATAGGATAACCAAAGGTTACTTTGAATCTATAAACTTGCTAGAAAGTTAATTCTTTTACATGGAAATAACAGTCTTGGCAATTTTCTGTTACTCAATGAGTTGACAATCTACATGTCAGAAAGTTCAGCCCCCTTTATAATCTGTTAAACTTAAATGGTTGTTAGCTGTCATAAAATCATGTAGAAGGAAAATGTCTGTACTGCTCCTATTTGTTCAGAGATCCTTAATACCTGAGCACAATGTTAAAGATTTTTTTTTTTTTATTTTACCTTGATGTTCTGCCACAATATTTGGAAAATAGTTTGCTTCTAACATCTATGCTGCAAGATATTTTTCATTCTGCTGAAGGATTTGAACAAGTACAACAGTTACCTTTTACTGAAACTTACATAATGCCTGCTGTGTAAATTCCTTTACTCCCCATCACTGTCTTCAAAACTGCCTGACTCTTACTTTTTTTTTCCCCCCTAGTGCTGAATGGGATTTTCCAGCACCATGAGAATAAAGACTTAAGTGTTTCTAGTACTTGAAGGACAGGTAGTAGTTGGCGTTTATGACATGTAAAATGGATTGTTTCATAGACGCCCTATATCATCTTCCTACACTGGTTTCTGCTTTCTGAGGAAAAAAACCCACAACTGTTTCTTTACACAGTTAGATGTAGTTTGTGTTCTGACAACTTCTATTACCAGGCTTTTTATTACAGATTTTTCTCCCCTGCTGCAAAAATATATTTTTCTGCCAGGAGACACATCTTTATTTCTTTTAACACACTTTATGATTATTTACTCAAAATTTGAATTCATCAATAACTTTACAAAAGCCTGATTCTTACAGTTCTGTATCAGGAGTTGACAATGGTGTACATTCCTGTAAAACTTACTTTTTGCCATAAAAATACATTAAAACAGATATGAATTTAGAAAAGCAGAATAGTAAATGCTAAATATGCACAGTGAAATGAATACAAAGTAAATAAAGTGTGATTATAAGTCTATGTATATTTTGCATACACAATATGCAAAATATTGTAACATGCTAAATATTGCAGCATTAATTTCTGTAACATATTCCTACATG
Organism: Aquila chrysaetos chrysaetos; assembly: GCF_900496995.4. Classification (NCBI taxonomy): domain Eukaryota; kingdom Metazoa; phylum Chordata; class Aves; order Accipitriformes; family Accipitridae; genus Aquila; species Aquila chrysaetos. Next base: position 13,991,367 of record NC_044017.1, read on the forward strand.
TGTATGAAACACAAATTTTAAAAATCTTATCACATCTGGCCTTTTGTGTATAAAGGTAAAAGAGAAAGAGATTCATCTTCCACATTTATTCCCAAAACAACCAACCTCTTTTGAGATCTGTGTCACAGCTACTTTCTTTTCCTGACATCAGTGAAGCTTACCCTCTGCAAATATGTCAAGAGAAGGCATTTTCTCTTCTCATCCCATACCAGACAATATAAATGGTTTACCCTGGAACTGAGGGAGAGAGAGGAAGAGTAGGTAATCATCTCACTCCTACATAAGGACATGGAACCAGGAAAACAGGCACATCAGGTTTCCATACTTTACCCCAAATGGTATATAATTCATCAGACTCAGTGTAAAAACATTTTTTTTTTTTTTTACATCAGGCTATTTTCTAAGCCTATTCAACCCCTGTAGTAAAATACAGTACAGGAACAAATGTATCAGCAATATAATACTGGTAGACAGTGGAGTGGAGAAGAGAATGTATCCCCCAGGATACCAATCTGATTTCAAAGGGGAAAAAAAAAAGAAAAGAAAAAAAAAGAAAAAAACCCAAACCTGTCAAAAGGAACACATATATTGAACAACTTCCACCTTATTCTGTGTCTGCTCTGTCCAGTTTCATGACAAAGCCATCAGAAGCACGGAAAGTTTTGTTCCAGAAGATGGTTTTTTTTTTTTTCCTTCTTTCCTGCTGCAGGTGGATATCTGCTCCACCGTGGACCTCCCTGGGCTGCAGGGGGACAGCCTGCCTCACCATGGTCTTCCCCATAGGCTGCAGGGGAATCTCTGCTCTGGTGCCTGGAGCACCTCCTCCCCCTCCTTCACTGACCTTGGTGTCTGCGGGGTTCTTTCTCTTACATGTTCTCACTCCTCTCCGGCAGCTGTTTCTGTGCCCACTGCAACTTTTTTTTCCCTTCTTAAATCTGTTTTCCCAGAGCCACTACCACTGTCACTGATGGGCTCGGCCTTGGCCAGCGGCAGGTCCGTCTTAGAGCTGGCTGGCATTGGCTCTGTCGGACACAGGGGAAGCTTCCAGCAACTTCTCACAGAAGCCACACCTGTAACCCCCCCGCTACCAAAACCTTGCCACACAAACCCAATACAAGAGAACTAATGACTCACAGGTGAATTTTCAGAAATACATGAATGATTTTGAAGATTAATATTTATTTTCAACACTGACTAATACTTTAGAGTAAAATCCAGAAACAGACCTAGTATAGCTTAGCTAGAAGATCCTGCATAAGAGCATTCAGCTGTTTGTTTATTTGTTTGTTTTCACTATTTTCCAGGATTTTTAATGCATATCTAACTGGACGTCATTGCTTAAAAAGAGTAACTTCTCCCAGTTACGTCATCCAACTACTAGGCTAAAGGCTCAGATTCCCTTTTGTTTGAGCCACCTTGCTTTCATGCCTTTTCCAGTTTTTCCTGTCAATAATTTTCTATAGTTTTTGATACTTTTGATATTTTTTATAGATATTGATAGTTTTTTATATCTCTGTTCCTCTCTCAATATCTTCAGTCACATAGGTTAGTTTCTTAAAAGACTGTTGGATGTTTTTTTGTTGTTTTTTCCCCTACATCCTGTTATTCCTAAGGCAGTTTATTTCAAGAATACAAGCAAATAAGAAATATGGCTAAGCATAGCTCAAACGCGGTTGAGTAGACTACCATTGGGTATCGTATAAAGGATATGTATGTAACACAAAAGACTTTAAATACCAGTGATGTCACAGGTACACTGTGGGAGTGAACCTTAGTCTCTCTCAAGTACATATTTTTTATTTTTTTCAAATAGTTGATGCATGTTGTATATTGTGTTATTTGAATAAACAAATGAGGTAAGCCTGTAGAAAATTAAGAAAACATCAGGGCCTTTGTTTTAGTCTATGAACTGATGTTCATTTAAAAGTTCCCACCTATTATTTTTACTGGTTCACAAAAGAATGCCACTAACATAGTTGTAAGTCCATTTCCTTAACAACTGCAAATGGCCTAGTTACCTGAGAATAGTTTCAAAGGAACATTTCACTCTTTTAAAATGCCCTGTCCTCCAACAGCTACATTTGACATGATGTCTAATATAGTCCTTACCATTTGTGAAGATAACTGGCTTTTTCTTAACAGAAATTATACATGGATACTTTTAAAGATAGTGAAGAAGATAAAAGATTTCTCTTTAATACACCTACCAGATCAAACATTTGAATCTTCTCCCTGTCTCTTTCTCTTTTCCTCTCACCTTTCATCATTAATATCTTGCGTGTTACTGTTTTATGATTTTTTTTTCAGACTGGCACTGTTTAGTATCTTTGTCGGCGACACAGACAGTGGGATTGAGTGCACCCTCAGCAAGTCTGCCAACAACATCAAGTTGTGTTGTGCAGTCAACATGCTGGAGGGAAGGGATGCCATCCAGAGGGATCTTGACAGGCTTGAGAGGTGGGCCTGTGAGAACCTCATGAAGTTCAACAAGGCCATGTGCAAGGTCCTGCACATGGGTTGGGGCAATCCCAAGCACAAATACAGGCCAGAGAGAGAGATTGAGAGCAGTCCTGAGGAGAAGGACTTGGGGGTGTTCGTTGATGAGAAACTCAACATGACCCAGCAATGTGCGTTTGCAACCCAGAAAGCCAACCATATCCTGGGCTGCATCAAAAGAAGCATGGCTGGCAAGTTGAAGGAGGTGACTCTCCCCCTCTACTCCACTCTCATGAGACCCCACCAGGAGTACTGCATTCAGCTCTGGGGCCCCCAGCATAAGAATGACGTGGACCTGTTGGATTGAATCCAGAGGAGGGCCACGAAGATGGTCAGAGGGGGCTGGAGCACCTCTCCTATGAAGACAGGCTGAGAGAGTTGCAGTTGTTCAGCCTGGAGAAAAAGCAGCTCTAGGGAGACCTTATTGCAGCCTTTAAGTATATAAGGAGGGCTTATAAGACGGAGAGAGACTTTTTATCAGGGCCTGTAGTGACAGGACAAGGAGCAAAGGTTTTAAACTGAAAGAGGGTAGATTTAGATTAGACGTAACGAAGAAATTCTTTACTATGAGGGTGGTGAGGCACTGGAACAGGTTGCCCAGAGACATTGTGGATGTCCCGTCCCTGGAAGTGTTCAAGGCCAGGTTGGATGGGGCTTTGAGCAACCTGGTCTAGTGGAAGGTGTCCCTGCCTGTGGCAGGGGGGGTGGAACTAGGTGATTCCCTTGAAGTCCCTTCCAACCCAAACCATTCTATGATTCTATGATTCTATTCTATGATTTTCTTTGTTTCCACACAGATGTTTCATTTTCCTAAAGAATTTTGTGTAATCTTGTAATTCTATAAAATCAATTCTTATTAAAGGAAATTAATTTTTAACTTTATGATATTTTATGGTTTTATCAATAAAATAACATTATGTAGTCTGACTCTTTCATCATTTAACTGGCCCATCTTTACAGAAATCTGAAGCGTGGTCAGCTAAAACAGTTGGCTGTACACATCTATATTGCTTTTGTAGGCAACTTTAAGTGGAGCTATTTACAAATTTCATCTGCTTTAGCAGCAGATGACGTCAGTGGAAATATCTTGTCTGTCCATATTGGGTTTATGATGTGTCGCAAAACTAAGTGATACTAATAGATTTTACTATGTCAGGCACAGAATATTGAAGCCTGTCTGCACTTTAAAATGCTTTAAAACTTTAAATGCACTTTAAAACACAGCAGCCATTTCACCTGAATATTATCTCCTATTCAGCATGGCAGGCCAGCAGTGTGATATAGTGCGATTACCAGCAGATTTGACCATGAAGGAATTCTTAAAAGGTAATGCAAGACCAGTTTATATAAAGACAAAGGTATATCTGAATGGACTTCAATTTCTGTTGCAGTTGCATGCATCTATAAATTTGTACACTACATTTTTGTTTTGGCTTGCTTTGTTTTACCTCTCAGCTCAATATTGAGGCAGCTAGGTCATTTTCTACCACTGGAGTGTATAAGGAAGAAAACATACTGTATCACCATGGAGCATTCAGGTAGTTAAGTTCATATGTCAAGTGCTCCTTCACCCTTGTTTAAAAACAGTCAATTTAGGCAACATATATTTTTTCTCTTTAACTTGGGTTTAAGCAAATAAAAGCAGGGCAAGCTGATTTTTTCTTTTCTTTTCTTTTTTTTTTTTTGTGATTATAAATGAGTTTTAACTTTTCTTCAAAGGAAGAAATGTAGCAGCATTTTGTAGATGCTTCAGACATTTCACTTTTCATCTGGCCAAGTGTAGATACTCACTACAGAGACATTTGCATGTGAGTATCATCTCAGTCCACATCCCTAAATGGAGAGCTTTTAAAGAGGGTGATAGTCTTCTCACTGTAATGTTGACATTTGTAACAAGCCAGGTGAATTTCACCCTAGGTGTGCGTATTTCTTCTCTCCTTTGAGCATAAGGGGAATCTATGACAAAATATTTCAAACATAGATATCTTTAAGTGTGACAAATTCCAGTACTTCGGTCTCAGAATTTTAAGTCTGGTTTTGTGCATGGGTATGAAATAACCAAACCACGCTGCTTCCTTTTCTAATCACAAAACACTTACCCAAGAGAATACTGCATTGTATTTAGTGAGTTACTTGCTTTTGTGCTGTAATTCACTAAACAAAATAATAGTTATGTAGTGTATTATTCCAAAATTAAAACACATACAAGTAAGGCTGAACATCTATGAAATAAGAGCCTATTAAGCAGTATGGCTGACATGGAGATATATGTAAAACGTTTCTGGCTTAATTGTACCCAGAAGCAACCTCCAAAATCAAGCGGATATTGATATTCAGAGAGCACATTCACTGCAGTCACAGAGCCTTCACAGAAGCTCATCTAGTAACAGAAATAGAAATGGATAATAATGACCTCCCTGAATTAACATGGGAATGGATGTGGAATAGCTTTCTTTCATACATCAACATACTGACACTTATATTTAAATAGGATGATCCATCTCACTCTCTAAAATGACTTAGTGATGGTAGAAAAGTTATAAAGAAACGATTACTATTTTTTGTCTTTGGAGGAGTTCAAATGGCAAGGCAGCAGTATTCCCTGTACTAGTTTAACCTGAGATTGTTTTGCAACCTTTCAGGATAGAAATATACTTGATATTTTGGTTCAGCTGAATACCTGAAAATGACTGAGACTGTCTGCGGATAATGTATTTTTAAGCTGTAAGTCTATCCAATAAGAAAAGCTAGCTATTGCTAACATATTCCTTTAAATTCTGTTATATATTAATAATACATTTCAATGTGTTTTTGAAGGTAAGGCACAATAGAAGTATGACCATTTGCTGTTTCTTTTTAGCATTACTTCTGAAACTAACTATAAAGAGGTCATGTTTATCTCTACAGAAAAGTGGTTTAGGTGTTAAATAATTTCAACTCAGTAACTAGGTAAGAAGAAGGTTGGGATTAGAAGGGAAAAATCAACAAGATACTGATTCTTATTCCTGTTAAGGTCATGGGGTTTTGGCCACATTTGGTATTTAAGTAGGCTTGATATTAAAAATTTTATTGACTCACTACATACACACTTGTTCTTTTGATCTGAAGTTAAATAGTTCAAGTCATTATTTCTCAAAAAATTAGCATTGTCTATGTTAAAACTGAAATCTTGGTCTAAACTAGAGAAAAAAAATCTTGGCTTTATGAATGAAAACTATTTAATATGGTTGCAGTTACAGTTTTGCAAAACTATTTTTAACTTCCAAGAAGTTATTCATATACCTGATTTAGAGTCAGAAACTCAAAGGCTTAAAGGGAATTGATTTTACAGTTTTAATAGCAGGTTGAGCCAGTATAAAAATATTCTTATAATGTATTTATAAATTTAGTATTTCTTAACACTAAAGGTCAGCAAGGAGACAGAGCCAGGCTCTTCACTCTGATGGATGGTGGGAAGATGAGAGGCAATGGGCAGAGAATGAGAAATTTATTTTACCTTGAAAGCAGTCAAGTGGTAGAGCAAGTTGCCCCAAGAAGCTGTGAAAACCTAATAACTTTCAAGATCCAACTGGACAAAACCCTGAGCAACTTGGTCTGATCTCAGAGCTGCCCCTGCTTGGAGCAGGAGGTTGGACTAGAAACCTCCTGAGGCACCTTCCATCTGAATTATCCTATGGACTTACAGTGCTACGGAAAAGAGCCCTGCTTAATTTTTTAGCTGAAAAATTGTTAAAGGAGGAAATATTAATGAGGAATTTCCAGCTTGCTTTTACTGCATAATCACAACCACCTTGACTGTACACCTGAACAACATATGTGAAATTAATCAATTTTGGGGGATTTTTTAATTCTAAAAACTCCTAAAATTCCTTTTGAAGACTTGATGGGTTAATGTTGTTCATGAATTTTCTGCTAGTTCCGTATTCATAGTGAATTTCAGTCTCTGCATATGTAAGAGTTCCAGCAATCAAAGCATGGATATGCTCCTCAAAAATAATTATGGAAAAATAATAATAAATAGCAGGATATACTGTATATACTTACCACTTTTAAAAATTGACAAAGAAGTCAAAAGATTTTTTTTTTAGAAAATATTTTGGTTTTTTCCTATTGAAATAAATTTTACCTTAAAAAATTGAAACCTCCTTTAAAACGAGAACGTACAAATGTTATTTGAATGCAACAGTAGAATGCAGACACATCTGCCCTCAAATGCATATATACTAGTATGTAAACACTGAAATAGTTCGCTAAAAATGCAATTATATATGCATGAAATATATTTTAAAATTAAACATGTTGAATCATGAATAAAAGGGTTTTGTGGTTGTTGGCATATCTCATTGCCCATTGCAATGTGCTCAAAATCTACTATATGGCAGCTGTATAAAATATCTTATAAAATATCTGGGACATTACTGTATACATCTGGCAAACTTTTGAACATTATCAGTTTTCCGAGAATCTATATGGGTATAAATAATGATTTATTATTCTCATTTTTGCTAAAAAGCACTTTTCAAATAATAAGTAAGCAGCTATGTTCATGGAAAATTTTCTTTAAAATAACGAATGACAAAGTATTTCTAGAAGAAATCTACTCAAATGCAGTTAAAAACTTGAGAAAGTCAAAAGATCAAATTACATTATTGAAGAGTGACTGGCTTCAGAGACATTTAGATGTGTAACTATGGCTACTAACAGCAAGTATCAAAATAATTTCTCTTTATCGTATATTCTAAGAAGCCACCTGTCTACGTCATATTAGACATGAATCTATCCAAGCAACTCTGTCTAGAATAAAATAACTTAGTTCCAATAAATTGCTTGGAGGTCTATGGCTTTTCCTTAATTTCCTCTTTCCCCATATATCCCCATATAGTAGGCACAAATATAGATTTGTACTTGCTACTTAGAAACTGCAAACTATTTGGGTTATTAACATAAATGGAAGTTGAATCTTATTGTTAATGCCTATGATTTGTTGGGTGAACTCATTTAGAAGAACCATTAAATTCTTGTGAAAGGTTTCTGCAGATAAATAAGAATGCAGTTAAAGGACAACATCCAGATAATAACCCTGTAGTTAGAAGTTAATTAATGCTCTTGTAGTCTCCTAAAATAAACAAAAAAAAGGAAAAAAGAAAAGTAAAAATTATGGGTTTATTTTTTAAAAAAACCCTTGCATTCTTAAAATTAACAAAGTGATAAATGACTTAATATTCTAAATGGAAACAGCTTTAACTTTTTCTTTTCTTTTTTTTTTTTTTTAATCCTTTTAACTGATGATAGCAAGAAAATGTCTATAATTCCATGCATACAACAGTATTTTCAAGTATCATCTCCATTGTTTTTAACACTAAACAGACAAATAGGAAACAGAAGAAAATCTTTACTTTTAGTATATAAATTATTAGCAACTGTAATTGAGCATTACAATGTTGTCCTTCTAGTGAAAGGTGTCCCTGCCCATGGCAGGGGGGTTGGAACTAGGTGATGTTTAAGGTCCCATCCAATGCAAACCATTCTATGATTCTACAATTACCAGTTAAAATCAGGTCAGATATTCCAATGATCAACACCTACATTATTTTGTTATCTTTAGCACATCAAAACACAGCTTTACTCTGTGTCACTACTTACAGAACAAATTATTTGCAAAGTCACTTTTTAAAGTCTGAAATTGACTTGACCATCTGCAAATTTTAGATTGCAATAATTCTACCTGCCACAGTGTTTAACTAAATTTATACAACTTATAAGTCATTATGTGGTTGTGAGGGTTTTCTGGTGATTGTTTTAAAATGTTACTAAATTTAAGTGGCTGGTTTTTAGTTCTTGAGTATATTGTCTTATTTCAAAGTATTACAGAACAAAGAATGGAAACAAAGTTTTCTTACCTATTCTACCAAATACATGAATATTAGTCAGGTTTTATTATAGTTTCAAATTACATTACTTTTTTATTTAACGGATATGGCTGATAGACATCTGCACTTTCTTTCCACAGTGATTTACAGGTGTCTGGCTGTTTTCCCGACTATCTCCGTGACTACTAATTGACCAAAGGTTCAAAGAAAGTGTGGTGAAGCTGTGCAGAACTTCCCAGAACTTACTTCTCCAGTAGAAGTCTGACTGTAGTACTATTCTCAAAGTTATGGATGTTCTCTTATACCTTTTGTACTGTTTCTGAAAAACTGGTCTCTATAATTTCTCATAAGATTTTTTTGATTGCTTTTTTTTTTTTTTAATGTACTAGAAAAAGGACAGCTGCATTCTTTTATCCTTTAGCATCCTAAAATTGAGGCAGTTAATATAACTTTTCTGTTAAGAAACATACTTTCTTAAAAATGTGATGTGGATGAGAGATACAATTAACAGGCTTAGAGGTAACAGGATAGCAAACAAACACAAGCAAATAAAAACACCACCCCAAAAGTCTAAACACCTTATATGAAAGAAAAATCTTTTATTTAAAAATTGCAATGGTAAGATGATATAGACTATATCAAACACATATATTCTAGTAAATTTAACAAGGTTACAGCTTGGTACAACCACTGGCACAAGGTCATCTATGCTAACTACTAACAAAGTCTCAGGAATTATTGTCCTATGTGAACGAATATTCTTTCAAACAGCTCTTGGGTGTAAAAATAGGTTAACTGTCTAACCTATCTAACCTAGAATGCAAGTTGAACTATGCCAATTCACCTTAAGGAGAGTAAATGCACTCAGGCATATTTATTTATATAGCTATAACCATAATGTATAGTACTAAAACACTTGGCTGATATAAGATATGGAATCTCTCTCTCCTGTCAAATAAAGAACATATTTTAATGATCACATCCATTTGAAATGTAAACATGACTAAAGATTTCGAGGGCAATCTGTTCATTTTTCATCCTAATTTGCTAGGAAGAAGAAAAGATTAACAAATGGAGTACAAATTGTTCTTTTCTTTAGTGTTTACATGTTAAAAATACAACCATTTCAGTCCTTCATTCACTTTAGACTTCCTCCTAAAAGGAAGACACCTGCATAGGACTAGGACTGGGCTGAAGAACTGGAACTAGAACTACAACTAGGAATACATTTTAGCAGGGATAAAGGAAAGCAATAATGGACGTCACTTAAGTGTGTGTTTAGTGAAGATTACAAAAGTGTTCAATAGCTATCTAGTAACTGATACATTAAGACTCTTCTTCAAAACAAGATCAACAAAGTAGAAGTAGTGATTCACAAAAGGTTGACTCATTTCTTCTGACTCACTTTTCTAAGTCTCAAATAGAACTATAACATGATTAAGTACATTTTGAATTTCCTATGTTAAAAAAAATAGAAAAATAGTTTTGTTTAGTAATTAAAATATGTATTTAAAAACAATTATAAAATACAGATTGAAATACACCAGTGATTACAAGAGCATCCATTTAAAATAAGATATGCAAACTTTTACAAATATTGTAAATCATACCCGATTACAATGTAACTAGAATACTGAAAATATATATTATTTTGTGTTATTAAAATGTATCAACATTCTAATCTAATATAGTTTTTTTGACCTGCTAACCAAGTCTTTGTGAATTCTAGAGCCAAGGAATAATCAGTGATATTTCATCCAAAAAGAATCATAATTACAAATGGAAAAAGACACAAACCACAACATATTGAAATGTTCATTTAATTCAAAATTCATTTTCCAGAAAATGATAATTCTCCTATTTTACTTTCACACACTTGTCCCTAAATAACCTGTTTTATTAAACATGCTCCAAGAACTGTTTCAGACTTCCTAATTTTAGAAACTTAATCTAGAGGCCTGTATTATAAGGCTCATCTCATTTTGCTTCCTATATAATCAGTGGCAAAAAGCAGATTCCTCCACAATTTAAATTCCACCAGCAGCTATATTAGATATCTGTCATCTCAAAATTTTTCTCTGAAGTAAACTTTTAATTGGTTATACAAATAATTTATGTCTCCTATCTTAATTATCTATAAAAGATGTTTAAAATTATATGTTATTAATAACTTGGTATTGGATTCATCTTTTCATTAGGAACTAGTGCATAGTGCATCAGACAATTTCCTTTTCTGTCAGATTATGCATGCAAAATTACCTGTACCTGCCTGAGCTTCATTTTACTTACATAATATTGCCCATATGCATTTTTTTATAAATCTTCAAAGCTCTGACAAGCGTAACATATTAACTTATCTCAATATTTTGGCATTTTTATGAACTATCCAATTTTCTAATAAGTTACTGAAATAAGAGTGAATATATTAAAAGAGTGAGCATTACAGAGCAGAATGTATATATAAGATTAAAAAAGAATATGCTGAATTATTTTTAAAGCCAAATGTAAGCAAGAGAAAACCACTTTTGTAACTATAATCAAACTAAAAGTTGTATGATGTAAAACAGGTTCCCAAATATAGCTTGGAGTGATAAAATGAATGGATAAACACTGGATCAGCAACATAAACAACACAACCAAAATAAAGGAATCATTTTTATTCCCCCCCCCCCCCCCGCCAAAACAAAACAAGACAAAACAATGTAGCTCTTGCAATGTCATTAAAATTCAGACCATACGCAGTGGAAACACTTTGAAGAGTAACATCAATGACATATTAACATCTTTTTAGCCATGACAAGTAACTATTATTGGCAATTTTATATAAGCTTTAGAATATTCATGTTTTAATATTTTTACATGTTAAGCATGCATTTGCTTTAGCAGTAAAACATACTGAATAGAAACACTTTTTTAGTAGCCATAATTAGATTGTATTTCGACTTGTTAATGATAAGACTTTTCAAATCTATTTAAGATCAATAAAGACAAAAAAGAAAAATCCACTGAGATTTTTATTACTGAGCTATTAGCTTGTTTGTGATTGACTGATCCAGATCAATTTCCTATAATCTACTACACTCTTCTCCAATTTTAATGCACCTCCTCCTTCATTTGGTGCTGTAGCTCATAAAAAAATCTGATTGTGTTATCACAGTCTCATGTGAACATTGCTGACTGTTGTTCTGATAACATTGATTTTAAAGTTTTGCTATTCACTTTTGACTGTTTGAGTTAAACAACAGCTCTGAATAATAGATCTAATTTCAACCACCTTCTTACCTCTGACCAGCCTTCCGAAACCAGTTGACTGCTGTTAAAATGAAGCTATCTACCTCTGACAGCAGGTCTTTTTTTGTTGCTGTTGTTCTATGTTGCTACGTTAAAGAACAGCCCTTTCCTAGATCCTGAAAGCACTACATCTTGGTCAAGACTTTAATCTTTCCAGAGACTATCTAAAATAACCCTGAAATGTACTACTATATATGTGTCTGTGTCTATGTCTATGACACATTTATGATTATACAGAGCATTCTTAAATCTGGTTGTGGAAGATAATAAAATGAAAATATTGTTTTAATTTAGTCTATCCATTGTACATATTTTATAGTCTGTATTATTATTTGGGCATTTCTTCTTTGCTGTTTCAGTCTCTTCAGTGAGAGTCTTGCAAAATCTGTACTTAGTAGTCAAGAGATGAGGGATCTTAATCTCTGACCTCCACCCAGCAAAGCACAAAAGATAATGCTTAATATTAACCCTGTGATTAGTTCAGTACATCTCAATACTCTGTTATTCAGAGGTAATTTAGACCTTTGCTCCTTTGCTACTTATAATCTCAGACTCTGCCCATCCTCCCCAACGTGGCAGAACAACCACCACTTTTACGTTGTAAGAAGATAGCACTTTTATTTTGGTATCAACAACAAAATATCTGCAATGGGAAGCTGACAACAGAGAAACAGAGGAACTGTAATTGTAATGAAGTTACAATCCATAATAACATGACCTAGCAAATGCTATTGGAAGATTAACCCACAATTAGAGATTATAAACTTTCCTTGTTATAAAAAGCTTCCTTCAAATATATGTGAAATTACAACTGCAGACTCAGGGATAAAATATTCCATCTTTAGAGTCTTGAGTGTATGCATCCATTTCTATGCACCAATAACTTCAGTGTATATGCACACACATATATTTCCAAAACAAACAAACAAACAAACAAAACCCTTTATAATTTAGGGTTTTTTTACAAAAAGTAGGATAAAAGCTGTATCAATTTTTCTACAACACTTTGTATCAATAGATCACAAATATTTTAGAAAAACAGAACAATTATTAAGTCGTCTTTTTCAGGAGGTGCTCTGTGTTACCTTAAGCAAATTGATACTGATTAGTTCTATTCCACACTGGCCTAGAGCAGAACATCTTGATTCACTTTGTATAAATTGACTTAGGTCTCCACTAGGCTTCATGTGACTCTAAGATGTAATAGTGATTATTTTTGGAGACCCTGCCCTATGCGGAAAGACAGAAGTAGTTAGGTCTTTTCTCTCTGGAGAAAAGAAGGCTTAGGGGGATCTCATCACTGTTTTCCAGTACCTAAAGTGTGGCTACAAAGAGGACAGAGGCTCCCTCTTCACAAAGAGCCACATGGAGAAGACAAGAGACAATGAGTACCAGTTACACTGGGAGACGGTTCATTTTGATATGAGAAAGACTTTTTTTAATGTAAGAATAATCAATTACTGGAACAACCTCCCAAGGGACATGGTAGAGTCCCCATTGCTGGAGATTTTCAAGATGTGATTGGACAAGGAGCTAGATAATCACATTAGGATTCCTTTGCCATGAAAGGTTGGACTAGATGATCTTTCAAGGTCCCTTCCAACCTGGGCTGTTCTGTGATTCTATGATCTTTCCAGCAACTTTCAACAAAAAACATTCAAGACAAGAACTCACAGAATCACAGAATATCTCAAGTTGGAAGGGACCCATAAGGATCACCAAGTCCAACTCTCACCTCCTCACAGGACTACCTACAACTAAAAAATATGACTAAGAGCATCATCCAGATGCTTCTTCAACTCTGACAGGCTTGGTGCCATCACCACTTCCCTGGGGAGCCTGTTCCAGTGACCGACCCCTCTTTCAGCAAAGAACCTTTTCCTAATGTCCAGTCTGAACTTCCCCTGATGCAGCTTCATTCCATTTCCTCGTGTCCTATTGCTGGTCACCAGAGGGAGGAGATCAGGACCTCCCCCTCTGCTGCCCCCCTTGAGGAAGGTGTAGACTGGGATGAGGGCACCCCTCAGCCTTATCTTCTCCAACCTGAACAAGCCAAGTGACCTCAGCTGCTCCTTCTAAGTCTTGCCCTCGAGGTCTTTCACCATCTTGGTCACCCTCCTCTGGACACACTCTAATAGTTTGATGTCCTTCTTATATTGAGGTGCCCAAACCTGCACACAGTACTCAAGGTGGGGCCACACCAGTGCAGTGTAGCGTGGGACGATCACATCCCTCAGCCGGCTAGCTATGCTGTGCTTGATGTACCCCAGGACAGAGTTGGCCCTTTTGGCTTCCAGGCCACACTGTTGACTCATATTCAATTTGCCATCAACCCAGACCCCCAGATCTCTTTCTGCAGGACTGTTCTCCAGCCTGTCATCCCCCAATTTGTACGTATAACCAGGATTACCCCATCCCAAGTGGAGAATCCAGAACTTGCTCTTGTTAAATTTCATATGGCTGGTGAGTGCCCAGCTCTTGACTCTATCCAGATCTCTCTGTAAGGCCTCTCAACCCTCAAGGGAGTCCACAGCTCCTCCTAATTTAGTATCGTTGACAAACTTACTTAATGTACATTTGATTCCTGAGTCCAGATCATTTATAAAAACATTAAAGAGCACTGGTCCTAAAATTGAGCCCTGGGGAACCCCACTGGTGACTGGCCGCCAACCTGATGTAACCCCATTTACTATAACTCTTTGAGCCTGACCTGTCAGCCAATTGTTCACCCAGTGTATTATGGACATGTCTAACTGTGTGCTGGACAGTTTATCCAGAAGGATACTGTGAGAGACAGTACCAAAAGCTTTGTTAAAATAAAACCCCCACATCTACTGGTTTCTCTTGGTCAACTAGATAAGTGACCTTGTTATAAAGGGAAATTAAGTCGGTTAAGAGGGACTTTCCCCTTGCAAGCCCATGCTGGCTATGACCAATGACTGTGTTGTCTCTCAAGTGTTTTTCAGTAACTCCCAGAACAACATTCTCCATCATTTTATCAGGCACTGAAGTGAGACTGACAGGCCAGTAATTACCAGGGTTTTCCTTCTTACCCTTCTTGAAAATTGGGACAACATTTGCCAGCTTCCAGTTCACTGTGACTTCTCTGGACTCCCAAGACCATTGAAAAATAATGGAGAGAGGTCCCATGATAACATCGGCCAGCTCTTTCAGTACCCTGGGAAGAATTCCATCAGGCCCCATAGACTTATGTGCAACCAGCTGGAACAGCAATCTTGAATAAGTTCAGAGTTGGCTGGGAGTTTATCATTCCCTGAGTCACAGTCTTCCAACACAGTGCTCCAGGGGTCCCAGGGCCCATCATCAGTGTTGAAGACAGAGGCGAAGAAAGCATTAAACATCTCTGCATTGTCTACATCCCTAGTTGTGAGTGAGGTGACCGACCTCATCAAGTAACGGAGCAGTGTTATCTCTGATCCTCCTTTTGCTGTTAACATATTTGAAAAATCCCTTTTTGTTGTCTTTCACAGTACTGACCAGCTTGAACTCTAATCGAGCTTGGGCTGCACAAATTTTCTCGCTATAGTGGCAAACAGCATCTCTGTAGTCCTCCCATGCGGTCTGTCCTTGCTTCCAATGTCCATACACTTTCCTTTCCTGCCTAAATTCTAGAAAAAGATCCCTGCTCAGGCAAACTGGCCTTCTGATCCACTTGCTTGACTTCTGACACTTTGGAATTACACTTTTTCCTTTGTAACCTAGCTTAAATTTAAGGATGAAGATTGTCATGTCCTACAGTATCACATAGTCTAATGTCTAAAGAGCTGTTGGAAAACAAAGAGGAATGGGTTCATGGTTCATGCCCCCTCTGGAAGAGGTGAACCTTTAATCCAAATTTCCTACATCTGGGAACTGTTTTGGCCAGCAGGGGGGAAAAAAAAAACCAAACAAAAAAACAACAAAAAAATGCTATGTATTAAACCTTATTTGCAAATGTTCTGAGTTCTAAATCCCTAGCTGACTGTATAATCAGATGTGACTCCTAGAATCATACACTCAGTCAGATTTTCCCCCAGGCCATTTCTATTTGGTTTCTCACTAAATGTGTAAAAGCATTTAAACTTTCCACAGAAATGTCTAGTTTTCTTATTCAATGAATGGAAAAATCCTCACAAAGGCATTCTAAATTGTCCTCAGGAGGCCATCAGAAGTCCCTAGCACTTTCCACTGCCTGTGCAATCAATGCACATGTTTTCTAGGCACAGGAACACCTAAATTAAGTGATTAATTTAGTAATCTAGATATAAATTATACAGTGAAACTAAAGAGTTTTGATTTCAGTGTAATGCACAAAAGGATATAAAAATGGTTAAAATGAGACAGATCTTCACTTTAATCCTTTAATTAAAAGACACTCTAAAAGGAAGTATCTGAATGATGTAACTTCCTTTTCTGTATTTTTTGACACAAAAATTCTCCCAATAGTATGTATTATAACTTTTGCTGAAAGGTACAGAATAGTTGGTGTCCAGAAGCATTTTATATGTTTATTAGCTTCCAGTGAATCATGAAACCGCTCACCAGATTCTCCTAGAAATCAAGATGCATGCTCTTGTAACTGTTTCATAAAACCATCTAATCTTAAACTGCAGGTTGCTCAGAGACAATTAAATTAATGAGAAATGAAAGTATACACCATCCCCTAAGAGATGCTTGTAATGTCATAGAATTGAGTTCTCATTTACATTGTTATTAAGTTGTTGGTTCACAGCATAAATGTGTATGAAACATTACAAGGAATCTGTTCTCAGGACATTACACTCTAAATTAAATATAACCTGATTTGCTATGTTCTGCAAGTCAGACAGGATGTTCATATGAAGTTAAATTAATGAAGCTTCTAGTATCAAAAATCCCCTTCAATTAACACAATATTGATCATTTGTTAAGTGGGTAGGTTAACATGGATTAACAGTAAAGCCTTTTAAAAATGTGAATGTAAAGACATTTAAAATGCATAGGAAATATTCAGCAGAGTAGTTGGACTGCCCTAAGGATTAAGTCTGGTGCTTCAGGATTGTCTTCTGAATCAATTAAGAATTTTTTCTTTTCAGATTCATGATATTATCTTTGTTTCCCTGTAATCTAAAAAAGATATAGTTTCAAGATAATAAAAAATGTCCCTAGTAGCTTTAGAGAGCAAAAGACTAGTCACAAGCATTTGCTCATTTCTGATGTTTCCTGAACTTTAAATATTCAAAATCTCTTAGACACAGACACTCTACCCCTTAAATAAAACTGATAGTGTAATAAACAGTGAAACTAAGATGCAGAAGATAAATAAATTCCATATAAGAAAGTAGGCTATTTTGTATAGGAACAAATATGTAACTACCTGGAAAAAAAGAACTAATTGGAATGAAACTGGTTAGAGATTCTTGAAAAAGCCCTCAAAACCCCATATTTGTGTGATGCTACATCAAAACCAGAAATCTATTCACTATATTGTAACCATACTGTGATTATACTGCTAATACTCATAATTTCTCATGCTATAGAATCATAGAATCATTTAGGTTGGAAAAGATGCTTAAGAGCATTGACTCCAACCATTAACCTAACACTGCCAAGTCCACTACTAAACCACGTTCCTAAGTGCCACATCTACACATTTTTTAAATACCTCTAGGGGTGGTGTTCCAATGCTTGACAACCCTTTCAGTGAAGAAATCTTTCCTAATATCCAATCTAAACCTTCCCTGGTGCAACTTGAGGCCTTTTCCTTTTGTCCTATCGCTTGTTACCTACGAGAAGAGACCAACACTCACCTCACTACAGCCTCCTTTCAGGTAGTTGTAGAGAGAGATAAGGTCTCCCTCAGCCTCCTTTTCTCCAGACTAAACAACCCCAGTTCCTTCAGCCACTCTTCATAAGACTTGTGCTCTAGACCCTTCACCACCTTTGCTGCCCTTCTTTGGACGTGCTCCAGCACCTCAATGTCTTTCCTGCAGTGAGGGGCCCAAAACTGAA
This sequence comes from Aquila chrysaetos chrysaetos, assembly GCF_900496995.4. Taxonomy (NCBI): domain Eukaryota; kingdom Metazoa; phylum Chordata; class Aves; order Accipitriformes; family Accipitridae; genus Aquila; species Aquila chrysaetos. Next base: position 14,009,015 of record NC_044017.1, read on the forward strand.
CACATTATTCGAGGTGCGGCCTCACCAGTGCTGAGTACAGGGGAACAATCACTTCCCTGCTCCTGCTGGCCACACTATTTCTGATACAGGCCAGGATGCTATTGGCCTTCTTGGCCACCTGGGCACACTGCCGGCTCATATTCAGCCGGCTGTCAACCAGCACCCCCAGGTCCTTTTCCACCGGACAGCTTTCCAGTCACTCTTCCCCAAGCCTGTAGCATTGCACGGGATTGTTGTGAGCCAAGTGCAGGACCTGACTCTTAGCCTTGTTGAACCTCATACAATTGGCCTTGGCCCATCGATCCAGCCTGTCCAGATCCCTCTGTAGAGCCTTCCTACCTTCAACCAGACCAACACTCCCACCCAACTTGATGTCATCTCAAACTTGCTGAGGGTGCACTCAATCCCCTCGTCCAGATCATCTTGATAAAGATATTAAACAGAACTGGCCCCAATACTGAGCCCTGGGGAACACCACTTGTGACTGGCCACCAACTGGATTTAACTCCATTCACCATAACAATTTGGGCTCGGCCAGCCAGCAGGTTTTCACTCAGCAAAGAGTACACCTGTCCAAGCCATGAGCAGCCAGTTCTTTAGGAGAATATTATGGAAAATGGTGGCAAAGGCTTTACTAAAGTCCAGGTAGGCAACGTCCACAGCCTTTTCCTCATCCACTAAGTGGGCCACCTTATCATGGAAGGAGATCAGGTTAGTCAAGCAGGACCTGCCTTTCATAAACCCATGCTGACTGGGCCTGATGACCTGGTTGTCCTGTAGATGGCCGTGTGATACCATGTGATGGTGCTCAAGATGATCTGTTCCACAACCTTCCCCTGCACCAAGGCCAGACTGACAGGCTTGTAGTTCCCCAGATGCTCCTTCCAGCCCTTCTTGTAGATGAGTGTTACATTTGCTAACCTCCAATAAACTGGGGCCTCCCTTGTTAGCCAGGACTGCTGATTGATGGAAAGTGGTTTGGTGAGCCCTTCCATCAGCTCCCTCAGTACTCTTGGATGTATCCCATCTGGCCCCATAGACCTGTGTGTGTCTAAGTGGTGTAGCAGGTTGCTCACCATTTTCCCCTTGGATTAGGGGGGCTCTTCATTCTGCTCCCTGTCCCTGTCTTCCAGCTCAGGGGGCTGGGCACCCGGAGAACAACTGGTCTTACTATTAAAGACTGAGGCAAAGAAGGCATTAAGTACCTCAGCCTTTTCCTCATCCTTTGTTTCCTCCTGCACCCAATAAAGGATGGAGATTCTCCTTAGCCCTCCTTTTGTTGCTAATGTATTTATAGAAATACTTTTTATTGTCTTTTACGGCAGTAGCCAGATTAAGTTCTAGCTGGTCTTTGTCCCTTCTAATTTTTTCCCTGCATAACTTCATGACATCCTCGTAGTCCTCCTGAGCTGTCTGCCCCCTCTTCCAAAGATCATAAAGTCTTTTTTTCCCTGAGTTCCAGCAGAAGCTCTCTGTTCAGTCAAACCCATCTTCTTCCCCACTGGCTCATCTTTTGGCACATGGGGACAGCCTGCTCTTGTGCCTTTACGATTTCCTTCTTGAAGAATGTCCAGCCTTCCTGGAGTCCTTTGCCCTTCAGGACTGCATCCCAAGGGACTCTGTCAACCAGTCTCCTAAGCAGGACAAAGTCCACCCTCCAGAAGTCAACAAGAAGTCCATCAGGGCACCCCTCCTAGTTGGCTCCCTCGCCAACTGTGTCAAGAAGTTATCTTCAACACCCTCCACGTACCTCCTAGACTGTTTCCTCTCTGCTGATATTGTATTTCCATGTCCTGGTTTCAGCTGGGATAGAGTTAATTGTCTTCCCAGTAGCTGGTACAGTGCTATGTTTTGAGTTCAGTATGTGAAGAATGTTGATAACACTGATGTTTTCAGTTGTTGCAAAGTAATGTTTAGTCTAAAGTCAAGGATTTTTCAGCTTCTCATGCCCAGCCAGCGGGAAAGCTGGAGGGGCACAAGAAGTTGGCCCAGGACACAGCCAGGGCAGCTGACCCAAACTGGCCAACGGGGTATTCCATACCATGGGACGTCACATCTAGTATATAAACTGGGGGAGTGGGGGTGGGGGGAATCTCTGCTTGGGGACTAACTGGGTGTCGATCAGCGGGTGGTGAGCAATTGCACTGTGCATCATTTGTACATTCCAATTCTTTTATTATTACTGTTGTCATTTTATTAGTGTTATCATTATTAGTTTCTTCTTTTCTGTTCTATTAAACTGTTCTTATCTCAACCCACGAGTTTTACTTCTTTTCCCAATTTTCTCCCCCATCCCATTGGGTGGGCGGGGAGTGAGTGAGCGGCTGCGTGGTGCTTAGTTGCTGGCTGGGGTTAAACCACAACATTTCAGCAGACATCTGTTAAGTTGAAGTCCCCCATGAGAACAAGGGCTAGTGATTGTGAGACTTCTCCCAGCTGCTTATAGAATGCTCATATCTGACCAGGTTATTGGTCAGAATAAGGAATATTAACATAATTTACTGCATCATAAAACCCATTAATAAACTACTGGTATTAAGCGTTTAAGTCAGTCCGTCATCACACAATTTATCTCTAAGGCTAAAAACAGCTTAAGAAGTGGGACATGAGCCCAGGATTCCTTATTGTGCATGTTTCTTCATTCTTAAGTCATTTTCTGGCCCTGGTTTTGACTACTCCAACTAGCTCTGTCTAAAACAGACCTGCAAATCTGCTCTCCAATTCCTTGGCTGCCTCCTGTTTATCAGTACAAACTTATCTACAGCCTCCTACAGCTACAGAACTTCAGTGTTTCCTCATATCAGGTACCAAATAGCAAAGTTTACCACCTCATGCTCTACATCACACTTGGTTACTTTGGATTGCAGATAGAGCAAAGACTGTCAGCTTTAACAAGTCTGTGTGGACACACTTTTTCTTTTTCATTCATTATTGCAGAAAGTGGACATAAAATGTCAATGGATCACAAACCAATTATGGTCATGTTCATAGAATGGAAGAAGAATGCTGTAACTGGGTATCCAGGTGTTATGAATTGGTTCATTTCCATACAGTTTAGGATTACCTCACCTCTGAAACACTGAAGCTCGTGACTCTGCTCTGAAGTCTTGTGATTCTAAATCATAATTATAATTTAATTCAATGACTTTATGATGTACTTTTGCAGATGGGATATTCTATGATACTGTGAGTGTTTGAGGGTACTTAGCCTACCAGGGTATTTGACCACTCTCAAGTTGTTTTTTTTTCTCTCCTAGTAACTAACTATAATTTCCCTTGCTGCAACTTGTATCCATTCCAGCTTGTGCTTGTCAACGTGCTCCTCCAAGACGAGTCGAGCTCCATCCCCTCTACAATATTGCATTAGGTAACTGAAAATAGCAAAAACCCTCCCCTGTTCTTCCATAGCCATCTTCCCCATAGTCACCTCTTCTGAACAAGCCCAGCTCTTTCTGTCTCTCCTCATACTTCAAGAGCTCTGACTCCCCAACCATCTAGGTGACCTCCACTGAACTTGCTCTGGAACATCTGTGTTTTTCAGGTACTAGAGAACCCCAAATAAGACACAGTTCTCCTGATGCTGTCTCCCAAAATGGCAGCCTTCAAGCTTCTGGTTACAGTTTTGTTGATATAACACTGTGCTGTTAACCTTCTTTATAGTAACGACATACTGTTGACTCATGGTCAATCTTTTCTCAAGTAAGAGCACAGGTTCTTTTCTGCACAGCTGCTTTCTACTCAGTCCAAACACAGGTGTATCAAATTTGATAACTGCAAGCAGTGTATTGAAATACAAATCCATAATTTCACCCTATTCTTGTGATATCTTTGAACTTCAACTCTCGCTAGTTTACAAATGAAGGTCTACAGTGCCTAGCACCTCACTCCTAAGCAATTTAAGTGACTTTTATAATTTTTAGTTCTGTATTCAAGAATTTATAACATTTTTTCAAAGTAAATGCTTTGAATAATAAGTAAACTTGGTGAAAAATACCTTGTATTTTGACACCTAATAAGAGATAATCATAGTAAATAATTTTATAATTTTAGTTATAAACTAAATAAATTTTCAAATGTAGAATGCAAGTAAGAAGTAGTTGCTGTGTTGTTTTTTTTTTAAATGTCGTTCCATGTTGTACTGGGGTGGCTCTGACTGCGATGCAGCTAATTTTCTTGAGAGCAACCTGTACAGTGCTGTATTTTGGATTTGTGGCTAAAAAAGTGTTGATAATACTCCAGTGTTTTGATTATTGCTGAACAGTGTTTGCACAGCATCAAGGCATTCTTTTTCCATCTCTTCCCCCTCAACAAGTAGGCTAGAGGTAGGCAAGAAGTTGGAAGGATTCACAGACAGGACACCTGACCCAAACTGGCCAAAGGGATATTTACCATATAACATGCTCAGCAATAAAAGCTGGGGCAAAGGCAGAAGATGAGGGGTTTTTGGCTTCCAAGGTGGCTGATGTTTAGACACTGCCTGGGTATAAGTCTGCTTGTGAGAGATGGAATGATTTCCCTTGCTTCAGTTGTGTTTTTTCTTTTTGGTGGGGTTTCGGGGGAGTTGTTTTGGCTTGGTTTGGTTTAGTTTGCCTTTCCTTCACCTATTAAATTGTCTTTGTCTAGACTCACAATTTTTCTCACTTTTGTTCTTCCAACTCTCTCCCCTTGTCCCACTGAGGTGAGGGGGCAGAGAGCAAGTGGTTGTGTGTGTGCTTGGCTGCTGGCTGAGGTGAACTCACCACATAAGCGTAACCGGACTCATAGTTTGGGGCTTGGTAGCGTATGTTAATGATTGGACTTGATCTTAAGGGTCTTTTTCAACCTAAATGATTCTATGATTCAAAGAGAATATGAGAAAGAAACAGAAAAGAACTTACTGATAAATTAATTTTTCACATATTTGAATAGCAGATTAATACTGCAAATAGACAGATTACCTTGATGTTTCTGAAAATCTACATATCTTCCAGTTATTGGAAGTTCTGGATATGATAATCATCCATAATACTTTTATCTTTTTGTGCTTTCTACTATCTTTTTTCTACTAACGTCTAATGGTTAGACAATTTCTTGTTCATTGCAAGGTTAGAAATTCCTGAATCAGCTTGCTTCTCAAGCTTTAATCTATCTTCTCTAAAGCCTGTCACTACAGTTGGATCATGTTGCATGGAAATGATCATGGAAACCTAGTAATGACTCTTGACATTACCACACACGACTGTCTAACATTAGATGGTGAATGATGTTTTTATAGTTTGACAGACATCAGTAACTGCCATCAGCTCTTGAAAAATTAACTTTTTGGAGGCTTCCAGATGCTTTATAAAGGAAACGCTGGCCACCACAAAAGAATTCAGTCATGAATGTACAGAATAGGAGGAATACAGTAGGAGATTACTTTCTATGCAGTTTACAATTGAAGCTGCCAGGGAGGCATCAGGAGTAGAGCTGCTCTGCAAAGGAAATTGAACCAGCAACCAAGGGTGAAAGCAGAACAGGAATGGGCAGTGTCCTCACCAGGAAGCGCACAGTCCCTCCATACCAGAACAAGGAAAAAAGAGCAGGTCTTGTGATGGTAACCATGCTGAGAAAAGAGTCCAATGATTGCCAGACAAAAGTGAATTGACATGGCAGGCCCGATGTCTATCTAGGAAGTACAGCCAGTCAGTCAGCATCAGCAAAGGGCCGGACTGAGCAGAAATCTCCCACAGAAACTGATGGATGGAATGTTTGCTAAAAAAAAACCCCAAAACCCCCAAAACAACAACCCCAAAACCACCCAAAAACTAAATTATTGTGATTTTGGCATAGGACAGTGCTCATGTGGTGAACCACATCTCTCAGTCAGGCAGTCAGTCCCTGTCTAGTGATGTCTTCAGTTGGATCAAGTGAGTCTCTAAACTCCTGTTCTGCTCAGTTCTTATAATCCAGCTGGCCCATGGTCCTAGGTGACCACTGCAACATACACAGTATCCATCCATATTGATTACCTTAACTACATAAAAAACATTTCTTAAATATCTTAACTGCATAAGAAAGACAGTTCTACATAACCTTTTTTGCATCTGCAGGAACAGTTTCTGTTGACTGTTTACAAACATCTTATTTATGTAACAACTTAAACAGTTCAGCAGAAAACAGCCATGGTCATTCTCTGAAAGGGACAAATCCTTCCCCCAGGAAGTTAATTAGCTATTGTAAGCATCCAATATGATCTATGCACAACAAGAGTTCCCTGAAGGGAGTCTTCAGGACAGTTCAAAATTCCCACCTGGAAAGCTCCTGTAACAATCCATCGATTACTTATTTGTGAACCTCACTAGGAGTTCAGGCAAGGACCTATATTCAGGTCCATCCATTGCCTCATACCAGTCCTTTATCTTATTATACAGAGGAGTAGCCGGGGAGTTCCTGGATCCCCCTGAAGGGATCAATGACTGAAGTGCCCTGGGTGTGCAGCTGGAAGATATATTTTAGATGATACCAAACAGCAAACATGATACCCTTTTTTGCTGTCCATTGAAGCAATATCAATGTTGTACAAACAAAAAGTCAGTGAAGAATATGGACTTATATACTGCAAATAAAGTGTATGTATATGTACCTGATTAACAAGTGTTAGGGATGCAAACAAATCTTGCAATTAATGTGTAGAGATAGTTTTCTAATTCAGTTACTGGGATCCTATGAAGTCAACTAAAGAGACCGCTCTAAAAAAAGGAAAGATGACTAATACTGATCTCTGCAGTGCTGCACAAAATTCTGAATTATTTTTTATGTATAAAGGCTACAATGGTAAAAGGTTTAATACATTTTTAACTGAAACTTAAGGGTGTTATTCACAGAAAATTATTTTTGGTTGACAGAAACTGAAACCTTTTGAAGCACTATATTAGTGAAGACAGTGGCAGAGTAACTTTGTCAAGGAAAGAGGAAAAATTAGAAGAGAACTTCATCTTCATCAGTAGCTTGTCTATGAAATGAATTAACTCTCTATAATCAACAGTTATTAACCTGTGCTGTCAGAGAAAACCTAAGCAATATAGAAATACCAGGGTTTTATCAGTATCTATAGTCATGTGCTATTACATTTTGATTCACATCTGTCACAGCTTAAAAACTGCATTAAAGTGACATTTTTTCATCTCACATTTGATTTATCTGTAAATATAGCTGTGGTGGGTTGACCCTGGCTGGGTGCTATGGGGACTATTAACTCCATCTCAGCCAGACCCAATACAATAGCACACCTATATTTGATAACTTGTTCATGTAAAATCGAGCCACAGGCCTTGCTGGGATACATTTGACACTCTTTTTCAGCTGTTTTCCTTTGTTTCACAGCTCCATTTGCCTGTAACCCTTTGTATAAGAGGTTTTATGAACAAATCCATTGCACACTTAAAAGCACATCTAAAAGCATAATGTTAAATGCTGATCAGTTTGTAAAATGTCTTTCGTAATATGCCTTTTTGATGCCCCTTTTAGTAATGCAACAGTGCAGATTTAGGTTTGAAATAATGTAACATTTATTATTTATGCATAATAAACATTAATAATACATAAATAACACACTCTTTATAACATGCTATAAACTATATGAAATGGAAACATATGCTTTTGGAAAATGCTTATTCCAGTTTCATGTAAAGACTTACAGAGCCCTCGAAGACTGAAAATGTCAGTGTCTAAAAAGATCAAACACCTTTTCTACATAGGTGACTGAATTCTGGCCAAAACCAACCCCTGAATTGACAGGATAAAGCTTTCCCAAATGCTCTGTCCTTTTGGAGTCATGATTTGAATGTTTAAACATGTGTCTACTGTCATTTTAGACACAATCATACCCTGCCCAGACATCAACTGCTGCATGAGAATGACATGGATTTCCTTAAGGTCCTATGTCTGGTCTGCCAGGACAGTGGAGCTATCTCAGATACTTGATGGTTCAAATAGAAGTAGACTTCTAAGCTTAAGCACTTAAATTGCTCCCTTAAAACCCGTAACTTGGGAATGGTTCGGCTTGAACAGAAATCCCATTAAATAATTTCCTTGCTTTTGTCACTACATCTGTCCATCATGTAACCTAAACTCTATCTGATTGGCTACACATTCTGCAGGGAAAATGTGGTTTTCCATTGCTTAAGCCTAAGGGCGTTTTTTAAATAGAATTCTTATTTCTTGGGGTAAGTGGTTTTAGTAGTACCACTGTATAAACTGTTGGGTTTTTTGTTATTATTTTTAAAAAAGGAAACAATTGTAATTCCATTTTGTAAAGTTGTAGTGTTTCTATGTGTCCTGTGTGTTTTGATAACAGTTTAAGCTCCTGGGAGTATTCAGATGAAATAACTTATGTCTAGGCAGCTACTGGGGTGTGATGTGTGTATTGCCATATTTTAATTATATAGCTCAGAACTAGCCCGTTTCAGTTTTAGCTGCCAAAGATTTTTTCTAAATGTGGCCCAAGTTCTCTAGTTAGGAAAAAATGAAGGCATTTCATTCAGTAGATGGAAATAATATTTTTTTGTTGTTGTTTTGGTTTTTAACTGGACAGATGTTAAAAAGTTAAAATACTTTCACTTACACTCTTAAAGACATTCTGACATCAGTATATGAAAAAAGCTCAGTTTACTATAAAAACAATCCCAAGAAGCAAGACATTTTGATCTATACAGAACCAGCACTTCCCTCTTCAGTAATTATATCTTGCAGGTTGATGTTAGAATGTCCATAACAAAATTAACGTAATACCCTTTGGTTGATGCATCAAATCACATTGTTTCCAGAAGGTTTAAAATAAGGGCACAGATAGCACTAAGTCCTCTGTTAAATTATAGTGACTTACTTATGGCCAGGAAAGAATACTTTTTTCTTTTCTTCTTTTTTCTGTTCTTATTTTTTCACACCCCCCCCTTTTTTTCCCCCCCTTGTATTACCTTGAAGCTTAAGGTCTTCATGTTTATAAATAATGGACAAAGATGTTACAGATTTCTTCTTTTTTTACTCACTTTCTATACGGAATGGACTTAAACCGACTCTGATAGCAGAGACAAAAACTCCAAATTATAACCACACAGGACTCTTCTAGTATTAAGATCCAGCAAAATTGGCAAAATTAGGGCTACTTGCCCCCATACTGTACAAGCTGGAGTCAGTACTTGCTGGTGGGCATGAGCTTTGACTTGTCCTGAGAGAATGAAGATGACTTGGAAAGTGGGGTGACTCAGAACTACTCATGTGTTCTTTTTCTCACAGATGCACTAATACAGTTGCAAATTTAGCAATCTACTACTGATCACTGACCACTGTTATTAAATTGTATGTTGTACTGGTTTGGGCTGCAATCGAGTTAATTTTATTCATCGTAGCTCAGGCATCGTGCTGTTTTGGATTTGTGCTGAAAACAGTGTTGATGACACAGGGATGTTTTTGTTACAGCTGAGCAGGGCTTACACAGAGCCAAGGCCTTTTCTGCTTCTCACCCCACCCCACCAGTGAGGAGGCTGGGGGGGGCACAAGGAGTTGGGAGGGGACACAGCTGGGACAGCTGACCCCAACTGACCAAAGGGATATTCCAGACCATGTGGCGTCATGCTCAGCATATAAATCTGGGGGAAGAAGAAGGAAGGGGGGGACGTTTGAAGTTACAGCATTTGTCTTCCCAAGTAACCATTAGGCGTGATGGAGCTCTGCTTTCCTGGAGATGGCTGAACACCTGCCTGCCGATGGGAAGTGGTGAATGAATTCCTTGTTTTGCTTTGCTTGCACACGCAGCTTTTGCTTTACCTTTTAAACTGTCTTTATCTCCGCCAAGGAGTTTTCTCACTTTTACCCTTCCAGTTCTCTCCCCCATCCCATCAGAGGGGAAATAAGCAAACAGCTATGTGGGTTTTAGCTGCCTACCAGGATTAAACAACAACAATGGTTAAAACAAGTAAAGTGTAAACGACAGGCTTTATTGTACTCATGCAAATGTGCTTGTGGCACTGATATTGACAGCGATACGAGTGTGTAAACTGCTATAGCTAAATGAAGATTTTCCCTCAGTAACTCCACAAACTAATTCATGTGCATGTGCATGTGTGCATAATGCTTTCTTTTACAGCCAACATGAATTTATTCTACAATTTTAAATTGCTCTGTAAATATACATGCATTTGTGTACAACAAACACTATGATAAGTAGTCTTAATTTTTAAACATTTATTTGAGAATAACCAACCCAATATGAAATTATTTGCCAAATCATTTTTTTACTAAGGGTATACCACATACTTTGGGTATGCAATTGTTATAATTTGAATTTAAAATGTTCAAATACACATGCCTGCTACCTGTCTTCAGTGACTACAGAAACCATCCACAATATTCATGAACCTGTAGTGTGCCAGTGGCTCAGAAAAAAAAAATCTGAAGTCCTCTAAGACTTTGCCTGAATTAATTAGCAGCCATTAGATCAGACCACTTAATCTACAGTCAGAAGCTATTTTTTTTCCCACTTTATTTAACTGAAAATGACATCATCATCAATCCATTTGATGGTTGCTAAGACTAAAGGTATTAAAATGCAGAAAAGAAAGGGTTAAATTTGATGGGTAATCTAGACCACTGTCTTGGAAAATATTAGTGCTTAATATCACCTGGTCTATTGTATTGGCATTCAGTAATTAGCCTAACATCATGTGTAAAAGTCAAGTTAAGAGGTACAGGTCTGACAAATCTCTAGACATTTGTTATTTAATTGATGCAAGAGTTTAAAAAATGAATCTCATATTTAGCTAATCGATTTTCAGGAAATATACATTGACTTTGATATGAAGAGGGGATTTTGGTATCCTACGATACTAAGGATTTTGAGCACAGCTTGGATTTGTTTGGTCTCAGTATGTTCCTTGAGGATAATGAAATACTGTGTATAGCAGATTTTGAAATTAATAGCCACAAGGTTCCTATGGATCTTTACTAAAGTATGTAAGATTTTTTTGCCCTGCTTTTGCAAAGTGTTAAAACAGGAGAAAATTTAAAAATTTACACCTTACCTTACCTTACCCCCTAAAAAAGGAAAAAAGATTCAGCTGCAACCTCACCACTGATTAGAGCTGTACTATCCAGGGCATTCACAGGGAAGCAGGAAAAGTTGAATAACTGACTAGACATATTAAATAAGCAGGTTATTTATTTTGACTTTGTGGGGGTCTTCCACCCACTCCTCATAGCTCTGTGTAGCAATGCAGCTCTCTGCACTACCTATCTTGTAAAAATCATTCTCTACTATGACAGGTAAGTAAGGTGATAGTTTCAAGTTTCAATTACTAAATTAAATGTTATTGTGTTCAAATCCTCTGGGAGCTTTTAGTCTTATTAATATTTCAGCTGCCCTAATATAATTGCCAAAAACTTAATAGCAAGGTAGAATAAATCTAATAAAATATTTTACAGGACAAAAAAAAAAAGTGGAAAAAGAGAAGAAAAGATACTAATATTAAAAACAGTGGGGCCCATGACAGATAAAAAAACCTCAGCCCTGTAAAGATATAAGTCAATAAAACTATCCACCTCTGAAAATATGCCATTAATTTTTTATTATATTTTCTGAATACAGAACTTCCTTCTAATAAGACCAACTTTAGTCTAGACCGCTCAACCATGATTTTTTTTTTTATACCATCATTTTGTAAGTGATTTAAAAATAATAAAGAAAACCCTTTCACACTGAGTTTGATTTCTGCCATAGCTCAAATAACTTTGAAATGCACAACCTGAAGCTTTCCTAGGTACTTTTGTAAACTTGTTTGATATTCTTTTTATTATAGACAAGCATTTACAGTGAGAGAACAGCTAAATCCCCAAATGTAAATACTCTTGGCTTTTGGTTTGCCAGTAAAAAATTCAGCATTGAAAATTACAGTTTAAAATAGATATTCACCCTTGTGGGTTTTTTTGACATGAAGAGCTCATTTTCTCTCCTTCAAATACCTTGCTTTATTCAAAAGCAAAAATTCTCCTATCTTAATATAACATCTGTTGACATACTAAATATATTTTACCTGCTTATATACAGTGTGGAAATATTTAGAAGAATGTTGATATTTAGTGTGATGTTGGAAGTAATGATAAACAGTTTTTAAAACTCATGAAGCTCAAAGACACTATTTCAAGGATGTAACTTCTTTAGTCATAAAATGTGTGAAAATGGATTACATTTCTATTCCACTTTATTAATGGATACTATTTACATCAGAAATAAAGAATTATTACATTTCAATTAAAAAATGCTATGGGTTATGTTTGCTGGATTCTTTATATTTTCATGAAATCTATTTTAGATCTTTGATATGTGTTCTGGGTTTTATTCCTGAGCATGGCAGCTTAAGAATCTTTCTTTCTTTCTTTTTTTTTTTTTTTTCTTTCTTTTCTTTTTTTTTTTTCTCTTCTTCTTCTTTCTTCTTTCTTTCTTTCTTCTCTTTTCTTTCTTTCTTTCATTCTTCTTTCTTCTTCTTTTTTCCTTCTTTCTTTCTTCCTTTCTTCCTTTCTTCTTCTTTCTTTCTTCTTCTTTCTTCCTCCTCTTCTTCTGAATAGAAAGACTGTTATTCATCCATATTCAGAGAAATCTTTAAATTTTCATTTACTTATACCGAAGAGTATACATTCATTCCAGTGAATTTTCCATTTTGGAATATGTACAGTGATTGCAGAGAATAAAAGTCTATCATTGTTCATGAGAAATAATTGAGTTCTACTAAAAACACCATACCAGATATTGGCTAACATTTACTAGAAAACTTAGAAATTCTGCCTTAAAAATCTTGTTTACCCTTTCATTTTTATTGACTGCAATTGACTTTTTATTCTTTTTGTATTATTTTTTGGTTTTTTTTTTTCCCACTTCACAACTAGTTTACTGGTCATATAAAGTATAACTAATCTTGAAAGAAAGAGGAATTTTAAACAATGAAATCGAATGTGTAAAAGTACTGTGTTCTAATTAAAGATTTGCAATTATGATTTATGTGCTTAGATCAAAACAAACATGCATCTTAAGCTTAGCTTTCAGTGAAGCTGTATACTATGCAGATTTCAATAGGTGGCAGTCTACCACATTTTAGATGCATGAGTCCCAAAATTATTTAGGGTAATAGAAGCAAATATTCTATTTGATACTGGATTTTAGGCAGGATATTTTTTATCTTAAGTATTTGGCAAGTTTGGACTGCTGGCTAAAAAAGAATGTTCAAGGAAACAAGGTTATAGACTGAATTTAAGCAAATTGCCCAAATTGCCTTCACCATTCTACAGCCTAAGTCCTTCACTGAAGAGAACCCACACCCTGCAACTGTTTGCTGATGAAGGTCAGCTGAGAAAATACCTCCAGAAAGGTAGTAAATACCTTGATTGTTACAAAAGGCATCTGTCCTGGTTTCAGCTGGGATAGAGTTAATTGTCTTCCTAGTAGCTGGTACAGTGCTATGTTTTGAGTTCAGTATGAGAAGAGTGTTGATAACACACTGATGTTTTCAGTTGTGCTAAGTAATGTTTAGTCTAAAGTCAAGGATTTTTCAGCTTCTCATGCCCAGCCAGCGGGAAAGCTGGAGGGGCACAAGAAGTTGGCCCAGGACACAGCCAGGGCAGCTGACCCAAACTGGCCAACGGGGTATTCCATACCATGGGACGTCACATCTAGTATATAAACTGGGGGAGTGGGGGTGGGGGGAATCTCTGCTTGGGGACTAACTGGGTGTCGATCAGCGGGTGGTGAGCAATTGCACTGTGCATCATTTGTACATTCCAATCCTTTTATTATTGCTGTTGTCATTTTTTTAGTGTTATCATTATCATGATTATCTTCGTCTTTTCTGTTCTGTTAAACCATTCTTATCTCAACCCACGAGTTTTACTTCTTTTCCTGATTTTCTCCCCCATCCCATTGGGTGGGTGGGAAGTGAGTGAGTGGCTGTGTGGTGCTTAGTTGCTGGCTGGGGTTAAACCACAACAGCATCACATTTCTGCTTTGCAACTACAGAAGACAAAACACCCGCAAATCCTGCAGTTAGTTTTGTCACCAATGCCCTTTTTACAAATACTGTAATGTTAGGTTTTTTGGTTTTTTTTTTTTCCAAGCTTGCTAGTCAGATGTAGAGCAGGAAATGATGTAAGTGACCACTCCACATGAATGAGACAGACTTTTCTAAAAATATATTTATGTTTTCATTTCAACCTTGAACAAATACTTAGATCAACCTCATCATTGTTATCTCTCCATAGATGATAGTTTCCTCTGCAATCAGCTCTTGAGTTAAGGGCAGGGGATCATATTGATTACTTCCTAGTAATAGTCCTTCAGAAAGAAATCAAACACCCTTCTGGAGTAGGACATTCTCTGTAATACAATAGATAGTCTTCAGCCTACTCTGGATTTATGTTCAACATGTAATAACAAACCCCTGAGTTAACAATTTCTCATTCTCTCACATTAGTTCTATTCATAGAAGGTTTTTCAGAAAAATGACCATAAGAACTCCATTTTACCATGAAGAATTAACCTACAGATTTTCTTATTTCAACAGTGTCACAGTTTAAGATCAAATGAACACATGGAGATTAAATGGATTTGGACACTAAAACACTTTAATCACAGATACGCAATTTTACAAATTTCATTACTTCGTTATTCCATGAGATAGATGGCACAATTCAGGAGAAAAGTTGGGTGGGTCAGCATAGCAGTTCCTGACATTAATTCCCTGTGCTATAGGAGAGATGAGGTAGTCCGGGAGAGACAGAGTGCTAGCGTGTCAGATCCGGCTGTGTGGGGTCCCCGGGCTTCTCTCTGGTTCCCTCAGGTTTGCTGCATGTTGAAGAGATGGTTCCACATGCTGGTGCAGGATCATGAGTCCCCAAGGGTCTCTCCAGTTCCCTGTGTTCCCCCAAATTCTTTACTTTTCTCAGCCCCAGGGCTGGGTAAAGAATATTTCCTAGGTGAGAGATCTGTTTAAATAGCAATGCTGCTTTCTGATTTGCTGTCAATGTTGCTGGCACTCACAATCTGCTTGTTCAGGACAGTTCTAGATGTTTTTACACTCCTTGATGACCAATAAGCTGTTTGCATAGTTTGGCCATCCATTTCCCCAAGCAAATAAAAACTGTTCAAAGTTCATTCTCTTGTTTTGGTCAAGGGGTTGAGGGTGTATGCCTCAACACTTTTGCCTATTATCTACTGAAACAAAAAATTGGTTTAAAGTTCATGTGTGTATGCTAGCAGCTATGCTAAGTAGGCTTAACTCATACTAACTGCTATACAGACAGCTGTAGACTGTTCTAGATTACTGGTAAAAAAGATGAGAAAAAGAACTTCATCCAATTACAGAAAACAGGAAATAGGTCCTAATGGATTTCAGTCATGGTCCTGCTAACTGATCACCAGTCACAATAACTGCAATAAACTATTATATTTCAATATATTAAACAGTTTTAACAGTCTCTTCTCCATTCAGCTCTTATGAGACAACATGGAGTGCTGAGGCCAATTTTGGGCTTTCCAGTACAATGAGGATTTTGACATACTGAAGGGGGTCCAGCAAAGTGCCACCAAAGTGATCAGGGAGCTGAAGCACAGGAAAGGGTAAAGGACCTGGCCCTGCTCAGCCCAGAGAAGAGAAGGCCACAGGGAGACTTTACAGCTGTCTGCAACTACCTGATCAGAGAACATAGAGAAGACAGAGCTGAATTCTTCTTGGGGAAGCACAGTGACAGGACAAGAGACAACAGACACTGGTTGGAATTTGGGAAGTTCTGATTAGATATACATATCTATCTACCATGAAGGTGGTCAAATACTGGACAAGGTTGCTCAGAGAGGTTGTGGAATCTCCATCCTTGGAGGTGTTCAAGACTAGACTGGACGTGGCCTTGAGCAACCTGACCTAATTACACATGCTCTGAGCAGGGGTTTGGACTAGATCCGTGGAGGTCCCTTTCAACCTAAATTATTCTATAATTCAGCAATGTAAACACAACTGAATATACGTATGTTTATATATATTTATGAAATAGACATCAAATTTACCTGGAGATGTACATATAAACTCCACATAAATCATCTGTCACATATATATTTGCACATTTATCCTTAAACTGAATTTCTCATGTTCACAAATGTTGGAAACAAAGTTGCCTGAATAACTTCTGCTTAGTTTTCTTGTGCATGGGGATTGTGATACACTCTTTTCATTTACATAGTCTTATTGATTCTTTAGTATCAATACAAATCCAAAATACTATTTTTTAATAATAAGTAAGTGTGCGTGAGACTCTCTTGTTCACTTGTTCGCCCTCTACACTACAACAGCACGCCTGGAAAACTCAAGAATGTTGTCAAAATCTGCATCTCTCCAAGTTTTCTTTAGTCTACCACCAGTCTTTAAATGCTTAGTGCAAACTTTTTTTCTAGCCTTCCCTTCCTACATGGTTTGGTCATGGGTGAAGACATGGAATTAAACTGAAAGAGAAATCATTCCTATAAAGGGCTGTGCCTGCTTTCTTAACTTGGGAGCAGGCCAGTCTTTAATAGCATCCATCTGTCTGAGCTCTGACTTAATGTAAGTGTCTACCAATTTATTGCACAGATAAACTGTTTCTGCAATCTTCAGTTTACACTTCACCACCTTTACATGCAGGGGGATCAAATTAAATATCCACAGGCAGTATTCACTGTAGTATTCCTACTTCTGAGCATTTGAGGTTGCAGCCTTGACAATGTTTTTAATTTATTCATTCTTGGGAGTAACTTTATACTTAAGGAAAAGGTATGCAAAACACAAATAATTCCTCATGTAGGCTCATGCTTATATCCAAATGAATCATGCACAGGTTATGATACTTTCCAATCACTGTAACTATCTGTGCTGATAGAATAAGAAAAAAAGCAGTAATTCAGAGAAACAAAGTCCAAGAAGTGATGAGACACGTTGAGAACAGATTTCCTAGATTTGATAGTGAGTTCCAGGGGTCATAGAGGAGTTAGCCAATAGGACCCCCTGAGAAACTCCCCTCAGGGACAAGGGAGCAGAACAGAGCTGGCAGATCTTTAAGGACACTTTCCATAGAGTGCAAGAGCTCTTGATCCCCAGGTGTAAGAAATCAGGAAAGGAAGGCAAGAGACTGACAAGGCTAAGTCAAGACCTGCTGGTCAAATTAAAGGGCAAGAAGGAAATACACAGGCAGTGGAAGCAGGGACAGGTATCCTGGAAAGAATATAAGGACACTGCACAGTTGTGTAGGGATGGGGTCAGGAAGACCAAGGCATGGATGGAGCTGAACTTGGCAAGGGATGCAAAGAATAATAAGGGCTTCTACAGGTATGTCATCCAGAAAAGGAAGGTCAAAGAAAGTGTACCCGCCCTGATGAGCAAGACTGGCAAACTGGTAACAACGGACGAGGAGAAGGCTGAGGTACTCCACAACTTTTTTGCCTCCCTCTTCACTGGCCACCTCTCTTCCCACACCTCTTGAGTAGATAGACTGCAAGACAGAGACTAAGGAAACAAAGTCCTTCCCACTGTAAGAGAGGATCAGGTTTGTGACCACCTGAGGAACCTGAAAATACATAAGTCTATGTGACCTGACGAGATGCATCCCAGAGTCCTGAGGGAATTGGCTGATGTAGCTGCCAAGCCACTCTCCATGATGCTTGAAAAGTCATGGCAGTCAGTTGAAGTCCCCAGTGACTGGGAAAAGGGAAACATTGCACCCATTTTTAAAAAGGGTAGAAAGTAGGACCCTGGAAACTACCAACTTGTCAGCCTCACCTCTTTGCCTGGGAAGATCATGAAACATATCCTCCTAGAAGCTATGCTAAGGTGATTCGAGACAGCCAGCATGGCTGCACCAAGGGCAAGTCCTGCCTGATCAACCCAGTGGCCTCCTATGACAGAGCGACTACACCAGTAGACAAGGGAAGAGCTATGGCTGTCATCTATCTGGACTTCTGTAAGGCCTTTGGCACAGTCCCCCACAACAACCTTCTCTCTAAATTGGACAGATATGGATTTGATAGGTGGACTGTTCGGTGGATGAGGAATTGGTTGGATGGTTGCATCCAGAGGGTAGTGGTCAACAGCTCAATGTCCAGCTGGAGATCGGTGATAAGTGGTGTCCCTCAGGGCTCAGTATTAGAACCAATACTGTTTAATATCTTTATCAATGACATAGTGGGATCGAGTGCACCCTCAGCAAATTTGCAGATGATACCAAGCTGAGTGGTGCAGTTGACACACCTGAGGGATGGGGTGCCATCCAGAGGGACCTGGACAAGCTCGAAAAGTAAGCCCATGTGAACTTCATGAGGTTCAGCAAGACCAAGTGCAAGGTCCTGCGCCTGGGTTGTTGCAACCCTTGGTATGAGTACAGGCTGGGCGATGAGTGGATTGAGAGCAGCCCTGCAGAGAAGGACTTTACTGGTGGATGGAAAGCTGGACATGAGATGGCAATGTGCACTCACAGCCCAGAAGGCCAACTGTATCCTGGGCTACATCAAAAGAAGCATGGCCAGCAGGTCAAGGGAGGTTATTCTCCCCCTCTACTCTGCTCTGGTGAGACCCCACCTGGAGTACTGCATCCAGCTCTGGAGTCCTTAGCACAGGAAAGACAGGGACCTGTTGGAGCGGGTCCAGAGGAGGGCCACAAAAATAATCAGAGGGATGGAACACCTCTTCTATGAGGAAAGGCTGAGCGACTTGGGGTTGTTCAGCCTGCAGAAGAGAAGGCTCCAGGGAGACCTTATTGCAGCCTTTCAGTACTTAAAGGGAGCTTATAAGAAAGATGGGGACAAACTTCTTAGTACGGCCTGTTGCAATAGGACAAGGAGTAATGGTTTTAAACTAAAAGAGGGTAGATTTAAACTAGATATGAGGAAGAAATGTTTTTACAATGAGGGTGGTGAAACACTGGAACAGATTGCCCAGAGAAGCTGTGGATGCCCTATCACTGGAAGTGTTCAAGGTCATGTTGGACGGGGCTTTGAGCAACCTGGTCTAGTTGAAGATGTCCTTGCTCACTGCAGGGGATTTGGACTAGATGACCTTTAAAGGTCCCTTCCAACCCAAACTATTCTATGATTCTATGATTCTATGTGTTCTATCCATCACAAACAGTTGCATTTTATGTCCCAAGCTTTACCAATGTATCATGCGTTAACTCACAATTCAGTAACACAGATATCTCAGGGAACAGGAAGTAATGTTGATACTTTACAGCAATGTCTACTTTAGTTTTCTTTCTTAACTGTATTACTATTAGCTTCAAATCTTCCTAAATGTCTTTAGGTAAGTTAACTCCCTTTTGCAGATGTATACTCTATGTATACATTATGTTTTATGATACACAGATCCACTCTCCACTTTCAGCCAGTGCCTGTCCTAATCTCCTCACTTTCCTATGACTTTCTGTGTTCCATTTCTATTTTTCAAGGAACATAGGCCTTAAAGCAACATTGTCAGTCAGCTGAGCTTAATCCTATGCTATTGTGAGCAACTATACCATAAAATCCCCATTTAAGGTCAAACCTAAAGTTACACATGACCAGTTTATACCCGTTTATGCTTATTAGGATTTAAAATTATTCTTTTATCTTAATATTTTCTCCTTGTATTTACAGGGAATAATCATATCTACTATTAACTTCCATTTAGCTAAGCCAAAATCCCTACATACTTCCTTAGGGTTCAGTGCCACACCATCTTAAACCAGTCTAATTTGAGATTACCTCTTCTGCATTTTCCTCCATCCTCAGTCATATGTGCTGTGAGTAGCAACTGGCTTTCATGCTGTCATATACTAAGCCAGTTTAGAGAGCTAATTCAAAAGCAAACTAAATACAGAGAGAGAGAGAGAGAGAGAGAGATTGTCCAGTTCTTGGGGATTTTTTCCCATCTTTTGTAAAGTTTTGTTTTCTTCTTTCTGGCTCTTGAACTGCATTATCAATGGATGCTACACGTATTTCTTTTAGCACAAGTAGGTCAGAGTGTCAGGAACGATTGTCTCAAGGTGCAGATTATGGACTTTCCAGTTTAGATCACATCACGTGTCATAAAACCACACCTTCAATTTCTAGTAAATTATATTCCCAAATGATCTGGAACTTTTCAAGAAAAGCAAGAAGGATCCAGGGATCTACAGGTTGGCTAGCTTCACCTTGATCCCTAGGAAGATGATGGAGCAAATCATCCTGGAAACCATTTCCAAATACATGAAGGACAAGAGAGTGGTCACTAGTCAGCATGGACTTTCAAAGGGGAAGACATACCTGATCAGCCTGATAGCCTTCTGCAATGAGACAACTAGCTCAGTGGGTAAGACACTAGTGGATTTTGTTTATTTTGAATTCTCCTGTAACATCTTC
This sequence comes from Aquila chrysaetos chrysaetos, assembly GCF_900496995.4. Classification (NCBI taxonomy): domain Eukaryota; kingdom Metazoa; phylum Chordata; class Aves; order Accipitriformes; family Accipitridae; genus Aquila; species Aquila chrysaetos. The sequence goes on from NC_044017.1 coordinate 14,029,410, forward strand.
ATAGACAAACTAATGAAGTATAGACTAGATAAGTTGACAGTGAGGGTGACTGAAAACTGTCTAAACTGCTGACTTCAGGAAGTTTTGGTCAGGTGGCACAAAGGCCAGTTCAAGACCAGTCACTAATCATGTACTGCAGGAGCTGACACAGGCCAATGCTGTTTAACTTCATCATTAATGAAGTGAATGATGGGGCAGAGTGTGCACTGTCAGAAAATTTGCAGATAGTGCAAAAATGAGAGGAGCAGTTGACAGATCAGTTGGTTGTACTGCCATTCAGTGGGATCTCAGCAGGCTGAAAAAATAGGTCAACAGGTGTCAGGAAGCAACAAGGGCTGGCAGCTCCCTATGGGATAGGGAATTGGTAGCCTGGAGTAATAACATGACTGGCAAGGCAGAAGCCTCACCAGACCAGGCTCTGTCCCACTGTGCCCAGTGAGAAGAGCAGGGCAAGACAAAGACATGGTAGACAGGTTCAACCAAGAGTCTAGATCATCAGGCAAGTTTGTGGTAAGGAGGTAAATATGGTGTAAAGTCAGAAAGTCAATCCAGAGGTAAGAAACAGGTCTGCTGTGGGTAGCCAGGGTCAGACACAGTCCAGAGATAACCAGACAGAACCATAATAATGACATGGGTTCAGTTCAAAGTTTAGCTGGAAATTCAGCCCACAGATCAGGATCAGAACCAATTAGGTCCATGATCAGGCAAAGCCATGGTTTGCTGGAGAGGAGCACTTTTACAACATGTCTCACAGAAATTTGGTGCCTAGGTTAAATGGAACTTCTGGGCATCTGGCAGAAAGTGGAGCGTCCAGGTGAGATTGGTAAGGGACATGAAGGCCTACTTGTGCCTTCAAGGCCATGAAAACAGGAACTTCATGAAGTTTAACAAGGGGACATGCAAAGTCCTCCACCTGAGGAGGAAAACTTCTTTACCAGTACAGGCTGGGGGCTCACCAGCTGGAAAGCAGCTTGACAGAAAAGGTCGTAGATGTCCTGGTCGACCACAAGTTGACAATGGGCCACTGATGCAACCTTGCAGCAAAAAAGGCTAACAGCCTTTTTTTTTTTTTTTCTGGGCCGCATAAGGGAAAGCATCACCAAAAGGTCAAGGCAGTTGATCCTTCTCCTATTTCGGCACTGGTGAGACACATATGGAGTTCTGAGTCCAGTTCTAGGCTTGCAGTAAAAGAGAGATATGGACATACCAGAGCAAGTCCAAAGAAAGACCATGAAGATTATTAAGGATTTGGAACATCTGACATATAAGGAGTGATTGAGAGAGCTGGGGCTGTTCAGCCAGGAGAAAAAGCTCAGAGGGAGATCTTACCAATGTGTATAAATACCTAATGGGGGCAATAGAGAAGTTAGACACAGAATCTTCTCAGTGGTATCCAGTGACAGGATGTATTGGCAAGGTTTTGGTAGTGGGGGGCAGGGGCTGCAGCAGTGGCTTCTCTGAGAAGACACCAGAAGCTGCCCACATGTGGACAAAGCTGGTTTCAGTTGACTCCAAAATGAACCTGCTACTGGCCAAAGCTGAGCCAATCAGTAATGTTGGTAGCACTTCTATGATAACATATTTAAGAAAGGGTAAAAAAACCCTGTGCAGCAGCTGAGAGAGAGAAGTGAGAAAATGTGAGCGAAACAGTCCTGCAGACATCAAAGTCACTGAAGAAAGAGGGGGAGGAGGTGCTCCAGGCACCAGAGCAGAAATTCCCCTGAAACCCATGGAAACCACAGTGGAGCAGATATCCACACTGCAGCCTGTGGAGGACCCCATGCTGGAGCAGGTGGATATGTCCTGAAGGAAGCTGCAGCCCACGGAGACCCCACACTGGAACAGGCTCCTAGCAGGAACTGTGGCTTGTGGAGAGGAGCCCACGCTGGAGCAGGTTTTCTGGAAGGACCTGTGACGTGGGGGGGACCCATGCTGGAGCAGTCTTTTCCTGAAGGACTGCACCCCAGGGAAAGGACCCATGCTCAAGCAGTTTGTGAAGAACTGCAGTCTGTAGGAAGGACCCTTGTTGGAGAAGTTAATGAAGGATAGTATCCCATGGGAGGGACCCCATACGGGATCAGGGGAAGTGTGTGAGGAGGAAGGAGCAGTGGAGACTATACATTATGAACTGACCACAAACCCCATTCCCCATCACCCTGTGCCACTCGGGGTGGAGGAAGTAGAAGAGTCAGGAGTAAAGTTGAGCCTGGGAAGAAGGGAAAGGTGGGAGGAAGGTGTTTTTAGTTTGTTTTGTTTATTCCCCTACTCCGTTACAAGTAATTAGCAATAAGTTAAATTAATTTCCTGAAGTCAGGTCTGTTTTGCCAGTGATGATAGCTGGTGAGTGATCTCCCTGTTCTTATCTTGACCCACAATCCTTTCATCATAGTTCCTCCTCCTGTCCTGTTGATGGAGGGGAAGTGATAGAGCAGCTTGGTGGGTGCCTGGTGGTCAGCCAAGGACACACACGACAAGAGTCAATGGGCAGAAAATTTCATGCTAGCATAAGAAAAAATTCTTTTACTGTGAAGGTGGTCAAACTGTGGAGCAGGTTTCCCAGAGAGGTTGCAGAGTCTCCATCCTTGGAAATATTAAAAACTTAGATGGACACTTCCCAGAGCAATCTGCTGTAGCTGACCCTGCTGCATGGACTAGATGATCTCAGGAGTTCCCTTCTGACTTCAGCTATCCTATGATTCTGTGAAAAGCTTTCAAGTTGGCTTTTTTTTTATTGCTGATTTGTAGCTATTTAAAATTTTGTAATATAGGTGAAAAAATATTTTCAGTCACAGCAATATTTTTTCTGGTATGAAGTGTAATTTTCTTTCAAAATATCTGTGCAGAGAAGAGTTTTCATGTTGATTTCCTAAATTAGAAGAAAATGGATGTTCTAGGGGAATTTTTTTCTTCCCTAAAAAACCCAAATGAATATTCTGATGGGAATGGCCATCATGTCAGAAATGTGACCCGTTAATTGGGAAAATAAAGAAGCAAATATGTATTCAGGACTAAGAAACCTAATTCTTTTTCTTAACCTATATTTCTGCTAAGGTGGAAATGCATTTCTTCAGAGAAACCATATTTACATATTTACATATTTACGTATTTCTTTATATAAACATATATACTAATTGTAATTTTACAATTATATAAACTTCTCTGTCAGAGAAAATTATGAAAAATTCATAAATGTATTCAGTCACATGGTTGGTAAAGGTTCAGTGTGACTATCCTCACGCCTAACAGTAAGCACTACTGAGCTAACATCTATATTCCCATATTTAGTGCTTTTAATGACTTAACAGAAAAGAGTATTTGAGAAATCTCAGGATACAGTTATTTGTGACCTGTGAAAGAAAATAATTGTCACTATTTCAAAAGTGAAATAACAGTCATTTTTAGGAACTTATTCTTCAGAGACTTTGAGTATCCAACAGCACAAACTTAAGACTTTGAATAAACATTGACATTTTCTGTGTATCTAAATCAACCCTAAAGTAAAGAGAAAAATTCAGTCCCACCTGTGGAGTTATATTTTCATTCCAGAAAGTAAGTCTGATTTTATTTATTAATTTATTATTTTAGACAGTGCTTTTCTTCTTTTCTTATTGTTATATAAACAACAAAACCTTCCATGCTCTTCAGAGAAACTCATATTGCTGACATTTTTGATTGAAATTTAAATACTAAATTAAACTGCTGCTTTTTATACTTTTGTGTGCTTGTGTGTGTACACATGTGCTATTTTGTGCAAGGATTACCAACAATATATTACATCTGTTTTATGTGCATTGCCTATGCCATAGAAAGTGCACTAAGAAAATTTCCTTGCAGACACTAGCCAGTCTTTAAATTTATCTCATGGCCATAAGAATGCTATTACATATTTTCCAATGGACAATTGAGAAAGTGACAGATGATTCAGAAACATGTTCAAGAAACATAATAATTGACAAGTACTGAGTAACTTCTTTGAATTTTCAGCATATCCTTAAATACAAATAATAATTGCCACATAAGGCTCTATATTATCTCATTTAACTGTATATTATGCTATTTATGATTTCCTGCCTAATTTAGCTGAGTAACTGGCTTTTATAAATTGTGACAATGTGTTCCAAAAGTAAACATCCTGTAGTGAAAAAATTTTTCAGGCTAAATAATCTTTATGTGTATTATGTAATATTTTCATTTTAATTTCATTCTTTTGTTTCCCTGTTAGTAGCTCCTGAATAACTTCTCAGTCATATAGAGTCCTAGGGTATATTTCCAAATACGGGATTATTAAAGAGAAGTGGATAGCTGTTGTTATCTCCTGTTGTGCTTCATAGAATTAAATAATATAGATTGATTGAGCATCCTGAATCTTGGATTTGCAGCTACATTTTTTAGAAAAGTTAATGCAAACCTGTGTTCCATTTGTTTTTTCAGCTGACATAATGCTGTCATTTTCCCATCTACCCTTGGGTTTATTCAATTTTTCTAAAAGAAGGTCTGGGTTTCTTTACTCGATATTAAACTACATGCTGATTAGGACTCAGGACTGTTTTCCAGTGATTCAGATGTTTATCTGTGAAACAGAATTTATACTATCAGTACTTGCTCTTTTTGATGAACTTACTTAGATAAAAATCTTTAAGTGTGGGGGCAATTGACTATTTTGTGTTTCTACACTAGCAGAATGGAGAGTATCTTAATTGGGGGGGGGGCATTTGTCTAAAATGTCTCAAAGCAAACCTACCTGTCAATGCACTGAAATTGAGCCTATAAGCACAAATATCAACCTTCAGCAACTGTGTCTTCATTTCATAGGGTACTGTCTCATAAAGAAGCTAGGTTAGCACTGCAAATAGCTTTCTTCAAGGAAAAAAAAACCTTCCAGATGATTCACTTGAAAGACCTTTACCAACAGGCAATATGAATGACTGTACCATGACTGTACCAGGTTTGGCTTCATTGCAGTCCTTCTAAATCATCCCAGGGAACTTTGCTCAAGTACTCCTCAAGTATTCCCAGATACCATCATCATGTGCCCCAATACATTCAATGCATATTAGTTTTTTCCATACACATGCAGTAAAGTGTTTTCCATGAAAACAACATGATGGTGGGATGCAGCACAATCATTGTATTATTTCATAACTTTGAAATAAAAGAAATGCACACAAAAATGTCTGAAGGTCAGAGAAGCACCACATGTAGTCCAGAAAAGGACTAGCATCAAGTGTTATGGAGGGTGGATGTGGCCTGTCTGCCAAAAAAGAAACAGTTTTAGCAGTGTGGATATTAGTCACTGCATTGTTTTGCCTAGAGTTAAAGGATCAGTAAATACTAAGCCCACACTACTGTAAATAGCCTACTTCCAGTGACAAAATAAATGTGTGCCAGCTAGGCATATCCATAGATGTGTATGTGTAACTATATTCATACACCGTCAAATTGTCTCATATACTTAAGATGGACTCTGAAAAACACCATACAAAAAACTGTGTAAACCAGGCTTCTTTCATCCAGGTAAAAAACCTGGATAATTATATCCAAGCATCACTATAACATCAAGACAGAAATGGATAACAGGAAAGGGAAGCCACAAATACAAGATTTTCAGAAAAAGCAAACAGAAAAGGCAGGTGCTTGAGAACCATGCACAGCAGGAACAACGGTTATCACTATCAGGAAACAATATGTCCCAGTCAGCAGATTTGAAGAAATCTATAGACTAAATAGTAAATATCTGTATCTAAGAGATGCACTGAAGACAGATGTCAGATAAGAAACTAAGCCACTTTGTCAGATACCGATTCATGTGATATCTATATATTCATGAATGCAAGCAGCCAGTGAATCCAGTATAAAGAATAGATCCAGGAAATTTAAACACAACAGGAGGTTCAAAATAAATTTGGAAGACTGAATTGAAGCAGCAGGAGGCAATAAGTATACCTACTAAGCACAGCAGAAAACAGTACCGAACAACAAAACTTAAATAAAGCTTATAAAAATTGTAATAAAACATCTTTAAACAGATGTTCAGAAAACCTATGGAGAGTTAAAAAGGAAAAAAAAAAATAACAACAGCAGCCTCTGAAAGACACAAGTGTAAATGTTAGTGTATAAAAATCCTGGCCGTCAGGAAAAGATGATAATATAGCTTGAATGTTTCACAGAGGAATTGCTAATAGAAACTGCATCTCATAGAACCCCAGCTTAAAAGAAAACTGTTTCACAAATAAGAATTTTAAAAACACTGTAGATTTGTCATAGTTATTGAAGTAAGAATAACTACTTAAAAACAGAATCTTTAAAGATTTTTTGTGCTAATTTCAAAATGGCTTTTCAAATATTATTAATGCTTATAATCTTTCATCAAAATAATGAAAATAAGTTGATAAAACTTCACACAGGTAACAATTCTCTATATTACCGTGATTTATATTTATATGTCTAAATATCTAAATCTAGATGAAAAAATTGCCCTCCCTATCATCTCATTGATTGTGTAGTGAGTACATTCAGCAACGCATTCCTGAAAATTCAATTAAGAAAAAAGATAAATAGCATAACAGAACCATAAAAGATGTGCTTGGGATACAATCTATATCCTCCCTTCTTCCACACAATTCAACATACACTCCATACAACGAACACTGATAAAAACTGTATAACTGATTTCTACAGACTCCCTAAAATTGTATATTGAAGCATGTGGGAGTTTTTATAAAACTTTGTCATGGATGGAGTGACACACTTCACTCGTAAGAGAGAAGCAGCAATGTGTTTATTGATATAAAACAGCAATTTGACAAAGTTTGATAGTAAACACGACAGTGGTTTAACAAGACTCAGTGGCAGGGTATACTTGATTATTTACTCCATAGAGGACAGGGTCAGCCAAAACTGTCAGGGAGATCTTCCAGTTGAGTCATGAGGTTCAGAAAGGACCCCTTGTGTTCTAAACTTCTTCTCAGAGGGGATTTTAGGTGTGGCTGGATCCAGACGTAGTCCCAGACTTGGTCAACGGTTTATGTCTAAAGGATTATATATGCACAATCAATCCTTTATATCACTTAGCTAAGATTTCAAGGTTTCAGCGCTTTTATTCCCAATTCACTTCCTGAGCATCTGACGCAATAAGGACTCTCCCAACCTCGAGGAGTAACCTTGAGATGTGTCCCTACTCAAGGGGAGATCCTGGTGTGCAGCCTGCTGTCATGCAGGAGAGCTCAATGGGCCCTGGGCTGTCCACTATTTATGGAGTAAGATGATTGACTGATAGTCATATTTGCATATCAGCCATACTTCGACTGGCGCATGCTCAACTAGCCTTGGCTATTGTGTTATCTGTCTCCCCGCAAATCCACCTTGAGGTGGATGCAGCCATCACAACCAGACTCATCCATTACAACTGCCACTGGTGGTTGTTACTTGAGCAGGGTTACAGGAAACAAAGGTCAGGTTGGGGGTGGTGGTGCAGAGCACACCATCACAATCTTGAACTGGTGTTTAGACAGTATAGACTATCTACTTAGATATGGTACATTATCCTAATTCTAATTTAATTACTTTCAGTTTAGTGATGGATATATCACTAAAATGAAATTTTTTTGGGGGTGCTTTTATCAATAATAATTAGTGCTCTTTTCCTCCCCAGAAAGGCTTTACATTCGTTTTTTCCCATCGTATTGGGTTTACATGGCAAGGTTTTGGTAGCAGGTGGGCTACAGAGGTGACTTCTGTGAGAAGCTGCTAGAAGCTTCTCTATGTCCAATAGAGCCTATGCCAGCCAGCTCCAAGACAAACCTGCTGCCAGCCAAGGCTGAGACAGTCAGCAACGGTGGTAGTGCCTCTAGGATAACAGATTTAAGAAGGGAAAAAAACCTGCTGCAACACAGCAGCTGGAGAAAGGAGTGAGAACATGCAAGAGAAACAGCCCTGCAGACCCCCAGGTCAGTGCAGAAGGAGGGAGAGGAGGTGCTCCAGGTGCCAGAGTAGAGATTCCCCTGCAGCCCGTGGTGAAGACCATGGTGAGGCAGGCTGTCCCTCTGCAGCCCGGGGAGGACCCCACGCTGGAGCAGGCTCCTGGCAGGACCTGTGGCCCTGTGGAGAGAGGAGCCCATGGTGGAGCATATTTGCTGGCAGGACTTGTGACCCTGCGGGGGACCCACGCTGGAGCAGTCTGTGCCTGAAGGACTGCAGCCCGTGGAAAGACCCATACTGGAGCAGTTCACAAAGAACTGCAGCCTGTGGGAAGGATGCACATTGGAGAAGTTTGTGGAGAACTGTCTCCCGTGGGAGGGACCCCACGTTGGAGCAGGGGAAGAGAATGAGGAGGAAGGAGTGGCAGAGAAAAGGTGTGACAACTGACCGCAACCCCCCTTCTCCATCACCCTGTGCCACTCAGGGGGAGGATATAGAGAATTTGGGAGTGAAGTTGAGCCCAGGAAGATGGGATGGGTGGGGGAAAGGTGTTTAAGATTTGGTTTTATTTCTCATTCTCCAACGCTGACTTTTTTGATTGGCAATAAATTAAATTAATTTCCCCAAGCCAGGTCTGTTTTGCCTGTGACGGTAATTGGTGAGTGATCTCTCCCTGTCCTTATCTCAACCCATGAGCCTTTCATTATATTTTCTCTCCCCTGTCCAGCTGAGGAGGGGAGTGATAGAGCATCTTTGGCGGGCACCTGGCATCCAGCCAGGGTCAACCCACAACACCCATCATCATGGCAAAACTGAGAAAATACGTGATGGTTTGTAAAGTTGAGAAATTAATAAATAGGAAAGTTTAGATTCAAATTGTATTCACTTTAAAATTACTTCAAATTCTAAGAAGCCATCTCAGTGGTGTTTCAACTTCTCTGAGTTTCTGTATTACTATCCTGAGAGAGGATAATAGAAGCAATTGAATAAGGAATAGATATTTTCACTGTGACTCTGGAGTACAAAATACCTACATGATATTTAATCCTCTCTCTCCCCCACACTTTTTCATCCCCTTTCTCCTTGTATGCGTGTATTGGCAATCATCAAAAATGTCTACTATCTTGTAAATGACTGGCTGCTGAAGGGAAGGTTTACTTCATGATTTTCAGTGACTTTAAAATTCTAGTGATGCCCTGAAATGTCAGAAGCTAGAATTCTGCTTTCAAATGAGTAGCCAGCATGGATGGGTTATGCTGCTCACTAACTAGCCTCCTGAAAGCAAAGAAAGCCTAGTGCTAGTAGGTTACACTATTCTGATGGGAGGTGATTGTTTCATCCAAAAAATACAAAGGCAGACCCTGGGAAAAAGAGCATAGCCCATGAGTTTAGAATTCCATAGTAAGTGGACAATATCAGGACATCTCTAAAAGGACCTCATGGCCAGTTTCTGTACTAAACAAGACTTACATGTTAATAGGATACATAGGGATGCTTGAAGTTTAAGAATTTTCAGCAGATAAATCTCAACATCTTTCTAAAATCATTTAGGCATAAAGACTTTAGATATGATTAAAAAGTCAGAGAAATGAGACATGTTTAAATCTTTAGAAGTGTTCAAACCACTAGAATATAGCAAGAGAATCTGAAGAAAAGTCATTAACAAAATAACATCTGACTTGAAAGCTGAACAAAAAGTAAAAGACAAAATAGTTGCAAAGACATTGCTTACAGTTCTTGCTATTTGCTGTGTCCAGAGAGAACTGAATGAACATGGACTTTTTTGGCAACGATAGATTTGTCATCATTTGGAAAAAAATACAGAGAAGACTTGAAATACACAGCATACTTTTATAAGCTCTTTACACAGCTAGTCTTTTGCCAAACATCGAGACTCTAAAACTGCTAGAAAACTATTACTTTCTTTGCTTCATTGCAGCCATATACATAGCATAAAACAAACAAAAAAAACCACATTAATGTTCTTAGTTTTATAATTCCAGAAAAGCCCCTATTCAATCCTACCAGATTTACAATGTTGCTTTCATTTGTGTCAAATGTAATGACACTTTGGGGGCCAAAATATCTTTTGGAATGTACCTAACCTCAGCCGATATAAACATTTCCATTCCTGTGTGGTCTTTTACTATCTTAGTTGTTATTTTCCACTTGTCTTGCTCGACATAAATATGTTTCAAATACAATTGAACATAGTACTTTTACCTTTTTATTGGCTTGTGACAAGTACCCAAAACAGAACTCAAAAGTAAAGAATATCTTCCTGAAAATTATGTCAGCTATTGCCATGCTGCCAGAAAATTGCAGGAAACTAAAAATATAAAAGAAATTATGATTATGATCTTAAGCATTTACCAATTATTTATCTCCTTCCAGTTCTTCCAGACCAAGAGATTTGGTTGTTTGGGGTTTTTTTAGACCATCTGACTAGTGATCAGGTGTTCACTATAAAGGTCTAAGGCTAGAGAAACAAAGCCAGACTCCTATTACTGACACCAGTCAGGTTATTGAAGGGATTGAATCTTTAGATGGTTTTGGGAGGTGTTTCATATTTTGTTTAATCCTTATGTTCATAAAATAAAGTGCTAGAGAGCTGGCAATGCAATTTCTTCTGAAATGTGGAAGCAGATGGTTTTTTTCTTGGCAACTTCTTTTTAAAAGTGGTATAAAAAGTGAGCCAGAGATCATCTTCTGAAATAGAGATTAATTTAAAAGCCTTGACTTGGAAATCAAAGTAGAGAATGCAACTGAGATGCTATAGCCCCTTTTCCTTCCACTATTTTTTTTGAAGGGATGGGAGGAAATTATTGCTGTTCATATTCTATGATATGGTCAACTTATTCTCTATTCAAACCATGTGATGCACTTTTGCCCCCACTTTGAGAATCTAAAGATGCAGATATACAGCTTCAATTACTGTATCTGTGTTGGTTTTGGCTGGGATAGAGTTAATTTTATTTGTAGTAGCTCAGGCATCATGCTCTGTTTTGGATTTGTGCTGAAAACAGTGTTGATAACACAGGGATGTTTTCATTACTGCTGAGCAGGGCTTACACAGAGCCAAGGCCTTTTCTGCTTCTCACCCCACCCCACCAGCGAGGAGGCTGCGGGTGCACACGGAGTTGGGAGAGGACACAGCTGGGACAGCTGACCCCAACTGACCAAAGGGATATTCCAGACCGTATGATGTCATGCTCGTTATATAAAGCTGGGGGAAGGAGAAAGAAGGGGGGACATTGGCGGTTATGGTGCTTGTCTCCCCAATTAACGGTTACACGTGATGGAGCCCTGCTTTCCTGGAGATGGCTGAACACCTGCCTGCTGATGGGAAGTAGTGAATGAATTCCTTGTTTTGCTTTGCTTGCACGCGGCTTTTGCTTTACCTATTAAACTGTCTTTTTCTCAATCTATGAGTTTTCTCACTTTTACCCTTCTGATTCTCTCCCCCATCCCACCGTGGGGAAGTGAGCGAGCGGCTGTGTGGGGCTGAGCTGCTGGCTGGGGTTAGTATTAGATACCACCAGAGCCACCTTTTTGAGTATGTCTGCAGAGCCTCAGAATGCAAGATCTAGACTAATGCTCTTTGACATGTTCCTGTACATTTGACAATGCATTTGATAAGCTCAATTTATTTAATAAGATCACTTAAAAAATAAACTATTATAAAGACACATTGCAATAAAGTACAGTGTGATGTAAAGTTCCATACAAAAGTTACCTCTTAACTGAACAGGTATTTTATTTTCTTGATTAGCAGTAGATTACCTTCAATATAGCAAAATATGAATAGAATATCTGCTGCAGTGGACTTTGAAAGAGGCAAAAATAAAAATAAGGAGGCGTGGGAGAGTTGCCTATCTTCCAGAGTTTACATTCACATAAACCCAAAATCATGAGCACAGCTAAGTGAAATTTAGCTTTAGGAATGGAAATAAACCAAGGGTTCTGTTGACTACAGTGTATCATCCAAGATGCCTGACTACAAGTACAGCAACCTATCATATTACAATCTTGACAAACAGTCTGTATTCAAGGAATTTAAAAGTCTTAGTCAGTCATGGATGTTATCTTCAGAAAGCTGTCTTCCTAGAAAACTTTGGGTTTTTTTCCTGAGTATAAACATGTACTTTTATCTGGAGATAGCTTGATAGTTTGAACATTTTTAATATTTACCTTTTAGTTTTCTATGTCTGTTATTTATTTTTTTTTTAAAATGAGTGTAGCAATTTATGAAGCCTTCTAAAAAGTCAAAGATATTTCATCATGTTCTTCCTAAATGTATATAAATATTTCATGTAGAGCCCAACTTAACCTGGACTGCCTTTATTCTAGTGAAGCAAAATCAAAGCAAAATTGTGATTCATAAAATATGACTGATTCGTTGGATGCAGTTGGTCAGGTACTGTACTAAGTTTAATTAAAAAAAAAAAATAGGGCACCATTTTTCCTTCCAGTGATACAAATTTAATTTAATCTTCTTAAAACTCTTTTATCTGAAAAATTATTTTCCTCCTGATTGTATACTTTTCTGATGAAGTCTGTCATTTTTAGATCAAAGAGGATATAAATTGTTTATCTTTTCATTCAACAGTAAAAGCAACTCAAGTTTATGAATATGTGGTAGGTTGACCCTGACCAACAGTCAAGCACCCGCACAGCTTCTCACTCACTACCCTCTCCCATGGGACATGGATAAACTAGAAGGAAGGTGAGAAATTTCATGGATTGAGATGTTTAATAAGTGGGGGAAAAAAGCTGTGCATGCAAGCAAAGCAAAATAAGGAATTTATTCACTACTTGCCATCAGCATGCAGATATCCAGCCACTTCCAGGAAAACGTGAATAATGTTTACTTAGGAAGACAAAGATCATAATCACAAATGTCCCTCTTCCTCCTCCTTTCCTTAAACTTTTATTGCTGAGCACTTCGTATGTTATGGAATAACCCTTTGGCCAGTTCTGGTCAGCTGTTCCAGCTATGTCCATTCCCAGCTTCTTGTCTACTCTCAGCAAATCACTAAGGGGGCAGAGAGAGAGCAGAGTGAGCAAAAGAGAGAGCCTTGATGCTGTGCAACCCCTGTTCAGTAATAGCCAAAACACTGGTGTGTTATCAATATTGCTTTAGTCACAAATCCATGCTACTATGAAGAAAATAAACTCCATCCCAGCCAGATTCATCACAAAGTAAGTAGTATTTCTCTTTTTTTTTTTTTTTAAGCAGGGTACACTTCAAAATCCACTAATAGCCAGTTTATCATCACTACTAGTATTAACACACAAGGTTATCAAAGTTCAGATTCCTATTGAAGTAAGTAATAATTGACCAGCTCGTCCAACAAGGTGGTACTAAGCCAGTTAGTAAATCATATTTCCAGTGCCTTTTCAGCATTCCATTAACTGACTATCACCACAACGATATAATAAAAAATACCAGGTCCAAGCCACATGAAGAATGAGGGTTTTTGTGCAGTTCATGATGTGATAATCTTTTGGATTACTAAAAGGTACAGCAGAATCCCTGGAAAAAAACAGTAGTCTTGCTGAGGTTGTTACATTTCCATGGTAATATAAATATGAATTTTTTAAATAATAATAATAATAATAATAATAATAATATAATTTGTTTGTTTATTGTTATTATCTAATAACAATAATAATAATAATTTAAAAACAAATTTCAGAATAGCAAAGTCAAGGAACATTCCAGTGAGCCTAAGAGATATTTTATATAAACTAAAGGAACAGACAGTAAAGAGTTTTGGAGAGGAGACAGTATAATGAATGCACATGTATCATAGTCCATAAATAGAAGGCTGTTGGAAAACTAGAAATTGTCCTTAATCATCAATAAATTTTAGAGATTTTTGTAAGTGACATTTATTGCTTTACGTGGAAGTTCTTTAATTGTCTGATATTACCAGCACCAGTTCTAGGCAACTGAAATAACCCAGGATTATCAGTTAAAAACAAGGAACTGCAATCCAAGCCACTAAGAGAATGTGAGTTTTACTCTAAGGAAGAAACATGTGAAAGAGCACTGAGAGATATCATGCTCGTAGAGTTAAGGAAGGTCAATATCACAGTGAACCTGGAAACTGATATAATATTTGATTTACAATTTTGGAAAATGGAGGAGTAGAATGGAGATGTTGACTTCTCAACCTCACCAAAGCAAGTGCCAGAACAGCTATGGGGACATAGATTACCTAATTTACAGCATTCTGCTCTTGCCATTAAGCTGTTTAACAGCATTATTTCAACTAATGGAAAACCATTAACTTTTTGGAGTGTCATTTAATGTTAGAAGAGCTGATCACTACAGAACAATTGAGTTTCTACAGAATATTTTTTATGGCTCTTAATTAGGAATATGTCCTCAAATAAACTCATAAAACCTATGTCTCTTCTGCTTTAAGTTCCTTAGGTCATAGACTCTTAAAGTGCTAATAAATCTCTGCTAGTTGACATCACCTCCTGACTCTTCAAGTTAAATTTTCCTCCCAAGTTATTATATTGCCTTCTTTGTTTCTGCATTAGAGGGCATCTTGTTACTTTACACATTATCATTGCAAATCCATTGACCTTCACAGTGCTAAAGTTATAGGGTTTCCAATGATCGAATACACTACAGTACAAAATGCACTTTCAAATAAATATTTGAATGTCAGTATGTAGGCTAATATAAATAATAATAATTAAAAAATAGTAATATACTTTTACTGTTTAATTTCAATGAAATTACTGTGCACCTTTTCACTTTCAATAATTACACTTTTTAAGTTGTACTTTAGGGATGTCTTAGGAAGGATCTGCTTCTTTGACCCCTTCCGAAATACATAAAGTATCTAAATTCAGATTTCTTTTGGAAGAATTAGCTAATGAATAGTATATCTGAATTGGAGTGTAACACAAATTTGTAGCTATAATTTTCCCAAGGAAGAATGTCCTCTCTCTACCTCATTTGATCCCATTTATCTCAAGAGTTAGAAACATGATAATATTAAGGTAGAACAGAATGAAGAGCAGCATTTTAGGAAAACTAGAGAAGCATTTAAGAATAGATTCATTCAGTAGATGCTCTAAATAAATATACATATGTTCAATACATAATCAAGGTTTTAAAAAATCAATTGTAGAGACACAATAAAAAAATAAAAAAGCAGGGTATTATAGAATAAATTATCCCTATAGCATCTTTGAAGTAACTTTCAGGCTATCATCAAATATGTCAGTTTTATGCTATTTAGGTGTTGACAGTAGAAATGACGAATAGAATTGCTTTTCTTGTAAGAAAATCCTGTCAGAGCTCAGAGGAACAAAATAAGGTAACCTTCCCAGGGATGGGATCTGCATGGCATGCTGCATGCTTATTGGAGGTCCATTTGATGCTGTATGACTTAGGGTTCCCAGCATCTGAAGGGAAGTAGTATTATCCATATTATCCTTTCTTTCTTTCTTTATAGTGTCGGCTCTAGTGAATTACATTTTAAATAATACTTTAGTCTGAGTGCCTTTCTTGCTGGGATCATAATGAACCAGCATCTCTGGTACAAAACGCATGCCTGAAGAATAGTATAAGATTAGCAGCATGGCCAGGTATGATATCAGGAATCCAGTCATATGGTCAGCCTCAGGAAAAATGTCAGGAAGGAATGGGAATTATGCACGCCCTCTGCTACATACTGAGACTTATGGATGTTCTTGAAAGAAAAAGAAGAGTTTATGACAGAGTGGGATGGAAGACACATTACAGATCTAGCACTGAGCTAAGGAATTGCAAGCATAGGGGAGATGTTTACCCTTCTCCTGCCCCGGTTTGTGGACCACTGTTCTGACAGCTGATTGAAAGTGACAACATGGAGGGGAGAAGGGGGGTAAGAAGACAGTGCTGTCCTGGCAGCAGATGAGGATAACCAAATTTATTGGACTATTTGGGTAAGGTGGCCAGGCAACTCTTTGTCACAACAGCAACAACATCATGTCCTAGTAGAAAATGGTCCTTAGTGAACCTAACTGACCCTGTCAAGCAGAAGTCATAAAGTAGTAGCCTTGAATGACTATTCTTGCAGTAACTGGAAGAGACATGACTCATTCTAGTGGAAGGGAACCTCAGTTTGAATAGAGGGTGTTGGAACCCCTACCTTTTGCTATTGCTCCTATTACACCTGCCATACTTGGGATTGACTTTTTTTGATCACTGTAGAGTGATGGATATGGAAGGAAGGCTTCAGGTCTATGGAATGGGCAGTGTGGTTTGAGCAGATGAAATCTCAGAAGAGAACTAGAGCATTCCCCAGGGCTCTACTGACTCTAACATTGTGGGATGTGCTCAGATATACCTTGCAGATATATCTGGCATTACTTTGGCAACACAAGTAATTTGCTGAGAACAGTGTTGAAGTGACCAAGGGGCCAGTGATGAAGTCCAAAGATTAACTGATTTTCTGGAGAAATGAGGGATGATCTCAAAAATGCATACACCATACAACAGTCCTGTTTGACCTGAAAGGAAGCCTGCTGTAGGGCAGTGGATTAAAATAGACTTTAAAGCTTTGAATGAGGTCCTACAGTCCCAGATATTTTACAGCTCTTGTATGAGCTAGAAGTCAAAGAATATACTTGGTATGCTACAGGTGATATTGCAAATGGTTTCTTTTCAATCTTTCTGGCTGAAGAATTCATACCCCAATTTGCCTTCACATGAAATGGTGCACAATACACATGGAACCAGATGCCACAGGGTGAAGCACAGACCTACCATCTGCCATGGCATCATCCATCAAACTTTAACACAACAGATCTAAAGAGAATTTTCCAAAACATTGATGATGTATAGACTGCAGGAGCAACTCCAGGAGAAGTATTAAGTAAAGGGTAAGTGGTAATAATTACCTTTCTGAATACCGGATTTGCCATTAAGTGCTTCAAGTAAAAGGGCACACTTGAGAAATACAGTTTTTAGGTGTGCAATGGCAAGATGAGTAGAGCCATACACGAGCTGACCAAAATGTTTGGATAAGTGCTATGGACTCCTAGCACAGTTAACAGGAAACATAATCTTCTTGGGCTTCACTGGATTTTGGCTTATGCACATTGCTGGTTACAGTAAATTGATTAAACCCTTATTTAAAGTAATTTTAAGTGGGAAGAGGAACAACACCAAGCTTTTGACTAGATCAAACAGTATTAAAACTAGTAAGAAACCAGGAGCAGTGGAAGAAAACAAGTAAGAAGCATGGAGGTGTGGCAGAAAGAAAACATTATGCACAAGGCTCCAAATTCCTGTGCTGCCTTTGGCCTCATCAAAACTGTTCTGGTACAATGGGGATTCCACAGACATCTCAAATGGCATTAGAAACCTGTGTGTGGGCTACAGAATCAAGCCCTATTGGTCATCATGAGAGCTATGCCTAGCTGACATGTAATGAAGTTTATGTGTCTTAATCTTAAAGTAACTATCTTTCTCCATTTTTTATTCAGTTGTTCCCACATGTATATGTAGTACCATTTTAGATCTCCTAGGACAACCTGCTTGAAAACTAGTCGCTGCTCCAGAAGTATGTGATTTTCCTACAGATCTTATGCCATAATTGCAAAGCCAACACAGACTTCTCAGATGCCAAAGGGAGTCTCGTAGGATACTAGATGCACATGTTTTCACACTGATACTCTTGAGGTCTATAATGTAAATGTTAGCATCTGAAATGCTCGCTTTAAGTTGTTGGGGTTTTTTTATACTCAGCGGGGAGAAAAAAAACCAAACAACAAACAAGCATTCCAAGCGCATAAGTCATCTCATCCTAAAGCTGATATTTAAAAAGAATAGCACTCTGTTCAATCAAATGAAGTGTCTGCTTCTCTCTACTGTCTATGTAGGAAGACCAGGGCATTCAAATACAGACATAATATTTGAAAACATTTAAATCAAGTGAGATTAATTTCTCAGTGATTCCCAAAGTTGATATATCCACTTCAGGCTTTCTCATTATTGCATGAAGAAAAAAAACAAACTGATAGAGTGAGATTCATCACATCCAGTTTAAATACCTATTTTAGACTAAAATGTATTGTACCCAGCAAGTCCCCTCCTCAGTTTGGCATAAGGTATTCCCAAATGTAGGTAAGAGAAGTCATACTTTGGGGCTGGGTGCAGGCCTAATTGTGAGACACTGAAGCCTCTGGAAATGCCTTGGAATTTATTTCTGATGTCCATGAAATACATAAGGAGAGCAGTTCTGAGTTCAGTGCCTGTACCCCTGGCTACATTAAAGGATTCCTTGATCTCCAGGATCTTAGACTTCCCTTCTGCTCCTCAGGAATCCCTGTGCTTTGGGGCAGTCAGACACTTGGTTTACTCCTCCTGCACCCTCACTTCATAAATGAGTTTTCTATTCCTTTTTTTCCCCAATCCAAACATCTTAAAATATTTTTAGACTGATTTAGTAGGCTGTGGGATACTGAGTTGCATGCAAGACAGGGATGAGATCTTGGATTTCATTATAAGTGTTAGTTGTGTGGGAGAGGGGTTTTTTTGAGGGGGTGTTGGTTTTGTTTTTATTTTTCCCTGTGGCTTATATTGAAGTTATATTAAATTCATTTTTGTGAAATCTTCAAACTTAGGTCCACCGAGAGAGCTGTTATTATTTGGATTCATCTTGTGCTTTCAATTTTTAATAAAACATTTTTTTACAACTAATTCAGCTTTGGAATGTGAAGTTTGTCCCATTCCATCTCTGAGGAGAAAAAAAAGCCCTGCTTTAACCTCATAAAATTAGTAAGATTATGAAATATGAAGCAAATAAACCATTTTAATCATTTGATCAGAAGAGTAAGGAGAAAAAAGTCTTCCCTTTTTGACTCTAAGCTGTAAAAGCTAAATGGTGAAAAATCATAAAAGGAGAGTTAAGAGACCAGTGGAGAGGCCAAAGTAAGCTGAGAGGTAACATATGAGAAAAATCAATCAATCCAAAAAGCCTAAGAATATTGTTTTATACTTTTTCCTACTTCTCTTGTGTTCGTGGGAGCAACTCTGAACTTTCACTTTTCTCCTAATCCTTGAAGACTGCAAGTTGTATATGCTGAAGAACATCTATGTCTAAACTTGAAGTGGAGGTGTGAGATAACATGAAAATTTGTGGCAAACATTACTGGAGGAATATAAATTCGCTGTCTAGTTTAAAGCTAAGTACCATCTTTCCTCTGCCCTTTATGTCTAGCATTATTTTGAATACCTCAAGTGAAGTCCTGTCCTAGTCAAATAAATGATAAATCTCCTGTTGACTTTAATCAGGTCAGAATTTCAGTTATATAATCTTTCCTACTAGAAATTGGACAGGATGCCCATTATCTCTTCCCCCTAAACAGTTTTTTTTTCAGAGTATTCTCTAAGGGTGCTCTACATCCTCTAAGAATACTAAGAGTTTTAATAACAAATGATCTAATTTATGTTTCAAGGGTGATGTCAAACTGTACAGTCTCACAGCTGCAAATATTGAAGACAAAATAAAGCCTTTACTTTGAACACTTACTTTAATATTCAAAAGCGCGAAAACGTTCTCTTTGCCTCCCATCACTTCCTCCTTTGCATCCTTTTTTTTATTCAAAGCTTCTAAGCATGGCACATGAGAGAAAATATAAAAATTTTTGATTCTTTTAAAGAAAAAAATTGAAAACAAAAATGCAAAGATGTCCATTTACACATCCTGAGAAAAAATGACCATAGTTGTATTGATTATGACCCACTATGAGAAAAATTGATCCCTTTACAGGAAATATGACAGCAATTTAGAAAGATGAAATCATTAAGTCTATGTAAGTGAACAGCAATGGATCTATGATATTTGGCCTCAGCTGGTAAAAATATCAAATTGTTTCAATGAATCTACAGAAAGATCTGGTCTTCAAGATATAAATCAAACTAAACAGAGTTATTCTTGTACCCATAGTGGTGAATGATTCTCATTATTCCTTTTAAGTGGAATCTGCTTTGACAGACCAAGCCTAGCTGAGGGCTTGCTCACCTGCCTAAAACCTTAAATGGTACAGGCCCCAGATCAAAAAAGCTTCATTTAAACCTTGCACTCTTACTCTTTTGACCCATGCAAGTATACTGAAACTCTTTTAATCCTTTTCTGAAGAACATGTATATCATGAGACTTTATTTTTGCCTGCATTTAACTTGAGAAATTTTATTCCCCTTTTTTCCAACTATAAATTCACTGGAATTACCCTTTTCCACTATTTTTTCAGAAATTTCTATTTCTACTACACAGTAGTACTACAAACAGATGGAGTGCAACAGATAAGTACTTCTTCGTACACTCAAAACCTCATAATGAACAACAATATACATATTACATGCAAAACTAAGAATTTATTGTTAGTGTAATATAAATCTAAACAGTCTAAAGAATTACTGTTAGTTTAAATCTAATTGTTGCAGAGGAAAATAAAACAATACTGAAAAAATGTTGTAATAATAATAGTTAAAATGGTTATGCACACACTTTCTAGTATGTACAACCTGGTGTTATGCTCCACACTTCGTTATTTCCGTGTCCCAATTCTGAAGCCCCACTTTTCCTCATGAAGAAATAGGGATGGTTACAACAAGCCATCAGTGTCCAGAGACTTCACCGGGAGGAAATAGATTTTCTAAAAAGTAGCTGTCTAAATATGAGATTACTGTCCTTATATTAAATGGAGATCAACTGGTACTTTCAGAACAAGTTTCTTATGAAAAAAACATGTTTCTTCATCTTTCATTCAGGTATTCAACTATGATATATTGCTGTCTGGAGCTGACAATTTCTCTCAACTAAATAGAGAACCTAAAGTAGTCATATCAGACTTGGATGTCTAAGTTTAAAATTCATTTGCCTACGTTCCATTTTATGCACACTTAGGTATTAGAGACTCCTGTAGGGTCTCACAGTTGTGTTATGGCACCTTGCAGAGTGTTCTTCTGGAGGAGAGACAGGATACCCCAGTGACACTCAAGCAGAGTTCCATCTGACACCCTAAAGAAAAGAGCAATTGAATCTCACCAAGTATGGCTACATCATAAGAGGCAGATATATTAAAAAATACTTGAGTTCCTTTAAGTAAGATCTTACTCTTGTAGATTTTACTGTGGTCTTACTGATGCAGGAACTGATGTTCATAGAATAATTAAGATTGGAAGGGACGTCAGAAGGCATCAAAGCAGGTCAAGCTCTGAACAGGTTGTGCAGGGCTTTGTCCAATAAAGTCTTCAGAAACTCCAGCAATGGAGACAGGCAATTTCTCTGGACAGCCTGTTGCACTGCCTGGCTTTTCCTTTCCTTATACCCAGTCTGAACCTCTCTTCTTTCGATTTATACCTAATGTCTCTCATTCTCCTGCTATGCATGCACTAGCTCCATCTCCTTGCTAACCACCCCATAAGCACCCTAGGGCTGCTGTTAGATCCTCCCACAAGCCATCTCTTCTCCAGTCTGAACAAGGCTCCAGTCCCTCAGCCTTTCTTCACAGACCAAGTGCTCCAGCCCTGACCATCCTGGTGACTTTGCCCTATACTAGCCTATGTCATTGCCAGGGCCAGGGTAAAGGTGGGTGTCTTCCTTCCTAAAGGCAGGACTCTGCATTTGTTCCTACTGCATTTCATGAGGTCCCAGCTGATACTCTTCTCCAGTCAGAGTACCTCTGAACGGTATCACTGCCTTCTGGCATATCAACTTGACCCCCCAGTTTGGTGTCATCTGAGAACCTGATGAGAGCAAACTGTATCATGTCCTCCAAGTCATTCATAAAGATGTTAAACAGGACTTGAAAGAAATCCAGAGTGTCTGTGTGTGTATGCATTATATGTGTGCATTTTCAGGACCTATCTATTTAATAAATTATACTCACACCCATTGGAAACTGGAAATAAGATTACATTATGTTGGCTTTTTTATTAACTTGCACCAACTGCATTTTCATCATCTAAGCTTGCCATAGTTAATGCTCTGTTAGGTACTTGAGTTTCTAGTTCCATTAACATAAAGAATTCCCAGAGGTATACAATTGCTATTAACCTCCTCTGCATATTTCTATTTCTTTCTCCAGTTGTCTCACTGACTTCCGTAATAGAAAGCTCACAATGAAGGAGGTTTAAGAGGATACCTTTAATGGTCTAGGGTGGTGTTTATGTCTGCAAGCTACAGCTAGCCACTGCCTTACCACCCTGACACAGCAGAAGAAAGAATTCTTGCATTTTTCACTTCTAAACAGATTTCAGTATGTTAAGTATAGAAAATTTAAGCTGTATTAGATCAAAAACATTTCAGTTATATTCTCTAGCACAAAAGTAATTAAAATCATTTTTGAATGTGTAATAAAAAGGAAAGGAAGTCTATATATTGACTCCAGTGACTGTATTCTCCTCAACACTGAATAGAGATTAATTTGAAAATATTGTAACATCACAAAAAAACCACCATGTCATTTTCACTATTTCCAAGGTGCTTCTCCAAACTTATACAGTTGAACTATGTTATATTTTGCATCTTATTGTAAAAAAAACCCAACAAAACAACAACCAACAAACCCACTTATGTTTATCTTGGAAAACAGAGTTCTATGTACAAAAGACAAGCATGAATTTCTATGTATTTTTACTCTTTTTGCTTCATTTAATTCAGCTTTGCACTCTTTACTTGTGTCTAACTGCCAAGAAGTAAATGAATAATTATACAGAGGTATAAGTCTTTGGGATCAGTTCAGGTTCAGATGCAGCTATCTAAGTTTAAGTTTGTGGTCCTTTCCTCTTCCTTCTGTCCATTTTCTATTTCCAAAACCTGTGAGATTTTTGGGGGGACAGGAAGGCTGTTTGATTTGTTTTTCCTCCATTGATATCAAGGCTTTACAGGCTGAAGTTAAAAAATATCGATACTGTCATGCAGGGAAGGAGAAATGAAGGAGACAGAAGAGATGGAAGAAGAACATCTATTTCTATGTGATTGTTTTGGAAAGAGAACAGATTCCTCCTAGAGTCCCTTTACAGAAAAAAAAAATTCATTTTAAGGTATATTTGAAGAAACTATACAGGATGTAGACAGATCTGCAGCTACAATGCAATAACATTTTCCCAGGACCAGAAGATAGTGAGGTTTCTCAGCTCATGATTAGTCACAGGAAATCAAAGTTGTCTGACGTGGATAGACATGAGATGAATCACTGAAGGGAGTATGGGCGGCCCCAAATTTACACATTTCCATGTAAACAGCTGTATTTGGTTATATAAATCTCATCCATATGGCATGCTTACTTTTGTTTCATTTTCCATTGGGATCATTTTAGATTACAGTAGCTGTTTAAACAGTTGAGATGCATTGGCTTAATGGGCACTTTGGGGAAAATACTGAAAGTAGATAAACGCATTAGACAGCAGGAGTCTAAGCACAGATAAGGAAAGGCCTAAGCTAGGGAGCAGAGAGGGTTAGAAAATGGCGAGAGGGAGAGGGGAGTCAGAAATACAAAACTGTCATATTGAAGAACATGCTGTATGTTTTCAGATTTCTTGGACTGAAGAGCAAAGCCAGGCCTGCAAAATGCTACCTTGTATTTTAAAGCAGGTGACTTAAAATACTGAGAAGACCTCTTCTGGGACAGGGAAACCCTGGAACATGCATGTTATAGATGTCATCATATGTAGTCATCTAGTTATGTAGTCAACCCATGCCTAGGTTATTGTCTTCCTCCAAAAAACAGTCAGGCTCTTAAGTGCTATTAAACTAATCAATAGAGGTCTGGGTAAAAACATAGATTTACAGAGACAAGGTGGTGACAAACTAGTAACTTTACCATGTACATAAAAGTTTAAGACTGAATCACATAAGATTCTGCAGTTCTGCATTCTCATGGTGCTGAGAAAAATTTTGGGGAATAGCAAACATTAAGAAATCCTCAATGATACCAATTAAGTGAATGGTGTAAACTGCCACAGAACCTGCACTGTGAGCATGCTGGTAGTCTCCAATTCCATTTTAGGTTTACTGACATTCCCTGGACCCAGAAAATACTTCACTATTTTGCCCCAATTTGCCTTTTGCTTCCAATTCTATCTAAACAATATTGGATGTGCCTTCCTTCTCAAGAAGTGTGTCTGATCCATCTTGCTGCCTTTATAAATTGTCTTTCCCATGAGGCTTCAGGAAAAAAGAAAAAAAGTTTTATAACTGTAGCCATAGCCAAATAAAATCATAATAGGTGACAGCATCTTTTTCTTGGCAGATGAGAGACAGTGCTTACATGCACTAGAAGATTCACGCAAATGTCGACTGAACTGTGTGCTGAGGATGACTCTAGCTTCAATATGTGGTTTTATTATACCTCATAGTCTTACCAGATATCTCTACCTATTTCTTCTGTCACCTGACAGTTATGGAATAACCCTGAGAAACATACTGATATTGGGAAAAAGAATAACCTCTCTGTGGGACAATCTGTGGTATATCATTTTGAATATTAGACATGCAAGAGTTAATAATCCAAAACTAAGTGAATCATCTTAGGCTTTCTTCATACCCTGTGTTGGGAAAGAAGCACTTTTAGAAGTTGATTCAGTTAACAGATGTTAAGAGTGGGGCCACCTCTTCCAGCCACTCTGGCCCAGGAACTGTCCTGCACGGTCGCTGGAGCCCAGCCCCGTGCCTGGGGACCCGGGTCTCTGCCCAGGCTGAGGGAGGTGGCTGCTGCTGTCCCGTTTGCAGGTTCAACCAGCAGCAAAGCTGAACAGATATTCCAGAGAGACACACACAGACACACACACACACAGAGGACACCACACAGCTGGTCACACAGCAGGCCACGGAGAAGGCGCTGCCTTCGGCAGCACCCACGCACAGGACTGACGCCAGACCCGGGCCCAGCAGGCCACGTCCCCTCCTCCCCTCGGGCCGGCGGAGGCAGAAGGTCACTGCTGCGGCGCACACTCCGCGCTCGCCGGGTTCACGAGCACACGCACCTTCACGGATCCCCCCGGCACCATCACGGCCCCTCTGCCCGCCCGGCATCCCTGTCCGGATCCCCCCCCTCACCTACCCCCATACCCCCCCAACTCACCAGCTGGTCCAGCTGGGTGCTCGCTGCGAACACGCAGCACTCACACGCTCGTCCCACAGGCACCCCACGCTCGCCGTCCCCCCAGATACCGGCACAGACCCTCTGCCCGCCTGGTACCCCTTCCCAAACCCCGGTGCCTACTCGCTGGCTGGTCCAGCTGGGAGTTTGCCAGTGTATACACACACCCCTGCCATGCACACCCAGTCTGGGGGAGACACAGAGGCTTGCCCCCATCAGGCGGCACCAGGCACACAGGCTGTGAACTCTGGTCCTGCTCCAGCTGCTGTTGCTGAACCACTCACTCGCCTCACTCATCCCCGTCCCCCCAGTAGCTGGTTTTGGGAGCACACCTTGTTCCTGCCTCAGTAGCTGACATCCAATACCTCCACTGGCTCCAGTAGCTGATGCTGAGACCCAGCTGGCTCCAGTAGCTGACACAACAGGCCAGGGATGCCCACACCCCGAGTCTGACTCCAGCAGCTGGCACCCAGTCCCCTCACGCTGGTCTCACCAGCAGCTGGCACTGAGACCTGCAGCACTCACACATACATGGGATAGAGAGTGAGATTACAGATTTCATACAGAAAATTAAATTTAATTTAGAAGTTTAATACAGAAAAAGATTTAATAAGGTATGAGAAGACAGGACAGACTGTGATGATCAGGTGCAGGTCTCAGCCAGACAAGCATACTGACCAGCTCTGATTAACAAGCCATCAGCCCTAGTTTATACCCTTTTCTGTCTATTCCTCCTTTGTTCCTCCCTGCTTCCCTTTCCCCTGCATGTCATCTCCTCAGTTTTCACACTCCCAACAGCCCCCTCCAACATGCTGGACCTTCAGGTTTGCATCTTTATCAGTTGCAAAGTCCCTGTTTGCCTGCAGTTTCCTGATAACCTATCAACTAGTGTGACTGACCAGGTTTGTTTCTGGTTGCTGTCTTTATTAATGTTAACTGGACAGGTTTTATGACCATCTGGTCTCTCCCTCCCTTTCTTTATTCTTCCAACTGAAAAAATAAACATTTTCACACCCTGCATACTCTTGATGCTGCTGATGAGGTTTGTTCTTATTATGACCTTCCTTATCATTTCTTGGTCAGGTCTGTCTCTGCATGTTCTGGTTTATGGCTCCTTTGACCAGGTACCCTTAGAGGTGCAGACACTCTCCTTTTACGCACCCTTACAGATTCATTTGATTTAAGACATTTTACACAGGATATGATAAATTGCTCTTTAATCACATATATTCTTGAGAGGGCTATCTGAAGTAATAGCTGAGTGCTCTGAAGACAGTAATGGACATGGAGTGTGCTGCAGACCTTCCCCAGATTGGTAGGAGTGACGGTATAAGGAGTGCCTGTGTCCTGTCACAGAGCAGTCCTGGTGCTAAGTACATCAATAAAAGAGTGTGAAAAGCCAGTCCAAACACTGGAGCCCTATGCCGTTAGCTCACTCACTGCCTCTGTTCTGCACTGCTCCAAATATCTCTCTCTAGGACAAATTTATTATAGAAGGGGATAGCTGTAAGTAGTGTGATTATGAGCCAGTCTGTTCTACTTCATCTTGGAGACAGGTGTTGGTCTTTGTCTCTCTTTCATCTAGCGCAAGAGCTGTAATTACTATGTCCAGCTAAATAATGCTTTTTCCTGGGCTAAAACTGTTTATGGAAGGTGAAAAGCTGGGTATAGAGAAGGTCAGTGCAGTTGCCTACCGAAAATGATAAGAGAGAAATCAGTAGAGAACTACATGAAGAGAGGGGGGTTGCCCTCCAATGTGGCAAAGGCAGGATGATGGGAATTCTCCAGATTCAGAAATATCCCAGGATGTCAAAATAGGTCTTGAAATAGTTCTGTTAAGACTCAAAAAGCCTGTATCTGGGGCTTTCTTGTAAAGAAAGAAGAGATAAGACTGCAAATTGTGTACTTTTCAAGAAAATCTGAGCAAGATCTTATTGACAGAATAGGTCTGTGTCAGATATCTTTCTCCAATTTCCATACCTCACTCTCACAGAGACAATACTTGTGTGTTTTGCTCACCATTTAAGCAGAAGAGCTTTCCCAGTAACTGGTATTAATGATGTGAAATATTGAGCTGTCTGTCTGCTGGAGTATTGACCCTGGAAAAATTATTTTGGGATGTTGATTGAAATACAGATCATGTACTGAACACCATAACCTTATGAGGCTTTCCTAGAGATACTCAACTTTAACAGGTTTTTAGTTCTACATGATAGGGGCTACTCCCTTTTATACATACCATGTCCCATTATTTCATAGGCTTTGTATTGTTTCTGAGTGATGAGATTCAGGGAATAAATCAATGTCTTAGGACTTTAAGCCAAATGAAGCTGCAACAGCTATGATGATTGAGTCATTTGTGGACTATTGGTGCAAATTTTGTGTGAAAGAGAAAAAGACAAGTCATCTTACTTGATTTATGATCTTTACATCGTAAGTGTTTATATCTGTGGTTATTATACTAAATTGTCTTCATAGACAAATAGGCACCTTTTGGATGTAATTTATCTGAGCTTTTTTAGAAAACCTTCAAAATGAGATAAATTTCTGCCTAGAATTAAAGTACATTTATTTCTCTTCCTTGACTAAAAGGGAACACTAGGGTAACCAGTTTAGGTGTAAGCAAGTGAGTCTCCTGCTTGGATATTAAGGTATGGAAAGCAGTACAAAGAACATGGAGGGGAAAAAACAAACAAACAAACAAAAAAACCCACACCAAAACCTAGCACACAAGGAGATGCTTCTTGAGAATTTATATTTGTATAAAAAGTTATTCTTCATTCAGCCTATCCATCACCTCCCTGATATTGTAAACTCTTATTGTATTTCTACAAGTCACAGTGGTTTTGGTGTATTCATATAAAACATCTATTTCATCCTCGTGATTATTTTAACTGCCTTTACATTTTTCCTAACTCCTTTGTTTTCTTCTGGAAATGCAAAGATCAGAAGGTGTGAGCATACCAAAGTTTTATACAGAGGCAAAATTACTCTCTCTGTCTTATTCTTAATATATGATATAAATCCATATATCTAATGTAAGATCTTAATTTTTTTCAGGTTCCTAATAAGTCATTGGAGAGTGAGAGGTTCATCTGAATGGCTGTTCAGGATACACTAAAATGATCCATTGATCAGTATCAATGATCTTCTACTCCTGTATAAGAAATATTAGTGTATTATTACAATGTAATACAGTATACATTGCAGAGATTATATTAGATAGAAATTTAAATTAAGTGCTCAGTCTAATTATTTAAGGCATCAACAAAACAATATTGCATTAATAATTCATAAGTAGTGCTTCAGTTTGCCTGATTGAAAATAATTATGCTTCTAGAAACATCTGATTACTTATAGTTCACAGAATATGCTTCCATAATGGTAAATGATACCTTATTACAAAATTTTTCAATTGTTTGAATGTTTAAGTTCTTAAAACATTATATTTCAATAAAATAAAATAAACATTTCAAACCTTTGAACTTTTCTATTGGCAATGTCAAAGTACTCGCTTAAATATATATTCTAATTGTCACAGTATGTGAAACTATTCTACTTAAGTACAAGATAGGTCTATGATGGATAAGCATAATAAGTGTCAAGTTTTAGCAGAAGCATATGAGTTTTAACTAAACTTGCATTTTATGTGCTTATTTATTATTAGACCTTACACTACTGAAATGAACTATGCATGGGATAGGTGGCTCACTTAAATGACCCAACAAAAAACAAACTAGCTCTCCTAAAATAAATTAGACTCTGGACCTTACATACATACAAAATTATTTAAGTTATCGAGATACAAGTCCTGCAAAATGCAAAAGATTGACTACTATACTCTGTCAGAAAAGAAAATGTACTGAGACTTAGAAAATCTTTTCTGTGTTCAGTGTATCTAAGTTGTAAATGAAACACTTTCTTATTATCTCTTGACCCGTAGGGTCATTAAAACAGTGAAACTTGTTGCCTTCCTAGCAACAGCCTTCAAAAAGCTTAAAACCATGTTCACAGAAGTGCGGGAAAGATTCAGCAAAGGAATTTATTCTTTAAGATTTTCATATAATACGATATACAATTAATAAGATAAAGAAGAGATCACATCAATATCATATTTTCTGCGTGTGGACATTGATAGCTTCTCAGTGAAGAAACAGTGGTTCCTATTTATTTCACTGGATTTTTAACATTTAACTTAGGATGCCTAAGTTGCATGGGAATTTGCCCCAAGCTCCCCCTTTTGTTGATGGTAAAGTAAAAGCCTTTCCAAAAGGTAAATAAGCTAGCTGAATATCCCAGTAGTCCACTCAAAATGCCTGTCTTTTTCCAGTGAATATACAGGGATGCTACCACTGTGTTTATATTACTGGGGGGGGGACCCCAAGAACCAGGGCTCTGAGATCAAATATTTGTTAGATTTAGGGCAGACTTTGCTTAAAGCCTTTCAGAGATTTGTCTTGCAGAGAGTATAGCACAAAAAGCAGGTAAGCTCACATCTGAATCGCATGGATAGTCAGACGTCCAATGCAAGATGGTAAAGATGTACCCAAAAATTGCATCTATACTAGTAAATAAGATAGAATTGTACATGGTCTGTTTTCTAGTGTTGGTGACAAATGATGTGACAGCTTGTGCTCATGCTTCTGAATTTTCTTCTCCCCCAAAACAGGATGTTATCTGCCCTTTGACCATGCTTTCTGTGAGCAGTGCTCAGGCATTGGACAGTGGAAGTCTGTCTGTCACAGAAGTCTGTCATAGAAGAGAAAGAAGCTGGCAACCATGTGGACAGTGAAACTGCATGGTTGACTGCAGAAATGTGCCTGACTTCACATCCTGGTCCTTTTTAACTTAGAGAAGTAGTCTAAGGTGGAAGCATTAGTACAAAACTCCAAACTGTATGTATTTAAGTTTAAAGGACCACACGTGGATGAGGCATCCAAGCTCCCCTTAGTAGTCTCAATGTAGCCTGGGGACCTGATCAGAGCTGTGTATGTTAGGGCAAGCTGAATAGCTCTCTACTGCAGTGATAATACTTACTTGGTCTCCATTGACTGCAGCTGGAGCTTAGATGCCTTTCTAATATGTTGACATGCCTAATTCTGTGTCTCCAAAGATGGTTAATCTGCTTTGGAAACCAAACATGAGGCCAGTTCCAGGCCAATTGGAATGGACTGGCTTATGTCTTTTCCAGTTGGAGTAAATCACTTGGAGAGTGCTTGATGCATCTATGTTACATACTAGCCAGTTCAAGTATTTTTTATTGTGTGTAATGGTATAGAGTCCTTCAGCATTTTCATAACAACACTGCTCTACAGCAAGCAAATAGCACGTAGCATTTTGGAGGCCTACTGGGATAATTTTGGGATATATCCTAGATAATGAGAATAAAACTTGTTCCAGTGCATTTAAATACTGAAATGGATGCTGAAACAAATAATCTGTCCAATTCTGTCCCCATTTCTCAGTGGCAGGAGCCAGCTGGCAAATTTCCAAACAGAAGTTAACTGGCATTCGTGCAGTGAAAATAATCAGGTATCTCAAATGAAGTAGGGAGTGAGATAAATGGATAGCGTAAACACACTGATCTTCAGGTAAGGGCCCAAAGTTACTTAGATAGGATGAATCTGGAAAAAAGTGTCTGAGCATAATACATATATATTATGAACAAAACATATATGTATATGTAAAAAAATTACAAATACTTGATTGACAAATAAGGAGTGCCATATAGATATCTTTCTGTTCTTCATTTCTAGGGACAAGCAAAAACTAAGACAAGTGATATGCAAATAAAAGGAGCTTGAGTTGCTTGTTTCTGCCCCCACATGGAGGCATTTAGTATTTTATTAGTAGAGATTATTGTAAAACATGAGCTTTGTTTTTGGTTTCTCCATATGTGAGCAGAAAGAAAACAGAATGAGTAACAATGGAGCTCTTTGCAGTGGCACCTGTCAATTCTTTTCTGTCACAATTTATCCTCAGCTGCATCTTTAATATACCTTGAAGATACCTTTGTACTTCTTTTTTTTTTTGTACAGAAAGGACTTAAGGGATTCAGAGATTTTGCTCCCAAATTTTCTAAAATTAATTTCAATTTAGTGCAGTATAATTATATCAAATGATTTCTACACCATACTGAAACCATTTGAATCAAATTGCATTTTACAACATTGGAAAATTATTCATAATACTGTTATGAAAAGAAGCTCTTACTCATCTGTGCTGTAATTTGATTTCTTTATTCTTCCATATCTGTAGATGAAAAATGTGTCCTGTATTTATGTCTTCAATAAGCCTTTAAAGAAAAACTTCACTCTGGTGTCAGTAAGCCATAATTTCAATAAATTATATGTAGACATGTGCACATTACCAGTTTCTGAACTCCAAAATGTTCCCAGAAAGGATCTCACACTCTTTAATTTTTCTCAAGAATTACAGAAGTACATTTCCTTTTCAATAGCTATTGCAACCTACAATATTGCCATAACACCCCACCCCCCCCCAATAATTTTCCAACAGCATATTCCCTTTCCTCCCAAAAAGTAGAATAATCTAAATCAAAATTGTTTGGAGAAAGACATCATCTTCATGCAAATTTTAGCCAGGATTTTTTGAGTCAAGAAATTAATTTCACTACTAAAATTGAAAATCTGATGATGTGGAAGAAGAATTTTAAAAGTAAACATAACTTAGGTGCTTAGATATCTTCCAAGACCATTGCCAAGGTGGAACGTAGGTACCTGAAACTCAGTCTAGAGTGCTGTCAAAGTAAGGTTGATTTGATACTTAGACCTGAGAGCTGGGAAATTTTTTTCTTATATAGCTATAATACTTCATGTGTCCTGCAGAAGTATTGTTTCTCCTGTGGAAATATCAAAAGTAAAAGCTGAGAAAGAGAGAATGAAAAGAACCCACATAACAGTGGAACACCCATAACAGTATAAAGCCTTATAAAATATAGCAGCTGACCAGTTCAGGGTAGGGAAATAGTGGGGGAAAAAAAATTGAGTATGGTAAATCGATGATCCTTGTGGGTCCCTTCCAGCTCAGGATATTCTATTCTATTCTATTGTGACTGTTACTGCTGATTACTCTTCTAATTATTTTTTTTTTTTTTTTTTTTTTTTGGACTACTATAAATCCAGTTTCTGGGTGAACAAGTTTTTTACATTTTTTCCTAAATGTCATTTCCATGACAATGTTTCCCTTCATTATGAAGGATTCCTAGGTTAAACTGATTAGAAAAAGCAAAAGCAATAATCTTTGGGTTCAGATCTGGATTTCAAAACATGCTGACCAGTTCAGGTCTACTTCCATTATGTTTTTACATGTGACTTCTGATAGGCCTGTAGTTTCGAGGGCCTCTATTCCTTTGTTCATTTATCTGTGATGCTTAGGGATATTTGGGATTACAGGATGGGCAGAAGTAACCTAGAACCTCTGAGAGATATGCGGTCTTTTTGAATGACAGACACAAACTAAACAGTTTGCTCTAGGCCATCTCAGATATTTACTAGATACCTATGTATTGAGCCTCAAATGCACTCTGAAGGAAATATGTTTTGAACTTGACGTTCAGAATACTAAATTTCAGAATTTTCTCCTTTTTTTTTCACAATTGGAGATTTTGTAAGGCATGTAAAACTCCAACTAGAGAAGCTGCAGTGAGACATTTAAGCCTTATTCCTGAAAAAATGGATCTTATAACTATTTTCAGACACATCTGGAAAGCAAAATGGTTTCCTGAAAATCTCTAAAGAAGAACTGTAACAATGTTTAGAGCTGTCATTTGCTATGTGGTTTTCTTTCTGTTACCAACAATAGTGTTTTAGAAGCTGTAGTGAAAATTGGCTTGCTCCTTTTCTAAAAATTAAAACTTTTATGAGACTATTAAAAGAACTTTTAAAAAGTAAGTTAATAATGAAACATGATTATGAAGTGTAAATAACGGAACAGTGTCATAAATGTTAGCTTCTACATCGATCCCACCCATTTATAGCTTGCTCCCCATCCAAGACATCAAGATGTATTTCAGTTGTGGCCAATATTAAATAAAATTTTACCTTTCTTAATTATCCTCTTTACTTCAGAATTCAGTTTATTGCCTATATTTCAAGCATATGCAGAAAATTAGCAAAGCCTTTAAAAAATAGTTTATTTCACTTTAGAGCACCGTGAATTTTGCTGTGAACTGCCTATGTGTGTCTTTTTCAAGTGAAAAAGTAAATAAAGTTTACTAGATAATGAAAAGATATTATTTTAGCATTTGGTTGTGTGCATGTCTTTTCTGTGTTGCATCCTATCTCCATATTGGTGTAGATTTTTTCTGTTAGTGTACTTTTTTTTCTTATACAAGATCTTTTACAAACAAAGCAGGAATGCTCTGGGATTTCTTTCTCCTCAATGTTAAGTAAGGGGCTTGTTTATAATTGGTAGACTGAAGAAATATATAAGAAGGTTAAATATGAGAGATTTTTCTGTAGCTCCATGGTTCAACTAAGCAAATACAAACAGTTTTATTAATAGTATTACATTTTATTAATAGCTTTATCAATAGTTTGTTATTTAAGAAATTATTCAGAAATATACTTGTAAAACATCAATATTGTTGATCCACCTGGTATTCACCTCCTCTGTTGTAGTCACATATAATTAGTCATGTAAGTTTTATCTAGTTACTTAAGGATCAGCTCCATTGTACACAGAAAACAAATGGCACATCCAGGGACCTTTGTGGTGTGGTAGAATATCTGAGGCATCCATATGAAATGGTCAATTAGGCCACAGGACTTATGGGAGAGTTGTGCACTTCTGAAGTGAAGCTGATGTGAATGGTCTAGGGCAAAGACTCAAAGAGTAACTGATATCTTTGTACAGGGAACTGATTCTAGCTTTGAGAAAAGCAACTCATGCACCAAAACGTAAGTCTCTGGTGTCATTTTATGCACCCTGAAGTGTTCTTATTGACTTCAAATGGCTATTTCAGAAAGTATGAGTGTCCCACAGATCATATTTCAAATCTGCAGGTGCTGCATAGGTATCTTAAAAAATCCTAAGCCATCTTAAATGTCACTAGATGCTTATGTTTAGTCACTAGAGTCTCCCTAACAGACACTTCCAGGAAGTTTTTAATATAAATAATGTTACATACTGATTATGAACAACTATTTCCTCTGAAGCTTCCTGTCTTTTAGAAAATCCGCCTTTGTTGATTAGCCCATATTTAGACATCTATATACTATCAAAGGTTTTTGTTATGTCAGAGTAATGCCTTGAATTGAGAACGCTGGATATTGTAATTCAAAAAACCACATTTCCACTAAAGTTAAAATAATTTGATACTTGCAGGGCAGGAAACCCATAGTTCAATAGCCATGCATAAGTCAAGATAGGTAGTCTTATGAAAGGTGCTAATGATCACTAATTCAATTTTCAGGAAATTCTCTGTCCTCATTTACCCAGTTTACAAAGCAAGGCATTATACTACTGTGTCTAGATTTTAATAGAATAACATCATATCTTGTTATTTTGTTGTGAGCGCTCAGCATCTTTCAACCTCAGGCATTTCAGTTCCATGTGTGGCCAAAGTAGAAACTTAGACAACCTATAATTTATAAGTGCATTAATCAAGATACAGTTAATATTAGCTTACCTTGATCCCAGATATAAGCATATCAAAATAGCGTAAGCAACAACACGTGTAATCGTTCTGTAACACTGTGATGGCACAGGCAAACACAATATATAGGCATTTTACATATGTATGTAAGCAAAGCAATGACCAAAAGGGCAAACAAAGACACTGGATTTGCTCTTTGGAGGTGTGGGAAAAATGTAAACAATAACCCAAGTAGCAGAATTTGCAAGTTGAAGAACAAAGAACAAGATAAGCTCAAGGGACTGCAAATGAGCAGAACATCCTTGAACATACGAGATGGAAATTAAAAACAAGACATGCATCAGGAGCTGACAAGATCCCCTGGTTTTTGGGAGGTAGGGTGAGAAGCATTGAACACAAAGGGTGATGGAGGAAAGAGGAAAGAAGAGGCCCGCTTCAGTGTTGACTTCTGTCACGGAAGAGGTCTCAAGACTGATCACCTCCTTTGGCAACTAATGGCTGCCAAGGGCACCAGCCATTAGTGCTACCTGTATTATATCAGAAACAAGGTACTGTGTGCTCGCAGCTAGTGTAGGATATGAGCGTTAAAGATGCAAAATTTCTGCATGTAGTAGTGATAATGTGGCAGAATTACTTGAAGTTTTGTTTTAAAAATTGAAACTGTCCTGACTGGCAAGTATTCTGAACACACACATCACAGACTGTAATTCCTGATGTATGTAGATGTATCTAGATACATATGACTTCACGTATATGTATGCACATTTGCACTGCATGTGACTCTATTACTTTTACAAGATTACATTCATCCCTTTCCAAGCCACTAATGAAGTACTATCACAACAAATCAGTTAACTTTACAATTATTTTCTATTTTTATAATATTTATACCTAAACTTGTATAATAATAATAAATAAATAAATATATACATAAACATAGAAGAGTTCAGGTAGACTACTTCCATAGCTTATTTTTATAAAATATATAATTGAGTGCATCCAGGGAAATCTGAAATCAAAAAAATATTGTTTGTATTCAGACAAAGGAGCCATTCCCTACAATCAAAACCCTGCAAAGTTTAAAAAAAAAAATATAATTTTTGTTTTAAAAATTGTTTAAATACTTTTATTTTTAATTTGAGAATGACTTTATGGGAGACAGATACTATTATTAATAAATTTTTTAGTATTTTTCAGCATTTACAAAGCAGTATTTTTTGCTATTTAAAGCAAGTATTCTCCTTTTTACTCTAAGATTAAAAAAAAACCCTAAGGAATATTAGGAAATGTTCCAGTAATCAGCGAATTTATTCAGAGTTATTAAGTACAATGGATTTATGCATATGTAACCCCACTGAACTCAGTAGACCTGCTTATACAGGCAAAGTGAAGGACATATATATATACATATTTCAAGACTCACAGATTTAAGTAAGACATCTCATATATGCAATCCCACTCTTCATAACCTATAACCTTATAAACTTATAACCTTAAAATTTATGAGTTCATCTTCCCATATATGGATATTTAACAAACACACTGATTGGAAATATTATAGTTTAAACTTTTACATTCTTTAGTCATCATACCTACCTGATTAAACCTTTCCTGAGTAAGAAGAGAAAAATGCTATATGTTTTACCTATTAGAAGAATAACTCATAGATTTGATATTTTATAATTATGTTATATATTATAATTATATTATCTATATATGATTATAATTTATCTTTTCCTATATTTCTAAGTGACCTTTGCTTTATTTTTTGTACTTTAATCCTTCCTTGTGACACATGTCCCTAATATCAATATATAAAGGTCTCAGAAATGCTCAAAGTTTTTATAGGAAGACTTTCTAAAAAGTCTAAAAGAGATGATTAGCACTAATCTGGAAATATATATTGTTGTCTTCAGTGTGATGACTGATAGATCATATGAAATTATTTTTAACAGCTTGGGTGACCTTTAGAAATTCACATACTTCTGTTAGGTCAACCCATACTGAACCATTCCTGCCTCTCTGTCAAAATTCGCTTATTGATTGCTGAGATCACTATAGCAATTTTTTTTCTAAAATTGTGATATCAGTTCAACCAAACTTTTTTTACAGCTTGTCTCTCAAAATCTCTGTATGTAGATGTTGTAATTTGAATGTGTAAGATTAATGCAAAATAGTCAGTCCAAACCCTCTATATTCAAATAAATTTTCAAGTGCCTTAATATGTCACATTTTGGGTTCTAATGCATGTCTTTCATAAGTCATTTGGGCAAATGAAATAATCCACTTTTTGTCTTTTTAAATAAGCCAACAACCACCGAAGGAAATAGGAACATGAGATGCCTTTTATACTATCATATTGAATGTCACAATATTCTAAATTCAGTGTCCTTCACAAGTATCATACAGAATTGCTACCTTTCTGCCTGCAAAGTCAGGTTAATTTGGACAAATGGATGAAAGAGAGATTAATCAGAGAGTATCCCAGCCAGACATTCAGCTGAAATGTGTGTGCATCCTTGCCTGAAGACAGAAATAAATTGAATCAGTAAGTAAGTTTCATGAATCAAAAATCAAAGAACTGTGTGTCATCAAGACACTTTTTCAGAGTACAATATTTCCATCACAACAGGATATGCACAACTTTGCTTCAATAAAAACACTTACTCAAAAGGAATTGTATGTATGTATCTATCTATTGATGTGAAAATATATACATGCATAAAAAAAAATAATTTGAAATCTTTCTTTTGATGCACATCTTTCAGACATGCAAAATACCCCCCTCTTCTGTAAAGTTTATTTTTATTAATGGACTTACCTGACTCAATGAATTAATATTAGTAACTGCAGATGTAGCTCAAATTGGTTGCTGCTAGGAGGGAGAAAAACTATTCTATTATACACTAAATAAGATTACGAAGCCAAAACAGGAAGGTCATCTAACACAAGAAATTGCACTAACCTTAGAAACTAAGAATCAGTTCTCATAAACATCAGCAGACTATTTTCTAGGATTATCTTCTAGAATTTTAGTACATCAAAAATTACAGATTTGCCAGGATAGAACATATTTAAGCTGATGAACTTAGCTTAAAGAAACTACCTAGTTGTCAGTGCTTAATAGTTGCAATTAGTCAATTAAAAATTATTATTATTATTTCAACTAATATTATTGCAAAAAGGAATATTACATTGTAAGTATGCAATGGCTTGGAAATATGTATGCACCTTTAATTAAGCAGATGTTAATCACAGATTTTTAGGTGCCATGGAGGCTGCTGAGTATACACAACGTATTTGGAGGCTATAGTGTGTTACATCTTTGTTTAAATAATAGTAGTTGATGTGAGATTTGAGCACATCTCTAAAAAAGACAAAGTGAAAAATAAAAGCAAAATACTAGTAACAAAGTAATATTATAAATATGATCAACTACCACCATTCCACCCATTCAGATGAAGTCACCATATCTGTGAGTATTCATCACAGTATGAACAATGGGGTAGGTCAGTGAATAAATCCAGTGACCACTGGGTTGAAACCAATGGAGATATCACATAAGATCTTGAAAGTGGGTATTCTGTGTTTGTTTGTTTGATTAAAGTCAAAATGACAAAACCTCCACATATCAGAAAAACTGTTATGATATCTTGTTTCTTTCAGGCCAAATCCCCTTAATTCTGAGACAAAAAGGATATTGACTTGCCCTTTGTCCCTCTGTGCATAGTCCATTCAAGACTAGGTGAGTGTCATTAGTATGAAGAGAGTAGACCATAAACTCTGTAAACAGAACACCAAATATATCAGGGATCCAAAACAGAACTCCTGACAGGTACGTGTTAGACTAAACCACCCTCACCAGCTTGGCAATATTTCTTATTTGTTCCTGGAAAGCAAATAGAGAATTATAATTCATATGGTTAAATAGACAGTCTGCTGTGAGTTCTGGTTGCCTTACAGAAATTCATCTCAGGACCAATATTAAATTCTTAAATGCAGCTGACCATGGCCCAGCCACATATTGTTTTCTAAGCACAGTTAGTCATTCTTTGTCACTGGTAAATGTAGCCAAATAGATGAAAAGACAAACAAAACCATAAAAGCAAAATACACATTTAAAAACAAACAAACAAACAAACAAACAAACAAAGGATGAGTTTCATTCTTATTTGAATTGTTCTAGTTTTGTGCACTCAATTAATAAAAATTCCACCTAAATGGGGGCTGTTTAACTTGGAAAGCATATATGCTGCTAAAAACTCAGCTGGATTTAAAGTACACCCAGCAATCCAGAAAAAAAAAAAAGTCACTTTCTTTGAATTTCAGCTAAAAATATCTTCAATTAAATGGAGAAAATTTTAAAAAAAGAACTGCTAAGGATTGCTGTTATTACATTATTACAGGATTATGGAACTACAGTTACAGAATTACACTTTTTTGAGTGCAAAATATAGTAGTTATAGAGAAATATTCTCATTATTGCAAATATACACTTGGCTTCAGGAAAATATTGGAATGCTCTTTAAAATTACAGATTTTCATGGTTAAGGTTGCTTATATACATATTTGGCTTTGTAAGTATTTCAAGTCATTATGTATCTGTGCATAGTACTCCTCTTTATAGTACCTAATGAGTCATCATAACTGGACTATTTCCTATTCTTTCCATTTTATTTTAAAATTATTAAATACAGGATCAAATTATTACTGTTAGATATGTTATATTTTCCAATTCAAAGGTACCCTTGTTTATGTTGATATGATGCAAATAATATACCATTTCTTTGAGATGTTTATAGATGCATCTACTTAAGAGCCTCCAAAAGTGGATGCCTACAAAGATGGGAATATGAGGGATGAGGTTTCACTCCACATTAAGGCATCTACATTTAGGTGTCCATATTTTAGTGTCTAAATTGGAGGTTATCAATATTTAACAAAGTTTTAAGCAACTTATTGCAATGTCTACTTACTGGAATCACTATTTGTTCTCTACATTAATTCAACAAAGTAGAGGGCTTTTGGGATTTAGAAACTCTCAATCTAATGCTACTTTTATACCTCTCAGTCAAAGCTTTGTTAGGGACAGCTAGTAATCATAAAAACATTTCATCATATTGTTCAACATTTCAGTATCTACATCTTTGAAGAAATAGACTGGGCTTAATAGTAATATGGTATTGAGCACAACACTGAAAAAATGTATAATTTAGTCCCTGAAATCTCAGTAAACATTCTAAAGTGTTTATATAGGTAATACAGGACTAAAGGCCATAGGGGTGTTTATCTTTAACAGTGCATAGAATGTTAAACAAAAATTCTAGCTTCAGATCTAGTGATTCCAGATACAATACTGCTTTTGAAGAACATACATGAAAGTTCACTTTTCCAGAAGAAAAACCTTAGTATAATCTGGTCTGAAATATAGGTTCAGATTGTTGCAAATACTGACTAGAAATACTAACTTTCTCTTTGAGTAGTTCTAGCAATTTCATGTAGATTTTCCATGGACTAACCAAACCCATTGTTAATCAAAGATTTTTCATCACGAATATTCATAACCCTGCAGAAATCCTGTCCTTGCATATAAGAATGCTCGGTCTGTATGGCGTAAGAATTTATGGAGTGAAGGAAAGCTGTATTCTTGCCCACTTTACGTAATTTCAAAATGTGATATGAGTACCACATCTATAGGGGTTTTGTGAAAATACACAAACTCCTGTACTCTTCCAGTGTGGTACAATCTTCAGTAACTTCAATAGTGAATCAGACCTTGAAAGTACTACCTCGCTTTCAAACTCATACAAGGTTAAAATGAATAATAATAAAGATCATAATGATTAGTGCCTAGAAGCCAGCTTCATTTAAGTACTTTACTTCTAAAAATACCCCACTAATAGAGAATGAGTCATAATGACATAACCTCAGGTACTTCATAGCTACATCTTTTTGATATTTTGAATCAGGGTGATCTGGTTATCTATAGCAAGAAAACATCTATGGTCTTTGTAATTTGATTTTGAGATGGTAGCTTGGTAGCTATATGGACAGTTATTAACATCTTATATCAGTGGAAGAAGTGCAATATTACATAAATCTGTCATTTGCTACTGCAGTGTATTTCTGAAAGAGTTAACATGTAGATTTTGTCCCAGGAAGAGTGCCTACAGAAACTATTCTTCTTGTCTGGAGACACCACAGGTATCTTCAAATGGTAGTTGAAAAAGTTTGGGTTGTCAATGGTGTTAGTGATGCAAACTATTAACAGGAAAACAAAGCAAATATAAGTTCCTAAAAGACTATAAAAAAGTGGTAGGATTCACCACTTAAACATTTTGCTGTATATAAGCATTGCTGGTATGCCTAACAGTTAAGTTCTTTTTTGTTCTTCTGCTAGATAAAAGGGTGGGGGCAGAACCAAAACCAAACACCCCCCCCCCAGCCTTTGTTTGTAACTAATTGTCTTCTAGGAATTTTCCTTTTACATTTCACAATGTTTAGATATTAGGATTTTTTTTCCAAAAAAAGGCTGATTCTCAGAAAGGAAATATGCAAAGTGTAAGTTAACTATAATTTTTAATAAATTTCAAAGTAGGTGTCCCAAGCTGAGACAATGGTTAGTTTTTTTGTTTGCTTGATTGTTTGGGTTTTTTTTTAAACAAATAAATAAAACAGCAGAGTTTTCTTTAAATGGTAGGTTTGCTTACAGTATACCCTGATGAACAGCAAAATTCTTTGGTTCATAAGACAAATAGTGAAAATGAAAGTTAAAGATAAGGCATAAGGTCAGTTCATTTGGGAAATAACAGAAAATG
This sequence comes from Aquila chrysaetos chrysaetos, assembly GCF_900496995.4. Taxonomy (NCBI): domain Eukaryota; kingdom Metazoa; phylum Chordata; class Aves; order Accipitriformes; family Accipitridae; genus Aquila; species Aquila chrysaetos. The sequence goes on from NC_044017.1 coordinate 14,070,885, forward strand.
AAATGAAATGCAGGGTAGATTAGACAGCATGGAGAAGGGGGAAAAGCTGCTGAAAGGAAGGTTAAGTATTTGCATATTACCTGACTGCTTTTAGAAAGAAAAGTATATACCACTTCACAAATAATATCAATTACCTCACAGAGTCAAAAAGACATACTAAAAATACATGCAATATGTTTTCTTATTTTATTTAGTTTACAAAAACAGCTACTTTTTCTAAGTATGATGTAAAGGTGGACATAGGATGTTATAATATCTACAGAGGATATGGATTTCTATTACTGTGATAACCTCTCTGTAATTGCTAGGATCATCTAGCATTTTCTACAGATACAACATGTAATGAGTGTTCTAAATGAGGCATTACTTATAACATTAAAAGTTGCACAATTTCTGAAGGCAAAGCAGCTTTGTGGGTTAAATCTCTTTCATTAGTTAAATAGATAATACATCCATTTTAAAGCCTGACAAGAAGCCAAAGGCTTCTACATTTCTTGCTTGTACTTTGTTTTTATTTGTATGTCCTATGATTTGTGCCAAAAAGAGTATACAATAGGTAGCACTTACCTGTAATTGCTCAATTTCTTTTCCACAAAATGGATTGCATTAAGACTAATCACAGAAATTTTTCAAGGCAACCAGTATCACCTCTAAGGCCTAAAGGCACAACATTTCTGTTTATGCCATTAAAAAGATCTCCTTGAAATCATATTTTGAAAACTGATGACTTTTTTTTCAGTTTCAATGAATTAAAGGAATATAAATTAAATGCCTCTTTGCAGAACTTCCAGGACTCTGTAAGCAAGCATCAAAAACCAAAACAACAACAACAATGAAACCACCCTTTACATGATTCATTAGAGCTAAGGTCAGTCATGATCGAGACACATTTGTTCCCCAGTGAATGAGGTAAAAGGAGCAAGTCTGTATTGTTGCACAGATACAGTCAGATATTATATAGGATACATCTTTTCCACCTTTTGCTAAGTTAGTGATGATGAACTAAACACTGCATATAGTTATCTAATGGGGCTGGTTAATATCACAAGGGTGCTGGTAAGAATGTATTCTCCAATAGCTTCATTCCTGCTTTAGCAGGTAGACGGTCACCAGTCAATCAGGTATATACCCTTCTATACATTTGTTGCCTCTTTGACAACTAGACATTTTAGTGTTCATTACAAGAATCTGGGCCTGGTGGTGCAGCTATTTTTTACCTGCCTTATGTTCATCTATCCAGATCATTTCTTTTGAAATCCTCAGATGTCAGAGGGGCTGGGGGCGGCTAGGTTTAGTTTCTGAGTAATGTCCAATTCAGTGCGATAAGTCCAGTCACGTAACTGTCACAATGACGGATGTACTTGTAGCACACTGCATTCTCAGCTTAGCTGCATTCAACGCACAAGAATTACCAGACTTTGGGAGTTTGGTTGCGTTACTGAACTATCACGACTAGATTAATGAGCAGCGCAGTTTATTAAAGCAACAGTACAGGTTCTTTTGGATTGCTGGTGATAAATACACTGTCTGCAAAGCACATGCAAATATAGAATACAGCACACAAGATCAAAAAAGAAAGCAACTATCTATATAGAGAGATTTCTAAGTTTTGCAGGGAAGCACTTGGTACAGCCGAGTGTTCAAATCTCACCCAGTAGGCATCCCTATGGGGGGGAAGAGAGGCTCGGCCTGTCGACTCATCCCAGAAGACAACGATGTCCTCCTGACTTGTCAGTGATGGTATCTTCCCTAACAGTCTTCCTCTTTTGGGGTCTTTTTATAGTATTTTTCTTTTTAGGTGGAGCTTGAGTGACTTTAGTCATACATACCTTTAATTTGATTGGTATGAAGTTCTCTCACTTTGCTTTTAAAGGTATATATTAAAAAAACCTCAGAGTGCATGCTCCATGGAGGAGAGGTTACACCTCGGAGGTGGGTAACTTTTTGGATGGAGGTGTGTTTTGGTATTATAATGATATTACAATGAACAAAGTTCACCCAAAAGACATGATATTATATGTCAGTACCCCAGTACTGGACACCTGTGATATAAATCAAAAGTAGGGCATTAGGTTGACAGAAACCCCATTATTTTACCTCCTTGCTTCAGTGGATTCAATGCAGGGACCAACCGTTCTTGTTCCTATCGTTCCAGTTCCCTATCCCTGTGATCACAGAGCCTGGCTGCGGCGTCTCCACTCCACTCCACTCTCCATGTTACTTTTCAGAGTTGGCACACCAAGGTCCCCTGGTGTTGCCAACATCTAAAAGTTGCAGATTACGTTGCTTAGGGCACTACCATGGAACCGATTCTTTACGTGTCCACTGCACTCCACCCTGGAGTTTCACCTTCCCTTAAGGGGGTGGGGTGTCATATTGATAAGTCACCTCCAGCAATCATGCCACAGCAGGGTTTTTGGTAGCAGGAGAGGGGCCGCGGGGCCGGCTCCTGCTGGAAGCTGCTGGAAGCTTCCCCGGCTCCAAGCCGGACCCGCCTCTGGCTCAGGCCGAGCCTATCAGCAACGGTGGTAGCGCCTCTGGGAGAACAGATTCCAGAGGGGAAACCTGCCGGGAGTCAGGGGATCGGGATGGGAGAGGAACCCCTGTGCAGATCCCGAGGGCAGGGAGGAAGGAGGGGATGTCCCTGCAGCCCATGGGGAGACCAGGCGGCAGGCTGTCCCCCCCCAGAAGGGAGGGGGAGAGCAGATGCCCACCTGCAGCCCGGGGAGAGAGGAGCCCACGCCGGAGCAGGGGGTGGGTGCCCCCCAAGATGGCCGCCGCTCCCTGGGGAAGCCCACGCTGGGGCAGCCTGGGACTGAAGGACCGCGGCCTGCGGGAGGGACCCACGCCGGGGCAGTTCGTGAGGAACTGCAGCCCGCGGGAAGGACCCATGTTGGAGAAGTTGGTGGAGGACCGTCTCCCGTGGGAGGGACCCCCCGGCGGAGCAGGGGAGGAGTGCCGAGTCCTCCTCTCCCTGAGGAGGAAGGAGCAGCAGAGACAAGGTATGACGGACTGACCCCAACCACCATTCCCCGTCCCCCTGCGCCGCCGGGGGGAGGAGGGAGAGAGAACCGGGAGTGGGGCTGGGCCGGGACGGAGGGAGGGCTGGGGGAAGGTGTGCTGAGGTTTGGGTTTTACTCATTATCCTGCTCTGACTTGACTGGTAGTAAATTAAATAGATTTTGTGCTTTCCCCAATTTGATTCTGTTTTTTAGCTCCTGACTCCTGCTGGAGAGGTCGAAAGGCTTTAGAAGGAGTAGATGGATTTGATGGATCACAGCTGGTTGTGCTGCTGGGGTTAAAAGAATTTGGCTTTCCCAATCATAGGACCCTCCTTGAAGACTAAAACTGTGAAGAAGGGATGGGATGCCCTTCATCAAGTCAGACAAAAGCAACTTTATGTACAGGTTCTTATACTTGGTGAAAAGCTTTAAACTAGGACAATGGGACAGGGAGATGATGACCACCAAACAAGTGAGGAAGTGACAAGAAAAGGGTTCAGGGTGATGTGTTCAAGAGATCTTGTAATCTACAAACGGCTGAAGGGTGCCACCTCATGCATATGCACATAAATAAGGAGGTGTCTGCAAGAAAGAGTTATGGGGGAAATCCTCATGCTTTCAGCTGACTGGTTTTGAAATGACCATGTCCAGCATGGGGAATGAACAGGAAGAATTAGAGGTTTGGGTCCAGTTGCAGGACTATAATCTCATTGATATCAGTTATGGTGGGATAGCCCAAAAGACTGGAGTGCTGTGATAGATGGATACAGGCACTTCACCATGGGGAAGCTGAGAAGTCAAGGAGGAGTTTAACTTTATGTGAGATCAGTGGGAATGCACAGACCTCTGCCTGGGGGTGGATGACAAGCCATGTGAGAGCTTATGGATCAGGGTTAGAGGATAGACCGATGTGGGTGGTACTGCAGCAGGTGTCTGCTAGAGAACACCTAATGATAAATTAGATAAGGCCTTCTTTAAATAACAGGAAGAAGCCTTATGTTTGTTCACCTCATGGGAGACTTAAACCACCTGATATTTGTTGAAACAGCAATGCAGCAGAGCAAAAGCAATCTAGAAGGTTTTGGAGTGCATTGATGACTACTTGCTAATACAGATGACCAAGGAGCTGAGAAGGGGAAGTGCTGTGCTGGATCTGATACTTGCAAACAAGGATAAAATGGTGGGGAATATGAAGCTTGGGGACTGCTGTGGCTAGAGCAAATGTGTTAGGAAACCTGCGTGAATGAGCAATGGGCTCTTGACTAAACTCAGGCATAAAAGGAGGCATTCAAGAGGTTGAAGCAGGGTCAGGTGACCTGGGAGGACTAAAGAGACACTTTCTGAGCATGCAAGGATGTGGTTATGAAAGCCAAGGCCCAACTGAAGCTGAATCTGACAAGGGATGTGAAGGGCAACAAGAAGAGCTTCTGCAGGTAACTCAGTAGCAAAAGGAAAACAAGGGAAAATACAGATCAGGGAGACCACCTGGTGTGACAAGGTATATGAAGAGGGAAAGCCAAAGTACCCAGTGTTGTCTTTGCTTCAGTCTGGACTAGTTAAGATTATCTTCAGGAATGTTAGATGCCTGAGACCTGTGGGAAAGTCTAGACTTTCCCTTGGTGGAGGAGAATCATGTCAGGAATTATTTTTAGGGTTTTTTTTAATTGATGTAAGCAATCAAAGGACCTGATGGGATGCACCCACAAGAGCTGAGGAAAGTGAATGATGTCATTGCAAGGTCACTATTGGTTATCTTTCAAAGGTCATGGCAATAGAGGAAGGCTTTAGAGAACTGGAAGAAAACAAATGTCTCCCCTATCTTCAAGAAGGATCTGGAGAACTAGCTGACTAGCTTCCAGGCAGTGAGGACCTCCCTAGACTCCCAAGACCTTTGGTAGATAATTTAGTAACATCCACTAGCTCCTTCAGTACTCTGGGATGAATCCCATCAGGCCCCAAGGGCTTATGAACATTTAGCTGATACAACTGGTCCCTTACAATTTCAGTGTCCACAAATGTAAAGTCACTGCTTCCGCAATCACAGTTCTCCAACTCAGAGGACTGGACAGCCTAAGGTCTATCCTTAATATTAAAGACTAACGCAAAAAACCCCACTGAATGCCTCTGCCTTTTATTCATCCCTATTTGTCAGGTGACCATCTTCATCGAGTATCAGTATCAAGTATAGGATCAGAGGACTCTTATGAAGTTTAACAAAGGGAAATGTGCAATCCTTTCACTGGGGAATAACCCCATGCACCAGTACATATCGAATGCAAATGAGCTGGAAAGGAGCTTTGCCAACAAAGACCTGGGGATCCTGCTGGACACCAAGTTGACTGTGGGCCACCAATGCAGCCTTGTGACAAAGAAGGCCAACAGCTTCCTGGGCTTCATTAGGAAAAGCATTGCCAGCAAGTTGAGGGAGATTGTTCTTCCCTTCTATTCAGCCCTAATAAGAGCAAACCTTGAGTACTGGGTCCTTTCTGGGCTTGCTGGTACAAGAGAGACATGGTATCACATGACAAGTGTTCTTTGGATATCAGTCAATAAAATGGTAACAGACTAAGGACCAAATCTAATCAACTTTATTGATTGTCAACTTATATTATTATAATTAAGCTTGAGTGGAACACGAGCAATCTAAGCATGAGAGAAAGGGAAAAGTGGAAAGCTCACTTGCTGTATAGGCAAGGTACAACACCGTTAATAATTAATCTCACCAACTGCTGAGAAACATTTGTGGAAATTGCTGACCTCTCATGTTCTACATCATGACATAAGGACTTCTCCTTTTTCCAGGCAGTATCCCTAGACCAGCCAATGAGAGCTACCACAAGTTAGTATTGGGGAACCTTGTTTATGGGATTGCACCTTTTCTGTTCAATCATATGCTTGACAGGTTGACATAGCTACGTCCTTTACATAAAAAGCTGGATGTGTCTCAAAAATGTTGGTGATCTGCAAATAGTTATATGTGGTTGATCACAGGTTTCTTTGTGTGACTTGTTCCATGCAGCTGTGCATGTTATGTAAGTGCTTTCCATTGTCCCATGCCACACCTGAGGTCAGGAGTATCTTGCCACACATGGTCATAATGGGGTGAGTGCAGTGAAGGGCCATGAAGATGATTAAGACCTTGGAGCATCTTTTATGTGAAGAGAGGCTGACAGAGCTGAGACTGCCCAGCCTTGGGAAGTAAAGACTCAGGGGATCTTATCAATGTATAAAAATACCTGCTGAAGATGGAAGCAGACTCCTCTCAGTGGTGGCCAGTGATAGAACAAGAGTTAATAGGCACAAACTCAAATACAGCAAATCCCATTTAAGCTTAAGAAAGAAATGTTTTTACTGTGAGGATGTCAAACAAAGGAGAAAGTTGGCTAGCAAGGTTGTGAAGTGTCCATATTTGGAGGTATGGAAAAGGTGTATTTTGGACCTGTTTGATATTCTAAATTCCTCCTCAAACCAATTAAGTGTGTGGTTAACAAAGTCTATTGTATCATGAAACAGCTGTAGTCATAAAATACCAAGAAAAATACAGACTCCACATATAGAAAAATATCTCATGAATTGGAAAAGTGAATAAGAATAAATTGAATTTTTGTCTAGTGATTGGAATAGTCACCTCAGTGCCGTAATATTTTAGGTTTTGCAGGCCAAAATGCAACCAAGAATGAAAATCATGGATTCCTATTCTAGAGTACAAAAACAAGTTTTTCCTCTGACAAACTAGTTTTCAATTCTAGGCAATCAAGAGCAGTCCAAAGTTGCTTATGCATTTCCTGAGAAAAGTATCATTAAAAACCAGTGAATTTATTAATGAACCAAACTGGGAAATGATGTAAGGTCCATTTTTGTTTAAAAACAAAGCAAACAAAACCAGAAAAGATTAATTGGTATGTGTGTAACTTGATAGATGCAGAACGGGCATTTTGGAGAATAGTTGTTTAGTATGACAGGGAATAAAAAGGGAAGAGCCATCAATCTGAGAAAATCAGGACTCTTCAGTGTTTAAGGTTATTCGGCAAATGGGACGTGCAAGATCCTTAACCAAATTGATCAAGAGAAAAATTGAGCCTTAAATGTTTCGTATAAAACTCTTAGTCTCAAGCTTTCTATTATATTAAAATTCAGTGTGGTTGAAAGATTTTTCCCATTTGTATGAGCCTTAATTTTGCATTTTTATGCTATTTGAATATATAAGCAATATATTCTTAGAATCTAGTATCTCTGAGTTAAATTCGCTGCCTGAGGTCCAGCTTTTCTTTCCCTGTAACTAAGTTGATTTAAAATATGAAACGTGTATCAGCTGATGCAGATTTGCTTTTTACTTCTTTAATCAGCATTATTTACAATGCAAGCTGTCATCTGGCTGAAGAGATAATGATTTGACTTCATTATGTTAAACACTATAGAAATTCTTCAGCTTAAAAACATATTATCTGCTACAGAAAGTTATGCAATCTTTGATCTACATTAACTTCTCAGAAAATTTATGTAATTATAATGATCCTGATTAATGGGGAAAAACAAATCAAGAAAGTATCTACTCTTCCCTTATTAGGCAGTTCTGACACTAAAAATCGTTATAATTACAATTTACCCAACCTTAATAATTCTAACTCTGCAATATATTCAGCTTAGCAAAAGTAAAAGACAGTTTTTGACAGTGGATACAGAAAATGTGAGATTCAGTCCCAATATTTATTAAAAGTAAACCAAACCCTGTAAAACATAAATGAGCATAAGTTAAACATGAAAGAAAAAAATAATCACAATCTTTTCATTGCAAGCAAAGCATCTCTAAAAAGTTGGGCTTTGCAGCTTGTAAAAACATTCTTTTGGTTAACATGACAACCAAAAAGTGAAAAATTCTTCACCAGTAAGCCCACAGAACAAGCAGCTCATATGCAATAGGTACACTATGTAATCAATTTTAAAAGCTATACAAGGAAGTGATTTTGTTTTATGAATAACAGTGTTTTGTTGTAAACTATTCTCTTGTTTTGTTGTGTGGTCCAGTGCAGAGGTGAGAAAAGAACTTAGCAAGGAATTCAGACATGCTGAATTGTTGGCCTTGAAATTCTGTGCAATTATTTTGGACAGAATATACATTTCAAATTAGTAAAATGTGCACCTGAGAAGTTTCAGTCTTGCTTTTAAGTACATCTATTCTCTTTATTCTGCTCTTTTTAACTGGAAGTAATTGTTCATAAAAAGAGATGTACTGACTTCCCAAGAAAGTGAATACTTAAACAGTACAGGCAACAGACAAATTTGTTTCCAGTCTCCTGTAAGACATAATACAGTCCTCTAGAGACAGAAGACTGGGCTTATTGCTTTTTAATATTCCTCTAAAAATATTTTTCCACCAGAAATTAATACTGTAGAGAAGAGGAGGAAAAAATATTCTGAGCGCAACTGTGGATTAAAGATATTGAAAAACAGGGACTCTGGTAATTATTCAAGATCACATACACCATTTGATTCAATCCTACAACAGAAAACACTAGGTACACATTCTTAACTCACAGGATCTCTTGCAAACTGCTAAGCAAATCAGTGAAGTTTTGCTTTATCTAAAAATTGAACCACAACTTTCTTCTAAACAATGTGCTCAAAAAATTTGTTTCCTTGTTTGTGCTTCTCTTCAAGAGCCAACTTTACCTCAAACTATATGTGCATAAAATTGCTTCATAAAATGTGAGGTAAGTATCTGTCAAGACAACTGTACGTGGAAATTAGAATAATCAAAACAGAGCTTATTCTTCAAGTCTTAAGAATTCACAAGAATTATAACCCAATAGGCACATTTTTTTTCCAAGGTTAATTACTTCATTGGCAAATAAAATAATAAAAAAATTACATGATTAGTCTCTGTGTTCATACACCCATGCTCAAAGATGTGTATTACATATTAATATAGATAAACAAAAATTTCTAAGTCTGTATAAAATCTATTATTAATATACATTTAAACATATTCTCTGATTAACTTCCCATTAAAAAAATGACCACCAGCAACAAAAACCCAAAACCAGTTTCTCATACAGTTAGAGGTCAAATAATAGATATATTGATTTCAATATTATCTAATTGTTCTGTTAAAAGATATTAAAAAAATGTAAAATTATTATGTAATGATAGTGACAACAATATCATTAACTTTTTTTCTTTGGATGTTATGCCAGCCAAAGTCAGTGAAGTTTGTGGATAGAAAATGAATTTTATGCCTTACTTCAGGAAAGTAATCAGGTATGCTGAAGATACAGTAGTCTGTGGAATCCTTTGTAGAAATGTGTTAGGTTATGAATATGTGAAGAAGGGAAATGAGTTAATGGTAAAGAACATTTATCTATGACCTTTCTCTTTTTCGCCCTTTATTAGAAATACCCCAACTCAGTGAAGAAGCATATGTATTTTTCTCGTATCTTAGAATTATATATTTTCCTTATCCTCTACACTATATTATCCTCAACAGAAACTAAACTAGAAATTCCTGCCTACCTGGTGTACAAGATATGGGTTTAAAAATTAATATCACTCTATATGGAGTTGATAAATTGAAATGTTGTCTTTAGCTATGAAATCTAAGTATTCATTTTAAAACATATATTGAAAGCAGACAGGTTGGTTTGTTTTTTTAAAAACATAAACTTGAGAGATTTTATTGACTCCCAACCCAGTCATACATCTTTCCTTTAAAACAGTATTGACATGAGAATGGCAACAGCTTTAGAACCTCCACAGTGCTAGTGCTATAATATACCATTTTTGCAGATTCCTGCTGTTCCTCTTTTCTTCCACAAAAGGAACAGTAAAGAAAATAAAACTGTTTATTGTTTCTGTCTTTCACAAAGTATCGATTTCTGAGTGTATTGTTGCATAAAAATTTTTGTTGAGAATGGAATTTAAATTGAATAGAACTGGTCTATCAAAGAGGTAGCTGGAAATAATTGGCAGGCATGGTTTAACTCAGAATTGAATTCAGTCTTGGATAGCACTGCAAATTTATTTATCTGAAGAGTTATTTGTACAGTATATAGTCTTTTTTATGGAAACTGCATGAAGCAAGAAGAAAGGAAATGAAACAACAAAAATCCCTGTAATAGCTTTCAACTTCTTAAGGTTCTATAAATATTTGTCTTTGGAATTCTGTGTGATGGAAAATGTTTAACAAAACTGATTCAAAACAAGCTTTCCTTTCTGAAACAAAACTAGAAGCAAAATGGAATTATTTAGTAAGACTCCGTGTTTAATTCATTTTTCGTAGTGTCTCACAATTATGAAATTTTTGCTATATATACAAAATAAACACAGAAAAGGATTTATTGTGTGTGTTTTGAACTTAAGTAGATTTGTATTACAAAGATATACTATTATTGTCTGCATTCTCACTGTTCTGAACAAAAAAACAACAAAATAACAAAAATTTTTTTAAAAGACAACCAAAAAAAAAGCAACAACACCCCCCCACCACCACCAAAAGATGGCCAAGAACTGAAAACTGCAGTGGAGGAAGTTATTAAATTGGAATTATGGTGCTGTAGCAATAAAACCACCAAACTTTTAGAATGTGACAACATAAAGTATGCCAAAGTGCTTTTCATATTTTAAATCTATATAAATATATGCATATATGAATCATATTACCAAGTATTAGTACTCTAAATGAAAAACTCAGGAATTTTCTCAGCCATATCCTCCTCAAAAATAAAATATTAAAAATAATCTAGCTAGTTCCTGACTTTCTTTAGTTCCCTTGCCTACCATTTCTTCATCTGCTTATGCTTCAATTGGCACAATTACAATATGTAATTATAATATAATTGCTAGTTTCCTTAAGATTTTAGTAATGCTTATAAGTATGTTTCCATTGGATTTTAATTCTTGTGACTTAAGCTCCAAAGGTTCAGGAACTATGTGTTGCAATGTGTGTTGAATATCAGGACCAAAACACCTTCAGCTGTCAAAACACTTTCTTCTGAATTCTCCAGGGCACTTGGACTAACTGTAACTGATGAAAGTGCACATGTTCTAGAGGGGAACTTAGAAGAAAGGGAAGTGTTGAGTTTCCAATTTGTGAGTCTGGACGCTACTGGTATAGCATATGTACATATATACACACACACATATATAAAATATAGCTTAATAGACCACCTAATAAGACTGTGTGAAGAAGATTCACAAAACTGTTGTCTAAATATTTCTAGTTAATAGTTTTGTAAAAATTACACATCCAGGAATTTAAAATATTATAGTTGCTTTTAAAAAACATTCATTGAACTTATTTCTTCCTTTGACTTTTTGGTTTCTAGTGTTTTGGGTGTTTTTTTCTGGGAAAAAAAAAAAAAACCAAACCAACAACAAAAAAACAACCACCAAAACCCAAACACCACCACCACCAAAAACCCAAAACCCACCAGGAGGATAATTATTGAAGGTGAGCAAAATGAAAAGTATTTGTGTGACATGAAAAGCAGAGGGAAAAAACCAGACTTTTTCATCTCTCATGACACTCTCAGCCAGGCTGCTGGGGAAAGGCAAGACTTTTACTCAAGCCCTTTTCCTGTCTGAATGTGGTTTCTACCTGTCTCTTCAATAACAGTGGTATGGACATGTGATAAATGTAGGTTACTGTAGCTAATGTTAACCTACATCCTAAATACCTTTTCTGAAAAGGATTCCTGAGACCGTGCATTGGAGGTAAAAGGCATTGGATGGTTCCAAGAAGGTAAAATGTGTTTCATTGCTTCTAACATGTACAGAGATCACAAATCATTTGCACTAAAGGAAAAACACAAGAAATCACTGGGAAATGATCTTTCAATGATGTTTTGGGATGGAGGACAAATAAATCTGACAATAGAAATTAATTAGAAATCAGACAATATTAAAAATGTTATCATTATTATAATATTCTAATTATAATATTCTGCAGGTAACTCAGTAGCAAAAGGAAAACAAGGGAAGACAGTCCACTGCTGAATCAGGCATAGCACCTGGTGTGACAAGTTATATGAAGAAGACCAAGGTATCCAGTGTTGTCTTTACTTCAGTCTGGACTAGTTAAGATTATCTTCAGGAATGCTAGATGCCTGAGACCTGTGGGAATATCTGGAGGGAAGAGGACCTTCCCTTGGTGCAGCAGAGTCATGTTAAGGAACGCTTAAGTAAATATGATGTAAATGAGTCAAACCTGATGGGATGCACCCACTAGAGCTGAGGAAAGTGTCTGATGTCATTGTAAGATCACTCTTGATTATCTCCAAACATGTGAAGGAGGACAAGGTGTTTGGGAGTTGTCAGCAATGAGATGACTGGTTTGGTGGATGAAGGGAGAGCAGTAGATGTTGTTTATCTTGACTTTAGCAAGACTTTCAATACCGTTCCTACTAACATCCTCACTGGCAAACTGATGAAGTATGGACTAGATCAGTGGACAATGAGGTAGTTTGCAAACTGGCTGCATACCAAGCATCGATACTGGGGCCAACGCTACTTAACATCTTAATCACCTCAGTGATAGGACAGAATGTACCCTCAGCCAGCTGTCTGAGACTAGTGGTTGATACACCAGATGATGCATGGCATTGCTGTAAAGGTATGAATGAGCCATAAATGTTGCATACCTAGCCCAGCTGGCTCTTTATCCATTTGTTTTACTAAACGGTGTTAAGCAGTCTGAAAATATAAGACTGGATCTGACTAAAAAATACAGGGATAGTATTAAATTGCTAGACTTAACTCAAAGAATTACTTTTTTTCCTACGGCACAGTGTAAAACGTTCTTCATTTACATCCTTGTCACTTACAATCACATTACCTTGTGTTGCTGAGGAAAGATGTAAATAGAAAGCAGAAAAATTATCATTGAAAGCTTAACTTTGAATTTACTAACTTTTGGCAATTTTCATCCTGTTTTTTAAAACTATTTAAATGTAGAAGTTTCTATTTTATTAGTAAAATAGACTGATCAGAACAGTCTGGCATGTGCTCAGACTGAAAAAATGTGTCTAATGAACATGCATCTCCTATTGCAGGTAAGTGAAAATTTTAAGGAAAGATATTTTTACCTAAATATGAAAGGGAATATTTAAAATACTAGATTCAAGCTTGCAAGCTAAGAAAGGCACAAAAATATGCTTCTCATTTTTAGTTTTAGACATATAAGGCTTTTTGGCATTCATTTTTTTATTTGGTTTCAAAGTGCAAGTAGTAAATAAAGAAGATGAGCTGAAATTTTTCTAAAGCAGGGAGACATGCTATTAGTATAGTAGTTAAATATTTTGGAAGGTCTGATTATTACAGTTTTTCTGATTCAGACTTTCAAAACAGATATAAAGCATCTTTAAAAAAAACCCTTGAACTACTCTTTAGAATTGCAATGGACTTTTGAAATATTTTTTGCAACTGTGAAACAGTATCACTTTGAAAGTTGATTATTATTAATCTAGTAATCCACTGCAATTTGATTAGGAGGTCATCTGATAACAGCAAAGTGTGTAAGCGAACAGTGAGGTGCTGCATCTAGCTCAGATGGTACGGGATGACCTTAGGTGAAGGACAAGTTTCTACAAGGCAGTGAAAGGGGGGAGGGGAAGTGTACAAAGTAGTGTGGAAAAATTGTAAATGAATCTGATTTTTTTTTTTTTTAATAATGGATTGGCAAAATATTTTGTCTTACAGAGGTATCGTAAATAACTTAAATACTGACAACAATTCTGTGAAGCAATAACTGATTTGTTGGAAGGAATGCATTTTTGTAAACTTTTATGTCTGAATGTAAGCTATCCTTTGTAACTCCTACTGCTTCTTTATTTTCCAATGTTTAGAATAAGTCTGAGATGTATGAAGATTCAGTAATAAAGCTGAATTATGAACAAATATGTCAGAAGGTTTACTTAACTAAAATAGTGATTTAAGTACCATATTTGTTATGATTTCTATTCTCTCCAATGCCACTACTTCTGAAGTGTACAAGGATTCTCTTGCCTTCAAAACACTGATCCTTAAAAAGGTTTGAAGGTGTTTTAAAACTTACTCAGCTTTTCTTACATCTGGTTTTGCTAGAATTACCATGCTTATATGCCCACTGCATCCAAGAGAAGAAGCTTCAGTAATATCACCAGAGTTTTGATCAGGCACAAACTGCTGCTACAGTTAAAATCCTGTAATGGACAAAAGGGGTATCTAATATGTGAAACTAGGAATTTATTGCTGGTCTAATATGTCTTAATAGTCTGATCAAAATACAAATGCTATTGCAGTTTGAATGATACTAACATGCATAGTACAATATCTTATTAATACAGAAAAAAACATTGATAATACTGGTAACATTTTCATACAGAGCTTCCTAGCATTTACCTCTGCTGTTATGCTTATGTTTCCAGTGCTCCTCTGGAGACTAAGGCTGATGACACCAGTTTTCCTCAAGCAGAAGTGGTGGTGGAGGGTGTGTTCCAATAAATCACCATCATCCCAAATTCTTCTCTAGCTGATCCTGGCATTGGGGGTCACTTTCTCCAGTTTGGGGTACAGTTGGTGTTACTTTTATCTTTCCTTATTATGATAAGTTTCCTGTTCCCTGGTTCCCAGCTGAAGTGTGGAAGTGCCACTACAGCCCACCACCCAGTGACACCAGTGACTGCTTGTCGGGCAGTGACTGCTGGGGTCTCTCAGGCCATCCCTCTGAAGGGGGAATAACTGACAAGGCTGGGGAAAAGGGCTGTCCCAGTCCACGCCAGCCAGCTCTAACACTGGTATGAGCATCCCACTGTGAGCCAAAATTGAAGGGAATCTCCCGGCACCCTGGCTCAGACATGTTTAAGGAAAGATGGCAGCCATGAGGGGCAGGAGACATGCAGAGGACACATGGAAGGAGAAATGGAGGGAGCAGAGGAAAACATGGAAGAGGTCATTGTTGTGGACATAGCTAGAGAGGCAATCTTGGAAGGAGGCGCAACATGAGAGAGGAGGTACTCCTGCAGGACTGCAAGAAACCCACTGTGGGGCAGGGACACCTCCACGAGACTACGGTCTGTGAGCAACCCATGACAGGGCAGGGACATCGATGAGGGACTGCAGCCCACAGGTGACCCATGCTGGAGCAGAGGAAAATGAGTAAATAACATGGTGCAGTGGAGGAAAAGAAACAAGGAACAGCAGAAAGAAAACCTTTTGCGTTGACCTCACCCTTCCGCACTGCCTGTCACCTCGCTGAGGCAATTGGGAGAAAGTGTGTGTAACACATAGTGAAAACAAGAGAACTGTCAACTAGGAATGGGTAGGTGAGGTGTTTTCCTAAGGGTTTGTTTAATTGTTCAACTCTTTATTTTTTTCCCCCACAATACCCCAATCAAAAATTCAAAGTTTGTATGAATTGGCAATGAATTCAATTAAGTAAAATTCCCCAAGTTAAGACTGTTTTTCCTGTGACAGACAAGAGGGCTGAACCTACAACAGGTCAAGCAATAGTCACTTGACCACCAAACAAATGATATCACATCTAAAACATGCTTAGAGCCAGCTCAGGACAAGGGAAGTCCTGAAACGTCCTGAGACCCTGCACTGCCACGTGAGTACAAAGGCTACTGTACAAGTAGATACTTGAGGGAAAAAAATATAGAGAAAAATTATAGATTAAGCACTTTGTGAGCTGATCCATACCTAGACCATAGTGACTGTATTAAATATTAGTACAGCACAGTGAAGATCTGAAAGTGAACTTGTTAGTGTAGAGGACCAAATTGTATATATTTTGGGTTGGTGAGGGAGAATGATTTCTCTGGCCTAAATCTAATCTGGTCCTCTGGACTGAACAAATATTAGCTCTTAGACCACATCAGGTGTGTTCCTAGAGTGCATCTTTCCATGTAGTTTCATACAACAGGAATCCAGGTTGCGTGCTTCAGTGCTGCTCTAATATGGAAAAACGCATTAAATGTAGAAAACTGGGAGTCTCCCTCCCTTCTAAAGTTAAATTCTGATTGAAATAAAACTCATGTGTAGATAAACTCTTTGTTTAATAGCCACTAATGAAACTACTGCCTTACAGTGTGTATTTGAATTATTTCTTTATCCTCTACAGCTTTAAGTATTGGTTTACTGCTGTGCCAAGAGATTTCACAGTTCAATTATTGCATGCAAAAGTATTTTTCTTCTGTTCAGATGTGTCTGAAAACTTCACTGGGTTCCCCTTATCTCTTCTGCTGTTAAAAGTGTTGAATAATATTCCTTTATTTCCCTTGTTTGAGCCCTATATGATTGCACAGATCATTGATGGTCTTTCTGAATCCCATTATTTTGTTCCAATGTACCTCTTACAACTGAAAGATTTCTCACCTATTTCCAATCTATCACTTAAAGCTATTTTATATTCAGGTCATCACTACCTTATTTAATTAACAATGGGCTTTTGGGGATTGTCCAAAGAGGTGTCCTGGCAGGCTTGGATCTGTGGATTTCTGTGCTACCATCAACAGTCAATAAGTGCTATTTTCCAATGGTTTTTAAACTTTTTTCAAACTCTGCTTCCTCCCCTCCAATATCCGGCTCACACTAGCTACATAGTTTTTACATATTCAATAATCTTCCTTTAATTTTGATTTCTTTATCTGTATCAGTTAAGTAATATTTGTTTGTTTGTTTATATTTTGCTGAGTATTTTCTTAACTTAAACAGAATCATCGAATGGCTGAGGTGGAAGGGACTTCTGAAGGTCATCTGGTCTAATCCCCCTGCTCAAGCAGGGCCACCTAGAGTCAATTGCTCAGGAACACGTCCAGACGGATTTTTAATATCTCCCAAAGATGCAAACTCCACAACCTGTCTAGGCAGCTTCTTCCAGCGCTCAGTCACCCTCACAGTTAAAAAAAAAGTGTTTCCTGATGTTCAGAGGGAACCTCCTGTGTTTCAGATTGTGCCCATTGCCTCTGGTCCTGTCACTGGGCACCACTGAAAAGACCCTGGCTCCATCTTCTTTGCACTCTCTCTTCCCATATTTGTACATGTTGAAGACATCCCCCAGAGCCTTCTCGTCTCTAGGCTGAACAGTCACAGCTCTTAGCCTTTCCTCATATGTAGGACCCTCCAATCCCTTAATCATCTTAGTGGCTCTTCTCTGGACTCTCTCCAGTATGTCCACATCTCTCTTGTACTGAGGAGCCCAGACCTGGACACAATAGTCCAGATATGGCCTCACCAGTGCAGAGGGGAAGGTCATCTCCCTTGTCCTGCTGGCATCACTCCTCCTAATGCAGCCCAGGATACCATTAACCTTCTGTTGTGGTTTAACCCCAGCCAGCAACTAGAGTACCACGCAGCCACTCACTCACTTTCCTCACAGTGGGATGGGGGAAAGAATCAGAAGGGTAAAAGTGAGAAAACTTGTGGGCTGAGATAAAGACAGTTTAATAGGTAAAGCAAAAGCTGCACACGTAAGCAAAGCAAAACAAGGAGTTCATTCACCACTTCCCATCAGCAGGCCCGTGTTCAGCCATCTCCAGGAAAGCAGAGCTCCATCACACCTAACGGTGACTTGGGAAGACAAATGCCATCACTCTGAATGTCCCCCTTTGCTCCTTCTTCCCCCAGAATTATATGCTGAGCACGACGTCATATGGTCTGGAATATCCCTTGGGTCAGTTGGGGTCAGCTGTCCCAGCTGTGTCCCCTCCCAACTCCTTGTGCCCCCCCAGCCTACTCACTGGTGGGATGGGGTGAGAAGCAGAAAAGACCTTGACTCTGTGTAAGCCCTGCTCAGCAGTAACTAAAACATCCCTGTATTATCAACGCTGTTTTCAGCACAAATCCCAAAACATAGCCCCATGCTAGTGTCCTCGTTTCAGCAACAACTAGCCACTATGAAGGAAATTAACTCTATCCCAGCCAAAACCAGCACACCTTCTTTGCCACAAGGACACATTGTTGGCTCATGTTCTACTTGGTGTCCACTTGGATTTGCAGGTCCTTTTTTGCAAAGCTGCTTTCCAGCTGGGTGACCTCCAGAATATATTGGTGCACGGTATTTTTTCTGCCCAGGTGCAGAACTTTGCACTTTTCCTTGTTGAACCTTATGAGGTTCCTGCCAGCTCATTTCTCCAGCCTCTCGAGGTCCCTCTGCATGGTAGCACAACCCTCTGGTGTATCAGCCACTCCTCCCATTTTTGTGCAATCATCAAAACACACAGATAATCCATGTTCCTGAACAATATATATCGGTTTACATATTATCCCTCTACACAATATCGTGCAATGCCTTATAAATCATAAGATTCAATATTTTCTTTAAACAACTGTCTATTGTTTTGCAAAGATCTTATGCTGTTAAAAGCCTGGTACTCCACCAGGACCACTTGCTCACAAGAGCATACACTGTAAAGTTGGGGGACTGCCTCAGAGCAACACAGTGATTAAATTTGTACAGAACAGATGTGTTGTGGTGGATTAACCTTGGCTGGCCACCAGATGCCCACCCAGCTGCTTTCTCACTTCTCCTCCTCAGCAGGACAGGGCAAGAAAATAGGATTAAAAGCTCATGGGCTGAGATGAGGACAGAGAGATCACTTACCAATCACCATCATGGGCAAAACAGACTCGACTGGGGGAAAACTTATTTAATTTATTGCCAATTAATAACAGAGTAAGATAGTAAGAAATAAAGACAAAACTAAAACCACCAGAAACTTGCTCTGTTGCACATGGGGGAAGTTCCTGGTCTCTTCTCAGAGAAGTCACCCCTGCAGCCCCTCCACTACCAAACCCTTGCCATGTAAAACCAGTACATGTGCATATGTGAATACATATTGGCCCAGTGGGAGTGCAAGGGTCTGTGTCCCCCACAGTTTTCATTAGTCTTTTGCTAACATTGGTAGGAAACTGGGGAGCTTCTTTTCTCCAACTGCTCAATACACCAATTTACATAAGAATAATCCTGTAACTGTAAAGAAAAGATGCACATTTAAAAATCATCATCAAATCTACTTCATAATACTTAATAAATATTAATTTTTTAAAATTCCATTTAACACTTTTGGAGTAAAACAACATTACTCTTCTTTGGAATATGCAAATTTGGCATACTAATGTAATTTAATTATATAGTATAATGAAACTACTTGGGTTAAAGGAACATAATTTATGGCAAACACTGTAAAGAACTAGTGTTATCTATGTGAACCACACAGCTCAGATAGATACTTCTGTTCAACATTTTAAATTGCCAGCATTATCCTCCAACACAATTGCTCTACAATTAAAGCCTTCCTGGCTTATTAGAAGGATCCTAGTCAATATGGTTGCATTATTATTCCCATGCTGGTCATACAAGGGAGATGCTCTTGTTTTTGTGTTACACTGTTATTCCCTCTCTTCATTCCTGTGATGGACCTATATTATAAGAGCCAAATTCAACTGAAAATCTGAATATTTAATTAACAACTTTTAATTTTACTCTGTGGCAATCTCTCCATATATATGTACAACTATCTATCTGTATCTATCTATATCTGTATATAAAAGAGCATTCAGGTCCACTTGTACAAAGTGATGTCATGCAATGAACAGTTTACTATTGAATGCTCTATCAGCAGTTTCCACCACGAAAGTCATGAGTCAAGAATATCACAAAATTAGCAACTGAACTAAAGTCCCCAAGATTTGAAGTCTTTTTACGCTCCTTCTCTCATGGGAATCTTCATTGTGCATTTAAATCATACTTAGATTTTTATATGAAACAATATATTTTTAATTATATTAAATTATTATACAGAGTTTGATATGTTCTCATGACTTTCGAAACTGAGCTTTAAGTAAAACATTTGGTATGGTAGGATTTATGATAAATTCTGTAATCTAATGGCAAATTACCTCATGGCAATATTTCTGTAGTAAAACACATTCATAAGTAGACCTGTTTATTTTCTTTATAAAAAATTTCTAACCTGCATATTATAAGAAATATTCTGTGAGGTAATGAATGAATGGTCAAAGATTCCAAGCACAGTGTAATTTGAATAATTGTGTGCTATGCTAAGGGACCAACAATTCTTCAAAAAATTTGTGCTTGCTAACAGTTTCCACTCAGAGGGACCCGAACCCATAGAGTGTAGCCCCATGTTTAAAACTAGAAATAGTTTGTTCTATAGATATCTGATGGTAAATGCTGACTTTTCATGTCAATAATTGCATTTTCATCAGATGGAGAGCACAGACTCCAGTCTAAAAGAATTGGAAAAAGGCTTTGGAAACATCAGGAAAAACAGCAAGGAGCAAACTGGAAGCTGTATTGCTGGCAAGTGGAGGTCAGATGAGAAAGAGCAAGAGACAGCTGTAGGTGTGCTGACATTCAGCAGTAAGCTTGCTGAAAAATCAAAATTTTCCAGTGTACTTGAAGAACCAGAAGCAAAATCACAGAGGGCTGGAAGTGTTCATTATGTAACATATATTGTAAGCAAACGTCTAAGAGAAAATAAATTAAAAAAAAAAAAAAAAAAGGAAGGAAGGGGGGAGAAGGCAAAGAAAAACAGAAAGAAGAGAGAAAGACCACATCACTCAAAATAGATATACGTTATAGTATGATTTTGCTTTAAAAATCAGTGAAAAAGAAATAGTTTGGTTGTTGGTGGGGTTTTTTTTAACCTGGCATAGGCATAAAGAATCTTTATCACAATATTTAACATGAAAAAAAAAATTACTATAAGCTGTAATTGGTTAAAATTAGTTGAACTGAAATGAACAATTTTATTTTAATTTCCATAAGACTGATTGATTACAGATTCTTCTTAGGATACTACAACAAGACAGAGTTATTAGTACCATATGTCCTAGAAAGGAAAAGGAAATACAGAGCCATCTGAATTGCTCATACCTCTACTTCCTTGAACAGCAATAATGCCAATGTCTCAATAATAGGTAAGGTTGAGAATTAAATGCAAACCACGTTGTTTCACAACAGACAGAAGATGAAGATAAAGACACAGTATCAACTCTCCAAGAGACAACAAAATCGTGGAGGTACAATTTTGTGCTTGACTGTTGGGGTTTGTCAGGAACACCTTTAGAAACATTCCAAAGACAAAAGCAAACAGCAGCATACAGTGATAACTCTAAACCACTGAAATAGAAACAAACATTTTCATTTCACAAGCAGTATCTTTGGGAAAACATGAAGCCTCTGTACCAGTACAGATTCCAACTGTGGAAGACTGAGCAAGCAAGTGTATGTTTAGAAGATTTAGAGGAGGGCAACATAAATTGAAAACATCTGAGCAATTAACATTGCTGAACTTCTCCCCATGTAAACTTTATGTGTCAATTCCATATATTTTAGTAAGCAATAATAATTGTTAATATTAGTTATTTTTAAGTCATATTTCCTGTGATGTTCTTCAGTGTAAATTTACTTTTTTTTACTTGTTCTTTTTTCCTTTTTTTTCAGCAACATAACAGTCCCAAAATGTCAGCCATTTAGGGGAATGAAATTTTGGACATTTTGAGAAATTTGGATAATTGTCAGTAAACCTTTATTAGAGACATAGCTAATTTATCATCATGAAATATCTTGAATACAGTTTCAAAATGTATCCTTAAAACCCTCAGAGGTAAAATAGACATTCTATCCTCAGATTGTAACTGAGCATGCTGTAGTAGGTGCATTAGGCATATAGGGGCATTTAAGGAAAAATGTTTATAGATGCATACATTCACATGTACGTATAGCAGCTTTCTGTTGCTCCAAGTCAATCTGTCAATGACAGAACTGAAGAGCAAGGATGTAACACACATGATAGTTGATGGTTAAAAAAAGTCCCTAATTTAGTATGGAACAATAATTCGGAGAGTGAGAGCTTTATAAGTAAAAAGAATCTCTTGAGGCTAAGGTTGGGAAAGCTAGCTGGGATCTAGGTGAAATACTGTTTATCTCTGGTTTATTCTTTCTATAGATCACAGGTTTGTGAACATGTGAGGCAGGAGTGCTATAGACATCAGCTACATTTAGATCCTGGGATCATTACCACAAAGATCTACACTTTGTATTCAAATACACTAGGATACTCTCAAAAAATGGTACATTTATATATTCCACTAAAATCACTTTTTTGTGGTCTTCAGCACTTCAGACATAACCATGAGGAAGATAGAATGAGTAACACTTTTTTGTTTTTGTTCATTTTGTTTCCTAGCTGAGTATGAATGAAACAACTGAAGAAAATGTAATGAACAGATTTTTTTTGTCATTTTTTATGTGTGTTTATTGCTCATCACTTTTTTCACAATTTCAGATGTAAATAATATTTATTAAACACTGAAATGTGGATGAGGGCCATGAAAATGACCAGAAGGCTGGAGCACCTCTCCTATGAAGACAGGCTGAGAGAGTTGGGGTTGTCTAGTCTAGAGAAGAGAAGGCTCTGGGGAGACCTTACTGTGGCCTGTCAATACTTAAAGGGGGCTTGTAAGAAGCATGCAAAGAGACTGTTAATCAGGACCTGTAGTGATAGGACAAGGGGTAATGGTTTTAAACTGAAAGAGGGTAGATTTAGATTGGAAATAAGGAAGACTTTTTTTTACATTGAAGTTGGTGAGGCACTGGCACAGGTTGCCCAGAGAAGTTGCGGATGCCCCATCATTAGAATTGTTCAAGTTCAGGTTGGATGGGGATTTGAGCAGCCTGATCTAGTGAAAGGTGTCCCTGTCCATAGCAAGGAGGTTGGAACTAGACGAACTTTAAAGGTCCCTTCAGATACAAACCATTCTGTGCTTCTATGAAGTCAATCCTTTTCTTCTGTGCTTAGCACTTTTTTGCCTCAAACTTTGCACCTAAATTAGGCTATCTGGAAGACAATAAAGTCAATAAAGACTGAGGCAAAAAAGCCTTTAATGCCTCATCCTTTTCTGTTGCCTTTATAATATACAACAGTGGCCCCATGTTTTGCTTGGATTTTCTTTTGCTGGTGATATTCCTGTAGAATCCCTTCTTGTTACCCTTCAAGTCCCTGGCCAGTCTGAACTCTAAACAAGCTCTGTTCTTCCCAGTTCTTTGTCTACAGACACAGGTGATGCACCTACACCCCTCCTTGGTAGCCTGTCCCTATTTACACACCCTGTATACCTCCTTTTTATGTTTGAGCTCAGTCAAGCACATTCAACAAAGCTGGCCTTTTCTTGGAGATCAGTAGGGATTGCTCGGGTGCTTTGAGAAACCTGTCTTTAAAAACTGACCAGATGTCCTGGGATCCTTCACCCTTTAAGGTAGAGATTTTCCTAAGAAATCATGTTTATTACATCCCTGAACTAACAAAAATCTGTTATCCTGAAATCTTTAGTTTGCCACTTGTCTTTCTCACAGCCCTGAGGAAAGAAAAGGGTAGATATGAGTACCCTCATAAAGAAAAGCATAGATATGAGGTTTTCATGTGTGTAAGTTTTTAGGGAAGTATTACCAATAAGTTTTTTTCTATAGTAGTTTGGCCATAAGTATTACTATTATATTAACTGGACTGATAATAACTGTTTGATATGTTTTGCATAGATCCTCAAGATTTTACTTAAGCTAACACTAAGTTTTCGGGGCTCCACATACACAGTGTATTCCCTTTTTGCACAGAACAAGAATTTGAATGTAATAAATAATTTGAAAAGTGTTTGTTTCTAAAGGATTGCTGACTGGGCTGATAGTAATCTGTAAAAAAAAGCCCTACTCTGTTCTGTATAACTGTGTCGTGAACTCCATTATTTCATATTTATTTTTGTTATTAATTTCATAGTTCTTGTTGCTGTGCAGGAATCATTCACAGAATGAATAAATCATAAAATGAAATGACGATGTCTTATGAATTCTAGGCATAACTTTACATAGTGCTGTTGATAGTCAAGGTCTGGTAAACTCTTGTCTACTTTATAAACACCAGCCACTCCATGTCAGCTTATATATATATCTACATTGTAGAGATGTGGGGATTTTTTACTGACCTGAAAAAATGTGTCACTTCATCTGACTGGCTTTTTTGCAATAGAATAACGCACATTATAGTATTCAGAGAATTTCGGGCAGCTGCTGTTTAAATAGGGGAAAACAATACATGGTGTCAGCAGCTGAATCTTAATGCACGCCTAGCCATTCAAAAAGTCTGAAGACATTGTCCAAATTTTGTTGAAAAAAAGTATTTAAATAACGCTTACAATGCTGATGATTTGTTTACCAGATGTTCATCCATGAACCTTTCTCATTAAAGCTGAAGATGACTGGATTAACAAGAAGAAAAGTTTCAAATAATTACTAATGTGGAAAACAAGCCAAAAGCAGAGTAGATGTACTCAGTCCTGAATTTTATAAGGTCACAGTTTAAAGCCATGTTGCTACTTATCCTAGAAATTAAAAAGGCAATTCAATAGTACAATCTTCAGTGGTTTGATGAATGTTTTGTCCATCTCAAAATAGTATTTAAAACTAATTCATATTATTTCAGCTTCCAGAAGGAAGATTAACCTTTTCTGTCTCAGTCCTGTGGTGTAAAACAGGAAAAAGCAGACATGATGATCCTCTGCCTACAATAAGACTGCCCAAAACACTATTTGCACCTGCATAAAAAAAATCAACTCAAAAG
Organism: Aquila chrysaetos chrysaetos; assembly: GCF_900496995.4. Lineage (NCBI taxonomy): Eukaryota > Metazoa > Chordata > Aves > Accipitriformes > Accipitridae > Aquila > Aquila chrysaetos. The sequence goes on from NC_044017.1 coordinate 14,095,501, forward strand.
TCTACACAATTCTGGTAGAGAGACTCCTGAGCTTTCATCTGAATGTTTATATAAACATTGTCTTACTTAGAATATTGAATATGCTATATGTCATAGGACAAGCAACTATACATACATCCTGAGGAAGAGATGAGCATCATGTAGGTGATAAGTGTGAGAAAGTCTTCCTGGAGACATTCCAACAAACCAGTTAGGTAGTTTTGGATAACATGACACTTCAGATATTTTGATCCTTGTTCACGACTAAAATTCATGTTTTCTTGTTGTGGTTTAACCCTGGTAGGCAACTAAGCAACACACAGCCACTCGCTCATTCAGAAAGCTCCTACCCTCCCAAAACCAAACCAAACCAAACCCAGGAATAACAAATGATGCAAAAACCCTACAACAATTGCTCATCACCAGCTGACCAATGCCCAGCCAGTCCCCAAGTAAATACTGCCATGGGAAACTCCCCCTGCCAGGTTTATATTGCTGAGCATGACATCATATGGTCTACAATACCCCTTGGGTCAGTTGGGGTCAGCTGTCCCAGCTGTGTCCCCTCCCAGCTTCTTGTGCCCCCCCAGCCTCCTCACTGGTGGGGTGGGGTGAGAAGCAGAAAAGGCCTTGGCTCTGTGTAAGCCATGCTCAGCAGTAACTAAAACATCCCTGTGTTATCAACACTGTTTTCAGCACAAATCTAAAACATAGCACCACACAAGCTACTATGAAGAAAATTAACACTATCCCAACCAAAATCAGTAAATTTTTTCAGGTCTGCGTTTAGGTGAAGAGCCTGATATTACAGACACACAGTTACAATTTGCACAGTTTATTTTTGCTGATCTCACATTTATCAGGAGAGAATAAATTTGCTTCCCAAAACAGGACATTGAAGAAATGTCCTTACAGAAAGCTGAATAGAGCTCTGAGAACAATATGGCATCCATTTAAAATATGTAGTCAAATACTTTAGAAGTACTCTACTGAACTTTGGGTAAAAAATTTAAGTCTGTTACAGAGAATGGAATGAGACTGTATCTCGTACACAAAAGTAAACTCATCACAGAATTATGTAAATTCTTTACCAAAATGGAAAAAGTAGACAACCTTATATGATTAAGCTCAACTATTTAAGTCTTTATGTTCATACGCCTTTGACGGTTTTTTTTTCTTTAGTGAAAAATATATAAACCCATCTTCTGATTCTGATGATAAAAACTTTTGTGAAATCTATACAAAGAAATCAACATGTTAGAGTTCAGAACTGTATGAAGTACACATTACGCAGTTCCAGCAGTCAAGCACATACTTGGCCATTTTCAAGACCTGAAATCTTTGGTAAATCAATACTAGGCCAACTGTAGCACAAATACTTCTCTCCAGAACTAAGCTACTCTCAATTCATGACTCTGGTGATGGTATTCTTATTCAAATTCTTAACATTGTTAATATCCTCAGAATAGGATAATCTTGATAAGTGACTCAGAAGTGATCTGTCAGTTTGAAAATGTAATGGATCTGATACACAGTGTATCAGATGTAGTGTAACCCTACATTGGTTACACATTGAAACACTGACTTTAGCGCCTGTGGGGGTTAATGCTGAAGCATAATTATAACAGCTTAAAAGTTAAATAGCTTGCTATCTCATGACTGATTATCGAATTTATATTGAACACTTCCTCTAACACAGAATGCAATCAATAGTTCTCACCCCAGACTATTTTGACCATCTCAGTTCATGCAAGTGAACTGTGGAAAATGGGTGAAAAACATACTCTGTGGCTTATAGCTACTACATTGCAGCTCTCACAACTCACTAGCTCTGGTTATCACAAGGAATTTGAATTTAAGCAGAACTTAAGATGCAGCTATTGTTTTGCACTATTTAAAGAAACAAAAGGGTTAGTAAAGATGTGTGTGTTGTGGAGTTACATTTACTTAATGGATATACTATTAATAAAATAATTTAATTTTATACATTTATGACTCTGCTTTAATATAATTAATATGAAAATTTAAATATTCTTCAAAATTCCCTCAGTGATTTCAGATCCAACCAGGTATAAATTTTCACTTATATTTTTTAGTAAATCAACAGAAGAATAATTTGAGGTGTCAATACTCAAAATTGTATTTTTTTCTTTTTAAAACAAGTTTGTAAAGATCACAATTATTGGTGATCAAAGAGGTAAAAAAAGCTGGTTTGAATTTTTAATTTAGAGAGATGTTTCTGAGACAAAGTCATAATATGATACAAATAATTTGGGTCAATTTCAGTACAGAGTTGATAATTAGTTTTGCCACTTGAATCACAGAAAGGATGTTTTAAAGGTGCTGTGACTGGGCATATTAAAGAGAAAAGTACACAGAATTGGAACTGATATTTTAGAAAGAACAAGTGATTTGAAATTTATAAATATTAACAAGTCAAAACTGATGAGCTGTCTCACAGACATTCCCTCATTTACATAGTCATACTGGAATTCAAGTATTACCATAAGAAAAGTCTCCAAAATGTTTTATTCAGACCATTTCTATTCTTGCAATATCATGAGCTCCATAGCTACATATTGGGATATCATAAATGGATGATTAAACTTTAATTAACTGATTTACAGTGTACTACTACACATGTTGTTTGGTCAGTGTATTTACAAACATTAAAAGTTTACTGTGTATTTACAGGTATAACCAAAAGTATGTTTCAAAAACTGAATAGTAGAAAAAAGGCAACATTATTTTATTTTTTGACACTTACTTTCTTGCCATAAACAGATAATTTGAGGTTGTCAGCTGGGGCTTGTCCAGCAAGTAAAGAATTTTTACTTAGGCTCTGTGTGCTTAACCATGAAATAAGTTATTTATTATTCTTCAGGGCAACAAATGTCCACAAAAAGAGATAAGTTGTAAGGAGTAAGTCTTTTTATACTTTTAGAAATGCTGCCATTTATGAGTTTCAATGCCCATCGAGATTGGATTTCTGAGTGATATTTGTTATTTATAGGTATTTTCTGAATGCTTCTGCAAACAGATTTCAATCTAAGTGTTCATCAACTGTACACTTGGCCATTTCCAGCATTAGTTTCTCTCTTTTGAAGGTATAAATCACAACTACTTTTATAACACAGGAATCACAAATAATACTGCAAATAACCAACATTGTAGGATTGATGGTCACTTGTACCATTTACAAGCATACACAGAGTTTTACCCAATTATTCAGAAACTACTTGAATGTTCACAAAAAACTACAAATCACCATATTTTATCAAACTATTTTGATAAATAGGTACAGGAAATGCCAACAAAACATAAAAAAAAAAAAAAAGACAAAATGTTTTTACTCTAAGGATGATTAAATACTGGAACAGGTTGACCAGAGAGATTGTGGAGACTCCATCCTTGGAGACATGTCAAACTTGATAGAAAGCAGCTCTGAGCAAGGTGCTCTACATGACCCTACTTTGAGCAAGGGTTTGGACTAGATGATCTCCAAAGGTCCCTCCTGACTTCAATCATTTAATATTTCTATCAATTTCAGCATTTTGCTTCTCTGAAGCTAATTTTCTCCACTATAGCAAGATGACACGTGAATGTTTTAAAGGGATAATATGCTTCTCATATGTATATCTCTTCAGACACCACAAAGGTGGGCAGGAAGCCTGGTCTGTACAGTGGGACCTCAGGCACCACAGTACTAAAAGAGAATGAAAATTCTCTACGAGAATGTAAATATTAAAATATCACATTTGTGGCTTTTGTTTCTCTCATTTTTCTCCTTGAACTTGAAGTATGAGTTTGCAGATATGTTCCTCCTTTTGTTTATGATCTCCATGTATAGTTTAAACTAAGCAAGGACAGAGTATATTAATATTGAGAAACAGTAGCTTCTAACAATTTTTTGTATAATGCCTTTCACTGATTTAAAAAATAATCATAAAAATATTTCAAGTTTTGCAATTAAAAGTCCCTGCCAGTAATTACTGGAGGTATTGTTAACAGAAGCAATTCAAAGTTTACAAAACAGATTGCTCCAAGGTGTTATTCAGATTAAAATGTGAAGGATCGTGTGAACATCCCTATGTCTCTCCTAAGTTGGGGCCTTCATTTGAAAGTGTTATAAGTGGTGTGCTAAAACCAGACCTAAAATGTCAAATTCCTGACATAGAATGGATACTTTCAGTAGTATTAAAAGTTACATTGAAATAGACATTGAAATATGCAGTGGACTAACCTTGATCAGATGCCAGACTCCCACCCAGCTTCTCTCTCACTCCCCCTCCTTAGCAGGAGAGGGAGAGAAAATAAGATTGAAAAGCTCATGGGTCAAAATAAAGAGAGGGAGATCACTTAACAGTTACCATCATGGGCTAAAGAGACTCAACATAGGGATAATTAATTTAATTTATTGCTAATTAAAATAGATCTGGATAGTTGGAAACAAAACCAAAACTAAAGCACATTTCCCCCACCCCTTTTTCCCCAACTCAATTTCAGTCCATTTCCAACTCTTCTACCTACTCCCTGCCAAGAGGGGCAGGGGTTATGGGGGGCAGGAGGTTGTGGTCAGTCCATAACAGTTACTCTCTGTTGCTCCTTCCTTCTAACACATTTGCCCAGCTCCTGTGTGGGTCCTCTCCATGGGCTTTAATCCTTCAGGCTAAACCTGCTCCAGAGCAGGTCCTTCATGGGCTACAGTTCTTGTCACAAAAATCTGCTCCAGTGTGGGCTCTCAGCAGATCACAGTTCCTTCAGGAAATATGCACTTGCTCCAGTGTGGGTTCCTCCATGGTGTGGGCTGCAACGTGGTTATCTGCTCTGGTGTGGTTCTGTCCATGGGCTGCAGGAGAATCTTTTCTCCAGCACCTGCAGCACCTCCTACCCCTCCTTCTTCTCTGACTTTGGTGTCCTCGGGCTGTTTCTCACTTTTTTCCTCACTCCTCACTGCCTGTGCAGCATTTTGCCCCTTCTTAAATAATTTTGCCCCAAGGTGCCACCAGCTTGGCTGATGGGCTCAACCGTGTCCTGCGGTGGATCTGTTGTGGAGCCACCTGGAACTAGCTGTGTCCAGCACGGGGCAGCCACTGGCCTCTACTGACAGAGGCCACCCCTGAAGCTCCCCACTACTAAAAACTTGCCACCTCCCCCCAGTATAAAATAAAATGGTATCTTGATGAAAGCTACAAATACAAACAAAAATATCAAAATTTCATTGTATTTGGAAAATTAGCATGAAACAAACAGCAATAAAAGGCCACAGAATGATCAAATAGTTTTCATTTAGGAACCTCTACTCAGATAGAATCCCTGAGCCAAGGTAAGTACAAAGAGATACTGATGAAGAGGAATGGATATGTCAAGAACTGCAGGCACTAGAGGAAGTGTAAGTTGTAAGAAAGAAAAAATTTTGACATAAAGGACCATTTTTCTATTGCATATTTTTATTAATGTTAACCTCTTTCTTTCTTGAAAAGGAATTATATTAAATCAGCCATGTGAGCAGAGTTATGTGATTACTGTGAAGCTAATCATAAAAAGTGAAAGAACCTTGAAAAGTTCCTAATTTAGAATTTCAGAAACATTATCTACACAGAGCACATAAAAAAAAATTACCTTTATACATATATATGTAGATATATGGGCACATGTGAACACATATACACACAAACACCTGATGTAGATGGAGTCCAAGTCAGCCTGATTTAGGCACCTAGCTTCTTCCATCGTTCTGAACAAATTGTCTGTGTTCCCTGGGATGTTAGTAAAGGTCTGTATACACCTACCTAAACCTTCAGGGTGAGATATTGTTTGCCTAAGGATTGGGCACTTAAAATAGATGCCTATAATTTTCAGTGGTTTCTTCAAGCACAATATTGGGAAACAAATCTCGCAAACAAATTAGAAAATTGTCAATCTATCTGATCAAAAAAATCTCATATAGGTCCTAGGACAGTGGTCCAAATGCTGTGCAAAACAAAAAATATCAAGCAAAGTGCAAGAAAGATTGCTTTATTATTAATTTTCAAAATTTCTCTTATACCACTGTGGGCATTCTGTGGACGGTGGACTAACTTTAACAGCTGGAATTGAACAAGGAGCAACCTTATCTGAATATTTATCAACTGGTGAGCATCGTATGTGGGAGGTCTCAATTTAGTTGCCTAAAACAAATACAGCCCATTTCTCTCACTTTTGATGTAAGTTCTACAACCAACAAGAAAATGTAGCATATCTTCCTCATGCTATGCTCTACAAATTGTCGTAATTGTGCCTGCTTAGAGCTCTGTTCAGTTTATGAAACACACCTTGCAAAGTGCATACCATTCTATCTTAAACACAAATGGCCTTAAGCAGAATACAGCTGCCTAGATGGTTTGCTCAGTCTAAGCAGCAAATGTCAAGGGAAATGATGTTCCCAAAATTTTTCATTCTTGTATTGGGTTTACATGGCAAGGTTCTGGTAGCAAGTGGGCCACAGGGGTAGCTTCTGTGAGAAGCTGCCAGAAGCTTCCTCCACATCCCATGGAGCCAATGCCAGCTGGCTCCAAGACGGACTTGCTGCTGGCCAAGGCCGACCTTCAGTGACAGTGGTAGTGCCCCTTGGAGAACAGATTTAAGAAGGGAAAAAAAAAATGTTGCTGGGGCACAGAAACAGCAGCCAGAGAGAGGAGTGAGAACATGCAAAAGAAACAGCCCTGCAGACCCCCAAGTCAGTGAAGAAGGAGGGGGAGGAGGTACTCCAGGCGCCAGAGCAGAGATTCCCCTGCAGCCTGTGGTGAAGACCATGGTGAGGCAGGCTGTCCCCCTGAAGCCTAGGGAGGTCCATGGTGGAGCAGATATCCACCTGCAGCCTGGGGAGGACCCCACAGTGGAGCAGGCAGATGCCCAAAGGAGGCTGTGACCCCATGGGAAGCCCATGCTGGAGCAGTCTGCTGGCAGGACCTGTGGCCCCGTGGACACAGGAGCCCACGCTGGAGCAGGTTTTCTGGCAGGACTTGTGACCCCGCGGGGGACCCACGCTGGAGCAGTCTGTGCCTGAAGGACTGCAGCCCATGGAAGGGACCCATGCTGGAGCAGTGTGTGAAGAACTGCAGCCTGTGGGAAGGACCCACATTGGAGAAGTTTGTGCAGAACTGTCTCCCGTGGGAGGGACCCCACAGTGGAGCAGGGGACGAGAGTAAGGAGGAAGGAGTGTCAGAGAAAAACATGTGATGAACTGACCATAAGCCCCTTTCCCTGTCCCGCTGTGCCACTCAGGGGAGGAGGTAGAGAATTTGGGAGTGAAGTTGAGCCTGGGAATAAAGGAGGGGTGGAGGGAAGGTGTTTTAAGATTTGGTTTTATTTCTTATTATCAGACTCTGACTTTTGATTGGCAATAAATTAAATTAATTTCCCTGAGTTGAGTCTGTTTTGCCCATGATGGTAACTGGTGAGTGATCTCTCCTGTTCTTATCTCAACCCATGAGCCCTTAGTTATATTTTCTCTCCTCTGTCCAGTTGAGGAGGGGGAGTGATAGAACGACTTTGGTGGGCACCTGGTGTCCAGCCAGGGTCAACCCACCACAATTCTTTATTACTTTGGCAGAGAGGCAACAAAAGAAAATAATTTTTGTCATGGGAAGAAACTGGTGTAGGCTAAAATGTGATTGTACCACTTACAGCTAGAATCATGTATGTAGCTACTCCCTGTGAATGTGATCCAATTATTTAAATTTAACTTGCATACAGCCTATGAATCTTACTTTAGTTTAATTTTTATGAGGAACAGTCCCTCAGGAAGCTCTTAACATTTTCCAAAACTATTGAGGCCCCTTTTTTTTTTCTGCTATTTCTCCTTGTATTACTATTTCTCCTGTAAAAAGGAAAAGGTACTTGGTATAAAATTTGAGCATGTAGAGCAAAATACTTTTCTTAATTGAGTACTTGAAGTTAATCAACAGAGCAGTAGTTTCCAGTATAGATACTGAACAGTCACAGATAATGTTTCTGTCAATTCATATATTAAAAAAAGAATTAATGGTCAAGAAAATTCAAATAGTTGGAACACTTGAGAATAACAAGTTCTGCTTGTGGACATGAAGAAAGAAGAAAATTTCTGTAATTTACAGAGAAATAATCAATCAATAATTATTAATTATTTATTTATTGAAACAAAATCTTCATTCACTCATTACACCTACAGGTAGAAATTCCTAAAGGCAGTATTTTTAAGCAAAATATTCTGATATCAGTCAGAAGAAACTACTTCTCCCAGAAGAAGTAGTCTGTAGGAAAAAATGCTATGAATTATTACATCAGAAACTCATGATGAATTATTTGCTGCACGGTGTTTAAAATGTTTGTGTCAAAAAAGTCTGGATTAAAAGTTAATACAAATCAGTGCATTTCTACTCATTTTAGTATACACAAACTGATTTATAGGCAGGTCACAAAAAAAGATTTTCTTTTAAAAATACGATTATTTTTGTTTACATCCTTATTTTATATTTTCCCTGTAATTCCAATCTGAAACCATTACTTTTTATATGCCTGTGGAATTTACATATAGAACAGCCAATTATTAAATTGGCTGTTTGTTAAAATAGCCAGAGATAAAAATAGTTTATAGGGTATTCTACAGTTTTAATATTCTACTTACTGCTGTCTGATCATTTAATATTATCGTAGATATATTTTCCGTCTTCTCCTTCCCCAACTCAAATATAAAGCATTAAATAGATTTGCCTATTTATATTTCAATAGTTATGTGAAATAAAGTGTAACAACTAAACTATTAAAACAGCTATCTAAACAATGACCTTAAATCAAATAATTAATGAATACTGTCTACCCACACTGTTTTTGCAGTAGCATGGTAGCTAGGGGTTTCCTAATGTGTGTATATGCGTGTTCATTACACATGATGAACTTTAAAATGAATTGTATACAGCAGTGTGGAAGATCTTTGGTATTTCTTGTCTGTAAAGAATACAACTCTAATGAAAAAGAAATATTGTCTATTTTGGTCCATTCAGTTTTAAATAAATAACTAGGAATGCAAATATATAAAAATGTCATTAAAATCTGTGCAGATGTCCACTTGCAATCCTTTCCTTCCTCTTGACTTCCCATCAGAATCACAGCCCACTGATTCACAATTTAATGGTCTAGCGTCTCTTTGCATTTTAATTCACAGTTGTCAGCCTGGTAAGAGCCAACTCTGAAAGCCTTAAAGCCCTAAACCTCCATGACTCATAGATCTTAATGTTTCCATCCACAAACACTTTCTTATTTCTGTCAGCTAGTCTTTCATCAAAATGTTTCAGTTTCTGATGGTAATTGTCTAGGATGCACTGTGTATTATTACTTTAGTTAAATTCTCTTGTCTCCTTTTCTAAGGTGTTGTAAGTGTCAGGTCTTGCTTTTTAGACTGAAAGGGACAGATTAAACAAACAAGCAAGCAAAGAAAAAAAACCAGCCGTATGCGCCTGCAGCTGGACTTCAAGCTATATTCTTTGGGTTTTATTTATAAAGCCCAAAACCATGACGTACCTCCCGTATACAAACATGTACACATTAACCTCTAGCTAGTCACAACTGTAGCTGAATAATGTAGTTGTTTTGCCCACAGAATGCTGAAGTTGCCTTTCTCTGCTTGTCTGGGAACACAGGAGACTTAACAGAACTAAGTCAATAACTATTTCAAGAATCACAAGCCAGACACTTTCCTTAGTTTCCCTTAGTAAGTGATCCAGTAAACACTCTCAGAGTATTCTTATTTTAAATGGGTAAGTATCCCATAAGTAACCTGTAAATCATTTGTAATACAGAACAGCAACTGAATTGCTCACCTGCCTTGACAATGACAATGCTTAATTCTTGCTTTATATTTTACCTCCCTCAAGTATATGAACTAATAGTGATAGGTCATTGAGAACAGGATAAAAAGAAGAGAATGGTAATTGAAGATGTGCAGATATATTCAGAATATAAGGAACTACCATTTGGATTTGTATCAAGGGCAAATTATGCAAGATTTATCTGATGTAACATTTTTTCTAAATAAAAGTTACAATTCCATACACTTTTTACATGTGTGATTTAAGCCTAGTAGCAAGCCTGCTCAACCATCAAGTCTTGATTTTTTAAGTCTTGCTAATTGTATTAATTATTTCTCTTTAAATCACTGCTGATGGAATTAAGACCCTAACTTGAAGAGTTTTGGGTTTTTTTTGGAGTATCCTTACATTAAGTTTAAAATGAATCACAGAATCATAGAAACATGATTTTAGAGAGTGATTGTACAGCATAATCTGGGATAAACAGTAATAAGCTACCATTCTCGTAAATTTATAGGATAATGGGCAAATTGGAAGTGACCTCAAGAAATGTCCATTCCAATCTCCTGCTCAAAGCAGGGGCAGGTCTGACCCTTGCTCAGGGCTTTGTGCAATCTGGTCTTGAAAACCTCCCATGGCAGAGAATTTCCCAGCATTCCAATGACACAAGACTGTTCTACAGGAACATGTCGTGGGATGGTTTGTATGAAAATGTTTTAGTTTCCTGCTAAAATTCAATGTATGGTCACCCTTAATGAAAACAAAACCAAAACCAAAGCCAAAGTAAGCATCCTCACCTATGTCCTCACACATTTTTAAAAATCATAATGTTCACAAACGTTATAAATCTATGCATAACTGTAAGCTTCAGAATCCAGGATGATGTTCAAGGAATAAAAAAATATACTTTAATGTTGTTAAAAAAATCTTGGTTACCAATTTCATCCTGATTTCCCTTGTTGAGAATGAAGTACAAGACATTCAGGCTCATTAATAGAGATTTTAATAAAGTCACCTAATTGATTCAGAAGTGGAAAAAGTAGAACAATTTCTTGGGGACTCTTTAAAAGTGTTTATGGTTGCCTTCTTAACACTTACTGATACTAGCAGCTGAAGAACACTCACGTATTTCCCCATAAGTAATCAGCTAAATGAGAGGAAGCACAGATAGTCTGAATATATTTTTAGATTTACATGCAAATGACTTTCTAAGTGTCTCACTCTTCCTATTTTGCCTAAACTATTGCTTTGTGCTCTGAATATGGAATGTTTCAATTCCACAGATTTAGAAACATGATAGTTCTGACAGAGTCAAAGTCCTTTTTTTTTTTTTTTTTCGTATTCACAGGGCCTAATTCAGTGCAAAAAATATACCCAGGTCTATCATTAAACTTCAGGGGCTGAGGGTGGGGGAATTTCACAATGAAATAATGTTTTACTAAAGCACATTTTATCTGCTTTTTAGAAAACTGTCTGAATAATTTTCATTGCAGTTAAATTTATCTTCTGATTTAGAGGGAAAAAAAATCAAATTATGTTTGTGTAAATTGAAGTCTTTTTCTAATTAGCACATCACATCATTAGATTAAATGTGAGAATCCCTCAAATTTGGTAGATCATTCTGAAACAATAAAATGGTTAATGACAAATATGCATTCATACATGTATACTCTTCTTTGTTAGTCATGGTTTTATTAATTTAATTAATTTGTTTTAAGAATGTAGTCCTTTTGGACCGCCTTAAAAACTACTCCATTAAATTGAATTGATCATTTTGAATTGGCATTGGATTATAACCACCACCATTTTTGTGAGATTGTTATAAAACAACGTTAGTCTTCTCTATGAAACTGGATAATCAAAAGAGAGACATTATATGTTAATATATAGATATCCATGTATAATATATATATGGATTATTATATATAACAATATGAATTATCCATATATATTGACACCCCAGAATAAAGGCACACATGGCACTGCACCAGAATCTAAATAACACAGGTGGGGTAACTCAGGTGAATAGTGTTTTCATCAGAGCATGTATGTGTGAGAAACAAGGAGAAGGGGTAAAAATACCAGAAGAGATAGAGAAAACAACAAAGAAACAGTAGGCATTGAAACAACAGTACTGCAATCCAGAGAAAAAAACTAAGGTAACATCTTTAGTGTCAGTACTATTTTAACACTGGATTTGAATGCTAGTTGAAAAAGGTGCTTGGAGCTATGAGGACTGAAATTATTACCCTTGTGAGACTTCTCCAGTGTTAAAACAAACACAGACAGGATTATTTCTAAGCAAGCAGAATATAGTTCAACTGCAGTGTGACTCTCTCTCTAACAGGCTCTGAACTAACTACCCATGCAAATCAAAGACAGGATCCTTATCATCGGTACCTTTATTCATCTAATTGAGGTTATAATTTAGACTACATTACGGATAAGCAAATCTTTCTACAACTGAGAATTATAACAAAAGGAATGTAATCTGTGTTTGGGGCTGAAAAAAATTGTCATGCTATACTGAAGATTTCTGAAGACAAAATCATAGCTCAATCCACAGAAGTCATGGTAAAGCAAAGAGGAAGGAGGCACAGTTTGATAAAGGTAGATCTGCATTGTCTTCCCTTCAGATTGATAAAGCATAATCAACTAAGTTTAAAAAAATAAACACCCTAAGGTATACGTCATGTAGCTACAGGGGGGCCTTTTTACAAACTTCTACCCTGAGGGGCTTTTTGTGTTGTTTTGATTTGGTTTTGGGGGTTTGCTTTGGTGGGGTTTTTTAGATTGCGATTTTGAAGTGCTGAAAACTAGTAATAGGTTTGAGGTCATTTATTGAGAAACCGCTAAGAAAAATGAAAACTAATACACCCTAAATACTCACTAACTCAAAAAAGGAGGTAATTTGTAAGGTCATTTATAGAGTTGCAGTGAGGCTCAGGAGTGATATTAGACTGCGTAGCAACCTGTGAACCAGCAGTGCCCCACCAAGATGCTCTGCTTGTTCAGTACAGAACCATGCAAGATATTTTGTAAGTATTGTGAAAAAGTACTGTGCAATAAAAGCACCGGTACTTCCTTTAGCAATTTTTATTATGAACTTCCCAAAACTTGCTTCCTGCCAGCAGCATTTTTTCACTTTCTTTCTGCAACCTTATTTGGATGAACAGTTTAGGAATTGGAAGAACACTAGGCCTATGTTTTGGTGAAATTTTGAGCTCTGTATTTTGAAGTCAAGACAGGATAATGTGGATTTTTCCATTTCTTCCCAATGTGATTCAATGGGAATGACATATTTCCCTAAAGGTCTGGAAACCTTTGCTTTATGTAATAGTTCCTTTTTATTCAATGGATATTTACTTTTGACTCCTCTAAAATTCAGATAACTTGTCTCTGCCAAAAAAAAATTGATCCTGAACATGATATTGTTTCTCTCTTGTACCTGTAGAATGTTAAAGAAATAATTTCCTTGGCTTTCAACAACAATGTCTCCTTTTAAATGTTCAAACACTTTCAGATGTCACTTCACTGAAAGACAAAAGCCTGGTGCAGAATAAGTGTACTATTAAAAACAGTTAGCTTAACTGTTCTGAGTGGAAGATAGGTCAATAGCTACAAAGCAGCAGAATATTCCAGTGAATCTTCAGTTTCATCAGTCTTTATTTTCACTTGTAATGAAGATTATTGTTCATTCTCAATATACTACAATAAGAATTTGAAGGAAAAAATCATCACAGTATTTTCCATATTATTTGAGTTCTTTGTGAATTCAAATAAAGAAACTAAAATGGTTTATTGCAGATAAACATAGCAAAATGATGAAAAAATTTCTGATAGAACATAAAATCTTTGAAGGCATTGGGAGTTAAAGTGTTACCTGTATGGGTTTTACAGAATGTGAAGATCTATAATAGTTTTTTAACTTTGACAGATTTCATTTGCAGTTGTCTCTACAAATTAAAAATACTTTTCGGGGGGTTGCATACATGTATGCACATATATGCTAATATACATCTATGCATACATGCAATATTTTTAAACAAGTTGTTATTTAACATTAAAGGATGTTAGCAGAGTCAAAATCTTGCAAGACATTCGTTAAATTGGAGATGGCTTTTTCACTTAATAACATCCTCAGAAAGCCTCCAGGTGATTTAAAGTTTGTATTCTTGGGAACCCCTTCAAAAATAGTGTTGGAGGGAGGTAACTTAAATTTTGTGTTGGTCCCCAATACCTTTAAGGCATTTTATCAAATAATACTTAAATGCAAGATGCATAAGCAGTCCAAGTACCAGATGACAGGAATCCTCTCACTGAGGGAATGCCCTTAATGAATGGGTTACACAGTAAGGGTCCATGTTGCTTATTTCTCTTTTTTGTCCCATTAAATCCTGGATTCATTCCTGTGGATAGTTCAATGAAAGATTTAGTGGCACCATTCTAGAGAGTTTGATAGTCCATTGGTTAAAGCAGCTTCCTGGGAAATGTGAACTAAGGATTTAAATCTCCTTAAGCTGCAGGGAACAAGGACAAGAACACTAACAATAAACTGCTTTCCATAAAGCACTGCTGTTCCTCTGAATTGAACCCAGGACTGCCTCAAAGTACAGAGCATAGGATGAAACAAGGTGGATTGGGGCTTCATGGAACAAGCTAGAATATAACAGCCACCTTGTCACTGAAAGAACGTAAATTGATTTCAACTTAGTCTGAGTTCTTCAGCCAGCATTTGTACCTTAGACTACTCAGGGTTAAAATTCTTAATTCTGATGCACCTCCAGCACACAGATTGTATACAGTATTAAAGGCCTGACACTTACTTCTTTGTTTCTTTATAAGGACATACCTGTTTTTCACACATCACTTCTGCCTTTGCAGTGACTATAGAAGGATCCACTTCCAGCAGCTATCTATCAAAATGGCTAATTTCTGCAATCCTCATGCAGACAAAATTCCAAATAAAGCTTAAGGGATGTTCAGATAAGTGAAAAATAAGACAATCTTTCATTATGATTTGTTTTTAGATTACAGCTGTGTCACTGTATTTGTATGATCCCCTAGTGTTTAAATTTCTGCAATAACCCCTATACAGAAGGGGTATGTCAAAATGATAAGTGTAACTGTCATTCTGGTTTTATGAGAAGCTAAGATTTTAGTTTATTTCAGCTGTCTATGTACTTTAATAAATACAAATAATTTATTTCACTTTTTCTATGTTCAATTTAGATTTTCAGCTGATCAGAGAATGTAAACTATTACATTACGGTACCAGACAACTAATATCCCTGCTTCAATTAAATGCTGTAGGTAAATCAATATAATATAGTTACATACAGAATTTGTATTTTGTTGTTTTATTTGATTCATTAAAGTATTTTCTTATTGAATGAAATCAATCTTTTCAAATTTGTTAAATATAAGATACTAAGAATATGAGGTTGTTTGTGTTTTTAGAATGAAAAGTGGGTTTCATTTCTAATCTAGCTAATGGGGTTTTTAATGGTTCAATTTCTCAATTGCTTTTGATGACTTCTACCAAAATTTGTTTCAAGTGAAAATCTCTGGGTACTTGAAGGATACATGCCATGTATGCAAATACACAGACTAAATACGTTTTGGTACACTTTCAACATGCAAATTATAGGTAATGCTTTTTGTTTCAAAGAAATATGTATTTTACCTTATATCACTAAATATGTTTAAATGAGGGTAATATCCTTTAAAATAATATATGTTAATTGTCTGCCATCTTTATTTCTGTTAATTAGTCTCTCTCTCTCTAGAAGTAGTTGCAATTAAAAAAACCCAACCCAACAACAAAGCAGCAATGCTATCTGTGGAATAAAAAGCTACTTAATGCAAATAAAACTGTCACAATCTGGGTCTAAATAGACTTGTGCTTTAATGAGTTGTTTTGACAGTCTCTATTGCTATGAAAAATGGTGTATTAAAACACTAAAAGTATGAAAAGAGACTTGAGAGGAACAGTTCCTCTCACTTTACTTCAAACATAACAATGTAAATATCTGCAACTATGTGAATTACCTGTGACTTATTTCACTGTCACTGCAAGTGAAGGGGCACTTTTAGAAAGTCTTCCATGGGATCTGCTTAAGACAGTGTGTTGGGTTTGTGTGGCAAGGTTTCGGTAGTGGGGGTGTTACAGGGGTGGCTTCTGTGAGAAGCTGCCAGAAGCTTCCCCTGTGTCCGACAGAGCCAATACCAGCCGGCTCTAAAACGGACCTGCTGCTGGCCAAGGCCGAGCCAATCAGTGATAGTGGTAACGCCTCTGTGATAACATTTTTAAGAAGGAAAAAAAAGTTGCTGGGACAGACAGAAATGGCAGCCGGAGGGAGGAGTGAGAACATGTAAGAGAAACAGCCCTGCAGACCCCCAAGTCAGTGAAGAAGGAGGGGGAGGAGGTGCTCCAGGCACCGGAGCAGAGATTCCCTTGCAGCCTGTGGTGAAGACCATGGTGAGGCAGGCTGTCCCCCTGCAGCCCAGGGAGGTCCACGGTGGAGCAGATCTCCACCTGCAGCCCGGGGAGGACCCCACGCCGGAGCAGGTGGATGCCCAAAGGAAGCTGTGACCCCGTGGGAAGCCCATGCTGGAGCAGGCTCCTGGCAGGACCTGTGGCCCCGTGGACACAGGAGCCCACGCTGGAGCAGGTTTTCTGGCAGGACTTGTGACCTCGCGGGGGACCCACGCTGGAGCAGTCTGTGCCTGAAGGACTGCAGCCCATGGAAGGGACCCATGCTGGAGCAGTGTGTGAAGAACTGCAGCCTGTGGGAAGGACCCACATTGGAGAAATTCATGGAAGACTGTCTCCTGTGGGAGGCACCCCATGCTGGAGCAGGGGAAGAGTGTGATGAATCCTCCCCCTGAGGAGGATGAAGCAGCAGAGACAATGTGTGACGAACTGACCATAAACCCCATTCCCCCTCCCCCTGTGCCGCTGGGAGTGGTAGGTAGAGAATCCGGGAGTGAAGTTGTGCCCGGGAAGAAGGGAGGGGTGGAGGGAAGGTGTTTTGAGATTTGGTTTTATTTCTCATTACCCTACTCTGGTTGATTGGTAAAAAATTGAGTTAATTTCCCCAAGTTGAGTCTGTTTTGCCCATGACGGTAATTGGTGAGTGATCTCTCCTGTCCTTATCTCGACCCACAAGCCCTTAGTTATATTTTCTCTCCCCTGTCCAGCTGAGGGGGGGAATGATAGAACGGCTTTGGTGGGCACCTGGAGTCCAGCCAGGGTCAACCTGCCACAGACAGTTCCCTTAGGATTCACTAATCCTCTTCCTCTTCATTAGCTATAAAAGCAGTATAGACAACTAGCTTAAATATAGATGTCTACATAATAAAACAGAGGAATTTTACCTTTTTTGATTTAGAGTTGCATTTGCAGTTCAGACTCTTTGTATTTAAGCAGGGGAAATTGTAGATATATAGAGAAAAAAATATTATGAATGTTGCCAATCTTTTGAAATTGCTTGGAAAACCTTATTAGTGATTCTAAAGAAGCTGATACTTGCCACCGTCTCCTAATGTCCTCAATTCACCATGGCTTCAGCTGTGTTGGAAGGTTCTATCATTAGTCTACCAACAGTCTGGTCTGTGGTTAAGGTTGTTGGAAGGGAGAGGAAACTGTTAGAAAATTTCTCAGTGTGTCCTGGCTGAGGAACACAAATAAAGTTGAGAGCTGTGCATTGTCCAAAGACAAATGAGCACTGTAACAACTCTGGACACAGTACTGGTAGTTTATGATGACCTGAAAAAAAGGATGCACAAAATATAGTATTCTTAGAGCACCTCACAATAATTATCTGAAAAGACAGAAGATTGTCATGGAAGCTGACACATGACAGGATGTGGCACGTCTTTAAATGCAAGGTCGGTAGATCTGGAGCTCAAATATGTGAATAATTTAGGCTGATTTCATGTTTAAATGAGAGGTTGTGACCCCATATCATACATAACAACAACAATTAATGATTTATGACTGTAGGAAAATTGGAGTTCTACATGATCAAGATAGTTGATGGTCTTCTTCCCAGTTATCTGCCAGAAATACATTTCTTTGTAATAGATTGTACTGGTTCTGTCTGGGATGGACTTAACTTTCATTGTAGCAGCCACTATGGTGCTGTGCTTTGCATTTGTGGCTAAACCAGTGTTGATAACACACCAATATTTTATCTGTTGCTGAACAGTGGTTGCACAGCATCAAGGCTTTCTCTCCAAACCCCTGCCTCCCTCAAAAACCCATAGGCTGGGTGTTGGCAAGAGGTTGGGAGGGAATATCCCTGGGACAGCTGATCCAAACTGACAAAAGGGATATTCCATACCATATGATATTCATGTTTAGCAATAAAAGCTCAGGGAAAGGAGGAGGAGGGGGGGATGTAAATTAACTGATCTGGAGAGTTAGTTTCATGGTGCTTGTTTTGTTTTGTTTTGTTTTTTTAAATCAATTTTCCTGCTTTTTTCATAATATCCATGGATAGAACTACTATTGCCTAATATTAAATTCTGTTTCAGGTGCTCTTCCCTTGTACCATCAGCTTTGAAGTTAAAGCAATAGAAGACATACATTATATTGTTAAGCTCCAGGGATGGAAGAACAACTTCACGTTAATTAAAAGTCATTTCAGATTTCATTCAAAACTCTAGCACGACACCCCTTCCCTAACATATGATGAAGAAAAAGCTAAAGAAAATATATTTTGGTAGTAACAGAAAACAAATAAAAACAAAAAGAAAGAAAGAGAGAGAGGTTGCGAGGGTGACATAGAGGTATTCTCCTAGGGTAGGTGCAGGTAACAGGACAAGCAGTTGGAGCAGCAGAGAAATGAGTGGAATACTGATAGATGTATCTAATTCATGGATATGAAAATGAGGAAATATTCACTAGTCTGTAACTCCATCTCAAGGTTTCAATGGATTTAAAGCATCATAATTCACAAAGCCTGCTGTTTCTTTCTGTTATAATGCTTATTCATTTTAATCAGCAGTTTCTTTTAACGATGAAACAGCTGCTTGCATACTTTTCTTTCAATAAAGCGTAAAGCCTGTATTATTCATGCTTATTCTTGTGCATATTGAGATTTCTAATGTCCAAGCCCCATGTTGCTGAATATATCAATTAATTAGTTAAGTTATCATTAAAAGGGAATTTCTGGCTGGGGTTGTTTGTTATCGCTATGCATGGCAGTGGAAGCTGTAACGCTTCTACTGGTGTGCTTGGTACGTCAGTCAGTTTGCACCAGAACTGTATCAGAAACGACAAGCCCCTGAATTAGGAAACATACTTTTGTGGCTTCCAAGTGTTGAAATGAGATAATGCTTGCCAGCAGTCTTCATCTAATTCAACAGCATAGATTGAGTGAAGCTTCTGATAATCAATTTGATAAATCAGGGAAAAAAAGTGACAATTGTGTTAAAGTAGTAATCTATGTGTCTGAGAATTATATCTCTTCTGATAAGATACACAATATTCCAAAGAATGTGAAGTAAAAGTTCCTCACTTAAGACATATTTGAAAGAAGTACTAAGCAGCTAAAGAAGAAATTATCTGTAGTATAAAAATTATTTTTAAAATACAAATTATTAAATTCACAATAAATTTACACCTGTATCCTGCACAAAGTTACATTCCTTTTACTTTATTGTATATATTATTCTCATTTGGGGGGTGGGGGAATATTCTTCAGACAAAAAACAGTATTCAGGTAAATACATATTTAATCTTTCCCTCACCTATTCCATATAGTATAAATGGTAGCTTCTGTGCATCTGTGAAAGAAAATTCAAAGTATCCTGCAGTTATTTTACAGCTATGGTGCCTGGGCAAACAAAAATTCACCCTTGGTGTTTAAATGGCTTTAGTGGCACTACTTGATTAAAAAACAAAGCAAATGGAATATACTTTGCCCTTTGGACTGCTTACAAGAACAAAGATCAAATCAAAACCTGGGAAATATTTAGTCTAATTTCTGCTCACATTGCACCTAATGGAGATTAAAGAAATAACAAAACGGAATACCTACCTTTATGCACTCTGACATTTCCCAGGAGAAACCACTTTTCAGTTGGCCACTCTCAATGAAAGCACTTTTAGTTGCCTTCTTGAAACTCTCGTTATGCAGGAAAGAACGCAAGATTTTTCATAAGGGAGCTAATGCCTAAGGAACTACTTCCAAAAATGGAAAATTTATGTTCTTGTCTTTAATCTGATGTTGTTTTGTGCATTTTACATCAAACACCACTACATCTGTTTGAGGAGGCCCTCAAATCTGTCTCTATTATTACAAGTTAATATCCTAATAAAACACATTTTTATTTTTCATTTTTTCTCTCTCCGTAACCAGGTGAGTATTTCATTCCTGATCGATCTAAAGGGGAACAATTTCAACAGAAGTAAATAAAGGTTTCTACTCTTCTCATACTCGTGTCAAAAAAAACTTGTTAATAACATTTCCTCAAGTCCTTTCTTGAAGATAACTAAGTTTTGCAGTCCATTCAGCAAAGTATCTCCCAACTCTATCACTGTTATCATACAGGCAGTTCTTGGCATGTCCAGCAGCACATATTTAGGTGTTTATAGAAATTTAATTTTGTCAAAGGTTAAGCTGCACTTGAGTCGGAGTTGCCATGTTTTAAAATTTTTACATTATATGCAAAATAAGAAGAATGGTTTATTGCTTCAGAACAAGGGTCAGCTGAGCTCAAGATTTTTTCTCTAAAAGTTACTATAACAGGAAGTAACCACATTACTCATGAGTACTTCCTGGGCCTTTTCAGCTGGCTTTAGCTCTGGGAATTTCCTGAACCTGGTGTGTGAGATCTATTCAATTACTCTTAACCGAGCTTTCTCATAAACACTTTTATAGTTTCCCCTCTTGAACTTGTGCAAAATTTTGCATCGGTAATATCCTTTTACAACTTAGATGGTACCAAAGACATTCTTTGACCTGTTTGTAAAGAGATACATCCTTTTGTTTATTCTGAATTTTCCTCCTCCTATTTAAATTCATGGTCCTTATTTCTGGTTTTGGAACAGACAGTGAAGAGTTGATCACTATCCATTCTGTTCATGTCACTCACAATCTGATAGACTTCTACAATATCTGTTTTAAGCCATCTCTTTTTCAAACTGAAGACCTCCAACCTGCTCAGTGATTCATCATATGGAAACCATTTTATGACTTTGAGATAGGACAACCCCACCAAAAAAAAACCCAAACCAACACCAAAAACCAACCAAACAAGCCAACACACTATATAATGTGGGCAAAGCATGGATTTGTCAGGAGCATACTGATTTTTTTCTATTTTTTTAGAATTTTGGTTTTATTCTTTTCCTTTTAATTTGTTTTTTGTTGTTTTTCATCTGCTACCAAAAGCTGACATTTTCATAAACTATCATAATCCCATTACCACTCCTGTGTGGCAGCAGTCCGGTTAGAGTCCAGCAGTTTATATGTGACATTGGGATTGTTTTTCAACAGCTAAATCATTTTTATTTACACTGAATTTCTTTGGCAATTTTTCTTCCTGGTCACTCAGTCTTATAATGTCCTTCTACAGTTCTTCCACAAGTGTGCTGTCATCATTGCTATCTTGAATAGTATTTCTCATCTATCTTTTAATTTGTTTTTCCACATCACTTGTCAATATCTTAAACAGCACAAGTTATGGCATAGACCCCACAGAATTCTGCCAGGGATCATTCCCCATTGCAAAAAACTAATAATTTACTCCTGTCATGTTACCCATCTTATAACTAATTATTTATCCATGCAAGTGCTTGTCCTTTTATCCTATGCTGTCTTAACTTCCTTAAAAGCTCTATGTGAGAAGCTTGTTAAGAGCCTTTGTAAACCCAAGTATATCTTGTCCCCAGATCTTCCTTACATGCGTTTGTTTCTCTTTTAGACTAATAGCACTTATGTGTCCAAGTCCTTTAATAGGGAAGTCTCTTTGTGAGTCTGGACCCAAAAGCTTTTCCATTGCTTTAAAAAGCACTGGTGTTTTAGAATGTACTCTACTACAAAGAAACTCACTGCACTAAAGATATGTATAAATGTCAAAAGTTTTGTCAATATTTAATCAGGGAACTGAATTAAACATGATTTTCTTAACAGAATCTAATCTTCATAAGTGACAGTTAATACATATAACCTATTCCTTGTAAATGACTCCCTTAAAAAATGTCTATTTACTGTCAGACTAGGAACTTAAGGGACTCAAACTGAAGGTTTCTGAGTGGAAGCTAATGAAATATTTTTCCTTTTATGTTAAATTAGATGTCAGTAAAATATTAGTTGTATAAGACATAAAAACATAGTTTAAACCGATTTGAAAAATGCAGCACCATTTCTGAAAAGAGTTCAATCAACTCTCAAATCTTCTTTGACTGATGCCAAATGAGAGTACACGCCAATCATAAAACACAAGCAGCAGGAATACTCATCAATGCTGTCAGATTTCCAAGACTAACAGTGCTCCCATGCTGGTTGATGAGACTGAAGAAGTTATGTTAAAAGGATTTGCGATCTTCTGTACAACAAGAGCAACAACAACTTGCTACTACCCTTGGTAATGACAAACAAATATATAAGGCTTTAGTGTAACTACACAGCAGAGAAATTCTCCATATCAAATGGTGGACTTGTAAGTTACTGAAGTTTAGAGAGCGACTCTTCCTATGTGTCTGTGGGGAGAGATAAGTTCCCCAAAGCACATAAAAATTATTGTCAGACATTATCTTTTTTTAACTTCAGATTTGTTAGAAATGGTTGTCAGTCCCATGTAAAATCAGAAAACAGATCTCAACCATAGGGAAAAGAAAAAAAGCATCATAAAGCTTGCAATACCAGGAACATTGTCAGCAAAGTCACTTACCACACAGATATGATGAAAGTGCATTATAACTTCCACTATGAGTAATTCTATGAATCTTTAATTTCCTGTACTATCTCAGGGCCAGTTCTGCAAATGCTTTATCATTAGAAAAGTCCTGGAGTTCAATGAGATTACTCACAAGGGTAAGGCAAAAGACAAGTCTGGTACAGCTTATAAGATCAAGCTACAAATGCTGAAAAGATTCAGCTTTCAAGTTCTTTTGATCATTTACATCCATTTTTTTCTTCCTTTTCTTTTTCAAAAAATTACAACTTGAAAAACAACTGTGACAAAGTATTTCCATTAATTCAAATACTTCTCTAGTTTAAAAAAGAAAAAAAAAAGAAAGAAAGAAAAAGAAAGAAAACGAAAAAAGAAGATATTCAACAAGGAATATAAAACCAATCATTGATTTCTACAGGAGTTGCAGTGATTAATAAACTACTTAATTTCAAACAAGAAATGTTAAGAAACAAATTAAGCAAGTTGCTATGTGTTTAGACATTTAAAGAGGTCACTGAGAAAATAATATAATTTTTTAATCAATTACCTAATCAAAGTAGCTGTTAAAAAAAAGAAACTATTGATATGAAGTTATTTATCTATGTAACTTTAAAAAAGACCATTTGTACTAGCTCATCAGGTCTTATTTTTCAGTAACTGAGGAGCTTTAATTCAGATTTCTGTATTTTATGACAGCTCAGCCATGAAAATGTAAATGTCTGAAAATTCCATTATGATTTTAAGAACTTAATTTTCCAAATACGATTAACTGCTTTTTTTTTCCCCATTGGATTTTAAACTATTTACCAAATTTAATGTTCTGTCTTCGGAAAGCTTTAAACTTAATGAAATAATTTTCTTGATATTAAGAGGTAGTATTCTAATTACAAGGAGTAGCACACATGCATTATTTTATTAATATAGCTGTGTATTTAACACTCCTTAACTCAGGGGTGACACTGCAGGTTATAGTAGTATATAATGTAGTGAAGGCAAAATCATTATTGAAATGCTAATCTAAGTAATTATAGTGCTATACAATAGAAATGTTTGTTTGTGTTTGTTTGTGTTAGGAGCTAGGTTTATTGGCCTGTTCTGAAAACAGACTCATCACTTGTCTTGTCAGTCCTAGAAAACACTGTATTTTTATTCTCCCACCAAGTACTTGCTGTCTCATACAGACTCTAATTTATTTCAGTTTATAACAAAATTTATTGTAGAACAGGGAGAAAGCGGATTGGTCTACTCTTCAGTGAAGTCAGAAAAAAATCCAGTGCTTCAGAACTGAGTAGGTAAACTTACATGAACTGCAAATGAATCAGGATTTCATGTTAGTTTGAAACTTTCTGATGAGCATGTAAGAAAATTAAACAGGAAACATATGAAACTGAGTAGCACTAAATTTTTTTCCTTTTTTTTTTTAATCTCAGGAAAAACAACTTTCTTATGTTATAAAGAATTTTATTTGCTATTGTGATCCAAGTTATTTTCATATTTCACTCTATCTCAAAATGTGTTGTTGAGTGGAGATTGATTGACTCTCTTTCCTGAAAAAGATGCCATTATCCACAATGTACTCTACCCCACCCCTTCATGACAAATAACGTTTAATACACTGTAACTATTCATTATATTCTGTAGCTAAGCAATTTGTCTGAGTATAATTAAAGTCTTACATTTGTGAGACACTGTAGGATATGCAATTAATAGACCTGAATGAATGCTGTTCACATGCAACCTCAGCTGCTTATGTGAAATGTGCCATCCAGTGTGGAAACTGACTTCACATCAAAGTAATTTCAAATGAATTAGGATTATATCAAAGACAATCATCTGCTCTTTCCTTCTGCTCTGGAGATTTGCAACAGTCTATCAACTATTTCTGCTTAATGCAATTGGAGAGTTGACCGTTGACTGCAGACTCATGTGCGGAGCTAGTTCTCATAAAGATTTCAAACTCTTCAGTTTCAGCTATAGTGGGTCAAATCTCTTTCAGAAGTACAGATTTATAACTAAGCAAGCAGAAACTATGAATCCAATTTTAGCTAAAGAATGGGCTGCCCTGTCATCCATGATAAGGCTATGTCCTTATTTCACATATTATATACTTCAGTAGTCTATGTCACTATTTCGTTGAAGAATCTTATTATCTATTAACACTTAAAGAAATCAACACATTCTGGTCAGAGCAACCAGATATCCTCTGTTCCAGAATATTTTAAGAATTGAGGTGTGGTAATTAAATATCAAACTCATGGCAATACAACATGATTACAAAATAACCACCATCCCTCTACACAAAGAAAAGAAGGGAGAAGAGGTAATTTGGATAATTCCAGCTCACTATGCAAGGTTTTAAAATAAAAAGGCTTGTCTTTTATAAAGCCAAACTGAATGAAATCTTAGGGTAGAAAAGATGGATTTTTATTAAATGTGTTGCCTGGAGGAGAAGGAGGAGAATAGAGGTAACTGCTTTATAGGGAGAAGTGCTATTTTATCTTAAAAAGAATGCCGCCTTAGAAGGAAATGAGCATGAACAGACCATAAATGAAATTTAGCTCAGAATAAAGAACCGGTACAGAACTGAATTTCTTGAACAACCTTGAAAAATTAGTGGAGGCAAAAGGATATATTTTTAAAATACAGCCAAATAATAAGCAGGTGACATCACCAAGACAGAAAGAGTCTGGGCATGACCCAAGATCTTCCTTCAAATCCTATATCCTGTGTTCCTCTAGAAGACTATAGAAACTATAAGAAGATGTGGACAAAAGCTAGGGGATACATGTTTGGTATGACATGTATATGGCAAATCTATGTTACAGAGTATGCACTTTATGCTACTTGTCATAGGAAATTATATCACTCATACATATTTTCAACTCATAAACCAAGTCCAACCACTTTAGTTACTATATTTTAATTGGTTTGAATATTGTTGTTGGGTTTCTCCAAACATAGGAGGCTTACTGAGTTTTTCTTATTATTTAGTTTATTTTTTCTCTTATAACACCTAAAAAATAAAACAACAAAAGGTCAAGAAATTCCCCTGCTACCTCCTGCTTTTTGCTTTTCAACATACTGGAGCATCTCCAAGCCAGTGCTTACTTAATTTGTAAATCGGTCTTTTGAAGTGTTCATAAATGTACTAGAATGACAATAACTTGCTGGAAGCAGTTTTCTTTTTGCTTGTAGAAGCCTCTCTGGGAGTATTCCCCAAGAAGTTTATTATGCTTAAAGGCTTCAAGAAAGGCATTTTCATGTCAACTTTTGTAGCACTTGGTGACAAATTGCTGCTGTGATGATTTATTTCATTCATTGATATCATCAGTACTGAAAGAACCTACTATTGCTGGTCGTTTTTCAGATTGCTTAAATGTCTGCTGACAGTCAAAGAAAATTCTGTTATATTGCTTTGGTTTATTTAGAGGAAGGTGGGTTTTCTCAGTTCTACTCTAATACTTCTGATCAACACCAGTTAAATACTCAGTTTTCAAGTACGTTGATTTCTATTCCTTCAAGATAGGCAGTAATGGATAAGCAGTATTTTCTCTATTTTAAATATTGAAGAAAAAAAAAAAATCCCTTTCCAGACCTGAACAATTGAAGGCTGCTCATGCACTGTTTTCCTTCGTTTCCACATGGGTCAATATTTGAACCACTAAAACCCAGGTTTGTTATGGAGTTTTTTTCAGTGGCAATTACGGTCCAGTCTTTGACAGTCAGACCAGACAGAACTGTGCAAGAGGTATCACAAACTGGCTGTTATCCACCACTTTTTAGCTGAAAGAGGAAACCAGCTACATAAATGGTCTAAGAGCTATGTTTGAAAATATCTGTGTATTTCCTAATTTGAACACAGTAATGGCTACCTACATCTAAGCTTATTGTTCAAACACTACTTAAACATGTCATGCAGGCGTAGCCTAATTAATCCCTACTGACCATCTTGTCAAAGACCAGGTGTCCATCCATAAGTTGTCTGATTATATAAATTTATTATAGTTCAGCCCTATTGTCTCTTTTACCACCTAACTGTAGACATATGAGAAGACAAATTTTGAGATAAACACTATTTTCTTTTCTGTATCAGATCCCAAAGGCCTTTGAGAATTATTTAGCTATTAAAGTAGTAGAACACAGCAACTTTTTTAAGACTTATGAGACCTGAGGGCAATATAATTCCATGACCCACTGAAACACTAAACATTTAGAAGTCTTAAATTACAAACAACAGGAAAATATATTTTCTTTTTACAGTGTCACACTGAAAAAGAATGTCACTCCTGTCCTGAGCCATTAGCAAGTGTTATGTATCATGAGAGCACTTTCACTTCCTGTGAACCAAAATCTGAACAACTAGATACAACTGGAAATACTCTTTGTCTTCAAAAAGGTTATTATATTTATAGATACGTAGTGTTACTCACTATGTTCCACACTAGTCAGGATTACATTGCCAAAATCTTGATTTTATATGAAGTATAGTTTTAGGCAAGAGTCACATGCTCGGGTCTTCTTGATCACACCATCAGCTGCACCTGGCAAAGGTGCACAGAAATGAAATTATTTCCACTGGTGGAGAATCTAATTCTTTATTTGCTCACAAATTACATAGTCTACCTATTGTTATAGTTTATCTCTTCATTTTTACTGCTTTTTTTTATCATTTACTGTTTGTTGTGAGTTACATGAATTTTTTTACAAGACTGTAGTGAGATTTTAATCTTTAAAAAACTTAACTAAAAGAGAATATAATAATAGATAAATATTTTACAGGGTAGTGCAAAATAAATTATGTCCTCCAGCTAAATCTAGGTACATAATTTTATTGGAAAAAATGTGTTTAAGTATAATTATATGTCCAGTATGCTATTTAGTTTTATATATGCCACAAAAATACACAACCTTTTCTTTTTCTAGATTTAGTAATGCTGTGATTTCAAATTAACTGCTTAACATAAAAAATACTTGAATCATGGTTTAGTAAAAATATCAAAGAAGTCTTACCTTGCCAGCTTTATTTTTATTCAAAAACATCACAATAGTGAACACAGATGCCTATAATCAATTCAAGCATTACTCAGGCAAACACTGCTCTAACTGATCACTTTCATATACTTCTTTTGTTTCTAAGCAGACACAGTTCCTAAAGCTTCACTTCTTTCAAATGTATGTGGCACAAAGTCGCTAATTATTGCATGTCTCTACAGTAACCTGAATATGCTATCCAAGTATTTATTATCAGATCCCTCTTCACATCCAGGAGCAGCATATTCACTTTTTCTTGTTTCTGATGTCACATTTAATGACATTAAAGTTTCAGTTGCTTCCAGTGCATCATTCCCTTCATTAGTCTTCTATCTTTTTCTTTTTAAAGTATACCACTGTTGTGGTTTAACCCCAGCCAGCAACTAAGCACCACACAGCCACTCACTCACTCCCCACCCACTCAATGGGATGGGGGAGAGAATCGGGAAAAAAAAAAAGTGTAACTCATGGGTTGAGATAAGAACAGTTTAATAGAACAGAAAGGAAGAAACTAATAATGATAATAATAACAATAATAAAATGACAATAATAATAAAAGAATTGGAATATACAACACAAGTGATGAACAATGCAATTGCTCACCACCTGCTGACCGATGCCCAGTTAGTTCCCGAGCAGCGATCCCCCCGGTCAACTCCCCCCCAGTTTATAAACTGAGCATGACGTCACATGGTATGGAATATCCCTTTGGCCAGTTTGGGTCAGCTGTCCTGGCTGTGTCCCCTCCCAACTTCTCATGCCCCTCCAGCCTTCTTGCTGGCTGGGCATGAGAAGCTGAAAAATCCTTGACTTAGTCTAAACACTACTCAGCAACAAGAAAACACCAGTGTGTTGTTAACATTCTTCTCATACTGAACCCAAAACACAACCCCATACCAGCTACTAGAAAGAAAATTAACTCTATCCCAGCTGAAACCAGGACAACCACTTTGGTAAAGTGCATGTGGTGGGTTGACCCTGGCTGGGTGCCAGGTGCCCACCAAAGCCACTCTATCACTCCCCCTTCTTAGCTGGACAGGGGGGAGAAAATATAACAAAAGGCTCGTGGGTCAAGATAAGGACAGTTTAATAAAGTGAAAGCAAAGGTCGCGAGCGAAAACAAAGAAAAACAAATGATATTATTCTCTACTTCCCATCAGCAGGCGATGTCTGGCCACTTCCTGGGAAGCAGGGCTTCAGTACGCGTGGTGGTTGCTCCA
The DNA here is from genome assembly GCF_900496995.4 of Aquila chrysaetos chrysaetos. Taxonomy (NCBI): domain Eukaryota; kingdom Metazoa; phylum Chordata; class Aves; order Accipitriformes; family Accipitridae; genus Aquila; species Aquila chrysaetos. The sequence continues at coordinate 14,124,467 of NC_044017.1, forward strand.
GAAGACAAAAATGCCCCCCTTCCGTCTCCCTTTACTTAGCTTTTATATCTGAGCTGACGTCACATGGTATGGAATATCTGTTTGGTTAGTTTAGGTCAGCTGTCCTGGTTATGTCCCCTCCCAAGATCTTGCCCTGTCCCAGCCTGCCATTGAGGGAGGGGGCAAAAATGTTGGGGAGACAGCCTTGATGCTGTGCCAGCGCTGCTCAGCAGTAGCCAAAACACTGGTGTGTTATCAACACCTTTCTAGCTACTAATGCAGAGCACAGTTCTATGAGGGCTGCTATGGGGACTATTAACTCCATCTCAGCCAGACCCAATACAGTGCACTAACAGCTTTACTTACAAGAAAAAATTGACCTGCTTCACACAAATCTAAAAGAAGTTCTGAAAGCAAATCCCAAATAGAGGATAACCTCAAGCTCCCCACAGTAGTAAACTGTCAATCCCCACTATTCTCGGCAGGTTCTCTTCTGTGGTTCGCATTCAGAGGAACCAGACACTGCCTGTACACTCAGCAGGGTGCCTGGGCACCCGAGGCAGGATTTCAGTAGGCAGAAAAATGGCTTTCAGTTAATACCTGCAAAGCACAAGTCTGCTTTCAGGATCTAAATTTCATTCGGGTTTTGGCCTACTTAGTCTCTTTGAGTATAAGGAAACCTGACAATGATACCTGACATTTTAAATGTTTGTTCTCTCACTATTGTTCCAAATTAAAGGTCAGCAGGTGACAATCTCCATTTCACTGATGTCTTAAAACTGCACAGTTAAGCATGTATGGATGTCTTCCATCCTAGACAATATATTTTGTAAACCATTTCTTAGCAAAACTTGAGTGTGGGGGTAATGGTGTTAAGGTTAGTTGTTTACATGCACAGCTCACTCCAAATAATTAAAATTATTTTTGCCATAATAAAGGCTATAAGCATATATGCATAGATCAGATATACCACTGCCAACAAAGGGAGATTAGATATCTATGATTTCAGTCGTTTCATTTTTTTGTAAAGAAACTTTGAAAGAACAATAATCTAGAACAAACTTCTTTGCTTCATTTGCTTTATTCTGCATCACCTTTATTTAGTTTGATTTTGGTTTTGTGGCACATTTGAAAAACTGAAGCAATCTATTCATTAAAGGCCAGTATAGTTTCCAGTTCTTAATCTTTGTCTTGTTTTTTCTTTTTAGGTCTTTTCTCTTTTTACATTCTATAATGATCTGCAAAAATACTTTTATCCCTCATTTTCTATAATAAAGTGAAAACTACTAGCTTATTTTGCTGTTAGGGGGACTCTAATAATAATATTTCCTCTTTAAATTTGTAATATAGGTTGGTAAATTCATAATTTCTATGCAATTCTATGTTGATAATCTTAACCTTAGGCTACAGAAATTCCATTCCAAACAGCAGAACTAGTAGTTGTACCCTCCTTGCCATTTGAGGGTCATCAAGTTTAGTTCTCTGAATGTTTGAAGTTTTGTTTGTTTAACAGATATGCACAATACTTATCACTGATTTCACTCCATTGTTAAATGAGGTGGGTTGACCCTGGCTGCATGCCAGGTGCCCACCCAAGCCACTCCATCACTCCCCCCTCAGCTGGACAGGGGAGAGAAAATATAACAAAATGCTTGTGGGTCGAGATAAGGACAGGGAGAGATCACTGACCAATTACCGTCACGGGGAAAATAGACTTGACTTGGGGAAATTAATTTAATTTCTTACCAATCAAACCAGAGTAGGATAATAAGAAATAAAACAAAGTCTTAAAACATTTTCACCCCACCCTTCCCTTTTTCCCAGGCTCAATTTCACTCCCAAATTCTCTACCTCCTCCCTCCAAGCAGCGCAGGGGGATGGGGAATGGGGATTGGGGTCAGTTTATCACATGTTGTCTCTGCCCCTCCTTCCTCCTCAGGGTGAGGGCTCCTCACTCATCCCCTGCTCCACTGTGGGGTCCCTCCCACAGGAGACAGTCCTTCACAAATTTCTCCAACGTGGGTCCTTCCCATGGGCTGCAGTTCTTCACGAACTGCTCCAGCGTGGGTGCCTTCCATGGGCTGCAGTCCTTCAGGCACAGACTGCTCCAGTTTTCTTTTTATTGGTACCTAGTGTTTGCAGGCATCTATGGAAGTGTTATTTGAAACTTTCCTCTCTTGTCTTACATGTGTGAAAGACTTTAATCTCTGGTCAACACTTTAGCATTCTGTTCTTCCAACTCACTATTGCTTTACTTCTTTTTACTCATGATATGAAAGGTTGAACAATTGTTTGACACAAGGTACATGGTGTCATTCTGCCTTACTCATTGCCTTACATTCCACTACAAAGAAAAATGGTGGATTCTACTGTTTATCCCAGATTTCCAAAACCAAGCCACTTAAAAATCCAAGTTTCTAATACAACTTGTTGCAAACCAGTTTCACTGAAAATCTGTGGCTAACCAGCAGTGATGAACACCAGCTGACATAGAAATGTAGTAATTCATTCAACTTCTCAGAAAGTATTTTAGTTACACACCATTGACTCCCATCTTGAGGATTGTCTAGAAAACTGCTATCAAGTTAGAGAGGCTAAGAAGTTGAAGGAGCAAAATGGCATGAGTGCATGGAAGCTTTGTGTCTGGACTCTGGCAACAGTAATAGTATCTCCAAATAATGGTTTTTTTCAAGAATTTTTACCTCCAGAAAAACAAGTGATGTTAATACAAGCCATACTGTGTAGAGATACCAACACTATTTCTGAACAAGATAGCTCATATACCAAAATAAGAGTAATCAGATGATTAGTGTGGTGTTCAGCTGTGGAGAACTAATCCTATAGTTAGTGTAATATTACCTTAACAAAGCTATACTGTTTCTGAATATCAAATGTCTCATTAAATGCAACAGGTAACATTACACTGTGCTATGAGCTAGAAGCCACATTAATATTAGCAAATAACATGAAAGTGTCCCTCCTCTGTCTCTGACGGCAGCACACCGGTGTCAATAGGACCAAGCTCTCCTCCTCCTCAAAGTGAGGTGGCCTGTGGGGAATGATCCCCAAAAAGTGTTATCCCAAACACGTTCCAGGCATTGCCTGGAATGTCAGGGGATGTCAGTGGTGTGGGTCAAAAGTGTAATAGGGACTGGGCTGAAAAAAAAGTGACCTAGGTAAACGCAAGCTAGCATTTGACCCTGTGCCCCGGCCCTGTTAGCTCACTAGTATAGATATATCCATGCATCTTCTCACATTATTTACAAGCCTATGTTACATCAAGGTTGCAGCCTCAAAAAAAAGTTCTTACAGTTTATAATCTGGCATGCTTTGTACTTGGGCATACTCCCAGCATGGTATCTATTTATTTATTTGCTTTAAAGTTCTTTTTTTTTTTTTTTTTCTTTTTTTTTTTTTTTTTAATTAATTACTAAGCCTCTGAACTCACCAACTAACACAGTATTGTCCTAAGTTTTATTTGGAAGTTTAATTGGTGTTTTGCCATGAATGTACTTGTGTATTCTAGTTACTCTTCTCCTGCCTGTCAGCTCACCAGTTCTTTAATCAATTTTTTATTATGGTAAGGAGACATTTATCTATTGTGGCACATTATTCTTTGTGTCCATATTATGTTTGTACCAGGGTTTCTCTTTAAAGAACACTCTTTAGAAAAAGGAAATTACATAGTACGGTATTTTTATTAGGCAATTTTCTTTTGGATATTGATTTTACTCTCCATGATTCTGCTTGTCTTCCCTTTTGTGCTTATTCTCATATTCATGTCTTCCTCCTCAAATACTTTCTGTCTTTTTCGTATTCAGTTCACTTTTGAAGTCCATCATTCTTTTTAGATTGAAGCCTTGTTTTATTTTTATTTGTCTGTATTTCTGCTTCTCATTACTTGTGTGGTATTTAATCATTATTTTCATGTGATATTAAACACAGAGTTAAGCAAATAATTTGTAATTTTTCTAAGTTGCTGAATTTATTTGTAAAAGAATGAAAAGAAAAAGCAAAATATTTTCCCTAAGGTTGGTCTTTCTAAAGCAGTGTCTGAAGGCCAGTGAGATCAGGACAGCGCTTTGATTGATCAGTGTGCAACAAATCTAATCAGCCTGTCTCTGTTGGCTAAATTACTGACTTTAGTTACTCAGAGAGAACATCAATGGAAATTGCAGCAATGTTTCTAACAGTTGGAAGCTAAAAAAATAAGATTATGCTAAAGGAAGAGCTGTTATGCACACCAGGAGCAAAAATCAAAATGACTCCTTTGCTTTATTCTGTACAATGAACTTGAAATTATAACCAATTAAAATTCTGCTTAGGCTGAGCTTTCTTTTTTGTTGCAGCTATGGAGGATAGGAATAATGGACAATTACTAGGGCAGATAGTGAGTTTTTAAAAGACAATTCATCATATTTTACTTTATTAAATGTCATTAGTGAACCCTCCTATTTATTGGAAGTTAGTGAAGTCTGTAAACACTTATTCTGGCTTCTTTCACAGCAAGGAGAAAGAAAAGCAAGGAAACTGTGTATGAACTATACTTATCTTCCCATAAGAGTGACTGAGAAATAGATAGAACAAGACTGCAGAGCTGTGACCCTGTATCAAAGAACTGCTATTATGTTCAACAAAAGCTTTACCAGCCAGAAGGGATACTGTACTGTAACATTACATTTTCTGTGAATGCCCCAGTGCTACTGCCTCATGCACAGAGCTTATTGACACAATCATACTATCTCTCCAGATTTTCGTTCAGCTCCTGTTGATGGTAAACTTAGCCTCCCAGCCAACTCAAATAAAAAAAAAGAGTTATCCACATGCAAAATGTAGCAGCTCCCTGCATGGAGTCCCAATTCAATATGAAAAATCCCCACCAGGTGGAATTCTGTGGGTGAAAATGACAATGATGTCCTCTTCTGATGGAACCTGTGAGGGCATCTTCCTGCCATCCACAGACTGAATTAGGGCTACTAGATGGTCTGATAAAACTCATCAAGATCCTGTGTTATGATTTTTTTTTTCCAAATAGGTTAAAAACACCTCTGATTTATCTGTCGATCCCCCTGAAAGTCTTAGTCTTGTTGCACAGCCTTATATTATCTCTCTGACAGCTGTTGGTTGCAGTCCTGAAGCATGTTAAGGAAGCTGTTAAATAGAGAAGATTCTATAGAGAAAAAACATTGTTTTCTTTATTTATTATTTTGTTTCCTTTTTATTTTATCTTTATTGCTGACCTTACTTCAGTTTAGTTAACTAAATTAACATACATACAGATATACATAGAAAGAAAGACCTGGTATGTCTCACATGTAAGGTTGAATACTCTCTACTACTAATCTATACAATTCTATGTCATGCTCCTACTACTTAATTAAAGACTTTCTTGCCAGAAATGTTATCTGTATGTGTCATAAGCTAGTTTCTGACAAAATGGAAGAATATGAGCTGACAGCTTTTAAAATGTATGGAGAATACTGTCTGCAGTACCAAAGCCAAAGAAGCGAGATGTTTTTATAGAGGACACTTCTGCAGCTTTGGAGGTGACTTCAGGAACTAAAATGTCAATTATTGTGGTCTACAAGAAGTAGTAAATAGTAGTGTATACAGCTTATGCTTATATGGAATTAAATTCATTTTGCACAGTCTCATGGAAAATTTACACTCCACTTAAGCCCTTAACAAGGTCAATGTCACCTGAAATATTCATGAAGCCTGGAAATGTATTTCTATTATTTATTGTAAATGTTTCACTAAAGCTTAGAGACCCCGATGTGCCATAAACTGAACACATGTTTAATACAGTTTCTTTCAACAATACATAATTAATATTAGTGACTATTGTCTTGAGAAGGTGTTCTTTTTATTGCATTTATTTGCATTAGGTAAATATTGTGAAAAGAACTTTAAAAAGTCAGGAAATTAAATTACCAAGATAGCCACCAAGTTTAAAAGTTCTTGGAAATGCTGTTTTTGGGAGGTTTCCTTGTTTGTTTTTAAAAGAACTATTCTGTGCAAACACTGAATAACAATGAGAATGCACATCTGTACTGGTTTTGGTTGGGATAGAGTTCATTTTCTTCACAGTAGCTGGTATGGGGCTATGTTTTGAATTTGTGCTGAAAACAGTGTTGATAACACAGGGATGTTTTAGTTACTGCTGAGTAGGGCTTACACAGAGCCAAGGCCTTTTCTGCTTCTCACCCCACCCCACCAGCGAGGAGGCTGGGGGTGCACACGGAGTTGGGAGGGGACACAGCTGGGACAGCTGACCCCAGCTGACCCAAGGGATATTCCAGACCATATGACGTCATGCTCAGCATATAAAGCTGGGGGAAGAAGGAGCAAAGGGGTGACATTCGGAGTGATGACATTTGTCTTCCCAAGTCACCGTTAGGTGTGATGGAGCCCTGCTTTCCTGGAGATGGCTGAACACCTGCCTGCCGATGGGAAGTGGTGAATGAATTCCTTGTTTTGCTTTGCTTGTGTGTGTGGCTTTTGCTTTACCTACTAAACTGTCTTTATCTCAGCCCACAAGTTTTCTCACTTTTACTCTTCCGATTCTCTCCCCTATCCCTCTGGAGATGGAGTGAGCAAGCGGCTGTGTGGGGCTTAGTTGCCGGCTGGGGTTAAACCATGACAACATCGAATCGGATAATGACAGACAGATAACCATTCACCATCTAACCAAACCTAGAATGAATATCGATTATTTGCATTAGTCCTCTTTCTGGTTACTTGAAAAATTATGAAGTGCTTTTTGTGCTTTTACTAAATTTAACTGTATGTTATTTTTCTTTGTTGTAAGCAATGATAATATATTGTGTCTAATGGAAGCTCTTTAAAATATTCAGAAAGTCTCAGTTTTCAAGATAGTTTTCATTCATGTATTTAATGCAACTAAAAGCTCACAAAATTTTATATAATATGTAGCCACTAATTTACTATCTCTAACCTGAAAAAAAATTTTTTTAATATTTGCACCATCCGAAGTATATATACAGCAATCAATATATTAAATAGTGTCATACAACTTTATAGTGTGATGACATAAGGTATTAGAGTTATTCAGTAACCACCTGTGTAGAGATTCTTGACTGCAATGGAAACTATAAAACAAGAGACTAGATAGATTATATTTTTGATAGGGTACACAGTGACAATGAATATGCAAAAGGAATTTGAATGTACATTGTAACACACCTTTCAGTAACTTCTTCCTGTCAATGAGCCTTAGGTAGAAATAAATACAATAAAAATGATTGAACTCAAATTCAATAATTTAAAATAATTAAAGAAAAACATTTGATATTTGCAATCAAATTTTTGCTTTAGGCTTTGATTTTTTTTAATATATTTTTCACTTTCCACTGCACTTTAAGATGAGGATTTTCTTTTTCATTCTTCAAAGACTTAGAAGGTCGAGAATGTTATTCTTTTGTATAACAAATTATACATTTTGTTAATTTTCACACAGTTTCATGTATGCATATTGTGCTTTCCATTTGGTAAAAGGCTGTGGCTCGGGAGCAGAGAGGAGTTCTGCCTGATTGATTGTTATGTGCTGGCTGCTACACATGGCTCCTGTGAAACCTTCTTAAAGGAAGGTAGTGTAGCAACTAAGCAAACCACTGGGGAAAAAACTTGAGTTCAGAGTGGAGGAAGAGAAGAGAGAAAACAGTAAGCAGTGAAAATGAAACAGATAGTTACAGGGCTAGAAAGGAGCAGGAGACTGGAAAGGAGGAAGAATTAGAAGGGAGTAGGACAGGTAAGCCCCAGTCAAGTAGGAAAAAAATGTTTTTTGGAGGTACACAAAAGAGGCTGAATGGAGTTTGTTGCCAGTCAGAATCTGTGGATTGGCAGCAAAACTAGACAGAGGGAAAAACTGGACACAGTAGCAGGAAAGAATTTATTTACAGACCCTTTGTTGGTATTCTGCTTTACCCAAAAGAACTTATTTCCTTCTATTTATAAACATTTATTCTTCTAATGTCTATTTCACAAATATCTAACTTCAGAGATTTAAACCCCTCTCTGGTATTCTTGAGATGTTTTCTTTAAAGTAGTGGGGCAGACTGTTTCACCTCACAGCTCTAGCAGACACGCATTTCCATGCAGTATGCACTGAATTAAAATGTAAGTAGTGAAGTGCTGATTATTATGGAAAGTATTCTTTTAACATGATATGGAATAAGAATATAAGTAACATCACTTTTTCTTCATTTTCTTACTTTTTAAAATATAGATAATTTTATTCTGAGCTGAATAATTCTTCTGGAACATATTAACTACTTTATTTGAATAAGGGCACCAAAAAACATTATCTATGAATGCTGTAAATGATATATGGGTATAGCAACCACTCTGATATTTTCCTTATTGTTTGCTTTCTGTTTAGAAGGTGGCACTTGATCTAAAAGGTGGAATTGGTTGTGTCAATCAAGCTGGTCCACAGTTTTAATGAATGCCAGTTCATAAGATGTTTGCATGATTAAAAAAGATAACTGCTTTAAATAAAAATTGCTTTAAAGCTCAAAGGAGTTGAACATTTCTTCTTTGGAGTCACTAGAGAGTCTTAAATTAGTTTTTCACTCATCAGCAACCAATAATAAAGTTGAGCTATGGAAATTTGTTACACTGTTTACCAATAGACATTTAAAATATCTCAGAAAATGGCCTTTCACTGAAACTGTCTCTCACTTTACTGTTTCCTCATTCAGAAACTCAAACCGTCAAACGTGATAGCATAGCAAGCTGGCTCATTCGTATCACTCACAAACTGTCACTGACAGTAAACAAATTCTTGACTTCTTTGGTTTTGTTGGACCATTTCCATTTATCGTAATACTTTTATTAAAGAATTGGGTTAATCCAAAATATATTTTTGTGGGGAAAAAAACCCACCACCCCTCACTGTCCCCCCGAAAACCCAACCAAACAAAAATATGACCACAAACCCACAACAGGTGATATGTCTGAAAGAAAAACATAATAGAGGAGTAGGGTATACATGCCTTACAGTATGCTTTCTGTTAAATCAAATGGTGAACCAAACACCGATAAAGAAATAAACAGTGAAATCAGCTCTAGTGAGCTTCTCCCAGTGTCATTAAATAGAAAAAACAACTCATTCAGGATAGGTAAAATAAAGCTGCAGCATTAAAAAAAAGAAGAAGAAGAAAAAGAAGAAGAAAATTAAATACCATACCTGGCAGCATAACTTGTCATATGCTAAAAATGTAGTAGCACATATTTGAAATCCTTTAATCTAAATTTATAATGATTAATAATTGTTACTGTGTACTGCTGAAGACAGCTCATGTCAGCTAGAACATATAAAATGTGTTGCTGGGCCAGTTTCGACAAAGCTAGATTTGAAATGGTAGATTTTGGTCTGGGATATTTCATTACACTCTTCTCACAGCTGTAAAAGGTGAAACAGATGACAGGATGTGATTCTCCTTACTTCTGCTGCTTTGCGTGAGTGGGTAATGCCACATAAAGTAAAACAAGATGACTTTAATATATTCTGCTAAATGGGGATTACCAAAGTTTGCTTCATTTAAGTCGTCTTGCTCTGCAGGAAGTAAAGCCTTCTGACAGCTGTCTGTTTCTAGGAAGCCATTGGCCAAAGCCACTTTCTTGTTTCCAGTTTATCATCATTGTTTTTGCTGAAAGCCATGCAGTTAGCAGAATAATAAGCCACAGAAGCATATGCCCCTTGACAACCCAGTGTTGCTGATAGAAAACCGAATTGATAAGCATGATTCCCTGGGGAAACTTCAAACACCTGCAGCTCCAGATGTCTCCTCAGAAAGATGTGGGTTATGACGAAATCACTCAGTTACAGGACAATCTGTCGAAGACATATTGAAAAGTTTTGATTTAGTTTAATCTTTTATGACTTTGTGGCTGTCATTTTGGCCTCTAGTTTTATTATGAAACTTCAGCAGTGTGAGATTTTGTAGTTTTTGTGGTTTATATACTATACCTATTCGTTTCTTAGAGACTACTAGATGCAGGGGACAGCTGCCATTCTCTGAGTTGATTCCCTATGTTGCACAGAAATATATTTTGCACTGAAAATAGTTTGTTCTTTTCACTTTTGTTTTTTCTTTGTATGAAAGAAAAGTCTGAGAACAAGATGTAATTTGAATGCATGGGGAAAAAAAACCACAAACAAAATCAAAACAGACTAATCCTGTTGCTGTTTTATAACCAGTTAGGAAACAATAGGGATTGGAAGTAAATGACAGTTAGCCTGTCCAAAATGCCAAAATATATTCAACAGATGGTTTCCTTCGGAGATATAGAAAATCAAATTAAAAGTCTTTACTGAAGGTTTCAAAATAAACCATACTCCATTAACTGTTTTATGGAGAAGAACTGTTTTCAGTTGCCATTAAAAAATCCTGTGCAATTTATTATAATAGTCTTTTCATTTCATCAACTTAATTTCTTGAAGGAAACTTATCAAAATAGATTGCCAAGTTATATTAATTTAATCCAAGAGACTTAATCATCTCTATATTTCCCTTTCTGACTGTAAATCCTCTGCTAGATTTAATCTCCTAGAGGATGCAGTGATAGCAAATTTTTTCTCCAACTGTTGCACACACACACAAAAAAAAAACACTGCTCAATTGAGTCTTCCAGCAATGCTCCATTGCTTGATCAACTGAATACACCTCTATAGCTGTAAGTTGCCACATAGGTTGCAAACCAACATATTTCACAAGAAATCTCACTGACATCAAGGTGGAAATTTTAGTGCATTTGATTAATCTTGTTTCAAAGGAAATGCTCTGACAATCCATGATTTATTTGTTCTGAAATATAAAGAAAGCAGATTTTCTATTTTCCATCATAACAACTAAGAACAATTTTTAGCTTATGCACATTTTCAATTTTCATATCTGTTCTAAAGAAATCAAATTTTTTTTGTCCAAATAACTGTCAATGTGCTGACCTGCTTCACTAATATGTTATAATTGTGTTCTGTAATACTTGTAATAAACTGAAAGTTCCCCAGAGGATTTCATGGTGCAACTCAATTGAAAAAAATCCTCTGACATATGTCACCCCTTTAAAGCTTGAGCTGAGACTGAAAACATATGCTGCCTACTAACCAGCAATTCTTTGTGTTTGTTACTCAGGCTCCTCTGTGCTGCTGAAGATCCCTTTAGAAGAATCTAGGGAGTGTTAATGAAAGATTACAAGAAATGCTGTTATATAAGTATTTTGAGCAGTATAAACACAATAAAAATTATCAAAGCAAATATTATACCTATTAAACCACATTTTCAGTAGCCTGAAATTTGCACTGAGTATGGACATTCTGCAGAAAACATAGGATTTACCTGAAAGGTAGCACAAGCAAAGAGTTAATTTGGGTACACTGGAGCTGATGACCACTCGCCGACCTGCAGGAAATAATCAGTTGCCTGATGCATAAATATAATAAATCCACTGGCAAAGAAGAGTGGGATGAAAACGAATAGTGCCAAAGAAATGACAAGTTGCAAGAAGATGATGAAGTGGAGGATATATTCTACATTGGGAGGAAATTATTTTTCTGATACATCAAACCATTATATCAGTTTGATGAAAGTGCAAAGTAATTGATTCTAATGATATTGAGTGACTCAAAATGGTGTTACATGAGGTTGCTTTAAAAACTGCACAGCACAGGCATTTTCTTATTTTTCTAAGAATGGTTCAAGTGCATTTGTCTTCCAGTGATCTGCATGATTTTAAATTAGTTTAACATTTTAAACAAAAAATTCTTTACAGCTTTTGCATCTAACAGTATCATGACACTTACTACGGAACATAGGGTGAAACTGGCAAGGGAGACATTACGAAGTAAGCACGGTGACATTAATTAGGAAGGATTAGTTGTGAGAAATAGAACAATTTATCAAAATTATTTTTGCTTTAATCATTAAGGGCACTATTATCAGTATTACAAACATATAGAGGGATTATAGCTTCTAATTTTCAATTTGATTAATTTTCTTTTGTTAACTCTCAGAAAAGAATGAGTTTCAAGAGAGTGAAACGTCTGAATTAGGTACACAGAGACAGCATTAGCTTTGTGAGAGAACCTTATGGGAAATAAATTAGAGGGGACTACATTCCAATATTTCTCTAAATTATCAGAATATAAAAACTTACAAAAGAAGTTTCAACCACATCTGCTTTTAAGAATTCTCTTGTCTTGGATACATTCTAAATAGGAGACTGTCTTGTTCTTTTGCACAGCGCTGTGTTTTGCCTGAGAGTCTTAAATATATTTCATTTACATGATATCGTAACATTTGGAGTTAGGCCTATCTTGAAGGAAATGTTCAGAAGAAGTGAAAGTTAAATTCGAAGTCTATCTTTATCTTTAAGAAAATAAATCCAAAAGACAGTTCTGTTTCACACGGTGTATTATGGTACATTCCTTCAATTTTGTTAGATCACATAACCATTGAATGTGGCCACTATTCTTGAAGTCTTATGAACAGGCACTGTTGTTGTTGTTATACATCAAAATTATAGATTGTTCAGAATATAAAAATGGATATGGGAGATGGATCATTTAATTCAAACTAGGATAGATAAGGAAGAAATATTTAAAGTTTCAGCATTTTTAAATGTCCAAGGAGACTGAATGTGAGTATCATAGCATTTTTTTGAAAAGGTTCTTTGAAATGCAGAAGTACGTAAAGCCATTAATTTTTCTTTCTCACTTGTATAGAAAAAAAACCCAAATATTTAAATCAGTGCACTTTTAATATGTAGTTAAATACAATTATTTTTATTTTATCAAGACTGTAGGTTAGGCACTTAAATGTGGCTATTGACTTTCATCTGTGATGAGTTTTATACATTGGTCAAATGGCATTTGAATACCTAATGAAATAAAATATATGATTCTTATTCCTCTTATTCTTACTACTAATTTGCTAGCTTGTTTCCTAATGCTGCATCAAAAGTAGAGACACACACAAAAAAAGGAAAAGCATGGGACCTGAAATGGAACTGCTTCTAACTCTTTTTAATGGGTATTCATAATATGTACAAGTAGATATACATATCTTTTGTGTCACAGACTTTGCATCATACACCCAAAGCTGATAAACACCACCCTACCATTCATAAACAAATTCAACTTCAGAGATGCCAGGTGTCAATGTTATATATTTCTGGTCATTTCTATTTCAGAATCAAAATCATCTAAATTCAGCAGAATAATTCTGGTCCCAAAGCACATCTAAACTATCTGATAAAGGACCACTGCCTGAAAAGCAGAAAGCATAAACAGACCTCTGAGACAGTCTATGCACATCGAACACATGGGTATTCCAGCTGAATATATGATTATTCTCTGGTGGAAGAGGGTAGGATTTGACCACAAAGGGATTCTTTATAGACTTAATTTCCCATTGAAATGGATGGCTCCTCCCTCCAAATAGTTTTTGAAGGCTGTGTAAATGTTTGAAATTTGAAAATAAAGGATATAAGTGAACAGCTATTACTGTTACACTATCTCAAGGAATATATTGTGCATTTACTAGAATGCATTCAAACAACACTTACGGAGCAAGTAGTGTTTAAGGAATTACTGAGTTAGGACATGAGAGAAAGGAAAAAAAAAAAGAAATATTGCTCTATTGTCAAGTTGAACACTATGGGAAACCATATAACAGTGCTGTACTTCTCAGTGATAACATTACATTGAGAGGTACTTTTTAAGTAGAAGACATGAACCATAAAGGTTTTAGTAATGTGGAGCAGAACAATACAACTGATAATGTATCATCTTCCCTGCTGCAAGCAAACTAGACTTCTTTGTAGCATGAATCACTTTTTATTATTGCAGCAGTTTTGAACACACCAAGGTGTCTTTGAGGTCTACAGTTCTGGGAAAAAAAGGATGAAAAAAGTGTGAATTAAGTAACAGAAAAAGAAGCTAAGAATGTTTTCGTTTCAGATACAGAAGAAATTATTTGAAATAATGAAATCAAACTTGCTGCCCCAAACAGCTCAATACACAGTAGGTTCCGGATAAGGAATAAAACAAATTTTAGAAAACTCTGAGTGTGCACTGAATGAGACAGTCTCAGATCAGACATTAATGAAGAGTGGCATGAATCAACTGCTTATGGTGCAATTAACCATCCTTACTAGTCAGTGTGCCAAATTCCTGTGAGAATTACAGTAGCATTCATTGAATTTGTATTAATATGAAATACAACTTATTCTGAGAAAAGGATCATGAAGCATTTCCTCTTCTTCAACTAGAACTGACTGTGGGGGACTGGAATTTTGGATAGATCATATGTAGTATTACTAGCATAAATAGTGAATGACCTGAGAGGTAAAAATTACCTTGGTTTTCTTAGTTTTATATTATTAGACTGCTGTGTATTAAAGGCTAAAAATCTGTTAACATTTTAGAAAATTTAGGATTTTTTTTTTTTTTTTTTTTTTTTTTTTTTTTTTTTTTGCTAAACAATTAATTCAATAGAGTGGTAACCACAGCAATGTGTCTGTTAACCAGGATTTAATAAAATATTTTTGATACATCCAGCTCAAAAATATTTGAGTAAATTCTCTGTGACCTAATCATCAATCTAGGGCTGATTATGAAGGATTGGAAGTATACAAAAATGACTACAGTTAAATTTCTCTTTGAAACCAAATTTTCTACCTTTTCAAAAGTTTAGAAGAGAAGTTGAATCAGTGAGAAGATTAATAGTTAACATTGGTACATGCACTAGATTCTACTAGGTCTCAAATTGATACAAAGAAGTCAGAATGACTACATTTCCATGTATATACTAACTTATTAGAAATTTTTTTCTTTTTGATTCTGTGACATTTTTCAAAACATTTATTTATTTTGGAGGTGTTATTTCACAAGGAAATCAAATCCTTGAAGAATTTTTTACTTTTTTATCATTTTGCAAATAAGCATAAATAAATTTGCACACACAGATCTCAGATTTGAGTGTGAGTTGCATGAACACAAATAGACATCAAATTCAATGTAGAAAAATGCATGCAAGCCTCTTAAACAACACCAGAGAAAAAAATCGAGATGAACTACACCAAATAAAATACATGATCTTATGGAGACTAATCATGCCAAATAATAAGTGTAACCAAGAATTCATCTTTGATCCTCTAATTTGAATGCTACTGTTCCAATAGTTAATGTCTACTCTCACTTGGATAATTGCTGGAAACATTTCTGTTCCTATTTGTGGACCGTGATTAGTACTAGAGGATCCTGCCTTGCTTAGAGCTTCTCAGTAGTATGACCATAAAAGTAAGCACTAATAGTCATAATGAAGGATTATATCCTGATACATTTACTCCTGCTGACTAATAACTACAGTGAGTTTTAATATTTGAGAAATAGGTGAAGAAAACCAGTGATTAGCTATATATGATTCTTCACTGCCAAATTATTGCAGGATTAAATTCCTAACTTTTTAAAAATACTTTGTAATGTTTTGTTTCTGAAAAGCACTACATAAAACATAATTTTATTTAACATTAGGCAGTAAGACCTTGACAATGCAAGAACACTTTAGAAAACTGAGATGAATCATGAGAATTGTAAAGCTAAAGCACATTATGCCATTCTGTGGATGCTGTCATTCAAGTAAAGTGGTCATGGTTCAACACAGTTTAATCCCCTTAGAGACAACATTGAGTTGCAGCAAACTAAGGTCACTTTATTTTTGAATAACAATATCCATACAGGGGCACTAATGTACTTATCCACCCAACTTGAGCCAAGTGGTCTTAACTTTCCTGAAAGTTCCCATGTAGACCCACCTTAAAGGATTTACAGAAAAGCTTTAAGAACCATTGTGAGCATCATGGAAAAATAGAAAAGTGCTCAAGTGTTTTCTTTAAACTTGCTTCAGAAAATTGGAATATCAGTTTGCATTAAATGTGAATAGGAGGTGCATGTTACTTCCTACAGTTATAGTTTATAGACATTTTCACTTCAGTGTTCATAAGTTAATTCACATGTGACTTTATTTGTTAAGCTTCCCATCAAATGTACTCAACATTGGCACTTATTTAGTACCAGTGATAATCTGGAAAAAAAACCAAAACTTACACATAATTTCTGCAACTCCACAATTCATTACTAGTTTAGTTTATAGAAGCCAAGTGCCTTACTATGTTCTCACTGGTAATTCCAAAAGGAATAATGTAAGGAGTGAAAAGAAATACGATGAGCAAAGATTTTAAATTGGTGTTAACATACAGCAGATAACAGAAGGTCCCATGGTGACTGAAACACTGTAGGTTATTTGATCGACACCTACATTTTGGGGTCTTACTCTTGCTGAAACCCATGGCAAAATTTCTTGGCCATGTACAGGGGTCTAGTACCTTTTTAGATTCTGTACAATGATTTGAATGGGACTATAGATATGACATAGGACCTATGGGAGATCCACACCCATTAGTAGCTGCAGATAGAACAAGCAAGGTACCCAAACATGTTACAAATACCCTTTATGTAGGCATGCAATCAAATTGAATCACATCTCCCAATTCAATGGAGAATTAATAGGCTGGTGTCTTAATCTATAAAACCAAAAACTGATTTGATTTTCTGATTGCTCATTACAGTTTCTTGCTCTATTGGGAAGTCACGAAAAAATAGAGTCCTGCTTTGTGAAGAACATTATTTAGCTCATGAAATCTACTGTTCCTTTTGGCTTTCTTTCTTGAGTCAGCCTTTGACTTGGATTATGTCCCAAAGGGGAAAATATAGAATGTTAGAAATGACATCACAAAACTATGTGCCAGCTTGACCTGGCTTCAGCCCATGTATACCTTTCTGGCGGTTGGGAATATCTAGCGTCTTGATGGTAAGCATATAATAAAGTCTGTTACTAGGAATCACATTGGTACTGTGATTGAACTGTGTATTGCAATTGCTGTATTTTGCTAAATGTCACATTTGTATTGTATTTTCAGTATATTTTGTATCACTCTCTTAAATCAGAAATCCCATGTAACATCAAGTATCTTCAAATAAGTAACTTTGATATTAAACATTGCACCCTCCATGTGTGGAATATCTAAAAGAACCTGGTCAGAGAGGTCCCACTGAGCTGGGACAATGCATCATTACACGCTGTGATTTATTAGTCTCGTATTGTACCCTAAAAGGTTATTTTCAACAAAGCATACTATCCAAGTTTTGTGTTATCCGGCATGTTTTGTTCAGGGACTTCTACTGAGCTCAAAAAGACTTTGCAAGCACAATACAGACAACTTTAGTGTACAAAACAATTATTAATTGTGTAATACACAAAGAATACTAGACTAAGTGTTCATGTGACCTCCCCTGATCACAGAGGCTTTTCTGGCCAGCCTCTAGTCAGGTTGTGATGAAGGAGGGCCAGCCACTATTCCAGACTGGTTTTTCCCCATACAGTCTTATACCTTTCCATGTTGGCATTCTCCTTGAATCCTGGAGCAACTAACAATCCTGTCTGGACACTCCTACTTCTATCTGCAGTTTAACCTTTCTCATTTTATACAGTTCAGCCTTCTAAACCTTTTCACCACTCTTTTTCACAACTTCGCAGTCTCCTCAGAAGTCAAGGTGACCAGGCTGTTCCATTCCAGGGCTAAGGCCTTGGATGACAAGCAGCTGAACCCCTGGGAATGGGAGAGAGGTTATGGAGGGGATCACAGAGTGAGGGTGTTGTAAGATGCAGAAATGTCTAAAACCTGTGATGTTTTTCACTGTCTGATTTGTTACTCTGTTTGATTTGTAACATCACTATCCCCAGACTAGCAAAATGTTATCACTTTCCAGATTCTGTCTGTCATGCATAGTCAAGTCAGGGAAAGCTGACTGCCCATCAATAAAGGTTAAAAATAAATAAATAAATATGAGACAGATCTGACTTGTTGCTTCTTGATCTGGTTTGGTTTTGTTGGTTTTCACACAGTTCACACAATTTAATGGGGGAGTGGAGGAGAAAAAGAGATGATTCTTCAGAACAGAAATAACAGTAGTGATCAAAAATACTATTCCTACTCTCAAAAAGCAAAAAGACAGCAGAGTCATAAGCTCATGGGCAGATGATGAGTGCCTCAACCCTTACTGAGGGCTTCACATCAGATTAACAAGCAGTGTTGCAGGCAGAAGAACACTTATTCTGAAAGCACAGAGAGCAACAGTCTGAGGTCTGGATGAGACCCTATGTAGCTAAAAACAGAAGAACCAAATACCAATGTTCAAGGAAGACACAAATCATGAACCAGAGGGAATAAAAGGCACTGCGCGCTCTAACAAATGCAAGACAGCTCATACAGATCAGGAGACTAACAGATCCTTAGGGCTGTTTCCAGAGAAGATGGAAGGCCTGAGTGCTCAGGACCCCCATTTTCCTAGCAGGATGCTGAAACCGTTAGAGATTGGAGACCACAGAGCCTACCATCTTAGGCTCAATTTTATTTTATTTTTTTACTGTATTTCATGCTGCTTCAAAGTATAGATCTATTCCTGCCTATCCTGGACCCACCTGTGTAGGAAACCCAAGTCTCCACCCTCCTCGCCAAAGTGTCTGGTTTCACCTACAGTATACACAAGTTAGAAAACACCCCATTGATGTAAAAAGTAATGTGACAGGAAAAAAAAGGTGACAGGTATCAATTTTACCATTTCAATAACTGGTTTTTGATCTTCAGTGTTGAGCATAGAGATTATTTGAAGCCTTATAATCCACTGCTACATTTTTCTATAATTTTTTCTTTTTTGGACCTAATAAAATCTTTCCAACAAGCCTGAAGAAGTTGAAAGTGAGAATATATCTCTTTTTTAAGGTAAGCATGAACAAAATGCTACAGGAATATTGAGGATTCAGTACAAATCATCTTTTGGAAAAACAAATGCACTAAAAAGCCTCAAGAGCATTTTTCTGACACTTACTGTGCTTGCTCCATAGTACTGCTAGTTAGAAGGTTCAACTGAATGAAATAATGAAAAATGTATGAACACTATATGAGCTTCATTTTGGTAAAAATTTATTAGAAAAGTAGTACTAATTTACTTTTGTGGGCTTACACACATTCTTGAAATTAAAAATAGAAAAAGAAAAATACATAAATACAGACATTGCCAAATAGTGGGTTTGTTCCTTGTTCAGTACTGACACAAGCAGCAGTGAACAAATTCTATCTTTTGCAGTGGAAAAATGAAACCTATTGGGGGTAGAAAAAGCCATTATGACAAGAGCATACCAGAATGTTTGGAACATCTAAAGAAAAAATCTCCCAGCTATACTTCTGTTCATACCTTAAAAGCATCCACAGTGAAATTGATTTCTTATATTTTCAGACACCTCAGAGTTTGAGAGGATTTGCTTTCAAAGACTTGATTTAGGCTCATATCTTGAATTGGGCAATATTAGGAAATTACAGCCCATTTGGATTCTCACCTATGCTCTGTCAGAGAGGAACTACATGTTGTGTACCTGATGCCCTGTCTGATCTGCTGGCCTTGTGTTGTGGTGTAACCTCAGCCAGAAACTAAGCCCCACGCAGCTGCTCCTTCCCTCCCCCCGCAGTGGGATGGGGGAGAGAATCAGAAGGGCAAAGGTGAGAAAACTCATCGGCTGAGATAAAGACAGGTTAATAGGGAAAGCAAAAGGTACACATGCAAGCAAAGCAAAAAACCAAGGAATTCATTCACCACTTCCCATTGGCAGGCAGGTGTTCAGCCATCCCCAGGAAAGCAGCGCTCCATCATGCCTAATGGTGACTTGTGAAGACAAAACGCCATCACACCGAACATCCCCCCTTCCTTCTTCTTCCCCAAACTTTATACGCTGAGCATGATGTCATATGGTGTGGGATATCCCTTTGGTCAGTTGGGGTCAGCTGTCCCAGCTGTGTCCCCTCCCAAATCCTTGTGCCCCCCCAGCCTCCTCACTGGTGGGGTGGGGTGAGAAGCAGAGAAAAGGCCTTGGCTCTGTGTAAGCCCTGCTCAACCGTAACAAAAACATCCCTGTGTTATCAACACTGTTTTCAGCACAAATTCAAAACATAGCTCCATACCAGCTACTATGAAGAAAATTAACTCTATCCCAGCCAAAACCAGCACACCTTTCTGTCAACCTTTCCCTCTTAGCAGAGGTAAGTAAGGCTTTGTAGGAAACAACATGACAGGAAAGCACCTCTCCACAGGCTCTTACACTAATATCTCAGTGAATTTGAATGGGTGACAGATCCTACATCATCCTGCAAAGGAACTTATAACAGCTACTGGATTTTCTTGTCTTTACCAGATTTATGGGGGGGGGGGGGGGGAAATCTTTCAGAACCACAGATCTGTAACAGGTAACCTGATTTTCCAGTCCTGGCTCAGGAGTCAATCTGTATGCATCTACCTACAGTGGCACACATGTACTGTCGTAGCATAACTAGAAAAAAAAAAAATCTCTCTTTGATGTTGTGGCTGTATACATTCAAATTGTTATTTAAAAGCTAACAAGTATAAGAACGATTTTTATCAAAGGGCAATAGTTTCAATTAAAAATATATGTTTTTCCAGAAATCAGGGCTACATTGATAATATTTTTAAATGGGCACCGTATATTTGAGTCATGACAATAGATGAAGAATTTGGGTTTTTTTAAATAATGTATTACTGAAAACAACCCAGAAAGAACAGAAAGTAAAACAAGATCATGAAAACCTTTAAGTGTTAGGATAAAATTATTTAAGTGGCTCCAATAATTGTAGATCTGAATGGCTATTATGTCAATATTCTTGGAATGAGAGTAGGTGGGTAGATACATTTGCATATCCATACTCCAGAAAAGAAGACCTTCCCCTTTCCTAGAATCAGGAAATAGATAGGAAGTTGGCATGAGAACCCAGAGTAGTGAATGAAGCATTACTGACTACAAATAAGAGCTAGTCAGTGATAAAATTATGTGATACTTTAAACAAAAAGTATAATTTTTATCATTTGTTGCCAGATGTGTGAAGTTTCCAGAACTTAATAATGTCATGATTATAGATGATTTCAACAAAAGATTGGAAATGACAGTGATACTTCAAAAAATACATGCATAAGTACAACAGGTAAGATAATGAGATACTAATTTTGCACTCTGAGCAACCTACTGATAGAATACTTGTAAAATAAATTAAAAAAATATATAACATGGATGTTTAAAAATAACCTTTTAATACTTTCTGCATTCAACAAAACTTTGGAATGTGCTGGTGATATGTTTTTGTACTAGTGGAGAGTGTCTAGATATGACCACAACATTTCCATTGTCAAATTGAAGTCCTAAGTTAAAGTTAATAAAGTAATTTTTAAAAACCAAACCCATGAATAAAGAGTTTATTACTAACTCTCCCACCCCAAATGTGTTTCACCTTGAAATGAAGAAAAATAAACTGTGTCCTAATGAAGTAATTTAAAGAAAATCAAGGCATTAATATTCTATGGAAACATATCAAAGTGTTTCACAGAAAATAAAGCACCTGTTCTAATAGTAATAAAATGTAGCTGAGAAAAAAGAGGGTGGGGGGTTAGTGGTGATACTGTGGCAGTATAAAGAGGTGCAAATTTAAATTAAAAAATGTTAACATATTTGAAAATATAAGCAAAGGCAAAAAGAAAGCAGAGTTTTAGACACAGAGGTTACTAGGCCTATCATACAAGAATGAATAGCAAATATTTACAGAAACTGTCAGAATGCTCTAAAAATCATGGATGTACTGCCAAGCTGTTAAATAGATGTTGCAATCATATCCTATGTTTTGACCATCATACAGCCGAAAAGCTAACAGATTATTTTAGCTCTACTGAAAGTTTTGTCAAAAAAGCAAATTGAATACTCTAAGGTAGAAAATCTCCAAAATACTTTTTAACTACCTCAGACAGAATGTAGATAAAACAGAAATTAAACTGAAATGCTTTCATTGCAAAATCCTTTCCCTTTCTTTTCCATTTCCTATTCCTTATAGGTGAGCTATTCCTCATCTTTTTTTCCTAAAGACAAATTGTCAAAACTCTTTGTGGAAGTTAGAGGCTTTCACTGAAGTGAAATACCTTCCAAATATCAAAATGGTATCAGCTGACCTCTGTTTTAACCTTCAGCCCCAGAATACTTGTTTTTCTAATTCATTGATTGTTCAACGGACTGTGCCTAAATAATGTGGACTGAAGGACTGTAACTCAGGATCTCCTTCTTACCTTGCTAAGGTTCCTAATCAGCAACTGAACTGTCCTCAGGTTGCAAGACTCCTTCATTGCTATGAGCTTCCAAAGGAGGGACAGCCTCAAGATTGCAGTCTGGAAAATGACATACATGGGTGTCAATCCCTTTCCTCCACTAAATGAAATTAGAAAAGGTAGGTCTACTTCATGGAACAGCTGTCAAAAAACTAATTTTTTTACAGTGAGGATGGTGAGACACTGGAACAGGTTGGCAAGAGATGTTATGTATACCCCATCACTGGAAGCGTCCAAGGTCAAGTTGGACAGGGCTTTGAATAACCTGATCTATTGAAAGATGTCCCTGCCCATGGCAGTGGTGTTGGACTAGGTGATCTTTAAAGGTCCCTTCAAACCAAAACCATTCTATGATTCTGTGATTCTAAGATTCTAAAAATACAAATATGCCCTACTGAATTAGACAATGACACAGGACAAGAAGTGGATTTCAAACATAGCCACCTAATTCTATCCCTAAATTTCAGAAAAGGCATGAGTTTAGATTACACTTGTATACAACTTTTGCTAATCGATTCTTCATTTGCTTGATGAAGATCTTTGACCTTTTAATTGGCTGCCCTGGAAGCACAGATATCTAACTCTGGTGCCATGAATCACACTGACAAGATCACTCCCAGACACTGAACTAGCTATACTGACTGCCAGTTCTGAAAATGGCCAAAAGCCTTTTAAAAAACTTATGCTTCTAAAGGTCTTCATAGTTTGTAAATTGCGTGTCCCATAAAGCCAAAATCTACTTTCACTTGAATTAGCTTGATTAACTTTGGACTAATATAGCTATTAAAAATAGAAAGTGATAATTTTCATTGAAGATGGGACTACTTATTTCTGCTATGGATAGGAATAGTCAACAGTCCTACATGTTGTAAGGGATATTTAATCTAAATATTAAGAGGAAAGAAGTCTGTCTGTAAGGACAAGTAAGTATCAGAACACAGTGCTTAGTGAATAATAGCATCTCGAGCACTTAAAGTTTTTAAAATATAGTTTAAAAAAAAGTATGAAATATTTTAGATATAATGAATTCTACCTGCAGATAAAAAGAAAGAGCAGATAAACTCTTGTGGCTGCATCCATGTTATACAATTCACTGACAATGATAAGTTTCAGACAACTATGACTGTACGTGTTCCTTACCTCCTGGTTTACATATGATATCAGTTGACGAGTGCCTTCTCAGAATAAGTTTTTATTAATTACACATATTTGCAATGTAAATCCTTAGTTAGAATTAATTCCAATATCATTTCCAACTTGTTCAGCTTGTTTTCAGCTGAAGCTGAAAGGAAATTTGAAGGTTTCTTGAAGAAAACATAAAAAAATGTAAATTAATGTACAGGCAGGAAAACACAAACAAAATAAAATGAGATAACAAGCAAGCCATCTTCTAGCTGTACTACTGTTGTCTTTCTGAGATTATTTCAGGCTGAGATTCTTTTTATTTGTGTTCTACATTGTCTGGATATGATTTTATCATCATCTGCGGAGAGATCATGAAAGAGGTAAAACAAAATAAAGTGAGTTTAGCAAAAGAATAAATAGCTTGTTTCAAAATCAACAAAGTTTGTCTAAGATTTTCCTTTTATAGAAGGCAGGAGATTTTTCATCCCTGAAGACCAGGAAGGAGGATATCTGGTAAAGACTTGGGAACACAGCAACATTTAAAAATGTTTTTCTCTGAACCTAAAAGATATGAAAACACAAAGAAGTGAAAACTTGCAAATATATTTAATAAAAAAAAAAAAAAACAAACAACTCATGTTTGTATCATTAGGGCATCTTTCAGGGTAACTGAAACTTTTAGAAAGCATTTTTCTTTATAAGTGTTAAAATAAATGTCAAGGAGTTATTAGTTAGGAGGAGCAAAGAACATAACTGACATTCAAACATATAAAAAGCTATGATTTAAGCTAGAATTACAAGGAAGATTCTGGATTATTATTTCATCACATCACAAGCTAATACATATAATAATATGCCTATGCCTAGGTTTTAGTTTTAGCTTTGTATTTATGATTCTAATGTACCTGCTTTTTAAAGGTGTAAGTTGTCCTATTAATAAACTAATAATTTTACAGTTACACAGTTTTCCTACTGAAAGATAGGAGTCCACCTGAATGAAAGAAAACAAAATTTATCTCAGAAAATAGTTTGTTTACTGATGAAATTGTTAACAGAGATTTTAGGTCTAAAATGGTTATTAGCATAAGTTATTTTGATGTTGACTTGATGATAGAGAAGAAATATATTAAAAGTAAATCTGTAGATCAAAGTTGTGACAAAATATAAATCTCTTTACAGTTAAGATTAGTACGCTTCCTTAATCTTTAAACTGCTAAATGCTTTAGTGGTAAGGCTGTTGCAAAATGTGATAATATAAGTACATAATCATCCTTTAAAATATACAGGTGACATTTGAAACAACAATGCAAAGCATAAAGTTCCTTTCTGCAGCACTGTCACCAAAAATAACAGTTTTCATTATTATGATAAGAAATAATGCATATCCTTTTGGACACACAGTTGTTTGAGAGGAAAAATGTATCTTTGTTAAGCCTCCAGGGTGTCTGCTTTTTCTTTTGACTTTAATGTATCGTGCTTCCTAAGTAACACCTAGGGAACAGTTTTGCTCTCCCTGAATTTAAGCATGGCATTCAGATGCTATCCACAGTACAGATATGGATATGTGAGCTTTGTGTCAGAGCTCCCATTAAAATTAAGAGAGATCTATTCAGGACTGTAAATCACCTATAGACACCAGTTCTCTCGGATGACCACTAAGGTTCTGCTGCAGGTTCCATACATAGACATCTAGTACCATTTGAGGTGTTCTATGACATTCAAGACATCTGCTTAGGCTTCACAGAAATGATGTATGGGCCACATCTACCATGGGCACACCGCTGCTCCTGGTGGGGACCACGGCACGCTGATCCTCTCAGTGAGACCCACTGCCCCAGGCTAAGGGAGACCCGCACCATTGGCTGGGGGGCCCAGGGGCATGGATAGGGCTGCGCAACACCGGAGAGGAGGAGCTGTTGTTAGTCACTCTTCTTATGTAACAATTTTAAAGGTATCATTAATGATCTTTTCTGCCTTATCTGACTATGGGTGTAGGTTGTTAGATTATTAAATCTAGATTATTAAACCCTTAACTAGCTAACATTAAGTCCTTAACTCCATATATCCCTTTTGCCCATACCACAGACTTTGTATGTGGCAATAGATACAGTACTAATGACATTATGGTAACATGGGAGTTTGCAGTAGTGAATTTAAAAGACAAATTCATAGAGAATTCTATTTGTGAACCCATTTTTGCTTTGTTTCTCTGAAAACAAAGCAAAAAAAAAAGTCAACTAATAAATGCATTGCATCTGTATAGATTCATTAAACATTAAAACCTATGCAATGATGGATTAGACAACAAGATGCAACAAAGAAAACAGTAAGTTTGTGGAATGCTATATAATCTCATATATTAAATGAATGATATTACAACCAGTGACTCCAAAAGCTGATGCTCTATTACTTGCACATACAGGGTTCTCCACAGAACTTCAATCAAAACATGACATACAAGTATACTTTTTGCAGCAGCCTTCTGCTTCAATCTGGGAAGCTGTTGCTGCTAGCACCTATTCCAGTTACTTTAGTATTAAATAATTTACACACAATTTTATCAGCTCCATTCTCAACATGATGACAAAAGTACGTGTTCTGTGAATGCTGTGTGTACATATTTTTTGATGAAGCTTTAGGATCTTAGGTTATTTCCTCTCTTAGAGAGTTGCCAATAACCTTTTATTTGCCAAACTTTTTGAGTGTGGAAACCCGCAAAGTGATCATGTATTATTTTTGCATTGAGACTTGCCCTACTATACACAAACCCTATATGACTCACTGCCACCTCCCTCCATTTGATTTTTACTTCACTCTCCTTTCATGGAAACAGAGATGGAGGATAATTGAAAAGATTATCTAGCTCATTTTCATGATGGATCTCCAGCACCAGATCACTATATTAGGGTGGTGAAACTCCTGAGTTCATATGACACATACTAAAATCCTTGCATGCTAAGATCCACAAGATGCCAGTGATCAAAGACTGAAATGGAGAATGTGCTCTGCTGGACTTGTTGCTCACAAACAAGGAAGAACCGAGGAAAGGTGCAAAGGGGGATGGCAGCCTTGGTAGCAATGTCTGTTCGATCATGGAATTTAAATTCTGAAGGAAGTGAAAAAGATAAATACTATAATCACAGCCATGGACTTCAGGAGAGAAGATCTTGGCTTGTTCAAAGATCCACCACAGAGGGCAGAGAGGTTCAGGACAACTGGCTTGCTGGCTTGCTTTTCAATGGCAAACCTCCTCAAAACACAAGAATGGTCCAGGACATGAAGGCAGTCAGGAAGATATGGCAGAAAGCAACATGGATAAACAGGAAACCCCTAAGTGATCTCAAATGCAAAAAGGAAGTACAGAGAAGATGGAAGCAGGGACAGGCATTCTGTGATGAATGTAAAGGCATTACCCCAAAACTCAGGAGATGAGCTAGAAAAGCCAAAGCTTGGCTAATGAGGGATGTGAAGGACAACAAAATGGGCTTCTGTGAGTAAATTGGTAGCATAAAGAAGGTTAAGGAAAATTCGGGCCTGTTGCTCAGCTGACCTAGTGACCAAAGACATAGAAAAGGCCAAGATAATAAATTGCCCTTTTTTGCCTCAGTTTTCACTGCTAAGGTTTTCCTCTGGCTTCTCAAGTCTCTAAGCCCACCAGCAGAGTTTGTGGGAATGAAGTATTATTCACAGCAGAGGAAGATCCAGCTAGGGAGCACTTAAGCAATGCACAGATCCATCGGACAAGGTGGCATCCATCCATGCCATCCCATCCAGGCTGCTGAAGGAAGTGGCCCATGTCATTGCATGGCTTCTCTCCACCATCTTTGACAGTTTGTCATGATTGGTGGAAGTCCCTGATGACTTGGAGAAAGCACGCATCACACCTATTTTCAATAAGGGCCAAGAGGAGAATCTTGGGAACTAGAGACCAGTTAGCCTTGCCCCAGGTTATGGAGCCAGTCTTTTTGGAAATAATTTCTAAGCACATGAAGGATTTAAAGGTAACTGGGAACAGTCAGCAGGGATTTACCAACCTGATTGCTTAACTAACCTGATCACCCCCTGCGATGAAGTGGCTGGCTGTGGGGATAAGGACGGAGCAGTGGAAGTCATATACCTTGATTTTAGCAACTCCTTTGATGTCGTCTCATATAGTATCCTTATACACAAACTGTAGAGATATAGACTGGACAAATGAATGATAAATTGAGGGGAAAATTGCCTGGGCCACCAGTCTCAAACATCCATGACCTGTGAGACAAAGTGGCACTGACAGCCAGCTACTTGTGGCACCTGTCAGTGATCTAAACAAGGCAAGCCCTAGGGCAAGATTTTCTATCTTTATCAATGACCTAGACAACGAGACAAAGTATGTTCTCAACAAGTTCACAGATGAAAACAAATTCTGGGGACAGTCGAAATGCTGGAGGGCCAGGCTGCTCTTCAGAGGGACCTAGACAAGCTGCAGAAATGAGTCAACAGGAACCTCATCATGATGTTCAACAAATGCAAATGTGTAGTCCTTCAAATAGGATGGAATAATCCCACACAACAGCACAGGCTGGTCACCAACTGGCTGGAAAACAACTTTGCAGAAATGGGGCTGGGAGTTCTAGCAGACAGGACGAACATGTCAGCAATGAGTTCGTAGTATGCCCTGCTGCAGAGATGGACAGCCATGTCAAGGAACTTGACTGGATGTGGCTGTGAGCAGACTGATCTATTTGGTCTAGCTTTGAGATGCCTTTGCTCTTCTTAAAAATCTTTGGTGATTCTGCTGTGTCTCTGAAGTAGACTACAGTATTTCACTATTCTCATCATCAGATACCCAAACCAAATCATTCTTCTTGGAATTTAAGTTCATTGTTTCTTGTCCTATCTACCACCACGGTTTGTAAAGGCAGATGGAGACAGCAGGCCTCCTTTCTGCCCCTTATTGGATTGGTGACTTCATCTTAGAATAAAGGTTTTACAGT
This sequence comes from Aquila chrysaetos chrysaetos, assembly GCF_900496995.4. NCBI lineage: Eukaryota > Metazoa > Chordata > Aves > Accipitriformes > Accipitridae > Aquila > Aquila chrysaetos. Next base: position 14,152,844 of record NC_044017.1, read on the forward strand.
TTCATTTGCATTGCTATTATATTAATTGTCCTAGCCTAAAGACTTTGTCATATAGTCAAAAGGCTTTCAGTTACAACTTCCATAAAAAATAAGCAATTTTTATACAGTTTCTCAAAATTTCAACACTTTACAACCACCACATCATGAAAAAAAAGATTAAGTATACAACTTGCCTACCAAGATCATATTTTATGGTAGTTATATAAAGGGTTTGCTGTGGATATTTTACATAATACTAATCAAAGAACTTTTTCTGTGACAGACTGTCCCTTCAGTTTTGATTTGGTTTCATGTTCTTCTGATTCATAGACCCTAACAACTGTGTAAGGCAATTATCTGAGGTGATGACTACCCTCTTCTGAGATCTTCTCTTCTCTTCTCTATTCATTGATAGTAATGGGAGCCAAGAAAGCTAACTAACTTAAATCAAATTAATTTTAGGAGGTAAAAGCTGATGAATCCCAGATAGCCATGAAAAAAAGGAAACAAACAAACAAAAAAGATATTTAAATCTCATGCTAAGCTTCTAGGTAAGATTTTAAATTATTCCAGCCCTTACGATACAGAAAGATGTTTTACAGATTTGAAAAAAAAATGTTTGTGTACATACAGCATCAGTGTCATCTAGGTATAAGACTCCATTTTTAAGCATGTGAATGAGTGATAGGTTTTGTTGGGGCTGAATACCTTTTATTTCCTTGTTCTAAATCTCAGACATCTATTTTTATGTCTTACTCAGTTCTCACCATTAAGATATTTCAGAGAATTTCCAATAACATTGTAAACTATGAGGGCTGGTGAACAATGTTAAAAATCTACTTGCACTTAATAGTCACTATTAAAATGGCAGCAACCTGAAATAGTCCTTTAAAAGGTTTTCTAAATGACTCATGAATTGTCCCAGGAGACTATACACAAAATTGATTACACGGAAATGTAGGCCATAGAATATTTAATCTCTATAAAAAAAGATACTAAACCAAGAAGTTTCCAGACCTTGTTGTCAGGGATATAATGCTGTTGAACATTAAATAACATCCTCCCTCTTGAGAACAGAATTTGCTGCATTTCATATTGTTCGATTTCTTTGGCTACTGAAGTCCCAAAGGGGAATTTTGAGAAAAATACAGAATGCATCTCAGTTCTGCTGTCTCTGAAAAACTAGTAGAATGACAATACTTAGTTGGCCAAATGACACTTTTCACTTCCAGTGCAGCATAAGCAATTTAAAGCATAGTACCAGTATCAGTGAGAATAGAAAGCTGACCAATACTTTATACTTTCCATCAAATTCTTGATCAATTTGTATAAATTGTTGTTTCTAAATAACCCTGGCAGGTTCTGTCTAAATCACAAGGGAAATGCTAGTCTTGCTTTCATAATTTTATAGCTTAAGAAAATCTGCAATAAAGGGAGGGAAAGAGTGAGGGGTTTGATCAAGTTTGCATCTTTCTTAGATTATCTCTTCAATGGTCAGAATTGAATTCATATGAAAATGAAATGGGAGAGAACATCTACTGTTTTCTTCCTGTGAGTCAGTGTAATTGAGTGAATGTGGTATACCAATTACAGTGCAATAATTTGGTATTTTTTCAATACTGCCATTGGCAAATTACTTTAAATTTTCATTCTTTTGCAGATCAGGAAGGGGGGGGCAGGAAATTTTTTAGGCAGGAAAATTTATTAAGAAATAGTGTGTTAAGAATATGTGACCATATTTGTATCAATGATGTTTTTGCTGGTTTTTATTTTTACATAAAATTATATTAAAGCAGCAAATTAATATCTGAATAAGTAAAATTCATGCTTTAAAAAAATTTAAAAACTCTGGATGAACTCAAAATTTCCAATGTACTTTCTCTTAAAATGTCTAGTGTGGTTTTTGATTTTATGGTCTTTGTGTTTTTAATCAAAAAACTCAGGAAAAAATTGTGGGATAAACCAGTATCAATATCAAAGTAGCTCCCATTTATTTTTATTGATGTAGATACAGACAGATTTATAAAGAATATTTACTCTTTAAATCTTTTAATGACTTAGAAAATTAGGCACAGTTTGCCCGATTCATAAAATTATTTGTCTACGTATTTGGATTTTTTCTCTCTGTGAAGTGAAATGTACCACAGTAAGATGGAGTAATTGGAATGACAAAAAATACAACAGATTTTGTGAGCTCAAAAGAAGATAATGGGTTGCATAAGCAAACTCCATTTTTTTTTTTAATTGATTTTTTCTCTTTTAAGCCAGTTATTCTGCTGTAACTGGCACTTCCCCCAGTTAATGATTGCTTTCTTTCAGAAGTTTCCCTGTTCTCTCACCTAGTACCGGCTTCCTTAGATTTCATAGCAATTAGCCTGGACTGTCCCTCTTGTTAAAGCATGTTTTGCTCCCTTCTGGCCAGGGTCACAATTTGCTAGTAATTCTTTCTACTGATTCTGTTTGACAGGTCTGGGAATTAGTGATTTAAAAAAAAAAAAAAGAAAATAAAAAAAACTACAAACTTTGCAGCTTTGCATCTATTTTTCTTTGAAGATGTGAAATTAGCTGTGCTGGCCATTTACCTAATCAGTAATATCTCCTTGACTCTTTCGAAAACATATTAATATCCAGTTTAAGGTCTGTCAGATCTATCTAATATATTTTGCACTGAAGGAGTTAGTCATCATTGACCTATCCTATTCTAGGACAAATAGTTTCATTTGTTCAAATTATTTGGTGTCACTTTGTTGCTTCAGTCATTATCAGGCCACAAAGTGTATCTCTGGATTTTCCTTTTATCTTGTTAAGGTCAAATCACAACCTGGGTTTCTCAGGTTCTTTGGCAGTCTGAAATCACAACCAAGGTAAGTCATATTCTCGTACATATTAATTGTACATTAATGTAGGGATTCATGCACATAGTGGGATCTGAGTGGTTTTACTTATCCTGCCCGTTTTTCTCTGAATATGCAGCACAGGCAACACTGTCATCCAAGAGCCAAGATCATCGAAGCCTTTTAGCCTTAAAAAACAAGCAACCAAATCAAAAAACCAACCAACAAACCACCCAACCATCTATTTATTTACCTTTGTCATAGAAGCAGGGGAAAGATTTGGAATTTTTTCACTAATACATTATTCGTGTTGAGATGTTGTCTTCCTTTTGTAAATTCTTGTTCTTTAATATTATTTGTTTTATTAAAATATAGTCAGGGATTTTTTGTTGTTATTGTTACTTCTGTTTTTCTAAACTTGAAACACTGCAATCACAATGTATTGTGATTGGCAGGCGGTTAGTTGCTCCTGGGTCATTTCACATTGCTTTTAACTTCCCAGTCCATGAAAGTAAGGAGGAAAAAAAGTATTTCCCAGATAATTTTTGTCTGAAACAAGTCTGGAGATGTTGTCCAAAGATGAGGGTAGTTTCTTTTCAGAAATGTTATAAGAAAAAATTTCTGGTCTTTTAATTTCAATGTCAACTGCACAGATTCCTAAACTGACAAATTCTAGTCAGCTAGTAAGATTTTTTTTTTTTCCCCAAGTGAAAGGCAGTTCTGTAAGTAACATTCAAGTGTATTACAATAGATTTTTTTACACCTGCATTGTCTGATTCATTTGTTTTGTACTGTCCACATCAGGACAGAAGGTTAAAATAGAGTGGCAAGATGAGTCAAAAGTGGTTTATTTCAAGTAGTTGCAGATAATCCTTCCTGAATGATTAGCTGACCCCATAAAACAAAAGGACAAACTCCAAAATAAGAACAATCTGTTATTTTATTATTTGGTAAGGAGCTGGGACTAAAACAGTAATCAAAATATTGCAAAATATTTTATTACATAATGAAAGCATATTTTATGTGTGCTGCAGGCTTCCTCTAAGGACAAAGCCTGCCAATTTTCAGACTGCAAAAAAGTAATTTCATTTTGTACAGAAATGCTCTTCTTTTGTATTGATGTATTGTAAAACTGATGGAAGATAACATTTAAATTATAGCCAGTTGCAAATAAGAGTATTCAGATGTAAAATAATTTTCATTTAAGGAAAAAGTGTATCCTTTTTAAATGTTAAGAAAGACATTTAATGCCTTTGGGTACACATACTTTGTGCTGATGCTTCACAGAGTAATAGACAATACTTGCTTGTTTTCTATTTCAGAAGGCAAGAGACTGGAAATATATTAAAACATGTGCTTTTCTTCCTTAAAGGACACTTGAAGTCATTCTCTCTTCCTGGGCAATTAAAGAGATGGAGGGGGAAGAAAAAAAAAAAAGGAAAAAGAAAAAAGCTGAAATAATTTTTTGTTAAAACTGCACTTTTGACAGTGTCCTGTTGACACATATGGTTACCTAAGCAGTGTGTAGAAGTTATAAACTTATAGTGTATTCTAATTTATTGAACTGAGGCATTAAGGACAGCTAATGTTTTAGTGTTAGACCAGTCACTTCTAAGCTGAGAGAAAGCAGAAACAATTTAAGATACAATTCAGTTTCAGGAGAGGTCTGGAAGTGTAGCTTTGAGGGACATTTGTATTTAAAATTATGCAGGAAGGAAGGCTGCACATCCTAGAGGTTTGGAAATACCACAGCATGAGTTTATGAGTTCTTATAACCAAGGGTCATAGGCTTCAATGCTGACTTTGACCACAGCACCAGAGAAAAAGCCAGCTTCAAGCAAAAGTGAAGTATGATAACATTAGGAAAACTCGAGGCCATGTAGCACAATTTGGATCAACTCTGAGAGTAGAGTTCTGTATAATTACATTGTTCATGTTTGTTTATATCTACACCCAAGCAGGTCAGTGATCCCTAAGTGGAACAGTTGGGAATAATGAGTTTGCTGTTTAAATATGTGCATATATGTTTATACATGCAAAGATTTAGAACTAGGCTAAGACATAGCTGCTTTCTTTCTCTCCTCAAGGTCTGGTTAAACATTCATATTCACAGAAGTAATGTTCTTAATCTTCACCTTGGCATCAAAGAAATGTGTAGAAGCATTTTTTCACTAACATTTGATTCTTGCTTTGTGTTAATCCTGGTTACATCCTTTAACCAAGGATGTTCAAAACCACTCAGCAGATTGCTTCACATTGCATGGCTTTTAATTTGTTTGTCTTAAACTTGAAAGATCCATAGCTGTTAATATTCCTGGCACATTTCCTTGCCTCTCAGCATGAAGTTCATTATCCTATGTAAGACAAATTAACAAAAAGACAGCCAACTTCAACTGGGCGTCAGCCTGAAAAATCTGAGGTACTGAACTATCAGTTTCACACACGGGTCTTTGTCATGACATCAGTCAGATAAGCTTTAGATGAGGATCAGCAGACCCTCACTGATATTGTTCTTCTTGCCAGTTCAGCAGCCAGGTTCAGTGACTTTTGAAAGATTAGGTCCTCACGAACAGCTCTTCAGCACACCATCTTACAAGAATGCTGCACTTCTTGTTTTGTTTTGTCCTAGGTTACATCTTATTTTTCTCAAATCTAACATCTGTATGAACGAAAAAGAATTAATTAATGAGGGTATTAATAATGAAAAGAAAAAAGTTGCTTTTGTTTCACTGAATCTAATTCCTTACCAAAACCAAATGGATGCATTAGACAAGAAATTAGTCTGTTCAGTTAAAGGCTTGAATATGAGAAAAAAGTAACTCATTTTATTTGCTGAAAAAAAAATTAAAATCTAGATATCTGAAAAAGTTTATACATGAAACCATAAAAACTGTAGCATTATAACAGTCGTCCAAAAGCATACATTCTTCATCCCACAGAAATCCCTCCTATCTCCATCTGAGAGGGAATGAACAGTTGGGAAAATCAAAGCCAGCATTATCCCTTCAAAATCAAGGACAATACATTGTGCACAATCAGCTTTCCTGGAAAGAAAAATACTTGTTTGCTTAAAAGCTAATGAAGTACACATGCCTCAAAATAACAACTGGGAAGTCAGAAAGTGCTCTAAGCTCTGTCATCTAGGTAGTGCCATAACACAGGACTCTCCCTTGACAGTAACTGGGAATACTAGATGGACTGAACTATTAAAATCACAGATGATTGATGCTTATCCAGAATCCTCACAAAAGGCTGCCCTTGACATGAACAGACAGTTTAAAGTATTCAGCTACTAAACTCACAGTGCCTATGGCACCAGTTTAGCAAACTAAGAGCCAGAAGATGTTCCCCAAGTAACTAATGCTCATAATTGAACTTTGGCAAGACTTTTACATCAAGCGAATAACCTCCTGGTGGTCCACCCACAGTGTTATCTGATGGTATCTTGTGTATTGACAGCTGTCCAGCAAGCTGGAATTACTGAAATTTTGGCAAAACAAGTGTTCAAGCATTTATGGTAGATGAGCAAAGTAGAGGTGCTCAGCCAATAACCCCTCCACAGTTTGATTTCTGTTGGGTGTTGGCATAATAACAACATAGACAATTTGATTTTCATAATATTCTTTGGAAGTCAGCTTCATCTCTTCTATTCTCTTTTTCATTTCTATTTAAAGTACAAGCTGCTAGAATGATTCACAGCAAAAAATCTGTAAACTGACACAGGAGCAGAATTTCTAATAGATTACATAACTTATCCTTGTGTGCACAGGTTTCTACATGTGCAGAAGAACTTGTCTAGAGAGATACTGTATTTAGAACTGAGAAGACAGTTTAGGTTTGGCCCTTTTAATGATGGGTTTGGACAAATCCCTAATATTAAAGTCTCCATATTCATGGGATTATCCTATGAGCAATGGTTCAAGTCCTCCCTTACTAGGAAAATGGTAAGTGAAATAGAGAAAGAGGTTGGAAAAAGGGAAGAGAGTTTGAAGACGTTTAGTCCTCCAAGTTCTCACCACAACCACAATGAGATTGAGGATTTCATGGACTCACAGAATTATAGAACTCTGGAAAAACAGAATCACTCAGGTGGGAGGAGACCTCGGGAAGTCTCTAGTCCAAGCTCCTGCTCAAAGCAGGGGCAGGTCTGAGGTCAGGAATGGTTGCTCAGGTCTGTGTTCAGTCAGATCTTGAATACCTCCAAGGATAGAGACGGAACAATGTCCGTGGGTAACTTGCTCCAACTGTAGTTTTCATGTAAGCAATGGCAAGGGATTGGAGGAAGAGGTGAGAGACAGAAAAGGTAAATGTTAAAGAAAGATAATTTAAGATTTATTTCAGTCATTTCCATGATGGCACATCTTTTATTCTCCAATTAAGGGTTTTGTTTGGTTGGTTCGGTTTCCTTTGGGTTTGGGTTTTCTTTTTGTTTTGTGCTGCGTTGAATTGCTGTGAGTTGATTCTGGAACAAAGATGTCATTGCGTAACAGTGTAGGCAAAATTGTCATAACAAATTAAATCAAATTATATTAATATAAACTTTAACTCAGGATAAGAAACAAAGGAAGCTTTCAGAGGACACTATCTATTAGCTTGAAGATCAATGCCAGAGAAAAGAATGTCTGCTAATTTAACCATTCATAAATTGCACCTGTTAAAGAACGTCAATTTTTTCTGTGATTTAATAAACACTGTGTTGCCATAAACACTCTGTTGCCACAACAATACAATCTGAGAAGCTTAAGTCTGTAAATCTTGACTGTTTCATGTTGTCAGGCATGTCTATAAACATTTTGTGCACTTTTACAGGCTGTATTTAACAAATTATTGAAAATAAAACAAGGTTGTACTGAGGCAACTGAGAACCTAGTGTGCAGTTTTGCAAAATTTTTTAGAGTTAAATAAGCAATACAAATCAATAATATAAAATGAGTAATATAAGGAAACAACATGCATTGTTGAAAACAGCTGAATTCATAGCAAAGCAAGCTAAATGTAACATTACATTCCATGTTTTTATTTTCTGGAATATGAATTGATTATGAAATTATATCACTGATATACAGTGTTCAACTTTTAAGTTAATTAGGTCAAATTAGGACCTAGAAACAGATGACAGAGCTCTGTATTTCATGCAGTATATGACATACAGATGTATCTAGTTGGTGGACTTGATTTAGGACCACAGTTGCATGTGTCTGCAAGTTTCTTTTGCTGTTTTTAGACTATTATTCTATGATGCTGTCATCCAAACCAGTGATACTGTGTTTTCTGTCCTTTTTGTAGTTTGTGTATATAATCGCATTGATTCACAAAACTTACTGAAACCATTGTTTTATTGGTGGTGAGCTTTTTGAAGACTTACATTTTATGTTCCTTCTGCCCATATGTGGAGCTATCATATAAATAATGGAGGTCTGTGAAAAGTTTACCAGTGACTTACACATCTCATGTACTAAGGTCCCACAGTAGTCTTCAGTATCCATAGAAATTTCTTTGTTTGTAACTCATATTCTAATATTATATCTAAAAGTTGATACAGTGTTGAACTGAAACTAGAATTTATCATTCATTCAATTTAAAATTCTTGCAATATAAAGATGATGAAATAATTATTCTAGGGCAATCTGTTTAACAGATTGTTTCGTTATCCGCTAAACTATCTCTAAAATGGGTGGTACAGCAGTGGTGGTAATAAAAGGGAGAGTTCAAACTGAAAGTTTCAAAAAGATGCTATAAATTGAATGGAAAAAGGTATGGAAGGAAGAAGCAGAAGAAGATAAAGGCTTACCAAAATGTAATTTTTCAAAAGGATAGTACATTCTAGTTTGTTCAGAAAACATCCCCAAAATAGACACCTAAATAAAGTGTGCTGATAGCTTATGCACTTTCAGAGTATAATGGACAATTGCTTAGAAGGTAGTTTTGCAAATGTAGATTTTCCCCCCCCCGGAAAAAAAAAAAAAGGTTCTATTCTAAATGTACAATTTAGGTACATATAAATACATAATATTATACATAAAAATGCACAATGAAATAAATACATAATATTATTCATATAAATACACAATGAATATATTTAAATATAAATATATTTACAATATATTAAAATAGTATTATTTATTAAAGTTCATTAAGTTAACAAAGACTTCTATACATACCTCTGTGTTAAGAACTGACTCGACTTAAGCTGGTAAGTCTATTAGCTACTAGGTTGTTACTACACTGTCTTCTGGCTTCCCTAGAATGGAGTCAAAGAATTTTCCAGCTCTACTCTGCTTATTACGAACACTGCTATATTCTAGCATGATAGGAGGTTTACTCCCTTACATGGTTTTGCTAGTCCAGTCTATAAACAGTTGCTATAGGAGAGTAAATAGGTAATTCAGTAAATTATCCAGTAGTAGAGTAAAAAATAACTGAATAAATTAGCTAGTAGTTGAGTAAATAGATAATTCTTAGGGAAGCATAAAAAATGTGGCTCCTCCTGCAGACTCTTCTGATTCTTGGTATATTTTTTGTCAATTAAAAAATGAGTGTGATGTTGTTCCAATGATGTCTGAAGACAGATACTTTTTGCTTTCCCATTGCATATCATGATGAAAGTCAAACCTAACATTGCCTTTAGCTTAATAATATAATACAAGTTACTAATTCAGATATCCTCTCCTCTTCACACAGGCACATTTTTTCTGAGATTATTGTCAGTAACTGAATGTGATAAGAGTAAATAAAACTCCTTTTTTCTGACAGGCTGATTGTCTTCAAAAATGAACAACCATTAAATGTGTGGTTGCAGTGAAATTTTGTCTAGGACAAAGTGCTCTCCTAATGCAGTAATTTTAAAGCAATACTTCTTCCATCTGGTAAGTGGAATTCATAGTCTTTGGATTCAAACTGTTTTAATGAAAGAGCAATTGTCTAGGCAAATGCACTCATAAAAAGTTCCATTTTCACTGAAAGTAGGCTAGTTGAGATTTTGCACTTGAACAGAATCCTCTTATCTGAAATTAGTTCAGTTATTTGCATACATACAGGCCACAGATGGAAAGGAAATTCAAAAGTAAAAACACCATCTGCATTTGTCTTTAATGACAAGTTATATGGAAGCCTGAGAATCTCGTTTTCAATAACTACATTGCAAAATGGTTCACAAGATCTTCACAGTCCTCATTTGTTTTGACCCTGCAAAATTATTACTATAAACCCCATCTATGTCTAAGATAATCAGAAGTACTTATATATATCTTGTAATTAGGGATGTAATGAAGTTTTCTTCCATATACCATTTGGAATATGCTAGCATATCAACTCCATAATGTATCTACAGTAAACCTTTCTATCAGTGTTGATATTCCCAAATATGAATGACATAACATCTTCAGAAATTGCAGTCATTGGTTGTGATTAGCAGAGATACATGGAACCATAACCTTGCCTGGGACAAAATACAAGAGGCAATAGTAACTTTTGTGTTTTGTAACATAATCATTGTGAACTGAAGACATGCAGCAGTTTTCACATGCTTCTTAGGTTTGGGAAAGATACACATATGCTTTATTACATGAACATTTTGATCAGCTTTATCCAGTATCACATGAAAATATATTGGAACATGGAAGGGGGGAAAAAGAGGATGCCAGAACTTTTATCTGGATGGTTACTAATGCTCAACATTTGATTCACAGAATTTAAATACTGAACGAGAAAGATCACTGGGAAACCATTAACTGAATCCTAAACTGAAAGGGTTTTAACTTCAGACTTCCTCTTTTGTCAATCAAAAGATTTAAATTTATTCAGAGAAATCTTTGTGCTTAGTGTTGGGAAAGTTAAGTACCATTTACTCTAGGATTTAATTTAACTGAATGTCGTGGTTTAACCCCCACCATGCAGCTGCTCACTCACTTCCCCACTCACCCAGTGGGATGGGGGACAAAATTGGGAAAAGAAGTAAAACTCGTGGGTTGAGATAAGAATGGTTCAATAAAACAGAAAAGAAGAAACTAATAATGATAATGATAACACTAATAAAATGACAACAGCAATAATAAAAGGATTGGAATGTACAAATGATGCACAGTGCAATTGCTCACCACCCGCCGATCGACACCCAGTTAGTCCCCGAGTGGTGATCCCCCTGCCCCCACTCACCCCAGTTTCTATACTAGACATGACGTCCCATGGTATGGAATACCCCGTTGGCCAGTTGGGGTCAGCTGCCCTGGCTGTGTCCTGTGCCAACTCCTTGTGCCCCTCCAGCCTTCTCGCTGGCTGGGCATCAGAAGCTGAAAAATCCTTGACTTTAGACTAAACGCTACTTAGCAACAACTGAAAACATCAGTGTGTTATCAAAATTCTTCTCAAACCTAACTCAAAATCATAGGACTATACCAGCTACTAGGAATATAATTAACTCTGTCATCTCAGCTGAAACCAGGACATTGAAGAACGTAAAGCACACAGCAAACACACCTAACTGTACAACAGAGCATGGCACACGAAGACCATGTTTCCCAGTCTTTCACATAATACTGTAATTATTTTGTTTCTTCTATGTTACAATATAATTTCCATAAAACACAATTTTAACAGGTTTTAGGTCTACCATTAAGTTCATTTAGAATATTCTTTTCTCAGGTGTCAGCAGAATTTCTCCCACCCACCCATGCCTTTTTGGCATTCTTCATTTTTAATTACATGACATTCTCTTTAAACTTCAGGCATCAGCTGTATATTCTTGATGCATATGCTTCACCCTCAATGTAATACTTAGGCAGCCTCTCTTTTGTTTCTTTGTTTGTTTGTTTGTTTTTCTTTTTTCCTCAGTGCTACAGTCCAGTCTTTCCATAGTCAGTGGAAAGATGTGTGGTCAGATGTGGTCAGATGTGTGGAAAGGTGTGGTCAGATGATGTGCTCCTCCACAGAAGATTTCAACTCTAATAGTTTGCACATATCATTGTGTCTTGAATAAAAGCAAAACTCTATTTTTCTTTCTTTCTTCCTTCCTTTCTTTCTTCCTCCCCTTCTTGCCCTTTTCTTGACCTTTGCAGTTTTTATAATGTTAAAATTAAAGTTAAAAAGAGAGTTAAAAAACTCTCTCTTCACATAGCCACTCATAGACAGAGTTCTGTCCGAACCAGGTCATAAAGAGCACCTTGAAGAATTACGGTTGTTGTCTGACCAGTCTGACATGGTGTACTGATAACTTTTCTCATTAAGAAGACTATTTATATCCACTAGGTCGTGTAGTTTGATATGGAAGTGATGTGTCTTTGTACTTGTGCTGAATATTCATATTAAATGGAACAGCTAAAACAGTTGAAAATCAATGGCATGAAGGGTTGTTGCATATATTTGAAAATGGCAGATATTTTTGGCATTCATTTTTTTTACTCTTTTTCATGTTTTACTGTTATGTAAGGAGAAAGAACCTTGTTCCACTGGTAATAACTAAAGGTGTTGGATAACAGAGGCTGTAGAAATGAATTCTGAGATAATACCTAGTGAGTTACCTATGATCCATTCATACTCCTGCCATCTACTCTTTCCTGTTTCAGTCACCTGATCTCAGATAAATGTTTTTAGTGTGAAGTGAATTTTAAAAACCCGTTAAGGAATCTAACCATCTATTGTGAGTTAACCCCAGCTAAGCACCACACAGACGCTTGTTCACTCCCCCTGCAGTGGGACAGATTTGAGAATTGGAAGGGTAAAAGTGAGAAAACTCGTGGGCTGAGATAAAGACAGTTTAATAGGGAAAGCAAAAGCTGCGTGCACAAGCAAAGACAAACCAAGGAATTCATTCACCACTTCCCATCGGCAGGCAGGTGTTCAGCCATCTCCAGGAAAGCAGGGCTCCATCACACATAACAGTTACTTGGGAAGACAAACGCCATCACTCCGAATGTTCCCCCTCCCTTCTTCTTTCCCCCCTCTTTTTTATTGCTGAACATGGCGTCATATGGTCTGGAATAACCCTTGGGTCAGTTGGGGTCAGCTGTCCCGGCTGTGTCCCCTCCCAACTCCTTGTGCACCCCCAGCCTCCTCACTGGTGGGGTGGGGTGAGAAGCAGAAAAGGCCTTGGCTCTGTGTAAGCACTGCTCAGCAGTAACTAAAACATCCCTGTGTTATCACTGGTTTTGTCACAAATCCAAAACGTAGCACTACATAAGCTACTACGAAGAAAACTAACCCTATCCTAGCCAAAACCAGCACACCATCCCAGTATAATTTTATGTTTTGCTCTTTCTCTTTCTCACTTCAAAATATTCTGCAATAGTGAACAAACTCTTTCATTGTTGAAAGGGTTATGAGGCATTATATTATGAATATATAAAGAATATGGAGCATTTTATTTTTCCCCTTGGCCTTTGATTTCCTTAAGTTTATGTTCAAAAGGCCCTGCTTTCTGTTGCTTGTAATTTTAATAAATTTTAACTGTTTCATCCAGATTTTTTTACACTGTATGCTTGCCAAGGTTAAAAAAACCCGGAATTATATACTATCCTAATATATGTGCATGCACACACAGACAGACACAGGCACACACACATATGTAATCACACATCACCTACATACCTGTTGTTTCTTTCAGAGGAATGTAGAAGCACTACCTTTCTGACAATGGAACAATAGCTTAACTCACCTTTTGGGGTGATGTCTGCACCTTTAGGTAATGAAAAGAACATTCCTGGACAGAATAAAGAGCACAGATGGCAAGTAAAAGCGTACGAACATTCTTTCTGCCTATTTGTTAATATGCCATCTCTATCCTGCTTTGTTTTCTTATATGTGCTATATTCTTTCATCTTTTGTGTAGAAAAAAAAAAGTCTATTACTTTTATATCAGTGATTTAAGAATAATAAACTTAATTTTGCTAATCTTTTGCTAATTGCACTCTTTTTTATGTTTTGTTGTTGTTGTTGTATGTTCTAGTATTAACGAAGCGAACAATACATTTATACTTGGTTTATATAAAGATGCATAATTTGCTATTCTCAATACCAAGCAAATTTCTCATTCATTTCAAAATCTCCCTGGTACATTAATCACATTTATACTGCTGAGCTAGAAAAAATATTTGCAGATAAGAGAAACACATTGTATATCAATATTGTTATATGGACAGATAAAATAAATTAATCAAACTGTTGCTTTGCTTTTCAGTAATCTATGTTTGCAGCCATTTACTTAATTATATCTTATGTACTGATTAGTTTGTATATATACACTTGTATTAGGAAATATTTAAGTACTATTTTTAATTTCTAACCAGTTCCATATGGATTACAAAAAGAAAAACAATTAAAGTTTTGGATTATAGTGATAAATTCAATGGAGATAATTGTGTAAAAGAAAACACATTTCAGCCCTTAAGCATTATCTAACAGTGACTGTTCCCAGTGCTGAATGCTATGATTAGAACCTGAAATTAAAATGTAATGAACTTTTCCTCAAAATGAGTTTACACTAGCATTTTTATTTGGGAAATAGAGTATTAGTAAATGGAAGACTTTAGCAAAAAGTCTTAAGGAAATCAAGAATTAAGGACACCATGTTACTTTAGATATAAAACTTAAAAACTATACATAAAAGTTAAAAACGAGAAGGATACTTAGATGCAATACATTCCTAAAGAAGATGCATAATTACTAGAAATAATTTAATAATTCTATTTCTTACTGTTTTCTACATTTTGTTTCTTAAATTAAATTTCTAGAGCAGTTGGATTACTTGATGTACGAGGTATGTAGGAATAGGTACTCATGATCTTCTAAGGGTTAAATAAGATTATATTTTATACTAAGTGGTTCACACATACACTAGAAAGTTTTCTGCAGATTATAAATTTAAAAGAAATGAAAACTGCAGATACTATACTATAAACAGTATGGTAGTTCTCATATTCCAATGAGTTATTTAGCATCCTGTTCCTGGGATTTATTACAAACACTTGTATTTTGCCATTAGAAAGAAATAGTTAGTCAGAGTATCCTTTTTTTATTTAATACTCTACTACACCATTTCTAGTACTAATATCTTAATCTCTCTGCATTCTGTTTTTCTTCTCATTCTTCCACTATCATGTTTTTCTTAAATTTTGAATATTTGTTACCTTACAACTACGTATGTAATTGTAATATGTTTGCATTTATTAATAGTATATGTGTACAGTGTTGTATTACTTTTCCTCACAATTCAATTCTAGGGCCAGTTCTGTTCAATATATTTATCAATGATCTGGATGCAGGAATTCAATGCACCATTAGCAAGGTGGCTGATGATACCAAACTGGGGGGTGCTGTTGACTCTCTTGAGGGACGAGTGGCCTTGCAGAGGGATCTTGATAGATTGGAGCATTAGGCTATGATTAATGGGATGAAATTTAACAAGTACAAATGCCAAATCCTGAACCTGAGGTGGAATAATGCAGGACACGAGTATAAACGGGGAGAGGAGTGGCTGGCGAGCAGCCCTGCAGAAAGGGATCTGGGGGTGCTGGTTGGTGGTAAGCTCAGTATGAGTCAGCCATGTGCCCTGGCAGCCCTGAGGGCAAACCCCGTCCTGGGGTGCATCAAACACAACAAAACCAGCCGGTCAAAAGAGGTGATTCTCCCACTGTATTCAGCGTTGGTGCGGCCTCACCTCGAGTACTGTGTGCAGTTCTGGGGCCCACAATTTGAGAAGGATGTTGAGGTCCTTGAATGTGTCCAGAGGAGGGCAACAAAGCTGGTGAAAGGGCTGGAAGGAATGTGCTGTGAGGAGCAGTGAAGGACTTTGGGCTTGTCTCGTTTGGAGAAAAGGAGGCTGAGAGGCGACCTCATTGCTCTCTACAGTTTCCTGCGGAGGGGAAGGGGAGAGGGAGGTGCTGAGCTCTTCTCCCTGGTACCCAGGGACAGGACACATGGGAATGGTTCAAAGCTGCACCAGGGGAGGTTCAGACTGGACATTAGGAAACATTTCTTTACCGAGAGGGTGGTCAAACACTGGAACAGGTTTCCTAGAGAGGTGGTCGATGCCCTAAGCCTGTCAGTGTTTAAGAGACATTTGGACAATGCCCTTAATAACATGCTTTAACTTTTGGTCAGCCCTGAAGCGCTCAGGCAGTTGGACTAGATGGTCATTGTAGGTCCCTTCCAAATGAAAGAATTATTCTATAATCAATAATAATGAAATCATAAAAATTTCTTGGAACAGAAATCTTAATATGGTTATATTCATGTTTCAATGCTTTACAATCAGCACATCAGTCTATCTTGGTCAGCAGTTAAAAAAGTATCTGCAGCATGCCTGTTATCTTTTCTTTGTCTTAAAAACTCTCTTTTTTCGAATTCTTTGACATTTAGGATTGGCCAGGCAGAACCACAGTACATCTCTGTTCTCAGGATGTAGTTCAGTGTAAGTGCAGAAATCTAGAGACATCTTCAATAACTTCCTTTGCTGTGAAGAACTGAATCATACTCAGCTTATCACTCTACTTTTCTTTATCAGAAAGATACATGTACAAAAAAGTAGTACCTCTAGAAAATAATTAAAATGTACTCAAGCATATGGAAATCACAAAGCAAAAACTTTTCAGGTATATTAAGCAATAAGTTTGTACTGATTCTATGCAAACTTTTTTTCTAATGGATGCTTTACCTGAAGTTGCAATGCACAGGAATGAGAATAAGAGACGTCTTGCATAGTATAAATCAGGGCTATATGTCTCCTAATGTGTAGATGAGAATGCATGTTTTTACTGGAAATTTTGCCACTTACGCATGTTTACTTTTAAATACTTTGTGATTGAAATAAAGATGAAATATACTTATATGCAAGACAGTTTTTTTTCTTTAACAATCTACACATTAAAAGTAGGGTTCCTGGATGATGGAGCATTACTAAGAAAATGATTGAAAACATTTTTTATAAAACTAATTTTATAAATCAAGGGTTTATGCAAAACATGCAATCTACACATGTTGCTTTTTTTTAAAATGTGTTCTCAAAGTTTTGTGATTTTGATGTTTTGATTTTTTGATGTTTTGTTGTTGTTGATGATTATCATATTTGTAGAGAGTATTTCACCAGCAAATCTACTGAAATGTCTAGTACATTTACAGAAAACAGTCCATGTGAGTCCATGACTCCAATAGAGCCATATTATACAGTACCTTTCAACCCTTATCTTTCTATTATTTGAAATTATTCACTTTGTATTAAACAAATAATAATAATAATTTATAAAACTGTTTACTTGCTAATCCAATTATAATTTAATCAATTTATAAAATTAATCAACTTATAAAATTGATTATTTGCTCTTGCTCAGGGAATACAACTGGTTTTGATGTTCTTTCGAACAGAGTCTGCAAGATCATATCTACAGTAGGCTTACAAGTCATAGAGAGGCAGAATTACTATTACACATATATTTTCCAAGTCCTTAAATCTGCATTTAAGACAGATTTTTATATTTCAAGTTTTGGTCCCCTCTATAAAGCATCAAATCTCAAACAAGCAAACAAAAAGTCTCCACTTTTTCCTGCAAAAGAATTTGAATATTCTACTGATAACTGTACATCCTTGCCTCACAAGTACACAGATACTAAATTATATGCACAGAACACTTGAAATGAGGAAATATTGCTTTCTTGCTTCGTAATTTTGCAATTTTTTTAGTTTAGTATCCTTATAGTATAAGAATTTTTCCATCATTTGAAATGAACAGATAAAATTATTATCAACATGAGTAAGTGTCAGTAAGATAACTAGGAAATTCGGCAGTAGGACTCATTGAAATGTTTATTAAAATTTTATAATTAGAATTTGTTATTACAGTGTGCTTCTCAAACTTGTATTAGAATGCGCATTCAAATGCATTCACCTCAAGTTTCATAAATGAAGCTTGTTCTCAGCATTTACTCTTTGTCAGACTGTGTCCTGGTTTCAGTTGCAATAAAATTAGTTTTCTTCTTAGTAGCTGGTATAGTGCTGCATTTTGGATTTAGAATGAGAATAATGTTGATAACACAGTGATGTTTCAGTTGTTGCTAAGCAGTGTTTATACTAAGTCAAGGACTTTTCAGCTTCTCATTCTGCCCTGCCAGCGGAGGCTGGGAGTGCACAAGGAGCTGGGAGGGGACACAGCAGGGACAGCTGACCCAAAAGAGCCAAAGGGGTATTCCAGACCGTATTACATCATGCCCAGTATATAAACTGGGGACGGTTGGCTGGGGTGCACTGCAGCTCAGAGATTGGCTGGGCATCGGTCAGTGGGTGGTGAGCCATTGCATTGTGCATCAGTTGTTTTGGCTATTCTATTATTATTATTGTTGTTGTTGTTATTATCATTATTATTTCCCCTTCCTTTTCTGTCCTTTTAAACTGTCTTTATCTCAACCCACGAGTTTTACTTTTTTTTCCCCTGATTCTCTCCCCCATCCCACTAGGTGAGGGGGAGTGAGCGAGCAGCTGCGTGGTGCTTAATTGCTGGCTGGGGTTAAACCACGACATACTGAAAGTTACAACATGGAATAATCCTGTTCAAAAAGCTCTTACAGAATGAGGTCAGAGGTTAGTAAAGCCTCAGAAAGTTACTTCAGATAGAAGCATTGTCATCTTCTGTTATTTAGGCAAGGTGAAGAATTTTTATGGGAATCAGTCCACTTGTGATCTGAATTGCCTTTTGATAATGTCTGTCTTTTATCCCTGCTCTGTACAGAGTGATCGTACCCTGATTTAGGAATCCTAGACAAATGCTTAAAAGTTAGATTAAACGTAAGTATGTTCAAGATGTATTGCCAGACCTACAAACTGATGAAAGTTTAGATTTTAGATTGGATTTTCATTATTATCTCACTTTTATTCCTCTCTTCACCTTGTTGGCATTTATCTTCCAAAAGAAAGGTACGCTGAGTTACAGATTTTTATGAATGCATTTGTCTTGAGCAGGAAAATGGACTAGATTGTCATCACATGTTACAGTTAGAAAAATCTGGACAAGTATAGTTGAAAATTATTTTCTCAAACTCAGTTTGTATTTGAACTCCTAATGAGATCTGAGAAACAAACCAAACTTGAAGGAGTTATGTTCAATAGCCTGCCCTTCTATATATCTCTGCAAACCAAGAAATGCACTTTGTACTTTTTCAAATAGCTTAGATTGTCAAGATTAATTCTCAGTACAGTTTTTAGGAGGGCATGGAAAGGGGGCAAGGTAAATAAACAACATGAAAAAAACTATGAGACTAAAAATGTTACATAGCTTTGCATTACGCATTTCAAAATCAAAAAGGGTAACCAGCATGTATGCATATTTTGCTGTTTCCCATCTCATATGAGGGGTTTTGACTCTTATATGATGATAATTATCACATAATAACCACTATAATTTTAACTATTACAAAAGCCTTGTATCAACATAAGCTAAAAGCTGTTTATCATAAACTTTATTAAAATAAAAATGCCCATATAGGGAAAAGTATTTACTTCTGGATTTTGTTATGTTTCTTTATTATTGGCAGAAAAATACTTGTGACTGTGTCTATGTTTGTATGTAAGTATGAATATCCCCTTTCTTTAGAAAAAGATCATGCCAAATTTCCTCATTGTTGATTACAGTTATCAGGTATTCCTTTAAGAAACTGTGTTTTGTTTAGAAATGACTGACAATTATGTCCTCTAAATTTTGTCCTTATACTTTTAATTACTTTTCTGCAATTTATAGTTTAGCATGTTAGCAAATATTTACAGAAGTGGAAGAGAAAAAACATAAATTCTGGTTCCTTCAGTATGTTCCTCTGACAAATAATCAGGCTAGATATGTATTTTGGAGACCCAAAAAATGAGGAAAGAGGTGATCCATTTTCTGAATAGTTTACATTACTTTGTATGAATTGCTCTAGGAGCAAATAGGAGTAGGATGTTAAAAATATGTACATATCCTGGCAGAAAATAACCTTAGCATTTTGAATTTGCAGAATTATGAACATGATCATTCATAATACCTTGTCATTGGCAACTTTGGGTCTATAAGTGAAATAAAGCATATAAAATAGGTTCACTCATGCTATCTTGTGCTTTGAAATTCATAAAAATTGAACTGAAACCGCAGGACTTCAAAGTGCCTTGACTGCATTTAACTCTAGAGCAAAAGCTGCAGTGGGATGTCTCATAGCATTAGAAGTATCAACAGCAGCTGAATAGCAGTTGAATGGCACGAGGTCTGATTTGAGACGAATAATTAGCAGTGTACCCCAGGGGACAATCCTGGGTCCCATCCTGTTCAACACCCTCATTAGTGATCTGGACAATGGGGCAGGGTATACCTTCAGCAAGTTTGCTGATGAAACAAAACTGGGAGGAATGGCTGGTACACCAGAGGGCTGTGCTGCCATCCAGAGAGACCCTGACAGGGTGGAGAGATGGCTTGACACGAAGCTCATAAGGTTCACCAAGGGGAAGTGCAAAGTTCTGCACCTGGGGAGGAACAAACCCCATGCACCAATACATGCTGGAGGCCACCCAGCTGGAAAGCAGCTTTGCAAAAAAGGACCTGAAGGTCCCAGTGGACACCAAGTAAAGCATGAGCCAGTGATGGCTAACTGGGTCAGCAATGTCAGCCTTGCAGCAAAGAAGACTAATGACATCCTGCGCTGCATTGGGAGGAGTGACGCCAGAAGGTCAAGGGAAGTGATCTCGCCCCTCTATTCAGTACTGGTGAGGCCATCTCTGGAGTGCTGTGTTCAGGTCTGGGCTCCTCAGTACAAGAGAGATACGGATATACTGGAGAGAAGTCCACGAAAGACCATTAAGATGTTTAAGTGATTGGAGCATCTCTCCTATGAGGAAAGGCTGAGAGAGCTGGGATTGTTCAGCCCAGAAAAGAGAAGGCTCAAAGGGATCTCATCAGTGTATATAAATACCTCAAAGGAGTGTGCAAAGAAGATGCAGCCAGGCCCTTTTCAGTAGTTCCCAGTGACAGGACCAGAAGCAACAAGCACAACTTGAAACACAGCAGGTTCTGTCAGAACATCAGGAAACACTTTTTTACTGTGAGGGTGACTGAGCACTGGAAAACGTTGCCTGGAGAGGATGTGGAATCTCCATCCTTGCACATGCTGAAAAGCCATCTCGACATTGTTCTGAGCAATCTGTTCTAGGTGGCTCTGCTTGAGCAAGGATGTTGGACCAGATGACCTGCAGAGATCCCTTCCAACCTCAGCCTTTCATGATTCTGTGAATAGCTGGATCAGTTAGCATCCCTTTGACACATTATCTTGGTGAGTCACCTTTTCCTGTTCTTGTTGGTCTTGCTGGCTCCAGATGAAATGTTACCTTGGCTGCATAGTTAAGCCCATTATCTGAATTTGAAAAAAAAAAAAAATCCTTAGAAATTGTAGTAAAGGTTACTTTTCTGATTCTGTGGGATTGTATCCTAACATAGCAGTAATTTTAGCTAGCATAAAATTGAAGCTCATTTTGGCTAACATTCTAAACTGAAATTTTCAATTCCATTTGTACTCTAAAAACATATCTCCAGATACTAAAACTGAGAGTCAAAGGGAGTATTATTAGAATTTTATTATGCTTCAGCTATTTTAGAAAGTGTGTCAGAACTCCCTATCAGTCATGAAAAATCCAAGGAGGAAAAATTCTGAATAGATATCTAGTATTTACATGTGACTGATCAAAATCAGAAAAGAAGAGCAGCGAAGAAAGGAATATGAGGAAAAAGTGAAGTCTCTGTCTAGGTAGATGTTTGTTTATTGCTGTGCTGAACATAGGTGCAAACAACTGGTTGTTTGTTTGGGTTTTTTTAATGCTTTCTAAATCTGGAAAGACATTCCTCTGTGCTAAAAGCAAGTTGTTGTTTATATGGGGGGAAAGGGCAGTGAGTCAAAGGAAACCTTAGCCAATGACATTCAAGATTGTCGTGGTTTCAGCCCAGCCGGTAACAAAGGACCACGCAGCCGCTCGCTCACTCCTCCCGCCCCCTCCGGTGGGATAGGGGGGAGACGGAGGAGAGAAAAGAAAAAAAACTGGAACCTCGAGGGTTGGGATAAGGGCAGTTTACTGGGACAACGCAAAAAAAGTTACAACAACAACGACGGTACTAATGAAAGAGTATACAGAAAAGAGTGATGCACAGTGCAACTGCTCACCACCCGGGACCCGACGCTCCGCCACTTCCCCCACCGAAAGTCGAGAGCAGGAGAGCCCTCCCCCCGGCCCACTCCCCATGTATATACTGAGCATGATGTCACATGGTATGGAATAGCTCCTTGGCTAGTTCAGGTCAGCTGCCCCGGCTATGCCCCTCCACCTCCCAGGTTCCTGTAAAAATTAACTCTATCCCAGCTGAACCCAGGACAAAGATGCAGCATTAAACCAGGGAGTAAAATCAACCAGGCAGGGGAACATCCTAAATGGCCAAAGAAGAAAGAGTATGGGCAGCCCCTCCCCCCCCCCAAAAAAACCCCAAAAAACCAAAAAAACCACAAACCAAAAAAGGAATATAAGGGAAAAAAAAAACAAGAACAAGTTCTTCCAAAGAGTAAGAATTATCTGTCATGTTTTCAGTATGGAAACTGGAAATTATTTCTGAAGGACCAAATGCTGGCACAACTGAAATATGTCTCCTCTGCTCCATTCAGCACAGCACACAAGACAGGCTTCAAAAATCATTTCCAGTACCCATTGAAGATGGATGGTTATTGCTGGAGAATCTATACCAATAAGAAGGGAAACCATGTTCAGGAAGTGCCAATATGACACCTACATTGTTTACTGTCCTTTTGTACCAGAGAGACAAAATGTAACTATAATTTTTGAGAGGCTTGTAAAGTCAGCTGATGCTGATCCACTATTGATGGTCTACTTTGGTCCAAAAACGTTAATGCCATCTGAAAATACAGCCTTAACAGGATCCAAGGGAGAAGCCAGCAACAGGGGAAGACAGCAACAAAGCAGAAAGACAGAGTTTTCAGCTGAAATAACCTTTATATTTCTTTTCAATATGCCTAAATAAAGTAAGTATAAAGATTGGGGTTAAAAATAAATTACAAATCCTTCATCTTTTTTTCCATAGCATAAATACATGTACATAGGCAGATGAAAGAAAAAAAGTTCTATTTATACATGTGTTCGAGGCTCTGGTGTCGTAACTGAAGACACATGGAGCATATGGCTCCACAAATAAGAGAACTTGCATGTGCAGAAACTTCAGAAGATAAACTGTTCTTCACATGTGCACATATCATTCTGAATTAACAGCACACTGTTAATCAGCATGAAGATTACTGTAAACAGTACAATGTGGCTATAAACAGGCAAAGGGGAGCAACCATTCCAGAAGAGGTACTAATGATCAGATCCATCTAAACGTAGGCATGTTCAACACATTTAGAAGATGTGGACACATGCTGGATATAGAGGAAGAATCGTTATCCTCAGCCTTCTGGCTAAAGTCTTGACAATACAGCCCAGCTTTCTGAAGTTACAAACAGAAGATACCTGCCAATTGTGCTTTTGTAAATGCTCTTAAAAAAAGCAGAGAGCACCACAGGTATGGCACATAATAATTATGCCTACCAAGGAGATATTGAGGATGTCATTTAAACTTCTATTTCAATAATATAAATGTAAGAAGTGTGCTAAAGAATGCTGTGCTAAAGAATGCTGTAATTTACTAGTATTATATTAACCTTTAGTTACTGACTTTACAACATCTGTTCTATGGCAAGTAACCTGTCTCCAAACCAAGACCTCTGGAGAGAACAACAGCTGAGGGTACTGAGGGGATTTTATGCTTAATCATTCACAGGATCAAAAATGCAAAGTATTAAAAATCTCCAAAATATATTCACTGATTCATTCACTTTTAATTGCAAATTCACATTTGTTCTCTAATCAATAAGGTCTGTAACCAGTAAAATGGATTAAGTGACATTTTATTACATTTGGTCAGCCAGCTCTTCTGTTAATTTCTATAAGAGATCTAGAAAAGGATGTGTTTTCAATGAAAATTTCCCCTACAGCATTGCCTCAGTATCTTAACTTGGCAGAAAATGCATGAAATCAGCAAAAGCAAAAAGAACATAGTAGCATTTGGGAATGTAGAAAATGCTGCTTAACCAGCATCATTGCTGTGGCTGCCTGCAGGCTAGTTTAATTAGGCTACAATTCATATGCAGGAAAGTAGTTTTGTAATTGCTGTCAAATGACCAAATCTATGTATAAAACCTAAGGAGAATCATGCATTCCCAGTAATGAACCATACGGAAATTGACTGGGATTTGTTAGCTGAAACACTTATTTGGCAAAAATTAACTGTAAAATGTATAATAAAATAAATATATGTATACTCAGATAGTAGACAATTTTAAAGAATACATCTCAGTTTTCTGGATGTAACTATGAATTTTTTATTAGATGAATATACTGATTTTTCTGCCAAATCATGCAGCCATATTTGTATGGATAGGAAAGCATAGTTACGAATTTCAATTTTTAAAAGCGTATGTTTTTTTAGCAGAAAAATTATCAGAAGAAGTTTGATATTAAGGATTGGGCATAAAGCCACCAGAAGTACGTTTTCTTTTTTTTTTCCTCTTCTATTTTCTATTATTTAAAAACTTTAATGATGTAATTTTTCATTATCTGCTTTAGTAGTATCACTAGATATTTTTAAGCCACTCAAATTTTCTCCAATTTTTATTTGATTGAGCATAATCTTTAAAGAAAAGAGATTTAGGTAAATAAATATATATCTGAGGAACAGGATTTTTTTTTTATTTTCTTTAAATCAGCATATTATTGAAATTAAAACTGTTGAATTAAAGTATGCTTATTAAACAAAGAAAGTCCAGAGGATATAATTAATTTTCTGAATGTATATTTTTAGGCTTACTGCCACAGTGTCTGCATTTGAAATATTTGCCTAATACTTCTGATCACAACGTATTTAAGTGCTAAGAAAAAATTATTAAATTGAGGAATGATTCCAGAATAAATCCTAAGCCACTTTCATGTTTCAGAAGCAACATACCAAATAAGAAGTATTTCTCAACAGCCACAATTTAAGATAAGAAATACACTAGCAAGTCAGTCATGAAAACAAGCCAGAGATTTTGTTGGTGGTGGTGGTGGTTTTTTACTATGTGGAACAATAGACACTGGGAAACAGTTGAGTTTGCCAGAATACTAGTAGCTGGTGATCATTTACATTAATACTTCAGGACTTCAAGAGTGCAATTTTCTCAGAAAACTGTCTCAACTCATATCCTGAAATTGTTTTACGAATGAGGACAATTACCAATTTTCCACTTCACTTTCCATAAATATTAATCAGTGCTGATATTCCATATCGTATAGCAAAGAATGACATGTTAAGTGTCAAAGTTTTTTCTAGTATGGAATAATTTGGTGTGTATTGTCGCCCCCTGGCCCCCAGGTTTGCATTATTTTCCAATGAAATATGATTCTAGTCATCAGCTAAAACCCATGGAATATATATATACATAAATAAAACATTAAATTCCATAAGCAATCTTCCATTGGCAGTGTTTTGAAGAAGAAAATAAATCCTGCTTCATCTTTCAAAACTTGATATGAAGTGCTTAGCCCGAAGAAGTGGATGCAAATAAAGCTCCAAGGAGGGGACCTAGGTTTCTCTGAAGCAGTTACATTTCTTGAGCTCTAGGCTATTCTTTACTCAGCATGTTTTTTTCTTGTGTCCCTGTTCTCAGACATCTGACTTGTGAATAATTAGATACATAATTACTATCTGACTTAGAATCTGTCCTATTTATGACTATATATATGGAGAATTTGCTAGGGCTTTTAACAGTATGGTATGGTAGAACAGGAATTTGGACATACATCACTTATTTTGTTTCTAGTTCAAATGAAAGATTATATTCCAGTCTGTGAGATTCAAGAGCAAAATTAGTAATGCCAAATAGTATATATAAACAGATAAAGTAGTAATAAATCTAACCCATATATATATATATGCATATATAGTGTTATACTAAGAAAATTAAACATTCGCAATACAAAATTAGAGATGCTGTAAACCCTGAAACACAGGGGATTTAATTTACTTATATTCTAATTGATGACATGTATGTTTAGCTTCTGTTACTGATAGGAGCCTTAGTCACAATTATTGTCTTTGTTCAACAACTCTGACAGGGGTTTTGTTTGTTTGTTTGGGGTTTGTGTTTGTTTCTCTTCCTTCATTTGTTTATTCCTTTTTCTTCTACTTAAATAAAAAAGAGAATTAATATGCACAAAAATACATATCAGATTTTGAAACTTGAGGTGCAATAAGTGGAGAGGGGGAAAAAAGACAAAAAGGACAACTGATTATATAAGGTTTAAAGCCTCAAAAAGAAATCAATATTTCCTGATAAAGTAAAAATTAAACTTTCAAAATTGTTAGCCACATAGACAGCCAAATTCCAAGGTGAATCATCCACCTTTTAATCCATTAGTACTGTCTTCACATTCCTTTCACTACTAAAAATTAAATCATTTCCTAATTTTAATCTACCTTTAATCTTCAGAAATTTCTAAACTGCTTCTCAGACTACTTGTATACTAAAATCGCCCACCTTTGAAATGTTTTTGTTCAGTGGAATTAAATAGATCACTGTGCTATGAACATGATATATGACAGAATGTTTTTAAGGGTGTAAACCATAACCATTGTGCTAAGCTATGGAGCAAACACAAGGTTTTTCACTCCTAACAGGATTGGCAGGCTGTATGGGAAAATACTAGCATATTTGGCCAAGGAGACTTAGTATTCTACTTAGCTACTCTTCAGCCTGAGGATAGTAGTCAAACAACATGTTTTGGCAAGCAAATGTTCTACCTTCTAGCCAGATTTCCCACCAAAGAACTTCCCAGGACCTTTGTAGCAGCAGTTTCTTCATTGTTACTGATAAATAATTGGCAGATACCTTGAGATGTCTCTCTCTCCCGTGGATTAAATTTTAACAATGTAAAGTTATTCCAATTACTATGATGCATTTTCTCCTGATTTGTACCAATAAATTAAGCTCTGTTATTTTAAATAGTGTTATGGCAATCTTCCCAGAGCAGATGTCTGTCAGCAGGAGTAAAACCTGCCTTGGAAATTCAGAAGAAAAAAAAAAGAAAAAAAAAAGAATCAGAGCAGCTAACTAAAGCCAATTAACAGTTAGCAGTCTATGACTATTCCGAAAAAAAAAAAGTTTTTTAAAAAAAAAAAAGGATCAAACCTGGTATTTGCTTAATCTTCTTTTATAACTTTCTATATTCTATATTCCTTCAGAAAATCTATCGTAGTGTTTGAAATGCTGTTTTCTAGCCTGTTAATAATTTGGGTGCACATTTGAAATGAACATGGCTGTATTAAAAAGCTTGAAGAAATAAACCATATGCAAATGAAATGTTAAAATACTTTGAAAAATGCTCAGTTATGTGCAAACTTTTTCCATAGTGTTTCTACTTACAATTACAGTGAAAACCGATCTGCATAAGCAGTGTTTTCTTACATATTTTGTAATCTCATTCGTTTAATTAGGAACCATGCAGATATGTTTAAATATACCCTTTAATTGATAGTTATTGAAGTGGATTGAGGAAAAAAATTGCTGACTTCTACTATTTGCTGAAGAAACCATGTTTCTGAGATTAAGTATACCCATAAACCTTGAAACACTGGACAATGAAAAGTTCCATGTCACAAAACACTCACAGATGATTCCCAAAAATTCCTAATTCCAATATAACACCCATACAAATCATAAAAGAAAAATAAAACCACATTTGAAGCTGATATCCTACATTAGACAGCAATGAGTGAAAATGAGTTGCATAAATACATTTTGTAAATCTGCTATTTAAAGAAAGCATATGAAATTACAAAATAACCACAAAGACTATGTTGTAGTATAATGATAGTACTACTGCTACTGCTAATAATAATAATAATAAAGGCTATTCTGGTTTGAATAGCTTCTAACAATGTTTGTCTAACCAATTAAAAGTCTTTAAGCAGATTAATAATGTTTGTAAAACAGACCATATTTGGTGTTTCACTTCACACAGCAAAAGACAGTGTACAAAAGTTGTTAGAAGGACAGCAGCTTTACTCACAGGTAACAACTGGTGTCCTCTCTCTCAGTTTAAAACTGAATAAATAACCTCAGAGTGATTTCACTTCTCTTTCTGCTGAATCAGGCAGCTGAAATTAATTCAGCAAAGAAATATTGAATGAAGAGTTCTTTCTTCAATACTAGATTAAGTACTCTTAAACAAAACTGACTTAATTGAAGGAACAGAAAAAAAATCTGAAATGGGTAAGAATTTTAAGAACTTTTTATGCTACCTTCTTGTACATCTAAAAAGAAGTTATTGTTTCATTTTTGCATGTGATAGTTTTTTTTACCGAATGGGATTTTAATAATGTTACTAAAGCCTGAAACAGTGCAACAAAAGAACCCTATACCCTTACATCTGTGGCTAAATTGAGTCATTATTGACTGAATAATGTAAAACCTTTTTTTCCTACATCAGTGTCGGTCAGTGAAGTTTCTCACTGACTACAACTTGTTGACATATCTTCAGTGAATAAAAATATCTTCAAAAATACAGTGGTATAAGTGAAAAAAACAGGAAAGCAAAAAGTGAAGAAGAAAAAGCTATGGCTGCTGTAGTTGGAAAAGTAGAGGTCTGTAAGTATTAAAATTGGTGAAATGTTTTACTTAGAAATGAAATATCATGGTTAAACACTATTAAAAGTACAAAAATATGTTTCAATAGTTTAAAAATGCATTTTTAAAAAATGAAAGCATTTTTTGAAAGACCAATGAAATATTAATATCTTTAAAATACATGATTTAAAAAAAAAAAATTCCCGGAGAAAAGCATTTTCTTCAATCAAAAATGAAATTGTTTCCTATATTCTCTTCCAAACATGAAAAATACCATTTCTGTTAAAATTGTTTTATTTCAATTCAGCTGTTGAATCAAGAAAGGAAAAGAAAACAGTCACAATGGTTTACTGATAATTCCATAGTATTTTAATAAGAGATTTCATGTTTGAAGTAGAGTCAGGCAAATAGATGAATTAATTGTTAGGAATATTATATATCCCTTGACACCTCAGCACGTTGATTGTGGGACAAGTATGCTACCACATGCACCATTCAGATACTGTTTCCCATCTGTTCAAAACAGGGCATCTATTGAAACATGCCATCACTCCATTCTTGCCTATCCTATAACACTTTTCCAAAGGAAGCCACA
Organism: Aquila chrysaetos chrysaetos; assembly: GCF_900496995.4. NCBI lineage: Eukaryota > Metazoa > Chordata > Aves > Accipitriformes > Accipitridae > Aquila > Aquila chrysaetos. The sequence continues at coordinate 14,181,947 of NC_044017.1, forward strand.
GTCCATATCCATAGGCAAGAAACAAGTGTGCATCTGTTGCCATCAGTAGGGATATTTAACAGTAGGGAATAGTGTGCAGTCTCTCCATCTGAGTCTATCCAATAATCAGTCTTTACTACACCACCGTTTGCTTTTTTAGACTGTCATTTATCACTTCACTGACTGTAAGTAATCTTTTTTTCTTGTTCTCCTTCATTTTTATTGTATTACATCTTATTTTAAAATATTTTTAATGCAGAGCATTTCTGAGATTTGGTGTTCAATACTACATTGGTTGTAGGACAATGAGATAAGAACCTCTCTAAAAGAAATTCCTGAATCAATTTTGAGTACAATGTCAGCATAGCTGTGAAAATACTACATTTTCAAGAAACTGAGTTTTGTAGCAATACTACTGACATACATAGTCTGTGTAAATAAAAAAACAAAACCAAAACCACCCTTGAAAATATCTATAAGACACCCAATGAAACATTTTGCATCACAACAACATTATGTGAGAACAATTCATTAACATGAACGAGCAGGTACCATAGAAAAACATTGCAGCATGTCTGGCAAGAACTTTCATAAAAGGAACAGAAACAACTTTGTTCTTCTGCATACTAAGACTGAAGAATATTTTACATACTTGATGGAATTTCTGTCTCTGAAGTAAGCTTGTAACACCTAACTGTTTGGAATAAGAGCTGTACTTTCTCCTGTAATGAAAGGTTATACTAAAATGCAGTTTGAGAGAAAAAAGCAAGAAAACCTTGCCTTCAATAAACACTGAAGATATGGGATAAACATTAATAGATTTGTACATCTTAAGGTGAGTAGAAACCACATAATCATTCAATTTAAGTTTTTTCTCTGTAAACAGACCTCACAGTTTCCTTAGAAGATAATTTACAGAATGTACTTCAGAAAGATATAAGGACTTATTTTAGTCTCCAGGTCATGATGATCCCACAATCTCAGCTAGAAAGCTCTCCTTTCTTTAATCCCCTCACAGTTACATCTAGGAAGTCACATCTCATTTCTGATTTAAATTTCTGTGTTCCAGTTACAGCTTTTGGAACCTGTTATGACATTGTCAGAGATCTGTAGAACTTTTTGCAATGCAACTTTACTGAATTTCATTTTAAATAATCAGGTTATACTTCTAACAATCTCCTGCAGCTAAGCTGATGTAACTTCACACTGTAACGGCTTCATGCTGATTTTTATGACCCTTGTTTGGATACTCTGGCATTTTGACTTCTTGAAGTATAGAAACAACATCCTGTAACATCATTACAACCTTTAATAAAACTTTGAATGACACTGTACTGAGAATTAAGAAGTCATTTCTAGTGAAAGTCTATCCTATGAACTACTATAATTTGAGATTAATTGAAGTATTCTTTGTCTTTAAGATGGTGGCAAGAAACAGAACCAAATGCAGTGGAGAAGCCCGAACTATGTCAAAAAAGGCTTTTTAAATCTGCCTTTCCCACAATGAAGTAAATGAAAATGATTTAATTAGATCTAGTTTCTACAGAACAATTTAACCAACCTACTTATTTTTAACAACAGATTTCTTGTTGTCGTTCTGGTTTAACCACCCTAATATTTTGTCCAAGACAGAAAAAATGTAGTCCCAAGTGGTATGCTTTCTAGCTCTTAAAAATATCAGAATTGTATTGGAAGTACTTGAATCTTTATAAACCATGTGACTTTTCAAGATTTGTTAAAAGTTTGAACATTAGTGTTGTGGTTTGACCCCAGCCAGTAACTAAACACCACGCAGCCGCTCACTGACTCCACCCCCCGCAGTGGGATGGGGGAGAGAATCACGAAAAAAAAAAGTAAAACTCGTGGGTTGATATAAGAACGTTTCAATAAAACAGAAAAGAAGAAACTAATAATGATAATGATGACACTAATAAAATGACAACAGCAATAATGAAAGGATTGGAATGTACAAATGATGCACAGTGCAATTGCTCACCACCTGCCAACCGACACCCAGTTAGTCCCCGAGCGGAGATCGCCCTGCCCCCACTCACCCGTTTCTATACTAGACGTGATGTCCCATGGTATGGAATACCCCGTTGGCCAGTTGGGGTCAGCTGCCCTGGCTGTGTCCTGTGCCAACTTCTTGTGCCCCTCCAGCCTCCTTGCTGGCTGGGCTTGAGAAGCTGTAAAATCCTTGACTTTAGACTAAACGCTACTTAGCAACAACTGAAAACATCAGTGTGTTATCAACATTCTTCTCATACTGAGCCTAAAACACAACACCATACCAGCTACTAGAAAGAAAATTAACTGTATCCCAGATGAAACCAGGACAATTAGTGACAAAAATTCCACTTCTAGGTCTATTAGCTAGCGATCTTGGACGGAGTTTATTCAAGCTCATTGATTTAAAAATGGACAATTTTAGCAAATGCTATTATCATTAGCCACACTTGTGCATAGGCCTGAAGATAATCAATTCCTTACAAGGATAATTAAAATTACATGCTAACTTTTTTGCCATCACTCTTAGAGGGAACTGAATAAATCCCAGTCTTGTAAAGCTTATATTAAAGTACAATTCTAGTGACAGATAATGGTCAGTGAGATAAGATTCTGATTTTTTGCTACAGCAGTGTTTATCTTAAGTCTGCTGTGAAATTGCTAAGTACATAAGAACCCCTCATCTATCACTGTTTTAAAACAGAGTAAAATTCAAAATATGTTCTCTGAGCTTTTATCTGTTTTATACACTCTGTCTCCAAGTGATTCTCATCACAGTCTGTGCTTTGTGAGAGCACAGTTATTTCTGTTCTAGTCAAGATGATGGGCCCTTCCCAGGTATTATTCAGGTTAGTCTATGAAATTACTGTTTCTAAAAGATTGGTACAAATTCTGTTCCATTATTGTATGACATTGTGGGGACAACTACTTGGAAGCAAAACTCATTTTTTTTATCCATTCCAAATACAAGAAAAAAGCATGCAAAGGTCGTATTTTTTCCAAAATACAGACAGCATGATGCATGTTAAGGCCTACGTTTTAATCTATTTTAACTGTAGTATTTTATGTAATATCCTCCATAAAATGGAATCCAGAAACACAGTATGCTTAGTTTAAAAGTTCATCTGGGATTACATAGCTTTTGTTTTAAATAAATAAATAAAGTAGCAGCTTTGTGATGACTATATGTGAAGGCCACATGACAAGTTCAGTCTCATTCACTTCTCTCCTCGTTATTCCTGTAGATTTCAACCTCACAGGGAAAAGTACAGTGTCCAGCACCCTACTTCTAACAACGGTCTGTGAACTGGGTAGATGAGAGGATAAAATACTTTCCTTGGACCACTGAATCAGTTCAACAGCTCAAATCATTTTTATGTTTCATAACCATTTTATTACCTCCCCTTTCATTACATCTTTTCCCCTCATTTTCTCACAGGCATTAATCACAATCCCACACTTAAAATCTCCAAGCCAACCTCTTGTCTTTTCTTTCTTCAAAAAGCACGAGGGACTCATTTCCTGCTGTAAATTCCCTTTTCCCTGTTAAGGGGATCAAATCAGGGGAGACACCAATTACAACCAATATTTATTAGAACACCTTTTATTAATTAAGCTGTTCTTATTAAGAGCATATAACTGTTTGTGCAACATACTCACATATCCCTTCCCATAGTACGCGCTTGCACACATAGATGCACACACACAATTACTAATTGTTACTTGCTTGGAGCAACAGCTGGCAGGCCAGCCCTAGCTGTTAGGCAGAAGCAGAGGGTCACAGTGTGACAGCTAGGTTGGTTTTCAGAAAGTACTTCAAGAAAGTCCTTCTTTCATCAGGTGTTTATATAATCCTGAAATACTTGTCTGCATATCTGCATATAGCAGTCACCACCTTCTTGGATGTGGGCTGAATTATACAAACCCATTGTTGATGCTGGTGTTTACTGGTGGCCTTGGATAGAGGCAAGAAACTATTGATGTTCTGAGTTCACGTATTCTTGTGGACTCAGCAGGGCTGCTAGTGTCCAGAGCTCATCGGGTATTAGAAAATTTCACATACTACCTCTCAGCATCTATTTTTCCACTCTTCGGCCTACTACTTTCTGGTAGCTATTTTTCCATCCGCATCTATTGGTACCTGTAGAACCCATTCACAGAAACTCATACAAAAGGGACTTGTATGATGTCCACCTGCAGCCCACTAATACTGATGTTTTGGACAAGTTTCCAGATGTTAAACCCAAGTGCTTCTCTTACACTGAGCACCGTCATGTGGGAAATATCTCCCTCCTCCCCAAGTGCTACATAAGCTCCGTTCATAATGACTCATAATTCTGTCTACGTTTACCACACCATCAGCCTTTATCTACCATACTTTTAACTGCCTCTTGCACTTGGCAACTGTTTTTCATAAAGTTGTGGACTTCAATTAATTTTTGCAGTTCCTATTAGAAAAACAAAAAAGAAAAAAAACTTTCCCTGTTTTTTGCAAAAGCTGTGAGGGGCTGGTTTTCTCCTTGGCAGGGAAGGCAGGGAGAGAGAAAAACCTTCAGTCCCAGCAGGACATAGGAGTTCTCACTTTGCCACCAAATATTTTTACTTCATTGCTACTTAACTACAGTACCGGTAAAAACCACATTCATATTACTTGTGTAAATTAATGACTATGTGACAATATTCCAGACACCAGTGTTGAACTTGGCTAACTATGTGACAGTAGTTCCTAGCTACCAGTGATGACCTGTCTGTAGTTTTGACTTCTATAGCAGCATTTAAAATGTCAGCCTATCATTGGGGAAGACCTGTTTTGGACATTGTGTTAGAAATACAGGTTTCCTAGGGATCATGTGACTATGAATTACCTGGAGACAATCTTTAGAGTATACATTAATATATACTTATTTGGTGCCATACATTTACAGCTGAAAAATATCTTTTGTATCTGCATTTTCAGCCATGGTTTATTTGCCTCATGACCCCAGTTACCATGTATAAAGCAGGTTCCCCAGCTATATCTCATTATCCATTGTACACTGAAGTATTTTCATTCCCACAATTTGCCAGTAATATCAGTGAAAGAAAAAGACTGTGATTACCGTCTAAAACCAGATTCAATATTGTTGTACATCTAGGACAGCATTATCATGTAGAGAATGCACTGTATCAGAAAATGAAGGTTTTCTTTGAAGTTACATCTCCCTGACAACTTAGTAAGTCCCCTGAGTGGTGTTAAGAATTATTCCTCACAGAGGTATTAAGTTTATTATAGATGTTCTCAATCAGTTTTTAGTATCGATTCTGCCTTTAATTAAAAAAAATTTAAAATAATAATTAAAAAAAAAAGTTGTTTTCATGGTTTCCAGAATTTTGTCAGGATTACATGGATCACTTCACCTTCCACTTGAACATTGGATGCATAATTTACCTCGGCTAGCAACTTTATAAAACTGTTGGAGATAAAGGCAGACACCTTTATTCTCTTCTAGATTTGCACCAGGCAGATATTTGTCTTGGTTGTTATAATGAAAAATACAAAGAAGAAATGCACTATCTATTCTAGAAACACATTAATATTTCATGTTTCTCATATTTCTCACAGCCACCCCTATTGTTGTCCATAGTCACAGAAATACTTTGAATATATATTCTGGTTTATGACAAAGGATTTTTGGTTGCTGGTTCCATGGTTTCCAGACAAATTGAAGGAAAAATCTATTGCTTGCTTTGTTCCATCTGCTAAGCAGACTGATTTTTAATTTAAAATTAAAATTTTGGGGAGTTATATATTGTTTCAATAGTCTGAAATTTAGTGTAAATTTGACAGAGTGCAGCTTTTAGCCCATTGTGCTCTGCAGTTAAGAGGGACACACTGAAGATGTCAACACAGAAATTCTGCATGCTGTAAATGTTTCATTTGTATCATTGTTTAGCTATTGAAGAAGCAAGCCAAAATTCTTACATAACACAAACTACACAGATTTTACCTATCTCCAAGACCAAGCTTTCTCCTAGATAAATTCAGTTTTCCTTCACTCATCAGCGTTCTTTATCTCTGAAATGGACAACTTTCTTAATTCAGCACTCAGCAGTACTGTGGAAATATTGATCTGCAATCAACTGCTGACACAGTTATTTTGCTTAAGCTGCATGTTTACTGAACTGCGAACACAGCAGTATTAAAGGCATATATAAGAGTTGTTTCTACCACACCAAAAAAATCATAGAAAACACTTCATCTAAATGGCCTTGCCTGTGTTTTATTCTAACTTTGATTTTAAGCAAGGGCAATTATGAAGTAAATTGGTTTTTTTTTCCCTTTTTTGTCTCTCTTGTTTTGGTTTTTTTTTAATAGCAAATATAATGGTGTGAGAAATTTTACCCCACTAATCTCATTTTAGTTTTCCTTTAAGCAGGATAAGCTGATTAATAAAATTGAAATTTCTCTGAAGAGTTATTCCCGTTGTCTTGGAGGGATATTTCACAGGCATTCTTTTTGTTAAGAATCCCAATTTGTAGAACTTTTTAAAACTTCTGATAATTAAAGTTTGGGGAACCAGCCAAGTCCCTCGTCACCAGTAAGGTCTGCTCGACTTTACTTGACATATTATATTATTAAACACCATATTTAGATTTAATAAGTACATCTCCATAGAAAGTAGAAGGTGTTACTGTTTATTCTAGAGATGAATTAAATTTGATCACAAGTGGAGGTGCATAAAATCTGGAAGTGTTCTCTATAACTTAGAAGGGATTAAAACCAAAACAGTTCTGTAGAAATGGTGCTGAAATGTACAGTCTTTTTAGAGAAAACAATACTATCCCATTAAATGAACACACAAATAAAATGTGCTAATTTTTGAATAGCAAGACATTTAGTATCAGTGGCAGCAAATGTCAAATGCACTTCAAAATTTGTCATCAAAGCAGATAACCCTGCTTTATCATTTAACTTGGAATAACACAATCTGAATAGCCAAAGATGCAGTAGAAGGGCTGACTTTCAAAGATGTGACTAATAATTGAATACCTTATTTCCCAAAGTCAAGTTTGCAAATTACTTATTATCGTTCTCATCAAGGATCTCTGCACAAAGAATGATACTGTTAATTGTTTCTACACATACAGATCATCCCAAATTGTTTTCTGCATACAAAACTAACTTGAGTTACAATCCAAATGTTTCTGCTCACATGCAGAGATAAATCTTTCTATATATTATGCTGGTTTTTGGTCAAGCTGCTTGGTCAGTAGCTAGATATTAACAGTAACTACACATAAGAATATCATTTCAGGGGACACAGCAGCACAAATGACATGTTACTTGATGATTTGGCTGATTTAAGTAGAAAGTATTAGAATTAATATTGCAGTGACAGAATATGTAAAGGAGAGGACCTTCCATGTACATTTAGGCTCTGTGGGGAGGACAGTGCTGAGGGGACACGCTCTACTCCCACAAGTGGTAGCAATCAGCCTGCACCGCTGTCCAGCCTAGGAATGTTTGCTTCCCAAGGGCTGTGCACCTCTACTACTTCACTATCCAATTCAAGCCATATATTAGAGATGAAAATAAGTCCATAATAACTATCAAATGAAATAAATAGTCACTGAACGTTATTACTCTTTTTTCTTCTGGGTTAAAGTTCAGTAGGTTAGTCTAAATACAGCTGTGTTGGGTGTAGGTGTCAAGGTGTTGGTAGCGAGGGGGGCTGCAGGGGTGGTAGCAGGCGGGGGGGGGTTGGGCACGGCTGCCCCGTGCCAGACACAGCCGGTTCCAGCCGGCTCCGACGGACCCACCGCAGGGCACAGCTCAGCCCCCCAGACAAGGTGGGGGCACCTCCAGAAAACACATTTAAGAAAGGGCACAGCAGTTGAGAGAGAAGACCAAGAAAAAAATGTGAGAGAACCAGCCTTGCAGACACCAAGGTCAGAGAAGAAGGAGGGGGAGAAGGTGCTCCAGGCGCCGGAGCAGAAATCTGCTCTGCAGCCTGTGGAGAGACCACAGTGGAGTAGATATCCACACTGCACCCCATGCTGGAGCAGGCGGATATGCCCCGAAGGAACCTGCAGCCCATAGAGAGGTCAATTAATTAAATTAATTTTCACCAAGTTGAGTCTGGTTTGCCCATGATAGTAATTGGTACGTGATATTCCTGTCTTTATCTTGATCCACGAGCTCATTATCTTATTTTCTCCCCCTGTCCTGTTGAGGAGGCGGATTGAGAGAGCGGCTTGGTGGGTGTCTGGCATCCAGCCAAGGTTAACCCACCACAGTGGCTCTAACTGGTGACAGGGTATCATTTGCCAGGTAAGACAGACACAGCACAGTTCATGGGAAACATGTACCAGCAGGTGAAAGTAAAGTAGGATATCTTAGGGCATCTCTAAAGGCACAAGGAGTCTATCTTTATATATGAATACATTTTGCTTTTAGTTACTAGAAAGGAGATTCAGTCTGAGATACAGCTGCCTACACACGAGCTAAATGCAGACACTGGCTTTATTGCCAATACTATCAGTAAAAACAGGAGAATCCTTCTGTTCACTTCCACCAGGGAACTGATTTAGTTTCCCACACACAGACACCTAACACAACTTACTAGCGCCTCATCTCAGCTGCTGCTCTAGAAATGCACAGGTCTCTCATTAGTCCTGCGTTGCATGTGTGAGCCCTGCGTGAATGCCTTCTATAATGTCTAATACCATTAGAAGCCTATGTGTGCAAAACTGATGCAACCTTGTCTGTGTTTTTACCCCAAATACTAGAAGCCTGCAACCTAATTTAACACAACTATACCTTATCTTGGCATTACAATAACTTCAGGAATTCACACTTTCATCTGCTGGCACCAAAAGGACAGCTGACTACACTAATTAAAACTGTAGTTAGCTGGGAAGGGTTTAATATATATGTATGTGTGTGTATTTGCAATGAAGAATTAGCTGCTGTAATAAATGAAACTGACTTTATAATAATGAATATTGCAAAAACTTCATTAAGAAATATTTATACTCACTTTCTAGGATATTAATACAAATTGAACATCATAAATACATGATTTTTCAACAAGTGTGCATAAAGGTTCTAGTTTTTCTAGTCATCTTAGTTATATTACCATTAATATCATAAAAGTGACAGCAGTCAGTAATACCAGTCCCAATAAATGGAAATACATGTATCATATAAAACAAAAGTGTACCCTAATATTTCCTGAAGTTAAGGGGGTTTAATTATTTTTAAACTAAAACCAACCAACCAAACAACAAAACCTAAAATAATGCCACATACTGTTGGATTTGGTACAGGGACATTGCTACTATCATCTCAGAGAAACTAATATGCACATTTTTATTCATTTTCTTTAACAATATTCTTTAGCTTCCATCTCAGAGTCACTGAATATAATTGCATCACTTTCTATTTCATGGAATACTTTTAACACCTGTGGTTATCAGTGAACATAAACCAGGAATCTTAGACCCCTAAAAGACCTTTGTATTATGGAGGAGAAGTAATTTGATGACTCTCTTAAGCAGTGCCCCCCCCCAAAAAACCTAAAAAACTTACCGTGTAAAGTGCAACTTAAATAGAATTTCAGCAGCTAAATCCAAGATTATGATTCCAGAAAATGCTTAAGAATGTACGTGTCCATTGTAGATAATTTTATTAAACTTTGTACTCCAGTTTTTGTGGTTTTTCATGACTAGCAATATCACAGAGTTGACAGATCTAAGCTTTCAAGCCTTTTCAAAAATGTCAGGCTGTTTGGGCATTCACAAATCAGGCACACACTGCACTGACAGGCCCAAGCTGATCTGTTTTTTCAGAACATCTGACATGCACATATCATCCATGTAAGAAAAACCCAGCAACCCCAAGGCCACTCTCATGCAAAATGACAGCCAGAGAGGGAGGTGGTTCACATTAAATAACAGCCTAATGCCTATAGTAGAATGGAAACTGAGGATCAGTTCCAACCTTGGCCAGAAAAGTTCAAATTTGCCATCTTCTGAGGGAAGGCTCTGTCCCCCAAGCTGGAATACAAAAGCCACAGAGCCAAGGAGGAAGCTTGAAAACAAAGAGAATAGAATATAACTGTGCAATCTCTTGAAGCTTTAAACGTTTACCAGCCAGTGGGAATCATAGTCAAAGGTACCTAATTATCACCATGCATTTTGTTAATGAACAATGGTAACTAGTTCATATTAATGTATTCCTCTCTGGGAAACCCTTTAAAAACCAGTCTTTACTCAAATTAATATTTGTTCTTTATACAGAATGGAACAGCCTCATCAGGACTGATCTAATTAAAAAACAAAAAAGAAAAAAAATGTCAAAACCAGAAAAATTAATGGAGTCCTTTTCTGAGATATGAGATTTGTATTCATCTTCAGGTGAATATGAGCTCCTATGATCTGCTTCCCAAAGGACTAATCTAGTAACTCGCCATTGAATATATGGCATATGGTGAAAGTGCAGTATCATCTCGTCGTTTATTCAGAGCATAGCAAAAAATAGCCCAAAACAGCAAGGTGAAGACATACTTCAGCTATCAGTTGAAGCACATTCCTACAAAGGAAGCACTCATTGTCCTTCGATACCAAGTACATCATTTTTACATACGCAAATCCCTGACAGAACCACATTCTGTGCTCTCATGAAATTCAAGTGCATACACATATATTTGTTTTAAGTTAAAAGAAACAAAATGGCCAATCTTGCAACGTGGCTGCTGTGATTAATACTAACTTAGCCAGGGTATATAAAGCTGCCACTATTCTTAATAATGTCCCAGGAACAGGAGACAAAATACTTGTTCTGAAGATGCACATAAATATTGTATATCAGTATTATGACTAGACATGCATAAAAATGGACAGAGGATATTGTAAATGTTCTTAATTAATCCTCTTGTCTTCAGATTAAACCTTCCATTTTAATCATAATATCAATTAAATTAGACATAGTAAATTTCAAGATGGTGTAAGGCAGTACTGATAAATACAGCCAGTTTCCTGGTAGCACATCTACACTATCATTATGTAACATGCAGGAAATAATATACATCAGATCAAATGGAACAAAGGGATACCCACATAAAAAATTAAACCCAAGTTGTTCGGTTAAGATATTTTTGGATAAAAAGTATTCATTCCTCTTGAAAATGAACCTTCATTAAAAAAATTGGCCTGCGTGTTCATGAATTAGTAGTCATGAGTAAGCAATAAAGATGCCTTTGTTCGAATTTTGATAAGGTTCTTCCCTTCTTATGACTTATATGCCTTTGCACTTCACTCTAGATTATATGACTGTTGAAGCATAACTAGTACAATTTCTACAGGACAAAATATTTCTTTTTAGAAAAATAAGAGCTTAATGTAAATCTTAACATAAGCCATTATTTGCTTTTAAAATGTTCATTTAACCACATACTGATAAAAAAAAGATGAGTCATCCCAAAGACACTATAACTCTTCCAAAGATGTAACTGGTAAACTGTTCCAGAGTATCATTTCAGACATTCATACTGCTGTGAGCTTTGTCCTTAAACTAGAGGTATTTTCTGTGAAATAACTTATTTCCACAGGGTATTTTATTATTTATTTATTTATTAGTTTGTTTATGTTGCTGACTTGAAAAAGAATAATGTTTACCTTAGAAAGGAAAAATGATCTATGTACACTTTCTGAACATTCCCAGTGAGACCTAGCACTACTTGTCTCTGTAATAGTCTAGCTTTTTAGACTTTCCTTCTGTTTAAAAGATTTGTACACAAACAAACTAGGAACAAAAATAGTATCTTGTGACTTTTGTCACTATGACTAATTAATACCACTCAGAAGTCACATATCAAAAATCAAATGCTCACTGTGAACTTTTTCTTACTTTGTGATGATTACTTAAAAATGAAAAGATAGGGAAATATATTTAAATAATAAAATTACTCTCAACAATCTATATACTTTCTGTGGCCTTCTGACAAGTCCTGGTCTAGCAAAACACTTATTCGTATGCTTCATTTATGCTCCTGAACAATACTATTAGATAAGATGTACATAAATTTAGCCTGTGCTTAAGCAATTCATTGTATAAAATATTCTGTCATCACCCTAGGAGACATAATACATTAAATACATTGTATGTTCTAAATTATTACCTCAGGTGTCACTTACTACCTTTTGAAGACTAACCTATATTGGCAATTAATCATAATAACTTCTGTTTAGCACATCTGATCATCTCTCAACAGTGGGCTAATGCATTGCCAGCCAAAAAAATCAGACCAGGCTAAAATTATTTTCACTCTAGGTAGCTGTGATGGGTTGACCCTGGCTGGTTGCCAGGTGCCCACCAAAGCCGTTCTATCACTCCCCCTCCTCAACTGGACAGGGGAGAGAAAATATAACAAAGAGCTTGTGGGTTGAGATAAGGACAGGAGAGATCACTCACCACTTACTGTCACGGGCAAAACAGACTCAACTTGGGGAAAATTAACTTGCTTTATTACAAATCAACCAGAGTAGGGTAATGAGAAAAAAAAACGAATCTCAGAACACCTTCCCTCCACCCCTCCCTTCTTCCCGGGCACAACTTCACTCCCGGCTTCTCTACCAACCCCCCCAGCGGCACAGGGGGACGGGGATGGGGTTTACGGTCAGTTCATCACACGTTGTTTTCTGCCGCTTCATCCTCCTCAGGGGGAGGACTCATCACACTCTTCCCTGCTCCAACGTGGGGTCCCACCCACGGGAGACAGTCCTCCACGAACTTCTCCAACGTGGGCCCTTCCCACGGGCTGCAGTTCTTCATGAACTGCTCCAGCATGGGTCCTTTCCACGGTGTGCAGTCCTTCAGGAGCACACTGCTCCAGCGTGGGTCCCCCACGGGGTCACAAGTCCTGCCAGAAAACCTGCTCCGTGGGCTCCTCTCTCCACAGATCCGCAGGTCCTGCCAGGAGCCTGCTCCAGCACAGGGTTCCCACAGGGTCACAGCCTCCTTCGGGAAACCCACCTGCTCCGGCGTGGGGTCCTCCACGGGCTGCAGGTGGATATCTGCTCCACCGTGGACCTCCATGGACTGCAGGGGGACAGCCTGACTCACCATGGTCTTCACCACGGGCCGCAGGGGAATCTCTGCTCCGGCGCCTGGAGCATCTCCTCCCCCTCCTTCTGCACTGACCTTGGTGTCCGCAGAGTTGTTTCTCTTACATGTTCTCACTCCTCTCTCCGGCTGCCGAATCTGCCTGTCCCAACTTTTTCTTCTTAAAAATGTTATCCCAGAGGCGTTACCACTATCGCTGATTGGCTCGGCCTTGGCCGGCGGCGGGTCCGTCTTAGAGCCGGCTGGTATTGGCTCTCTCTCTCGAACACAGGGGAAGCTTCCAGCAACTTCTTACAGAAGCCACCCCTGTAACCCCCCCCCGCTACCAAAACCTTGCCAACAAAACCAATACATTAGCATTATTCTGTCAATATTGTGGCATACAATACACATTGCTGTATACTGCTTTTATAATATCTTTTAGAACTATGAACACACAGGAGTGGTCATAATCTTTTCAGGTATGTGAATGCAAATAGCAGCAGAATATGTTAAAAGCATAGTAACTCTGACAAAAAACCCAACCAAACAAAACCCCCTGCTGTTAAGAAAGTCCTGTTTATGCATTTATGTAAAGAACTTGTGAAGCCCAGTAAGGATGCAAACTACAGTCATGTTCATCAATCATTAAAAAAAAATCCACACAAAAAAAAATCCGTGCATACCTACTCAAGGGAGCTCTCCCCCACATTTTAACTGCTTGGCTGTACAACAGAGAGGCTAGGCTGCCTCTGCCTTCTCAGCGAACAGCATTCTTTTTCTGACAGTAGGATATCTTGTGAGAAAATAGCCAGATTTATACTGATGTGCTAATCTTAGCAAGGGTTGATTTCCTTCTTTTCTGTATCTTCTTGTCAATATATAATCTCTTTTGAAATGTGATGTGGGTGACTATGTTATCCTAAAGAGTAGATTCACCTCCATTACATGGATAATAAAATGATGCAGATTCTCATTTTTCATTTCCAGAGGGGATTTTTTTTTTTTATTCATCCAAGTTTGCAATTTCCTATAAAAATGGTAGTATGTTGTGTTAAAAGGACACCAAAATAATTAACTGGAGATGTTCTGATATACCTCAACTCTTAATTTATGCTACAGTGCTGGAGGGATTCATTAAAGCCTATGCTGGAGGGCAATGTCTCATAAAGTAGTAGCAGAGGTGAAGTAAGAGAGGTATCAAATGAATGCCTAAAACCAGCAAGAGATCCAAGGGGTGCCTAGCACACCTTAGTATAAAGGAGAAGGCTTTGTTTCCGGTTTTTGACCCATCCTGGACCTGTAGAAAAAAGACTGTGCAAAGCTGACAAGCTGTCCTGGTCACCAGAGTGTCTTCATACCATTCACTGAACACAAATATTTTCCAAAAAATAAATGCATGTGGTTTTATATTGTATTTGGGTTCCACAGTTTATAGTTGCCTCTTTGAACTTATTTGAACTTAATTTGAACAAAGGTTATGTGAGTTAATAATTTTCACAGCTTGTTATGACACTTTCGCAACAAACTCACTTCATCTCAGGTCCACAATCAAGTCAAGAAATAATACACCCAGAAAAATGATCAGGTAGATTAGAAATGCAGATTTTAAATGGACTAAAAGGTTAGGTCTATATAATGTGAAATTCACTGTCAAGCCAAAGACAAATAAACGTTATTATTGGATTTGAAAATTATTAAGCATTCTTCAAGTTAAAATAATGCTAGGATTTCAGATACTGGAAGGAAACAAAAAGAGATCATTACAAATGTAAACAGCTTTAGATGGCTGGGAACAACTGACTGGTATGAGCAACAACTTAAAAGGAAAACAGAACAAAACTTGCTAGATCCTGACTATTGTCCTCTGTTACAAACACAGTCAGGCCTTGGGCTACAGTGAACTGTTTCATAGTACAGAGACCAGCTGGCCTAAAATGTCCTGTTATCCATACTATTCAACTCTCCCACCTTTCCAAAATGTTGGTCTCCATCAAACAACTCACTGAGAATGATTATTGCCTCATGCTAGCTCCTAAGTTGTGCTTAAAAGTCGTTTGGGAACTGTTATTTGATCTGGGCCAAAATGTGTAGGAAACCTTTTAATGGTACAAAAATATAGATCTTTGAGTTCAGGCACCGTAGGAATGAAATTTTGGCACAATTTCCTGTCCTGCTGCAAGTAGGGAAGTTTCTGGTCCTTGCTACGGGTTACAGAGGAGTGTTAGTTGATATTCACATGCATACTCTTGAAAATTTAGCTATAACACTGCTTATTATGCCCTTGTGGTGGTGGTGCAAAAGGCATGCCTTAAGAATTCCTTAATTTCTGAAGAAAAAAAAAAAAAACTGAAGTACTTGTCAAAGCAGTTGCTTGAGAAAATGTCACTCAGAAAATTGTGCTTATAGCAAATCCATTTTAGGATAAAAATAAGGAACAGCGTGTCTACAGAGTCCAAGTGAAAGCACAATGAAAAACACTTTAGAAAAAAGTGTACAGAAATAAAAATAGAATCATCCATCCATCCATCCATCTATCTACACACACACACACACACACACACACACACACACGAAAATACATACATTCATATTAGCAGATTTCTTATACTATTTCACTTAGGTTTGAAGCTGTCAAAGTACTCGTGCAAGTACAGGGCTGAGCGTCCAGTTTTTTTAACATCACTTTTACAGCACAAGAGGCTAATTTGGGTGCATTCTTCTACATGTACCACGTGCAAAAGTTTTCCTTCGACTCTGTTCATATCAAATTTTCATTCTACCTCCAAAAACGTCCTGATCTACAGCTAAAATGTGGACATGGATTTATGTGAAGTATTTGTTGCCCTCTCTACACTTTGGAATCAGCCAAACACCCACCCATCCACTCACAGCATTTCTGTCCCCACCCCCAGTGAGATGAGGGAAGAAAATAAGAACAATGGAACGAGAGAGGCCGAGGGAAACAAAAAAGACAAATATCTAACCGATGTCTTTCCTCCTCCCTTTCCCAGACTCAAATTCATTCTTTCACTTCAGACTCACCTACCCCTGCCTTGAGTGGCACAATGATGATGGGAAGTGTGGGTTATGGTCATTACATAATGATTTCTCTCTGTTGTTCCTTACTTCTCCCTCTTTTGCCCTGCTCCAGCACGGGCACTCTACAGGCCATGGTTCCTTCGGGAACAGCCATCTGCTATGGCCAGGGTTCCTGCATGGGCTGCAGTGTGGATATCTGCTCCAGCATGGTCCTCCATGGACTGCAGGGGATATCTTTTCTGTTATGGAGTACCTCCTCCTCTTCTAACCTTGGTATTCCCTCTCCTGTTTCTCTTTCCTTTTTTAAAGCTTTTTCCTTTCTTTTTTCCTTCCTCTTCTGCCTGCCCATCATTTTTTGCCCTTTGTTGAATGTATTTCCCCGAGGCACCTCCACCTTGGCTGCGGGGCTGAGCCGTGCCCTGCGGTGGGTCAGCTGGAGCCGGCTGGAACCGACTGTCCCTGGCACGGGGCAGCCCCAGCCTCTCCTCACAGAGGCCACCCCTGCAGCCCCCCGCTGCCAGCGCCTGGACACCTGCACCCAGTACAGTAATGTCCTTTGGACACAGGTATTTGGAATCTTCTGATGATAATAAATAGCTTAATGAACTATTATCCTAATTTTGTGTCATTAATGTTGGGCTTTTTTTACATCTGCCAGGGTGAGGTCGAAGTTTCAGACTTTCTATATATAAGGTTATAATTTTTATAAATTCAGCTATGCAACCTAAATGTCTGTGCAGTTGTGTTTGTGGGTGTATGTGGGGTTATGTCCTGGTTTCAGCTGGGATAGAATTAATTGTCTTCAGTTCAGTATGAGAAAAATGTTGATAACACACTGATGTTTTCAGTTGTTGCTAAGTAGCGTTTAGTCTAAAGTCAAGGATTTTACAGCTTCTCAAGCCCAGCCAGAGAAAAAGCTGGAGGGGCACAAGAAGTTGGCACAGGACACAGCCAGGGCAGCTGACCCAAACTGGTCAACGGGGTATTCCATACCATGTGACGTCACGTCTAGTATAGAAACTGGGGGAGTGGGGGGGGGGGGAATCGCCGCTCAGGGACTAACTGGGTGCCAGTCGGTGGGTGGTGAGCAACTGCACTGCGCATCATTTGTACATTCCAATCCTTTCATTATTACTGTTGTCATTTTATTAGTGTTATCATTATCATTATTGGTTTCTTCTTTTCTGTTCTATTGAACCGTTCTTATCTCAACCCACGAGTTTTACTTTTCCCGATTTTCTCCCACATCCCACTGGGTGGGGGTAAGTGAGTGAGTGGCTGCGTGGTGCTTAGTTGCTGGCTGTGGTTAAACCACGACAGATTAATACATGCAACTTCTGATTAACTACTGTTTGTATCCATATGACAATCATTGTCTTTTGGGTGTCTTAGGCGACTGGTCCTCAGCCCTGATTATGAAGAATTGGTCACTACTCTCTAACATTCACTTATTAAGACTGTCCCTGTGAATCACTTTTCTCAAAATAATTATAAAGACAGATGATATACATGCCCTTTTCTGTCTGTGGCTTGCCATGTGAAATTGTGCAAATGACTTGAATTCACTTAAAATCCCATGACTTGCCTCTTCAACAACAGGCACATCAAGTCAATGTGCCTGCCCCCAATTTAAATACTCATTTTAATGCTTACAGTCTTCCATACAACTAAAGAAAACTGAGGAATAGTTTGCCTTTTCTGACTACAGGTCTTAAGACTGCAATATTACTCTATGACACTGTAGAACAAGACTTGTGCTCTTATAGCCTGATCTTACATTAGCAGGTGCTGCTAAACTATGCAAATTATTTTGTATATTAAAAAAAAAAAGAGTTGTTTGGGGTTTTTTTTTTGTGTATACTACTGACTTTCAAAGATCGGACTTGTATTTGTGCAAGGTATATTTTTTATGAGTTTTGCAGAGCGAGAAAGAAGCTTGAGATACACAAGACATTTTTTTAGTATCTGATAAAGGACTCAAACTCTCTCCAACAGACGTTGATGTTTGCATTGAAATACCTTGGATGCAGGGATTTCCTTGTAAGACTGGTGGAAGTTATGGATATTACCTTTTTGATATTTTTCCCTTCTTCAAAAAACACCTTTCCATTGAGAAGTCAGAATCATCTTTGCAATGATCACAGGTGGTTGCCGTGGGAGGTTATAATGAGAGTAGGCAAAAGTAGGTAATGCAGTTTGGGAATTAAAACACTGCAGCTAGAGGGTGAGAAAGTAGAGGAGGTGAGTTAAAGCTAAAGAACAGTCATTTTTTAACTTGTCAAAATGAAATGCAAGTCTTATAATTTGATGGTTTGCTGGTTATCCTTATAAAAATTGTAATTGCCTCAAACCACTGCAGCAAAATTTTCTAGTCTGTGAGATTTCAGAATATTATCTCGGGAACTCTGTATTGATTTTAGATTGAAAATAATGTAAGTTGGCTCAAAATCCAGCATATCCTGTATCCTTCATCTACAGGTTCTCTTATAAAGATTATTCTATAGAAATAAGTAAAAATAGTTCAACCTGTATTTATTGGCTATGTCTGTGCTAGAGATCTATCCCCAGAATCTAGAAAGTGTGGCTTAAAAACTGATATCAGTTCTGTGTTGCAGATATATTATGCACTATAAAAACTGCTGCTGCTAAACCATCTGTAAATGCAAACGAAGAGGAATGATAAGACATTTTGGATATGAACTATGTTTCTTTTTTGGGGTGGGAAACATTACTTTGGGAATGATCACTCTAAAATTGAGTGGATTGTTGAATCATATGTCATATCTAATATACTTTAGCTTGTACTCTTGCATGATATTGTATTTATGGATTTCTTATTGAGTAAACTCAATAATATTATATTGAGATAGCTATATAGAAGGGCTACAGAGAAGGTTAGCTATATAGAAGATTAAAGAACAATCTCTTTGTATACACTATTTCCCACATCTTGATTCAGTTAAAAAGAGTATGTGATATGTTCAAGAACAAATAGAAATGTATTAACCTTTGTTAAGAAATCTCAAATACGTCTTCCATTTCAGTTTTCCACCTCTGATAATAAAGAGGGAAATATTGGAAAACTGCAAAGAAAAAAACCCCAAGCCTTATGTTGATATAAAATGCTTCTCTTAATAGAAAAATAAATTAGTAATGCCATTAAAGAATCGAAGATTTATTCAAATTTTAAGGGACCTTGGGAAGTCACCCACTCCAAAGTCCTACTCAGAGCATGGACATTGAATTCAGGCAACCTTTCTCACGGCTTTTGTCCAGTCAAGTCTTGGGAAAAATTCCCTTGGCTTAATTATCCTCCTGGTGATTTTTTTCCCGCTTACATCCAGCCCCAGCTCCCCTTGTTCTTTTTAGAAAGAACTTTCTTTAAACAGTATTCCAAGTTCCTCTTCAGTTTGAGTACTCTGGATGCATATAATGACTACATAAAATCCTAGAGTCTCATGATATCATAAAGGCCAAACAGTGAAACAGTATTACTCCCTTTGTTTCTTAGACAAAACTTTGCTTATTTATGTATAATTAAAAAAAAAAAAGTTTTAGAGCTTACTTGCATGGGTCAAACAAATCAGGCAAGGAAAATTCATCCCCAGAATTGCCTCCGCACATTCCCTCTAAATATTTTCACTCTGAGCAAAGCCAACATATCAGGAACTAATCATTTTAAGTATAAAGTAATATATTCAATAAGACTGAATGAGATTTTTCAAGTCATCAAGTTTTGATGTTCTGAATAAGTTAGCTTCTAAGAATTAATTCTTGTTTGAAATACATCAAAGTGTTCAGTCTCTGACTAAAGCTGTCGAAGATGGGGTGTTCCTCACAAGGTCTTGTAAAGTGTTTCAGTCTTTTAAGCTATCTGAAAATTCTGCACAGCATTTTCTGTTGAATGACACAAACATCTTTTTTAGACCATTTTCAGCCTTTTAGCTGTCCTACTTTGCACTTTTACTCCTCAGGCAAATTTCTTATTCTCTGAAATTAAATAATCTCATATGACTATTGTCTTTTGATTAAAAAGATTGAACTCCTACAGTCTTTCTCACAAGCCTGTAATATTTTTGAACTTTTAGTTGAATACATTTCCCATCCTTATTTTCTTGTGAAATACAGAAGTAGATTCAGAGATTATTACACCAGGGATAAATGTGTAAGTTAAAGAACATCCCAATTATGTCTGATATGTTTGTTTGTTTGCAGGTTTCTCTTTTTCTGTATTCAAAAATCACATTGACTCTCCCCTCAAAATTTTTTTTATTATAACTCATATTAACCTATTATCTAGTACAATGTCTTAGCCAATAGGGTCTCCATTCCTCTATCCTTGATGTACAACTTTATTTTGATACATTGCGATCTACAGTGGAAAGCTTTCCAAGCATTCCAGATTACTCTGAGTAATCATAATTACTCATTCCACTAATCTTTGTATAACATTTTGTCTACTTGTGCACAGCTTACTGTAATACACTCTTACCATTCTTCAAATAAACTATATTAAAATAAGATAGTTAGATAAAGAATTTGCTTAAACATGTAGAAATCCCATTGATGTCAATGTGTTAGACTCTCCTTAAGATAATAATTTATTATCTAAAAGGTACGTTTGAAACACCCCCACTAATTTAATAGATAATAAGACAGAAATGATGCACTATACTTTAGGTGCCATAGCTTTATATTGTCAAGGGTATTTTATATGCAACTCTGGAGGCTGTTTTCCCCTCACAACTCAGAAAGCTGCTATGTCTGTGTTTCCCTGTATGTGGTAGTATTTTTCTCTTGATGTTCACATGTTGGTGCCCTTATGCAGCTTTTTTTCACGGCCTTGCAGCCACAAGCCCCAGCATTGCTTGTTATGGCAGGTTCTTGTGGGAAGTGACTGCCACCAGCATGAGAATCAGCCCTGCCCGCTCTCCTTTTCCTTTGGTTGTAGCTATTTGTTAATATTAGAGGACCCAATAACAATATATTAAGCAGGAACAACTATAGCAAGTATGAGCAGGTTGTGATGAAAACTACACAGTTACTATTTGAAATGTGTTATGCAGGAACATAACTCCAGCTGCTGCACTGGAGAGGATGTTCAGTAGGGGATACTTGTCTGAGGACAAGTATTGGGTTGGCCAAAGGGGAGTGTTTTCTTTTTCCCTTTCCTCCATCTCTTTCCTCTTTTACTCTTCTTTTTCCACAAAAGTAACCATTAGAGTGGATGTATGCCATCAGCTACAGACTATGTTTATAAATCTTTGTGCATGTGAACTTGTCTCAACATCCACTGGGCAACAGAAAAACTTTCCAAAATAAAGAATAAGCAAATGATCCTAGCAGACTAGAAACAGAAAGTATGGCAAATATGACAAAACTAAAGCTATCTATTTCAAATTGGTTTCCATGCAAAAAAAAAAAAAAAAAACATTAAAAGAAATGACTGAGAAGGAAAAAAAAAGTAAAAAAGTAACTTCTGTTGTGGCACAAGCGAGCAACTTGGATCACAATTTTTATTGTGCTGAGATACCAAAGACCATGGAAAAAGAACAGTGGTACTGTCCCTCATGCTCTGTGCAAAGGAGTATTTGTAAACAAAGATATTTATTTCACTAATTTCATTACTGTTTGTCCTACATTTGAGTACAATGCAAAATTAGTATTATTCTAAGCCTCATGGGGTACATCTACATTCAAATTCTGAATGCATTTACTACAGGGAGGGCATCACCAACGTCAAGAGCATGAGGTCATGGACTTTCTTGTGCCCACACTGCTAGCCATATGCTAGCGCATAACATAGTACTTGACCTTGTGTCACCTCTAGGATTACATATTTCCCTATTGTTACTAAGACAAAAATACTATTTTTCAATATGTATTTAATTAGGTAAAAACGTCTGAAAACATGTGAGGAGTGTTTTAAAAAGCACCAAAGTGGCATTTCTTTATCATAATGCTGAGAGTATTTATCCCAGATCCTGAAGCATGACAGCATACAGGTGGTTTTTGAGGTTCCAAAGGTTTTGTGAGAATAATCAATTCAAACATAACTCAGTTTCATTCACTCCATATTTTGGTAGCAGTTTATGAAGTAAGATATCCCCTAGACTACGCACGCAAGATCATGGGGAGACCTATTTGGACCAGTCCATGCAAAATGAGGCAGGAAGCTAGTAAGGAGAGACGGGAAAAGTCAGACTTCTAATGCCTGAGCTCTCTCCATGACAAATGTTTTTTAGCAGTATAGACATTCTTGTAAAGTCTAATCTAGAAAGTCACAGAAAAATAAAATAGATCACACAAAACAAACATGGGAAAGAAGGATGCTAACAGCAGAAATGTTCTTCCAGAATATAAAAGAGAAGGTCATGGGAACAAAAGGTATGGAAGGAATAGTGTGTCAGAACTGGGACAGAGCTCTGCAAATCCACATTGCATGATACGAGAGACAGCACTGCTATGACCAAAATTAATGGAAAAGGGAGTACTATGCCATCTTGGAGTATCTCTACTTTGTTTGGAATCTGGTGGAAGACACTGTATTTGAGGAGTTCGTGATGTTGAGCAAGGCCTGAGAGCCATTTTGGGCCCAGTGCTACAGCCTGAGATACCTGTATGTTAGCATGAGTGACCACTATATAACCCCAGGTACATAACAATAAAGGGGAACTTGCTGGAAGGCTCTGGATATGTACCGTTCCTGAATACAGATCCTAGATACATGTAGCTAGATCTGCTCTGGTGGGTATTAAGGAGATGGCACTCCTACCTTTCAAAAAAAGATGGTTAGTTTTGTTTGGTACAGTAGATATAAAGAGCCACAGTACTGCAGGAGGAAGGGGGGTGAAACTCTCCACGAATGGGATCTGCACAGCTTGCTGTGGATGTCCACCAACGGTCCATCCAATGTTGCATGGAAGTGGAGTTCCCAGCATCTGAAGGGGTGTAAGACTTACTCTATATCTGTATTTGTCTTCTTATTTCTATTGCATTATTATTAAAGCAGTTATGTTACACCTTTTGCCTCTTTGCCTTTCTTACTGAGATACGGAAAGAACCGTGCACCCCTTACAGTGCAGAACATCTACTAAGGAACAAAATAAAAGTTTTCTTTCAGAAGACCAAATTGAGTTGCCTTTTGCATTTTTTCAAACACTGTTGATGAGCACCTTTTAGCAGTTCATACAATCCAGTTTGCCAGAAGAATGAAATTTAAGGATCAAAATAAGATATACAAGTTTGACCAGAGTGTTTGGAAAAGGGGGTGAAATTGAGAACAGGTTTCTTTAGAAGGAAGGTAAACTAGTGAAGAATAATGGATCTCAAATGGCATAATCTGCAATCTGGGTTTGAGTAAATTTCAGAGCCTACAGACAGAGTATGTCAGTCCTTAAATAAGGTCCACTGAAGTCAAATATAATTCTTTAAGATCAAAGATTAATGAACATGAATAAAGCAGGTCTTAAAAATGGTTTGGCAGAGCAGCCTGCCATTGATAACAGAAAGATACTGAACTTGTCCCACTGCTTCTTTGCAGCTGTGTTGTTGTTTACACCTATATAAATGACAATAGAAATCACAAGTATTTAAAGATACAGTTCAAAGTTCAAGGTGGTAGACAAGTAAACTAGATGAGTCCTGAATTACAAAGAAATTGCAACTTCAGTTGTGACAAACCTGAGGCTCTAGCGCTTAGCAGATTGGAACATTTCTTGGAAAGCTGTAAAGTGAAACAAACTAATGACATAATCAGTACAATACAATCAATTAATACAATATGTAAGAAAGAGTAATTCTTTATAGAATAGTTTAGATTCTCTAATAGTTATTTATCTTGCTGTAAACTTTTGAGTCCACAGAACTTTCGTGACCTCAGTTGCCATAGAAAAGATGTGTTATTTGAAGCTGTATGTATAAACTTTGTAACATTATAGTATCTACTTGTACCATAAAAGATGTTGTACCTTGTCATCTGAAGAGTATTTTAGACTTTCTTTTCAAATTCAAGCATTTTTTCTAAAACCAATTATCTGTGTTCTTCAATTTTGAGCTTAGAACATCCATTAAGAGGGCATAAGGGCCAAAATGATTGACATGAAATGGGAACACTCTTCTTGTAGGATACTGATGCATTTTCATAGGGTTTTTTTAGCTTCTCATTTACTGTCAAGATAATGACTTTTCAAGGCAATAGTGCATATTATTGCAGAAAATACTGTTACTCTTAATTATGTATCATATATTGTATACTGGTGTTTCTTACTATCCTCTAATATTTTTATAATTGCAATTACATGTGTAAAGAGAGAGAGACAAAGAAAATGTAAGAAATTAATCTGAAAAAAAGGACAGATTTATAGTTGTAAAAGCTAGGCAATATTCAATACACTGTAAACCTTGTGTCTATAGTATACTTCTGCTACCAAAAGGATTATGCTAACAAATGAGGCATCCAATGAAACCTATTGTGAGGCTATTCAAACTATGAATATGATGCTTTCACATCATATGCTTGGACATGCATTGGTCATGTGCCAAGGCACTACCCATCACATAAAGCAAAACATACATGATTTCATCATAATTAAACATATGCACTCACATTCATGGAGCCTTCAGGAAGAAGTATAGGAATGTGTCTGTTTTGGTGGCTTCTTCTCTGTCCATAATTCATAATTTGTTCACTATTAGTTTCAGGTGCTGAACTGGGATATAGAAGAAGTCTAGTCTCAGGTTGGCTGTTACTGTTTGTGTAGCATTCAACAAACACTTAATCTATTTGTATGCTAACTTATTAATCTATAAAATGTGTTCAGCAGTGACCTACACTTATAAGAGAGTTAAAAATATATAGCAAAATTTTTAGGTAATCACAGTCTTCAGGGACTGAACGATGTCATTTCCATCATCACAGAGTTCCAATAGGAATTCTATAAAATTAAAATACAGCTAATACAGCATTACTGTTACCTAACAGTCTTTCAGAAAGTGTGAAAATGGAATCCTGGGTAATCTTAAAGTGGAAGGAAATGCATACAGCATCCCCTCCAACATTACCATTAATATAAAAATAAATAAAATCATGCTTTCAAAAAAGGATAAAGGAAAAGTCACTTTGACTGATATATACAATTAAAGTGTTTCTGTGTTTAAACTGGAAGGGATATTTTACTTACCACAGGACCACAATAGACACCTAGAGAGAATATAGTTCCTTTAGTTACTAAGATTTCATCTTATTAAAAGACCATGACAGAAGGTCCCAGAGATCTTTGAGTTATTTATAAGTGTAGCAACAAAGGCAGTGTAAGAGCTGAGAGTGATGGCCTTGCATAAATTTGGAAAATTGCACTACACTCTTTCTTTCACTGAAATAAATATACAGAATGGACTGGTAAATAAAATAAAGAAGTTATTGGATTACTTTATTGGTTTTTTTTGCTTTGGTTTCCATCTTTGCAGAAAAAAAGAAAGATAAAAGAGCAAATCTTCTGGATGACATTCTGAAAATATATAACATTTCAATGGTTTTTACAACTTCTAGTTATTTAAAAAAAGATAAACTATATGGGATCTTGTTTGTTCCATGAAGTTTAAAATGAGCACTATGGGCAAAGTTCTCTACATTTTTCATTTATCATTCATACATGTAAAAAATTAAATTTAATTTCTTCTATAAGGGATTTCATATCTTGAAGGAAGTATTTTAGTGTATCACAATAACATCCTGAAGACATGACAGTTTTTTCCTTGTCAATAAGGAAAAGGTCAGTAAATACTTAATGCTTTAATATACTCATTGTTACCCTAGTATAGTAGGGTGGGTTTTTGCTCTAGTATACTTTAAAGTGTTCCTTCAATCTTCTTTTACTACAAGACACTTGGAAATTTTCCTTTTGGAAAATATTTTCCTGCAGAATAGAAGTCAGCAGCAGTCACCACCACTATGAAATGCTGACTTTTATTGTATGCTAGATTGTTTTTAAATTGCAAGTACTTTATAAGGTTTCAAAAATATAGCTATTAAATTTAACGTAAACCTTAGTAATGTGAAATTTGAAAATTGGTAATCTTTTTCTCCATCATGATAATAATTTATTAGTAGTAGTATTAGTATTACTGAGGCAAAGTATTTGGGGATTTTTTGTTTAGTTTTTTTCCCCCAAATTAACTGTAGTTTCAAAGAGTATTAACTACAAAAATACTTTAAAGAGAAAATTTGAAGCAACCATTACTAAAGAGTCTAATTCCTTGATCTTCTTTCTGTAACCTCTATGGTTTACATCTTAAGATTCATGATCAAAAGGCTATCAGTAAAACTGAAGTGGATGATAGGAACCAAAAATTCAATATAAGATACATATATATATATATATATATATTGCAGATGTCAGCAAGCTTTCTAGTCAAGACAGTTTATTATTCTATTACAGTAGAGCAGCTATGGCATCTTCTGTCAATCTATAGAGTTATTTAGTTAAGATCCCAGATCAGATTCTCTTATGACTTCCATGCCTCAGTATGTCAAGAGTAAAGCTTAAGCTATAGCAAATGCCAAAAAGTCCTAAACTAAGATAAAATTTTGAAAAGCACTTGAGTCAGACTTTCTTTGAAATTATTGCAC
Organism: Aquila chrysaetos chrysaetos; assembly: GCF_900496995.4. Taxonomy (NCBI): domain Eukaryota; kingdom Metazoa; phylum Chordata; class Aves; order Accipitriformes; family Accipitridae; genus Aquila; species Aquila chrysaetos. The sequence goes on from NC_044017.1 coordinate 14,208,688, forward strand.
TGGTAGAGGGTTTTCTCACTTCCTCAACATCTTCTGGTTCGTTATTTCTATATGTCTACAGGTGCATTTTTGTCCTTGCTTTGATATTAAATAAAAAATACAATTATACACACACTTTCAGTTACAGTAACCTAGTATTTGCACAATAATATACATCATATCCACCTGTTGCAACCTGTAGTTTATGAGGTAGACAGCAGCTCTATTCCAGGCCTCAACAGAGGCTTTCTGTAGCTGCCAAAAATTCTGGTTTTAGCTGTTTTCAAAGGCTTTACTAAGAATTTGCTTTTCTTATTATGTTGGAATGAAAAAGTAAATTTAAAAGATTATCAGAAATGAGAAATTATTCTGAAAATTATATCCAATAAATCTTCCATTCCACAAGACATTGGCATTTCAAAATTTGTTTTGTATTCTAGAAATAGGAACAATGAACAGTGAAAGTTTTTGGAGTGATTATTAGTAAAACTGACTGAAAACAAATTTAAAACAAGAACAAGGACAGTTCTTCAATGACATAATACTGAATTTTTGAAGAACAGGAAATATTTTTGATGACTATGTAAAAACAATGATGAAAACACAAGCAAAAATAAACACATCATGTCAAAAAGATAATGGTATGTCCTTCCTATATTTAAAATGATACATTCATCCCATATCCTATGGATGGAATTGTAAATTATCACTTTCCACAAAGGAGACTGTGGGGTCATATACTAACATTAAACATTTTCAAAAGACTAACCACAGATAATTTTTGTAGGAGACCTAAAGGAGCTGTATGAGAAGCTTTGCAGTTATGCTTGTAGATCGAGATTCCCCCAAATTTTTGAAGTTCAAAGTAAATGACATATATACTTTACAAAATCAGCAGAAGGCAAGTTTATTCAGATTGCATACAGGTCTCCCAACAAACTTGCTCAATTAAGTTGGCAAGTGAAGAATTGATGATAATTGGTAACGAAGAATGTCTTATTTAAGTAGCCTAATTCAGTCATAACATCCACTAGATGGAGAACAATCTGAAGACCAAAACAAAAAGAAGAGAATATAAATTGAGGGTCAACTGCCTGTTGTAGACAAGATAAAGCTCCTGACTGGGCAGAAGATATGAGTGCTGCATAGGATTTAGGAACTTCTGATGAATGACTGGTGTGGGTCACAGAGAAAAACAGAAAAAAGGTTGTGACCTAATACTATCAAGGAACAATACCAGGATGAAAACCCAATACCAAATCACAAATTCCCTTTATTATGCTCAAAATATTATTTATGGGCATAAAGGAAGCACACCTTATATACAGGAAAATCCAAAATATACATATAATTTATAAGATAAAATCAAATTGTGTAATAGAAGTATAATTGAAATACTAAGAGTCTAATTATTATTAGCCACAGAATCACAGAATAGTTGAGGTTGGAAGGGACTTCTGGAGGGTCATCTGGTCCAACACCCCTTGCTCAATCAAGCAAGGCCACCCTAGAGCTGGTTGCCCAGAACTGTGTCCAGACGGCTTTTGAATATCTCCAAGGATGGAGACTCCACAATCTCCCTGGACAACCTGTTCCAGTGCTCAGTCACCCTCACAGTAAAAAAAGTGTTTCCTGATGTTCAGAAGGATCCTGCTGTGTTTCAGGTTGTGCTTATTGCCTCTTGTCCTGTCATGGGGCACCACTGAAAAAAGAGCCTGGCTCCATCTTCTTTGCACGGTCCCCTCAGGTATTTATACACATTGATAAGATGCCCCCTGACCCTTCTCTTCTCCAGGCTGAACAGTCCCAGCTCTCTCAGCCTTTCCTCACAAGAAAACAGAAAAATCAGTAAAGTAACAAATAATGAGGAGGACAGGTTACTGCTAAGGAGTGATTGAGTTGCCCAACTAGAAAGTTGTTATTCAATGAACTGTATTCTAATACAATCAAGTGAAAGATCTGTCCAAGAAGACAATGACAACTATCCTATATAAAACAAAGGAAACCTAAAAATTCGATGGTAGCCTCAGGTTATGTCCTCAAGAAAACCTCTGAGTTATGATTACTGTATCTAAGGTTATGTCTATAAACTCCTGAATAGATAAAATATATATGATGGGAAGAACTGACAGAAATATTGTACCTTTATATATAGTATTAATGTGAACCACTATTTGTTAACTAGGAATCTTCCATTTTTAATGCATCAGTTTCTACATACAAGCAATGTATTTTCAGTCAAATCTATTTAAAATTGAGTGTAATTCAAAGACTGATTTGCAAATTATATGATCTAGTTTTTCCAATTACAGCTAAATTTGCAATTGCAAGACTATAATGAAGTGGCCAATAGAAAAGGTTATATTGTTACTAAAAAGAAATCAAAATACATTTTGTAGGAGCAAGTAATCGTGTGGTTTATTTGACACAATGTTTAACTGAGTTGGGTTGTCAAATCGGGTATCAGTTGCCTTTCTGGCCAAAATAACAGTGTTTGAACAATCTGTAACTTACAGATTTCAAATCAAATAGTGTCTAGCAGCAGATGCAGCTGATAAATTTGCCAGCCTGAAATTTGCAACAAGCATGTAAATTTGCAACAAGCATGTTCTGGCTGCTTAGAAATCAAACTGTTTGAAGTCAAGGACGAGCCAACAGAAATTCCACTCTCTCTTCTACATTTATCATTTACCTTCACTAAGAACATCAACAAACTGATGCCTACCTTCAAGGCGTTCTCAGAACTTTGCTTTTCCTTGATCTTGTAGTGATCCTGACTGGAAGACTGCTGTAAGTCGAGGAGTTGATACACAATACAGCTAACCTGAGCAGCCCCAGGCCTGTGCTGTGCTGTGCTACCCGTACAGCGTGGCCTTCCAGTCTGCCCTGTGCTGCACAAATCCCTTCGCTGCACGATAACCTCAGCCAGTTCATTGTAACAGAGGAACCTGCAGAGAGCTCCCACTTGGTACCAGCGATTATGCCACTTGCACGGCCTTGCCTTTATCTAACGCTGCAGCAAGAAGTCCTCATGAGAACATCATTTCTGTTTTGACTGTAGAGGTGATAAAAGAGTTGTTTCCCTGTAAGAAAATCGTATCATAGCTTGAATGACTGAAAGGGGAGAATCTCTGATACGAACGGGGTCAGCATGGTGTGCTGCACAAGGAGTCCTGTTCGATGCTACACCGCTCGGGGCTTCCAGCATCTAAAGGGACATAAGACTATCTGTACTACTGCAGAGTGCTGGCTCTAATAAATAGCACTTTAAATGATACCTTACAAACTCTAAGTGCCTTTCTACTGGGATCATAAAGAACCAGCACCTTCTGGTGCAAAACAGATCCTAAGCCCTTTTCCTAAGACGTTGTTTAACATAGCTAGTGTTAATGAGGCATAACTACCCCTGCAGTGCAAGTCTGACATTTTGCTGTGAACTTGGATACCCACGGATGTAAAACTAAGTTCATGTAACAGCACAGGTACTAGGTCTTAGCCCATAGGAAACACCAGATAATTAAAGTTTGCTTATACATCTTCCTTTGAGACTTTTCTTTTGTTCCTGCCTGTATGTTGCTCACTTTATTACTTTTATCTTTTCCTCTGAAGCATCTAATTATTCTTGATTTAATCCTACCTATGTAGGCAACAACCTTATGCTTTTTTCATAAACCTTGTTGCACAGACAGCATACTTGTTTATAATGATGCTCAGGCTGGCTTGATGCCAATTCTGATCCTATTGCTCAGGAGGCAGATTGGGGCCATACAATCCTTTCCATCTGAAAGCAGTGTGCTTGTGAGTATCATGTCTCCTCTGTGAAAATGAGGTGGTATTTATGTGAAATATTGGTTATCAGATGGTTAGGCTGAGGTAGCCCTGGAACCAAGGGCAAGGTGAACAACCTGAAAGCCTACAGTCAGGACAAAGACATCAGAATTGGAGAAGTGAGAAGAAAAGAAATGCAGGGATCTGAACTTTGTATTTGGCTACTGAGGGGATATCGTAGGTTGTTCTCTAGCTAACGTACATCTGTGTAGTGGAATAATAGAATAAATGTGGTGGACATGCACATGGCAAGTGTTAAAAGACACATTGTTGAAGATGCTGTAAGGACAGTAGGACAGATACTGTCAGATAGAACACTCCGTGTCAGATGTCATGCAGGTGGAAAGAAGACAATAAAGTGCTTGGAGTGTTTTCCTGGGCAAAATGGTATAAAACATATAGACATCATGATTTAGGCTGTAAACAAAAGAAAAAATCTTGATGACAACCAGTGTAAAGCAAAATGGATAAAGCTCTGGAACTGACAATATATGCATCTCAGCATTTTTTTACATAGCAGATATTACTCTATCGGTGTTAAACTTTTCTGTTTTCTCCCTATGAAGAGCATTTTAGCAAAATAGATTTTGCAGATAGGCATCAAAGACCTGGAAGACCAAGGGAAAATGAGTTATTTAAGTAGATGGAGCCAGATCCTGTGACCTTTTTTTTTTTTTTGTGGAATCTGTGATGATCTTAAAGTAAAGGGGCAAGTGTGATTTGGGAGATTAATTTCAAACTCCAGCTCCTGCAATTTCTTATTCCATTAACAGAATTTATATCACCAGGCCTGAATATAACTTAATTTTTTGTTTCTCTAACATTCATTTTATTTCCTTCATATATGTACTTACCAAGTTTTTTGCTTTTCCAAAGCCACACTGAATTTAGCTGGTTCTAAAAAAAAAAAAAGAATTATAGAAAATAGATACTAGAGTAACACTGTAGGAGTAATGATTTTGGATAACAAATCAGAAGAAACATTGGAATGCGATTTTGTTGAGAAGTCCTGAGTTCCTATAAAACAGTTTTTTGTTTATTTTTACACATCATAATGGCATGCTAAACTCATTTCATTTTCACCCTGAGGCTGTCTTCCCCACTAGAGTTCAAACACAAGGCAAGTCCCTTTCAAATGAAAACAGATTCATATCTCACAGGTTTGTTTGTTTTTTTTCAAACAAAGCTTTTAAAGAAGAACAGGCACCTTTAAGATCCATAATTTTTCTCTCTCTCCAGTTACTTGTGAAATTTACAGCTGCTAGGTTTTCAAGAGGATATCAGTGTCCTTTTGTACCTAAGAAAACCAAAATATAGCCAAACAAAACAAAACAGTTCTTGTAGAATTTTAATTAATTATTTCTGTTTTGCTTCCCTTTTACTCTTACAACCCATTGGCTTAGGAATTCCATCTTCACTACCTGCCACATAAGATGTTAAACACATAGGTCACAAAAGAGCCTGAGAGAAGCAGTGCCGAAAAATAAGGAATGCATTTTGAGTTTGGGGAATAGTGATTTTGTCATATCTGTATTCCTCACCTCCAGACCAGCACATCGTTTTCCTCCACTGTATGTTTCCACAGCTAATCAGGCAATCTGTTTGTACATTTTTCCTCAAGCTTTCTTTCTTTTCAAGCAAACGTAAAAACAACCACAATGCTGTGAAGAGGGAACAAATGTTCATAAGATGAATTTCAAAGTTGCTGAGTTCTGAATTTTATTTCTTTAATATACAGTCTAGTACAGAATTTTAAAAATTTTCCCCTAGTCTGTATTACTTGCTCACACAATAATAATTGTCTTTCATGTGTATTTGCACAATTATTCTCAATGTGGGTTAGAAAACTGTGAAACTAATGTGGCTAGTAAAGCCCCAAGTATCTAATTTTTATTAGTATTACTTGTTGTTTTTAAATTCCTTTAAGTCTGCCTGTATGACTAGCGTTAGCATTTCTCAAAATCCAACGTTATGTACAAGACTGAAGGACCAGCAGCATATTTTCCTTTTTTCCATTTCAGTTCACATACTCACTTGTCAGTGTTGAGCCCAATAGTCCATACGTTACCTTCTACCTGAGCTCCAGGAGATACTGGTAGCCATTATTATGACTTTTACTCAGACTGGTGATCTCTGTTTATGTACCGGGGGCAGGTGCCCGGGCGCCGGCAGCAGGGCCTGCCGGGACAGCCTCTGAGGAGCGGCCGGGGCTGCCCCGTGCCGGACACAGCCGGTTCCAGCCGGCTCCAGCCGGCTCCAACCCGCCCACCCCAGGGCACTGCTCAGCCCTGCAGCCAAGGTGGCTGTGCCTCTGGGAAAACGAGTTTAAGAAAGGGAGAAAATGTCAGAGAGTCAGAGGAGGAGGGGACAAAGAAAGTGCAAAACAGCAGAAGAAGCACCAAGGTCAGAAGAGGAGGAGGAGGAGGAGCTGCTCCCTGGCGGAGCAGATATCCACACTGCAGCCCATGAAGAACCCCACGCCTGAGCAGATAGATATTCCTGAAGGAACTGCGGCCTACATAGAGCCCGTGCTGGAGCAGAGGATAAGTGTGAAAAGAAAAGAGAAAAAATGCTATGTACTACTCCCCCCCCACACACACACATACACGGTCACAAGCCCTGGTTCTCATGGGAGACTTTGAACACCGCAGCATTTCCTGGAAAGAAATATAAGCAATCCTGGAGGGTTCTGAAGAATGTCAAAGACAATTGTTTGACACTGATGATTAACAAGTTGATTAAATGAGAACTTTGCCACTCTTGAATAAGAAAAAAAATGTTGGGGATATTAAGGTTGATAAGAGACTTGACTGCAGCAACCAAAAGATGGTGGTGTTTTAGCTACTGACAGCATTGCCTCAAGCCCTCGAGAGACTGATTAACAAATAAGAAGGTGGTGATAGCTTAAAGAAAAAAACTAAAACAGTGTGGTATGCTTGCTATTCAAGGACTGTTTAGATTATGTGTAATCAAGGTAAAGCTTATCTAGTTTAAGATCCTGCTTACAACAGAGGATGCTTAAGGAGTGTTTGGATAATAGTCAACGCACCAGATAACAGACATTTCAGAGTCACAGACTTGACATAGGGCATTGAGAAAGGAGGGGTTGGCAGAGAAACAAAGACCCTGGTGTCCTCAGATGATGCGTGACCATAAAGGGACAAAAGGAGTAGGGATATTCTTCCCCAAATGACCACCAGAGACCCCCGCACAGGTGTAGAAGACTCTGGGATGATTGCTCAAGAGAACAACGCATCATGCTTGCTCAACATAATGGATATGCAATAGTTAGGCGGAACATATGTATTACATAGGCGTGGTGCTTTAACTGTAGTGTATAAGTATGGACTGAAAAAGCTCAGTAGTGCTCGATTTGTGGAAATCTTCCACCTTGCACCCTGCACAGAATAAAGCAATGTCTCCTCTCTAAACATACTTTGTGTGTTTCAGGAGTTACTTTCTGATCAGGTAACAACAGAAGTCAGCTAAACGAAAAACAGAATTGCAAACTTGGGCTTGAAGAATACAGGTTTCATTTTGTCCATGAACCTGGTTGGAATTTCTTATGAGGAGTTGCCCTGAAGAGCAAAGAGGTCAAGGAAAGATCCTGGACAACTTGCTTCAGGCACAAGAATGGTCCATACCACTGGACAGAAGGTCAAGCTGGTGCAGCAGGACTCCAGGTTGCCTGAATAAAGAACACCTGACTGAGCTCAAATGCAAAAAATGACGTGTACAGGAGGTGTAAGTGAGGACAGGATATCCAGAAGGAATACTGAAACATCACCTAAGTATGCAGGGATGGAAATAGGGAAAGCAAAGTTCAAGTGGAGCTCAAAGTAACAAAGGAAGCATCAAGAGCTCTTTCTGCTATATCAGCAACAAAAAGAGAACTAAGAAAAATTGTGGCCTGCTATGAATTAATCAGATTCAGTTGAAAGAACAATTTAGAAGTCCTTTGTGATTGTTAGATCTGCACTTAAACATTTGAAAAAATAAACAAAAAGATAATATTTTATAAATTCAAATATTCAGAATTTCTGAGGAGTCTGAGGATACATTAATAGTTTATGATATGGCTTACAGAATTGGAAATAGTATTCAGAGGCTGATTTATGTTTTAAATTTGCTGATATACTTCCTTGTCTGCAAGTCTGTTAACTTGTACTTCTGCTACCTGTAAATATTGATCTAAGATAGAAATCCCAAAGCTATTAGTCAGATCACCATAGAATCATAGAATGGTTTGGGTTGGAAGGGACCTTAACGATCATCTAGTTCCAACCCCTCTGCCATGGGCAGGGATACCTTTCACTAGATAAAGTTGCTCAAAGCCTCATCCAGCTTGGCCTTGAACACTTCCAGGGATGGGACATCCACAACTTCTCCGAGCAACCTGTTACAGTGCCTCACCACCCTCACAGTGAAGGACTTCTTCCTTAGATGTAATCTAAACCTACCCTCCTTCAGTTTAAAGGCATTACCCCTTGTCACATCACTACATGCCCTTGTAAAAAGTCCCTCTCCAGCTTTCTTGTAGGCCCCCTTTAGGTACTGGAAGGCTGCTATAAGGTCTCCCTGGAGCCTTCTCTTCTCCAGGCTGAACAAGCCCAACTGTCTCAGCCTGTCTTCATAGGAGAGGTGCACCAGCCCCCTCTGATCATCTTTGTGGCCCTCCACTGGACTTGTTCCAACAGGTCTATGTTCTTCTTATGCTGGGGGCCCCAGAGCTGAATGCAGTACTCCTGGTGGGGTCTCACAAGAGTGGAGTAGAGGGGGAGAATCACCTCCCTCAACCTGCTGGTCATGCTTCTTTTGATGCAGCCCAGGATATGGTTGCCTTTTGGGGCTGTAAACACACATTGCTGAGTCATTTTGAGCTTCTTGTCAGCCAGCGTCCCAACTCCTTCTCAGGGCTGCTCTCAATCCACTCATTGCCCAGCCTGTATTTGTGCTTGGGATTGCCTTGACCCATGAGTGGGACCTTGCACTTGGCCTTCTACAACTTCATGAAGTTCTCATTGGCCACCTCTCAAGCCTGTCAAGGTCCCTCGGGATGGCATCCCTTCACTCCAGCGTGTCGACTGCACCACAGAGCTTCGTGTCATCAGCAAACTTGCTAAGGGTGCACTCAATCCAGCTGTCCGTGTCATCCACAAAGATGTTAAACAGCGTTGGTCCCAATACCGACCTCTGAGGAATGCCACTCATCACTGATCACCACTAAGACACTGAGCTGTTGACCACAACTCATTGGGAGTGACCATCCATCGAATTCCTTATCCACTGAGTGGTCCATCCCTCAAATGCATGTCTCCAATTTAGAGACAAGGATGTTGTGTGGGACAGCATCAAATGCTTTGGACAAGTCCAGGTGATGTACTTAGAGAAATGAGGTACTTAAGCCACCTTAAAAAGACCACAAAAGTCTTGTGAAACAAGATACCCTTTGTGTAACCAATGCATGCCTTGCTAACGACTGTGCCCCTGAAGAAGAACTAAAAGACTGATAAGAAGGGAACATCCTACCCCAGGAGGCCCCAAAAAGTTGAATAATTGCTAATAGGCATGAAGTCAGCAAAAATCTTCAATAACTGGAGGAAAGGTAAAGGTGGCAGGGGGAGATCACAACCACCGACTCAATTCCAGACCAAAAATACTTATCTCCCACTCTTCCTTGAGCATGCGCTGTAGAATGAAAGAACACTGTACCTTTAATTCGAAGCAGGGAAACTTTAGCCCAATAGAAACTGTGCCAGATAAGCGACTACCAGTAATAGTTTGGGGGAAGAACTTTGGAAATCAAATATGTATAACTGAACTCTATAAATTGCTTGCCCGTTAAGGCATGAGGGGTGCTAGCTTTGTAGATTACTGCCTAGCCCCCATCTTTGCGCAAACATGAATTGGAATAAAATACCTCTGCTCTGTGTGTATGTTGGTGTTTCACACACTGGGTACATGACCCCACTTTTGGGACAACACAGGTAGATGACGTCAGTTGCTCTTTCCTTCTCCACCAACACTGTACCTTGTCACAGAAGGCCACCAAATTTGTCAGGCGCAATATACCCATAATGAAGCCATGTAGGCTGTCAGCAATCACCTCCTTATTTTCCATGTGCCTCAGCATAGTTTCCAGGAGGATCTGCTTCAAGATCTTGCCAGGCACAGATTGAATGATTTAAAAAACATAATTAAATTAAAAAATCTGTTGATTCAGTTATTTTGAGAATTTTATTTTGAACATAAACCCTGAGATAAATTTTAAAGTTCCATTTCCTACACCTTCACAAAACTAGGTCTTTTACTATCAAATTTTGTTTCTTTAGTCTCTGATGTTTAAAATGTTTTCCAAAAAGTGTCACTATCCTTACAAAAATACCCTTAGAGCCAATAGTCATTATAATAATGGATATAAATTAGATCAGTCTTTCATGAATTATTTCTCAAATAATGCATACTCTTTCCAAAAAGTTACTTAAATATTTCAGTCCCACACTTTACATTGTGAATTCATTTGCAGTTCATTCAAGTTCCATTCATTTGCTGTGCTCATGAACAAGGTCTATGCCCTATGCTGTATGCTTTTTCCTGGCTTGTTCACTCTTTCTCTCATTTTGGCTGCCTGCAAGGCATCTATTGTTTTAGGCTTGTTCTGACACTCAACTTTATCCAGCAGCAAGAATACTGTCTCCAGAGGTAGCTTCTCTGTCTCTTTCACAGAGTTGCTTATTATTTGAAATTTAACAATCAAGAATATCTTCCAAGAATACAATGTACTATTTCTCTTTATCCCATAATTCATCTTGGGAATCTTGATTTTGGGGATTTTCTCAGACTACTGCCCATATAGACTTGAGAGGTCTTCACCAGGAAAGTTTTTATCTTGAAACTGTTAGGTGCTGTTTTGTTGCCTTCTAAAGTGTGTTTCTACATCCTATAATACTAGCTGTAACCTAAGTGTTGCCAAAGGATGTTTAAGACTCCATTCCTTATACTGTATTTTCCCCCTTCAGGGTATCTTCTGATATGCGCTTCTTTTCTTTGCCATTTCTTCTCTCTTTTTACTGATGGGAGGCTGTTTCACAAATAATCTAATAAAACGAAAATAGGTAGCTACAGCTGGGTAAGTATAAACAAGCAATTTTGTACTACTATAGAGTTCTTTTACTGGTGAAAAACAATAAATAGATCTAAAAGGCGGCAATCTTTCCTACTCAGAGGACAAGTGTTATAGCCAGATGAAAAAGGCAGTCACTAAAAGGACAGAAAGTAGGCTGAAATAAGTTTAAAGCATGAATTATAGTAAAATTGCATACTTAGTCTCCAATATTATTGGCTCTTTAATGACACAGCTGCCCTAATGAACTAATAAAGAGTTAATACATACACTCTGCAAAATGCTTGGGAGCCTCTTCCAGTGCCTTGTCTCACAATCTAGTATATTCCACCAACATTCAGAGAGAACTACAGGGTTCGTGGAATTAAATAGTGAGAATGTGGCCCAAACTGTTTTATAATCCAATCTGTTGAACTGAAATGGAATAATAAAATATCTGAACACTTTGGTAGGGGCAGGGAACCCTTCTCCTAAAATAAATCTTCCAAGTTTCTGAAGTTTGAACTTCACTTCTTTTTCAGCCCTGTTGCAATAGAACATATGTATAAATATTTATATATATGTATACAGACACACATATATGTAAGTTAGGGAATTAGAGATCATCATGATGGGAGAGTTTAGAATACTGTATAAATAGGGCCGGTTTTAACTCTTCTTACAGTCCTGAGTAATTGCCTTCAGCATGATCTCTCTGTCCACCTTCAGTATCAAACCACAACCTTACAAATGTCTTGAACCCATATGCAGAACCTCTTCATTTTTGCTGTTGCCCAGGTTTTTCCTCTTGCCTACACAGAGATCCTACAGGAAAATTAACAGCCTTTCTCTTTTTTTTTTTTTTTAATCCTTCTCCTTACAGTCCAGCTCTGCAGCTCATTTGCTATAACTAGATAATGGGTGTCCCCTGGGAAGAAAGTAAGAATACATAATACAGATGGAATTGCCATGAACCATCTCTCCATTTAATCCTGGACCAGTACTGTAGGAGGGAGTGTAGGAGAAAAAATTGTAGGAGGAAGAAGTTCTCTTCTGCTAGTACCTTGAGGTGTCACACTCAACCAAGTTTCAGTTCCTTGGTGACTTGTACTCCCTTTTTAACTTTCAAAGTAACATTTTGTTTTTCTGTCATGGGTGACACAGGGTAGTTCACAACCTATAGTGGATTTTGAACACTTTTTATTTAACAACCAATAAGATTAAAGCTTTTAACCTAATTGATTTTTTTACACAGTCAATCACTCCCCCATGGTCACCTTCACCCAGTCTCAAATTCCCTTGCGATCAGGGATGTTGCTGGTCTGTGAAAGTTGGGCAGAAAGTCATGTTTGTTTTGTGCTCTGTAGCTGCTCACAGTAAAAAGTCTTGGGTATATCTGTCCTGGTCTTTAGGGATCCCCATGCATCTGTAGCTACATTTCCAAGGATCTTTGTCTCAATTCCATAGTTGTCTTTTTCCAGACTAGACCTCATTTTTCTATTTAAAGAGTCTATACGCAGACGTACAATGTGGAGTTGGTTTCCCCATTGGTTGTCTAGGTCCCTCTCCAAATAGGTTGTTCCACCCCAGGCATAGTGTATGATTATCTTCCTAAAAGGTTGTTCCTCCCAGCTCAGTTCATCTTACGGGAAGCAGCACCCCATGCAAAGGTGAAGCTCCAGACATCTGCCATCTGTACTGTTTCCAAAACTCTCTTTTGGACTGGATCTGTCCACATAGTATATATGGAGACAGTTATCATCTCCTCATAGTGCAGTATGAAACTACCCTGAAAAAATTAGGACTCCACCATGTCAGCTGAATTCTTATACTTACTTGCGGTATAGCTTATTTCTCTGCTTTTACAGAAGATACCTGGGAAAGCTGGCTTCAACTTGTTTTGTCAAACAAGTCTTCAGTCCTGCTCCAGCAGTCTCTGAAGCTCATGTCTCACAACTAAGACTGGTTCTGTTTTGTTTTACTGCTGGGAGTTTTCACCATTCTAACTTGTCCTTCCTAAACAATCTTCATAGCTTATACTTCTTTTATGCATCAATGTACAAAAAATGTTTGTTAATGTTACAGGCTTCCTATGGCACTGAATTTCTACTAAGTGGACCAAAAGCAAATACATAATTTAAGTGATTCTACCTAGAGGCCGCAGAACACGCATCCAGTGAGGATCCTTTTCATCTCACCCAAAACCATACAGGGGTCAAGCATGAGAGAGTCTTTGATTTAGACACACTAGAAGTTTTAGTTTATGTTAGCAAATCTGTCATATTCTCATATGCTTTATAGCTTACCTTAAACAATTTCTGAATGGAAGTTTATTACGAAGTTTCCAAATTTCCATGGTAAAATGATATTCTCCTCAATTTTCAAGTGATAATCAGTTAACATAATAATGATTCTGGAGTCAAGCTGGAAGAGATAAAAGAAGGAACAAGGCTGTTCTAAGTTGGTTTGTTTTTTCCCCACCTTCTTATTTCATTTAACTGTTCACATTATAATACCAAAAACAGTAATAAGGAAAGATAAGGAGGGGTGATACTGTGACACAGAGCTATGATGAAACCTTCTACATTATAACAAAATCTATAATTTTATTTTACCTGACATTTTTATGATCTTGATGGAACTGAAAAATCTAACTGAAGACATGATATAACCATGGAAAAGGAGTTTAAATGATCTTAACCATAAATGCAGAACTACTGCATCACAGTGCTGCTTCAGTGAACAATATGACTGAGGCATTCTAAAAGCCTTACCAAGACACTAGTTTGCTAACCATTACCATAAAAAGTACATATCCACAGACCATAATAAAGCAAAAAATAGTTTACAAAAGAGGTAATTTATAATGGTATTATCAAATTTGCATACAAGTACAATATGGACTATACAACTGAAGAATGGTTACTTATAACCCAGCACATTGTTACAGCCTTGCACGTGAATGAGTGAAGAAATAAACCACAGACTGGGAAGTGTAAGGAAATGAAGACTTGTACTATATGTCTCACTAAATAAATGAACCTCCAGATCAGATGAATAACTCTTTCCTTAGGTCACAAATGGAATTTTTAATACTCAGATACTTCTGCTGCCACTGTTACTATTCTGGCAATATGGGATAACAAATAGTTTTCTCGTATATGATGTCTTAATTTTGACCATATTTCAGAAAGGGAAACTGTATTTTTATGGATCTTAGATATGGATCTGCATCAACAAGTTATATGCAACAACATATCTAAGGTCCATTAAAAGAGAACTTTAAACTGAACATACAAACCTACCCATATATTCATTAAGGATTACCTTAAGAATGCTCTTAAGAATGACTCTCCACTGCTTGTGCTCCCTGCTTGTGTGGTTTTGTAGTCATATGTTTGAGTTATGGCCTAACTGTGGTGATACTGCTCAATTTAGGGTTAAACACGATGCATTGTCCTTTAAGGAGGACCATTACTCAATAGTTTCACTATGTAGGCCTGGTTACTCTGTATAAATGATGCAGGCTTTGCCAGCCACTATACCCTTGAAGATGGAACTAAAGACTGATAAAAAGGAAACATCCTGCTCCAGAAGGCACCGGAGGCCGGATGATTGACAAAGAAGCATGAACTAGGGGAAAAGTAAAAGTGGCGGGGGAGATCACAACCACTGACTCAATTCAAGACCTAAAAGACTTACACCCCACTCCACCCCCCCAATCCTTAAGCATGAGCTGTAGAATAAAAGAACACTGTACCTTTAATTCGAAGCGGAGAAAACCTTAGCCCAAGAGAAATGGTGGCAGGTATGTGACTACCAATAATGATTTTGGGGAAGGACATTGGAAACTAAGTAGGTGAATCTAAAACTGTATAAATTGCTTGCCTGTTTAACTGCAGTGTGTGCCAGCTTTGTGGGGTCACCTCCTGGCACCAATCTCTGTGCAGAAATGAAACAAACAAGTATCTCAGTTCTGTGCATAAGATTGGCTCATTGCACACTGGGTACTGAACCCCGCTTGGGGGACAACAGTTTGTAACATCCAACTGGTGTAAATATAGAACAATATCACAGCATAGTTTTTCTGGGATTGAGTCAATTCAAGGGGAATGGAACGTAAATGTTTTTTTTGCTTGTTTTACTCTTTTTTTAAAAATTGTTTTGTTTTTACCTTTCAATGGTCAGACAAAAGAAAGTGATAGCTCACAGTCAATATAGTGATAATATTTGCGTTAAAATAGTTCTTTGAACCAAAAACTTTACTTATTTTACCTACACACATTTTGAACAACTATTAATCATAACTTGTCACATTGAATTCTGTCCCTTTTGAGTTCAATGAATAAAAAGACTTAGCATGTGACTGAGTGAAAATTGTGTATTTCTAAAACTTTGTATGCAACCACTCAGATTTGGCTTTACACTAAAACTTGTGTTCTGAAATAGTAGAGCAGTACAGATTACACAAAAATAGACCCTCATTTCTGCAAGTGACTGAACATGAGGAAATGGTTAACCAATTTTTATAGGCAAAAAATAGTACTAATACTTACGATTCTCTCCTCAATTCATCCCATACAAAATATATCTAGCCTTGGAAAACAGCTCAGGCAAGGTAGACAACATTCTGGATAGAGGAAGCAACATACAGAGGACAGAGGAGTTATATCCCTACCTGCCTCCTCAATTTTTAAAGTGATCACCTGAAAATATAGAATTTCTTTGTTCTCAGTATTTTCAAGAGAAACGTGGTAGTGGTAGTTTATTCAGTGTCTGAGTTCACTGTTACCAGAATTCACTCTATTTTTCCCTCAGGTGTTAGTGGAAGGCACTTTTTGGACCAATGTGAAATATAAGACACAAGCAAACAACTTTCATTTTTTGAAATTTCTATTGTAGTTTGCATTAAAAAGTTGATAATCAGCTAAACTGATATACAGACTGCATTAGCGTGTGAACCTGGATTGTCTGTGCTTTAAGTTCTTGGTAGGATCCATTGAAGGAAGAGATGTGCACTGCTGTGGTTTTGTCTTGGTTTCTGAACAAGAGACTGTGGAGCACAGACCCAGCAAAGACCCAGAGGTCATCTACAGGTTCCTCCTGGGGATTGTAGGAGTGGTGAATTAAAATGTGTTTGTTTGAAAGGCCTTCATGAATGATCAGAATGACCTTGATGATTCTATAGCCATATCACCTTGTACAAGCTACAGTAACATTAGGTCCTTCACTTTGTAATGAGTACGCAGTATTTCTGGAGTTTGGAGACTAACTTCATCTACACTTTAAGACTGCCTACTATGTCAATCTTGTTAATGGCAAAACAACTTATTGCAGGAAGATAAAAACCTACCAGGAAAAACTATCAGGAAAGGCTCTGAGTAACAGACAGCTATCATTCATTGTTCTGCAACAGGAGAGATGCAGGGTTCTTTCTGGATCTCAGTAAGAAAGGCACCGCAGTAAATGGTCTAACAAAACTGCTTTAATAACAATAGTAATAACATGATAGAAAATAGAAAGAGAAATAGAGATAGCAAGTAAATCTTACACCCCTTCAGATGCTGGGAACTCCACTTTCATGCAACATTGGACAGACCCCAGATGAATAGCCACAGCATGCTGTGCAGATCCCATTCGTGGCGAGGTTCACCCCCACACATAGTACTGTGGCTCTTTATATCTAGTGTAACAAACAGAACTATACATCTTCTCTGACAGGTCTTTTTCTTTACCAGAGCAGATCTAGCTACACGTATCTAGGATCTGTATCCAGGAACGGTACATATCCAGAGCCTTCCAGCAAGTTCCTCTTTATTGTTATGTACCTGGGGTTATATAGTGGTCACTCATGCTAACATATGGGTATCTCAGGCCGTAGCACTGGGCCCAAAATGGCTGTCAGGCCTTGCTCAACATCATGAACTCCTCAAATACAATATCTTCCACAAGACTCCTAATATAGTCACGCTCTACAAGTAATATTCTATATAAACATTTAATTCTATGGAGTTAGAAATTATTTTTAGAGAAGCTCTCATAGAAGTCTGTTATCAACACATACGTGTTGACAACTCAGTAACACAAAGCTGATGGTAGGGATTCACCTGAGTATTCATTAAGCAGTATATGAATTGTGCTAGGAATCACAAGTTTTATACTATTAGGGGGAAAAAAGAGAAAGAAAAAAAAGAAGAAAAAAAAGAAGAAATAGAAAAGATCAAAGTGGAATTTAGACAGAGGAGCTTAACACATAGTCCAGGCAGTCCAAGCTCTGTCATCTAGCAGAAAATCATTAGCCATTGCTACAGGTTTGAGGCCATGGAGTGCAGCCCAGATACTTAGCTTCCTCCAAGTAATAAAAAAAGGTATTAGGTTAGCAGGTTTTAACAGAGCTAACTTTAGTCCAAGAAATTTTGAATACTTTTACAGTATAGGGCACTTGAAAGTTTACGTGTTGTGAGAGACTGGACGGAGTTAATGCCTCAAACACCCATCCTGATGGACAGAGACCAGGCCTGGCTTTTGGGGTTGAGGAAAGGAACTGAGGGAAAGAAAGGAACTTGCTTGCAAGCCACTGCAACAAGATACAAGTTCTGCATAGCAACGCCACATATGAGAGACTGAAAGAGTTAATGCCCCAAACGCTGTGACGGGGCAAGCCCCGCGTAACAACAAACCTGCACAACAGCGACGAAGGGCAGGCGAGGAGCAGCCGGTCAGCACCCACCCGCACCGGGCACCGGCCGCGACGTGCCGGAGGGTGCGCAGCTCCCTGTCCTGATGGGCGGAGCGGGGCGGCTCACCCTGCGCGGGCAAAGATCAAACAACGGCCAGGCCTGCAGGGGGGGAGAAGACGCTCCCCAAACGACGCCCAAGGCCGCCGAGCCGCTTCCCGAAGGTTCTGGAAGCACGAACCGCCCGTCACGCCTAATGAGCCTAATGAGCTCGAGTGCCCGCCCGAAGGAGGGGCCGGGAGAGGATAAAAGGGCGCGAACTGAAGCCCCGCCTGCGCCCGCCCTGCGGAACGGGACCCCTGGGCTGAGGGGAGCGGCGCTGGAGCCAGGGCCGGTGAGAGCTTTCTCGTTGTTTTCCCCATAACCCCCCACCTCATCCCTCTGGACACCAACCGCTGACCAGGCCTGGGACTCGGAGCGGCTCCAGCCGCCGCCGGGCTCCTCTCCGAGAGGGAGTCTGGAAAGCCAGGGGGTCCGCTCTGAGCCTCCTGGCCCGCCGGGAGGGCTCGCCTCATTCTCCTCCCGGAGCTGCTCCCCGGAGGAGCAAGGCCCGCAGGGTGTGTTTGTGGAGGGAGGGTGACCGCGGGTCACACGGGCTGCCGAGGGGGTTTCGCGCCAGTTCCCGCTGTGAGAAACCCCGCCACCTGCTGTTAACGCCGCCCGTTCAGGCTGCTCCTGCCGTCAGCGAAACGTTCGACCGGTCGTTTGGTGTCGTTTCACCTTAATTCGGCCCCAGGGAATTCCGAACTCGCCACGGCCCCTCCCTGGTCTGTCCAGCACGGGAGACATTGTGACACGTTTCCATCTCTCTTGTTACGGTAGTGTGCTTAAGGTGGGCGTAAGTTGTATTAATTTTATTTGTGTTTGCAGAGTGTTTTTCTGTACAGGGCTGAACGAGCATTCTGTCTAGGTCTGCACTAAAGAAAGAGTAGTGAGATTGCTACACTGACTGTAGCTGATGTTCAAGAACAAAGCTGTTTGCATTCAGTGTTTTGTAAATGAAAAATAATTTAATAATACTCTACAGAATTGCACACACAAGCACCAATAAACATGCTAGGGATTTGCATTACTAGAAAAGTTCTCAGTGCTCTCCCAGGGCTAGCTGGAGTGATTGAGTCTAGAAGAATGTAAACAATAAGCAAACATACTCTGGCACAGTATGGAATTGACGTGTTTGTGAAGTGAACATGACACATATGGTTAAACAAGCTCACATAGACAAAGAAGTAGTAGATTAGGATCTGTAGAGAGGCTGGTAGTCTCTCATAACACTTCAAAGGAAGGCCCATAAAAAGTGCTTCAGTTTTTTTACAAATGTTTATTGGTACATGCCAAACACAGGACACAACATAAACTTCATTATGCTCAAGGCTGTTTCAAGTGACAAATAGTACTACATAGAGCTAAGGTTTCCAAAATGCATGGAATCGGAGAAAAAGGGCATTTGGAGTGTAAGGGGTGGCAAACCTGCAGAAAAGTGACCTCACAGAATATATCTGTCTTTTGCTGCTTTCTGCTCCTTTACAGCACTGGGAGGACAGACTGATTCAAAGACTGAGCTGAATTCTCTGTGCTGCAAAAAGTAAATCTCCACTCAGCTAAGCTGGATGTTTCTGGGTACTGCTTTGCATCATTGTAAAAACACACTCAGTATCTTACCTTTATGAAGTTAAACTTAATCCTGTTAACATAGCAGACTTCCATATAAACACTTTCTTTGCATGTTTACAATTACTTGAGCATCCTGATCGTTATTTCAAAAAATAATGACAATAACGATGATGATGATGATGAAGTAGGCACTGTCCTCTGAAAAACTTCGCAGTCATCTGTGGCGACTAGTCTTGATAGTCCCCTTTTGTTTGTTCCACCTGTATTTCATATAAATATTAACTTACATCTTAAACCACAAAGGCCTTCTTATAAATCATATTTTTAAGAGTTTAATTTACATATTCTCTGGTGTGGGCTTTTTTTCTGCTTTTTCTTGTGTTTGCATAATGTAATGTTGCCCTCCAAAGATAACCATATGGAAATTAAAATTATGAAATGCATGTATAACTTAAATTATATTTAATACTTTCCTAATTATTGTCTGTCAAACAGTATATGTTTTGAAATTCCAGTAAGTCTAGCAGAGTAAAAGCTCCAAATATGCCAGATTTGTAATCATTTTATAATCAATCCCAGATACAGTAATAGACTGGAATTATTAGAAAACTGGTACTTCTGTTTACCTGAAGGAAAACTTTTTTTGTAAGGGATTTTGAATTAATTCAAGTTTCGATCTCCTCCTTTGTTCTTACTGGTTTTGTCACTTATTTTGAAGTACTTTTGTGATTCTCTGTTTTATCTGATCTTATAAAGCATCCTGCAGACTGGTTATGTGAAGAATGCTATACAAATGAGATATTGTTGCATGAAAAAACAATCCATGCCTATTTATAACAGAAATTCTTGATAAGTAGTTTGTTTCTCCCACTATAAACCTCTTTAAAAGTACAGTAATGTTTTCTGAAAAGGTGTTGTTTAGTGTTATTCAAGAAATATACAGCTAGAAAAGAAATTCTGTGATGTATTGATGTTTCTTTTTGTAGAATTATAATTCTGTATGCTTATTCTTAGTATATCATACTTAGTATATCATACAATTGTTCTCAATAGCTATGATTAAAGTGTAACAACGGACAAAACTTATGATAAATTTTTTCATGAAGATATGTAAAAATATTAGAGCTAAATGATTTGAAAAAGTTACTGTGTATATTCTTAACAACATTAATGTTTTAAGGGATATTCATCTAAACAAAAAAAATACAGAACATTTTATTTTACAGTATGCACTTGGTACAGTAGATGGACAAGACAATTGGGAGAGTATAACTTGCTTTACAAATAGCTAAGGAACTTCCTTTAGCTGAAAAGGAAATTAAAATTTATATTATTATTTAGAAAAGAAAAAAAATAGGAGCACCATAGTAAATAAAAAGCTCATAAAGGTAAAAATATTACAACCTTTTAGCTTTCATGGTTGGCTGGTATTTAAAGGAATACAGGATGTTTCTGAGGAAGAAGGTGTCCTCTTCAGACCCTTGCTGTATTGAGGGTGGTAGGAGAAAGGACAGGAGGGAGCTTTGTAGGTGGTACCTTCTGCCCAGCCTCCAGTGTGCTCAGGAACATCTCCTTTGGATGACTTTCTCGCAGCCTTTCCTTTAACACCACATCAGGTACTGCTCCCTTCCTGCCTGTCCCTGACTGAGATGCAAGCCAAACTGCCAGAGTTTGCTGTCAGACTTTGAGGAAATTCCCCAATCTTCCTCCTATGACAGCACTACCATAAATAGGAATGATCTGGGAAGTATTTATTATTAGTAGGCAGCTGGACATTTTAGTCATCCTTTATTTTAATAGCCTTAATCTTTTACAGTTATGCATAACTTCTGTATCATTACAAGCTTAACTCAACCTGAGTATTGTCAAAGTTGAAGATTTTATGATTGATCTTCTAAATGAAACTGTCTGCTTTCATTTGATCTAATACATACATTCTTCCACCCCCAGTTCAAGTCATAAAAATGGAAGTTTTAAGCATTCTCATCTTTATCTGGAAATGTTTAAAACTTAAATGTGAATACTGTGGCTCGCTTCACTAACAGCAAGAAAGACAATCAGATGTATCAGATGTCCAACTTTAACTATTTTATGCTATTGTATTTTTGCTTTAAATAATATTTCCCATTTTTAATCTTTTTAGTTTAGACTTGAGTTGTGAAGGTTATCTCTAGTGTTCACAATTTATATGTAATACCAACTCAGAAAGGAATACTTTGTTTTCTCTTGAATTCAGTTTTATCACTGTAAGCATGGGCAGGGCAGATAAAAAAAAAAAGTGCCAGTCCTCACCTCTCAACATTTACACAAATATTATACAGGTCAAGCTACAATACACACAATATCCTAAAATGATAAAATCTCTAGACTGACCCCAAAAGCCATAAGCTCTTCTACCACTGACACCCAACTATTTAACCTTCTTTCCCTACTTGTCTTCAGCCTCTTCCTCAGAATAATGGTTCTTCCAGGAACATGATTGCAAACATTCTCTGCACTTACTGCTGCACACAAATTAGGATTTGGCAATCAACATGTCTCTCCTCAGTGAGCTGCATTCTGGCCTTTTGACCTCACAGCTTCCAGGTAGCTACTCAGTCTACTGATACACCTTGTTATCTTGACATGCTCCACATTCACATGCTATTTTTTCAGGTGCACTTCAGTCCTGAACTCACCTTTAACTGACTTTCAGGTTGTCATTTTCTACCTATTGCTTAACTACTTAACCCATAGTTTTCCACACAGTTGAGTTCAGGTGCAATTTTGCTCCAGGAATCTATTCCCGTATAAATAGATATTGCACAAAGAGAAGTCTAAGTGTATTTAGTGTGTGCCTTTTGAAGTGTCATTTTGTCCTCAGCTATCAGTCTTCCTGAACACAGTTAACACTCAGTGAAACATTTTATCTTCTGAGGAGAAAAGTATTTATTATATTCAAAAACAGAAGTCTGCAGCACACATTGAAAATTAATTCACAGAATCAATCTTGGAATGTTTCTTTTTTTTCATTTAGCATTTTATGTGAATTTATCCAGCATAGAAGGAAATGGGAAATCTAAAGAAGCAAAGACTTTGAAATACAGTGAGGAATGAATCTGCACTGGAAGATTCCTACGCGTGAATGTGAAGTATAGAAGTAAAACTGTCCAGCCACAGATTCACTAGGTAATATATCCATTTTCAAACCACAATATAATAGTATGCAAAGTACTTTCAGACAGTTCATGAAAAGAAATCCTGCCAGCCAGCATGGAGACTTTGAGTGAAGTAACATTTAGTCAGTTGCTGTAGGCAGCTTCTAGTCAGAGGAATTGGCATCTGGGAATACAAGCTTCAGGTCCCTGAAGGAAAACATGGTGAGATATAACAGCAGCAAAGATCAGAGGGCCTGGTTTCTGGTTTGGGATGGGAAGTGAAGGTATGCCGTTAGGAGTGATACAGACTGATGTCAGCCCAGGCAGTAGCAGTCAAAGCAGCATGTGGTGGCAGCAAAGCTTGGCAAAGGGTGTCAGAATCCATAGAGCCTTGGAACTTTTTTAACCCTCTCCCCCACCCACCCTCCAAGAGGTTTGAAGCTGAAATGCATTTATCTCTGTAATACTAGTATCAGAAGTGAAGCAAAAAGGATTCAGAAGAACACTGATCCATTTGCCAGCCATTAATCACTCATTATTCCAACAAAATCAAGCAACATAAAATGAAAAGCATTAGAATTGGCACACAAAATGGTCTAAAGCTTATAAAGCATCTCCCCACAAAAGTTACATTAAATGTTTTCTTGTTTACATTAACTAAATGCCTTAGAGTGTTCTGCTAACTTTATTCTTTCAAAGACTCTAGACCAAAATGCTCAAATTATTTTGAACAGAGAATAGGTAACTGTTACTTGTGTAAAAGGTAGTATAAGCCTTTCATCTTCCTTCCTCGCAGCATGCTGAAAAAACTGGCATCAAAACACAACTACTGGCAAAATAAATTGAGAGCAGATACATACATGCTACTGCAGGCTCATTAAAAGTTCTTAAAAGTATCTGTGTCTAGAGAGAGGAGCTGCCTTTATCCTGAAGGCAAAATAGTTCCTGCATTTTCTTGACTTTGCCTTTTTCTTTCAAATCTGTTTGTAAATCCTGGAATACAAAAGAAAAAAAAGTTATTTTAATCTGGGATAAAAAAAAAAGCATGAGTCTGTAGTATGCACGCACAAAAAAAATAAAGATGATGGAGGTATAACAGATGAAAAAGTAATTTTATAATTAAATTTTCAAATAATTACTGAGTAACTTCAATAATTAAAGTAATTAAATGATACATCAGTAATATTTAATTACTGATGTACTAAATAAAAACCATTATACTACTGAACAGGTCTCTGCATCTGCAAGGAAGCGCAAAACAGTAAAACCTCATTGTGGAAAAAGAAAGGCCCCTGTGTCTGTTGTACCACACTCAAGTTGCTTCAAACTTGGCAGTGTTAAGAGCTCTCCACCTGCAACTCAGTAGCCTGCCATTCATTTGCAACCTTGTAATCTCTCATCTCCTCACCCTGAGGACGCTGTACACTGCCATTACCTGGTGTCCCAAGTACGCTTACCCTGATGGACTGGCAGTGGCAGAGCATGAATCATGCTGGATTTCTTATAGCAAACAATTGCCACTGTTGTTAAATCATCCTGTTGTTTCCCTATCTCCTTACATTTTTGCTTGTAGCTTTAGTCTGTAATGGTGCTAAGATCCCTTCAATGTACACCTTGTAGCTTTTAGCCTGTTGTATTGGAAGTACACGGCAGGGGTTTGGTACTGGAGGACCTGCAGGGGTGGCATAATTTGAGTCTGTTTTGGCCAAGAAGGTAACTGGTGACAGTATCCCTATCTTTATCTTGACCAACAAGTTTTTCATCCTATTTTCTCGCCATCCTGTTGAGGAAGGGGAGTGAGTGAGCAGCTGGATGGCATCTGGCTGCTGCTAAAATTAACCCACCACATCTATAAAGTCATATTACAAGAAAGCCTAGAGTTAACAATAAATTAATAGTCCTTTTCATATCTGTTATTACTCTCAGTAATATACCTACACAGAATTTAATGACCAGTTAGCGTGCAGTACCCAACCCTAATTAGGTATGCTCCAACTAATGCCAACAGAATTGTAAACAGAACTTACCATTTGGGAGCTTGAGTGGGTCTCAATTAAAAGTGTAATTGTAACTAGCGAGAAAGCATCATCACTATGTGCTGTGCTGGACAGGATGCCCAGAGAAGGACACTTGTCTGAGGTGTCCATTGCTCTTCAAGGCTGGCCACTGGGGAGAATTTTTCCCTCTTCTTTCTTCTCCATTTATTTTTTTGTTTGCTTGTTTGTTTGCTCAGCCTTGGGTGCCTGAAAGTGATGCATGCCATTAGCTACAGATCCCACAAAGGAACCTCTGTGCCCATAAGCCTCTAACAGTTTCGTCCTGCACACCATAAGTAACTGAGTCTTGTTGGTTGTGCAAAGATGAATAGGGAATGGATTAAGAAGACTGTGACATAATGCTCCTCCACAAATTATTTGCAATTAAAAGTGTGTTCATCCTGCACTGGCAGTCAGGAGTGAGACGATGAGCAAAGAAATCAGTTTTTATTTTAAGTTTAGTTTAGACAATAAGCATAAGGATTTTTTTTTTTTTCCTTACAGTTCTGGTCTGAGTTGAACAAACACCTTATATTTCATGTTAAAAAATAAAGTGGTTCACACTTAGGTTCAGTTTGAGTGTCTGAGAGAGTGTTAACAGATTAAAAAACCCAACCATTCAAACAACAACAAAAAAAACCCAAACCCCCAAACACCAGTCAGTCCATATTTTAATCTTTAACAGAATATTTGAGTCACTGTTTTAATCAACAACTATATTAAAAATATATGCTGTTTGTAGGAACACCTGTGGGAAATAAAACTACAGCTAAAAGGAGAAAACATTTAATAATGGAAATAATTAATCTCTTGAAAAATGAACAAGCCACTATGATGAATATTTAAAAAATCCACAGAGGAATGCTATGCAGAAGTAATCACATACCATGATGTAATAAGGATACTTTTTGATGAACAAAGAAGTGAGTTTGAAAAATGGAATAGAGAGATATTAATTAAGCAAGAATGTGGTCTATAGGCATGTTTTTACCAATGAAGTAAGAATTGGAGTTGTTTTGAGATCTGAATCATAAAAGAAAAGCTGACTAGGAAATGACAGGTCTAATCCAAGAACCTGGCAGCATTCATAAATATTAAATTATAAGAAACAAAATTTTCAGCCTTACCTGATAATCAGTTTTGTATCTGGAGTAGAAAACAATAACTTGTACAATAAAGATTCTTTTCACAGTAAGGCAAATTAAGCAAGGTACAAATCCAAGAATCCTTAACTAAAAATTCCAATTATAAGCTTTCATGTGTTGTTGTAATGATCCCTTTCATGCACCTACATGAGTGTTATTGGTCAGGGTGGATTTATTGGCACCTAAGGGAAATATAATATGCTCTCCCATTGTTAGAACTAGTCAATGAAGAATGCAAAGTCTTTGTCATGTAACAATAGAAATGTTATACCACTTCAGCACCTGCCATGCACATCCATATGAATCATGTTTGTGTCCAGTCCAGATCATGTTAAAGGCAACCTGATGCAGAAAATAAGATCAGTGTTTCATGGTTCCATGTTGGTGCTCTTTTTTTTCATGATTAATTATACCGTCAAATAAAGTAGTTAGCTACTAATAAATTAAACTAATTCTATTAATTATTATAATTTAGCTGGGTATAATTGTGTGGTATGACCATAATTTTATACAGGTAGTAGTGAGTAGTAACAAGCAAGTAGTTACTCTGTGTGGAATGAAATATATATGACCTTGGCCTAATTATATAGTGTAGAAGGAAGACAGAATTCTTGAAAGTAGGGGTAGCAAAAGCAGGTATAATATAGTAAGAAAAGGGGGACGTGGTGACACAGGAGGCCTAAGGCTATAAAAAAATTGCCAAATATCAATTACTGATATTAAAAGAAATGCAGACTTGCAGTTCATGTAAGTCACTGAATATACGATAAATTTAGGTGTTGTATGGACCATAGAAGAAAAAAGCAAGGCATAGAATGGGTTAGCAAACAAAAAAAGTGACCACAAGCAGATCCTAGATTAAGGAGAATGTAAATGTCATACTCTTTTTTTGGCAAAGAGAAAGAGACCCTATCATCAACATCATACTTCTCCAAGCAAAGAACTTGGGACACCAACAACTCACTCTAAATCCTTTCTCCGACTGAATCCAAAGACCTTTGGACATGAAAACCATAGGAAAGCATAAAACCAAAGAAAGGGATAGGTAGTAGAAAACTTGTATCAGTTTAACCTGTATATAATTCGAACAATTGTAACTAAACTAATAATATGTCTTTGACTAGACTGTTAAGATTTAATTCTAATTAAGATTTTAATTAGATTAACAGTAAATTCCTGGGTTTGCAATAAGGTGTGGTCCTCATGCCCCACAGCAAGATTTTGAGTGTAACAGCTAACAGATATGACACAGGATTTATGGGATCTCCTCCTCTTTGAGCACTGGTTGCACCACAGATGGAATACAGCTGTGTGTCTTACATGCTACTAAACATCTATGCTTAAGTAATTGAACACTTTCTTGTCAATAATTCCTTATGTTGTACACCATTACTCTGCAGACCCACAATTACCAAAAGCTGTTGATTTCATTTCAATTTTCAGTTTCATTCCTTCAGTGCTAAATTAATTTATAACTGTCTTTTGCCACTTTTTACACTATTCTGGTTCTTATTTATTGTTTATCCTCATAGCTGACTATGTCACAGAAGTATTCTTGTCAGGAAACTTTTATTTGCCATTTCCCACTTTGAAGATGCTATGTGCCTTTGAGGTTTTTTTGAAATGGCTCTTTTGCACAGACAAATTAGCATATGATTTTTGTTACCTAACTTCAGATCTCTAAAATATGATTAGCTTAGATATAGACATTAACACTAAGCTCCCTTTATAGCCAGAAAAGTGAAATTAGGATATAATTGATTCATTGACTGATGTTAAACATCTGTATTAGGATGAGATTGAGTATTCTAGAAGTCCCTGTTTCTCTAAGTTGATTATAAAGGCAGTGTAGGCTACTAGTTGATGTCTACTTTTAATCAAACAAATCCCACACTTACCCGCTACCCTTAGGTTTGACTGTAAGCATAATATATTTTAACTCACTTTGTACAAGAACAGCATGATTTCAACAATTTCAACTCCCTTCTCCCAAACTTGGAAATGTTCGCATTCATATTTGAACACGTATATACTCTATTGTCTCTATACATACAAAACAAACACATACACTTTATACATACACAACTTTCTATTTTTATGACATATGGTTGCATACTGCTATTAATGTTCTCAGATCACTGCCTGTATTGAGTCCTGGCATGATAGATAAGAAAAGTTATGTATTAATAGACTAGCAGAATGCCTTTCACTCTGAGGAACACAGATATACAATGCCTTAATACTCTCAGTGTATTGTTTCCAAATAGGCTGCAGTCTCTTTGGGAATCCAAGATCCCCATTCCTTTCAGATGGCCTCTGTTCTAAATTGTTCTGTCAATCTGTTTTGCAGATACCTTCTCTTCTCTTAGCTTCCTCCTTGTGCATTTAAGACAGACATCCCTGGGACAGAAGTATTTATGTTTTTCCTTTATATTTAATCTCTCTCTTCTGGCCTCTGACATGCTCATTCAACACCTTATTCCTTTGTTCTGAGAAACCTGCAGTTTGCTAGGTCACAAGATCATTCAGTAAAGTTGGAGAAAACCTTTTTTTTTTTTTCCATAGCCTTCAGTCATACCACTGTACCAGCCTGGTCCTGACTGAATAGAAATCATCCAGACATACCGTCTGTCTGGAACTTTTAGTAGAAGTGTCCTGGTATGGGAGCTAAAGACCAGGTAAGTGTACCTCACAGAATCAAAAATGGTATTAGCTGTCCATGTGTGGACAACTGAATGAGTCCAAGGGGTTTGCTTTAGGGAGAGCTGAACTGCTCCCTAGATTTTATTGCTGTATTCTCCAAGCATTCAATTCAGTTTCCCCAACATGGGTGTCTAGTATCCCTTGAGGTGCCCCAGGGTACCTCTCCTGGTCTCCAGCTTTTGTTCCAGAAGGGCATGGATCTCTCATAAGTCCTATATCATACCTCTGAGCACCATGTGGGTGCCTTGGATAACTTTGGGTATTTTAGCACAAGGTTAATATGTAGACAACTTAATTTAGGGATTCAAACTAGACCCAAGTCTCCTCCTCAGTGTCCAGAACAGTAGCATCAATGAACGTATAATACGTTTACACGTTCTCAGCTTATGCATTTTAATAACTATTTAGGGAAAGTCCAAAGGGCTGACTAATTAAGAACAAGGTTTCGAACAGTTCTTTTCTTTTTTAATATCTCCTATGAAAATATCTTCAAATCCCTTTATGTTACAATTCTTTGTTGTGAAGTGGGAAGTTAAACTAAATCTTTCAGCCACATCTAATACTACTTCTGAACCCTGAAATCGGTAAAAGCTTTGCTCTGCCACACATATATTAATATAAAAGTTTAAACGTTAAAAAGCTACACTATCTTCATTTTGAATTTCTGTTGTACCGTAAAAAGGACAGATATCGAAGGAAGCATATAAATTAAGTATTCATTTATGAAACAAGAAGTTAAAGGCCTTGCCAGATTTCCTTCCTGAGGAAAACTTTGCTATCAAAAGTGTCTAGTATTTTCAAATGGCCACTATAAGAGCAAAAGAAAAGCAATTCAAAATAAGGCAGGGATTGGAATTTCTGAAATGGCAACAAATGGATTAAAAGCAGAAGGATTTAAGAAGTCTATCTGACTAATATTCTAAACATGTTCATTTAAAAATAATAAGAAAAATAAATCTCAGTTCAAGGAAACTGGAAAAATATCCCAAGTGTTTCTGTCTTTGGGGTTTGTTGTTGTTGTTTTTTTTTAGCAGCAATTATGTAGAGTAAAATCAATACTGTTACCAGGACAGTAGCTGAAGGACATGGAAAGCTGATATTTAAAGAAGATAGTGAGAGTCAACTTCTAGGTATTATTTCTCTTTCTAGGATGGATTGGCTATAATGTTAGGCAAATACATTAGGGCCAGACTGCAGCATTACTGACAAAGCTGCTGTACAGCTCTGAATAAGCATTCAAATTAACAAAGATCTATGTGAAAAGGGATGGACAAGAAAATATCTTGGAGGCTTTGGAGGAGCAATCATCAGTAGTATGTGTTCTTGCTGGAATAGTAAAGTTAAAGATTATTTATTTCCTCCTGCATTTTTTTCTTTTAAATACATGTTCATAACCCATACAATCATGCTAAACCTTCACTGTTTATTTGCCTTCTGTTTAAAAAGGTCTGTAAGTGCCTGAAGTACATTTTAGACAAGCCCAAGTTAACTGGGAAGTTGTCAGGTCATTTTTGTTGGGATGAACTATGTAAGTAGTCATATCTCATTTGTATCTTTTTTTACACTAAAATATATATGCAATTCTCTCCCACAATACAATAAGCAGAAGAGGCTTTTCCTTGCTTAGACTTTCCACCATTTACCTCAAAATAGTATATGCAAAGAAGCATTGTCTTTGTTTCTACCAGTAAACATAATTGCTTGTTCTCCTTTCAAGTGTTTCATTTCTTTTCCCAATTCACTATCTCTGTCACAAACAGATATCCCTTCATTCACAACTGGTCTCGTGAAAACTGGTTTTGGCCAAATCTTTGCTTGGTACTTACCTAAGGGCCTAATACATTGGAATAACATTTCCTTTTTTCCCATTTTGCAATTAATGAAAGTATTCCTTCCATTCATCCCCAAAACGACCGTTAACTGACCCATTATCTTGATCCACTTGTGTGACTTATGGTAGCCATTCACACTTCCCATTAGGCATTCCACTGCAGCTGATCATAACGAAATGAAAAGGAGAATATTCAGACAAAATATTTAGACAAAATATTTGGGAAAAAAATGGTACATGTCAGCGATTAGATGTATAATTTATTTTTTCTTAATAACAACTGATTTCATTTTCAACCTCACTTGAGCTCTGTTTCCTAAGTAGCTAAATAGAAGCACTGAAATGAAATATTGTCTGGCTTTTTTAAAAATATCTTTTCTTCATCAGTGATCAGAGTGCTTCTGTTGCCCATCCTGTCATTGCTCAATGCATATATAGCAGTAACTGCCTTTTTAGGTAATCTTACATAGGTCTCTAGGCAAAATGATGCCTGAATTTGCTGTGTTATGGCTATTCTCTGGAGCACACTCTAAATGTTTTTACTATTTCATTCTGTACTTATAGCACCTCTAGCAATGATCTCTTCAGAACTACCAACCTTCATAATCCCTGTATGTTTCAGCATCTGTTGAAAAAAAAAGACTTCTAAGTGCTCTAGGAAGTAATTTTACTTAGCCAGTATTTGGCAATTTGTTCTGAGTCAATACACAAATATTTCTTAGTGTGATATTCCATCTTTTTAGCATTGCAATCATTTTAAGTGACATGTAGAAACAAGCTGCAGGCAAGTAACATCCATTAATGTTCCAATAACACATTTTTGTTATGAGTTAGCCCTTTTTACATAGTAGATATAAATTAAATAGTTTTGGTTGTTGTTTTTTTTTTTTAATGCAACACTTTTGTATAGTTTCAGTAGGAAGAAAAAATATTTATTTTCAGTCTTAAATTGTTGGGAATGACTGTGTTGAAAAGAAGGTTAAGAATATCTTTAAGCAACTAGTCACTTGCATTTTCTGCTTGATTCAGTATATGCCTTTAGCTTGCCAAGAAGCCATCATTGCTACCATACTTGCATGATGAACTATATGTAATTGTGAAATCACAGCATCTTAGCTTTTCCAACCACCTGGAAAGCTGTTTAAGAATTCTGAAGTCAAATATACATTTATGGAAAACACGATGTATAATGACAATCTTTCCCCCATTCAAATAGGCAACTAAAGGCTCAGTTCACAAGCATCATAACCTAAGCATCTGTGCTTATTGCCCAAAATAACTTGTGACCAGATGCACAGAAGAACCTGGTCCTGGGGGAGGCTCAGAATCATCACAGCTACCTTTTTACGTGCCTGTTCATGGATCTGAAATTCATGTGTCTAAACTGGGAAGTAAACCAAACCTAGAGCAAATGGGAAGAGCTAGTTTACTTGGAATATGATTCACAACATCCAGTAGCTGTTGTGAGGAGACATCTAGAACCTCAGTAATTTTTTCCTCATTCCCTGATTATTGGGAATAATCCGTGATTATCTTCGTACTTACATCCAAATGGCAACAATAAAACTTCTCTTTGTCATAATCTCTGTTTCAAACCCAGTCATCACAACCAGTACGAGTTTAGTGCTGCATAACATAGACATCATCTCAGACAGTAGAAGAGAAGGTGTTTTGTATGGCCTAACACAGTTACCTGTTATCTGTCTGAAAGCTGGTTCTGCTTCTATCATTTTAAACCAGACAGAGTCCTATATGAAATAAGCAATCTAAATAGTCTTGATACCATTTCCTACTAATACATTTTAAGGTACCTTTTAGCGGGTTTTGTTCCCTCATGTGCTGACTTGTGAAATACATTCTCTTCTTCCTTGATCAAAAGAAAACTGCTTCTTGATCCTTAGCCAGAAGGTTTCTCTTCAGAACATGGCTTTCTTTTCAAAATATGTTTTTATGGATTATATGGATTTATTTCAGTGTGCACCTCATGTTCCTAGCACACAGATTAGACTACTTCAGTTGAGGAAAAAGACAAGAAAAAAGAAAGGAATGGTTTTAAAAACAGAGATTAACACGTTTGTGGTCCTTGGTTGCTATGTTTATCCTTGAACATTTCTGTAATTGTAATACAGCCACATATTTGCATGCATACTGAGTGAAGCTTCACATAAGCAATAAAGAATATTTTGGGGAGGTATCAAAAAATCCTCTAGAGATGAAAAGCCAAAGTTAGATTTCTATCCAGTAGATAACCATCAGATACCTTAACTGGGAGAAGATGAACACATGGTGTTAGCAGTCACATTTTGCGACTGGCCAAAGGTATGACTGTGTCCATCTACAAAACTAAAAGGTAAAAGACACCAAAAGATCTTTCAACAGTGAAGTTTATTGTCCACGACTGGAATTACCTATCATGTTTCCACTGTTGCATTCCCCTTGTATCTCCCAGGTTGATTCACTCAGAGTGTGCTTTCCATAGATGACAAACATGCACTTAAAGTTTACTGTTTTCAAGGATGTTAATAAACAGATCACCCACTGAAACAGTTGTTGAACACTATTTGAAAACACTATAAATAAAGGTGAAGAAATGGTGAAAAAATTTTGAAATACTGACTTAGATCTAATTGATAACAAATTTTCCCCATTCTTCCATTTACTTCCTAGCTACCATAACAGCTTTTGGTATATTCCTTCTTCAGCTGCTATTGCAGCAATTTCCATTTATGTAGTCAAACATCAGTTTTTAGACTGTGATTCTTGCAATGTCAAAAAAATATTTCTGTATCTTTTCTCCACAGACTTTAAGAACAAACTGATTTGAATATTAAGGTATTTAAAGAAAAAAAGAAAAAAGCCCTGTTTTTGAATGAATTCACTCCATTGCGTCATTGGCTTTCCATTTCTGTATCACATTGTTAATTTCTTGACAGCAGCTCTCTCCATCATTCCTGTGTAGTTTGAAAAATACTGAAAACCTCAAATCATACTGCATTACTGGTCTTTACATTTGGCATAGAGTAATCTGAAAGACTCCTCCGTTTTTCTAAATGTCACACGGCAATCGAAAAGACCAGCAGAAGGCTGATAGCCTTAGGAACCAGTTTAAAAAGTAAATCAATCTTCTCTGTATCCCTCCCTTTGTTTGTTTAAATGCTGGCAGCGGAGTTGTATTCTTGCAAATTCACAATCTCTAATTGTCCTCTATTTCCAAAAATGAGGAAACTGTAAAACTAGTTATAGATTTGGTTTTTTCCCCTTTCAGCATGAGCAATAAAGCTTAAAGATCTGTGAGATTTGGCTGCCTTCACTCCTTGTTTCTCATTTTTTATAAATGGTAAATTA
Source organism: Aquila chrysaetos chrysaetos (assembly GCF_900496995.4). Classification (NCBI taxonomy): domain Eukaryota; kingdom Metazoa; phylum Chordata; class Aves; order Accipitriformes; family Accipitridae; genus Aquila; species Aquila chrysaetos. The sequence continues at coordinate 14,242,145 of NC_044017.1, forward strand.
GAGAATAGGAAGAAAAAGAAAATATTTTCAAGTAAAGAAAAACAGAAATAAGTACATCTAGCTGGTATAAGCTGTGGTTCTACACGGCTGAGCTAAGGAAAATGAGAAAATGGAAACAATTCAGCCTAAATTTTGTATTCCAGTTGATAGTGGATAATCTGCTGAAACAAATTGAACAATAATATCAATGTGGGTCAAAAGCAAGAAACTATAACTAGTAATTGTTTCCAGAATATACTCTAGACTGGAATAGAATCTGAAATAGAAAATGAAGGTTCAAACAATACCCTGTAGTTCTGGATTTTGTACTCTGGGTGCTCACTTAACATTTAATAGGACATCAGCATTCCTACATGCTGTGCAGCCCAATTTTACATCTGTCAAGTCCCTGCATGTATTCATGAACTATTTGAGATCAGTGAGCTGAGGTATGAAAATGCAAATTTTGGAAGCAATATTTTCTGGAGGGCAGAAGGAACCCTGGCAAAGCATGTTTTGGAAATGAGTTCAGTATTACAAGCCCAAGACCTCTTATCACCAGTCAGGAGGAAAAAAAAGTAAAACTGGAGCTAAAATAAATATGCCTGATACAAACATTATGTAAAGGGCTAGATCAAGTTCCTTTTGAAGTCAAGATTTAAAAGACTAAATGGAACTGGGGCTTTAGGGGAAGATTGAAAGCATCCTTCCAGCATCTCTCATGATACATTTATTAAATTTAATTTTTTTTTTCTAAAATTGAAGATAATAGCCAATAGAAGCAGCAGAACTTAGGGTGACATGCATTTTTATGCGTCCTATGTTGGCTGCTCATGCCTGCTGATTTTATTTTGTCCATCTTTGTAAGTGAAATAAAAAAAACCCCTCCTACCAAAACCCCCAGGTATTTTCTGCACAGACTGAGGGACATACTCCATGGTGCTCAGTTTATGACTCGAGACGTTTTGAGCTACCTGTGAGGAGCAGCAAGCATGGGCTGCTCCATGACAGCAAGGGACCTGGTTGCTGAGGGTGGTGTGAGCCTGACAGGGCAGCAACTCATCAACAGTCATGAAGTCTCGGTACCAGGGCGCGGCTGGTAATGGTGACTGGGGTCAGCTGAATGCCCAGCGATCCCGGGGTAAATCCATAGTGACCAGGCAGGTCTGAGGCCAAGCTGGGAACTCAAGTCACCATGGCAAGGCTGAGGTCAGCAAGAGATAAAGCCCAGCACAGCATACCTCTGATGTAGCTCAGGCAAGGACTAAGGACCTGAGCCTAAATGCAACGCATAGGTCAGTAGGCAGAAGTTGCACAGACAGAGGCCCAGGAGAGGCATCTGACAACTCTCCTGTAGTGTATCACTTTTTGCTTCATGCTGCCTTTTCAGGAAATGTATCTCTATTTATAGAGGTCTGATCAAAGGTCACACAGCGGCACTATGTCATAGCTGGCTTTCAACGCAAGCAGCCAAACCCTGGGGAAGAGGGTGCAAAAAATTATAGAAAAAGATAGGTATAGGCTGTTCAGGTCAGCTAGAGCCTCTTGGTGCACTCAGGACTCTGACAGATAACTGGTTTATTATCCAAAAAACAGAAGGTTATGTATTTTTCCTTAATGTTGCTTCAAGTAGATCCTTAGGCAAATGTAAGAGAAAATATACTGAAGTTCTGATTTAATCAGTTACTTCAGAAAATTTTAGCCTCAAGAAACTAATTCAAATTTGATTCTAGGATTTCTTGCATACCTAATTTCTCTACAGTTGCCATTATTTTGGTAGCAGAATTTCTCCACGAAGAGGATTTTTTCATATCTTTCACCTGATTTTCAGGCTACCTTATTATTCCCATCTTCATCTATATGTCTGATGTCTGCATCATTGCCAAGGCTCAGAGGTACACTCTGTGCTCGAGTCTGTCGTTTACTGCACAACCAATGCACAATGATGTGGCTTATCTAGAACATTTAACTCCTAGAGTGCTGAAGAAATCTCACTTGGTCTTCAGCAGAAGTCTTGTGGAGAAGTCCTATTTAGCTTTAGGATTTCTAGAGAAAATAATGTGCAAGTCTTGCCTAAAACCAGAAATAGTCACATTTTAGTTTTCTAAACTAAAATATTGTCAATGCAATCATTTGCTTAGTCTCAGTGAGAAAAACCATGTTCCATACACAGCAAATGAGCGCAACTTTGTATTTTAATGTGACTGATCAATCTGTATAAACAGAAAACCCCCAACAATAAACTATGTAATGATTGCGTAACATTAAGTAACAGATTTAAAGGCTGGTAATGTTTGCATATATGTAACTTGTGTTTGAAAAAACAAATTGTTGATCTGTGAAAGACCTCCACTGCAATTACATTAAGCTGAGCTCTTCATGTACCTAAAAAGTAAGAATAGACAATTAAAGTCCTAATCTGTGTGGAGTATCCAGAGATGAAAGAGGACAGTAAGACTCATTTCCCTGAAGAAATCAAGCCAGACTGGCACGAGCAGTAAAGCTGCTTTCTCTGTTACATAGCCCTAGAGGGTTACATAATTTTACTACATAACTATTAGCAATATTTTTAATAAAACTGTTTATGTGGTCAGCTCCACAACTTCTCAAAGTCCTTGACCTACAACCCTGTGACTGAAAATAACAAAAGTTATAACCCTGCTCTAGAATTCCCTCTGATAGGAATACAAGATTCAAAACATCGTAGGATACATATACCATTAATTTTAGAAGGACAAGAGTCAATTTAAATAGAAGCTTTATATTCATCTCAAAGTATATAACTTTGTTTCTGTTAAGAACAGATTAAAATGCTCAGAGAAAATAAATTCTTCCAAATAAATAACTTTCTCAAGCCCAGATCTAATAGAACATTTGAAGTCACGATACATTTATTTAATTGATGAAAACATACTGTGAAGAAGGCCGGTTGCCACTGCCTTCAGTATTGAGCTCTCAGAGAAAGTCAGAGGTCCATATTTATCAGCCACTACATGGCTATTTCATTTTTAAAAGGACTTTGTTGCTATAAAAAGGTGCAGCAAATACATATATATGCTTAACCGTCTTTTATTTCCTAACTCAGCTTTTTTATTTAACCATGATTGAAATGTTCTGGAGGCAATACATCTGATTTATCAGGATTCTCTCTGAAAAGGAAAAGTTGCGTGAAATGTGCATTTGCAGTACTGTGTGGTCCTATCAAAGCCTTTATCAAGCACTGATCTTTCCAAAGGGTGCACATATAGACAAATATTTTCCCTACATCTGTAATACTCTCTGTCTTGTAATAGCATGACACTCACACACACGCACTGCATACTGCATGCAAGGAGAGTGGAAAAAAAAAAAAAAAAAAAAAGCTCTGTTCAAAGAACAGTCTCAGAAATGTGTGAATAAAATGTGACTGAATAAATGAAGTCTGAGTGATTCCAATGACTATGGACCATGGGTATTTAATATATATTTACAATGTGCTAATAACATCAAGTAAATGAACCATATGTTAAAAGAAGCTGTCTGTGTTGGTAAATACACCAATATAAGACATTAAGTATAATTAGAAAATTTATCCTGCATCTGTAATTAGCAAAGGAAATTTGAGGAAGAAAAAGATGGTATTTGGAAATTTAAAAGTCAAATATTGGAAATACAGCTGGTAGGCTTTAATGAAGGAATGAAAAAATTCTCCATTCCTGTCTACAGCTGTTGAAAAATCAGAAGATTTGTTATGCAGAGGGGTTTAATCTGCTGGGGCTTACATCTCCCTAAATTTTACTTTGAGATGCAGATGTGAACAGAAATCTCAAAATAAAATTAATTCAAGACCAGTGAGCTTGAATGAATGCATTTTTGCATAGGAAATACAGGTAAAACTGTTTAAAACTTAGAAGTTGCAAAGCACTGCTGAGTTGTTCAATAGTTCTGTGAAAGCAGATAAATAAAGACAGACCTTAGAGTTGTGTTGGATCGTAATGTACCCCCAATACAAGAAAGACCCTGATACACACCAGGGCAAGTTCAGCAGGGGGCTGCTGGGATGGTTGGGACTATAGCACTTGCTGTGTTAGGAAAGCCTGAGGGACCAGGACTTGCTTAGACTGGAGAAGAGACAAATTTGGGGGGGACCTAACAGCAGCTCCCCAGCGCCCATGGGGAGCTCATCAATGAGATGGATGCAGGCCCTTCACAGCAGTGTGTATTTGGAGGATGAGAGATAATGGGCATAAGTAGGCACAAGACAGCTTGGACTGAATTTAAAGAAAAGCTTTTTCCCCTATGAGGAGAGTCAAGTGGTGGAAGATGTTGCCTGGAGAGGTTGTGCAGGCTTTGTCCTTGGAGGGTTTCATGACCTGACTGGACAAAGCCCTGAGCAACCCGGTCTGACCTCACAGCTGTCCCTGTTTTGAGCAGAATTAGAAAAGTTCTGAGGTCCCTTGCCACGTGAATTATTCTACAGGCCTATGGCTCCAAAGCACTGCAGCTCCTCAGCAAATTTCTGTGAAAGCCACAGGAAGATTTTAAAGCTCATTGTCTGACTTGTGTGGAGGATGATGTCACCTTTAGCAGTTAAAACTAGTAGTCTGGATAGTAGAAGACTGTACATCTTATCATGTTTCTTTTTCAGTGGAGAGAATAGGTTGGTTTAGAGCACAAATCCTCTCATCTTTTTAGGTAACTATATTAGGATAAGTTGAATTGCTCAAAAGAAATCGTGCCCATCTCCAACAGGTTTACAGAAACCTGGGAGAACTAGCTTGGATATATATTTACATCTGAACACCATGTGTCAGTAAGCCCCCCCCCCCCAGTAAACATGTTAATATTCCAAGGAAAATTAATAGACATACAGAGGCCTCAAAGATAAATACATTGCTCTATATTTTATGCAAGTAGATGGCCAGGTAGAGAACAGACATTATCATTGATTGATTTATTCTGTCAAATGTGCAAGGTTTGGCTGTTGTCACCAAAATTCTCAGTGTGAGGAGATTTGTTCTTCATGCTGATAGCATTACTGCTCAGTATAACCTTGCTAATTCAATCAGTTCAAGAACACTAATCCAGAATAAACTAGGCATTGTCAGTTGTGACATTCATGGAATGATTTGTCTGCCAGACCCTTTCTTTAATTTAGTGCTCAGAATAGACTCTTCCAAAGAAAAGAAATTGCTGCTGATTTTCTAGGAGTTCAGTAAATGACACCGTTTCCTGAAAGTTACTTAAAAAAAAAAAGTTACAGAAAAAAAGTTACTCAATAAATGAGATGAGAGAAAATAAATGTCAAAAAATACAGTATAGTATTGGAGTTCAGGCAACTGAATGCTGCAGTAGAGCTGAATTTTAGCCATATTTCTACCATGAACTCTTATGCTTGAAATCTTTTAATGGACAAAAGTGGAACACACTTGATACAGGGAGTCAAGAGTTTATTATTGATTTGATTAAAATTTTAACAGTCTAATTGTCCAAATTATTAGTCTGCTGTCAGTAACATATAACTCAATTTTATACAAAAAAAATGCTTCATTAATAATACAATTAAAACTCTCATATAGAAAAAAACCTTCATGCTATCTACCACTTTTCTGGTGTTAAGCTCAAATTTCCAGTGTTCCTCTGAGTCACAAGGCTGTTGACTTCAGTCAGAGAGGGCTAACGCCAGTCATCAGCATCCTGTAATCTTTGCCAGGTGAAGTTCATGGTAGGAGTTTCTTCCTCCTCTCCAGCAGGAAGAGACTGATGTTGATGGTTTCTTCCTCCTCAGTCTTGAGACTGCATGGGTTTATTTTAATGCTATCTGAAAACAGTACACATACACACTGTATCTTTTCATTGGTTCTCAATCGTTCTGTTTTTCTACTCCCTCTCATCTCTAAAACTGGTTTTACCTAACAATACAAGGCTGCGCTTCTGTAGCCTGGGACCTCTGATATGATCCTACATGCCACATTTTATTCTGGAGTCATAGACAGTTCAGCCCACACAGAATAACTGGTTTTCTTCATAAACTAAAATTAAACTAAAACAAATTTAGAAAATACTTACCTGATTGCTAGAGAACTGTAATTACAGCTAAACAAGCTCAAAGCAGCTCAGGTCAGGGCAAGTCCAGACAATCCTGACCCTGTAACTGTCAAGTCAGTGCAAAACCTGTGTCCTTCTACTGCAGATGATTTGTCTACCAATTTTAAGCACACAGTTCATACCAAAGTGTTAGGAGGAAGCTATAAGATGAGCAGATGTCATTTTCCCAACAAGAAAATCTGACAATTTTCAGTGGTATTTACAATTATAACCAAGATTAAATATGGCTCTCCTCTTCACCCCAAAAGTACTAAACCCCAGATATTCTAAAGTTGAGCACACAGTATTAACAGCAGACACGTTGTACTGGGTCTGGCTGGAAGTTCATTTTCTCCATAGCAGCCCATTATGGGGGTGTGTTGTGGATTTGTGACTAAAGCGCTGTTGGTACACCAGTGTTTTGGCTGTTGCTGAGCAGTGCTTGCACAGCATCAAGGTCGTCTTTTTCCCACTCTGCCCCGCAGCGAGTAGGCTGGGGGTGTGCAGGAGGTTGGTGGGGGTCACAGCCGGGACAGCTGACCCCAACTGACCCAAGGGATATCCCAGACCACATAACATCACGCTGGGCAATAAAACTGGGGTGCAGGGGGTGTTGTTATCCAAGGTAGCTGTTACTCAGAGACTGGCTGAGCATCCGTCTGCTAGTGGGAGGTGGTGAGTGACTATCTTCGCATGACTTTTTTTTCTATTTTTCCCCTTCACTTCTTAAACTGTTTTTATCTCAGCCCATAAGTTATTCTCAACTTTGCCCTTCTGATTCTGTCCCCCATCCCACTGGAGGGGAGGGAATGAGCAACTGGGTGGGGGTTATCTGCTGGCTAGGTACAACTCACCAATTATTTTTTGGGTTTGGGATTTTTTTATATGGATTTGTGTGTGTGAGTCAATGCATGTTTCTGTGTGCATTTACATAATTATGTAACTATAAAATCACCAAACCTTACTGCCACCAAATTGCAGGACTTGATATTAACTTTGTTATCCAATTTAATAAGTAATTACATTTAATAGGTCTCCACAATGTATTGTCTGAAGTGAAAAAATTGTGATTTTGTTTCTTCATCCTCATTCACTGATTTTGAGATTTGTTTCCTATAAAATTCCATTTTATTTACATGAAGTAGACTTGACTTAATCAAACTGAAAACTGATCTTGTGCGTAATCTCATTGCAGTGTCTGTTAGTTGGAACTATGTTTGCACAGTTTCATAATAATTCCTTCTGTAATGTGCAATAAACATATACCAGTATAATTTAGCTCGACCTAAGTACTACAAATGTATTCATCTCATAAGACTCTCTCTTCAAGAGTTTTCCATTTTGCCATTTTTAATTTTTTATAAAATAAATTTATAAAATTTTAAAAAATAATTAAAAAATTTATAAGAATAAAATTGTGTGGCATCTATAACACTACTATTCTAAAGAAAATTAAATCAGGGAAGAGGTAAAAAGTTTTCCCTTTCAGGATAACAAAAAAGACAAATTGACATCACTCTTTCCTTATTATGGGGTGCACTGATAGATTTAAGCAACTCCATTCTGAATGCAAATTCCACTTTCACTTCATAAAATTATCAAATGTTAGAGACAGCACACAAAGATTTAAGAGGCCTGTGATACACTTGCATTAAGTCTTCAAAACAAGCAATATCAACTGGGTCTGCCGAGAAGCTAGTCTTGAAGTTGTTCAGGTTAGACAGAGGAATATTTATTTATTTATTTATTTGAAAGAGAGAGATTACCAGTTAGGATGTAAGGCTCAGTAGCTCAGTCTACAAATCTCACGAATAAAGTTTTACAATAGATTAGATAAGAAAATTAAAATAATATATTGTCTGAGGTTGATGTAGGGAGGGAAAAATGAAGTTATGTATAATTAATTTTAGAAATGCAGCTAATTTATTTATTTCGAAACCCAATTACTATTACAAAATTTTCGCAGCTCTTGAGGTCCAATGAAAATAGGAAGTATCCCATAGATATGAAAAGAAGGAAGATCACATTCTTGGAGATTCTCTTCTGTAATTATGACTATTTCCTTTTGGCAGCTGTGATCTCCTTCCTACTCCATGACACTGAAATGTATCACTGCCTACAATTTAATGCCATTTTTTTTTCACTCTTGTACTGTTAGCTGCTTTTTTAAAACTTGCATTAAACCCCTTTATGTGTCTGCTGTGGGTTTTTTTAAGGTTTTTTTGTTTGTTTGTTTTTCTTTGTCAGGAAAAGTACAAACAGTACTTTAGTTACCTTTTTTCTTTTCCCCTGTTCTTTTCAGATGCTTTTTTAAATCTAAGGTTAAATTTTGAGTGAACCACTAGTATTTTGTCTCACTGTCCAACATTTCATTTAGTTTTCTGTGTATGAGCTAATATCTTACTGATATTGTTACCTATTAAGTAGCACTCTGCAATCTTTTAGACATTATTATTGTTATTGTTGTCATTATTATGTCCCTCAAGGGTCTGTACTGAGACCAATACTATTTAATATCTTCATTAATGACATAGACAGTAGGATTGAGTGCACCCGCAACAAGTTTGCAGATGACACCAAGCTGAGTGATGCAGCTGATCCACCTGAGGGAAGGGATGACATCCAGAGAGACTTTGACAGGCTTGAGGAGTGGGCTGATGTGAACCTCATGAAATTCAACAAGGCCAAGTGCAAGGTGCTGCACCTGGGTCAGGGCAATCCCAAGCACAAATACAGGCTGGGCGATGAGTGGATTGAGAGCAGCCCTGCAGAGAAGGACTTGGGGGTATTAGTGGATGAAAAACTGAATATGAGCCAGCAATGTGCGCTCGCAGCCCAGAAAGCCAGTCGTACCCTGGGCTGCATAAAAGGAAGCATGGCCAGCAGGTCGAGGGAGGTGATTCTGCCCTTTACTCTGCTTTTATGAGACCCCACCTGCAGTACTGCATCCAGCTCTCGAGTCCTGAGTACAAGAAAGAGATGGACCTGCTAGAGCAGGTCCAGAGGAGGGCCATGAAAATGATCAGAAGGATGGAACACCTCTCCTATGAAGACAGGCTGAGAGAGTTGGGGTAGTTCAGCCTGGAAAAGAGAAGGCTCCGGGGAGACCTCATAGCAGCCTTTCAATTCTTCAAGGGGGCTTAAGAAAGAGAACAACTTTTTACCAGTGCCTGTAGTGATAGGACAAGGGGTAATGGTTTTAAACTGAAAGAGGGTAGATTTAGATTGGATATAAGGAAGAAATTTTTTATGATGAAGGGTGGTGAGACACTGGCACAGGTTGCCCAGAGAAGTTGTAGGTGCCCCATCACTGGAAATATTTAAGGCCAGGCTGGATGGGACTTTGAGCAATCTGATCTAGCGGAAGGTGTCCCTGCCTATGGCAAGGGGGTTGGAACTAGATAATGTCCTTTCCAACCCAAACCATTCTATGATTCCCCCAAAAGACCTGGTTTCCACTCTGAGATTTTAGTGACTTGTTTAGTTTTCATGTTTAAGTTGCCTTCAGTTATTGGGCAATTATTTGGATAGACAAAAATAAGTAAGTACTTTGCTGGGATTTCAATATAAAAAAGTCATTATGGTTTTTAAGAGCTTGCACTTCCAAATAAGCATTAATAATTGAAATATTTTTATTTTCAACAAGAGTGGTTCAAAGTTAACAACCAAAAATTTCACAGCCTTTCAAGAATATAGTAGACAATTAAAAATATAGTTCAACCTCTGACATATATATCTTTTTTTTTTTTTTTTTCTTATATTGACCACATATAGGTCCCTGTCTTAACAAGTGTAAGGACTGGAAGGCTCAGAAATTCTATTTCTAGTATGGAAAAAAATAATTCTAGACTGGATTACTTTGCCTGATAGATGGGATACAAATTTAAAATGTGGCTAAGTCATAAAACTCAATAGGTTTTTTTTCTTATTCAGTCTATTTAGCCTCCTAAAACTCTTTTATCTTTTCTCAGTCGGCAAGGTTTCTTGATAAAATAATGCAAAATCATTTTCATTGATCAAACCACTTATTTCAAGGACTTCAATAAATCTATAAAACTATTACAGTCAGTGTCTCCTTAAGTATACTTTTGCCCTTCTTTTAAGACTGGACTAAAAGTATTGCCTGAGAAGACATTATTTATCTGTTTATCATTATTTAACTTCTATTACTAGTTGAATCTTAAAGAGCAATGAGTATCTGAAAGTTTAAGCATGTCTAAACTAATCTAAATATCTAAATTAATTAAAACAGTCAGGTATACTTGGACAATATTTTTTGAGGTACAAAAAGGGAGAAGAAAGGAAAAAGCAAGAAAGAAGAAAGCATCCTTCTATCAAGAAGATTCAGAAGTTCAGTTACAGTCTTACTTAGAACTGTTCCAAAAATACTGAGGCAAATAGAAGGAGTAACATGAGCAGACCTCATAAGCTAGAATTCTTCAAGATTTAGAAATCCCTGTTCAGCTCTCTAGTATTGGGTGTAAATAGTATGGGCATTTATGTAGAATAACTCATTATTTCACTGAACTGGTTCAGATTATAAAAATAAAGAGACATACTTTATTATGATAATTATAACTCAAAACCACAATAACTAACTGATTTATAATAGATATGTCCCAGCCATCTTGTTTACTAGTACTACATCTTGCAGAAATTACTGAGAGATCTGTTAACAATGTTCACTTGGTAGAGCATGGATGTATGCATACACACATATGTTCCTGAAAGCTTCAATTCTCCATTTGCTGATTGTAAGAATTATCTTTAAAAAGGAGCGTGATTTCCTAAGAATGATAAAGATTTTCATTTTGGAACAGACCCCAAACAGTATTAGAAGGCTAAAATGAAAGTTTTGTTATGATTACATACACAGTAAGGTATGTGAAAGAGACAAATAACTGCATCAATTTTTCACTGACAGAAAAGCTCTTCAGGCAATCATTTTTTTCTTCCTTGTAGACCAGACTGTAGCCCATAGAGCAGACTGAAAAAAAAGTATGTTGGCTACAGCCACAGACGGTCACACAGGAAGCAATCAAAATAAAACCACTGTGTCTTGTCACTGCAAGGGTAAAAGGGTGGATGAGAACCAAATAAAAAATCCTGTCCTGAAAAACACCAGCAGAGCTGAGAACATCAGGCAGGGTGAGCATAATGGCATATGAATCTTTCTTCCCAAAATTTGCAATATAGAACAACTAAGAAACTAAAATGCAGAAAATAAATTACCAGATTTCCAGTTTGCCTCTGTGATGCTACTATTTTGTGCAGTAGATGTGCAGTGGACTTTAAGTAGGCTGCCTGGATTTCTATAGAGAAACATAAGAGGAGGCAAGAAAGGGAGAAGTACAGGAGGTGGGGAAAAAGCAATCATAGCTTAGGTAGAGCTATAATCCACTGGAGACATATTTTGCAAACGTTATTCGCATTGAACAGTTATTGAGGTTGGTGAAATCTGACCCAGAAAATGTTGACAGAGTGCTGCTGCATCCAGTCACATTAATTTATAGACACAGCTGGATGCTGAAGTTGTTTCATTATTTTAATGTAACTGCAAAGCCCATGTTTACAAAATAAACATGTTATCAAGGATTTTTTGATCACCTTGCCCAACTCTATGCTCCCCTTTCAGGAGACCATGTTCCATGATAACACCACTCCCTAAATTAATGCTTGCCAGGGAAATGTAGAAAAAAAGCAAGGCAATGTTCACCAACAGATCAGTAGATGAGATCTGGGGAGCTAGGAAGGCAGTACAGATAAGTGTAGTAAAGATGAGTGCAAGAAAATCAATAATAATTCTAAAATAATCAAGCTTCTACATTCTTTTTTTTTTTTTAAGTGCTCTTAAGAAAATATGAATATTGCCTGAATAATTAAGAATTAATGAAGACCAGGTCAATATAGCTGTTGATAAAAGTAGGTAAGAAAATATTTGCAGAATTTTAGCATATATAAGTCAACAGGTCAGTATGATATGAAAACCATTGTGTTAAGGGAACTAGTTAATGAACTTGCTGAACCACTTGCAATTATATAGCAGGCTTTATGGAACTACAAGAAAATACTAAAGGATTTTAGTAAAAAAAGAGCAATAGCAGTGAAATCTCTAATTAGGCTTTAGTTCAGTATACTAGAGGAAACAGAGGTTTCTCTGCCAGTACAATTTAAATCTCAATTAGAAAGAAACTGAAATTTAGAGTCAAAAGCGAAGTATGCTGAAGTTAATGAGATGGTGGAAACAGCTTGTTTTGATTTCAGTAAGCTTGGTATCGAGCCCACTTTGCAAAAATAATGCTATATTTTAAAAAAGATGGATAGAGAGATTGCCATGACCAGAGTGGTTCTTGCTCAGTTGTTCTCTGACTATCAAAACAAAAAGGAAGCCGGTGCAGAAATTCAGCAACTCTTTAGTTATCCTCTGACAGGTGCAGAAAAAACACAGAAAAAAACCCAATCATATGTTTACTAAGATTAATAGTCACATTCTCAGTCAGAGGTAAGAACAGGATGAGTATTTTAAAACTCATTCATAATGAAGATTAATAAAGGAGCTGGAGTTACCAGTTTCTTATAAAGGACTTTTAGAATGCTATTGATTGTCTTTCTCTGAGGAAATTTAACTGAAATTACTTCAAAATACTTGGATTTCCACAGGCCTCAGGTTCATTATGACTTCCAAGATTCGCATCTGTCATTCCAGAAAAGCAAAGGTGACCAAATGTAGGAGAAATATGAATTAATGCGTTATGTGCTTATCAGCCATCTTAAGAGATACACAAAATTCCTCATACTGATGCTGAGGTGGTTCTGACTCTCATACTTTGTCTCTGACAATGAGGGCTCTTCTACCAGACTTCATTTTAATCCTCTTCTCAGAAAAGGATGCTTTTTTTATTAACAAAAAGCACTAGAACAAAAATTTTGTTTAGGGCTTGATGGTCATTACTTGTTTATATGGAGATATTAGGACAGCAGGTGGGGCAGAGACTTTCCAGTTGGAATAGACAAAAATTACTGAGGTAAAAGCATTTAAAATAGCAGAGAAAAAAAAAGTGAAGCAGGAGTAGATAAAAACAACAGAAATGCAGAACTGGAAGACAGTTATTTAACAGGAAATCTTACAACAGCAAAATCATAGTTTGGGGATAATTGCATGAAGCACATGCCTTAGAGCAGGTAAAACAAAAGGAACATTGTGGTAAAACAATTGAAAAAAGAATGAATCACAAAACCTCTATAAAATACACTACTTACTATAATTTATTATTTCTGCTACAGAACAGTGGTGTTTTGTTTTGTTTTCAAATTTCTTGAGAAATGCATAATTTTGTAATAAGTCGCTTTTAAAAGGTATATTTGAGGTTTGGTTTTTCCTGTTTTCATCACAGGAAAACAAGAGTGAGAAATCCACTGCTTCATTTTTTAGAAGTATTAGTCCATATCCTCAGAGTATTACTTCCCCTTCAGAAGTACATAAAGAAATTTCCCTCAGTCTCTCAAATGTCAAGCTCATTTCACCCTCTAAGCCCCCCAGCAGACAAACCAATTGAAAAAATTGCTTCAGTTCTTCATCTGAAAAATGGGGATAATATTTTCCCACTCAAATTTGTTTCTTTTTTTTCCTCTCCCCCTTCCCCCAAATCTTAAGCTTTGGCAGGGGGGGAAGGATTGTCTCTTATCATTACAGGTATGTGAACTAAAGTGTTTTGGCTTCTCTAGCAGTTGTTTACAGTAGGAAAAATATTTTACTTTGGATAGAAAAAAATACTTTCACTCAGACATCTTCAGTCTTCTAAAATAAAAAAAAATTGAATACAAATGAAAAATATCAAACCATTTTGTCAGGAATATAAAAATGAAACACTAAATTTAAGTAATTTTTACTAATAATTTTTACTAGAGCAGTTTGTTAAATCATGCACTAAAATTTTCCATGGTTGCTTTAAATGAAACATTTTTAATTAAATCCATTCAGATGTCATGATATATAATTTTTAATCATTAATGACTTTTGTTGTTTAAGTATCTATGATGAAAGTTATCTAGAACCTGTAAGGCCCTATTGCTTTTTACTTGAACATACAGCACGATACTTTTAAAGAAAATAGAAGAACCTCTAAAACTTATAAATGCACACACATCTTCATAGATCCATGAATATACAGAGTCTTAATCCTCAGTGAGATTTCAAAACACATCTCAAAACCAGTGGAAAACACTGAGAATATAATGAGACAACATAGGAGAGGTTGGCTCTGGCAGGTGAAAGGGTCATTTTCCCACACTGATAAAAATTTCAAAGGTAGGATTTTAATTACAATATGCACTCCGTGAGTGCTCAGGCTCACAATACAGAGGGTATCCACAGAGCAGAAAAGAAATCCCCAGACCCCAAGAAATACTAGAGAAAGTTCTGTTAGAAATGAATGCCAATGCATTTAAAATGCTTTAGGAGCTGTGATTTTTCTATTTTAGTAAATAATTTCTAAAAAAAAAAAAAAAAAAAAGACTTTCATTGCCTTTTTCTGGAAAAACAAGCTGGGACAGAAATAGAAGTTGAATTTTTTGCTGCCTGCTTAGATACCGTTTCCTCATCTTGTAGTCAAAAGCTGCAAGACACAAATCAAAGGGTAGTAGCTAGACATAAGAAGAGAGTTAGGTGGAGTTTCAGGCAGCAGGAGCAGTAACAATGTTGAGAGTTAACAGGTTCAACTATGACAACATCTTCCTTTGGTTTTAAACAAGTACATGCAAGAGGTTTAGTTTTGTGTCCTAATTTAATGTTTGACCCAGAAGTCACAGTGTGCTACTTTCTTGTGTGCTATAGAGATATAACAACATAGAGGCATATATAATAGTACATATCTGTGTCAATAGATACTAAGAATAAATCTGCATGTGGTGTTTGTGTTGGGAGTTTTTTTGCTAACAAAGAAAGAGCAATAGCAGAATTTATTTAAAAGAAAAAGAGCAGGAGCAAACAGTATTAGGGTATACTCAGAATCCCCCAGAAGACTAATTTTCACATTTCACTTCAAATCATAGAAGTAGTAGTGCTTATTAAATGCATAATGATAAACCCATTATGAATATGACATTAATGATATGTGTATGCTCTATAGCCCATGTTCACAAACATACTGTGGTGGGTTGACCCTGGCTGGACACCAGGTGCCCACCAAAGCTGTTCTATCACTCCCCCTCCTCAACTGGACAGGGGAGAGAAAATATAATGAAAGGCTCATGGGTCGAGATAAGGACAGGGAGAGATCACTCACCAATTACCGTCACAGGCAAAACAGACTCGACTTGGG
The DNA here is from genome assembly GCF_900496995.4 of Aquila chrysaetos chrysaetos. Lineage (NCBI taxonomy): Eukaryota > Metazoa > Chordata > Aves > Accipitriformes > Accipitridae > Aquila > Aquila chrysaetos. The sequence continues at coordinate 14,257,510 of NC_044017.1, forward strand.
GAAAATGAATTTAATTTATTACCAATGAAATCAGTAGGATGAGAAATAAAACCAAATCTTAAAAAGACCTTTTCCCCATCTCTCCCTTCTTCCCAGGCTTGACTCCACTCATGATTCTCTCCCTCCTCCCCTCCAGTGGTGCAGGGGATGGGGAATGGGGGTTGGGGTCAGTTCATCACACATTGTCTCTGCTGCTCCTTCCTCCTCAGGGGGAGGACTCCTCACTCTTCCCCTGCTCCAGTGTGGGGTCCCTCCCATGGGAGGCAGTCCTTCACAAACTTCTCCAACGTGAGTCCTTCCCACAGGCTGCAGTCCTTCAGGCACAGACTGCTCCAACATGGGTGCCCCATGGGGCCACAAGTCCTGCCAGAAAACCTGCTCCAGCGTGGGCTCCTCTCTCCACGGGGCCACAGGTCCTGCCAGCAGACTGCTCCAGCATGGGCTTCCCATGGGGTCACAGCCTCCTTTGGGCATCCACCTGCTCCGGCATGGGGTCCTCCCCGGGCTGCAGGTGGAGATCTGCTCCACTGTGGACCTCCATGGGCTGCAGGGGGACAGCCTGCCTCACCATGGTCTTCCCCACAGGCTGCAGGGGAATCTCTGCTCTGGTGCCTGGAGCACCTCCTCCCCTCCTTCTTCACTGACCTGGGGGTCTGCAGGGCTGTTTCTCTTGCATGTTCTCACTCCTCTGTCCCAGCTGCAGCTGCTGCTGCACAGGTTTTTCCCCCCCTTCTTAAATCTGTTATCCCAGAGGCTCTACCACTGTCGCTGATGGGCTTGCTTTGGCCAGTGGTGGGTCCGTCTTGGAGCCTGCTGGCATTGGCTCTATCAGACATAGGGGAAGCTTCTAGCAGCTTCTCACAGAAGCCATCCCTGTAGCCCTCCCGCCCCCACACACACACTACCAGAACCTTGCCACGCAAACCCAATACACATACATAACAACAACAGAAAAATACAGCTCCTTTATGTCATAGTAAACCATAATCTATGACTGATTGCCATTAACTTTTAACAGGGAGATGTTGGCTTGGGAGCTGGAATGATACCTAGCATAGCTTTTACTGACTATTCAGGGTTTTGGCAGTGATTCATTACTAGTCAAAAAAAGATCCACTTGCAATCAAATAATTTTAATTGGCCTATTGCTATAATGCTAAAAAAATACATTAAATATTACAAAAATTATATGTCTTGAGAGCTGCCAAGTAGTTGTAACTCCTACAGAACCTATTGTGTTCAGCTGGTTTCAAGACTGTAGCTTGATAAAGCAGGGATGTACAAAAAAATCAAAACATAAAATGCAGTTCTGGAAGGACCCATGCAATAAGACTCCCTGCAGCTTGACAGCTTGTAATGCAAAGAAATGATAAAAGTTCATTCCAAAACAAGCTATGAAAATAAAGAAAACAAGATAAACAATGTTTTTTTCAAGCATATTATAATTTAAGAACTAATTTCTAAGTTACTAAAAAATACTTGTTCCCATGGAAATGTCAATTCAACTTGTTAAAACCAAAATATATTTCCACTGGAAATTTTTAAAAGGAAAACCACTGTGTGAAATATTAATTACAATACTAAATTTATCTTTATCCTGATGATCCCCTTTGAGTGAAATTATTGCAGATTTTAAAGGTTAAGAAGGTAAAGACTGATACTGGATTATGTGCAAACTGATTTTAAAGGACTGCTTATGAGAACTTGAGCAGATGACTAATGTCATGCAATAATTTTGTCCTTGAAAGCAAATTACTTGCAGGCATCTCACCCTAAAATTTCACGTAAATGACCCACTAGTATTTTCAGAACGACCAAAATAAATATAAAATCTTGATTATTTAATAAAAAAGTAACTACTCTTTGTTAATGAATTAAATAAAAATGCATTTAGAATATATAAAAGCTGCTGTTATTTTCATTTATTTTGTCTGGTAAAATCAATGATTTGTGCTCCCTCTACTGGCAGTGAAACAGCAATTCTTTATAACAAGAACTGGCTGCTGAAGATAACCAGGGCACACAAAATAATTAAGCACAGAAGAATTTGTAGTACACTGACTTTTGGACAAAGAGCAGGTGCACCAGAGTACACTCACAATACAGAAAATATTTTCTCTAGTTAGAGAAGCAGAATACTAACCTGGGGAGAAATATGATCTCTTTCCAAATATTCTGAACTGAGAATTAAAGTCTTTTCTTAAAACCAGGGAATTACAAACCCCTTTCAGGTCATCTGGTGACCTGAAAACCCCTTCTCCTGGTATTCACAAATCCTGTACATATTTTGTGCGATACCATTTTGTTCCTTCTCATTAAAGTTAAACGTACAAATACATATGAGGGGCAATCAGATAATTTTTAACAAAACAATATGCGAAAATGTTTATTAAAGACTGAAGAATAGAATCTCTGAATACTGCTTTTACTCTACCAACAAGCAGAAACAAATGAGTGATGAATTCTCTCATGCTTTTGGTAAAGACTGAAAAAGGGAAAAGTAGTACAATCACTCAAAGTGGTATATGATGCTACTGGCTCAGAACTCGATGATTTAAGACCTACATTCCTTACTAAGATTAGAGTGAATGAAAGACCTCACAGAAATCAAACCAAATTAACCCTGATCATTGGTAGATCATAAAGGCAAGAGGAGAGCAAAGGGAGAAAAATATATGAACTAATTGTAGAGCATTTTGACTAGCCAGACATTTATAGCACAAATACAGAAAACAGGACTCTGTGAAAACTACAAGTAATCCTGAAACTACTTCTTACTGACAGTTTGGAATTGATTTCCTTTCATGAACACATTTATGAATCTGAAAGTACTGCTACAACTGACTGATATAAGATAAATAACTTACTCCTGGATGTGTGAACAGCAAAGAAACTGGGACACCTAGAAGACAGTTACAGGAATTAAACAGTTGGTTCCCATACTGCTGAGAAACACCAAAATAATATACAAACAAGCCAAACCAGTGATATTAGCTACAGCTGTAGATCAGTGGCTATTCTCATGTTATATTGAAGTACAAGTGTCAGAAACAAGCCATTTATGCATGAGATACCTTACTCTGGATTTACATTTGCAATTAGATTACAGGTTCTGGAAATCCTAGGCTTTTGCTCTACAGAAGATCAGATAAGACAGTAACAATGATCTCTCTAGATTTAAAACATAAATATGAATCTTTATGTGACTCTTACATGAAAGTGCCATGGACAAGGGACCCGCAGTGCTTTCTTCTGACATCACTGTATCCTAAGGCCCAACCCTAATTTATATTTTAGGTTTTGCATTTCAAAAATTCCAGTCAACAAAGCACGGCTGTTTACATAGTCCTTGTTCCAAGGCTCAGTCTTGATTTTTCCTTAATGCTATCACTTCTTATTTTTCTTCCGTAACAATTTTAATATGTTCTTGAAGCCTAAGAGGTGCTCACAGAATACCATTTAAGGAAAATATACAGGCCTATAATTTTGTCTGTGTGTAGAGAAGACATCCCTATGCCTCTGAATTACAAGTATCTCAGCATGCTATGAAGACACTGTAAATCCATCAAGTACATTTTAATTTGCTCAGTTTTCTTCACAGGCAAAAATTTGAACAGCTATGGCTTCCACTATGTAGAAATCAACCTGCTAAACAAGCAAGCAATCCATGGTGCTGAGAACTTCATGTGGATTCTACGCTCTAGGTATCAAGATTACTATAAAGCTGTTTTTGCAACAGTAGGTAATCTTGAAGCACTATTGTAAGTGACTGTTGCTCTCCCTTTTTTTTTTCTTTTGTGCATCATGCCTTAACTCTCTGCTGAAATGCAGTCCAAAAAGCTTGTTTGCTCAAAATTATGAGAAAATGGCACAAATGTATTTCATAATTTTTTAGATAAAAGCCGAGTAAATACCCACTAAAGCCTACTAAATATCTAAGGACAGAACACTGTTCTAATTTCTCAGAAAAAAAAATCTAAAAAAAAAAAAGACCATAGCAATGTTGAAAACTTTGTAAACACTCCACATTATGATTTTTTTTAACAATATGGGTAACTTTCAGACACCACATGTTGGAAAATACACCTGCATCCATGAAACATAGTGAAAAATACATACTTTAGCATCTATCTACAGACATACACCCTTGGCACTCTATTAGAGAGTTTTAAACATGACAGAACTCTAAATCAAAGCAAATCAGCCTCTAAGTAGTATCTCAACCAACAGCTTAAAAATTGGCAGTTGAAGCTGAAATAGACAGCTGTTCTCTTTATTTCTGCTGTGTTCTCCTTCAGTAAGGAACTCCCTCTTCTTTACAGGCACAGCTGATGTTACCCAAGGATGTAAAAAACCATCAGCTCGGCTTCTCTGAAAGGGTGGTTTTAACCCTTTTTTTTGTTGAAGGAACTGGGTAACAATTCACTATGAACTCTATAGTCAACATAGATGCTAGAAATGGCAGTTGCCCTTTAATCAACCATCTCTCTAGGTGAATAAACACTCTTCAGTAATCTATACCCTGCAATAAAACATAAGCTCTTAAGAGCTTTTCCTGGAACAGCACCTATCAGCATCTAAAAATGACAACAGATACTAATGACAGTAACAAGCATGAGCAGAGATGCCTTTAATTGCTGTATTTGCAACTTTTCCCTACCATGGTTCTCTGACTAACTCAGTTTTCAGAACTAGTGAGAAAAGGGGACATGCTAATACAAAGCATGTGAGTTATGCACACAGTTCTTGATTGTATTCCACAGGTCTTTAATGTTCTTGCTGGGGAGGGGTGGGAGGAAGGTTTCTGCTGCAAGTACAGCAGCTTGAGGAAGGTTATTTGTTCACTTCTCATCCTTTAAATTAATATTTAAATTAGTTTTCTAGTTACTTTATATTCTTCAGTAAGGCTTTGTAGATGCATTTTGTTTCATTTAATTTTGTTCTTCTCTCCTAAATATGAAATCTCAACTCATCCCTTATTATATTTACAACCAGCCCAAGTCATTACAGTTCTATGCATAGATTTCCATTTGTTTTACATGGAGATCAAATATAGACTATAGCTATTAATATGCACTATTGATGCTTAACAATTTTGTTATACTTAGTTAAAATTATGTTTATAATCTAATAGCATGGAAGACTTGAGGCAGGAATTAAGCTGATATTCAGCTCAAGCAGATAAACTGGTCAACTGCTGGGCTAATTTTTTTCTTAATCATTATTTAACATTAGCCTAATGATTTGTTTTACTGGCATTTTAATAAACTCCACTGAGTAAAAGTGTCTGATCTGCCATAGATTTAATGCACCATGACTACTGCTCAATATCTTCTATAGATGTCATAAGATTTTATGCTTACACAATTAATCTACTTCATGACTTGCTTGCAAAGCTTTAGCATAAAAAGAGTGCAGGGGACATGGTTACCTTTAGATCATTACATTCATTAGCTCACCTCTGATACTGGTTTCCATATTTGTGAGTACTAAAGTCCTTTATCAGTTACACAGGCATTTTTAACTCCCTTTAACTTCCACAACTGTAATTTATTTATGTATAACAATTTGAGTAGAATACCAGCTTTTAAAAAAAGCTTGGGTTTGGAAGATTCTTACAATAGTAAAACTATTGTGACAAGTTTCTGAACAGACATGCTTATGCTTGGTGAAGATAATTATTAGAGCCATACAGCATTGATACAGTTTTTCTGTTGTATAAACAGCAATAAGCATAAGTTTCTCTAAGTCCAACAAAGGGCCGTGAAGACGATTAAGGTCCTGGGGCATCTCTCTTGTAAGGAGAGGCTGAGGGAGCTGGGACTGTTCAGCTTCGAGAAGTCTCAGGCAAGATGCTATCAATGTATATAAATATCTGAAGGGAGGGTGCAAAATAGATGGAGCCAGGCTCTTTTCAGTGGTGCCCAGTGATGGGGCACAAACTGAAACACAAAAGGTTCCATCTGAACATAAAGAAAAACTTTTTTTACTGTGACTGTGACTGAGCACTGGCACAGGTTGCCCAGGGAGGTTGTGGAGTTACCACCCTTGGAGATCTTAAAAAATCGTCTGCACGTAGTCCTGGGCAACCTGCTTCAAATGAACCTGTTGGGGATGTGTGATGACCCATGCTGGACAGACCAGGGAAGGGTCGTGGCGAGTTCGGAATTCCCTGGGGCCGAATTAAGGTGAAACGACACCAAACGACCGGTCGAACGTTTCGCTGACGGCAGGAGCAGCCTGAACGGGCAGCGTTAACAGCAGGTGGCGGGGTTTCTCACAGCGGGAATTGGCGCGAAACCCCCTCGGCAGCCCGTGTGACCCGCGGTCACCCTCCCTCCACAAACACACCCTGCGGGCCTTGCTCCTCCGGGGAGCAGCTCCGGGAGGAGAATGAGGCGAGCCCTCCCGGCGGGCCAGGAGGCTCAGAGCGGACCCCCTGGCTTTCCAGACTCCCTCTCGGAGAGGAGCCCGGCGGCGGCTGGAGCCGCTCCGAGTCCCAGGCCTGGTCAGCGGTTAGTGTCCAGAGGGATGAGGTGGGGGGTTATGGGGAAAGCAACGAGAAAGCTCTCACCGGCCCTGGCTCCAGCGCCGCTCCCCTCAGCCCAGGGGTTCTGTCCCGGTGGGTATGCTCACGCGGGGCTTCAGTTCGCGCCCTTTTATCCTCTCCTGGCCCCTCCTTCGGGCGGGCACTCGAGCTCATTAGGCTCATTAGGCGTGACGGGCGGTTCGTGCTTCCCGAACCTTCGGGAAAGGGGTCGGCGGGCCGTTCGGGGGCGACGTCCCCTGGGGCGCAGCCCTGACGGCGGTCGGGTCTCTGGCCGCGGCCGGCGAGCTGCCCCACTCGGCACGTCAGAAGAGCGTGTGCGAGCAGGGAGCTGCGCGCCCTCCGGCACGGCCTCCCGCCCCGGGCTGGTGTCCGGGCCGGATCGGGGCCGCTTGGCTGCGTTTCGCCGGCGGTTCATCGTTGTTATTCAGGTTCGTTGTTATGCAGAACTTGCCCCACCACAATGTTTGAGACTTTAAGACTTTCAGTCTCTCACAGAATGTCAGACCAGATAACCTCCAAATCTGTCTTCCAGTCTCAACCATTCTGTGATTTTTTTGAACAAAGCATACACTCTAGTCTCAGTCTGAGTTTAAAACTGCTTACATTTTTGAAAATTGCTTTATCTGAGATTGAAATTTATCCAGAAAAAATTTTGTACCCTTAGGACTATTTATGCTTACTGTTTTGTAGAGAAGTGAGACTGTGGAAATTAATGTTTTTTCCAAGCTTACCTTTTGGAGTGGTACAAGCTGGACATTGACTGGCTGGCGAAGAGTTCGATAGGACCTAGGGGAACTGGTGGACAGCAAGCTAGATTTGAGTTAGCAATGTACTTAGGCAGCAAGGGAAGATAAAGCGTACTTACCTGTATCAGCAGGAACATACCCACTAGATTAAGAGAATGAATCTACTGATTGCTTATTTCTTTTCATTTGGCATTCATGAGTCAACATCTGGAATACATCCAGCTTGGGGCTCCCGGGAAAAAGAAAGATGTTGATAGTCTTAAAGAAAGTCCCCCACAGGGCCAGAAGCATGGTCAGGGTGTGGAGCACATCCCACATAAGAAGAGGTTGAGAAAACTGCGCTATTTCAGCATGGACAGTTTCTGTTGGATGTGATAGAACTCATAGCAGCCTCCAATACTTAAGAAGAAATTATTGAAAATACAGAGGCAGGCTGTTTAAGGAGGTGCACAGAGAGAAGAAACAACGGTCATAAGGTGAAACGAGAGGTTCTGACCTGATATTAGGAAAAAAATATATTCATAATGAAAATAGTTGAGCAGTGGAACAGGTTGCCTGGAGGGGTTGTCATTCTCTGTCTTTGGAGGTTTTCAAGACCCAAAAGCATAAAGCTTTGAGCAACCTGGACTTAATTAATAGTTGATGCTGCTTTGAGCAGAAGGTTGGACTTGAGATCTCCTGAGGTCTCTTTCAGCCTGAAGTATTCTATGTAATCAGTGGTCTTTTGAATAAAGACAACAGATTAGAACACATTAGATATGATGAATGAGACAAGAGCATGTATTGAAAGGAGAGATGAAGTTATTTTTAATTTACCACACAGTGGTAGCAAAGTCGGATGAATGATGCAACACATTCTTCAGTGAGAATGTCATTACTAAATCCTTTATTGTTCTAGCAGTTAATTAAGAATTAATATCTGCTCTCAGAATATAATGGTTCAACCACTTTCAACTGTGAATTAAAATAACTTCAGAAAAATAATTATTCACCCCTTGGAATCTGCACACTGCTGGCTTTTTTTCCCTTTTTCTTTATATTTTTTTTTTTTTTAAATGTATCAAACCATAGCTGAACTTTTAAGATCTTTCACAGATAACTTTTTTGGCTGTCACTGCATAATACATAATTTTGGTTTGTTGCAGCAGCAATTTCCAGCTTTGGGAAGATATGACTCTAAAGGTATGAATTTTCAAAATACAGATTACAGAACTGTAAACAGTCACCAAGAGTTTGTTTCAGTTCTGAGGGCAAAATAGGCCTCCTGGTTATATATCAAAGCAAAGCTTTTTCAAACTGATATTACTATCTCTTTCTCTCTACTGCTATTCCATATACAAGTAGCATGACTCTGGGTAACCAGAGTCATCCACTTTATGCATGTGTTTCTTTTTCATTCAGTCCTCTGTAGAGGACAGCATGGTGTCTAATGACTCCTGAACAAATATAGACTTTGAATAATAGAGTCAGGAATTTAGGTTAGTCTAGAAAGAAATTACAGTGGAGGAGTTCTTAGACCCAGTAAAATGTCAATTCATTAGTTAAAAACTCCAGAGATCACTCTTTGGAAAGCAGGTAAGGACTGCTGAGTATCATTTGAGTAGATACTTGCTTATAAGTAAGTTTTTCATCAGAATTTATAGAAAAATCTGTAGATTGCAACCACTTAAGATCATTCTCTAGTAAAAGTTATTTTATGTCTTTAACAAGTACATTATTTTTTTCCCTCTAAATACAGGAAAAATTATTTCCTTGTTACATTAGCTCACCTTCTTGTTTATGTCTACAGCTTGTAGATTTTCACTGCTGGTATTCAGCTTTTTATACTTCTGGCTTGTACAGAAGTTGCAAAATTGTATTAAAAAATATAATATTTGTCAAATTAGGATATTTTGGGATAGCATTCTGGATTGAGCAAGTCTCTCTTGAGAGATATGTCAGTTGCAGAATTAAACTTACAGAAGTACAAAGAAGACAAAAAGAGAGTGAAATGAAAATATTCACACTTTGAGATGACCCTTTTCTTGCTCTGTTTCTTTTGCAAATTGGAAGGAAACAAAAAAAAAAAAAAAGATTTTGCCTCAAGAAAGACTGTAAAATTTCTAAAATTTCAAAGTCTTTCCCATAAACTTCTTACAGAGAAATGTAAGCATTACACTGGTAGAGTGAAAGCAAATTTATGGTAATTTCTGTTCATTATAGAAATAGTGGTAAGAAAAAGCAATTCAAGAAATTTAATTCTCATTGCTTTTAAGACAGGTAGATTGATTTAAACCATTATCTGCAGTCAAAATACTGCAGCTTAGATCTATTAGCTGACTAAAGGACAGATAAGCAAGAGGATTTGAAATACTGGGTTACAAGAAAGAATATTGGAAAATCTATCCAAAATTGGGGAAAGAGTAGGGATGTGAGCATATATATATGTAAAAAAAAAAAAAAAAAGGCAGGTATTTTTTGAAGAAGAGAGTTTTCTCCTCCTCCTCAGGCAGTTACCAGATCAAACATTCCATTGACAAAATCATGATATAACCTAGACTTGTGTGACTGGTATGGTAATGAATTCCTTTACTTCTTTCAGTTCAGAAATTGCTTCCGAACTGGAATGCAAGGAGTATGGGATATCTAAAAGACATCAAGAGGAAAGTATCTGACTGAGAGGCTGCCAGGTTGAGTGGGTCAAAATGGGAAAAAAAGTAATGCAAAATGTGGTTTTATTCACTAAAACTGTGTAATTTCTCTAGTTCATGATAACTGTCTAGATGTAATGTGGTATAGAGCTACAGAGCATTCACATTTCAACCACTAACATTGGTCTTACAGAAGTACTACTTTCCATTGCTGAAATCACTTGTGTGACAAGTTTATTTTCTTAGAGGAAGAACAGCCCAGGAGCTGGTTTATGGGCTAAGAAATTTCTAACTGACAATCTCAACATCTGAGCTAGGATGGTGTGGTGAAGGAAGACTAAAGAATCCTCAAGAATCCTCTCTTAGACAGCATATCTTCTGCTAGTTTTTGTATTTCTGCACCTGCATCTACGCACCTTATGTCCATGGACATCTTTCAGCAAATCACACAAAAAAAAACCCAAACCAAAAGTTTCTCCCAAGAAGCAATAGGGAGAAGCAGAAGAGAATCATAATTATTTTATCTCACAGTATGCTATGGCTCTGTAATGGATATGTAGAGATTTTTTTATTTTCTGAAAAGCTGCTAACATGGTTAACCCAAGGGATCTTTATCCCAGTTAAGACAGAGGTTTATGAATGTTTGCAAATAGCAGTCTGCTCATTTTATTTTATACAAACAAAAGCTGTAGAAGTACTCTCAGTACTGAATCAATTAAAGGGCTGCAGCTCTTAATCTGTGAGGAGAGACTGAGGGATCAGGGTGTTTGGCCTGGAGAAGTTGATTTTACAGGGAATTGCATGCTGTACCTCTACTAGTAAATCAAACTCTGCCAAGGTGCAAGCTTGAGCACTGGCTCACAGCTGTCCCTACTCTTCACTTATTGGCATGAAACTTATGGTTTCAGCCTGTACCAGCTAGTATTCTCCTAAACAAACCTCAGAAACTGTTCAGGAGCTAGTACAGGACAGATCCCATTACTCAACATGGATTTGTCCACTCTATTAGAAAGGAGACAGGAGAGAGTTTCGCTATAGAGACATGAGCCATCCATGTCAGCAGCCCTCAGACAAAGAAGCCCTGTTTGTGTTTAAAGTTTATTTGTGTGGATGTACCCACAGATCTATTTTCCTCCTTCCTGAGCTTTTTCCTCTAATGTTTGCTATCTTGCTTTATTAACGAGTCCTAAATAAAGCTGTCTTATAACTGGAATGTGTCTTTAATACATTTGTTTCATAAGTTTACCAGTACCTTATTTCTCATCATAACCATGTAACAGCAACATAAGATGTTCAGGGATTTCTGTAGCAGGAAATTATGGAATAACCTGTCAAAACAGAGAAGTCACCTTCTGAAGATTGCTTTTGTTCCACCCCTCCATTAGTTTTTGTTCCAGTTAATTTAGCTGTAGAAATCTTCATTATTTATATAAAGTTCTTAACTATTTCGAATATTGTCAATCTCTTTGCTTGTCAGGTGGATTCCATGGGCTGACTACGCTTTGTGTATCTATTTGTGGCCTCATTGCCCCATCTATTACATAATTCTGTGGTCTACTTGTTCATTCTTTGATCTGTTGAAAGAGTTACAGTCTCTTTCAAAACACAGTTTATGTTGCAAGGAAAACACTAGCCTTGATATGAGCATTTTCTTTAACTGATTTCAGGCAGCTCAAGATTTCATACTTTCTTTCTAAAAACAGGACTCTCTCCCTTCTCGCTGTCTCATCCACGTTGCTGGAGAGGTTTTTTTCCTGTAGCAGATCTTACTTACTTAAAAAATTTCCGTGTGTCTTTGTACTCTGTCAGATCTCTGCATATGAACAGATTAGTTCTGGAGATTTGGCTTCTTTAAGGAACTCTTAACATCTACAACACTAGAAGACAGGCTATGTCCCTAGGAGGGGGAATTACATAATAGCTGAAACTGTTGTGGTATTTTTTTCGGGGGGGTGAGGGGGAATTGGATTTTGATTGTTTGTTTGGTTTTACTCATAAAGAAGCATCTTGCCAAATTTATGAGATCTGTATTTTATGTATACATTGTATTCCTTTAACTTTTTCAGTCTTGTCTGTATTGATGTATTTTTTGGGTAATGTCCAAGCAAAATATCAGTTTGAGGTGCTCTATTTCTATACAGAGAAAGCTCAGGAAAATTAGAGGGATTCAGAAAATGAGAAAGTCACTGTAGAAAATGAACCATTTCCAAAATAATAGCAGTAGAGTTACTCAAGAGTTCTACAGATACTTGGTTATTGTTACGAATTTTACCAGCACAAACTTTGGTGTACTACTGTGGTGGGTTGGCCAGTTGCCAGACCCCCCCCAGCTGCTCTCTCACTCCCCCTCCCTAACAGGACACAGGGGAGAAAATAAGACGTAAAAGCTCGTGGGTCGAGATAAAGACAGGGAGATCACTTACCAACTACCATCACAGGCAAAGCAGACCGGACTCGGGGAAAATTTCATTTATTGCCAATTAAAATAGAGTAGGATGGTGACAAGCGAAGACAAAAACTAAAACACTGCCTCCCCACTCTCCCTTCTGCCCAGGCTCAACTTCACCCTTTAATTCCCAACTCCTCTACCTTACCCCTCCCGAGCGGCGCAGGGGGATGGGGAATGGGGGGTTGTGGTCAGTCCGTAACAGCTCCTCTCTGCTGCTCCTTCCTCCGCATGTTGTTCCCCTGCTCCAATGTCGGTCCTTCCTGCAGGTTGCAGCCTCTCAGTCTGCTCCAGAGTGGGTCCTCCACACGCTGCAGCGCTTGTCAGGAAAATCTGCACCAGCATGAGCTCTCCGCAGGCCACAGCTCCTTCAGGAAACATCCACCTACTCCAGCATGGGGTCCTGCACAGGCTGCAGTGCGGTTATCTGCTCTGGTGTGGTCTTCTCCATGGGCTGGCAGGACTACCTGCTTAACTGTAGTCCTCTCCATAGGCTGCAGGGGAATCATAGATAGGTTAGCAGTGGTGGAGGTGCATTTTATAACAGGTGCAGAGGTATTTAATACCTGTTCCAGACATAATACACTATATTTGCATTGCCTTGTGTTACATTCTTTGGACTTGACTGCTGAGTTCAGATCCAGTTCTGGGTGTCCTAATACTCCATAATCAAAACTTTCACCTAGATTTTTTTTCATTATTTTCCCTAAACCTTTCTTGCTTATCTATATATGCTATTAGGTTTTGTAATTTTAAAAATTCAGGTAATCAATTTGTTAGGTTATTCTATAGAATTGAGAGTTAACTGTGTTTGGGAAGAAGGAATATACAGTAATGTATTCTGTTCTGCTCTACATGAATTTGTGTGCACAAAAATAAAAGCATTTTGTACAGATCACTACCAAAGTCTGTGTGGGTAACAAAAGCACTTGTAGAAAGACAAGTTGAGAAAAAAGTACAAGCAATTCCTTTAGAAACAGTTTATTTGATTACATAGTTATGGCATGATGGCTTGTTTCTAAAGAAATCTAAAGAGAAATCTTTGCAAAATCTAATGGCCTAATTCAACCCTGCTGTGCCTGATAAATTGCACCTTTTTATGTGAGAGATGATTATGTCCAGAGTAGATAAAAGTAGTACAGATTTACTGTCGTGCCCCAGCTTATAGTCAATGACCCGTTAGAGTATACATAAGTATGTTCGGTTTAGTCTCTAGAATTCCTGACAAATGGAAACAAAAAAGTTAGGTGAAATGATGTCTGCACATCATATATTTTCATTTTCTTTCCCTTGAACTTGAGATCAGCTACAGCTATAGAGAATACAACATAATGAAAAGCTGAATTATGCAGCAAAACAGTGCAGTACTAAATGAGCAAAACAGTATAAATAGAACAGACATTGAAATGCTTTCTGTTATATGATCTCTAGCATTTTATTCCTCTGAATTACTTGAAATGCAAGCAAACAAGCAGCTGAGGCAGTTGATAGCTGTTAACAGAAGACAAAGCTTTCAGTTTTGGGTTTTTTTTTTATATATTGTTTCCTACATTTTTGTGGAACTTACCACGTTTTATGAATATATCATGCCAAAGGCAGAACAATGATTACACAAGATAGAATGTTAGTGTAATTATTGATATAATATTAAACAAATAAATGTATTTAGCTCCTGCTCACTTAAAAGAGCCCTTGTTTAAAGGAGTTGTGCATTGGTACTAGCTGAACTTTGTTTATGACCCCAGTACTGAAAAGTGTCATCACTGTTGCCCATTTCTGGAAAGAATTTTTACCTGTTCTTAATGTTCATGTCCGTGTTCTCACTGAATTAAGGTTCTTAACGTGAATAGACTGGTCTGGAGATGGAGTTCACTGTGCTGAAAAGCATATCATTTTATAAATGTAAACTGAAACACTCTGTAATACTTTTGACAACTTGCTTGGTGAACAGGAAGATGTGTCACTAACAAGGAACTAACTTGAGGCATCTTGTTTTGGAAAGCAAAGACGTCATTTGCATTTCAACTATTAGATAGGTTTAACTAGGAGAACGATGTGAGCAAAGCTAATCCATGTTTTGAGCTTTGGACATCTTAAATACCGTTGTCACTGATTGGCAATAAAAAGGACTTGTGTATCAATGTCCTGCAAAGAGTAAACAAACTATCACTTAAACAGAGAAGCCTATGTAGAGATTTGAAGTGAAATAAGGGGAAAATAAGGTGGGTGCTTTGCTTAACCTAGAGCTCTAAAAAGCTCTTGTCATCCTGGTGATTTAGTAGATACTGTGGAGGTGCTGAACAATACGTGGTGCAGCTTGAGGTGGCAGTTAGATGTCCTGTTCAAGCTACAGAGAACATTTATGAAAATCTTCTTATGCTACACTGAATAAGATTCTAACCAGTATATAACCAAAGGTAGGTGAGAAGGAAGTTCCCTTAGAAGCTGGAGAAGGATCTGGTGGATTATTTGCATTTTTCACCCCCATTTAACAGAGAGTGAATGAGGATGGTGCAGCATGGGAAAAGGAAGGTAGGAGAGGCTAGCAATATAGATATGCATTAAGAATTAAGCTTAATGCTTAGAAGTAGAGTGAAAACATGATAAAGTGCTTGAATAAATATTGTGAATTTATTACTACTGAATTTTTCTTATATATTCTCTGCACAAGTTCCTTTAGCAAAATGCATTTTTGTTTTGTGCATTAATGTTAGAATGGAAAGTAGTGTCACGAGTGCTTAGAAATGTTCCAATTTCTGGGTATTCAAGAAGTATATGGAAGGTGAAGGGGCTCAAACCAGAGTTTTCTGTGTTTTCAGAACAAACTACATTCAACCATTCTCACTGACAACTCACTTCCATCTCCCTCCCTGCTCCAACAGGCAATGGGAGTTGCATAAAAAGGAGATTCTGTCAGCAAGCCATTTCTGCAGTTAAGGCCCAATCTTGCAGTATTTATAAAATATTTTCATAATAATTGTGGATCCTTCCCATTGATTTTATGACTGTAAAATAAAGTCTTAAGTTTCAAACTGAACTGAGCTTCAAAACTGGGACATGAAGAGAGTGAAAACATATCATAAATGACCAACTACCTAAAGTGAAGAGAGTAGATGAAAATCCAGTGCTCTTGATGCAGTCTTTGTCTTATGGAGGTAAGAAACCAATTGAATCTGTGGCCTGGTCACAGAAGAGTACATCTGCAAGGTTAAATTATAAATTCTAAAAACCTTTGTTAATGAGGTATACTACAGCATGTACATATTAATGTGATGTATATGTGTACATTGTCATAAACCTTTTGAAACTGTAGACCTTTTCAGGATGCTATTAGTGTAATTTAGGAGAATCAACACAATTATTTTGGATTAGGTAATGGAAATTGGCGTGATAAATAAATGTTAGAAGGCTCTTGGGGATATGAAACTGTATTATTAAATTAGAACTTCAGCTCAAATGATAAGGTCTGGTGATTACATTTTCATTAGTTGTACATTCTGCAGTGTCACATAATAGCTTTGTTGATTGTGCATAATTTACAGTGCTTTCAAAATGCAACACAATTACATGTATCTTTAAAATAATATTGTTGTACTGGAAAAAAATGGATGGGGCTGGTTGAAGCATTTTGAAGCTTGTAGGAAAAACTGCAACTCTCATCTAAAGTAAGCATAGGAGACATACTCCACATGAAACCTAATATTTTCACCGACAGAAATAGCTATCCAAAGCAAAAATACTACAGAAAATGTTGAAGCAGATAATGTTAGTATTTCCCTAGGAAAAAACGTTGGTAAATTACTGCCAGACAATGTAAGAGTTTAGGGAAGCAGGGGATTGTAAGAGAAGATGATACAGAACAGAGAATGAAAAAAAAAAGATGAGACAAATTTTTCATCTGAAAAATAAAATATAAGCTAAAAGGCACCTGCAACTATGAGTCTCTTTTTTTTGAACCTGGTGTGTTTAGGGGATTACAGTTGTATTTTCCTGTAGAGAATCTACAGTTTTGCAACCAAATAGTATTTTACTTTATCGCAAATCAAAAAAAAAATTAAAAATCTAGATCTCAGGTGAACTAAACCAGACAGATGCTACAGAAAGCATTTCCTTTTTTTAAATGAAAGTGGGTTTTTGAAGATGAATGAAAAAAAACCAACATGTAATAACTAGCAAAGGTTGGTATCATACATAAAACACGTCCACTAGTTACATTCTTTTAAAATTATTACTACACTGATTTTATTATTAAATATTGATTTATTATTAAATGTATATTGTAAACTATGCTTTAACTGGTGAATTACTATGACCAAAGTGCTGACTTTGTTAAATATTTTAAAACTTATTTTACTGGTTATTATTTATAAATTCCCACTATTAAATATCGATAAATAATTTTTCTTTCTAAGCAACCGATTCATCCTAGAGTACATGATGATGTCGCTGTAGTCAGTCTTAAGCCATGTGTCTGTTCTAATTTTTATTTTGACTTGAATTTTTTGCTTCACCTACCTCTACTTACATTTTTGTGATAAATATTGAAGAAAATAGGAAAAAAATTATACCAGGCATAGCAGTTGTGGTTTAGACACTGTTATTATTTTATGACTTCATTTGTTATTTGGTCCAGCCAAGTGACAGGCTGTGACTGTGACCTCCAGAGTAGCTGTTGCTTTCAAACTATAAAAAAACCTGATCAGTATACAAGGGAAGACAAAGTCTGGGCACACAGTGAGTCAGTGGCTCCATGGGACCAGGGTGCTGGGAACCGTTGAGTCTTGCACTGGGGTTCTGAGGGCAGGGGCAGGCGGCCAGGGCCCACCCCACCGCCGCAGCCAGGAGCAGGGCAGCCCCAGCGCCGGGCATCGGGCACCTCCCTGGGGATGGGCATGGGCTGAGGACAGGCCAGGATGTTGTCCTGTGGGAGAGGGTCAGGAACAGGCCGGGTGAGGGGAAGGAGGGTCCGGCACAGTCCCAGGATCTCTGGGCAGGGCCGAGGGACAGCACCCAGTGAACCCAGACACACTGATCAGATGAGAGCTGCAGTTTGCTGTGACCGGGGCACAACCTGGGCAGCGGGGAAGGTGCTTGGACCCAGGGGAATGGCAGAGCACATGTCCTAGTGTTGCATCCAAAGTGCAACCAGGCCTTAAGGGCAGCCTGTCAAACTAAATACAAGGGGTAGAATATGTACTTTTCTTTAACGACAGTAAAGTATTACTAAACTTTGTATCAATATAGAAAACCACAGCGATTGATTTTGCATACCTGATTCTGAAGAAAAGTGCTTAAGGAACTCAGTCGTGTGAGTTACACTTTTATATACGTAATTTACAGGCAACCCATTGTGCAATTGGTTATGGTCTACCTTGATGCATTCTCTCCATGGTTAAATTTTGTGATCCTTGTATAATGGTTAATTGGTTTTCCCACTGAAGGTTATTTTTTCTTCAATTTGTTAATACATCCATTCTGTGGATCATCCATCAAAGTATACTTTCTCAGTTAGCCTGGTCACCTATGGTAGCATAGCTAATTATCTTTTAAGTAGCATTAAGACACAGTATCTTAATGGATACTGAAGGATGTTTTTCCAGTTATGATTCAAAATAATCTTAAAACATTCTTTATCATGCATATTCTTACTTCTCAGAGCCCCTAGAAATTTGAGTTATAGTAATATATACATGTGTGAATGCATGTAGGTACACTTGATGATCTTAAAGGTCTTTTGCAACCTAAATGATTCTATGATTCTATATGTACATATATACTTACGTAAGTATTGTACCTTCCTAATGTCTTATTATTAGCATGTCTCTAATTATGGAATTGTTATTGCTATGACTCTTTAATTTGATTCCTTTTCAAGTTACAAGGAGAGTTCAGATGCAACTGTGGGCTAAGAAAACAGCTTCTGATGTCAGTGTACTGAAAAACAAAAGCAACAAACACCCCAGCTTAATATTCAGGTTTCCTATACTAGTACTTACATCTATTAAAACATACCTTTATTTGAAAAAAAAGACCACTGAACATGTTTTTACTCACCAAACCCATCCAGATAAGAGGAGTAGATAGAGGAAAATACAGTGCAGTAAGCTTACCCCAAATCCAGTAGCTTGTAACAAGCAAGGAAAAAAACATCAGATCTGATCTTCGGTTGTAAAGCTTAATTATGTGAATATATTTTCTCTGTGTTGCTGAACTCTCCACCCAGGAGTGCATGCTGGAGTACCAAACATGCTGACATCATCCTGACTATCCTATTTTCCCTTTGGCCAGGAAGTGATACATCAATCCCGGAAGCTCTAGGAGATTTTAGACATTGTATTCTTTAAATGTAGTCCAATTGTTGATGATCAGACTGTCTTAACACTCTATGAAGTACATATCATACTTTGATTTTGATGTCACTAACATATTTACTAGTATGTAGAAATGTTTGTATCTGTGCTAACCCCAACAGCTTGAGCTTTTAGTCTTGAAAAAGAAAAAAAAAAAGAAGGTCCAGTTTTTCTAAAGATTACTGGTTTGTAGGTCATCATCTCAGAAGTTACTTAATGCCTGTGTTTAGGCTGCTGAAGAAAGCCCAGGTGCCAGGTTATTGAGCACGTCTTTATAGGCCTGT
Source organism: Aquila chrysaetos chrysaetos (assembly GCF_900496995.4). NCBI lineage: Eukaryota > Metazoa > Chordata > Aves > Accipitriformes > Accipitridae > Aquila > Aquila chrysaetos. The sequence continues at coordinate 14,276,516 of NC_044017.1, forward strand.
TCAAAAGCTATGCAAAGTTGAGCATCAAAACAGAAGGCTTCATAAACACAAGTCACTTTTTAAAAACTCAACTGAAAGTATAGACTGAGAGAACAATTTTAACAAAGTGCTTAACCTTGTGGACTTTCCTACAAACTCAATGGTATCTAAATATCCTTGAACTGTGAAAACCTAAAAACTCTATTATGGAGTTTAAACCCATTCGTGTTTTAATTTAACAAGATTATAGCATTCTCAAATTAAAAAATAAATCTCTTTTTTCATATTTGGAAAAGAGATCAAAATGCTTTTCCACTAAAATGAAAAATAAAAACAATAAATGTGATAGCTCTGTCACACACTGGTACAAAAGAGTACAATGGATTTTCCCACTGTTTTCTGTTCATTGTGGTTTTGGTGAGAAAATGATCCCAGGGAGTTTTACATACAATAAACTGATCTCATATGCATTATATAGAGTCCAGTTAAATATGCTTTATGTATATACTTTCAAGCTTAATATTAAAAAGATAAATTTAAAAATAACCCAATACTTTTAAAAAAAGAATTAAATAAACTTCTGATATATTTTAAAGCCAGATCTTTGACTATCTTAAATTACTGCAGTTTAGTGGATTTCAAGAATGCATTACATACTGCCTAGTTTTCTATTGTAAAAAATTGGAAAGTTTTGCAGTTTTCCTCAGGTTAACCTTCCTACAGTCTTATGTTATTCTCTGTGTTTAAAGATAAACTTGCCTTTTTATGTATTTAATGTATTATTCAACTCCCTGTGACATACCTTATACAATGTTATGGTTCTAAAATAAATATACAATATAACAGTACTCATTAAATTAACAAGCATTTTAACAGTAAATTTAGTAAAGAACCATCACTTTTAGGAAAAAAAATTAAAATCTTTATTTGTCCAGTAAACTCTTTGGGTAAAGTATACTTTCAGGAATCTTGACAGGAGAAGATAGCAAGTACACAAAAAGGGATTTAGGCATAATTTGGGGTACCCTATAAAAATTGTGATATAATAACCTCAGCAGCTCATTTATTCTAGAAAGACTTTGACTGAGTTGCTGTTTTTTTACTGAAAAGTTATGTATTCCCACACAACTCAGTCCATCCATACCAAGAGCTTCTATCACCCAAGCAGAGACATGCCTGCCTCTCTCCTGGGATTCAGTGAGACTGACAAACTAAGCCTAGTAAAAACTATAGTTGTATTTTGACTTCTCTTCTAGTATATGTCCTGGTTTATCTGGATATATCTGATTATCTGGACTGGGCAATTCATTAGAGTCCTAGCTCAGCTAGGACATACAAATCCAAGTCTAGTTTACTTGGAAAGCAATGAGTAAAAGGTAGAGGAAACACTTTTTTGTTTAATGTGAAGTGAAAATGAGGCTTGGACTCCCACAGTCCCCAAACATGAAAAGCTCCCAGGCTCCCTAAATTGGATACAACCTAGGGCTTCTGATAAACGCTGTCCAAAAGCTGTGCTCTGAGCAGGCCTAGCAAGAGTTCATCAACAGCAGACCCACAGCAAAACTGTTTGACTTGTTTTATTATTATTAAAATATTATGTTCTGAAAGTGCAAGGAACTCCACATAGATTACTCTGTCCTGTTGATAATGGTGATATGTGCCAGCCTCCGCATCAGGTTTGCTGTCCTTCCTGAGGTTGCCCGTAGTTCTACTTCAAAGTAGAATTATTACATGCACTTGAAGAAGTCCTGGGATCAAAACCTGATTCACAGGAGGCAACAGATGCTAATGACATTTGGACTGGAGTCAATGTGCGGTTCCCAAAAGGGCTAAAACAGAACCCAGAAGGCCATTCTCATTTATCCTCTAAGTTTTGTTTTAGTTTTTTTCTATGTAAACATACATATGTAAGGCAAAAAGTATACAATGACGCTTTTTAAGACCTTCCTAAATAAGATGAGAAGTTCCTCATCACAATTTATTTTCTTTTAGTACTGCATCAGTTTGAATAACTTATAATGGTTTGTTTGAATATTCAGCATTCTGAATATGGTACACAGATTTTCAAGGGCTTTGATACAATCTAAAGAGGTAGTGGAACATATACCTCCATACCTGCATTTCAGATTTTCTCCAGTAAACTCATTTACAGGAGCTTAATACGGGAATACTGAAACAGTGGTATCCCTCAACCCCTACATACCTCCAGGTTGATTCAGTATTTTCAGCTAGCGCTCATAACAGAAAAATTCTACCAGATAACTGCATTTACATAATCAAAATAAATGGCTGTGGTGAAGTAACTTCTCATGAAGGCTCAACCTTTTCTTACATCTACAGCACCCTATGGAAGTTGAATAATTTTCCAGCCATTTTCTTTTTAAAACAATGTTGCTCAGTATCAAAGAAAAGAGAGTTTTAAGCATGTTATCTCACTCCACAAATGAAAGAAGGAATGTCCCCCTGAGAGGTGGTAAATCTGACTCCTGAGAATATAACCAGAAGCTGAGAGCAGCTTCACAATCAGGTCTCATAACAATCACAGGAAATATACATTAAACTTTCAGTTTAGGTTTTGAAGGATTAAAGTAAAGTCAGTAAACAGAACTACCCATTTCCTCCATACCTAAAAATTTATTAACAAACACAGACACTCAGTGTTTGTGATCTACATCTATAGATAAGGAGTTAACAATTTCCTCTGCTCCTTCTGCATCCAGCTTTCTTCATTTGGGATGAAACACACAGCCCATATTGGTGTTAGAAATTGTTCATAGTAGGGCATACTATATTGTTGGTTTGGCTCCAGTTCTCCAGTGTTCAACTGGCTTGCTTACTTACCTAAAAGCAAAGTTTGGGTAAGCAGAACTATTTTCATGCTTGGTTTATGTTACTGCTAAATCTTGAGGCTTTGTTAAGCATACTGAACTTCTGATTAGCATATGGGAATGGATTTACTCCATTGCCCATAGCTCACAATAAGCCAAGGAAGACAGAGCCAGCTCTATGTTAATCATATTACTATTGCTTCATTAATGTTCTTTTTATTTATATTAAATGTGGAATGCTTTTGCAATAAATAGAGTTATTAAAAAGGGAAATATCATAAAATAAGAAGACTTTGAGTTTACTATATACAATTTTCTATTATTGTATTCTGAAGAACTGTGATTTTAATCTACGTTAAAATATATTTTAAGTATTGTGTAGAGAAAAAAAATATCTAAGGTCCCAGTTCAAAAATCTGTTTCCTTCAGCAAAACATTTAAAAGCATTTGTTACTCATTAATTTTAATAGGTTTAAACCATGCTTAAACATAATGGACCTAAACATGTAACAAATCAGTGGATTTAAAGCAATTTTATGTGCTGCATCTATTCTTTCCAGACTTCTGAGCCATTCCCATAACAACAATAAGTGCCAAAAGCACTTACAGGAAGATGTCAGCTTTGTGAGCTCCTATCAGATCTTCCTAAATTTAAGAGAGCAGGTGCACTTTTTATTCTAGCTTCTTGCAATGAAATGAAGGTTTTTGGAGTGACCCAAATGAATGAAGTTAGACCCAGTGAATCCATATTGTATTAGCCTGAATGGAAATCATGGTCTGGCTGAAGGAATTGCACTTCTCTGCAATGCACATGGGACTAAATGACCAAAATGATCTCTTTTGCCATAAAAGTCTAAAACTACTGGGGTTTCAGGTTGCAGTTTGACATGAAAGGTCAAACTTTTAATTATTTTTTGCTTTGATATCAATAGAAATTGAAATATTTACCTGCAAAAAAGTATAGGCTTCAAAGGACAGTTATACTTCTGGCCTGACTTCCCACTTAACTAAGGTTACAAAAACCATTTTTAAAGTTTTAAGTGGTTTTTGTTTTGGTTTGGTTTGGTTTTTTTCAAACATGCTGACCATAAGCAAGGGAGAGAGGGATACTAAAATTTCCTTTTTACAAAGTATAATTTGCTGGAATGGAAAGTTCAGATGCCCCTCTTTGTTAGACACATCTTGAAACTCCCATCTCTTTGTAGCACTCTGTAGGATTACACACCAACAGAACTCAGTAGTAATTACAGAAAAAATAGACAACGTGAAACTCGGGACTGAGGAACTGGTGCTGCAACACAAGAGGAGTAGAGTGGATAGAAATGTTAGCAGAGAGACAGACTGAAGGGAGTCAGATTCCAAGCCGTATCAGTGGGTCTTATTACTTGTGTAAGATCCTAGTAGTAGTAGCAAGTACTTTTTTGTTTTATCACTCAGAGTGTATTAGAAGAAAAGGTAATTTCCAGATTTTCATACAATCTGGAAACAGAACTGTTTGAACAGGTTTTATAATACATTTTCTGTCTCCTCGCAATGCTCATACGGTATAAAGCTCCAGTTCTAGCTAATGTGTTTGCCCATATCTATTCATTTATCTTCCTGTCTTGAAGTTTTGTCCTCTACTGTCTTGATTTGTTGACGATGTTGCCCCAAAGTGAAAGCTAAGACAGTGTTTTCACAGAAGAGAACAATCCTTAAAGGTGTCTTTCTAAAAGTATGCTTAAATTTCCAAAATCCAGGGCAACCTTTGAGTTCATGAAGTTTGTACAATCTGTAATTTCTTTGAATTCATTCTTCCATTCCTAAGTGTTTCTGCAAAAGACCGAATTTGACATCTGGTTATTTTCCAAATTCTTACTAATAAAAGCTGCCTCCAAAATGATTTTTCTATGTAGAACAAGATAAGTTAAGAGATATTAATCACAGTGAATGTAGTTTAATTGAATATTTAAGAAAAACAAATTATAATTGAAAACCATTTAATTAAAGATCTACTGTGCTAATTATGGAACACATCTTCAGAGATAGGTAAATTAACTGTTTAATTTGCTGATGAAATATTTGCTGTACATGAAATGGGAAGAGTGAATGCTGCTTACTTAATTCGATTTGTTAAAAATCTCCTATTACAAAAACAAATAAATGTGAAACATATGAAAACAAAACATTAAGTGAAGATCACTAGGTGTAACTTAAACTAAAGCACACTGGCATTGTGGATATTTTATGCAAAGTCTTTCAGACAATAAATGCAATGCAACTGATAAAAAGAAAAATAAAAACTAGAAAAGGGAGGATAATGTGAAATAGATTCTTTAAATAGTCCTAATCTTTGTAAATGCGGGATAAAGCAAAAACAAAGATCTAACAAATTGCATTACAGAACTGTGTAGCACTGTAAATTGCTACTATGGAATGAAGCAAGAAATATGAAACGTAGTGGGGTTTTTTTTCAAACTCAATTATTGCACAGTAATCTGATCTATATATTTTTTAATTTTCATGATTAGTAGGAAGACAATAACAATGGTTTAAGAGATGTCTTAGCTACAAGAATGTTATCTACTAAAGATCATACTATCAGCATGAGCAATCAAGGGCATAAGCAATCCAGGAGGTTCCTGTAGTTCATTGATGATAACCTCCTCCTCCAAGTGATTGAGAAGCCAATGAGAAGAGATGCTCTGCTGGACCTCATACTCACCAACAAGGAGGGGCTCATTGGAAATGTGAAGATCAAAGGCAACTTTGGCTGCAGTGACCATGAGCTGGTGGAGTTCAGGATCCTGAGGGCAGGGAAGAAGGTGAAAAGCAAGGTCACAATCCTGCACTTTGAGAGAGCAGACTTTGGCCTCTTCAAAGATCTGCTCATAAGAATTCTCCTGGAGGGAAGAGGGGCCCAGGAAAGATGATTAATATTCAAGGATCATATCCTCCAAGTTCAAGAGTAGTCCAACCCAATGAACAGGAAGTCTGGCAAAAATACCAGCAGGCCTGCATGGATGAAGAAACTCAAACATGAAAAGGAAGCTGACAGAGGGTGGAAGCAAGGACACGTAACCTGGGACAAATACAGAAACATTGACCAAGCATCCAGGGATTAAGTTAGGAAAGCTAAAGCACAAATGAAATTGAATGGCCAGGGATGTCAAAGAAAACGAGAAGGGCTTCTATAAGTACATAGGAGACAAAAGGAAGACTAAGGAAACATGTGGGCCTATTACTCAATGAGATGGGGACCTGGCTGCACAGGACATGGAAAAGGCTGAGGTACTAGATGCCTTCTTTGCCTCAGTCTTCACTAGCAACACCGGCCTTCGGGGTCCCAGGTCCCAGAGACCAGGGGGAAAGGCTGGAGCAAGGAAAAATGTATCCTTGGTGGAAAAAGATCAGATCAGGGAATACTTAAGCAAACTGGACATACATAAGTCTATGGGCCCTGATAGGGCAACCGTGAGAAGTGCCTGAAGACTGGAGAAAAGAAAATGTCACCCCCGTCTTCAAGAAGGACAAGAAGGAGAACACAGGGAACTACAGGCCGGTCAGCCTCACCTCAAACCCAGGGAAGGTGATGAAGCAGCTATTCCTGCAAACAATTTCCAGACACACGATGGACAAGAAAATCATCAGGAGGTCAGCATGGCTTCACCAAGAGGAATCATGCTTGATCAACTTGATAAACTGCTATGATGAAATGACTGGCATGGTACATGAGGGCAGAGTAGTGGATATTCATAGAATCATAGTATCATAGAATGGTTTGGGTTGGAAGGGACCTTAAAGATCACCTCGTTCCAACCTCCCTTCCATGGGCAGGGACACCTTCCACTAGACCAGGTTGCTCAAAGCCCCATCCAACCTGGCCTTGAACACTGCCAGGGAGGGGGCATCCACAGCTGCTCTGGGCAATGTGTTCCAGTGCCTCACCACCCTTACAGTCAAGAATTTCTTACATCTAATCTAAATCTACCCTCTTTCAGTTTAAAACCATTACCCCTCATCCTATTACTACACTCCCTGATAAAGGGTCCCTCCCCGTCTTTCCTGTAAGCCCCCTTTAAGTACTGGAAGGCTGCTATAAGGTCTCCCTGGAACCTCCTCTTCTCCAGGCTAAGTAATCTTAACTCTTTCAGCCTGTTCTCATAGGAGAGGTGCTCCAGCCCCCATCTTTGTGGCCCTCCTCTGGACTTGCTTGAGCAGGTCCACATCTGTCTTGTACAGGAGTATCCCAGGACTGGATGCAGTACTTCAAGCAGCATCTCACAAGAGCGAAGTAGAGGGGGAGAATTGCCTCCCTTGACCTGCTAGTCATACTTCTTTTGATGCAGCCCAGGGTACAATTGACTTTCTGGGCTGCAAGTGCACATTGCCGGCTCGTATTCAGTTTTTCATCCACCAATACCCACTAAGTTCTCCTCTGCAGGGCTGCTCTCAATCCACTCATCGCCCAGCCTGTATCCATGTTTGGGATTGCTATGACCCAGGTGCAGGACCTTGCATGTGGCCTTTTTGCACTCCATGAGGTTCACACAGGCCCACCTCTCAAGCCTGTCAAGGTCCCTCTGGATGGCATACCTTCCCTCTGAGTGGTGTGGCATCAACCACACCACTCAGCTTGGTGTCATCCACAAACTGGTCCCAATATGGACCCCTGGGGGACACCACTCATCACTGGTCTCCACCCAGACATCAGGACGTTGACTGCAACTCTTTGAGTGTGACCATCCAGCCAATTCCTTATCCACTGAGTGGTCTATCCATGAAATCCATACCTCCATTTTAGAGACACGGATGTTGTGCAGGACAGTGTCAAATGCTTTGCACAAGTCCAGGTAGATGACATCAGTTGCTCTTCCCTTATCCATCAATGCTGTAACCCCATTGTAGAAGGCCACCAGATTTGTCAGGCATGATTTGCCCTTAGTGAAGCCATGTTGGCTGTCACGAATCACCTTGCTGTTTTCCACGTGCTTTAGCATGGTCTCCAGGAGGATCTGCTCCATGGTTGTGTCAGGCACAGAGGTGAGACTGGCTGGCCTGTAGTTCCCCAGGTCTTCTTTTTTTCCCTTTTTAAAAATGGGAGTTATGTTTCGCCTTTTCTATTGTCTATCTGAACTTCAGTAAGGTCTTCAACCCTGTCTCCCATAAGATCCTCATAGACAAGATGTTGATGGTGAGGTGGACTGAAAACTGGCAGAATGACCAGGCCCAGAGCATGGTTATGAGTGGAACAAAGTCTAGTTGGGGGCTAGTGACTAGTGGTGTACCCTAGGGATCAATAAGGGGTCCAGTCCTGTTTAACATCTTCATTAATGATCTAGATGATGGAGCAGAGTGTACCCTCAGCAAGTTTGCAGAAGACACCAAACTGGGAGTAGTGGCTGACACACCACAGGGTCGTGCTGCCATCTAGAGGTATCTTGACAGGCTGAAGAAATGGATTGACAGGAACCTCATGAAGATCAGCAAGGGGAACTACAAAGTCCTGTAACCTGGGAAGCAACAATTCCATGCACCAGTATATGCTGGGGGGTCACCCAGCTGGGAAGCAACTTGGCAGAAAAGGACCTGGAAGCCCTGGAGGACACCAGGTTGAACATCAGCCAGCAACATGTTCTTGTGGCAAAAGCGGCTAATGGTATCCTGGGCTGCATTAGGAGTGTTGCGAGGAGGATGAGAGAGGTGATCCTTCTCCTCTACTCAGCACTGTTTAAGCCACACCTGGAGTCCTGTGTCCTCAGTACAAGAGAGATATGGACATATGGGCTCTTCAGTGCAAGAGAGATATGGAGAGAGTCTAACAAAGGCCCACAGGGATGTTTAAGGGACTGGAATACCTCACGTATGAGGAAAGGCTGAGAAAGCTAGGACTGTTTAGCCTAGAGAAGAGAAGGCTTGGGGGGATCTAATCAATGTGTACACATACGGGAAGGGAGGGTGCAAAGAGGATGAAGTCAGGGTCTTTTCAGTCATTCCCAATGACAGGACCATAGGTAATAGGCACAAGCTGAAACACAGGAGATTCCTTCTGAACATCAAGAAACACTGTGGGGGTGACTTGAGCACAGGTTGCCCGGGAAGGTTGTGGAGTTTCCCTCCCTGAAGATGTTCAAGAATCGTCTAGACACAGTCCTGGGCAACTGCTTCTAGGTGACTCTGCTTGAGCAAGGAGGTTGCACCAGATGACCTCCAAAGGTCTGTTCCAACCTCAATCATTCTGTGATAATGAGATATGTAAACAACCGATATAAACTTCTAATAAAACAAGCAGCTTTGAAAGTCTGAGATCTCAGTATTCAAATACAGAATAGCTTTAAGTTTCTCCCCCCTCACTTGATTAGGGAGAATTAAGAATAAACAAACAGAAATTTAAGCATTTCCATGTCAGAATAATAGTTTTAAGAATATTTTCTCAACTTGGATGCTTTCCAGAGCTGGCAACCTAAATCTGATATTCAAAAAAACAGTGAAATACAAATTCCAGCAGCATGTATCCAGATTCTCTACGCTGTGCACTTCAAGGCTTAAATTCCTCAGAAAGCCAGTCCATAAACCCCTCTATTTTTAGGAGAGAACTCCCTGAAAGTAAATTCCATCTTGTAAGTGCAAATTACAGGCTGACGGGGGCAGACCATACCTGAAACTTCAGTCTCCCAGGAGACTGGTCTGTCCAGTAACCTGGAAGCAAATTAATGTGAAACACATTTCATTTCCTGATCCTGTGGGCTATTAGGGAGAAGGCTACATAAAGACTAGGATTGAAGCTTATTGTTTAGGGCATGCAGCAGGAATGGAAGCATCTTGCATTTGTGTTTTCTCAAAACTATTCCATAAAAGACTATTTTGTAAACAAATACAAATAGTCATAGGAACCATGACTACTGACATATGATCTGGGTGTTCATTATGTTCTCTCACACATCCTCTAGGTGAGGCTCTCCAGAAACATAGACTTTGCTTTGCCTTGTATATTACTAAGCCCCTCAAATGAGACAGACCAGGGCTCTGTGTCAAGCCCCTCTGGTTAGGGATGTTCCAAGAAGACACAGAAGCAGAACACAGAAAACATCTCTAGGGTTTTAAAGTTTAACAGGCAGGTACATAATTCTTTGTAGCTGGGCATCGGTTGAATGAGTTTGGCATAACTGAGAGTGGGAAAGGGTAATTGAGACTGATTTCTATGTTCCTCATTAATCACAGTAGATTTAGGTGCCTTAACTGTAGTTTCAATTTTTTTATCAGTCACGTCTTAAGGGTTTTTTCGGTTTGTGTTTTCTGGGGGCACAGAGTGATCCACCTGTCATTTGGTTGCTGAAGCTTGAGTGAGAATATTGTGTTTAAATATCTAAGAAATTTAATTACAGCAGCTTAAACAAAGGTTTAATGGGGGAAGTTATTTAAGCAAGTTTGTGTAGGTCTTCAAGCATGTATGAAAGTGCAATCAAGTCATGACTATGCAAGGAAAAGTCAAAGTTGTAAGTCTCATTTATTTAAATGTGTATTTTTTTTATACTAAGCTAGAGGTAAATGTGTCTCTTACCAAAAGCCACTATTTAGATAATTTATTTTTATAGAGAACTGAATTTTTAAACTCTTTTTAATATTGGACTTAAGTGGATTTAAATAATTATTTGGATAGCTGCCATTAGACCTTTAGTTAACTGGCACCTTGATCATTGTTAAGTAACATAAAAAATACCTGTTCAGAAAACCCAAATAAATTTTACTAGTACAGCATTGCAGATTCAGCATTTTTATCAGAAAGAAGGCTTCAGGAGGTACAAGCGTAATTAATAGTTCCTTGTTAAACTTCTGGATCATTGTTTCCAAGTAACTGTTTTAGAAATTTACATTTATAGTTCTACATATAGAAGACTACAAGTTTCTTGATATTATTCTGAAAACTAACACAAAAATAGGAAACAGCTTGATCAGTTTGATGTTTGGGCTAGCCACTATATGAAATTAACTTATTTAAGTATTTCAAAGATACTAAAGTTATATACTCTCATCATGTTTGTCAGAAGTTAGCTTCCTAGGTTAATGCCTGCTTGTGCTCAGTTTAATCAAGACATTAAAAATTTCACTAGGGTTTCTTTTTGCAGTGCTAATGGTATCAGGTACTTTTTGGCCAAAAGTTATGAGTTTACTAAACAATAACACCATTGCAAAAATGTATATTCAACATTCATTTGATCTATGTAGCACAATTTACAGAGACTCATAGGTAGATTTAATCTTAAATTTAAGCGATTATTAAAGAAACACAAAATAAACTGAACTAAATATATTCCATGTTAAAGTAAATAATATGTAGTCATGTCTTTGGATATATGCAGTTCAAGGAAGATGTGTATGTGTGTGTGCATGTGTGTATACTTGAAGGCAAAGGAAGTTTTGCAGTTTTCTTTCTGGGAATTTAGTAGCATTTCATTAGGATTTTTCACTAGCCAATTAATTATCCACTTTTCATCAGATCTTAAACTCTTGCTTGAGAAGCTTAAGGCATATGAAGTGTCTTACTATTTGTCTTAAAATCTGATCAGACTTTACTCATATACGAAAAATAAGTTTGTGACATTTTCTATTGATATTAACAACTGCATTTGTGGCTGTTCAAGCAATACAGTTTACAAACAGTATGGTGTATAAATGGATTTTTATTCATCTTTATCTGTTTTCTACAGCAAGCTGATGTCATCCCATCATTTACTCCTCTTCTTCAAAGAAAACATCCTTTTCTGCTGAAATACACAGAAGTTCAGTTTCTCTAGCTAGAAGAAAACTAAGTTTATTTTCTTCAACATTTAGGAAGTCACAGAGCTTTTTTCACATATCTTTATAGATTTATAGTTTTTATAGTGCCTATTTCTGTTTCTTTATTTTTCTTATAGCTCAGTTTTAATGTATCAACTATTTGTATTAATGAGGAATACAAAATAAATTTTAGAAGTCAGTTACATCTGGCAACTGGTTGTGTTTGTTATTATTAGCCAAGATAACTAAAACCCTTAGAAGAAAAGCAGAAATTCTTATCACAAGTTGGTTATACCTAGGAAAGGAACAAAAAGGATTCTTCATCCAGTGTGCAAGATGATCCTCATTCCTTTTAATGCAAACCAAAAAGAAAAGGAAAAGAAAACAAAAATTGTGATCTGGATTGTATAGCTCATTTTGCTTCTCTGATTTTACTGAAGTAAGCTTGGTACCCAAGCATGTGGAAATCTTTAGTTCTCAGAAGGACAGCAGTTATCTTATGTATGGAACAGCATAGCATAACAACAGATCTCATGGTCCCTTAACAGTTTATCCTGTATGGATAATCATTATTAAGCTGTAGCCTTTACTAGACTTCTTTCTTTAACAAACTTTTGTTTTAGACTACTTTACAAGATAATGATCGCTCATTTGTTAGCTAGTATCTGGACATCTTAAAGATTTTTTGTTGTTATTATTTTATTTTTTAAGAAATGTAAAGGTTTCTGTGCTGTTAAGTTTATTCTTTCATTGATTACTTATTTTTTACTTATACAGATTCAACTGAATTTGCAAAATTTAGAATTAACTTAGCATTTTTCATTTAAGAGAGATTAGTTTAGGGGAATGTCAATGCAATAAAATGTAGCAGGCAGTTGGGACACATTGCAAGTAAATTACATCTTTTCTCTCAGGCTTGTTTTCTCCTCATGATATAATTCATGAAAATGTATTTCTAAAAAAAAAAAACCAAACCCAAAACCCAAAGAAAGAACCTGCAAACTCTCTACAGGACTCCTGGGAGAAATCAGGACTTATCCATGGTAAGATATAGCAGAGTTTCACTGACTTCTGTAGGTTTAGGATAGACACCCACTCCACTCACCCCCTGATTAGGAGATGTCATTTTTCAACAAAGATCATCAACACACACACAACCTAGGCCTCACAGTTAGAGTGACTGATCTCAAAATAGAAATACCAGTAGCAAACTGTTTCACAATATTGTACAAAGAACAAGTAGAATGTATACTTTCACTTAATATTGAAAAGTTTCATACGACCATAGGGATAATTTTTGAAGTAAAGTAAATAGGTGAATATTTCTGATAAATATTTCTAGTCATCCCTCTGTTTATTTAGTCGTCTTGTGGGTTTTGGTCACATCTGTGTGTTGAAGGAAACAGAAAGCAACTCCATCCCTATGAAGTTTAGATCCCCATCCACAAATTTTACAGGACAAGTTTAAGCACATGAATAAGTTTAGAGTGATTAACCCATGTGTTTTGACGATCTGAAGTCTTAAAAATGTTTTCATGTAAATTATTCTTTTCTCAAGAGATATACTCCCACTATTTACTTTCTTTTTTTTTAATGAGGCTTTTCAATGCCTTTGAGTTAAACTGTTTAAAAGAATCATGCCCTTGGCCCCTACACAAGAATTGATGTTGTCATATATCCCTGTTTGCCAGTACTAGCAATGCTCTCAGTAATTTAATTGGCTGTTTGTTCACGAAATAAAGGTCAACTAGTCTTCCACATACAATGCAGCTGATGGAAAGTCACCCTACCTCATACTTTTGTATTTCAGTTTTTGGTACACTTTACTCATTTTAAAGAGACAACAGAGAACAATTTTGTTATTTTAATACCACCACATCTTTGCAAGAGTTGATAAATACCAGAAGGGGTATTATATTGCTGACACTGTTCTTTTTCAGTGTCGTTTTCCAGCTGCATTTCCTCAGTAATTTTACTAAGCAATTTTTTAAAATGTACTCCAAGCAAACATGTCATGCTTAGCTTGCTAAAAGAAGAATGAAAGTATAATTAACATATTCCTGAAATATTGAAAAGGTATAGCTTTATCATTATTTTTTGCAAAGGGAGGAAATGAAAGAAGGAAAGAAATCATTTATTACTTGCCATAATGTATCAAAATTATCTGCCTTTTTCAGTAGTTCTTTGGCCTAGAAATCCATGTTTATAAGAAATACTCTCGAAGAACCTCTAAGAATAGACTGTTATGCTAGGTTCCTGTAAATTCTGAGGAAATTGCTAAATTCTGAGACAGTACATAGATTACTCAAGACAAAAAAAAAAAAAAAAAGAACAAAATACTGGTAAAGGTAAGATTGTTGAAATAAAAATTCAAGGTTTCAAGAGGAAAAACACTGAAGTGAAGATGTATAGAATTCTAATGGAGGAGGGAATAATTTCAATACAACAGCAGAGCAGCATCAGAGATCACCTCCATTTCAAGGAGAAGCAGATACTGAATTTTTACCACCTAAGCAATGACTGCCTAGCTGACAAAGATTCATTGGATGCCTTATCGGGAATGTTGAACGTACTAATGCTTAGCATAGTAGATTGTTAACCTCAGTTATCTGTGTGTGTATCAGAAAATAAATAATTACTTTGTACTTTGAAATTGTGTTTATTCTGCCTGCAGTGTGTCTTTGTGAATGGTAAATTTGCCCAAAGAGTGGCACACAGAAGGAGGCTTATACTGCGAAAACTGGAGAAGGCAGATGTAGCATCGAGAAAGGAAGAGGGCAAGGTATTTCTGGAGAGAGGCTTGCTGAGTTTGGTGCCTCTAGTAAGAAGAGAGAGCCAGGGGCACTGATTATATTACTCTCCTGTTCCCAGCAGGAGTCCCTCTATTTTCATACACCCAAATTCCTCTTTCAGCAGTGGCAATCAGAGCAAGCTCTATGACTGAATGCCTAGCAAAAGAGAGAGCATGAGTGTTTTGTTGAATTCAATAAACTCTTTTCATAGAAAACTACATATTTTGCCTATAATTAGTGTTATCTACAGTTAGAGGTATATTTATATTATTCTAAGGTAAGTGTTTGCAGGATCACAATCTATGTTAGCAATTAGTAATAAAATTTTGTGAAAACAGTTGTTTAATAGACTTTCTGCAAGCATTAAAATTTTTGTTGTTGCTGTTGTAAGAAATTGATATACATCCCACACTAAGGATTCATCATTGGCTTGAAGGAGTAGTTTCAGTGCTAAATTCAGAATGAAATGTGGAAAGATAAGAGGCAATGCCTTTTAACATTGCCTAGGGTTTATCTCTCAAGTTGAGCAAGGAAAAGATTGCTATCAGAAAAGAGAACAGCTTGCATAAAGGAATAGCTATAAGGCAAAGAGTCAGGGAAACAGAAAAGGAATAGCTCTTTGAGGAATCTGTACATGGTCTGGCTTATGAAAAAAAAAATCACTGAAAATGGAAGTTGAAGTATTTTTTTTTCTTTTTGTATTAGCATACTGGAATCTTGCTTCTATTTGAGAGCAAAGTAGTTTTTTAATGCTTCCATTACAAAATCAGGGGATTATAGCGGCCAACAATCTGAAAGAAGGGTTGATGGTGTATCACATGATATAAGAAGGGTTATAGTATCTTTGATAAAATGTATTTTTGTGTATTAATGGTTCTAATTATTATTTCTTTCATCTTTTTGTGATATGCATACTAACAGAGCTATTTCTACTCAATCAAGTTGCATGAAGTCTAGTAAATTGTCATTCAATTATATTTTTGCTTTACATATTTTTCCCATAATATCATTTCTTTTATATGATGATATGATTGTTGTTGACTTGGACTTATATTCTTATTTTCAGTAGAGAGAATAATCAGTAAATGGACAAAACCCCCCACTCTTACATTACTATGAATGACTTTCCAAACCAACTAGAGTAGGAAGAATAAGAACCATTTTACTTAATTCACTAATGGTCACACTAAGAGTCTCAAATTTGGTGCAGTTAGTGCTCTTTTTAAATATTAAAAATAAATAAATCTCTTCATTTATAATACAAAGTAGACCAAGGAAAGAATCCAACTGAGCTAAAGGAGTTTTGGGGTTTTTTTTACTAGCTGGGTCACACAACAGAAAAAGAAACTCCAAGAACTGTTCTGGTCTTACTCAATCCTGTGTTCTGAAATATTCAGAAAAAGAAAGTATCTTTTTTTCTCTGAACCAGTCATCAACATACAAAGATAATACTTCATCTGCTCAAGAACTTTCCATCTTAAGAGTAGAAAAGGTTGATTACTTTTAGTAAATAAACTTCATAGTATTTTTTGGTTAAATAACAAGATATCTATGTGCTCAGATATTATGTATTAATTTCATATAGGTATGAGCTTACAAATGAGGAAAAAAAGTAGAAGGTACTTAAAGCAATTTATCTGGATTTTTTATACCTTAATTGAAACAGAAGACCTGTGGAAATCTCAGAATTTCTTGTCAAAAGTGTCAGTAAATTTTGTTGTCTATACATCAGTAAGTCTGAAAAGTTCTTTAAACATTTTCATGGTGAGAAGAGAATTAAAGAGACAATTAAAATTACAATAGAGAAACAGTTCTTTCATCTACTTATGCTGCACATTTGTAAGTTCTTATTTCAGGGGATATATCAGCTTCTGATTAACGTGTAAGGAAGATACAGTACATTTAAAAATAAGGTTTAAGTGTATTTTGTAAACAAACTTAACAACTATCAAAACTACATTTATGGAAAATCTGTGAATAAACTTCACTAATCAGTAATATCACTATCTATCCAGCACCTATGTAGTAATAGATACCCCACTTACTCATTCAAGTGAAGCGTAAGTAATTCTTTACCTGACAGGTTATATCCACAATTACATAAATCTAGACTCTTGCATTTTAATGTCTAATGGATGCATTTTATGTTACAAATCATAAACCTTAGCTTTTTTACAAAGGACCTTCACAGATCATTAATCATTATTTGTCTGCCATGCTCTCAGATTGTTTTTATTTTAATCTCTATACACAATTCTGAAGAATCATGTTGAAGTCCATTCCAAACACCAGAAATAGAAAATATACCTCAAACGTTATTCTTGTGCAGATATACTGAACCAAGTATCTATACCCAGTATCCTAAAGAAGACCTGAACTATACTCAATAAGCATCAAATATTCAAAATAACAACAATAATAGAAATAATAATAATTTAAAAAAACTGATTGATGAGGCGATTAGCTCACCAGCTACAGTTTTTATTCACTAGTAGTCAGTTCTGCTGTTATTGTGGACTCTGTTACAGGTCTGAACATTTGTCCTCTGTTGGCAGAAATCATTACTTTATGAAAAATTGTGACTTGGAGAGAGGGTCTCTCTCTTGCAGCTATAGATTTCCACTAGGCAAACAGTTAGTATGTGTGATGATTGCATGTTTCAGTATATGGTATAATAATGCATTAAATTTAGAGCATGCCAAAAGATTAATAAAATGCAGAAAGAGTATAAGCAGCATACAAATATTAACCATATAGTTGCCAATATGCTAAACTGTATAAAGAAGTTGTCATTAATTATATTTTGTTACACGGATTTGGTTTAGCAGCAATTTAGGATTTATTAATATTTTTGAGATAGATCACAAGATTAGGTTGTATAATTTTAACACTACTTAATCATCAGCCAGTTTAACAGAGTGACTCGATAGAATTTGGTGCAAACAAATTTGTGACTTAAAGATTCTAAAATGGCAAGGATCACCTGAAACTTACAGCAGGGTTGCACAAACAGATGGAGGTTAAATCGAATCACACACATGCAAAGAGAAAACAGTTCTGAACCAGACAGACAGGCAAAATAGTTCTGAACCAAGTCACATAGAGACAAATAGTTCCAACCCAAACTGCAAATGAACACTCACAGATACAACAGCTCTGAACAAAATTTTACACACACACACACGAGGTTAACCTATGATTAAAATTTCCCTTTCATGAGTTTCATGAATTACTCACTTTTATGTGCCAGCATACATCAATGGACAGTCGACGAACTTCATGAAATCAGGCCTTTAAGTCCTTGCGAAATCGTCCACGGACGATCTTTCAATCCTCGCAAAATCTACCCTGAGAGGTGTCCTGGCTTGGGGGAGACACTGGGTCACGCAGCCTGCTGCGGTCCCAGAAACTCAGAACGTTTCTCCTTGGATCGCTATTTATAGGGCCTTGAGATGA
Source organism: Aquila chrysaetos chrysaetos (assembly GCF_900496995.4). Taxonomy (NCBI): domain Eukaryota; kingdom Metazoa; phylum Chordata; class Aves; order Accipitriformes; family Accipitridae; genus Aquila; species Aquila chrysaetos. The sequence continues at coordinate 14,294,328 of NC_044017.1, forward strand.
TTGGCTTTGGTCATTATTTTACATTCCGGCCACAATTCATGCCCAGTCATTCTGATATACAATTCAGGCAGCCGATGGCCCAGGTGTGGCCAAAGAGTGCCTGACACCCTGTCGTGGTTTAACCCCAGACAGCAACTAAGCACCATGCAGCCACTCACTCACTTTCCCCCCACCCAGTGGGATGGGGGAGAGAATCAGGGAAAAAAAGGTAAAACTCCTGGGTTGTGATAAGAACAGCTTAAAAGAGCAGAAAGGAAGAAACTAATAATGATAATAATAACAATATTAAAATTACAATAATAATAAAAGGATTGGAATTTACAAAACAAGAGATGCACAACGCAATTGCTCACCACCTGCTGACCAATGCCCAGTTAGTTCCCAGTTGGTCCCCAGGCCAACTCCCCCCAGTTTATATACTGGGCATGATGTCACACGGTATGGAATACCCCACTGGCCAGTTTGGGTCAGCTGTCCTGGCTGTGTCCCCTCCCAAATTCTTGTGCCCCTCCAGCCTTCCTGTTGGCTGGGCATGAGAAGCTGAAAAATCCTTGACATTAGTCTAAACACTACCCGGCAACAACTGAAAACATCAGTGTGTTATCAACATTCTTCTCATACTGAATCCAAAACATAACACTATACCAGCTACTAGAAAGAAAATCAACTCTATCTCAGCCGAAACCAGGACGCTCCCAAAGTCACTGCAGTTGTAATCAAGATAACAGCATAACGGGAGGTTTTCCCAAAGGATGCAAGGCTTATCCCAAGATCTCAGCGTGGCCTGGGGAGCTGCAGCACCACATACATATTGTCCAGAGTACTTTCAATATGACCCCACAACTTATACAGCCAAAGCTCAAAGGATCACAATGAATTTAATTCTTCAGCTTCTTTCCCATGTACTTGCAGTCACAGTTAAATACTACCCTTTGTTTTGCTGAAAAAGATTCCATGTTATACTTGGTATCACAAACTACTGTCTGTGTCCCTTCTTTCAGGGAGAGTTTGTTAATAGATTAGATGGTATGCTTATAAACATTTCAGCAAATATTGTAAATGCTATTTGGTGACAATTCTGTTTTCTTTCTGCTCACAATGCACAGGCATTTTGTAAAGACAAGACTGGAGAAAATGGTTACAGTAAACTGATACCCTCTTGTTTCTGGTTGTCACTTTTCATATAATGGTGAAGGAATAAAGATCAAGTGGATCTGAAAGTAAGTAACCAGAACTCAACATTTGTATCTAGTTTTCTCAAAATTTATGGGAAAACAAACCAGATCTGATATAAAGTTGTCTCTTCCCCTATTCGTTTAATATTGGGAAAAATCTCATCTGAGTCTCTCAGTCTTTTGGAATGGTTTAATGCAATGTCACAACCCATGCTGGACAGACCAGGGAGGGGCCGTGGCGAGTTCGGAATTCCCTGGGGCCGAATTAAGGTGAAACGACACCAAACGACCGGTCGAACGTTTCGCTGACGGCAGGAGCAGCCTGAACGGGCGGCGTTAACAGCAGGTGGCGGGGTTTCTCACAGCGGGAATTGGCGCGAAACCCCCTCGGCAGCCCGTGTGACCCGCGGTCACCCTCCCTCCACAAACACACCCTGCGGGCCTTGCTCCTCCGGGGAGCAGCTCCGGGAGGAGAATGAGGCGAGCCCTCCCGGCGGGCCAGGAGGCTCAGAGCGGACCCCCTGGCTTTCCAGACTCCCTCTCGGAGAGGAGCCCGGCGGCGGCTGGAGCCGCTCCGAGTCCCAGGCCTGGTCAGCGGTTGGTGTCCAGAGGGATGAGGTGGGGGGTTACGGGAAAAGGACAGTTAGAGAGAGAAAAAAAGAAAAAAATCCACCAGTCCAGCGTTGGTCCAGCCAGCGTAGAGGTCCCACTCTGGAAGGCGCACGCGGGGCTTCTCATGTCTGCGTCTTTTATAGCCTAGCTCCCGCCTTTTTTCACGTCAATCATGCCCCCCTGGTTTTCTGAGCACCGCCCCTAAGGACTTACGTGACTCTCAATTTTCTGCACAGGCAGCATCATGGGCAGTGGTCGTGAGCCCCTTCCCCACAGAAACCCTGGCGACCCCTCACCACGTACGGCGAGTTGCTCCGCCCAGCTCCTCAGGGCGCGGAACTGCCCAGCCTCCGACACGCCTCCGGCGTCCCGTGTCACGTGGTGTTGCCATGCGGAACTCGTCCCTTCGCAGCGCCCTCGAGCGAGGTCCGTTCCTTCCCTCCACGGCAAGAGCCGGGCCCGGTCTCTGACCATGGCGACGGGTGTTTGGGGCATTAACCCCGTCCAGTCTCTCACAGCCAAGGGTAAATAAGTCCCTAAATGCTGGAGGAGGTATATAGTATCACCTGTCACTTGTCTCTACAAAGCTGATAAATACCACTTTAAGGATTAATGGGTTAAAATTTAGTTTTGTCTATGGAAAGAAATCGCAGAACGTAATTCTTCTTTAACTGAGTCTTGTGATGGTGATTTAATCTTCAGGTTATTGTAACTATTCAAAAGTCACTAATACCACATTCCTTAAAATTATGATGCCAGAAGATACTATTTAAGTGAAGTGTATATGCATAATGAATTAGAGTTCTCTACAATGCTAATTAGAAATCCTGTCATGCTACTGTGTTATTCAGAGGCATGGTCTTGAGAAATGGATCTCAAATGTATTGATTACATGATATCAGAATTCATAATATTTAAAGGTACAATAAAATACTAACATTCTTTTTATGTTACTCTACTGTCACTCGAATGAAAATTTCCTCAGATATGTAGGGTGACATGTATGGTCATGTACTGTAACACTTTTTTTTTCCCCCAACAGAAAGCACAGCGTACTCAAACATTTGCAAATGTGCATTGCTAACTTTGAAACATTACTGGAAAGAATTGGCATCTAGATAAAAATAAGAAATCGTTGGGAGCATATTGATGTAAAAACTATTGCTTTTGATACTGTACTATTTTTGGCCATTCTTTAAAAATTATGTATGAGAGCTATTTTTACACTTTCCATTGAATTATCCAAATATCATATTCTTCTGACTTTGAAAGATAATAAAGACTATGAACTATAGAGGAGGCAAGATTTAATGTCTTTTTTTTTTTTTTTTCCTGTTGTCAAATGAAGGCAATTTTGAGGCCAATAATTTCTTAAAGACATATTTAACAACCTTAATAGCAGAAGAGTCCACAAAAACATCCGTCATGGAAATAACAAATAAACAATAGCACGGTATATATCAGAAAACAAAGAACATAGGTATTTGAATTGGTAAATGCAGAAGAAAATATTTAAAATCACTTGTATAGAAAATGATCGTAGAATAAAGGACATTCATGACTTCTAACTCAATAGTATTTCAAGACTCAACATGTAAGATTAAAGCTGATGTCGGGAACTCAGCACAGGTAGAAGTTCTTGTCAATGATTATTTTATCACACGCTAAAGTGTGTAGTCTTGTAAACATATAAGTAGTTCATATTTCTTCCCCACCTCAACTCCTTTAAAAATCCTCTGAAAGGAATCCTCTAAAGAAAAAGAAATAGGCAACCTATCCATTTTATCATTAATCTAAAAAAATCTACTTCAGAACAGAAACTGATGTGCAGGAAGATATTTTAATTGAATGTTTTTAGATTACCTTACAGAAAAAAGAACTTAATGGCTTCATTGGCATAAACCCTTTATAAAAATAAATAAACTTTTAAAAATCAATAAATGTGTTTGATGCTCTGAAGATACATTTTTTAATTCTGTGATTTAAAATTAGAACATTAAAAGAAATATGTGTCAAGACACTGAAAAAGTCAGAGGCAGTGTGTCATATTCTTACTATATAATTACGAGAGATCAGACATATCAAGCTAAACATACTGCAGAGATGTCAGCTGAGGTATTGAAGCATGATTGCACTTTAGCGTAGTGCCAGACTTAAGCTACTAAGTCCTGTCCAATGTTGTCTCAACAACATGAAAATATTTCTGCTTCTGTATGTAAACCTGAGTGATTCTCTGCACTGTACTCCATTAAGCAGTGGGGACATTTCCTAAGTTGCTTAAATGTCTTAGTGCTTGCAAGGGCAGGACCAAACATGAAGTAAAACCTTTATTTCTTTAATTTTGCATACATTTTACACTAGTTCTTGATCTTTGTTAAGTGTTTTTATCCATGTAGTACTACATTGATTTTGCCATGATATGACTCACACTACGGATGCAGCAGTATTCTAGTCAGAACTGCTTTTAAAATGCTATTTTTAAAGTAATAATTTAATATAATATTTGGTACCAGAGTAGTCATTGTTCAAATACTGATAAAAAAATTCACTTTTGCTAATGGTAAAGTGTTTCATTTGTAGTTTCAATTAGAAATAAATAAAAATAAGAATAAACAAGAACTGAAAAGGATCTGTTTTATCAATCTTACTGACGATTTACTAAAAAGTTTGTGATTCCTGACTCAGTATTTCCACATCACCTGTATATAATCTAAAATGACAGACAAACATATTTATAGCCAGAAGTTGCCCTGAAGATATATTGATGATGACTGTACAATTCTCTGAAAGGACGAATATTCACTTTATAGGATGGTTCAGTTATGGATTCTCATAAAATCAGTATCAATTGACATCTTGAAGCAATTTGTTAGTCTCAAAATGACAAAAAAAAGAAATATTTTTTAACATTTTGGTAACTTGTAAAATGCTAGGAAAAAGGGGGCACAGCAAAACTTTCAGTTTTCTAATAATGAGATAACTGCATCATGAATGGAATGTAGTGCTGAAAAAAATTTAGTTTAAAAATTAATTTATTTTCTTAATTGCAAATTGGATGTAGCTCAACATTTCACTAGATATTTGAAATGTCTTGTTGAATAAAGGAAAATAATACTTGACTTGAAGGTTTTTCACAAGCAAGCTGTGAAAATTTTCAGTATGTGAAATGTGGAATTTTCTTAGAGATAACTTACTGATTAGGTGGAGTTATGACTGTTGTCTGAAACAAGAAGCTGACTTCTTGATATCAAAATTAGGAAGAGCCACTGTAACAGGAACATACGGCTTCCGCTAAAGATGGCCACAGAATTTCAGTTTTCCTTCATCATTCATGTAATTTACAATGCACATTATAGAGAAATGTTTAATCTTGATTGGAATAATTTTTGGAGGTTTCAATGCATTTTCGGTAAGGTGTTCCATGGGTTAGTTCTTGTTGGTAAAATATTGCAAATTTCAATAGTCTGGGTCTGGTGAACAGAAATTTGGTTACAAACTGGTTCACAAGTCACACGGAAAGAGGTCTCACACTAAGTTCCTAACTTAGGTGCCTATAACAGTGTGTTGTGAAGCTGAGGCTAAAGAAGATATCTGAACGTTAAATCACAAATATAGCCTTATTCAGGCATGTTCAAGTTAGGTGATTTCAGACTAAAAATTTACGTGTGACTTAAAGGGTATCTAAAGTTGCTTGCATGTTCTTTGCACTGGTAAAAATTAAGCTACAATTAATATGGTAAGAAACTGTACTGGAGAAGATCTTCAGGAAGATGAGTAGATTTATTTATGTATATTTTAATCAATCAGGAATAGTTCTGCCCTTTAGTTATATTAGCTGTTTATACTGTCTTAGATAAACCTTTTTATTTTATAGATAGATGTTTTTGCTTGTTAACATTATTTTTTGCAATTAAAATGTTTTATGAGGGAACTAGTTTTCCTTATAAGTAACACTTCCAATATATTTACTGCAGATTTTCTTTTCTTGATGATGGCAATTGTGTAGCAATTAAGTTGTGTGTAAGATTCAGAAAACAGTAACTTTAAATTCTCATTTTTTTTACTGATTTTTAATAATGGACTTGGCTTAATATGCATAATTAGTTATCATTCATTGATCAATTTGATTCTTTATATTTACAGTGGTAATACTCTGAGGAGGGTCTAAATTTCAACATTCCTTTCCCCAGACATTTTCTTGAAAAACAGCTTGCAAGATGACTGAGAGCTCTATGCCTTTTACCAATAATCCTGTCTTGTCATAATCACCAGACTGCTAAAGTTTTCATAATGTAAATACACTTCAAGGTATCTTTCAGGTTTATTTCAAGGCAAGGTGAAAGTTGGTTCAATGCTTGTTCATACCTAGTCATTAGCATAACACCCAGTAATCTTTATGAAAAGCTCACAACTCTGTTGGCAGCAAGTCAAAAGCTACCACTGTCGCTAAAGTGATAAGGCATTGAGCCAATTTAATTGTTAGGCATAGTGTGGTGGTGTGCTTCCCCCACCCCCAACCTGACCTTTAATTCCTGTAACGCTGCTCAAGTGATAACCACCAGTAGCAGTCATAATGGATGCGCCTGGTCGTGATGGCTGCATCTGGCCCAAAGTGGCTTCAGGAAAGACAGATAACAACAACACAATAGCCAAGGGCTAATTTGAGCATTGCACCCACCTAACCACAGTGCTGGTCAAGGTCCAACTCAAGCCAAGTTTGGAAGAAGCTAACACCTGTAGTCAGTACGTAAATATGAGTATGCATCAATTATATTACTCCATAAACAGTGGACAGCCCAGGGCCCGTTGAGCTCTCCTGCATGGCAGCGGGCTGCACGACAGGATCTCCCCCTGAGTAGGGATGTCTCTCAGGGTTACACCTGCTGCAGAGATCCCTTACTCCTCGAGGTTGAGAGAGTCCTTGTTGCAATAGATTCTCAGTAAGTGATTAATAGCATGCTGAACTTTGAAATCTTAGCTAAGTGATATAAAGGATTGATTGTGCATATATAATCCTTTAGACAGAAACCATTGACCAAATCTGGGACTGTCTGGATCCAGCTGCACCTAAACTCCCCTCTGAGAAGGAGTTTAGAACACAAGGGGTCCTTTTGGAACCTCGTGATTCAACAGGAAGATGTCCCTGACAGTTTTGGCTGACCCTGTCCTCTAGGGAGTAAATAATCAAGTGTACCCTGCCATCGAGTTTTGTTAAACCACTGTCGTGGTTTCAGCCCAGCCGATAACAAAGCACCACACAGCCACTCGCTTACTTCCCCCCCCCACCCTGGCCCCGGTGGGATGAGGAGAAAATATATAAAGAAACGCGCGTGGGTCGAGACAAGGACAGGGAGGGATCAGTCACCACTTTTGGTCATGGGCAAAAGACAGGCTCAACTTGGGGAAAAAAAAAAAAACCAAAATCCATTTAATTTATTACCAAACAAACCAAAACAAGGATGATGAGAAGTAAACCCAACCTCAGCACACCTTCCCCCAGCCCTCCCTCCGTCCCGGCCCAGCCCCACTCCCGGTTCTCTCTCCCTCCTCCCCCGGCGGCGCAGGGGGACGGGGAATGGCGGTTGGGGTCAGTCCGTCATACCTTGTCTCTGCCGCTCCTTCCTCCTCAGGGGGAGGAGGACTCCGCACTCCTCCCCTGCTCCGCCGGGGGGCCCCTCCCGCGGGAGACGGTCCTCCACCAACTTCTCCAACATGGGTCCTTCCCACAGGAGACAGTCCTCCACGAACTTCTCCGGCATGAGTCCTTCCCACAGGCTGCAGTTCCTCACGAACTTCCCTGGCATGGGGTCCTTTCTGCGGGCTGATCTTCAGTCACACACTGCTCCAGTGTGGGCTTTCCCATGGAGTCCTGGCCATCTTGGGGAGCCTCCACTCCACCATTCACCTCCATGGCCTGGGGGAGGACAGCCTGCCATCTCACCACAGGCTGCAGGGGCATCCCCTCCTTCCCCCCTGCCCTCGGGATCCGCACAGGGGTTCCTCTCCCATCCCGATCCCCCGACTCCCGGCAGGTTTCCCCTCTGGAATCTGTTCTCCCACAGGCGGGTCCGGCTCCCGGCCGGGGAAGCTTCCAGCAGCTTCCAGCAGGAGCCGGCCCTGCGGACCCTACCCCGCTACCAAAAAGAACCGTGACAGACAAACCCAAAACACTTTGTTAAATCGCTGTTTTGCATCAATGAACATATTGCTGCTTCTTTCTTACAAGCAAAGTGCATCATTCCATCAGCGACACATAAGCGGTTCCTGGAAACTCCAAACCATTTTGTAAAAGCAGTTTGAAAATGGTATTTCAGGAGACAGCAGCAAATACTGTTCTATTTAGATGTAAAATGTTAAAATGTTCCTAAAGAAGGTCCTGGTAAATCAGCATCAAAGAGTCAAAGAGTCTCTGGAGATTCCAACATTTAAATCTTACTTTGACTGTTACTTTTTTGTGGGCTTGGATTCAAAATTCAGAATATAATTCCTCTCACCTGAAGTTAGCTATCTAACATTTTATCTGAACTATTCATTTAGAATCTCCCAGGAGTCAAGGGACAATTATTTCCAGGGATGATTCATCATATTTCCCTTCAACATATATTACAATTCAGGATGAACCATTTCCTAGAAATGCCTGTTTGATTTCACTGGCTATTAAGAAAGCCTACATAATAAGTTTAGGTTACATGTCCAACTTTGAGATGGTTAATTCCATTCATAGTAGCTGACTCCACTTTCCATTATGTAAAATAAATACTAAAATTAGTAAAATAATAGTTTTTATTTGCTTTTGTTTTAAAAATATATTTAGTTTTGCCTTTTTTTAATTTAAGATAAGCACAGCTGAGCATCTTATATCCTTTATTGCCCGTCAAGTAAATATGTAACTAATGCAAAATTTCAAAGGGATTTACTATATTAAAATATTAAGTAAAAAAAAATGGAAGAATGTTCAACCCATTAATCTCTATTATTCTTGGACTTGTATGCTGCCTGCCAATTAATAAGTTTGGTAAAGAGTCTGTTTTTATAGTTGTGGATGCTATTGCAATGCACAAAAATTGAGGAGAAGCAGCTAGGCAGAGTCCTCCGTCTTTGACTCAAAGCAGATTTACCCAAGGGTAACACCACACCTGATGCAGTTTCTACTCAGGCCATGAGTTCAAAAGGCTTATACAGGCTTGAAAGGTTTGGACTATCTGCTAGAGCCACCTGTACACAATCTTCTTATTTTTGAGAGAAATCCTTTTCATGCTGTCAACCACAACCAACTTCAATTCAGGAGTGTTTTCAAAACATGTAATCACTGCATAAACAGTGGTTGACCTCAGCAGTGGTCAGTGCCTTTTAACAGTGGATGTACTTATAAAAGGAGACAACTGGTACAATTACTGCATTGTTTCTAATTCTACCTCCTGCATGCCTAAAGAGAGAGAACATGAAAGACCAGGCCAGCCCATTTTTAGTAGCAGTAAACACAAGCACAGCTACATTTGGATGTATTTTCTTAAGCAAAATGACTGGTTTTGATGACTGTGGAACTCCTCTCTGAAAAGCTTCTTCCTACAAAATTCTCTTAAAAATGCCACAGTGTTTGTTTTTTGAGTTCTCAGTTATTTTTTCTCCTTGCACAATGCTGTTATACACATACCCATTACAAGTAACTTCAAAACTCTTCAAAAACAAATGTCACAAGTTTGTAACTGTACAAATAATCATGACTTGTCCATGATTTTGCCTGAAAAGAAAACAAAGATCACACACTGTTTCGCCTTTCTCAGAGTTCAGCAGTATATTGCTTATAGCCTGCAACCGGTACTCAGAACATAGCTCTTGAAAAGTAATATAGCTGTATAAATATATGTAGCATTAAAGGAAAATGCTAATATCTTTCAGTAAAGAGTCTATCAACTAAGAGACAGAAATCGATTGAATACCAGGTAGGTTTTTTTTCTAGACAGAGATTGTGCCTACTATTGTGAAACTGCTTTTTGTAGAGAGGACTGGAAGGTGAGGTGAAACTGAGAAAGCTGATTGAGCTAATGTGTTGGCTTATATAGCACTGCGAATGCTCTTAGGCTTTATGGGTTGTGTGAACAGCAGCAAATGTAGCAGACAAAACATCTGGCCTCAGTACAAAATCTGAGCAGCCAGGCACTATGATGTCCCGAAACGGCTGGAGAATAATGTGAAATACCTACATAAAAAGGGGTAGGGATTTTCTCAAGAAAAAGCAATGTTGTGATTTCTTTTAAACTTATTTATAGTAAGCCCTCAAAGGACCTTTTTATTATATTTGTTCTACACAGGATGAGACTCTGGATGAAGACACAAACCTTATTCCATAATTATTTATCAGCAAGTTAACTAAGAAAATTATTTGCTCTGTTAACAGCAAGAAGAAATAGTGAAATATCAATTCCCTATTTACAGAATTAGGACCAAATCGATCTCTTCTGTAGCTACACTGCTTTTCTTGAATATTTACCAGAAATGAAATCACTTTTGCAGTAATACTTTTACAGAATATTTCTTTGATAACTGCTTTTACCTCACTACAGTTACTTATGTTGCATATCTACTCTAATAATATGGCTTTGGATAACAGTTAGTTTTAATACCTCCCAGGAACCCCAACACTAACAGGGATGGACTGGACAAGTATAAGAAGAATGTGTAGGGAAAGGACAAGCCACCAATCTGTGAGTGGCAAACAACTGTCATAAATTAAAGATTTTGTTTAAGAATTTGTGCTGCTTCTTGAAAGTAGGTTAATACCTACTGATGGTAGAAACACAGTATATTTCTCAGACAATTTTACTCTTGGAGAAAACTCTTAAGCTTCTGAAAGGTCTTCCAAAGGGCAAATGCATTAAAGAAGGTCACATACAAAGGTTTTTATAGATGGTGTCCTAGGAAGATTTACACAGTACAGAAAATTTAAAGTAGGAAAATCTTGACCTGCTTCATACAGTCTTACTATACTAGATATAACCAGCACATTACTATATATTCCATTTTACTGTGTAATGGAAATCAAAGATTTATTCTAAAGACCTAGCTATCTTGCAATGCCTTGGTATTGAAAAGACATGTACGTTTCCAAGGCAAAAGAATAACTGGATGGTGTGCAACTTCTAAAAATATATATATTCATGTCTTCTGGCCAGGCTTAGTCCCCAGAAAACCCAATTGGAAGTCCTGCCTCCCTTATGATTGAGAGGGAAGAAATCTGTACCCCTCACATGACTCATTGTGGAGGGAAGGGTAATGCTTGTCTTCCATAGTAATACTAGGGTTGCATCCATGCCTGGAGTTGTAAAATAAAATAAAATAAAATAAAATAAAATAAATTTCCTTTCATTATTTTGTTCACCAGAGGCAAGAATTTAAATTATTCTATCTAATATCTGTTATCCTATGTGGTTTTTAAATTTAGGTTCTAGAAAACTTTATTTCAGGTCCTATTCTGGTGACCTTCAAAGCCAATCATTCAATTACTTGTAGATACAAATTGATTTCAATTAATATGTCCATTAAAAAGGAGGTGAACTATATATATTATTCATCCAAATAGAGGTTTTCTGGACCAATGTTACCAAAAGAGTAATAGAATGCATCATTAGTAGTAGTCTGAAATACAAAGCCTTTCTGTCCTGGGTTACAAGCTGAATCCAAGGTAGGACTTCCTGCCCATCCATGTGATCCCCACAGTAGTCCACTTACCTATCCTAGTTGATAAAATATTCCTAACACATCAGTACTAAAGAACTAGCATTAACTTGACAATAAAAGTTATTAAAAAGAAAAATCTAGGTGATGTCGAGTAGTACATGTTATATCTCAGGGTTCAAAATCTTGCTCCTGTAATTCACTGTTACAGCATGATGAGAAGAAAGGTTATTATAAATTAATTTGAAAAAGTTTTTCAAATTCTTTAAAAGAAATAAAAAAAGGCATTTACTGCAATCTAAGATTTAGTTCTGTACCACAATGCACAGTCCTTGGAATTGATACAGAGTGTTCATTAAATGATGCATACTGCAGTACTTCAATAAGTTGCACACCATAAAGAATGTTTTTCCTGCTGACTGCCCCTTGCCAACGAACTCTCAATTACACTGTTTCTAGTGTGGGTGTCTCTAAGCACAGATGGAAATCAGTGGTATAGAAATCTTGTTATGATTCAAGTGTTTGATCAATTGTTTCTGCAGTTCTGCAGTTTGGTCATTTACCTTGGGTGTTTCGATTGTTTTTTATTGGTTATTTTATTGAGTTGTATGTAATCTTGTTTTCACCAGAGACAATCTAGACATTTAAGACAAAATTTAGTTAGTCTGGGAGGCTAAATTTCATTCTTCTGCTTTTCTTCCCCATTCTCTTCCCTATTACCTTCTCTTCTTCTTTCTAAAATTCCTCTGTTGAGGGAAGACTTGATTGCTTCTTCACTTTGTCATGCACAATCCACTATATTGATGAAGAAGTCTTATCAAGACATCACAGTTTGTCTAACTGACAGTACTGGAGTTCAATTGCTTGACCTCTATTTACTACTTTACTTAACATTTTGGTACTTTCTTTTGACTTATTGCACATAGGTCAACTTTGTACATTTGAAAGTCTTCTTTTGTTCCTCTGTCTTTTATAGATAATGAATGTTCTTTGTGTCTTGAATAGGCTTTGAATTTAAGTTCTCTAAATTTTAGATCATGGCCCCATTTTATACAATCAACAGACGTGCTATATGAACCATGAAGCAGGCCTTTTCTTGCATCATAATTACTAAGGATCAAGAATAATGATATAATCCCTTTCCTCTTGTTTCCTTCTGTGTTCACAGAGTTATATGCATGCTTTTTGAAAATGCATTTCTAAATTGCTTTGAACTGTTTAGAAAAAGAAATACTGATTCTTATTTTATTCTTATTTAGGATTTTTCAGAAGTTAATTAAAGGCTTACTTTTCCTGTGTGGTATTTCTTTACAAATTAGCTTTTTGTTTCTTTCTAATAGGTTATTTCTGAATTCTCAATTTTGGTCTAGTCCTTGGTACCCACTAATGAAAGTTTCAGTTCCTCCATTAACTTTGTTTTAATAATCTTGTTTATTTCAAGATTCACTTTGCAAACACAGCCAGTACTGTGAATGAAATTTTGAAGGATAAACATTCTGTAAGTGGTTTGCAATAGAAGGTAGAAAGAAATGGAAAGGACTTCGAGTTACATCATTTTCTAGACTGGTAAACTAGATATATATTACATATTGGAACTGCTATTAAACTGCTATATATTGTCATCAAGAAAATTAAAATAAATACATAAAAAGATAAGACATTTTCTTAAATACTGAAAGGATATACAAAATTCCCTGGCACTGCATCTAACACCATGACCAATCAAAATATCACCTCTGAAAGTTTAGAGCAAAAGATTAATCCTACTAAAATCTGTGAGATTATGTACATATTTAAAGATAAATGTGTTCTTAAACACTGGGCTGGATTTAAGGCCATAGACAGTAATTTTTACAGTACCAGGCAATGTTTCTCTGATTCCTGTTATACACAGCTACAGATACAGTCACAATGTGCCAAATGTTAGAAGAACTTAATATATTTCTTATGCTTCTCCTTTTCCAGAAAATATGCTTAGGGTTTTGGTTTGGTTTGGTTTGGTTTGGTTTGTTGGTTGGGGTTTTTTTTGGTTTGGGTTTTTTTTTATTGGTGTTTTTTTGTTTTGTTTTGTTTTTTTTTTAAAGACAGGCAATGATTAGTGCTAGACTAACAGCACAGTTTAAGCAGGGAACATGGTCCAGCTCTGAGAAGGGAAACTGTGGGGTTGAAATTCAGAACCTGGAGACCATAAAACATTACAACGGGAGTTTTACTGCCTTCCAATGCTCAGATTATATCTTGGCTATTTTGGAAGGTGAAGCCAGCCTCAATATATGTCTTCTATGCTTTTGCTGAGATATTTAGTGAAATAGAATACACAAAGGGATATGCTACTGAAAAATAGAGATCAGCCAATCCCCACCCCAAACCTTCACTATTTTATCTATTAGCTTAATTCAGGAAGTAAAATGTGAAGGCAATACATTAGTGCTTTGACAAATACAAACAAACAAAAAGTTCAACTCAATAACTGCTGTAAAAATGTATTTTGATTCTATGGCATTTGTTAGAAATCAGATTTAGAATTCTATCATCATCTCTGGTTAATTTAATGAGTCATCACTTCCATTCAATCCCGTTTTAAAAAACAATAGTTAGGAGGTAGGAGGGAATAACAAAGGGAATTTTTAAGTCCAAATCAAAATATTTTGTCTGCTTGTCCTTCAAAGTAAAAAGCAACAAAAGAACGTAATATTGTTACCAAAGATTAAATTTTCCCAATCGTATATGTACACACACACACACACACTCTCCCCCTTATTACACTTTTGTCAAATTTCCAAATAAACTTTTATTTTAAGGAAAAACTCAAATATTTCTTTTTTAAAATATGCAAATATTGAAATTTAACTTTTTACATTATGTAATATAATGATATATCTTTTCAACACAAAATCAGAAATAAGTCCAGTTGACCTGAATGCTTCCTTTTTATGAATAATTTTGTCATAAATAATTTTCCTTGCTCTTTTTCCAAGCCACCACTGCAGAAAGTTTTTCCTTTCATCTCATTCTGTCCTCCCACAGGCAAAAAAAAAGTGCAGTGGAACAACAATACTGCCAATGTCTGAAGCAGACCTCCTTTTCTAAGAAAGGAAAAAATAGAGTGGAATATTTTCATTTAATATGAAGAATATCATCTCACATCTGTAGCACAACTATGCTCTCTCTTCGGTTCTTGAATTCTTCCCATGACGGTACATAGGACAGTGCCCCTGACAGTCTGAAATTTTGCATAGATTGCCCTATATTTTGTCTTAAACATACTACAAACAGAAGTGTTTCAAAAGATATCAAAAGTAGTTACTATGACTGAACACTGCTTTTTAGAATTGTATAATTAAAATGTGTTGATAGTTTGAATTTATACCTGAGAACCATAGCTGTAATTCTTTCTGCACATAGAATAAATGTTGTCACTTTGTCACTCTTTTTCCATGCTCCATGGGTTTAGGGTTTGGGGTTTTATTTGTTTGGTTGGTTTATTTTCAAGAACACAGCTAATGTTCCCAAAACATGAACAAATCTGACATCCCAGGGACAAATTCAATGATAATACAGACAGATAGATAGCCATCCAGTGAACTTTCAGCGTGCCTTAAATCATTTTGATAAAGCATGTATTACAGATGGTTTTGAGCAGAAAAAAATAAGGAAGCTCCTACAAATGACTTGAGAAAATTTTGGGTTGGGAAGTTTCAGCTGGGGGGAGTTTCTGCTTTGATGAAACATGGGCTGTGACAAGACAGTCAGAAGGTTTTTATGACTACTCAATTCTCACCTCATCCTTATACTGACATCAAACATTCCCCAGATATTGTGTCATTCCAGGCTATGTAGAGCATGCAGATTTGGAGAATTTATATTTCACAGGCATTTCTGCATTTCATGAAGTTAATGTGATGTGTAGTCTCTGCTAGTCAGGCTTAGGTAGGGGTCAAAACCAGATGAGTGCGATTTGATTTTAAGGTGTTACCTCATTTCGTATCCGTTTGCCTCTGTCTCTCACACACACACACACTCTCATTCTGTGGCCAAAAATGGGTGTATTCTGTGTTTCATTGCTTCATAAATGTTCCTGGATTATGCAGATGAATTTTAAGGATTCTATAATTTAGAAGCTTTTCACTGAAAAGTAGTGAAGCAGTGAAGTAACTAGATAGAACTGATTTATACTGTTGTGTAATTAAGTATATTATAATCAAATGTATATGAAAACTCAGCCAGGCAGTATAACTCTAAGTTATATACAGTCTTTTCTATGTTTATTACACAGGCTTCAGTGAAATAAACAAAGAAGTCTAGTTAACTTCTGCTAACTAAAAAAAAAAAAAAATACAGTAAGATGACAA
This sequence comes from Aquila chrysaetos chrysaetos, assembly GCF_900496995.4. Classification (NCBI taxonomy): domain Eukaryota; kingdom Metazoa; phylum Chordata; class Aves; order Accipitriformes; family Accipitridae; genus Aquila; species Aquila chrysaetos. Next base: position 14,310,142 of record NC_044017.1, read on the forward strand.
ATGTTTTCTCCATTCCTCCATGGTTCACTGAAACCTTGGTTCTCTCTGTTACCTTGTATCCTTTCATATGAATTGTGTATCCTTAGGTATACATAGCTTGAAATGAAGATAATGTAATCAACAGGGCTGAAAGAATTCAAAATTATTTAATCACAAGAAGGCAAAGGTGAACTTGGTGTTTTAATACTTTTCGAGATCACATGTAAGTTTATTTTAGCGATCAGTGAAAAATACTTATCTAAAAATGTATAAATGAGAATAATGACAACATCAAATTTAATTTGTGTAATGTTAATTCTCTAGTATTAGAGATTTATGGAAGGCAAAAAAAAAGTAGTTTCCACTTTACACATAAAATATTCTAATTAATGAGACTAGCATTGCTGTTTTAGTTACAGGATGATCTATTTTATTCCTCCTAGAATTAAATACTTAATTTTTCCACTGGATAGTCTATGTATAGGCCTTGTATACATAACCAGTGACTGACAGAAAACAAAGTGCAGCAATGAATAGTCATTCTCCCTTCAGAGTGAGGTGACCAGTACACTCATAGGAAGCTGGGGTGGAACTTGTCCCACTCAGTATATTTATAACCGATCTATAAAGAAAGGTGTTTTCTGATGAGGTTACTTCATTTAGTATAGCAAAGGTGAAAGTGGATAACAAAGGCTTACAGAACAATCTCAATGGTTCTGAGTGACAGAAGATCAAGAGGAAAATCCTTGGATAAGTAGCTTTCCTGTGAAAAGGACTATAGGGGTCTACATTTTCTGATTTAGACATAAAACTTACCTAAACATGAGTTTTTCATGTCCTAGGACACCAGTTTAGCCTCTGTATCTTCCTTGCCTGATGACTAGAGTGTACAAACTAGAAAAAACACAACAGGTAAGCTTATAAAGAAAGAGGTTGTTTGCAAAGTTATTGTACATGTATCTGTAAAAGAATAAAAAGAAAATGTTTTAAAATATAGGAAAATATTTATTTTTTATTTCATAGAATTTTAGAAATACTGGTTGAAAGTGTCTACCATTTTTTAAAATGCCCTTCAAGCATTTGCTGGCAGCTTTTAGAACTTTTTTTTTTTTCTTTTTTCTTTTGGTAATGTTCTGCTCTATTAAAGCTGTAATGCAGTAATAAACATAAACTAATCCTATTGAATTTTAACTAAAATATACTTTCTGAAATGTATTTTGTTGTGAAAGTTAGGTGATTGTCTCAAGAAACATGACAGCATTTGCACTGTTGCTAAAGGTGCAGAGGAGGTCTATGTATTTCAGTCATAATAGTTACCATAATAAAGACATAAATGAGTGCATTTCATTGAAAATAATGCAAAAAAAAAAAAAAAGAAGGAATTATGAATCTGGCTTTCTGGGGTTCTTGTACAAAAAGGAATGCAAACAAACCAACCACTTCGGCCCAAAGTGAAATGCTGTGAAAAATAAGTGAAAACAAAGGATATAGCCAGTTAGTTAAGTATGCAACAAATGCAAATTGCAGAAAGGCAAAACAAAAAAAACCCCAAATGACACCCCCCCAAAAAAAATCCCCAGCACAATGATCCAGTAATTTGAGTGTTTGTGTAAGATCTGAGAACTCCTGCCTTCAAATACTTTACTGACCGGTATGTCTGTCTGGCCACTGGGATGTGGGAAGCCAGCAACTGGGGAAACTAAGCCCAGCCCCTGGAGGGATCCACCTCGTATGTGTGTATGTATGTACGTATATGTTCTCACTAGTGGACCTCCTCCTGCTCAGCCAGACAGGGGAGCAGGAGAAAGGCATTAGTGCTGCCTGTATTCCTGTGAGGACTCTGAGTGTCCGTGCTATGTGTGTCTGGCCACGTATATATGTGTGTATGTGGTGATGCGTGTTCTATGTGCGTGTGCCTGCTGGGAACACATCTTCAGCCTTGTGACTGGTAGGACCTGGAGGGACATGGAGCTGCAGCATCCTTAGCTGTCTGGGAGTGTTGGATATTTTCCTCTAACATTGTCCAATGGCAACTCATCACCTCATTGCAATGACTCTGGTAGTCTTGTGCAGCCTGGAGCAGTGGCTCCAGGCCTCCTGTACACCTTCAGCAGGTCTCAGCTGCTGTGATAACTGCCTCGTTCCTGTTTTCACAATATGTGATCACTGGCACTCCTTAAACATCAGCTAAGTAAGAAAATGGGCCCAGGTCTTTTTCACCTCCCATCCCAAGATCTCCTCCTCAGAGGGCAGCTCCTTCCACTGACTTAGGCTTGCATGTTTGAATCACCTCCTTAACAGAAGATCCTCTGCATGTCCCTTCTGTCCATGCAGTGCTTCCCATTCTTGGTGCTGTGGTTTATAATGCTAGAAGCTGTGACAGTAGGTGTGAATTGTATGAGGTTTTTGGATAATACACAACTTCCATTAACTTCTTACAGACCATCTAAACGCCCAGTAATCTCTTAGCACTGGTAACTGGTCTGGGGGGGGCGGGGGGACGGGAAGCTAATGACGCCAGAGATGGTTTTTCCTTGCAGGGCTTATCTAGGCTCTGTCCAAAATGAAAATATGCATTATATAGTTCTCAATTTATTATATACTTAAACATTATAAATATATGTATTTATTTAGCATTAGTGTGAGTTAAAGCTTTTATAAGATTAAAAATTACCCTCCCCATTTTAATTTCTCCTATGTGTACATACACTCATGGTTTTGCATATGCATATATACACACTCATATGCATAATTAAACAATTTGATACAGATTGTTCATGTGAAAACTGAAATTCAGTTTTAATTATTAGAATGTAAAAGAAGAGATTTCATCCTGAAACGAATGCAAATCAACCTGCAATAACAGCAAATTTGAATGCAGATTTGGCTATATGGCTCTAAGGATACAACCACTTCAGTTTGCTCAATCACATTTTCATGCTGAAAATATACAGTGATAGCAAGGGTCAGTAAAAGTACACTTGCATTCCCACAGACTAATGTTTCATGCTTTATTTTTGTATAAAACTTGCAAAGATATTATGCTGAAGAAACAAGTTTTTGATGCTTCTTTTAGTTGGAATAAAGGAGCAGAACTAGGAAGATCAGGAGGACTTGAACTAAAGGCACTGTGAAGGAGCAGGAAAGAGCTGACAGCTCTTTAAGGACATTTTTCTGAGAGTGCCAGAGCTCTCAATTCCCACATGTAAGAAATCAGGCAAGGAAGACAGAGGACCAGCATGGCTGAGTAAGGACCTCCTGGTCAAAATAAAATGTAGGAAGGAAATGCACAGGCAGTGGAACCAGGGACATGCATCCTGGGAAGAATACAAAGATGCTGTGTAGGGATGGGATTAGGAAAGCTAAGGCACAGCTGGAGCCAAATTTGGCAAGGGATGTGAAGAACAGTAAGAAGGGCTTTTACAGGTACGTTGGTCAGAAAGGGAAGATAACAGAAAATGTATTCCCCCTGGTAAATAAGACAGGAGAACTAGTGACCACCGACATGGAGAAAGCTGAGGACCTCAACAATTTTTTTGCCAGAATTTTCAATGGTAATCTCCCTTCCCACATCTCTCAAGCCCCTGAAACTCAAGGCAGGGACAGGGGCAAGGAAGTCCTTCCCATCATAGGAGATCAGGATAAGACTACCTGAGGAACCTGAACATACACAAGTCCATGGGACCCGATGAGATGCATCCCAGGGTCCTGAGGGAATTGGATGATGTGTTGCCAAGCCACTCTCCATCATATTTGAAAAGTCATGGCAGTCAGGAGAACTTGCAGAGGGTGCACTTAATCCCACTGTCCATGTTGCCAACAAAGATGTTAAAGAGCGCCGGTCCCAATACTGACCCCTGAGGAATGCTACTTCTCACCGGTCTCCAACCAGACATCGAGACGTTGACCACAACTCTTTGAGTGTGACCATCCAGCCAATTCCTTATCTACCGAGTGGTCCATCCATCAAATCCATGTCTCTCCTACTTAGAGACAAGGATGTGCAGGACAGCATCAAATGCAAGTCCAATACAAGTCCAGGTAGATGACATCAGTCCCTCTTCCCTTATCCACCAATGCTTTAACCCCATCATAAAAGGCCACCAAATCTGTCAGGCACAATTTGCCCTTAGTGAAGCCATGTTGGCTGTCACCAATCACCTCCTTATTTTCCATGTGCCTTAGCATAGTTTCCAGGAGGAACTGCTTCATGATCTTGCCAGGCACAGAGGTGAGACTGAGTGGCCTGTAGTTCCCTGGGTCTTCCTTTTTTCCTTTTTTTAAAAATGGGGATTATGTTTCCCCTTTTCCAGTCAGTGGGAACTTCCTCGGACTGCCATGACTTCTCAAATATGATGGATTGTGGCTCACCCACTTCATCTGCCAGTTCTCTCAGGACCCATGGATGCATCTCATCAGGTCCCGTGGACTTGTACACCTTCAGGTTCCTTAGATGGTCTCGAACCTTACCTTCTACAGCGGGTGGTTCTTCATTCTCCCAGTCCCTGCCTTTGCCTTCTGCATCTTGGGTGATGTGGCTGGAGCACTTGCTGGTGAAGACCGAGGCAAAAAAGTTGTTGAGGACCTCAGCCTTCTCCACGTCCTGGGTAACTAGGTCTCCCGTTTCCTTCCAGACAGGGCCCACATTTTCCCTAGTCTTCCTTTTGTCACTGACGTACCTATAGAAGCTTTCCTTGTTGCCCTTGACATCCCTGGCCAGATTTAATTCTACCAGGGCTTTGGCTTTCCTAACCTGATCCCTGGCTGCTCGGACAATTTCTGTGTATTCCTCCCAGGCTACCCATGCTTGCTTCCACCCTCTGTAGGCTTCCTTTTTGTGTTTGAGTTTGTCTAGGAGCTCCCACTATCATCATAATAATATTAGCATTTGTAGCTGAATTCCAAACTCGTTAGCTATGTTCTACACTTAAGATAGCAGAAAGTGACTTAAATAATTAGTTTAAATTTTTGAAACATCCTTAATATTTTGTTATCTCTCCTCGAAGATAACAGGTAACTTTTGGGTTCCATTTTATTTGAAAATCAATTAATCTAAGGTTTTCCATAAAAATTTCATTTTCTTAATGAACTAGCCAGAGAATGCCTTTAAGACAGAATTGTCAGCTTTAAAGCTAAGGAGTCATCTGGGATTCAGAAGCAGAACTACATAATTAAATTGCTAATCAAATTAATATGTTTTACAATTTAAGAAATAACTTTAAAACTGAATCATGGAAAGGATAATATTTCCTATTTCACTTCTTTGCAATAGCAATACCTTTTTTTTCAGGAAGCATTAGACAGAAAAGAATTCAGTAAGTTAATTTGGAAATATTTTTTATAATGAAAACATTCATTGTGTGTAAGAATTTTGAAAATGGTCTGATCACAGAGGTCAGTGTATTTACAAATATATTCATAAACAGTCACTCAAAGTCGTAGATTCCTCCGTGGTCATTTGAGACTGCTCAGATGATGGGGACCTTCTGTGTAAGAGATACACAACCTTGTCCCAGAAAGTTTGTCTTTAAAAGTAGTGACTTTTAAGTAACCCCAGTTACACTGCAGTTTGATGTCTCTAGAAATAGATCACTAAATTAAATAAAGTACTTCTTGTACTTTACTGCAGTACATATTCCTTCACCAAAACTTTTGGAACTAGTACCTATACAGTTACAAGAAAGAAACTGAAAAAAATAGGATCAAAACCATACAAAATGTTTGCTGTAAAAATGACACCTAAGAGACTCTTCAGTTATACCATATGATTTACTGACATTATTAGAGAACTCTGGAATGGTTAATAGCAGGCTAAAGTCAATGAGGTCTGGTTTTATTCTTAGGGCTCCTTACATATTAAGTCATGAATAAAATAGTTTTACTTCAGTCACATTTCTAGGGTTATTACACTTATGATACATTTAGTCATTCATTTTTCAGATTAAGGAGTTAATCTTTAGAACATTTAAATTAGAAATTAATTATATTAAATCTTCATATATCAAATATGAAATTTTGCATTCCAAAACTGAAAATAATACACTTAATACATTGCTATTTCTTAAGAACTTGAATTTCACTACTCTTCTCAACACCGAGTAGTAGATCTGATTTTTTAATAGGCCACTGAAATAAACAACTCCAACATAGTGAACATTTGCTTAACAATGTCATTGATTATTATTCAAGCATTACTTAAACATATTTATGTATTATAAAAATCCCTTACTATAAAAGAGGCAGAAGAAAAAAAACAATGTCCCCTTGTACTAGCTTATATATTCATTAATTTAATTTAAAATAAAAATTTCAGTTTGTTAGTAGCCTGCTTTAATGAAACAAATGAAACATAAAGGAACCGAAACCTATACTCATAAATTAGGTACTTACAGTGAACTTTACTAGGTATTGGATCTTATCTGTTTACAACATTAGTGTTACACAGTCTCAGGCAGTGCTTTGGTTATAACAGCTAGCATCATCCCAAGAAACTCCCAAGTGTGGTTCAAGAGTAGCAGACAGTGATCACTGTGCAATAATGAAAAGAACCAGGTTTATTTGAGGCAATATCTAAATGAGAAAGAGTACGTTTTTCATCAAGAAAGCTTTTCCTACGAGCAAGGTGTCGAAAACTGGAAGGAAAAAACAGGGCAGTCCCTTTTCCTGAGTTCCATTTGAAAGAATAGGAAAATAAAAGCAAGCAGAAAATAAGAATTACTCTATGACAATCTGTTTATTTTATAGAGGAGGTGACAGTTTCACCACATCTTAAACTAAGCTAGACGCCACCTACAAAAATTGTAAAACCATTGTAAGCCTATCTGCAAACCCAACGTATTCCTTGCTTTACCTCAAAACAGAAGCTTTACTAGGTAGTAAAACCTGTCTTGAGTAAGCTCATGTTGAGATAATGATACCCTGTCAGACCTTTGACTACCCAAACTAACTATTTGTATTATGATGGCTGTTGTGGTTTAACCCTGGTAGGCAGTGAAGCCCCATACAGGCACTTGCTCACTCACTTCCCCCACAGTGGGATGGGGGAGAGAATCAGAAGGGTAAAAGTGAGAAAACTCCTGGGCTGAGATAAAGACAGGTTAATAGGGAAAGCAAAAGCCACACACACAAGCAAAGCAAAACAAGGAATTAATTCCCTACTTTCCATCTGCAGGCAGGTGTTCAGCCATCTCCAGGAAAGCAGGGCTCCATCACACGTAACGGTTACTTGGGGAGACAAATGCTGTAACTCTGAGCACCGCAACCCCCCTGCCCTGCCCCCGCCTTCTTCTTCCCCAGCTTTATATGCTGAGCATGACATCATACTGTCTGGAATATCCCTTGGGTCAGTTGGGGTCAGCTGTCCCAGCTGTGTCCTCTCCCAACTTCTTGTGCCCCCCCAGCCTCCTCGCTGGTGGGGTGGGGTGAGAAGCAGAAAAGGCCTTGGCTCTGTGTAAGCACTGCTCAGCAGTAACTAAAACATCCCTGTGTTATCAACACTGTTTTCAGCACAAATCCAAAACATAGCCCCATACAAGCTACTATGAAGAAAATTAACTATCCCATCTAAAAAACAGTGCAAGGGTATATAGGATTGGAAACAAAAGTTGTGATTCTTTTCACTAGTGACCATCAAAAAATACAGTTGTGATGAGATTCAACATCAGAAATGGAATTTAGCTCAATGTTAAGGCACTTGCATTTAGGTGTCAGTATTGGTGATTAGGTGTCCAAGTTCTTGTTATAGTCAGTGGAAATCTGAGCTCAGTTCCATCATCCATAATGCCCTTTCAGATGCCCTAGGGTAACTGAGACATCCTCTTAGGGCTGATATATCAGAGCCTGCAAGGTGACTTGTACCTTTTCAGAGACATAAAGAGTTGAGACAGGTTACTCTATGGCTGTTTGAGTCACTCATCCATTTTGTCACTGGACCCCAAATAGGTCAAATGACCAAATGCTGGGATAGGACACAGCTGTCTAAACAATGACATTAATGCCATTTTAGATTTCATTAGATAATCCCACCTAATCCCCCGATGATTCTCTGCTAAGACTTATGTCTCCTTTAGGTGCTGTCTTATAACTGACAGCCCCAAACACTTGTCTGGGATAACTTAAAACATCTCCAAAACCACTAGACAACATTATTAAGTATCTAAATTGCATCCCAGGTGTCTGTTAGTATGAGATGAGTCCCATGAGGAATTACCAGTCTGCAAATGGGTGAGGTTGAGCACAGCCTTGTGACAGTCTGATGAGGGTTTATAAAGAAAGTTGTCCAGACAAAGCACAAATAAAGATTAGGACACTTATGCAAGACACCTTTTCTATAGAAGTAGTATGATTGTGGGCCAAGAAAGCTTGCCTGAATTCAGGAATGTCCCTCAAATTCATAAGTGTGTGGACACACACCCAAAACCTCTATGATCTGGGGAGCTGAACTGAAAGTAACACTATGCAAATATTTTGTAGAACTCTTCCAAGAGATTCAGATATCTCCTGGTCAATGTTTTACCTCCCCTCTTTTGGATCAATCTGGTCACTTTCAGCCTTGAACAAAGACAGTCTGGCAGGAGACTATACTCAACTGAAAAATATAAAGGAATTATTTATTGGTTTACATGCACAAGAGATAGGTAGTATCTAATGAGCTACTAAAGTAAACTTTGGTGTGCTTACCACTTTTGATAAGACATCTGAGTAACTGTTGGCCTCTACAGCTCCTAGGAATGAGTATTCTCAGTGTTAGTGAGTTGCCATCTTCCATAAACACCAGCACGGTGATGACAATAATGACTCAATTTTCTGATAACTCAAGCCAATGATCCAGTGACTCCTGGCTTACCTTTGTGTTGGCTTGTTTGGGTTTGAGGATTTTTTTTTCATTCATTGGGGTTTTTTTGGTTCATTGGTTTTTAGGATATTATACCTTTCTTTCCTTCTTAAGTCCTTGAGATACTAACAATCCCAGGTCATCTATCGAACCTCTGTCTTTAATTTTGCCTTTCTTATCTCTACAGATTTCCTTGGAGCTCTTTCTCATAATTTAATGTTTTTCTCAGAAGACTGGGCCAGAAGCTTGCAGTAGTGTTGTATCAGATCTAGGCTTTGTATTATTGGAGAAGAGGCAGCTCCATCCCTAGGAGGGAAAAGGAAGGTTTCAGGGGGTCTAAGAGAAAAGAAAGGCTACAGATGGTACCAGGGAGCCAACTGGTTTCTGAAGCTCAAAAATGATAAAGCGGTAACCAAAAAGAAGAGTTCAGAGCTTAAATGCCCAAAGAAATTGTATGTTTATTCTGCAAGGACTGAGTACTTCATGTCATATGAATAGAGTGAAAAGGAGGGGAAATGCAGGATAGCTGAGAAAAAGCATTGGAATAAAAACCAAGCAATGAACTGAAGTCAAGTGGCTTCCATGCTCTGCTGCAGAATGATTTGCCCTGTACACCCAATAATGTTTTGGAAGCCAGAAGAAAGAAGCAATGTTAAGGAAGGCAAAAGCTGTCAGTAGAGAAAACAGCATCAAATGAAGATGATGTCATGGAAAGAGCAGACAGATACCATAAAATGTTAAGGATAGTGAAGTCTGTGATCCCATTTTAATAAAAGCTTACTGATTTCTGCCCCCCTTAAGGTACATTGGAAAGAAGAAATTAAAAACACTGGCATAGGATCTTATTCTTAGGAGGTTCTAAGTTCATTGAAACAGAAAGGAGAAGCTGTTGGCCTTACAAACAAAACAGAAGTCAGAAAAAACAATTTATAGATGACCTATACCGCAGATTAGAGATGCTCTGCAAGTGTTATTTTGAGTTTGTAAGAGTCAAAGAAACTGTATGTTTACACTGTGGGAGTTGAATAAATCATGTTTTATATGTTAGAGAAAAGGGTAAATCCTGGATGCATAATTCAATAACAGTTTCTGTATAGTTGATGAGCTACAAAGGAAATAAGGTAATTTCATTTTCCTTTTAGAGATGTTTTCCCACCAGCTTTTCTGTATTCATGCATTTGCTTCTGCACATAGGTGAGAAACCAATGGTAAAACCGTGCACTTGGGGTCCAGGGAAGAAGGAGGTGAAGATTTTGGCTGGAGAAAAGATCCTGAGAACAAAAAGCTGCATGAAGACTAATGCCAGGGGATGCCCAGGGACCTTGGCCGGTGACACCCAAGACTGGTAACTGTGAGCAGTTCCACAGCAGAGTGACACAACCTTCTGCCTGACCTTCCCGGAGCAGCAGTGATGTCCCTGCAGCAAAGGGAAGTCAAGATCTAGTGAATGTAATGCTGTGAGAGAGAGTGAGCAAGCGAGTGTGTGATTTAACCAAGCAGGGTGAAAGCTTTAATCTTGTTGATTCTTAATTAAATCCCAGTATTCAGATCCACTAAAGGTTTTCATTTACTCTGTCTCACTTGTGACAATAACACAAGTCACATTCTCAGTATAGTATAATTTCTGAAACTAGCATCTCATTCTCAGAAAGTTTAGAAATAAACTAAAAAAAATTATAAAAATTAATCTACAAGAAATATCAACTATTAGTGTTACTGGATGCTCAAGAGACACATTTTGGTGATTTATTTATCATGACAATTAACAAGATTCACACCTGTTTCCAGTTGCTAATATTTTGTATAATTTTCCATTACAATAATTATGAGACTAAAGAAGAAAAAGAAAAGAAGAAATAGATTATCTACTGGTCTTAGGCAGACCACCAGGAGATATGGTTTACTTTTCGTCTTTTTTTTTTTTTTCTTCTTTTACTAATGAAATGTTGATATGAAATACCTGCTAGGGGATATTTCTGCTTGTCACCCTTTACCTGTCAGTACCATTCTTTAACAGTAACTCAGAGGAATATGGTAAATCTTGAAATCTTCTATGGTTTTATCTGCAAAGACTGGTCTGCAAGGAGCTGTTAATTCTGGAGAAGGCATACATATTGTTTGCCAATGTAATGTAAACTCCTAAAACCAGACAAGCTTACAAGAGAAAATAGACATTTAGTCCATAAAAGCAAAATTACAACTATTTTTCAGCTACAGTGTTACAAGAGAGCAAAATCCAACAATGAAAAGTAATTTTAGAGTGTATCTGACAAAAAAAAAGCTATTTCCTGTCCACTTAAAGTTTGCTAAGACATCATTCAGTCATGGAAAATGAAGAAACAGCTCAGCAGGCAACTATTCTGTAGATGTTTTACTTCTCATAGTAATAGTGATACAGAGATTCCAAATCATGCCTGGAAAGAAAACCCTTTGTTTGAGTGGATATGTCTCAAAGGAGTTTTTTAATTTTGCAGAACTATATACTTTGAGGGAAAAAAGTAGTTGGAAAATGAAAAAACATCATCCTAATTTTTATTTTTTCTACAAAATTACACCCAGTACTGTCAGTAACTGTCCTAAAAGACAAAAGATGATGGTACAAAAGTGGAAAAAAGTTCATTTGTTCAAGTTGAAGAATATAATTTCAGTGACTTTACTGCCTGTTATATCACAAAAATTATATGCAATAAAAATACCAGGGAATACTGACAAATAATTACAGGACAATGGTATAAATATTGTATCCCAGGAAAGGTCATACTTATATTAAAACATGCAAGTATTATATTCCATGGCATTATTTATATTTATGTGTTTAAGAGATAGGTAATTCCTCCTAATTTTTTCAAGACATATAATTTAATTATTTCAAAGCTATAAACCCATGTCCTTTTATCTTATAACTGTTCAGTTCGATATCAGACAGGCAGCAGTAAAAATTCCAAGAATCTGTAATATGTGAAAAAGGAACTGTGCTTTAGAATAAATATATATTCAGTGTGCCCAGGTGGACATGAAGGCCAACGGCATCCTGGCCTGTATCAGAAATAGTGTGGCCAGCAGGACTATGGAAGTGATCATCCCCCTGTTCTCAGCACTAGTGAGGCCGCACCTCGAGTGCTGTGTTCAGTTTTGGGCCCCTCACTACAGGAAAGACATTGAGGTGCTGGAGCGTGTCCAGGGAAGGGCAACCGAGTTGGTGAAGGGCCTGGAGCACAAGTCTTATGAGGAGCGGCTGAGGGAACTGGGGTTGTTTAGCCCGGAGAAAAGGAGGCTGAGGAGAGACCTTATCGCTCTACAACTACCTGAAAGGAGGTTGTAGCGAGGTGGGTGCTGGTCTCTTCAATCAAGTAACTAGTGATAGAACAAGAGGAAACTGCCTCAAGTTGCGCCAGGAGGGGTTTAGATTGGATATTAGGAAAAATTTCTTCACCAAAAGGGTTGTCAAGCATTGGAACAGGCTGCCCAGGGAAGTGGTGGAGTCACCATCCCTGGAGGTATTTAAAAGATGTGTACATGTGGCACTTAGGGACATGGTTTAGTGGTGGACTTGGCAGTGTTAGGTTTACAGTTGGACTTGATGATCCCAAGGGTCTTTTCCAACTTAAATGATTCTATGATCCTATGATTCTATGACACTTCCCACCCTCACATCCACCCCTTTTTACAATACCTGAGAAGATTGTCTGTCTTGTCAGATCCAACACAGATTCTCCATTCTGTATGACATAACTTAAAATAAAGTAAAAAAAAAGCTTAAAAGTAAAATTTTCACCAAAAAAACCCAGGGCCTAACTAAATACACTTTATGTCTGATCACCAATGAAGTCAAGCAAAATCAAATAACTCCTCTAACTACAATACAATGAACTTACGTAGTCAAAGAAAAGAATTACTTTTCCTTGAAAAGTAAAGAAAAAGAAATTATATGACTTACATGATACTTTCCTTCCATACCCTTACATTTTCTATGTAGAAACAACTCATTATTCCATTTTTTCTTCACTTCCTTTTATGCTTCAAACTCAGCTCTTTACTTTTAAACCGTATATGGCAACCGCCAGCTCAATCTTACTTTTGCATTTTTGTGACATTCTAAAAATTTCACTCTCTCTGTAGTTCTTCCACATGTTAATTTTGGAGACTGTCACTTCTTGCAACCATGTGAGATGAACAGCACACAATATGGTTTTAAAAGTGTATTTTCACAAAATAAACCAGTGAAAATCAATCCTAGTTATGACTTTTGCATTTTTTAGGAATATTTATTTAAAAAAAAGACTAGATTCCCCATTTTAGTCACTGCATTTTTCTGACATCTCTTTTAGTAAAAAAGCTTTTTGCTGATATATTGATGTTGCAGCAGATTAATTTTCTTTTCTCCTATTTGCTCTTGTCAGAAGAGACCTAGAATAACAAAGATCAGAGCTGGAAAAGAAAACATCCCTACCAGTATGCTGATACCTGTATGTAGCACTGAGAGCTCCCATACTTACAGAGACCTAAATTAATGGGCAGGAAAAAATTCTACACATCAGGGAAACCTACTTATGTTATGTACTAAACAAAACAAAACAAAACAAAACAAAAACCAACCCATCCCCCCAAAAAAAACCCAATACATCAAATGACTTGCTGTCAAAAAAGGATCTTAAACAAGATAAACCTTTAGAAAGACCTGATATCCTTAAAAAATAAATCACGAAGAGATAATCTGAATTTTTGATAGAAAAAGTTACAGCACTTGAGTCTTCTGCTAATAAAGAATATATGATATCAGGAGATAGAGAAATTGTTGATCTCTGCCATCTCAATTGATTTCTTAACACAAGCCAGTTATAACTGCAAAGAGCAAGACCAGCATTTTTGCTGTCTAGCCTATGAATAACGTACAACTTACAGAATTCCAAGATTTTTCGTGTGATATGAAGGAAATAAATTTGTAAGCAAAGCTGACCTACAGTTTCTGAACTTAACAACCGTATATTTATAATTACTTCCTTAATTCATGTCACTTTGATTAGATATATAGGATTTTTTTTATCTCCATGTGCTCCCTTAAAAATGTATCATGCATTCTTAGTTAATATGAAAAAATGTTTATGCTATTTATACACAAATTATGTCATGCCTTATTGTAAACAGCAAAATCTTGAATTACTATAATCATTATGTTAAAAAAAAAAACTAGAGAGAAAAAATGGAACAAAACAGACACCCCCCCTCAAGCATTTAATCCATAGTGCATTACCATTGACCCATTTAGTGCAGGGAGGACACAATAAATCAATGTTTGTTAACATATGCATAAGTAGAAAAAGGCAATTTCATGGGTCAGGCAGCATAGTCATGAAACATCTCTGAGGCAGTGGTGCATCGACTGTTGAGAAGGACAAAGGCAAAATGACAAAAATTCTTTTACTTTCGTGTGCATTCTGAATTCCTTTTTGTTATGATTTTGGTCAAACTCTCACTTTTGCATCAATAGCAATTGTTAGCAACATATCCATAAAAACTTGGATAAGTGTTTAAAAGATTTGAAGTAGTATTGTTTAAGTGATTGGGGTGGTGAAGAAAGAAAAGAAAAACAACAGCATAAAATACAATACAATCCACAAAGTTTTGTTATAGAAAGTTTCATTCCAGGGCTGGATCTGAACCTTCTCTGGTCCAAAGAGATAGTTTATTTTCAAAGTGAGTGGAGATCTGGATAGAAAAAAGTCACCATTTTGCCAAATTTGAGATCAACTCTCACCTGGTGAAACAGATGGCAGAGAATGAAGCAGTGTGTGTATACACGTTAGTATTAGATGTGTCCACAAGATGCATACATTCCTAAAGCAAAAAATCAACCATAAAATTGGATCCCTCTCCTGTAAACCAGGAATTACACAAGAAATATATCTGTGTCTTAATCTCTTCCCTACTATGTTAACTTTATGCAGGTCCAAATCCTCTTTGAAATTTTTCAAGCGCTGTGTTTCTAGTAAGGCTCAGCTGACTACTTAATTCATAATAGAACGTTCTTCAGCTAAAAATATTAAACCTTTTATCCACCTACCTTGACCTTCACATTAGCATGTAAGGAATATGACAGTGAAAAGCAGATGCTGAATGTTTATTAGACATCCTAGCATTTTCAGTTCTGTTAATTTAGAGCTGAACAAAGGTATCAAGAAGTTGCCTTTTTCTATTATTTAGAGGGAATCATTTATGCATTATTAAAATACAGCGTATCCTGGCAGAATTTTAAAAAGAGGAAAAAAAGGAAAAAAAGAAAAAATCTTATGCATGTATGCTCTTTAATGATTTACTGTAAAAAAAAAAAAAGATTTCACTGCCCTTCTAGTAAAACAAACTAGCTGGGTTTTCCTTCCCGAGTAGAGGGTGTTTAGTTTCATCTCAGAGTTTTCAAAAGCATTTAATGGATATTTAAAATGATAACGCCTAAGGTTTGAACTCTTCAATCCTCATTCATATAAATGAATACCATATAAATCATATAAACGTATAAATGTTTTCAAATTGAGTTAAGTTTGTTGAAGTAAAAAGACAAAAACTTGGCCATATTTTAGTTTTGGCTTTAAATATTAAGTAATATCACAATTAAAGTCTCTTCATAACAGATTTACATTTACTGTTAAAGTGTATTTGTATTTGAATGGTATTTTTAAGTTAAGGTTTAATTATCACGTAGTTATTTCTATAATGTTGTTCATGGAAAAGTACATTACTATCATGATACTGATCTTCAATGAGTAAAGATTACTTCAGGAGCAAACATATACCAACTTGTCTATTAAAGTAACTTCTAATGACTGTATTAACATTGTGTCCAAATTACTGGTAGTTATGTCATACAAATTATAGTGTATGGGAGAGAAAAAAAAGAAAGAAATTAAAATGTGTACTATTTTTTTGGCATTTCCTTCTACATGCTAGAAAAAATTAAAAAAAACAAACCAACCAATCAACCAACCAGAGCTGGGTAGGCATACTCAAGGTGTCTTTCTTTTGGAAGGTGCTTTGGGTTGGTTTCACCCTCTGACAGGGCGTTCATTATAGGGTAGACAATCATTCTGTTATGTAGTGGAATGTAAGGGAATACAGATTCCTTCAAAGAGCAGCATTAAATAATTGAATGAGGTGAACAGTATCAATCTTCTGTCTCCCGTGCTCCCTTCTTTTTTTCCCCTCTCAATTACTTTACCACTATCATTCTGTTTTAAGACGAACCACAGCAGGAATAAGTGCAAAAGCAAAAATTCCAAAGACAAGAAGAAATCAGTTTTAGGTAAGCCATTATCAAATCATCTGCACATTTCATAATAGGGGCTTTACACTTCCAGGCCCCATGAGCTATGCAAGCTATGCAGGTAGCACATGATCTAGTTTCTAAAATGGTATAGAAATAGGGTCTTACTGGACACCTGTTTCTGCTTATAGACCAACTCATGTCACTACTTTTTCACTATTGTGTCCTGCTTTATGAAGACGTTGCAGATGTTTGTTCAGAAATCAGTACTAAGATTTATTCACATCTCATTGGGTAGAGGTAAGCTGGGAAGGGAGAAGCAGCACATTAGACTTCAAACTCAGCACTCTGAAGGGCCTAAAGGAAAGGACAATGGCCTTCATATTGTTAGGGTAGCCCTAGTAGCTAATCTGTGCTCACAAGGATAATTTAAACTATCAGCACAGGCCAATTTCTAATGCATCAAGGCATACACACAGGAATATTTGTTGATTTTTAAGTAGGCTATAGTGTTCTAATTTTGAATGGAATCAATAGTCTCAACAGAAGTAAGGAAACTTAGGCTATCTTATCTCTATTTTTATTTTCTAGTGCATGTTCTAAAATAGGTTCAATACATGATAATTTAATGTCTCACTTTATATATAGATTGCAAAAAAATGGACTTAAACACTAGTCTGTAAACTCCAGATTTTTACAAAGCAATTGCTTTGACTTCTGAAGACAAAAATGTGCATCTAGTAATTAAGCAGTTAAGATGAACAGCACCTGAATTATTCTTAGATAACATCACACCTTGAGGACCCTGTAAGAGATGAAACACAGCAGATTTTTTTTTCCACTGTTGCAGATCTGGTATTAACAGACTCTCTTGATTTTCTAAGATAATGGTAAATTAAAACTATTGCAAGAGATAATTAAAAGTACAAACATATACAGATGTACACATACAAACTGCAGCATATAAGAACTCTGTACTATTAATTTAAATAGTTCAAAATCCCTCTGACAACCCTAGTAAGCCTTACTGTCATTAATCACAACTGACCTGATCAAAAAAAACCCAGTTCCACCCAAAACACCAAACTGCTACAGTTTTAGTATACACATGCATTAAGCTTTTACTTTTTATACAAAATGGTTATTTGCATTCTAACACTCTGCTGTAGTTGCTTCAGCTTATGAATGCTGTTTCAAGTACAACCCCCCTCATTTTATTTATATCTATCTATCTATATACACACGTATACATATATGCATGTGTGTGTGGTAGTTTAAGCCCAGCCAGCAACAAAGCACCAAGAGGCTGCTTGCTCACTCCTCCCCCCTCCCCACCCCAACACCCTCGCCCACTCCCCCATTATATACTGAGCATGACGTCACATGGTATGGAATAACCCCTTGGCTAGTTCAGGTCAGCTGTCCTGGCTGTGGCCCCTCCCGGCTTCCTGTGAAAATTGACTCCATCCCAGCTGAACCCAGGACATTATATATGCAAAAGCAGAGACTGAAACCATAATTAATATATCTTTTAATGGGATATATACATATGACTCAATTTGCCCCATTCAATTCTAGCAATACATCCAAGATCGTTAAATTGCATTCAGTCACCCCTGGCACTTTTAAAGTCAAAGGACAGAAAAAGTAGTGTCTGTCTCTGTTGATTGTAGTCATATTCTGGAGAAACCAGTTCTTAATAGAGATGTGATGTATCTATGTCTTCGTTTAGTAAAATTACTCAAAATCAGAGTCGGATTACATTATATAATAGTACAGAGAAGTCCACTAGCTATTGCTAAAGAGAAAGATGAGGTACTTAGCAAAAAAATTGCTGGTGCTGCTTGTTTTCTTCTAAAAGAAGAGGAAAAAATTTAAAATGTATTTCAAAGTAAATATTATGGTTCATGAAAATAATTCAGGACTTCAACTTCTTGGTTTGTGAAGAATAGCATGTCTTTTTTGTTTGTCTGTCCACTGTTTCTATGGTATGTTCTATTAAAAGAATTCACCAGGTCATAGAGAGGAAGGCGCTCTCCTTCTGGCTGGTCAAAGTCAGATAGAAACCTCTAGAAAGAGAAAGAGAGCAAACTCTGCAAGAGCAAATGAATAGCCCAGTTGGAAAACAGGTACGTAGTTTTCCAGAGGCACAGAAGAAATGATGCTTTACTCCAGGAACATATTGAGGCCTATTAAAGACTGTGGCTCCTCAAAGTGATCCTAAAAGTTGCTAGTTTAAGAAAAAAAGGAGAGGTGTCATTCTGCAAGGGGCCAGTGGAATTTTTAGCATGCCCTTTGTATTACACTCTATCTTGACTAT
Source organism: Aquila chrysaetos chrysaetos (assembly GCF_900496995.4). Lineage (NCBI taxonomy): Eukaryota > Metazoa > Chordata > Aves > Accipitriformes > Accipitridae > Aquila > Aquila chrysaetos. The sequence goes on from NC_044017.1 coordinate 14,328,529, forward strand.
ATCTAATTTTCTCTGTGTTAAAAGTTCATTCCAAAGTCCTTAGGGTGTTGTTTGTTTGTTTGTTTGTTTTTTTCTGGGAGGGAGGAGGGTTTGTTGTTTTGTTTTGTTTTGTTTTCTTATAAATCAGTGTATTCGAGATTAGAAGCCCTTTCAGCATTTCTGACATGCTTACTGAAGACAGATGAGCAGGCATATCCAGGTTAAAAATCAGCATGACTTGCAGGCTGGTCACAAAACTCATGTATCTATGAATAACAGCTGTGTGATAGTTAGTACAATGGGTTTAGTAGATATCATCATCACCAGAGCATATGCGGTGTGTTCCAGCCAGAACAAAAATGGCTTGAAGCAGCATCCAGAAGAAAAGTTGAGCTGAATAGTTATGGAAACTTAAAACCATATAAACTCTGTAACAACTGTATTTCTGTAGGTCCAAAAATTTTACATAAGCAAGATTTTGTTATGTTGCAGTTTCTATTTTTTCCAAAGCATTAGTGGAAGCTGGAACCCAAATCAGAGACTAAGAAAAAGAACCTTGGGTGTTTTGCTAATTACAAAGAATTCATGGCCAGCTGGAAGTCAGAGCAATGTGTGCTTAACAGCTCTGAATAGTCTATGTTTTACATGTGGTAGTCTGTGCATATTTGCTCTGATTGCTCAAGGGGAAATAATTACTGTTTATGAAAGATTGTCCATTATTCCCCAATTAGAGAGAAAATACATTCTATAACAGGGAAAATCTGGCTGCTATTCTGTAGACTTTGAGGGAAACCCTTCCTAAATAATCCCAGTTATGTTATTCATGCAAGGTGCTACATAAGCAAGGGGTCCAAATCTCCTGAATTTTAAAATATAACTTGAATCACTATGAACTTACTGCAGAATTGTAATTGAACATAAGACAGCATACGAACTGTAAGGAATTCATATTCAGTTGTGATTTTCTTTCTTCCTCCATAATCTGGGGATCGAAAGGACAGGAACACAAAAAACACAGTACATGAAAGAATGCAGCCTACTTCTCAGTTTCTGACCCAGAAACAGACCAGACAAGGTTTCAACTTCTCCTTCCCCAGCAATTCTTTGTCTTGGGGGGAATATTTGGAAAACAGTAACAATGTCGCACATCCCCCTAGGACTGGTGTCTGCATGGGTCTAGCTGGTTGATTAAAGCAACCTTAGTGCTATTTACAGTTCAGTAAGGCAAAGAGACAATTGCTTCTATTCTTACTTTAATTGGTTAATTATAAAGTTTATATTAAAACTTAATTTAGATGGTAGTATACACAGATTTGGAGTAAGGAAATTCAGCAATATATGAAATCTCTTGCTCCAAGAAAGATCTAACAGAAAATATTTCTTAGTGATGATATTAAAAAAAATTGATAAACAACAAACAAGGTCACTATACCATCATCCAGAGGCAATGCTGCAAAAGCATTGTGTCTATTCTGAGACTTAATTAAAGATGAAAGATGCCCCCCAGTTTCTATTAGGAATGTGCCTTAAAAGAAGTAGTATTTCTGGGTCTGGTATTTCTGGTATTAATTTTCATTTTACTAATGTTTGTCCCTCATTATTTTACAGATAATAGTATTTTAGTCCAAGGTTTTGAACTCTCCATGGGTCAGTCTGTGCTGTTCACATTGGAGTTGTTTGTGGTATATAGAGGCAAGAATATTTGTTCCTTGACAAAATAGAAGAAACAGTATTCCAAGTATGAACTGTCAATTGTACATTTTCAACTTTTTTGTGTTTTTATGACAAATATTATCTGGGTTTACCTAATCTTGTAAGGCCTTTTCCTGTTTGAATAAAGCTATGGCCTAACTCAGAGAGCCAAGTCACTTCCCATCTACCCACACTAACTTCATACTGGCTCCAGATTTGGACACAAATGAGGCCAAGATCTACACCTTGATTTCTACTGAAAAGGAGCCTGTGTATGCAAGTATGAAAGTTGGATCAGTCTCTGGATACTGCAACCAGCCTGCTGGAAGCCTCGGCATGCACTGAAAAGTCAATTAAGATATAATTAAAAAGCCTTTCACCAACTAAAAAACCCAACCCAACCCAAACCAAAAAAACCAATGTATTTTTAAGAAAGATGTTAAGATCAGCTTAAACTATTACATGTCTCCTGTCAATTAAATAGCTATGGAGACAAGCAGATGTCTGCAAGCACATATGATCAAATAAATTTCCACAAAGTTTTCTCTTAAGGAAAAACAAATAAATGCAAATTTTTGAGAGTGGGAGATCCTAAACAATCAAATAAAAAAATATTACGTTGCAGGTACAGGCCTGGTCATATTCTATAGTGTATTGATGTAATTCCATACAACTTCACAACAGAAGATATAGGTGGTTAACCTCAGGTCCCTCAGGCTTGTAAAATTGTACATTTCTCTATCTAAATTATTTTTACAAGAATTAGTATATATTTTCTTTTTTTACATAAAAGATTTGTAATCCAGATACGGAGCTGAAGAAGGGAAACAACAGTAATTTCTTTCAGTTTATAACTGTGAAATACTTATTCTGCTTATCTGACAAGAGTAAAACATGTATTATTCTTGCTGTTCCTCTGGGCTATTTTACTGTTCAGAAATAGTTATTCAGGGTATCTTTCTGTCTTGTTCTGTGATCACTCTATGGCTTACCAGGTTGCATTTCTATGCTAGACATCAAATTTCTAAAGCTTTTTAAAGTATCTGTAGAAATCATCTGCATATGATCCCCAAAGAGAGACAGGAATAAATGTGACATAGCTATATAAACAGTATCTTCTCCATAGGAAGAGATAAGTATTCCTAGGGTATTAGGCCACTGCAGCACAATTTTTCACTCCAGTGTACCTGCATGTGCACTGTGGTCTTTAGTGTGTTATCAGTACAAGAAAGAGCCTACTTTGCAAATAAATGTTTAACTTCAGGCACATTAACAAACCAATTCATGCTAATAGACCTATTCATGTAAGTATACATGTGAAGGGTTGCAGAATTAAAATAAATTCCTCAGATTAAATATTCTACATTTATGTTTGTGAGTTAGTGGATCCTCACAAAAATGAAGTGAGCTTAATTTTCCTTTTGGTTTTAAACAAGATTTTTTTGATCCATGAGAAAAAAAAAAAAGCAAAGCAGTATAGCAATGATAAAAAAAAAAATCAAGTTAACTTAAAAGGACAAAGGGAGAAGAGAGATTTAGGTCCGAGTGCTAGATACATATCTGAACTCTTCAGGGTCATGAAATCTATGCCAGCACTGATATGTCCTTTGGCTGAAAGCACAGCACATTACTTTAGTACTGTCTCTCAGTCTATTAAAAATCCAACTGTGAAAAAAAGGTCAAATGAGAGCTGACAAAATGACTTAGATGCTTCATTTAATGTTGCAGTTGTTTCTTTAGTTCAACTATTATTTTTTATCACCTCGGTTTCATGGTCCAATTATTTTGGTAACAGTGGTAGAAAATAATAAGTATATCATAATACTAGGCTCATTTTGTAAACTCAGTGTAGGCTGAATGTGCTACATTATTACAAGGGTTTTTTTAAATAATTAAACTAAAAACAGGACAAGATCTCAGTTCCCTGAATTTCAGGTGCCTGAAGCCTGCTGGAATGGCTAAAAGCAGAGCTCAAACAGTACTGGACTAGCACTTTATTAAGAACCCAGACTCTATATCATTTCCGTCTGCCTCCAATACCTGTATTGTATCCAATCCCAGTGCAGTCGATTATTCTCAGACTTTCTCCAAGGCCACGAAGTATGGGTATTGGAGCTTTCCTAATTTCTAGCTCCACAGAAGACAAATCCACAAATACCTTTTCTATGTTCTCTCAAGACTGTAGACATGAGCCAGCTTCCTTTCCATTACTGAGGCTGAGAGTCTGCCTCAGATTCTGTCAAAAAATGTGCAGGCTGCCAATTTTAGAAAAGACAAGAGATTCCAGCTGCCATAACTTTTTGGATTCCTTGCTGCACAGAGATAAGGACAGTTATGCTGACTGTCAAGTGCAAATTATTTTTTTTTTCTGTTTTGCTGACGTTGCTTTGCCTGGGAGAGAAATAGATAACCACATGATATTGTTCTGAGGTCTTTTTCCTATACAGGATTTTTATTTTGTGCGAGTTTTCTTCATTATCTCTAAGCTGAAGCTGCTTGACTTTGATAAACAATATAATAAGCAAACAGAACTGGAGACAGGTGACATTATGACAGCCATGTTGCTTATTCTCTTGCACTTCCCATCAGAAGCTGTTATACTGTAAAGGAGCTAGATGTGCCTCCCTGCAAATTAGGCTGTCCTGCAGCTGGCCCTGCAACCCTACAAGAGCATGCTCAGGCTCTGAACTTGTCCAGGTCTCACTCTGACCTCTGGTCAGCTTGTGGCCAAGGTCACCTCAGACCTGGGAGCTGCAAAGCTCTTCCAGCTCCAGGGTTCAGACATGGATATGGACTCAAGCAGGCGGCTGAGGTTTCCTTGAGTTTGAGTGTTCTTTCTTCTGGCACAGTTCTATCTTAGTGTTTTAGATATTCCAGTATCCCTTTTCTCACTTCTGAAGCCATATTCACTGATCCAAGAAGAAAACTGACATGGATTCCATGATCCTGTAAGTGATAAGACTGATCTCAAATTTACAAAATTTACCAAAAAAAAAAAAAAAAAAAAAGAAGTATATCTAGAAAAAAGGCAGATGTGATTCAAGTGTTATCATGACATTTCTCCTGGGAAGGTATATTTTCTTCTTTGAGGCACTAGGTCCCTTGACCATGGCAGGAGTCTGAGGAATACTTTGATGAGATGTTACTTGCTGAAGCCATTTATGCCAGGATCATCGAACATTTTAGTTGTTTGCAGCTTAAACATCATATCTACTGATCAGCCACGGCAATCTCTAGAGGAAATATTTATTGAGCTGAATCATCCTCTGGAGATGCCTCTTTTTCTTAATTAATTAGTGAGTTGTGGATGCCAATGAGTTATTAGGTCCCTACTTCCCTCTCCCCTACTTCTCTGCCCCCTGCCCTCTGGCACCATGGCCATGGTAGGGGCAAGACAGGGCTTGCTCAGGGGGCCAGGATGGCCTTGACAAGTTGGAGTCAGTCCCCTCTGCTGCCACTCTCCTGTGACTGTTGCTGTTGTGGATTAATGTACATATAGGTGAGAAAAAAAGAAACTGGTGAAATCTGAATACTAAGTGTAAGGAAGCAGAAGGAATCAGAACACTGGTGAACAAAAGCATTAAAAAAACCCTTCCTCCTATGGATTAAGGCTGTGGAAGAAGAGTAAGGAGGCAAGAGCAATTGCATGAATAGAAAGAGTGCAAGCAATTCTTCATTCTGTTATGAAGACTACTGGAATTAAACTGCAGTTTATGTATGCAGTTATATCGTCCTGGAAATACAGGGTGGCAAGACGTCTAGCAGCTTCTCGAATTTTAGAGAGACAGCTTCTTTTCTTTTTTTAATCAGAAAAAATTTACCTGATTAAAAATTTAATCAGAAAAATATTTACCTGAGCAATAGTCTGTTCTGGTTCTCCCCTTCTCACTCTTTCTCCCACTTCCTGAGGGGGTAGAGGAAATAAAAAAAAAAAAGAAAAAAGAAAAGTAGTAGACTTGAGTAACAAAAAAGATTGGCTCCAGTGATCCAATGTACTGTTTTTATGGAAACTGGCTATCTCTTAAGGTTTTCACAGAGCTATTCACTGAAAACCCCAAATCTGTACTGCAGGGCATATAACCACATCATAAGAAACCATGGTGTTCTGCTAGTGATATATCATAGAATGCTTTTCTTGGCAGGCACTTTGATGTGTTGTCTTACAAGAAAGATTGAGTAGGATAAAAGTCTTCAGTCTTTATGCAGCCATGGGAGACTGATTTCCATCTCATATGGAAAAAATAATTTTATGCCTCACAGGTCTATTTCAACATAAGCCATAATGCCACACAGTAAAGAGAGTTTTTAATTTTAATACTTTAAAGCTGTCATTTTTGGGTTTGCTTTGTTTAGGTTATCATCCTTCTAGCATATTTCTGGATCAGTTTCAATATCAAAAGCAAAAGCTGCTTTAATAACCAGAGGACAAAATCAGCTATGCAGTTCTTCATGTGCAATGCCATTAAGCAAATGTAGGCAAACCTAATTTATATAAAGTCTAAACCACCTACATGGTAGACAGAGTAGTCTACAAGAAAGTTGAAAGAGTTTGACCCTGCTTACAGACCTCCACTACAGTAGCTGCACAGAATTAACTGGAGGCTCAGTACTCATGGTTTGTCTGAAACATTTTGGAGTTTCTTTTCTCCTCCCTGAAACCAAAATATGCTTTTTGTTTAAGACTTAATTATAGAAGATCATTTGAGTGCAAGCCTGCTAGGAGACAAAACACAGAAAATATCATTTTAAAAATACAAATATTTCAGGCTGAAAATTAAGAGATCAGGCTCATTTGCTTTTGACATATACTTCTTACTATACCTTGAGTAACTTCCTCAATTTATCTGATACATTTACCCCATTAAATCTGCAAGATAATAGCAAGCATTTTCTTTGCTTTTTCCTTCTCAGTATCCTTCCTATAACATTCCAGTCTTCTTTTTAAAACTGCTTTCTGAATTAGTTATATTAATATCTTTTTCTATCTATAGGAAAAACATCACAGCCTTTCAGTAATTTCCCTGGTCTCCTTTTATCTCTTTCACCCCTGCACATACAGAGACACAATCACACACACTATTTTTTTTTAGCTGGAAAATGTGAAAATATGTCACAAAATCAGAGAGCTTTATACCCAATATGCAGTGCTGTAACAAGTAAAGTGTTGCCCAGTTAAGAAACAGGTTCCATAGTCCTTTTCTGTGGTTTCTTTGCATTTTCATCATAAATCTAATCCACAGTGAAAGTCATCACGTATAATTTGGAAGAATGTTCTCATTTGGGAGCTCTTACTGTTGTGGAGAGGGAAACTGGAATGACAGATGACCTTGGCAATGAATCCGAGGAACAGCTGTGCTGGTTTCTTGGAAGATATACATTCACATACAGTTGAAAATATTCCTATCAGATACTTCATAAATGCCATAGCTTCCAAAAAAGGATATATAGCTCAGTAGCTGCAAGAATATTTAAGCTATGACCCCCATGAAATATATTTTTTCCCCAAATGATCCTACTAATGAACACTGAATAGATCTGGATATTTTCAAGTCTTTCATCAAGTGCATTATTTTGCACTTTGCAGCATTGTTATTTTTGAATAGGTATTTAAACTTTTTCATTCAGCTCTTTAAGGATGCTGAATAATAGGGGAAAAAAAATAATTTAGCTTACTTCAATAAGTATGTTGTTTGATAAATATTCTACAGTCATCTCTGAACACCTCAAAAATTAAAGAAAAAATCTGAAATCTTCTCCAGATGTCTGATATTTCATCTAAACCAGTCATTAGAAGTATTTTCCTTCTATGTGTTCTGAAGCTTAAGACCAGTTACCATGATTGGATTGACACATTTATACTTGATACATTTACACTATTTATCTTCAAGAATTCTGTTTGTTGTCTGACAAATAATAGATGCTGTGAAACAACAGATATAAATAAATAAATACTGTAAAATCGCCTTTTGTCACAAAATAAGGTATGTTTTGAAGATTAATGTTTAAGACATTCTTCACTGCATAAAGAAGGTGCTTAAGGATAAAAAGAACAGTCATGTAGTATATTAGTCAAATCTACTTGACCATAAATGATATAATTTTGATCAGATACTCTATTCTTCATGCAATCAAAAAGACCACTTTTTAGAGAAGAACTACTTAACATAGCTGATAGCATGAGAGATTTTGTATTGTATTTGTTTTGATGGGAGAAGCTTGTCTTAAATGAGCATATCAGTAGATTGATATGGACCATTTATGAAATACATTCTTGATATATTTTCAAGTCAAGTTGAAGATAGCGAATCATTAAATCTGTTATTTCACCTGCATGTAGTGATTATGAACTTTGGAATGACAGCATTGTACACTTTTGATCTGACAGTCTAGGTGAGCAGCTAAAAAAGATGAACACTTCTTTGTACTGAGGGAGACATCAAATGCAAATACAAATTCACGCAATCTTGCTATTACAACAAGGACTTTAAAAGTATTGGTTATCTTGTCCAATGCTTTTAAAATTCTGCTTTGATTTCTGGTGGACAATATCAGTCAATGCTTTTAAAATTCTGCTTTGATTTCTGGTGGAAAATATTAGTCAACTCTAAACCATAGAAGAATAAATATATGGAAAAATACATGCAATGGGACAGCATTATTAAATTTGTGCAAAGATACTGATGTTAGTCTTCATAGGCAATTACAAGAGTACCTCTGTTACTCATATAATTGTATGGAGCATTTCTTTAAATGAAGCAAAACAAAATACCCACCAAAACTAAGCTAAGGAAAATTCCATAGATAAAAAAAAAAAAAATAATCCACCTTTATCTACACTAAACTGAGGAAGTGTTTCTTATGCAAAAAATAAAGTAAATTATGTAGAATAGTTATTCCATTCTCTTTTTTAATTCATGGTCAAAAAGCACAGAGAAAGATTGCCTTTTTAAGACTTTTCAGAAAATGTTAGCAGAAAACTCAAAGTTGCTGTATTTACATGTAGCATATTTGCTGGGTTAATTGTTCTGACTTGCCTTGTGATCAAGAGAGCACAGCTATGTGTCATTATATGCATATTTGCATTTCATAACAAGAAAACAAGTAATTTACATTGTGATAGAACTATTCTTGTAATCTTTTTAAAATAAAAGCTTCTTAGTGGGACATAAACTTAATTTTCCCAGTCTTTTAAAATATTAACTGGCTTGACATTGAAAATTATTGCAAGGATGATACACTCTTAACACAAAATGTTAGCATAACATTAATACTCCTATTTAAAGGTACCATTAATGTTCTCTTGTTCTGGTTTTCTTTAGAGTTATTCCTTATGTTTGGACTATCAAAAAACCTCACTTATAATACTAGATAGCTATCTTGTAGGAGATATTTAAGCAGTAAAGAAAAAGACAGTTCTTTTCCAGGGAATTTTGAAACTGCCTTGTTTCATACTGTGATCCACTAACTGCATTAAGTTATCTCTAGTCTTCATGTGCCGGATGACAACAGTATTATTTACCCATATACAAACATTTGAGTCATAACCAAAAGCTGAAAGGATGCCTACTTCCCATTCATTGTTTTGCTCTCATTAACTTGCTAAGAAACTCTGTTGCAAGTTTTTGTACACTGGGACACTAAATTATTCAGAGTCGGAGATATCTGTATGCCTTTTTGTTATATGGTACTAAACTGTTTTCTGAAATTCAGCTTATGTCAAATGAAGAATATACAACCACTCATACAGTAAATACATATATATATTTATAACAATAATAATAACAAGTTAATCTAGTAAGCAGTCATGCCTTTGTATATCTGTTTTTAACATTTAGAATGAGGAATTACCTAGATCAGGTGATACACTGTATCCTACTTAAGTTGCTACACTTCTTTACCAGTCTGAATTTTCATGGCGTGCCATGTATTACATTAGACACAGGGGTAATATAACCTCCTTATCTTGAAAGGACATTGCACCACTTCCTGGATACAATATCATAATAACAAATTCTACTCTTCTCCAACCCACTGTTTATCTTTCTCTTTTGACTTAGGCAAATAAAGATTGCACAACAGAATGGCATGTGTTGTACACAGCACCTTCAAAGTGATTGTGATTATATTATTTTGAATTTGTCCTTGCAGAAAAATAATCTTACTGGGAAAATTTTTAAGTACTGATGCAACTATGCTGCAAAACAATTTATAGAGATTGCAATAATTGTTTTGTCTTTCAAACCCTCTTGGTATAAGAACCACACTGCACTTATTGCTTTCCTTTAAAAAGTGTGAAGATGCAATTCAGTCATAGAAGGAATGCTAAACAACTAAAAATGTTTTTGTCAGACTTCGTTCTCAATGAACACCTAGTGTTTTTCTTTCATAATTACATTGCCCTCAATATCTGTAGTGTTTTTCAGAAATGGAAGAGGAGTATTTTTATTTACTTCAAATTAATGGTGCAGTAGAGACAGCTACTTAGAATTCTGGAAATATCTGCTGAGCTGCTACTTTGGCAGACAAAAGTAAATAGGGGGGAGATGGTTTTAGACAAACTGATGTAAAGGACTTTTCCATTAAACTAAATCTGTATCTTGGGAACAAAGCCATATTGGTGCTCATGTGCACTAACAATCTAAAATTATTTTCTGAATAGGAAGGAGTCACTTGTCTAAATGTTTGGAAGTATCCACTCTATTTTCTTACAACCATGAGGTTACAGTCTATTAGTATTTCATTATGAAAGCAAGTCAGAATCTGATGCCTGATTATCAATGTGACTGTGATCTGAGACCCACACTAAATCAGAGCAAATGTCTCTTAGCCACTCTGACATGGCCTTATGATATGGGCCACACATGCATTTCAGTCAGCACTTTAGTTTTGTAGAGTTTTATTCTAATTTGCATTTATTTAGTTGACCACAAATTGGGAGAAAGTTGAGTCTAGATGTCAGTGAAGTCAGTGCTAATCACACCATCCTTGTTTCCTCTACCTTGCACAACCAAGGAGAGCGGGATTTAAATAGGCAAGGTGGTGTCCTTTGGGTTTGGTACACCCAGCCTGGCCTCATTGTCCCCTTGCAGCCTGTTAACAGAGACAGTATGGAAGTGTAAGAGGTCATCTGCATCTGACTCCTGTGGTAGGTACCCACAACTACTCACATGAACAGTGATGTAGACAAGCACCAAAGTCTCTGGGACTTACCAAATGAGAACCGCTAAAAACAGATTTGGCTACTGCTGTTCCATTCACCAGCAGTTCTCACACCCTGAAAAGAACATCACTGTTAACAAAACATTGGGTACTCTCACAGCCACAGGTATAAGTGACTGTACCTATGATTCTTTATAAAGGAAATATGAAGAAACTCAATAAAATGTGCATGCAAATGAAATTAAATAGGTGTAGCTGCCAGTTCACATAAGCAAGTACATGAATCAGATATTGCTATGGAAGTCTGTTCAAAATGTCTTTGATTCTGAGAATTTCCATTTAATTTTTTTTCAAGACAGAACTTTCCTGTAGTGACATTTAATTTTGACTTAATTTTTCAAATGGATATAGAACGTCTCTCTTTGTTTTGGTATTTTTTCAGGTGAAAAATATATGTAGTAGAACCTCTTCCTGTGTTAAGATATTCTAAAGCAAATGAAAATGCAAATAGCTACAATGCAGCTGTCAGCAATACCCTTAGGCTGGTGTTCAGCAAACTGCATAGGAACCCAGTGATATTTAGTTGGAATTTAATTTTTGTATTGGAGAAGTGATTCAGGAAACTCCTGTCTAAGCAGACAGCTGAAGTTTTAGGGACAAATGCTGCTGGGCCCCAGCAGTGGTGCTATGGGGCTGTTCAGTACTATGTAAGACTTTTAATAAATATTGGAGGATGGACAAAGTAAAGACTTAGAGATTTTATAGAAAATAAAGTGAAAAACCAAAGATTAATCATACTTGGTTTTGATAATGACTTCCCCAGAGAAAGGAACTACAGCAGACCATATATCTCTGTTAGAAAAAAATAGTGGAGACAGCACTATATAACCATTAGTTGAACTGGAAAAAAAAAAAAAAAAAGAAAAAAGAAAGAAGGGATGATCATTATGATGTGAAGAAAAACGACTTGTATAAAAATGAAAATGTTTTAGATGGTTGGAATGCTGTGGGGGTTTTTTTCCAAGGGGTGGTCTTCAAATTGATCTTGTTTTATGTTTTCCTCCTGTTATCTTCATGTAAAATGCAGGGCTTTGCTGGCGAAGTTGAAACACAAATAATATAGACAAGAAACAGAATATCACATAGGAAGAACAAAAATAATATAAATAAGACAAAATACAGAAACTCTTATAGAGTAATACCAACCATCTGTTCTCTAAGCTAGAACCTAACTATAAGTGTCTAAATAAAAGGATTATCATTTGATCACAGAACAAGTGTTAAACAGCAGTGTCAGAGAGCTTTTGAAAAAGCCAGCTGATGGCCAGGATATATCAGTGAGGTATTTCTGGTAAGGACCACTAAGTTGTAAGTGGAAGTAACACAGCCTCCTGGGCTGCATTAAAACAGTGTTGCAAGCAGCTCGAGGGAGATGATCCTGTATACTCAGCGCTGATGAGACCACATCTGGAATACCGTGCCCAGTTCTGGGCTCCTCAGTACAAGGGAGATGTACATACCAGACCAAGTCCATGAAGATAAGGGATTGGAGAATCTGTCATACAAGGAGAGGCTAAGAGAGCTGTGACTGTTCAGCCTGGGAAGAAGGCGGCTCAGGGGGATATCTTATCAGTTTCTATAAATATCCAATGACAGGGAAAAAGGAAGATAGAGTCAAACTCTTCTTAGTGTTGCCCACTGACAGGACAAGGGGCAATCAGCACAAATTGAAATGCAGGAAATTCTGTTTAAACATATATTTAAAAAAAAATTATTGTGATAATGGTCAAACACTGGAACAGCTTGCCCAGGGAGGTTATGGAGTCCCCACAGCTGGAGACAATCAAAACCTACTGGACGAGGCTCTGAGGTAGCTTCTATAGCTGACCCTGCTCTGACATGCACAGCTGGCCTACGTGATCTCCAAAGATGCCTTGCTACCTCAACAGTTCTGTGGTTCTGGGAAACTGAATAATTGGAAGTGGAAAACTATAAGAAGGTTTTGAATCTTCAGTAGAATGATTTGTGACATGAAGGGGATGAATGCAATGGTCTACAAATTCCCATTCACTTGTATTTCTTACTTTCCCATAAAGGAGCTATCTAGTTTTGAAAATTCTTAGTTAAAGTTACATACTGGTATGTTCAGCTGGCTTCTGGAGTCTGAAAAGACTATGTTTTTAGCCTTTTATATTCTTACTGTTCCAGCCTTGAGCCTTCAAACCACCTGTGACATCTTTAACTTAAATAAATATCTTTTCTCTTAAACATTGCAGCCATATTCTTCCAGGATGTTTTGATCAGCCTCTGAGGTTGTGTCCTTTGTAGTAATTTGGATGTGTCCTGGACTGTTTCCTGGCAATGAGACTGGCTGTTATAGAATGGCTTATATCTATAATACTGAATTCTCTCACCCTCCAAAACAGATTGGCAGTTACTAAACTGCCTGTTGAGAATGGTCTGTTCTCCATGATACTCTTTAAACCATGGCATGGGCAATAGTTAAATGCTGCAGGACATCATATTCTTTCATTCCTGTTTACCTCTTGGCCAGTTTAGTTTACCAACACAGACATAGCCACAGTATCTCTAGTCTTCTTTCTTAACAGAAACACCCATTCTGAGTTTTGCTTTATTCACGATATCACAATATCATTTTAGGGATAGGCAACAGCTTCTGCACTTGATAATCCTGTAACAATGTTTACATATTCCAAAATGCCTCTAATCTAAGTGGGAAATGGGACAATGCTGGGCTATATAAGTGTCTTAAAGTGCCACTATAGTTGCTAAAGCTTCTGTAATGCTTCTGTTGAAAAGATGTAGGGACAGAGAGAAAAGGAGACAATAAACAATACTGAGCTTCGTAACTATGCCACAGTTAAGAATTCTTCCTTCAATATATTACGTTTGTTATATACAATATGGGCTTTTTCACCTCTATTTTGATTAAACATTTATTTAGTGGGGACAGGAGGAGGTGTATTTTGGCAATTCTCTTCTGATTACACAATTTCTTTCTGTCAGCAGAGATTTCTTCTGTTCCAGGTCTTCCTTTCAGATAGTGGATGCTATACCTTTTCAGCTAGATGTTTTTTGTTTCTACTACTTGTTTTCTTTTAAGTTTAGATAAATTTAATTTGATTATATTGCTCTATAAAATTTCATAATTCATGCATGTCATCGTATTGGTAAAATCTGTTGTTAAAGTTCACATGTCTAAAAAAGATAAAATTTTCTGATTTTATATATATTTAGGATTGATTTTTTATTTGTTTTCTTAGTCTCACTCACACTTTTTTCTTTTTTCTTTTCTCAGCCTAATGTCTGTTATTAAATTTTTATTTGACATTAAATTTTTCTGTAGTTATGGAAGTCTTAACATTCATCATTCCAAATACTTCTGTTTTTATCATATTCTATTTGCTCTTTTAATATTTTGCCCTATGTGGTGGGTTGACCCTGGCTGGATGCCAGGTGCCCACCAAAGCTGTTCTATCACTCCCCCCACCACAGCTGGACAGGGGAGAGAAAAATATAACAAAGGGCTTGTGGATCAAGATAAGGACAGGGAAAGATCACTCACCAATTACCGTCATGGGCAAAACAGACTCAACTTGGGTAAAATTAACTCAATTTATTGCCAATCAACCAGAGTAGGGTAATAAGAAAAAAAAAAAAAAACAAATTTCAAAACAGCTTTCCTCCACCCTTCCCTTCTTCCCAGGCACAACTTCACTCCTGGATTCTCTATCTATCCCCCCCCAGCAGCGCAGGGGGATGGGGAATGGGGTTTATGGTCAGTTCATCACATGTTATCTCTGCTGCTTCATCCTCTTCAGGGGGAGGACTCATCACACTCTTCCCTGCTCCAGCGTGGGGTCCCTCCCATGGGAGACAGTCCTCTATGAACTGCTCCAGCATGGGTCCCTTCCACGGGCTGCAGTCTTTCAGGAACAGACTGCTCCAGCGTGGGTCTTCTGCGGGGTCACAAGTCCTGCCAGAAAACCTGCTCCAGCATGGGCTCCTTTCTCCATGGGGCCACAGGTCCTGGCAGGAGCCTGCTCCAGCGCGGGCTTCCCACGGGGTCACAGCCTCCTTCGGGCATCCACCTGCTCCGGCGTGGGGTCCTCCCTGGGATACAGGTGGAGATCTGCTCCACCGTGGACCTCCCTGGGCTGCAGGGGGACAGCCTGCCTCACCATGGTCTTCACCACAGGCTGCAGGGGAACCTCTGCTCTGGTGCCTGGAGCACCTCCTTCCCCTCCTTCTTCACTGACCTTGGTGTCTGCAGGGTTGTTTCTCTTACATGTTTTCACTCTTCTCTCCGGTTGCCATTTCTGTGTGCCCCGCAAGTTTTTTTCCTTCTTAATTATGTTATCACAGAGGCACTACCACTATTGCTGATGGGCTTGGCCTTGGCTGGCGGCGGGTCCGTCTTGGAGCCACGTGGTATTCGCTCTGTCGGACATAGGGGAAGCTTCCAGCAGCTTCTCACAGAAGCCACCCCTGTAGCGCCCCACTACCAAAACCTTGCCACACAAACCCAATATAACCTATGAAAAATTATTTTTGAAATTATTATATTAATGTTCATATATTTTAATATGAGAGAGAAATCCACTAAGGGAATGGAAAAAATACAGCAACCTTAGTTGAAATAAATTATTGTTAACTCGTCAGTTTGAAGAGCAATATAGGAAAATCATATTAAAAAATCCATCACTTCAGCCATGATTACATATAAAGCAGAAAAGAAATGTAATATACCCTTCAATTGTTTAAAAAGTATTAGCAAGTCCAGTAATAATGTTTAGTCCAAAAAGTTGCAATCATTTCTTCAACCAGAAAAAAACAAACACACAAAGCAAAGAAAAAAATGCTTAGGCTTTGAGTATAGCTCATTGGTAATTTTGTTCTTGCATATAATTCATTGGGATTTATTGATAAATCTGGTCAATAAGTTCTCAGAAATGAATATCTCAAATTTTGCCAAGATGTACTCTTGGCTTTCACCACAAAAATCTGTATTTTTTTTCACTCTTATTTTCTTGATTTTAATTCGCTTAAAGATAGCTAAGTCTTGTGTTGTTTTAACAGCCCAGTTTTCCATCTCTGAACTCAAGGTAATTTAGTGTTTATTTATTGGAACCCCAAGCTTTGAAGTCTTCAATCTGGTGTTTTACCTGAATATTTATTGTGCATCAAAAAGTGCCTTGGAAAACAAAAGTCAACTGTTCAAGAATACCAAAATTAAAAGTAAGAAAAAATACTACCATTTAATAATGTGATAATGCCTGAATATCTAAAAAGGTGAGAAGTTTTCCTATCTTCTTTTCCTCCCAAAGCCTTTTTCTTCTCCAGATACTTAATCCCCATCAGCACTTTTTTTTTATCCAATCAGAAAAAAATGAATTATCTTTTTGTGCCATTCTATGGAAAAATTCCATTTTATTCTCACATTGAACACATGAATCTGCATGAGTCCAAGGTTTACTTTGCAATATGTTTATTACTGATATTTGTTAATATCTTAATGTGATTCAGGTCTACAAATTAGATTTTTAGGAGAGATAGTCATTGACCTAGTATCACTGCTATTGATGTTAATATCAACTGCAAATTAATATAGACAACTCAACAATAAGATTAAAAAGTCATTAACACATTCCATCAGAGAGGTAGTTTAAGCCTGTATTCTTCCCACTGACTAGCTCCTGCAAATCCAGATAGACATTAAAGGAGTAAAATAATGGTTGTAATGTTACTGATAGTTGATCTTTTGTTTTCTAATAGTGCGCAACATGGATCTCACTGTACCTCCATTCATTGACTGAACATTACTAGGATAGGATTTTTTGTTGAGATGTGTGTAACCCACTGCCACACCTTAATTCTATCTATTAAAGTTATGCAGCTTATTTTACTGATAGATACTACCAAGATCAGCCTCACCACCTTTATCACATTAAATCATATGTACATTCATATTTGTTAGGAACCTCAGATATAAGATACAGTTTGTAAAGTCTGCTAGTTAAATTGAGTCAGAAATAAAGTGGACAAGCTGGGAATTAACTGTATATTATCTTTGGTGGCATTCAAATTATTTCTGCACCATTAAGCATTTTTCTAATTTCAATTGCTCTTTATTATTTAGAAAAAAAAGGAGCTAGAGTTTATGTCCAAACGGTTTTCCATTTCACTTAGACCCAGCATCATTTTACCTTTTGTTATCTATGATGTACTGGCATTTCAAGCATGAAATTATGAAGCTAAATGTACAGGAAACTTTCTTTGTGTTGAATATATTCCCCTCCCCCGCCAGCATGAATTGCCCTTTCTGTACTTCTTTTTGTTTGGGTACTTAGTATGAAATTCTGACACTTTTTATACAGTACAGTGAATAGGTCACTAACTGTATACCCTGACTTCTCCAAAGTACTGTGGCTTCTCTCAAGATTAAATCCATTCACACTTTGAATTAATCAATCTAATTACTTCAGAAAGCTATTTTTTTTCCCCACAGTTGTCACTTCAGAAAGGCAATTAGGTATACTTACCTAGTGATCAGTTGCTACAGAAATCCTTTATAAATTTGTTAAAAAGCCATTCTTGCGCACAAGTAGCTAAACTTAGCTAGATAAAACCATTCTATATTTTACATGGTAACTTATTTCAAATGTTACAACTGTCCAATACCTTTCAAAAAATCTAGAGCCTATTCAATTACATTTCACTCCATATTTTCTGTAACTTTTGAGTTAGCTTAGTTTACATTATCCTTTACCATCTTAATGTGCAGAAGTATAAAAAGTCTGAGTAAATCGATGGCTTTTTTTTCTCTCATTGAGTACACTTTAGAGCCCTCTTTGTTTGACTAACAATACTAGAATTTTATTTCACAACCTCCTTCTATATTTGGGGTTTAGCTTTTGCTTTTATATACATCATTCTTTTAACAGTAGTCAGTGTCACTTATCCTTGGACTGTTATATAGATATCCTAGACTTCTGTGAAGTGGATGAACCAGCTTGGATCTAGCTGCTTTTGAAGTCAAACTCTGGGATTGAATTCAATTAAGTTCTGTTAGAGAGGGATTCTTTAGATTTTCCACTTCAGATTATACAGATTGAACTCTCTACAACTTTCCTTTGATCTTTAAAGGGCAATCTAGTGAATATTCTAAATTAATAAATTTTTTTGCCAGAGAAATTTCTTTAAGTCTAATTTTGCAGGTCAAATAAATGCAATAGATTTATCTGAATTTATATGGCCTATAACTATCATTAAATAAATGCCTGCACAAAATGGTTTGTATCTCTTAGTGGTCAACAACTGAAGCTGAAAAGCCTAGCTCAAGTTCTTGATCATTGTTCATATTTTGCAAAATTCAGGTCAAACCTTCATATAACACTTTGTACATAGACTGAGAAAAGGTATGCTTGAGAATAGTATAGAATATGAAGCACAGATATTTTCTGCAGTGTAAACTATTCCTAGATTTATTGTTTGATATCTGTGAACTAAAAGCAAAACAAAGTTTCTTCCGTGAAGTGGAAATAAACCTTTCAAACTAAGGTATAGTTTAAACAGTAGTCTCATTTTTATTTCGTTTGCCTGTTTGTCTCAACCATCTACTACAGAAAAGAGAGTGAGTAAACCTTCTTTTTGTAATTTTATTTATTCAATACTTCATAACTTGTCTCAAGAAAAACGACTGTGCTGTCTTTTATTACTTTTTACATATTATTTGCACATATGCAATTATTTACATGCTCACTGTGTATCAAAAGCAGAGACCAATGACCTGCTATATTCCATGGCCATATTTTGCAATAACCATGTCTAAGGAAGTGAAAATAAAACAAAAATAATATTTTAAATAAGAAACAGACTGTCTCCTAGATAAGGAAGAAATAGAATGCATTGCACTGTGAAAGACTAAATCTCTCTGGGCTTCAGAGGACACTGTAATGGACACACAATGGGCCGTAAGACCTAGTTGACTCCAGAAGCAGATGAAAGGATGACATAAGATCCATCCAAAGGAGCATACTGAACAGTGCTCAATAAGGTGTGAAACTTTCTCAAATAAGGGAGTTGTCTAATGGCAGATGCTGAAAGGCTCTGGGTAGACCATCTCAAAGGTCACCAGAGACAGATGGTACGCATACAGACAGATTACTTCCTCACAAGTAACAAGGTGAAGGGGGGGGATATTTCTGGTCTAAATGTAGTGTAAACACATTAAACATAAATTTTTTTTAATATCACTTACATCCTCAACAACTATTCATAACAGTGTTCTCTATCTCTATATGTTGATATCTATCTATCTATCTACCTACCTATATTGGGTGTATGTGTTAAGGTGTTGGTATTAGAGGACGGAGCGGGGCTGCGGGGCGGCCTCTGTGAGGAGCGGCCGGGGCTGCCCCGTGCCGGACACAGCCGGTTCCAGCCGGTTCCAGCTGGCTCCAACCCGCCCACCCCAGGGCACCGCTCAGCCCCGCAGCCAAGGTGCTGGTGCCTTGGGGAAACATATTTAAGAAAGGGCAGAAAGCACTACAAAAAGAGGAGAAGGGAACAAAAAGAGTGAGAAAGAGCAAAGGGAAGAGAACAAGGCGGAGGAGGCAGTGCTCCATGGTGCTAGAGCAGAGATTCCCCTGTGGTCCACAGAGGGCTTGTGCTGGAGCAGATAGATAGTTCCAAAGGAACTGCCACCAGTAGAGAGCCCACCTGGAATAGAAGAAAAGTTTGGGAAGGAAGGAGTGGCAGAGAGGAATTGTTATATACCCATTGTAAACAACACACCCCCCCCCCCCATCCCCCACTGCATCTCCTGGGGAGGGACGACATGAATCTTGAGTGAAGGAGTGAAGTTGAGCTTGGGAAAGGGAAAGAGGAAAGCTGTCATTTTAATGTTTGTCTTTTTGTTTTCCATGAACCAAAATATTTATTTTAAATAGCAATAAATTTAATTAATTTCACCAGGTGAAGTCTGTTTTGCCTGCAATGGTAATTGGTAAATGATCTCCCTGCCTTCATCTTTCTTGTCCCACAAGCTTTCTTGTCCCTCTTCTTCCTATTTTCTCTCCCTTCCCACTGAATGGGGAGGAGTGTGCAAGCAGCTAGGTAGGTTTTTGGCTGCTAGCCAAGAGTAACCCACCACTCACACTATCATCTATCTATCCATCTATCAGTTGTCTTAAGTAAGACTTAAGAATAAATGGATAACATCAAGCCATTCCCCCTTTACATTTGAGGGGACGTGCCCATGGAACTGGGACTGCAATATCATTGTCATGACCAATCTCATTATTTGCCTGATGCCTTAATGTTTTCTACTGGTAACAGATCTAGGCTCTCATTTCAGCTACACACACAGATACGGTACCTCAAAGACCAGAGGGAAGGCATCATTTTGGATTTGTTTTTGTTTGTTTCTTTGTTTTTGTTTTTCCCACGAGGACTCTTACTAAGACAGAAGGCTCTCTGTTACCCAAAAAATGTCCTAATTCCACAGGAAATAAGTGACAGTGTAAAATCAAAATAAAGAAAGCATCCTGCTACTGTATTTGAAGGCATATGAAACTAAGTTTAAAGTAGCATTTAGTCATCAATGAATTCTAAATTTAATGTTAAAATAAGGTTTTAATTAGAGAAAATAAACTGTTTCCTCCAAGTATACAACATGTATTTTTCCATCTTTTATTTATGCATCAATAACAAAGAGTAGATCCACTGCACTAATGACTAAAAACTGAACGGATGGTCATTAATATCTAAAAAAGCTGGGCTCACAGTCCAGCTGTACTGAAGCTAAATCAGCTTAGTTTTACCTGTATTTTGACATTGATCATATTTCTTGGCAGCAATAGCAAAGTTCATGAAAAACACATCAATTACATGACAACAAGTGTTTTACATGACAGCTGAAAATAGATGTCATTTTGCAGGATGTGAAAATATCTGTGGAGGAGAAACTAGATTTCTTATCTCTAGAAATCAAACTCACTGAAGAACTAATAAAATCAAAGAACTATTAACTAATAACGAACTGTTAACAATCAAATAACTAATAATAAACAGAAAAATATTCCCTGTTTCCACAATTTCAAGCATTACAGAAATTATTTTAAAAATATGCTTTTTTTTTTTTTTTTTTTGAGATATAACAGGGAAATAAAGGGAACAACATTAGGAAAAAAAGATGGGTTTATGGTCAAGATTTGGGCTAGGATTACGGTTTCTTCGGGAAAAAAAACAGAATATGCCTCATTACATTTGATGCTTGAAGTGATGTCTGGGTTAAGATGAAGGACACTGAGATTCATGCTAAAACCAGGAATCCAAACAGGGTCATCAAGGTCAGCCCTGTAGCTCCCTCTCAAGATCAGTGCCTCAGCTTAGGATTAAAGTAGGGTTAGAACTATGGGAAAGAAGACTAGATGAATGGTGTCTCTTGTGAAATTTTCCAACAGTCTTAGGCTCAAAACAAGGCCATCATTCCCAGGTGTTTCAGCTAACCCTGGCACTCTTGGATGCAGCCTATGCGTAGTGTTCTTGAAGATGATATGCCTGAGAAATTAGATGCAAGGCAAGTGACATGGATGGTGCTGCTTTCAGCATCAGCAAGAAGAGGAGAAGTGGCCGGGGACAGGGTCTGACTGATCTGTAGGCTTTCTAGTGGTGCAGCTGAGGAGCAAGTTACAGTCAGCAGAAAGAGATCTTGGAGAGTGTTAGAGTTGCAGCCTTTTTAAGTTCTTCTGTGGCTCAGCTGAAAGCTGAGTTTACTTACTTTACCACCATCTTTTAGCTTGAAGAGGGGGAGGGCAGAGAAAGAGGGGGAGAGATGGTAAGAGAGCAGGGGGAGAGAGAGGGAAGGAGAGAGGAAGAGGGAGGATTGGGTAAAAAAGCAAGACTGAAGCAGGAAACTAAAAAGAAGGTAAGGTATGTAACTTCCTCCTACATGTTCTGCTTTGTGTGATCCAAGGCTCAGCTCTGATGGGGCACAACCGTATAACCTGGATTCAGACTTCTAAGAAAACTGCTAGATTATAAGAAAATTCTGTGAGAAATTCTCTAGAGTATACCTATGCCAAGTAAGAAAGGTAAGATTTCAGACAGTTAAGGTCATTGATAACAAGGATCACTAACATTTCAAAGAGGAAAGAGAGAAAATACAAACATGAGAGGTATAAATTCTTAAAAGAAAGAACAGGGACTCAGAACATGGCAAATGAAGAACACTTATAATCAACCTATTCTAAGGAGCAGTAGAAACCTTTCCTCTCCTGGTTGATGACTAATGGTCAGCAAAGTTTCTTTATGGAATTATAAAAATATTAATGTTTTGCCTAGCTTGTTAATGTCTCTCTGATGTGTTAACCAATAAATAATAGGTTTGTTTTGGTTTTGGTGTTTTTTGGGTTTTTTTTTTTACTTTTCAGTCATGTACATTTTCCTTGCAGAATCTCTCTGTGCATGACCAAAATTGCCTAAACAAAGTGCCTAGGAGAAGGAGTTTCCCAGCTTGGTGGAAAATGAGAGCAGCTCAGGTCTTTTTGATGGGGCTCTGGGAATCCCAGGTGCTTTGGGATTCTGCAGAATGGGAACAGCAGCCAGAGACTATGAAAGTAGAATGGAATAGTAAGGAAAATTGAAAACACATATTCAGAATTTCACCATGTTGACTGTGGTGATCTGAGGCTTCTTGGTAGGATTTTAGAGATGGTTGCTATCAGATTTACAGATGACCACCTTCCCCCTCCAGGGTAGGCAGGGAAATGACCTTCTCTCATCCAAAGGAAAGTTTAGGGATGTGGGTCATCCAGAAGGTACTTTGTCTATGGTAGCAGGAAACATGAAGATGAATTGAGAGAAGTAGAAACAAAAAAGCATTCACAGTCTGTCAGGAAAACACTAAAATTAAAGTAGATATTGAGGTTGGTATAGTATGTAGAGAGTGGTAACCTTGACTACTCTATTAAGGCAATAAAAGGGGAACTTGTCACTGTAGAGTGCAAAATCATGTCTTTGAAGTCAGTGATTGAATTGATAGAACAGAAATAGAAATCTAGCACTGAAGTGGTGGGAAGGAATGGGAATACAGTGAATGTTCAAGTGCAGAAAAATAGTGCTGAGTAGGACGTGTCTGCTGCAGAGGGTTTGCATTCAGCATCAACAATAGACCAAGACCATCTGTGGTGAATGGCTTAAAAATATGGCAAAATAGAAATTCAAACCTGGGACTAAGGCAGTCAAGAGAAGCTGAGACATCTCTGAGAGTAATCATGAAAGAGCAACAATGCCATGGATCAAGTAATTTGACTTGTGGGAACATGACTCAGTCTTTGAAAAGAGCATTTCAGGAGAAGCAGGGTGAGTTGCAGCCCTCAGTGCAGGTATCTTTCAAGCAGAAGACACTGAACTTGGGACCAAAATGGGGTAACTGATATGACCTATATCTTTTTGATTGAAACCTACCAGATTACCCATGAAGCACATAAGCCTTCTTTGTGTACCTTCCTTTGCAGGAAGAGCTGGAATAGTTAACACTCTTCACAGATCTAATAGCTCTCTTTTATATCAAAGCAGTCACGAGAACTAATGATGATGGATATGAACCAGTCTAAGCAGTTATCTCTGCTATCAATGGGCTTTCTATATGGAACAAGCAAGGTGATGGAGAAAAGTCAATATTTCAAGGTCAAAGCAGAGACCAAAAGTTTAGCTTGACTACTGGAGGTCATAGTCAATAGTGAAATGCACTTCATGGTCTTCAGCGCCTAGACACATAAGTGTTAATTATGCATTTAGCAAGTTAAAGGTATGGGACAATAGATTATATCTGGAATATCTTACTCTTAAATGAGTAAAACTCCTTCCTTTGTCACAGATTTGGTACTCTTTAATGATGCAGAATCACATAGAAACAAGCTGTGATTAGTTAGTTCAGTTAAAAGTAGAATCAGAAGCAACAATCATAACCCACGGCAAAGAAAATGATAAATAATAGCCTCCTGAAAAAGATGTCTAGCCCTTTAGCATAGCAGATTAGGAACAGAAAATTGAAAGGATTGTGAATCAAAACTGAAATACACTTCAGTGGCACGGAACTGAAGTTCTAGAGCAAAGGGGTGGCCCTGAGGCCTCTGAGAAGTTTAAGGGCATTTTACTCTACAACACTCCTTACAGTTGACTTGTCTGTTGTTTTGACTACTCCTGTGCTACATTTTACAGCGGGTTTATTAATCAGTTTCTATACTACCAGTTCAGTGAAAAGATTACACAATTTTCTGCCTCATTTGTTTATTAATGCCAATTAGTAGCATAGATTTAATAGAAGGGAAATATTTCTTTGCACAACAGTCTTCTGACATTACAGTCAGGAAAAAAAATATCTCTGGGCATGATTAAATACTGTGAGTAGCCACTGTCTATTTTATAAATTCTGTTCCTTGGACATTTTCTGGTTTTGCTCCTACACATATCAAAATTTAGATGAAAGCTAAATAGCAAATTTGCAGTCTACTTTATTAGTCATCTGTATTTATGTGGCAAGTACTCACAAGAAAAAAAATCTGTATTTTTACAGTAGCAGTGGTCAAAAAAAGCTGATTCACAAGTTCTATTCAACTTCAGTTTATATGAGAAAAAAATACTTGATTCAATAACATAAGCTTCATTTTGCTTGAATGAACCTCAATTGTTTTCATTATTAATGTATAGAGCAAAATTCCCATGGATCATGACCCCTCACAATAATAAAATCAAATTAATAAATCAATAAATAATGTACAAGAATATAAATTCAAAGTATTCTGAGACCATGGAATGAATTATTAGATATGTATCCATGCTTTACTATACAGTAGGTTTATCTGGGATGACTAAACTTACATGATTTTGAAACGCAATAACCTATTCATGAGTGAATTCCACAGGTCCCAGCTAAACATGAAATGAATGTATTTAGCAGAGATTAACATGAGTAACAATTTTGTCCAAGACAGTAATTTTCTTCGGCACCGTAATTTTAAAGTAGGAAGCCAAGATTTAATATTTCTGATAGTAAGTGATATAAAGGGCTACTTAATTTATTTTTCCTGTTGTTTATTAATGTTTACCTGGAAGTAGATATCAAAGATGGTAACTAAAATATTTTGAAGAAATAATAATTCACATTATCCCTATAATTATATGGAAAACTATTTTTTTATAGCCTTGGAAAGAATTATAATAGAATTTTCTCCTCTTCCCTTTCTACTCTATGCTTTCTTTTTAGTTTTTTCTATTTTTCAGAATTATCTAAAGAGGATTCTTTCGCACATATAGTTCTTACTGTATTTGTCTGTGCATCTGTTCTGTTAATAATTTTGGATGTCATTGTCTACATCTGAACTGGGGGACAGAGAAACATTTTTCCCTTCTTCCATACTGAGAGATTCACCCTACCTGCATTAGCACAAGTGGGTCCTGTTTAATTTATAATTATTAAGTTTTCAGAGAAGAGGTCTCCCAGGTCTGTCCTTTATGGAAAATCACCTTCTCAACTGGTTAGAAAGTCAAACTCCCCTTTGTTCCTTCTTCATAACTGAATGAATTCTGAATTATTTTGTCTGTGCAGCATTACAACTTCTTTAAGAGGAATGGAAAATTTATGCTCCCTAACTTAACCTCCCTTTTAAGGATGGCATACTATTACAGGAAGAAAACATGCTGTCCAATGACTCTCAAGACAAAACCAACTTACAATTAGGGGTCTGGTTATATTTTAACTGCATACCTAGGCAGTGCTTTCCTGAGACAAATTTGAATGAATACCTCAACGTTTTTCTTCTTTTCACCCTTTGACATGGTCAGCACACTTCCTAAACAAGGAATATTGGTAGATAAATAGTTAATTTTGGGGTTACATGACAAGCTAAGACACATCTGCCATACATAGGTCAATTGTTAATAACTTGTATTTGGGGAGTGGTCATTGCGAGCCAGTCTGACCAGAAGTACCTTTAGCAATTCTGAGTGAAAACTGTCTCTTGTAGAGATCCAGCAGGTATTTTATTAGTATAGCTTGTCATATGTATTCTTTCAGGGTATTCTTTCACCCTGGAATAATAATCAGATAAACAAATAACTGTGTGTAGCAGTACACATTGGTATTTATCAAGACGCCATATTAATGAAGATATTTAGAGAAGATAGAACATTTCTGTCTTTCTTCCACTTTTCCAAATACATGACTTTTTCATTCCTAAAGGAAAGGTAATATATTTATTTATTTTGCTGAGTAACTTAAACTCACTTTGATAAGAAAATCACTATGTCATCTTGATATTTTCAGGTACAAATAACATATTATGGAGTAATACAGTTTTATCTGTATGTTGCAGGGAAGTTTGTGGTTTTATACTCAACAGCTGTTCTGTCACTTCTTTTCTAGCATTATAGAAACATTATTAATTTGGTCAGTAACCTCGCACAGTTGACAAGGACAAAAAAGGAACACTTCTGCCTGTCACATAAAACATCATCATTTTATTAGCTGACAGCAGCTCCTCAAGGTCACATCAAACACAGCTGACACAACAGATGCATTTCTTTACCGAGAGGGTGGTCAAAGACTAGAACAGGCTTCTTAGAGAAGAACAATGCCCTTAATAACATGCTTCAACTTTTGGTCAGCCCTGAATTGGTGTGGCAGTTGGCCTAGATGATCGTTGTAGGTCCCTTCCAACTGAAGTAGTCCATTCTATTCTAGCGGTCCTAAATTAATAACTTAAAGGACTTCCCCCTGCCCCTTAAATACAGTATTAGTTACATATTATAGAGGTTTTGTGTTTGGGTCTTTTTAATAATGACCTTTCTTCAAAGAAAGATATTTTCCTCTAGTATTTACTTTCATGTCTGAAAAATATTACCCTATTATACCCCACTTCTTTTGTCATTGTTATTAATGTGCTATGGGCATTAATGTAACATTTTGTTTTCTAATATTAGGTTCTTTTGACTGCTTTAAGAATGTAATGAAAATAATTGTTAATGACTGATAATGTGAAACAACTATTAGCATGACGATGTTGCAAGACCAGGTAAGGAGAGGACTGAGGTCATAATATATTTTAAACAAGCACTTTATATATTCTTCTGGTCAATAAGGTCAATGTTATAGGTTAGTTTTGAATTAGTAACCAAGAGATGAAAGGCTCCCAACATTATTATATTCCTCCATCCTTCATCTATTATTCAGAGTGGTCTTTACATCTTCAAAAGGAAGATGCTGCAGCTGCTCAGTTTTCAGCATCTTTGAAACTGCTTGGTTTTGCTGAATTCCTCACAGTTAAAATGTTAATAAAACATTATAATTACTTCATATAATGTTTTCTAGACTCTATAGATCTAAGACTCCATAGGTTTTCATGCTCATTATTCTGCCCATAATGAGAAGAATAAATGGCTGCTAAAATATTGTTTTGAAGACAAAATCCAACAAAAGAGGAAGGGAAGGCACAGGGTCTCATTTAAAGAACCTCTCAACTTCTACAGTGCGGCAAAGGGAATACAAGAGGGGACTGTGTGGACTTGGAACAACTGCTACATGTAAAATAAGGTTCAGAGTAGAAAAGTGAAGCACAACATAGCTAAAAAAATCTTTGAAGTATATATGCTATATACCACATTAAAAAGATATGAAGAAATTACTGTAGGAGGAGATATTAAGAATATTTTCAGCTTGAAATAGTGTATTCTAACTGTTCCCCAAGAGTTTCCCTGGCTGTAAGATAATTTTCAAGGAAGATTAAGGCATTATTTTCCTAAATGATTTTGGCCCTGCTGGGCTTTAATATTATGGAAAAAAATAGATGCAGAACTTCAATGCAATAAAGGAACTAGGCCCTCAAACATTATGTATTCGAAAAATCTCTGCCTTGGGAAGTGGTATCCACCTTATGATGGAAAGTGCATTATAACTCCAGAGGAGTGATAGACAAATTGCTATACTTATTTACAGAAAGCAAGAAGCTGCGAAGACTTACTTAGGAGAGATTTCAAGGACAATTCTACTTTGAAATCTCAGAAAGTTATTCAAAGCTGAAGCACCTGGCTCATATATAAGGAGCAAGAGCTGTTATTCTCTCCAGAAGTCCTTATGGTTATTCATCGGGAAAACAGCATGAAGATTTTTAATTTAAGAGGTAATGCTGATAGTTTTATTTCATAGGGTTGTGCTTGTAACCTTTCTTATTCTTTCCCCTCACAAAGAAAATGCTTTAAACAGACATTAGCTAAATATATAAGCAAACACCTGAGTAGAAATCCTGAATCCAGACGTGCCTCTTTCTGCTGTATGGTGTAACTATTAAGTTAAATAGCTATGCTTTCTTTCATTTACTCTGCCTCCTCAAAATTTTGTGTTCTTTTTCTGCATTACAGTTCAGCTTCACCAGAATACCGGAGAGACTTGAGATTTCAAGGTCCGTGAAAAGCTTTCTATGAAGGTGCTTCCAATGGAAAGGAATCCAGGCTTGCTCTTTATACATAAAGACACGATAGCAACAAACCCAAGTGTCAGAGTTTAACACTCTCCAGCCAGATTCTTTCAGACATTCCTCATATGGAGGGTTTAAAGTTCAGTACTGAATTTACTTGCTTGAAGATATTTGATGTTACATAGGATTTTGATTTAGCAGAGCAATACAGCAATGTACTTAAATCACAATACAAGCACAAGTTACGCTTAGTGGAGTATAGTAATTGCAATGTACATTTGAGTTACCATATGAACGTGATTCTCATTATCATTCTCTATAATATACTCACCATCACAATGCTGGGTATCCCCAAAATCTGGGAAGGAATGTATGTGTTTAAACCAGCTCAAGCCCATTGTTCTCTTCCACCTTCCTTTTGATGATTGTTCATTTTCTATACTGCACATTTGACTAAGCCATATATACAATCTCCCTCACCATCCTGGTCTGATTAACTCAGGAAGACATTTATAATCTTTTGGTTAACTCAGGGACAAACAGTAACACAACTGGCTGATTCATTCAGCTGATATAACTGCTTGATGTGGTCAGCTAATATAGCCAGTTGATCTACTTAACTGTTGTAGCCACTTATCTAAAATGAAAGCCACCACGGGTTTCCTTTGTGCTGAGATAATTTCAGCTTTATTTGCAACAGATGCGGTCAGTCATTCCCTACAATTTTCCCTGAGCTTCATGGCCACTCTTGTTCTTGTCTATCTTTCTTCCACTGTAGGGGTTTATTGATCAGTCACACCAAGAAAGCACAGTGTATTGGGAAATGGTAACTTGGCTGAAATTTATGAAAAAGGAGATTATCCATTTGAGCCCAGCTATTCTAATAGATAATTCTTCATATTTTTAAAACAAAGAACTTATACTGAGAAATACTTTTACATTTCACTGCCAGTCACACTGCTATCTGTGAATTTACTTGAAATGAAATGTCCCCAAATCTAACATTTTTCTAGAAAGAAACAAGGGAAAAAGCTGGCCTATATAGGTCCAAAATGAGTTCTATGATGGATTCCAGGCTAAATTACAGATATATTTTTTTTTTCATGGCATTTCATTTTTGGTATTTGTGTAGAAACATAGATACTACCTTGAGTCTTGCACAACACTGCCTTTCCTACTTACTATTTCCATTTTCGCAAGCGTGCCAGGAGTTCTTAGCAGCTCCGTCAATGAGTGAACTAAGTCACGTAGCCTAAAGCTTTCATCAAGGAAAACAGTTTGCTGTGCAGCTCTTGATTCCATGATTCCTTCGCAGTTATTTCAACATTCAAGAGCCCCAGATAAAGAAAGAATTCATATGACAGTGCCAAAGCTATTTTCAATAGAGTTCACCGTATCAATGCAAAATATATTTCTGAATCCTTACTTTTAAATTGTAATTGAGCTAACTGGGATAAGTTAAGATCCAATACTCTCAATGCCAAGGTATGAGTAAATGATTTGGGGCATCATTAGTAGCTCAGCATTAAGGTTTTCACTACTACCATTAGTAAATACAGGTTTCTCTGTCTTAAGTAAATGAAATAGTGCTGGGTGTAAACATATATCAACATTTAATAGTCAACCTGACAGATGAAAAGGAACATGGGAATAAAAACTTCAGATAATAAATCACTGAGAATCTGAAATCCTGGTAAAAGATGTCTTTTTGTAAAATGTCACAGTATTGTACCTAGAGGCAACATTTGCTCTGTGTTATAGAAAGGATCTATTCCCATTTGTTCTGTGACAGGAGACTTAAGGGATATAATATCAGAGAGTCTGAAGGACAGGTTGTTTTAGGTGGGTGACAGTTTTGATCTTGTATCTTCTTACATCATAATGTTATTTGAAAAAATCTTCTACACAAAAGACTGATCCCCACACTTGTATACATACGGGAGCATACACACAGGCAAAAATCTTTTTTTCTGAAGTTTATTTATACCAAAAAATTCCATATGAAGCAAAAGCAAAATTAGACACAGAAAACTCTATCTTCTCTCCACAAGATCCTCACAGGATAGCTGGCTAAGAAAGCTAAGCCACTCAACAAAAAGGATGGCAAGATCTGAAAGTCTACTGAAAGAAGCACACAGTGCCTTCTTTTAAGAACCAATATATTAGTATGTCTTCTCATAAAAAAAAAAACCATTCGTAGCTTAGGTAGGTGGTGTTGTTTAACCCCATTCAGCAACTAAGCAGCACACAGCCGCTCACTCACTCCCCCGCAGCAGGATGGGGGGAGAGAATCGGAAGGGTAAAAGTGAGAAAACTAATGGATTGAGATAAAAAAGTTTAATAAATTAATAATAATAATAATAATAATGATGATGATGATGATGTAATGAAAAGGAAAATAACAGAGAAAGAAATAAAACCCAAGAAAGACAAATGATGCAAAAGAAAACAATTGGTTCCCACCAACCGACTGATGTCTAGCCAGTCCCCACACAGCGGCCCCCCTGCCAACCTCCCCCCTAGTTTTATTGCTGAGCATGACATCATACGGTCTGGAATATCCCTTGGGTCAGCTGGGGTCAGCTGTCCCGGCTGTGTCCCCTCCCAACTTCTTGTGCACCCGCAGCCTCCTTGCTGGTGGGGTGGAGTGAGAAGCAGAAAAGGCCTTGGCTCTGTGTAAGCCCTGCTCAGCAATAGCTAAAACATCCCTGTATTATCAACACTGTTTCCAACACAAATCCAAAACATAGCCCCATACTAGCTACTGTGAAGAAAATTAACTCTACCCCAGCCAAAACCAGCACAGTAGGTCAATATTTGTTCAAAGTAACACCACCTATGATTATGGTTACATTCAACATTATATATCACAAACCTAGTTTGATTATTAATATGTTTTAAAATAGGAATTGTATAAGAGCAGAACCTAACACAAGCATGAAGTGACTTTATATTTTGTTAAACCAAAAAGAAATTACATTTCTCTGACAGAATGTTTATTTGTAAATTCATGTTGTTGAAATTTGCCAGATGAGTGGTTTCAACAAGGATTTAGCAGGTGAAAACATGTTTTAAGTCTCCAGCTAGCACATGAAGAATGGACGTTGTCTCAGGTTGGTCCATCATCTGGAATCCATCCATTTCTTCACAAATGCAGAGACAAACTGGGGAGCTCCTGGGCCACCCAGGAATTAATGACTTCAGTGCACCTGGTTTTAGTCTGAATCCAGCAGCACCACAATTTTAACTGTAGGACAAAGTGGACTTTCATCCTTAAATCTCACACATAAATTCCACAGCTCTTGCCACAATGCAGGAATATAATTCTCTTTACTGATGGTAAGAACCAGCATGGTTCCCTGTGGCTGGAGGACAGCATCCCTCTCAGGTGAGGCAGTACACCAGGTTGGGCCCACAGCAAATCCCTCTGGCAGGGTCTGGGTGCTGTTACCATCCCTTGGCGCTGCCACAAGCCCCAACGTGCAGAGCTGCCAAGGGGAGTCTGGTTGAGGTGGGGAAGTGCTGGCTCTTCAGGGCCATTTGTAAGGATTTTGTGGCCAGCATTGTAGCTGGGAGTGGCCTGGCCATTGGTCTGGCCCGGTCTGGTCTGACCAGCTGCTGCTTTCAGGAGCTGGAGAGGTGTGGGATGAGGCAGTGTGGCTGGCTGTGCTGGTGCTGGCCAGCTCTGACTGTGTGCTGGGGGCTGCCAAGTGAGGCAGAAAGGTCAGCAGTACAGTCCCACGCAGGCAGGAGAGGCCAGAGTGGTGCCCCCAGCCCTCCCGTGGGCAGAGAGAGTCTGCCAACCCCACCCGAGGCACCTATTGCCAGACCTTGCCTGACCACTGGCTCTAGCCTGGGGGGCTCTGACTGGACCCAAGTCTCTCCTTACTGGTGCCCAGGCCAGCACAGTGGGTGCCCAGACTTCTACACGACAGCAGTGCCCCTCAAGGCAGAGCAGCACCAGTGGGTTGGCTTTGGCACCACAGGAAGAGCAAAGAAGGAGGTGCTGTGGCCTGGAGAAGCAAACAGGCTGCTGGCCACAGCAGCTGAGGCTGACAGTGACACCAAAGGAGGTAACCAAAGGCAAATGGACCTAAGTAAGAGAGCATCTGGCAGAGGTCTCTGACATGACCGCAGATGGCAGCCGCCCAGCTTGGCACTGAGTGCCAAGAGTCCTTGCTATGAGAGAGCGTTGTGAGGTGAGGAGCATGGTCAGAGCCCCAGCACATCCTCTGTTGCTCAGAGGACCACTTGGCCAGTGCTAGCAGGAGTCACCCTCCCTCCTGTTCATGCAGCATCCCCATGTTCTTTTCCCTGTCCCTTATCCCCTGGAGGTGTCCCTTTACATCTTGGTAAGACCTTCAGAGATCTGTCAGACCGTGACTAGGGCATCTGCAGCCACACGGTCAGCAAGGAAATTTCTGCTTTGGTGACTTATCTTGCTTCTTCTGCCTGTTCCCTGCCTCAAGCATAATGGCATTGGCCAGCATCACACCAGCTAGCCTCTGACAGAGGTCTGTGAAAGCACCATCTGCCTCTGGTGCCACTACTCTGCAGGTGAGCCTCTCCTATTCCTAGGCAAAAGCAGATCCAGGACATCCCTGCCCTTCAGGCACTGATAGTTTATCATTAAGTGTTTTTTCCCACATATAGAACCTGGATCAAGATCTGATGTCAGCTGACATCTCTATTACCACCAAGTTCTGATTAGCCAATGCAGTAGTCCTTGTTAAATATGATCAGGACAGTCAGTGAAAGAGTATTCAGACTATTATCTACAAGTGAAATAAATGCTTTTTTCCATTACTGAACAGGTTTATTTCTGTCTGTCCTATCAACTGCAAGTGTTGCTTCCCTTTCCTCTCAAACTTTTTTCCAGTTTGTCATGGATAAAAAGTGATAATGTAAGCTGAATGATGAAGAATGAGAAAGTGGGAAGGCCTACCATAAAGCTCAGCTGATCCCTATAAACAGAGAGAGACAGTATAAAGGTTTAATCAAACTGGAATTTAGAGATTAAATGATTGGATAGAGGGAACTGAATTGTAATCTTCATTTGTAATACTGGGCCAGGAAAGTGGAAAGTTTACCATACTATACTGCTGAAACACTGAGGCGCAACACTAGGAGCTTGGTAATCTTTTGAGAAGAAAACTTATGTGTCATGAAATGTGGCTTTCATTTTTTTGCCAGCAGGTATCAAAATGCAACAATGCATTAGAAAATCAATGCCCGGGAATCTATTGGTATGTCTGGAAAGTGAATGTGAACACATGGGGGAAAAATATCAATGGGATAAGGGTTATAAAAATGTCATGTGTTGCTAACATTTACAGTAGCAGGTCAAGAAGACCCTAGCACACTGCTGTCTGCAATTGCTCAGGACAACAAGATCTGAAGCAGAGAAATCCTGACGACTCACAGAGGTGAGGAAAGACAGAGAGATAAATCACTGTCAGCTCCTAAAGGGTATAATGAGACACATCCAAAACCAGCACGCTCCCAGGAGGAACCCAGGAAGTGTGGGGAGGGGCTCAACACCTGACACCCCTGCTCCTCCATGTTACTGCAAGCAACCCTGCACAGACTACCTGGATAGTCATCTTAGTACCTGCACGCTCGCAAACTGCTTACACGTATCTTGGGGCTTGTGGGTATGAGCACGTGAGAGACTGAAATAGGTTGTGTTTTAAAAACGCATTCATCTTTCCTTCCTATGAGGTTTTCCACTGAGCTACATTGCTGCTACAGTGTTGGAACATTATTTCCTTCAGGGCTGTCTGGAAATTTTTATGTTTTCCAGAGTCTGTAAGAGATATGTATACTGCTGTAAGCAATTCAACATTTGTTCATGTAATTACAACCTGTGAGATTAAAGGCTTTGTCTGTCAAAACACGGGTTCATCTTTAGTGCTAAAGTGCAAAAGAAAACCAACATTTTTAGGACTGGGTTCATTTCATCCTGACACAGAGTTCAAAAATAGTTCAGATGAATTGAATCCTCTAGAGGACAGAACTGAATTCCTGATAGTATTTCTCCATATCGGACTATATACAACTAAATTTAGATGTATCAATGTAGAAAAGCAATTAAAATGCCTAAACATATATATTTAGAGCAATTTTAGATGCCCTAGAATACTTGAGATATTTGCATAGACCTGGCATCGCAGACACAGCATCTATGGGAGATCTGTGAAGTTGCATCTTGAAATCAGGAAGGATACCCTATGACATCTCAAATGCCTCTAGACACCTAACTTCAAACACTTAAATTACTCTGTACAGAGAGCTTTCAGATACCTACACAACAATGTTCAGTGTTATGTGGGAGTTCATGGGGCACTTGAGACATCCAGATAGAGCAGGCACATGCTCTCCAGCTGGAGATGACGTTGACCATTGCAACACAGACTTCTGTCACCATCCGTCCAGCAGCTGACCATTCTGTTTGAGAAAGCTGATTCCCCATGCAAAAATCCCAATCAATTACTTTTTTAACAAACACTCTGCCCGTGAATACCTGTGTAATTGTGTCCAGTCCATTGGTTTGTTGATTCTGTCTCGTTGTCTGGTCTCCCATCCTTGAAAATAGCCTGGTTGTTATCCAGACTCAACAGTTGCTTAGTTTTAGTATGTCTTTGGCAGTACCAAGCATTCAAAAATCTTATTCTTACAGCAAACGGTAATTTGACAGGATCCATGGAAATGTCCTAATGTCCTCTACTCATGACATATTTATTGTGTGATGGGCCAGCTGACTGTTG
The DNA here is from genome assembly GCF_900496995.4 of Aquila chrysaetos chrysaetos. Lineage (NCBI taxonomy): Eukaryota > Metazoa > Chordata > Aves > Accipitriformes > Accipitridae > Aquila > Aquila chrysaetos. Next base: position 14,363,624 of record NC_044017.1, read on the forward strand.
TCATAAACGCACTGTATTTTATTTTACAAACCTTCTGACGTATCTTGATGATTCATAATTAACATGGTCCATAAAAAGTCTGAGGTCTTTTGTGGGAACGAGGACCACATAGCTGTTCATTTTAAATTAATGAAGTGACATACTTGCATATAAGTGTATTCAGTACACATGGGGTTAGCAATTTATTAAAATTAAACGTTTAACAATGAGGTTTAAGCATCTGTTCTTTATAAAGTCTTAGCAAAGAGTTCAGGCTATGCAAAGAGGTCACTGTTCTTGTCAAAACTGGATTCTTGTTATCACTGCCAGGAGTGCATCCTCTGGCTGTTTCTATACTTCATAAGTATCAGTGTTCTCTCTAATTGGTGTTCCATCCTCCTTCTCCCACATGCAAAGGTTCAACCAGTGGGTGCACCTGGCTGAAAGTTTTTTCACCTTTACCCTGACAACAAAATAATTTACCAGTGATATGGGAGATACTCGGAAATGCAACAACCATACTGACAATGTCAAAGATTTTAAAAATCCTGCAAAACTGGGAATTTGGTTTAGTTTGTTACAAAGATCTTAAAATCCAGTGCTGAGTTGAATCATCAGTACCTTGTAGGTGTGGGAATTGAATGAATGAATAAAGCCAGAAAGTTAATATTTCAATGTTAAGATATTAACAATCACCCACTCATAGCCTCTCCTACAGAAAGAAAAGAGTGGGATCTGAATTTAATCATGAAATCAAGCATTAATTACAATTAGTGAAAATGTCAGAGCAATAGATGTATAGGTACTCAAGCACAGTGACAGAAAAGATGTCTTCACATTTCTACAGCAATAAAGACTCATTTAATTTTGAAGATAATTTTTTTGTCCTTGGTGTAAGTAAATATGAGGATAATAGCATATAATAAATTAACTTTAGTCAGTCTAAAATACAACAATAAGAGAGAGGCACGCACATAAGATTGTACAACCTATCTTAAAATAGTTTCTTAATTTTATATGTAGGATTATTTGCCCTTTGGAGGAATTTTTGTGTCTCCATTGTCTATGGAAGGAGACTGGATGACTAAGAAATTATGAGTAGCTTTTAGATGGTAGCCATTGAGATTCATCCACCTTTTAGTAAGGATTCCCTCTGCTTTTCTGTGAGGCAACCTTCTGACCTACTACCAGAAACGTCCTGTGGACACAATTCATTACATTCAGGAGAGTAAGAAGAGTTTTATGCTATGTTTCAGTGACATTGCGTAGCAGTTCACTGCAACATGAGGTGTCACTAGAGGGATCAGCGTGCACCATTGTGGCCTGCTTGCAGCCAAGAGAAAATTCTTGCCTGAAGGCTGGTTATAAATCCTCTGTGTTCAAATGTGAATGACAGTAAGGGTGGAGGTTGATTGTGTCCCCTGCACATAGTGATCTAGTGCCCTCTTTGTTTTCCTGAAGTACCTCATCTATCCTCCAGTCCTGGTCCAGGGGTAGCATAGGTTTTCCAAAGTCCTTCCAGGCCTGTTGCAACAGCATCTCAAAGTCTGCTATACATTTCAGCAGATGCATCAAGCCTGATGTTGCTGGCAAAGGAGAGGGAAAATAAAACTGGAATCCTAATTACCCACAGAATAAAGCACTTAAGCGTGACAAGAATGTAGGTGTGCATTTTCAATGGCTTCAATGTGTGTGATTCACACTTAACCTAAAGGAGGGGCTTACACGTTCTGATAGACTGACGTCCTCTGGGCAATCTGGCCCATTCCATATTCGTGTAATTACTTCCTCTAGGAAACCATAATGTGTGGCTGCTGCAATATAATAAGGGACATTTAGTTTCTGTGAGGATAAATTGGGCTTCAGTTTTCATATGAAATTTTCATTGTGTAAAGAACACAGAAAATTAATTGAATGTGATAATGTATATCCTATGTGCAAAAGGTAAAAGCAACCTTTCGTGACAGCCAAAACCCCTGAGCTTCTGAAGTTTTACATTTTGATTAAAATATTTTTGCTTCTGATGTATTTTATTGCAACCTCATTTTTTTATTTATATCAAATTACAGCACAGTGTTTTGTCCTCATTGTTATGCTTTTCCCTGCTCCTAAACATGATAATCATTATTATTAATAATAATAATAATTTTCCTCCCATCCTTTTAGCTAGTTAATTTCTTTTTATTCTGCATTTTAAAGTTTCATGATTTAAGAGATGATGAGGCGTAAGCTCATAAATATGCTAACTGAAGATTGTTGAGGGTATTAAAGACAGTTTTGTGATTTCAGTCTTTTAGACTCACATATTCTGTCTCTATAAATTTAACAACGTATTCTTTTTGCAAAGGAAAGCAGCTTTCTCATTTTTAATACCATTCAGCAAGTTATTAATTAGAGGTGGATACAACCACAGTTTTCAAGTCCAAATGTGTACTAAATTTATAATGATCCGTGGTAACTTGAAATATATTTTGTCTTTTTCCTTTTTTTGTTTTAAATAGTTTTTCATAACCAAAATGTGTTTCTTAGTAAACAAAAATAATTGGCCTTTTCTCTAAACCACGTTATCTTTAAGGTTAATACATGACTTGCAGTTATTGTCTTCTTTTCAGACCCTGACTGTGTATTTCAGGGCTATCCACTTAAAATGTACTTTTCATAAATTCCACACTTTTTAAAGTCTGTCAGGTAGCTGTTAGATCCCCAGCATTTCAACATTTAGGTACCTCACTATCTTCTGTTGTATATTTGTTTTCAAAACATCTCTGTGGGAATACTTGAAGTATGATTAACTCATTATGATGTACATACATATTTTTGCAGTGACCTATATGTTGAAACTGACAACCCATGGCTCTCAGAAATGAAGCACTTCAGGAATTATTTCCTGTTTAGTGATGTCAATAAAAGATGCATCTTCATTAGGGCTAATTGTGGGAAGATGATGGAGGTCAGTCTGCATATCTATCTTGCTAATGAAGAAAAAAAAAGAGAAAAAAAAAAAAGTATCAGGTAGGTTAATCCAAAACGTTGTCAGGATATGAGCTAACAACTGTGCAGTGTGGACAGCCTGTGATCTAGTGTTCAATTTCATTCACTGGCCCACTTTTTTCATAGCCTTGTAGACATACCCTAACGGCCTTTCTCCTGTTATTTACTGCAATGGTGGCAATTTCCATGTTGAGGCCAAGAACAGCTCCAGCTGTGAACTATACCTCATCTGTGCCAATACTGCAGGATTCAAAGCAAGCAAAGAAACTAAAAGCCCGACATGCTAGAGTCTCCAACTGAAACAGTCTGGGAGACTGAAAAGTGGTATTTTACAGAAAGAGAGGGTTTCTTGGGGCATTTAGAGACATTGTAGAGGCACTGTACAAAAGAAGATACACACGATAATTCTTGGGACTTCAAGGTGTTCAGCTCCCACACAGAATTTAAATCTCTGTGTAAGGTACCCTGTGTGAGTGAGGTTCATCTTGTACCACTTGAAAGACAGAATTAAACTCCACCCTTTGGTAACTAGAGGTATGCATGTAGGTACGAGCTAGGGGTGTTATTCATTTACCAACACAGAGGCATTTAACGATGCTTGTAATGCTGTTTAGCTGACCAAATGTAGAGCTGGGATTCAACTACCTAAACATATATATATACACACACATATATATTCCTATGCTTCTGGGGAGCTTGGTAGCTTTCAGAGTATAAAATCCCCTCTGAAGTCACGAACAGGAGAATTGCTGGTCTGAACATACGACTTGGCAACCTGACAACCAGGAAACTTACAGCTTAGACGAGGTGGCAAGAAAGCTCTTTAGAAGAAACAAGGTGATTGTGGCAGACATGGGTGCGCAATGGCAGGCAGACTGTGCCTGGGCCTTTGGTCTAAAAGGCAAAACAAGCTCTCAAGGTGCAGGGGCTTTTAAAACCATTTTAAAATAAATAATAAAAATTTAAATAGAATTATATAAATAAAAATATTTATAGATAACTTGTGCATCTTGTGGACCATCCAATCTCACAAAATCTGTTCAAATTTGAAACAGCCAACAGTGTGTTTTTTTTCTTCAGGTGAAGATTACCATTCTTTTAAGACATGGTCTTTTACTAATGTTTTGCCATGTATGGCTCAAGATAACTTTAATACATTCTGAGTCACACATACATTCTTACTCTGGAGTTCCCAGATTTTTCAAGGTCCCTGGAAATATGAATTATGTAGCAACTGTACATAAATACACATACACACACGCACACTCACAAACATATACGTATTTTTATGCATATGTACATGCATGTGTATATATTTACATACACACTTTCACACGTGTATCCATGTATTTTTCTAAACTGCTTCTTATTAACATTTTCACACATATCTAATTATGACAAAGTTAATGGCAGTAATGCAACTTGTTTACTTAAACCTGTTTCTCTTTAGACTCTAACATGACTTATCATCAACCATTTCAATGTCTTTTTTGAGAAGCCAGAACTTTGGGTATATAGATTGCCTTGAAAAAGATCCTGAGATGCTGAATCATACATAGTTCAACTTATATGCCTAGAAGTGACAAAATGGTGCAGCAGTCCAAAGAACATAAAGAAATCTGGTTTCAGAATCTCAGTATTTTGAATCTGAAACTGAGATCACTGAACAGTTTATCATTCTGAGGTAGCTATCCAAATGGAGTATTATTAAACTTCAAAAATAATTTTAATAATAAATCTGAATGTAATGAACATACTGTAGTGGAAGTTATACAAAGGACTACTCTGTAATATGAAGCTACAGTTGGGCATTTATTAATTTACAAATATTACTTCTCAAGGTAAACTCTAACGCAAAGTGTAATATTTATTAAAAATTGGATTTTAAAATGTCTCCTTAGAGAACCAAGAAAAGATTGTTTACAAATGTTAGAAAGAGTAATTAGTCAAAATAATATTGCACCTATATTCTTGACATCCATTAAGACTCTGACAGTGCTATTTGTAATACAAAAATAGCACAGATTAGCAAAGATATGTTTCCTGTCTTGAAGCCCTTACTGTCCAATTAAAATGAAGATTCAGCTATCACACACTAAAGAGTAATGGACACGTTTAAGACAAAAGAATAGTACCTAGAACAGCATTATGTGATTATGCCAGCTAGTCATATGCATCAGGCAATTATTCTGGATGGTTTCTTCTTTCTCTTTCAACTCAGGATTTCAAAAACTTTTAGAGTTTACATGGATTTATTCCAGTTGGAATTTATAGCAAAATTTGAACTGACTTTAATATGGGCATAACTGAGTGCTAAAGAAATGTAAGCTTAAAGATACAAGTTTAGTAATAAACAAAATTGTATCAGCTCTTTTCTGAGCATTAAAGTCTCTCTAGTGCCCACATTGGTACTTAAAGTGATGAAATAAATTGCTATGGAGTCCTTGTTCTAAGACTGTGCAGGATCATCTCACTTTTTGAGCTTTGGAAATCTGCACTTTAATTTCAATCATATTAGCCAAAAATTGCAACCATAAAAAAGTATTATTTCTATTCTTTTCCATTCTTGACTTATGAATAGACTAAAATTTATTACTATTCGTATTCATGCTGCTATTTTTAAATTCAATGGTAAAATTACATTTATATTTTATCCTGTTATAAATTAGTAAAAAAACACTGAAAAAAGAGTCGATAACTTGTGTTAAAGTAGATAGGAAAAGTTCATCACAGATTCATATATAACAAAACTTTGGTTTATGATTGAACAGTTAAATTTTTCTTATGGTTCTATCTTAAACCTACCATTGAAGGTAAGGGTTTCATTTTGCCAGACATCACACTTAAACAGGAAAAAAGAGAATCTCTTTTGAAAAAAACTGTGCAATCTAAATAGACAAGATGCAAAAAAAAAGGTAAAGTTAAATTATTTTTGTAATAGGCCTAAGGTGAAGAAGTGTTACCAGTCTTTTCCCATTCCCGATGAGAAATCTGTGGTAGAGTTAGAATGAAGCACAGGACAATCTGAGTTCACCAGCTTTATCAGAAAGGAATAATAGCTCTGTGGTTATCTTTGACCAATACAAAGATACACATATGTGTGATTAGCATGAGTCTGTAAATAGCTTTAAACAAATAGTTAACTACTAATGGTGACTCAAAATACCATTTGCAAGCTTTCCAAACCCAAAACTTAAAAGTACAGTAAAGCATAAGCACTTCGTTAGCAAAGTAGTGTCTGAAAACCTTTTCTGTTTCAGTCAGACACATGGAAATGCAAATAGTGTATTACATCAAGAAAAAAAATGTGTTTGCACCTCACTGTATGTCAACATATGGCAGCAGTTAAATACTTTCTATTGCCAAAGAAAGAAAATACCTCCACCCAACCAGGTATTAGATCACAGTATTTGAATATGTGCCTTAAGAACACAAAAATGTAGTTAACAGAGGAGCTACAACAAAGTTCCTTTGTCTCAGAATTACTTAACTTTATCTGGTATGAACTTTTTTAAACCTCAGTGTGTATCTTGTAATAGGCAACATTTAGTGACATACACTATAGTTACCATCAGCTTCCTTCTTTTTCTGGACACAGAATTCTATGAACGAGTGCACATTTAAAGGTCATAAGCAAAAGCTGAATAACTTTTTATCCTTATTGCAGCTCTCAGCTGAACCAACCTAGAGTATTGTACTGGTTTTGGCTCAGGTAGAGTTAATTTTCTTCACAGTGGCTAGTATGGGGCTATGTTTTGGGATTTGTGCTGAAAACAGTGTTGATAACACAGGGATGTTTTAGCTATTGCTGAGCAGGGCTTACACAGCGCCAAGGCCTTTTCTGCTTCTCACCCCACCCCACCAGCGAGGAGGCTGGGGGTGCACAAGGAGTTGGGAGGGGACACAGCTGGGACAGCTGACCCCAACTGACCCAAGGGATATTCCAGACCGTATGATGTCATGCTCAGCAATAAAAAAGAGGGGGGAAAGAAAAAGGAAGGAGGAACATTCGGAGTGATGGCATTTGTCTTCCCAAGTAACTGTTACATGTGATGGAGCCCTGCTTTCCTGGAGATGACTGAACACCTGCCTGTGGATGGGAAGTAGTGAATGAATTCCTTGTTTTGCTTTGCTTGTGCGCTTGGCTTTTACTTTACATATTAAACTGTCTTTATCTCAGCCCATGAGTTTTCTCACTTTTACCCTTCTGATTCTCTCCCCCATCCCACCAGTGGGGGAGTGAGCGAGTGGCTGTGTGCTGCTCAGCTACCAGCTGAGGTTAAGCCATAACAAGTATTTTAACCCACACTCTGGAGAAATAAAAAGTTGCCATATACCTGAAGAAGACTGTCTAAGAGAGTAACTTACTCTCTTTCATGAGTTTAGTAAGTCAAAATACTGAGGAACTCTATACTCAAGTAATTTTCCATCCAGCAATTTGTTCATACTTCCAACTAATGAAGGCTTAAAAACTATTGGAGATGAAAATAAATAATGAGGTACTTTGTTGACTTTGGTATATATTCACTCGGGGAAAAAATTCAGATGCCATAATAGTCTAGGAATATTTTAATTTTGTTTTTAAAGTAGAAGTGATTTAAACTGATGGGACTCAAAATCTCATTCAGTTTCTTAAATGAACTTCATTATCAGACTGTGGAATATGGTAATCAGGATCTTGGAAATGAAGCATACTAAATTCCCTAAATAGCAGATGGGTTCCTAGAATTAGTCCTTAAAAATTAATACTCCTTCCAATGAAATAAACAGTTTAGACTCAGAAGATAATGATCTTCTAAGGTATTTGTAATATTTTAAATTTTCCAAATAAGAATTATTCTTCTGTGTTAGGATAACACAACATTATCACATGAAAAGTGAATTGATTCCAACAGAGCACAGGTCTGCAAAATGAAGCCTGCAGGAGGTTGTCATGGTAAACTCAGCTTCTGTTGTGTCCTGAAAGTGATACACTTCTGTACCCTCATCAGAAAGATGGGTGTCTGGGTCAAATAGGAAGCGATAGACAAAATGACTTCTCTCTCCATCTGTTCAAGGAGCCAGGTAGCATAAGACTTTTAGGTTATGCTTATACTACATAAATTATGCATACTGAAATAAAATATATCTTAAACTTCTTATAAAGAGACCGTACCATGCCTGGCCTGAAGTCAATTCTCTTGGTGGTTTTCCCCCTTTTTTGTTAACAAAGTTGCTGCCTCTAAAATATTCTGTCTTGAGGCTTTGCTGATTGTATGTTCCATTGTTTACGTGTACTTCCTGGTATAGAACTGTTGCTCACATCAGTTTTAAAATTATTGTGCTCAGTAAGTATTTTAGTTCTCATCCCCTTCTTGGTCCCCAAAAGTCTTTAAGCACTCTCCCTCAAAGCTACACAAGTGTCTTCTCCTCTGTCTTCCTTCTATCCTTCTCACTATGTCCACACAGCTATGTGTTCTCAGCCATAGTCTAACACTTAAATATAAGGAACCAGGGTCCATTCTATAACCCTGAAATCAAGCCATATGGTGTGGCTTGACTTCTATACTTTTTTTTTTTTTTCTCTCAAAAAACAAAGTGGTTTCATCAGTACTTCTCCTCCCCATTTTATCCCCTGAAGTGTGCCAAAGTGTTATGTAGGGCTACTGAAACTCTGAACTGCAGGAATGATTACTGACTCATCACCAGAGGGCATGCTAACAGGTAATGGACTCACCAGTGCTTAATCCTGTGAATTGTCTACTGTAAAACTATTGCTAAGTAGTGCTGAGTCTAAGTGGCATGTGTGGTTGGCATTCACGCTGTTTAGGACTGCCTTCCTCTGGGACAGATCTGCCTGTTAAGAGAGTGAGTTGGACTGGTCTGGAAACGAGGAATGAGTTAATTTTTAATTCCAATTATGGAAAATCAGTGATCTACCACTTAAATTCACGCTGGGCTCCCTCTTCATTTTAGTAATACCATTTGGAGCCTCCTATCTAGGAGGACATGACACATTAGCTAAAAAAAAGTCTTTAAAAGAAAAAATTACCCCCCTTAATTCCTACAGGTTAGCAGTAGAAAACAAATTGATTGCAAGGAATGGTAAGCCATATTTTCATGAGATAGTCAGAAGTCTAAATAGGTAAGAATGTAACCAATAAACCACCCAAATTTTCTGAAAATACTAACAGCTTTTAACTTATGAAATCAGAAAGGATTGAAGAAGAGTAGGACTCTGGAGGTCAGATTTTCCTCTACAGCAATGTGTATGGCAGGGAGGGAAGAGCTCATTCCACTTATAGAAAGTTATGATTGAGAAAAGGAAAAATCAGAATGCTCAAACTGTAATTTGAGCAGACAATTAACCTTAATACCTCTCATCTGATGAAAAGGAGCAGAAAATTGTTTTTAATTAAGTCTTATTAGATAAAGCTGAATGAAATATTTGTCTTTATTTTTGTCCTCATACGCTTATAGATTAAGTTTCCTAAATTGAGTGAGACATTGTGCTTAGTGTCCTTTTGTTTACCTTAGTTTTAACCCATTTTGATGGAATTGCTTACAGATACAGCAGTATAAAATACTAGAAATTAGATGGTGTGAGTTTCCCCACTTTCACTTTCTAAAAGTAACTTTTTAAAATTTGTAAAGGCTTTCTGAGAGACAAAGGATTTGAAAAAGAAGATATAAATGACAATATTTCAATTCACTTAAATTTTTAACAGCTTAAATTGATCATTCTGTTTGTTCAGTAAACTATTTGACAGAAATTGGGGGTGATGGTTAAGCAATCCCCAAAATATACTTCCTTGCAATATAACAACTGTATTAAACTCAAGGAATTAAAACCCATCATTCACAATACTTCTGAGAAATGACTGCTGCTTTCGGCTTGATTTTATACATAAAACATATTCGTAAACATATGTACATACATGTATGTTTATTTATTTTCTCATACACAAGGGAAATGTCTACAAAAGACTATGCACATTTTTGGAAGTCTTTTAGAGACCTTTCTTTTAGACCCTTCATGACAGGGACAGATATACTTCAAAGATAAAATTAATTTGCCAGATGTGACAAGACACCTGAGATATTCTTTACTGGTTACAGTAACTGATGCAAAGGATGAGAAAATTCAAAGAAAATAACTTTGCAATTTAGCCAAACTTCTAAGTATGAAGTATCAATCAGGAGCTCTGAGAAGTTTAACATCTTTCTTTTCTGATTTTGATTAAAACTATCTGAACTGTAGAGGCATCAAATATTCTTAGAATATGTATCAGTTATAAGTCACCACAGCCCTCTTTTTGCTCACATAATCGGAGGTCACACACTCATGCTGCTCTTTTCTTAATAACAGCCAGGATTTCAGTAATCAGTTCTTCCAGATGTTAGTTCCTCCAAAGGGAACTAGAGGCAAGAGGAGATGAACATCATGTATCTTGGGGCATTACTCACTTTGATAAAAAGCCTCAAGCCATAAATACAAAGGGATGTTCAGTGAAATGATTTGTCCATTCTGAGTGCTATGGTCTCACTGTATCGAAATGAAGTGCATCTCCAACACTTGGGTATACCACCTTAAGGTATTTTACCCATAATACATGCACCTACTCAAAATCATGCATGTTTTCATTGACCATTTAGGCCCTGGACAGTTATTCTGAATTATATAAGCAGACTCTTCCTTTGCTTTTCAAAAACAGGATTTCTAGAATTACTACTTTGGTTTGAGTTTGAATCAAACTTTTAAAAATAATTAAGAACCTCTTAAACCTAAGAGTTTTGAAGAACTTTGCTTAAGAATTTTAATTTTACTGATTTTCAGATGAATATTTTTCTCTGGGACCACATTTAGTGCAATTGTTCCAAGACCAGAAACCATCAACTTTTAAGGTCCCCAACTGTATTTAAGACTTGTTAGTCCAGCTTCATCCAAGTATCCCTCAGGCTGCTGTAATCTACCTTTTGTATTAGGCTCTGTATATCTGGGGAGCAGCTGTGCTGAAATGGAACTGAGGGTCCTGGTGGTCAACAAGCTGGACATGAGTTAGCAGTGCGCCACAGCAGCAACAAAGGCAAATCAGATCCTGGGCTGCATCCGCAAGGGCATCACTAGCAGAGATAGAGACATGATCATCCCACTCTACTCAGCGCTTGTCAGGCCGCACCTGAAGCACTGTGTCCAGTTCTAGTTCCCACAATTAGAGAAAGACACAGCCAGACTGGAAAGGGTCCAAAGGAGGGCCACAAAGATGATCAAAGGTCTGGAGACCCCGCCTTATGAGGAAAGACTGAAGGAGCTAGGTCTTTTCTCCCTGGAGAAGAGAAGGCTCAGGGGGGAACTCATGACATTATTCCAGTACTACAGGAATCTACAAAGGGCATCTACAAAGACGACGGAGGCTCTTTCTTTGCAAGGAGCTACATGGAGAAGACAAGGGGCAATGGATACCAGCTGCACCGGGAGAGGTTTCATCCTGATATAAGAAATAATTTTTTTTTTTTTACAGTGAGAACAACCATTCACCAAAGCAACATTACTGGGGATGTGGTAGAGTCCCCATCACTGAAGGTTTTCAAGATGCAACTGGACAGGGTGCTAGATAATCTTATCTAGAGAGGTAATCTCTATGGACCAGATAATCTTTTTAAGTCCCTTCCAACCTGAGCTAGTCTATGATGATTCTAGTATACCTACTGAGAATCCAAAAAGGATTTTCTCAGAACCTATCTTAGATTAGGCTTAAAATATGTCTTGAATGATACTTGCTGAGATCAGTGAATTACTGTTTGCAACAAAAGGATTTACAGTTTTTTTCCAAGAAAAAATTCTGAAGTCTCTTGTTCACATAGGTGTAATTTCAGAGATCCAAATTTAATCTGAACCAAGAGTAGCTTCTAGATAGTATTAGGAAGGGAGCAATCTGTCTCACTTTTTAAGAAGAAGTGATGAGCTAGTGATTCCCTATACACTTCTCCTAAATGCATATGGGTAATAGTGTGGACAACAGTGGTGACTGATACTTCTCCACAGATGGTGTTCTCAATGGGAAGACAGGCAGATTCAGTACACTTCCTTTTCCAATGTGGTGCTGTACAGGGTTTAATGATAGTCTGCATGGACTGCACGTGCAGTCCATGCTTAGTGCCAGAGAGAAATAAGACTCAGGAAAATTTCACTGGTCTTATAACATTCTGGTGGGCACAGGCTCCCCTAGCCCCTAGGCAAGAGCTGCCTGTAATGCAGAATGCCACATGCAGATCCATGACACACCAGCAAAGATGCAACTTAGCTGAGCGAAGGGAAGACAATATTTGGCCTGGATGAGTTTTGGATGAACCTGTCCAAATCTTTTCTTTAACAGAGATTGCTGCAGCACTCTGTTCCTTGCAGAAACTGCTTTCCCTGAGTCGATATGCAGCAACAACTGGGAAAGAAGCCAGGGCATAAGGTTCCTACAGTGTTCTTGGATTAGAGTGAGTAGGAAATTTTATGAGGTAAGTATGACTGTAGATGCACTGAGAAAAAAAGTTTAAGTCCTGGCAGACTTTTTTTTGGCAGTGATGCTTAACAACGCTCTAGCTGTGACTCTCAGTGGTATGCTTTGCCTGCAAAGTCAAACATGAACGAGAGCACAGGTTTTCTTAGTTTAGGCCCAGCCGGCAACCAAGCACCACACGGCTGCTCACTCACTCCTCCCCTTCCCCCCGGTGGGATGGGGAGGAGAATCAGAAGAAAGAGGTAAAAACTCGTGGGTTGAGTTAAGGACAGTTTAATAGGACAACACAAAGAGAGAAGAAATAATAATAACAATAATACTAATAAAAGAGTATATGAGGCGAGTGATGTACAAAGCGATTGCTCACCACCCGGAACCCGATGCCCAGCCAGCTCCCGAGCCATAATCCCTCCTCACCCCGGCCAGCTCCCCCAGTTTATATACTGAGCATGATGTCATATGGTATCAAATATCCCCTTGGCTAGTTTGGGTCAGCTATGCTGGCTGTGTCCCCTCGCATCTTCTTATGAAAATTAACGCTATCCCAGCCAAAGCCAGGGCACAGGTGTTTGTTACATACCTAATAAGTGTCATCAGCAAAATGATGTCTTCTAATTTTTATGGTGAAAAACTGTTGAAAACAGTTGTGTTGTGTTTTTTTTTTCCACTGACATATCTGCATATGCAGTCTTTCCTCTTCAGCACAAACATATGACATTTGTCATAATATCATAACTGAAAATCTTCAGTCTTGAGGGGCCATTAGCAAATTTTATTTTGTCCTATGCATTTTTTATATATAATTAATTGCAGAAGAACATCCTGCCAAGCATTACCTGTCCTGTGTAGGAGAACAAAAGGCACAGTTCCCAAGGTAAGGCACAATGGATTGATTTTGGACTGTGCACATTGGCATGGGAGTAGAGGTAAAAAGACTGAATTACCTTCTAATGCAACTACTACTCTGAGATTTTACCAAGGCTACGCTGTGCAAAACAGATATGTTAGCTTATTCTAGAATAACTTCAGGGTCTCTAACATACTGATGCATTCTGCCATCAAGAAATGGCCTTATACATCTAAATCCATCTGGCTTTCAGATATAATAAAGAGATATTTTATAAAAATTACTCTCTAAATCATCTATGCCGTTATTCAGTTCTAATTTTTGCAATAAAAATGCAGAAAGCATGTATGATTTCTTTACCATTACAGACTACACATGTCCACTGGCATTCAGGGCTTCAAGCATGGAGCAACTACGCATGATGATTTATAAGGCTGAGTCTTATGACAACAGTAATCAAATTTTTACATTAACAAAAACTTGGTGATTAAATATATATCTCAAGCACAGATTCAACAGGGAATGAGGGGACATTAACCCCCCTATGCCCTTTTAATGCCGAGTATTTCTCCACTCTGCTTTTTCCATCCCTAGAAATTACTGAAGGATATATATGAATGGTTGGTTTTCTGGAATTTCTACTTAAGCATATATGACATTTTAAGGCTTGCTTAAAGCCACAGGAGCTACTAATCATCTTCCTAAAATTTATCATCAGAAAATAAGCAGCTCCTCTAGCAATTTGCAAGAATCAATCCTCAGCATCCTAGGCACATTCTTTTTCAGGGTACATGCATGTCCTTTCTTGATGAGATTTAATACCTCTTCTGGAGTAGCAATTTCTAGATTCACTGTGGATTCAACGTTTTTTAGTTTCATTTTGCCCTCATAGTACAGAACTGTCTCAACAGTATAGAAAAGATTTATTATTTGGTGGTTAAGGGCAGACATCTTGCTACAAAGTTGAAACAACAGGTCAAGCTTTTCGCTGTGTAAGCGAAAACAACAGAAACAAAGAAAATACCAAGCCAGAACCCTAGTCTAGTTTCCCCACGGCTTACATTTCTAGTGTTACTTATCTTGTGTCTATGTGTACCTCAGAGACTGCATTTCTTCATGCAGTTTACATCTGCTGAATACTTCCCTCAGCACTCACTGAGTACCACCGATTTTTAGTCTCAGCATGAAGGGCTGGTAACACATCCTTTGGGATCTGGACCTCTTCCCCCACCTCTTCTGTCTGTGGCATACAGGAGCTTTGAGGTCTGATGGCCTCATTTTCAAGACTGTAATGCTACAGGAACATTCTCTAGTCCTAGTGCAGTTTCCTCTCTCATTTCTTTCCAGTTGGTTTTCTCTATTGTTAGCTAGCAGAAATACAGATAACTTTGTCAGATCCTGAGTTTCTTAGAGAAATTTGGGCTATTGTCCATGATATTCAATCTCCTTTTTACCTACTCCCACTCCAGGCAGAACATTTAGCACAAACCACAGGCCCTGTGGATCTACCAATACCAAAGAAGAAAAATAAAACAAGTGTTATCTCCTAAGAATGTTCATGACACCTGTTACATTATTAACTTTCTGAAGCCATGATATATTACCAAGGAAGGTGACAGATTTTGTGATGAAGTATTTAATCCAACCTGCTTCTCCACAATGTAGTACTGTTTTAAGGGCCCTGATGTTGCAGCGTAACACCTACAATATAAGATCGTAAGCCCCTCGAACACTGCTTTTTGGAGACGAATTTATTTATTTATTTATTTTTCTAGCTTAGATTTTAGCTTAAGTAATAGAGATCTCTATCTACACCTCTCTTGTTGCTTGCATTCCTAATTACTAGCACAACACAGCAGGGAATCCAATGTGAAGTCTACTAATAGCCTTATGGCAATAAAGGATAAAGCTTAGGAAAAGTGCTTCTTAGAACATCCTTCTACATACATTTGCTCTTTCTGCTTTACGGTGGAGGGAATGGTAACATCTGCTGATAGGAGATTTTTTCTGTATATTCTCTCCAATAGACATATACATATAGAGCCTTAGGAAACTGGAGAATGGATTGCTTAATTTTCCTTAGAATTCAGCTATCTAGTCTGTCCAGGCACCAGATATTTGTTCTCTTGATGGTAAACTATTTTTATTAAAGTAAGTATTGAAGATGTCATTGATAGTACTTGAATGTCTTTGTAGAAGTAACTGGAACTGTGACTGTCACAGTTACAAGGTACTTTTTTTAATTGTTTGTATCTACAGTCCCAGCTTAACGAGTATAATTTTTAACTGCAAATTACAGTAACTGCTAAGCCTAAAAACCTCTTAGAAACACACCATCAATTAAGCTGAAAAATAATTGTCTTTCATTTTAAAGTTGTTAAACTTCCAAGTGGTTATCTTTAAACTGGTCCAAACTTATATAGATAGTATTAATATTCATGTCCATAACTTTACATATTCATTAATTTTCTTTAATTTTCTATTCTAAGCAGTAGGTTTTTGAACTTTAAAATGTCAGGATGGTTCATTAGAATTAATTCTCTAATAGTGTCTACCACAAGGTCAAAGTCATCAGCTGTTTTTGTGTCATTTATCCTGAATATCTAAAGAACTTTCTTTGAAAAACAAAAGGAATCACAGTATTGCTTCTAAGAAGTTTATAACAAATTCTCTGCAAAGCAGTCTAAACTGATGTTCAAAAATAGCTAAAAAAAAAGAGTCACAGAGAATTAACAGGAAAGGAGCAAAAACAAATGAAGAGAAGCCACTATTTCACTCCAAGTCACAATGTACCTGCAAGTTAAGTATCATATTCAGTTATTGTTACCCTGTTCTCAAAAAGGATTTAACAGACATAGAGTAGGCAGAAAAAGTCACTGATAGGGGCAAGAAGGACATAGAATTATTTCCATTCAAGGACCAACTAATAGATTAGGTCTCTTCAGCCTGGAAAAGAGACAACTGACTGGAAAGATGATCAAAGTTTTTAAATTGCAAGTGGCGTAGAAAGTCTGGTTAAGGAAGGTTTGTTTATTGTCTGCAGTACAAGAATATGAATGAGACTCGGGGTGCTGTGTTAGAACAAGTAAGAGGATGCATTTCCTTACATAGCAGTGCTCAGATATCTGCTTTCCATAGGGAACAGGAACAGCTTTCTGTAAGATGTTTTGGATATAAAAATTTTGCATGGGTTCAAAAGGTTATTGAATGAAATCTCATAGTAAAATACATTATTTGGTTTCTGCTGTTTCTGAGCCACAGAAAGCTGTCCCAAGACTGGCAGAGTGTACAGTTACACATTAGAAGCCTGCCTTGATCCTACATTCCTCCTCAGGTGTCACTGTCCATGTCAGAAACGGGACATAGATTTAGGTCTTTTAGTCTGATGTAGTAAAAAAACCAAATTATATTCTTATGCAATGTGTAAGCAGAGCATACAGCAGATATTTCTGTTTGTTTGCTAAAACTGTGGTTAAAAGCTAAGGTCATTATATATAACATTTTTCTTCTTCCCTCAATTGGCTAAGAACTGTATATTAAACTTATTTACTTTAACATATTGGATCCTACTTTTTCAAGTCTTGTTTTCTAAATGTGTATTGTAAGACATACTTTTTTCCCCTCTTCTTTTGTCTCTATAATTTGCATTGATTTGCCAATGACACATAAACTGCACAGTAATGTTATAGTAAAATGTTAGATGTTCCACTCTGGCATTTTTTCAATGAAATTGTATTATATTATTGTATATATTATTCTCTGGAGATGAGCAAAAATAAATAACTGAAAGTCTATTTTCCTAGGAAAATCTGATTTGTTGTTTTTTCTTCACATTTATAGTTTCGTCAGCAGTAGTTCATACCCAGATGGTCAGAGAGGAAATCTGAAAATAATCTGTCTCTGAACATGCTTAGAGTACCATGGGTCAAAGCAGTTATGAGGCCTGATCCAGAGAAAAAAATAGAAAAAACCCAAACCGAAACCCCACATACATTCACGTTTAGCTTTGTCTATGTGTATAGTCTGAAATACTTACACAAGAGACAGAAAGAGGGATTTAAGTCTTTACAGAATCAGAATTATAGTGCATCCTACTCCATAAACATTTTTGAAATGGCTAAGAAAAATAATAAAATATTAATTAAAAAAAAATTACAGTAAAGGAAATATAGCTCCAACCAGATATATATAAGATATGAATGTGACAAAAAAAAGGAAAATAAGTATGGTACAGTTTAAAACATCGCTATACAAAATCATTTGATTTCCAGTTCCTATTCCTGCTTGTCTGAATGCACAAATGCAAATTCTAAAAAGAAGCAAAATATTTAGTAAAAAGGTCAGACAGAAATGGGAATAACTAAGAGTATCTCTTCAGGCTGTTGTGCAACAAATAGTGCTGTTGAATCTATGTGATCTTGCCAAAACATATTTGAAACTTCTCAGTGAATGTATAGTTACGTGGTTGAGCTGCAAACAGTCACTGTGAATTAGTATAAGTGTGAGGCTGTGACTGGATGCTGGATGAGGCACTGGCATGACCTCTTAGTCCAGTATCCTATCCAGTGCTGTACCCTCCCATAAATAGTAGATATCATCCTTGTTGCTATGCAGGAATATTTCTGCAGCTTCTCTATTCCCAAGGTTAGCACCATCCTCATTAGTAAGCTTTTGCTGGACATAGACTCTTTTGTCAGAGCAACAAGTCTTTTGTTTCCCACATGGTCAGTTAGAATTAGCACTTCTCTTTGCTTGGTCATGGTCCAAGGACGATCACCCATACATCCTTAGAAAGAGAATGTGGGAAGAAACTTTTTCTCTGGCAAAGACTAACGGTGTACCCAGAAATTAACACTGCACAAAAACATGAATAAATAAACAAATATATAAGCTCATCAGAAGAACTTCTTACCTGGCCCAGCAGCTTTCTGCTCTTCATCTTGGTACTAGGAAAATTTGATCCTCCTTAATCAGCAAATATCTGTAATATTCATTATTTAACACAAATGCACATATATTTAAACTCTTACCAAGCATTAAATAATTCTCTATAGAAAATAGCTAGGTTTATTTACTGGATCTAAGCATTTTGCAAAAAGCTAAAATTGTAATGACAATATTCCTCAATGCCATGGCATGAATTTTTTTTTTAAAGCCTAGTAGCCAATAAAAATATCCTTCATGTTGTCTGTAATTAATGCAGTTACATCACCTAATGGATTTTTTCTTCCTTTAGTAGAGGCAAACTGATCATGTTTTCAATGCAAATCAAATAATTAAATAATGAAAATTTTAGGGATGCAATATGCTTAGGTGTCTAAAATGGCACTAGTTGCCCCTGTTTAGGCAGCTGACTAACTCCAGATATTTTTAATAGTCTGTAGCACCTAGACTTTTCACTGCACAGTTACCTTAGCTCTGAACACATGCATGTTTAGGTGTTTACCTTTTTTCAGTGTGAATTTGCTAAGTATAGGAAATAGAGTTATGTGTGCTCTCTAATGCAAATACTGGTCAAAGCCACCTCTAAAACTAAAAAAGACATCTCAGTGACTATCACTTTCTGTTATGTCTTCCAAGTTTCCTATTCCATGTTGTTCCAACTGAAATCCCCAGTTAAATTTTTAGGGAAATTCCACCACCATTTTATTAATTTGGTAATGATACTAATAGAATAGAATGGGGAGAGGAAAAAAAAGAATAAAAAGAATGGAAAAATACAACTTGGAATTTGAAATTTGAATGGGGATCCAAGTTCATTCAGCTTCAGCTTTGCTCCCCACTCCAACTGCAATATTATTTATATTTTCTTTTTTCCTGAAGTATCAAGCCATTTGTGACTACACAATATGAAAGCCTGAGGAAGGTGTTCAACACTAATGCATCTAAATCTATCTGACAATATTCAGTAGGATGCTAGCTACTGAATCTTTTTGTTTGTTTGTTTTGGGTTTTTTATTAAAATGTTTACTTGATTTTATTAGGAGTTATCCACATATATACCAGAGAATATATAACAAACAAAATACTTCAATTCAGACTTTTAAGACCTCTCTATATGGTTATTAAATCCATCGTAGGTATCATATTCTCATCAGGAAATTCTAGATTTAAAATATTCTAATCTTTTGGCAGTATAAGTATCACATTAGAACAGTTTTTGTACTCACCAATTCCATAAAGGGGTGTTCCTGGCTTCTGCATTAGAGGACTCATTCCATTACAAATTTTTCTTGTGGATTTACTTCTTTTTTTTTTCTTTTTTTTTTTAATGAAGAACAAAATCAATCCATCAATGAATTTGCCTGTTTAAATCACAAATGTTGGCAGTGTTGAAAACAGTATGGTGAAGGAAATGCACTAAAAACCAAAGAACTTGGGGGGGGGGGGGGCAGGACAGGAAAGCTGTGCGCCTTTACAAAAGCATTTTCTAAAACTTTTTTGTTCCCTGGATGTATTCCCATTGTTCCTTGACTGATCCTCATATTTCTAATTCAGCATCCCTGCCCGCCTGACAGTTCTGTGTATTTACTATTTGCTTTGGGTCTGTGTGGCGGGGTTGTGGTAGCGGGGTAGGGTCCGCAGGGCCGGCTCCTGCTGGAAGCTGCTGGAAGCTTCCCCGGCCGGGAGCCGGACCCGCCTCTGGGAGAACAGATTCCAGAGGGGAAACCTGCCGGGAGTCGGGGGATCGGGATGGGAGAGGAACCCCTGTGCGGATCCCGAGGGCAGGGAGGAAGGAGGGGATGCCCCTGCAGCCCGTGGGGAGACCAGGCGGCAGGCTGTCCACCCCCCAGCCCACGGAGGGGAGCGGGGGAGCAGATGCCCACCTGCAGCCCGGGGAGAGAGGAGCCCACGCCGGAGCAGGGGGTGGGTGCCCCCCAAGATGGCCGCCGCTCCCTGGGGAAGCCCGCGCTGGGGCAGCCTGGCACTGAAGGACCGCGGCCCGCGGGAGGGACCCGCGCCGGGGCAGTTTGTGCGGAACTGCAGCCTGCGGGAAGGACCCACGCCGGAGAAGTTGGTGGAGGACTGTCTCCCGTGGGAAGGACTCACGGCGGAGATGTTCGTGGAGGACTGTCTCCTGTGGGAAGGACTCATGCTGGAGCAGTTGGTGGAGGACCGTCTCCCGCGGGAGGGGCCCCCCGGCGGAGCAGGGGAGGAGTGCGGAGTCCTCCTCCCCCTGAGGAGGAAGGAGCGGCAGAGACAAGGTATGACAGACTGACCCCAACCGCCATTCCCCGTCCCCCTGCGCCGCCGGGGGAGGAGGGAGAGAGAACCGGGAGTGGGGCTGGGCCGGGACGGAGGGAGGGCTGGGGGAAGGTGTGCTGAGGTGTGGGTTTACTTCCCATCATCCTTGTTGTGGTTTGTTTGGTAGTAAATTAAATGGATTTTGTTGTTTTTTTTTTTCCCCAAGTTGAGCCTGTCTTTTGCCCGTGACCAAAAGTGGTGACTGATCCCTCCCTGTCCTTGTCTCGACCCACGCGCGTTTCTTTATATTTTCTCCTCATCCCACTGGGGCTGGGGGAGGGGGGGAAGGAGTAAGCGAGCGGCTTCGTGGTGCTGGGCTTAAACCACGACACTATTCTACAGGTGAAAAGGTACTTTTTAACATCTACTCTGCATTGTTTTTCTCATTTCTGCTTGTGGTCATTGAGCTTGTCATCTGCAATCATCTAGATATAGGGTTTTTTTGCTGTTATTAACCACTCCATTTAACAACGTGAGCACTTTAATATGGTCTTACTCTTTTCGAGTCATCTTTTCCTTTTTTTGGCATGAATGGGAAATTACTTTTAAAATCTCTACAATCACCATTTTCAACAGGGCAATGTTACTTTGAAATTTTTATCGTATCTACAAAAACACTACACTATAGTTTCTTGTGAAATACATGAAAGTATAAAAATGCTGTGATGACAAATGCACTGGTTAATCAGAGATATAATTAACATGTTTCAGATATTAAAGCACTCATTAACAGGAAATCAATGAAAGAGTTTTTTTCTGATTAGTTGGAATTGTTTTCCCATATTGTTATTATTTTAATTAATAATTTGACTAATAATAGATTTCAACACACAACTAACTCTGAAGATAAAAGCTTTTCTTTGAAGACTGAGAAAGGTTTCAAACATTTAAAACGTATCTTTTTTCTGTTTATGGTTAGAAGGCACCCAATACTATTTGGATGTAAAGGACAAACTGATTGCACAAATAGACTTCTGCTTATAAATATAAAGAGAAGGAAAGGCAAACCCACAGGAGGTTTGAAGCAAAAATGAAGAGTAATTGAAACTCAGTTGTTCCAATTGCTCTTCTTTTCTTGAAGAATAATAACTAAGAAATGAAGAGATGAACTATGAACAGGGTAGTGAGAACAATTTAGCTATCATCAGTGGGTTACTGTGGGTGAGGAGAATCTGGAGGGGGAGTGAAATGACTACTATGACCAACAAAGTGAGATTAAAAGGGTACATGGTAATTCATGTGGATTGGGATGCCTCAGGATTAAATAGGAAAGTTTATAACTACTGAAAGGAGTGAAAAAACCACAGTTCTTCTGGAAATTGTTCAATTAAATTGTATTTTAAGTGATGCTCCTCTCTGCAGTCCAGCATGGAAGGATATGGCTTAACATAAGTGCTAAAAATAAAAGGAAACCATATTTATCTCAGACTTTCCAAAACTGCTAAGAAAATTTTAAAATTAAAAAATAAGTTTTACTTTCCAGACATGCTATACTTCGTGCTGAATGAAGCATCAGTCTACTCTGCACATTTTGCAAGATTTACCATAATGAATGTTGAATGTGAAATAACGTTAAAAACCACTAGAACTAGGAACACAGGTGCAATTCCTGTATTCTGGTTTTAATCATGATGACTGTCAAATTAAAATGCAAATTAGGACTAATTTACAAAAAATGGTCTAGTGACTTTCAAAATATGAAAGAAACCCATCCACAAATCTATTAAGGTTGCCTCCAAATTACTTACTGAAAAGGAAGGAGAAGGGCAAGGGAAATGGATAGGGAAGGGAAAAGGAAGGGAAGGGGACATTTAAGAAAACTTCTGTCCATGTAATTTCTGTTTTGCATAATTCATCTGATATCTAAGCAGTAAATAGGTTTTTTAAGGGTCAGATTCTAAGGCTGTTTACAAGGAGTCTTCAAAGGATTTTCTTTGGGAGGGAGGGAAAATCTAGTTTTAATGATTCAAGCTCTTATACTTTAGTGTATGCTAGTTTCTGGGTTTCATACTTTATGGTTATTGCCTGAATAATGTCATTTGACAAGCAGCACTGAAATGTTCAATGGGGAAATTTTGCAACTAATTACTTAAATCATTAGAAATTTTTAGCTTTTGCAGCAACAACATTTTGGATATGTAATCTTACTTTACATCATCTAATTGGATTTTTATTGAGGTTGTATTAATATTGGACATAAAGCAAAATAAGATCTAATATATATTCAATAACAATTCAAGAATTCTCTTCCCAAATCAATAACATCCTTGTCTTATTCCATATCTGTTTATTGATTACTTCATGTTTGTTTATTTATAAAATCTCTAGAAAGATTTTGACACTGTGTATCACTTCAGACAAGGAATTTTACTGTTTGTTTAATTATGACACCCTGTTGATAAAAAGTATTTATTGGTTTTATTAGATATTATTGTTAAAAGAAAAACAATGAAGCAAAGGTGGAGGGAAAAAGAGGTAGAAAATCTTGACAAAAGTTGGAGGAACAAAAGTGTAAAATATTGGGGGAAGGTATCACAGCAGTTCAGACCACAGAATTAGTCAGAGAGTTAAATCCTTGGCAATGACTAATATTAGAAGGTGGAAAGAGACTGGTCCATGCACAATACTATGCCATGGGTAGTTTTTTATGGTCCATTCAAAGAAGAACACTATTGGTCAGAGTTTATTTACTTGTCAGATATGAATCTTGATGTTAAATATTAGGTAAGTATACAGGTATTTCTTCCATGATGTGGAATAGACAAGTAAATTTTTTTTTTGCCCTGTTTTCAGTTCTTCCACCTACAAACATAAAAAGGAAGAAACTGAAGCCTCCTTAATAACAAAATAACTTATTGAACAAAAATGGGATTCATCTCATCTACTTTTAGCTAAAATTTGGCGGCCTAGAGTATAACTTCTTTATTTTGTTTCAATTTTGGTGTTTGTTTGTTTAGGCTTGTCATTTTAGTGGCTAGGCTTGCAACACTTCCCTGAAGCAAATGTATAGCTATGCTATTCACAGGCAGCTGAGTGCTGGCATATGTAAGAGCAGATTAATTAAAAAAAAAAAAAAAAAAAAAAAAAAAAAGGAGATGTCTTAAATAAGTTTTACCAAGAGAAGAAAAATTACTTGTGGAATCATAGCCTGGCTTTGTGGAAATACGTCATCACCTTGTGAGTTCAGTTACACCTTGGAGTAATCCAAATGGATTGCAATTAGACTACATCTGGAGTAATTCCTACTCAGCATGAACAAGACTGAAGGGAACAAGCAACAGCTGTTCTACATTGTAGCTTTTTCCTGATGTTACTGTATTTATAGGACATTATAAATGAACAGTTTTCACATGGGTGTACCACATATATTAGTACTACTATTATCCTAAGCAAAACTTAGAAAATTTATGAAGCTTAAAGTAAATAATATTCACTTAATTGAGCACTAATAATATTCCAGTATTTTTATTTCTAAGCTTTTTGCATTATATTTCCCTGAAAATCTCAGGTTCTTTTATGTTGAAGGCTGTTCTCTTACATGTGTACAGTATACACTGAGCCATTGACTTAAACATTTAGAACATTTTAATCTTTAATTATCACTGAAGACAACTTTTAAACCATTTGGGCATTAAGTGTGACTCTGATCTAAGTCAAGGGTAATGGAGAGAGAATTTGATACTTACTTCATAGGATTAAAAGTCAGGTTTCATTTAAAGTGCCTGAAATCCAGGGAACATTCTAATTTTAATATTTATGCAAAATTTACAGTACAATGAATTCCTTTTCTATTTAAATTGTTACATAGTAATTAACAGGACCTTTTTGATATCTCCTGTTACTGAAATGTTACAGCGACAGTTTGGTAAAAGAGGGATTATGTTGTACTGGTAAGTTGAGGAGGTCTCCAAAAGTGGAAAATGTTAAAAGGCTAGGAAGCAATATGTAAGCCTGCTCAACTGAAAAATGATGTAGTCTTTACTGTACATCTGTGAAGATCAGTTCTAACTTGGGGTTTAACCAAGTATTCTTTCTCATTTCCAGATGTTTGCCAGTTGTCTTTCAGGGGATTTATGCCTGATTACGTGTTTATCACACAAGCTGAACTAATCTCTAGACTGTGCCATGAACAGTAGCTGTAATATTTCTTATGTGACAGTATTGTACCAAGGAGAGAACATAAAATTTATAAAGACTTGTTGGAATCACTTGTTTGAGTGGATCAGTAGAAGAGCAAATGAATTGCTTTGGGCAACAGCAAGATGTTGAACTACTTGCAATATATTGTTTGAAGATTGCTGGTCTTTATGACATAAAATATGGCTGGTTTATATTAGCATATTTTAAGGGGGGTGGAAAGCTCTTAAACACGCCTCTGAAGATTCCTCAGCATCTGTAATAGAGTATTAGTTGGACAGTTATCATATTCTATACCAAACAAAAAATGGAGAACAGAAGTGGAGAATTGTATTTTAACAGGCTCTGGCATAAACAAATTGGAAAGAGTTGTGCCATGAAGAAGCTCAAGTTGCACAATCCGAATCAGTTTGGATTCAGGCACTGGGGGAGGTTATATCTCCCTTAATCTTGGACTTCTATAGTACAGATGTCTGCATATGAGGCAGTCAAGTCTCTTCGTACTTGATGGTGGATATGGGCATTTTTTAGATTCAATGTGTCTTACGTATTTTAGGTATTTACCTTGCAAAAATAAAAGTGTTTAATTCTGTCCATTGACTACAAGAAGAGCCTACATGTATGTAAGAGCTTATATAGAAAGATGAGTCAGATAAACCTCAACCAGAGATTTTTTATTTAGCTGACTTCTGTGTGAGTGTTAGGTGTTCCCCAAGAACAGAAGTACTCTCTGCTCCTCCAGCAGCCCATACAAAACCTAGGTCTGTTGCAGTCCTCAGCTCCAATCCCGGTACGATAGAAAATAGCAGGAATAAAACGAGTAAAGCAGTTATCATGAGTGGAAAAACAAAGCAGTACGAAGACCATCAGAAACCTATTTAAAAAAAATTTAGACTGAAATAAAATCTAAATATCAGTTATGTCTTAGGGTGTCAGGAGCACCACCATAAAACTGAAGAACAGCTAGAGCCATCTGCTATGTACCACAGACCCACCCAGTTTACTGCAGAGAGAGCTAATTTTAGCAGTGTTGGCATGAACAAGACCTTGATATTTCATCTATGGAAAATTAATTACTTTGGGGGCATTTTTTTATTGAGTAGCAGAGACTGCCACATGGGCATTTTCTAGGATGCAGCTGACATTACTGTGATGGATTTTTCCTTGTGCGTGAAAAAGAAAATAAAAAAAATGCATGAGTGAATGAACCTGAAGCAGGAAAGAATCCAGTATTCAGCATACAAAGCTTGATTTTACATGAGGGAAAAAAAAGGGTGGGTGCGGTGGGGACAGGGAGTGACACTACACATAGGTTTCTACACATAGGATGAAAAAATAAGAATATTTGGCAGAAGTAAAAAATATTTTAAGTTGCATAATAGTTCAACAGCATGGAAACCGTAACAGTGCAGAAAGTATGGACACAGGATGCTAGCTAGTTACTTTGAGGGTTTCTTCAGGAACAGTGGACATAACCTCAGAATAAAAGGAGTTATATGACAAAGCTGCTGAAAGTTGTCATCTCCAGAGATCTTGGGACCTGTGCGAGTTCTCCTGCTCCAGTTTGGTGGAAGGGAAGCTGCTGCCAGCTCCCCATCCACTCATGCAGGCAGTAGGCGGCTTATTCCCGTGGGCTGGTCATTGAACTTGGATCCCCCAAGGAGCTGCCAAATCTATGTCCTCAGTTCACTGGGCAAGTCACTGGGGTTACTCTACCTGTTACTGTCTCTCTGACCCTGGCCAGGTCTTTGTTTAATGTAATTAGCCTTTTATCAGATAACCTGACAAAAGCTATGGAACATCTATTCAACATGAGTTAGACACTTGTGCAAACCGTGGTGGGGACAAAATCAGCAGGGTTGATGATAAACTGTTAACAAGAGATACACAAGTAGATTGCAGAGCTGATAGCCATGACTTTTGCTGCTGCAGCGAAGGAGGGGGTGAGGGAAACCACAGGCAGGAGGAAAAGGATGAGGAGATATAAAATACATATACAAACTGAAAACACACTAAAAGTTGAACATCTGTAATAATGTGTGGTGGGGGCATCTTGAGTTATAGGACATAATCCATTTATATTCTAAAAGATACTAAGGATCAAAACAAAAGTGAGTAGAATTTAAAGATTTGGGGATACATTATAGGGCTGAAATATACTAATGACCATAAGGTTTATGCTTTTAGGATAGTTTCCTTCTCCCTATAGCAGAAGGTACAGAGGTGCTAAATAATTTAATGTTTGAGTGAATCATTTCATAAGCAGGTATATTCTCTGATTAATGAGGAGGAAGGGGGAGAGAAACACCATTTTTTTCTTATGTAAAACTAAACAAATAGATAAATATTTCATAAGCCTTACATATGACAAATTTTACAGAGATTCATCTTAAAGCCAAAGGACATAAATTGGGGTTTTATATATATTATATGGTGTTAAAACTTGTTTTACAGTACTGGCTTTGTTTCCTTCATTTTCTGCCCTCAGATGATGGACTGTATTCTCTTCTTCCCTCACAGACACATAGGTTATTTTGGTGATAATAACAGTAAAAATAAAATGAAATAGATGTTTTTGGACTCTTAGAATACACTGAAATAGAAGTGGTGCCTGGGGATATAACAACTTGTATTATTTTTTTTTTTTTTTATTTATTTATTGTCTTCCTTTCTTTCTGTTCTGTCGTGCAAACAACATACTTTTAAGTGAAGCATAAAGAATTATGAATAGCATATTAAGAATCCATGTAACCATGTTACGGTTTATGACCTTTACTGAGGGAATTCCAGCAAAATTAATTTACAGTCTCTTTAGGAGAGGAATGGGGTATATATGAAATGTCAAAAATACTTTAACACAGAAACAATTTGTAGTTAAAGGAGTGTTGACACTAGTTCAAAAACATCATTCCTGTATTTTCTAGATTTTGTAGAAATTAATATGATATAACTCTCTTTGGAAATGTTCATCTAATGAAAAAGTTTATGCAAAAAAAAGACACTGTCTGTTTGATGTGAAGGACATGCTAGCAAGAAACCAATAATCTGCTTAGAAAAAGTATTTTTTTTATGAGCCATACAAAATGATTTAAAATAAGAAGGATCTGTGCAGCAGCAAATTGGTTCTAATAAACATTACATTACATGAAACAAAAGAAAAAGAAAAAGCATTTTCTTTTAGGAGTTCTACCACTTAGAAGAAAATTTCCAAGATCATCTCTTTCAAAACCGTGGCAGAGTAAAGAACATAGGCAAGACTGATTATTTTTCTTTGCTCATTGTCTTGGTTGCCAATAAAAGTTAATGCTCAACAACATGTTAAACTGAAAATTGAAATTATGCACAGGCATTATTTTCTATTCTAGTGCAGGAACTTACTCTAATGATTGGTACCTGAAGAGTTTTCAGAGTAATGCCTTAAGTATACTGTTGTAACTTTCTGTAGGGAAGTCTACTAAAATTGTGAGTGTTAGATTGCAAATAATTTTATACATGAAAGATTGAAAATAATGCAACACATCAAATACCTTATTTTAATGTGGCAAGTCAAATACTGAGATGACAAGTACCATATTTTCTTACTCATAATTGTACGGCGAGCGGCTGAATTTGCAGGTGTTGGCAGGTAAAAATGTTGCTGTGTCAGGAAACCCATAAATCTGCTGTATCACTCAAAGCCACAATAATTTGACCCCAAATCCTTTATTTTTCTTTGGCTAGCTAGAGAAGTTAGTTAGAAGGCTAATGATAAACTGAATCATAAGGTAACTTTGGAAAGATACATTAAAATCACGCTGTAAAAAAACTCTGTTCTGTTGTTTTTACATTATCACACCAAATTTGTTGTGGTGATTTTACAGTGACATTCCTATTAACCAGATTTCAGCATCACATATGTTTTGAAAACTCACAAAAGTATATATAACTGTTGTTCCAAAGTACTGAAACCTCTCAAATAAACATGGATCACTTGGACCATTGCATCATATTTACAGACTAGTAGTACTGAACTAGTAATTTCACAGAAGCCCATGTCAAAGTGTCACCCCAGTGGTTCTGCGTGAATAGCCAGTAAAGTCAGGTAAAGATACTCAGTGGCAGCCCAGACCTAGAAATGGTAAACCTATATCACAATAAGACAGAGACAGAAGGCAGGATTTTCTGCCTGTCAAGCATCATGGAGTCATTCATAGCATAAACATAGGTAGCCAACAAACAGATGCCTATAGATTTGATATTATCTAATCGAATTCAGCTTTGATAGTTATTCAGGAAAAAAAAAAAAGAAAATTAACAAAAAAGTCTCTCATCTTCTCATATCCACCTTCTCAACGTTTATTTTATTAATAGTGTTAGCCTTGATTCCAGACACCAGGGTAAAATCATATATCTTTCTTGAAAGTCTCACTGGCATCACACATCTACAAATTCCCTCCCACCATCCATTCTTGAGTCACTTTGCTGTCCTTCACTTTCTCATCTTATTTTTGCTTTTTTCTCTATTGCTCAGGAAACCCACAGAGGAACTCTTAAATCTTCATTATTTTGAGTACTTTCACGTTTGCTGTCATCTTTATCCATTCAGTTGAAAAATCTAACAATTTGTGCAAAATGAAGGATGTACTATGCATTATTTTACTACTTCTATCATGAGTCTTTTCAACTTCAGTTTCATATTGTCTTTTTTGCTTTTTAATTTTCTCTCTATCCATCCTGTTAATAATTCTTTAATACCAACCTCCACTCACATAGCCTTTTCCTGCTTTTGACATAACTCTTAAATCCAGTGGGGTTTTTTCTCTCTTTTTTTCTTTCTGTTTGTAGAACATCTTACCATCCATTCTCTTTGAAATTTTCCAAATATTATCCTTCACTCAGCACCTACCCTCCCCATTTCCCCAAACTCCTCTCCTTTTACAAGGAAACTTTCATTTTCTTCCTTACTAGTTTGCTTTCTCTTTCTGTTAATTTCTCTTTTGCATTTTTTCAATGTGAAAATATTTTAGATTATTATCTATTTTCCCAACCAAGCATTTTATTTTTATTTCATATTTTTGGCTGTGTCTCTGGGGATTGCCTTCATTATTTAGGGATCTATTTTGCTTTTAAGCAAAAAAAAATATATAAATATTGACTTCACCATAAAATCTTATGTCTTTTTTCCTGCATAATATCGTTATGTTCTTGTCTGACCCTTACCATTGTTTTCTGTAATCTTTTGGACATTTAAAGATATTTTCAATATTCCTCAAAGGTTATGGTTCCACAGGACTCACCAAAGATATTTCTCTGAGACAAACGGGCTTCAATAACTATAGATCTGGAGAGACTGGCCAGATGTGGGAATCATGAGATCTTCACAGGAGAAAAGCTTGTGTGAGCCCTGTCCCACTTTGCAAATACTATTTAAACTTCTTTTGTTTTCATACTTTCACAGTGAAATAATGCATGGCCCAGTTAAAAATGTGGGTTTATAGATATGAAGTAAAAATTGCATTTCTGGACTCAGAGACAGTCAGATACTTTTTAAATGCACTAAAGAAAGGAAAAGGGAAAATTAAGGAAAAATGTAAAATGAAGAAGGAAAGAATTGAAGGCAAGGCAAGGCAAAAAGAGAAAAGTGTAAGCTGATGAGTCTCTTGGCTCTCACGTCTCACCCTCTTCAGAGTTGTCACTAATCAAGTTCTTCGCCACATCATCATCTCTCCTTTTATTTTCCTCATGGCACACTAATTATCATCTGTTACAAATGTAAATCAAGATTATAGCACTGAAGTATACTTAACATGTTGCATATACATGAATTGCAATATTTTATCAAGGATGCTCACTCCTAAAAATAATCTGCAGGAGCATTTCAAACCTGCTCTTGGCATTTTAAGGACTCCTCTTCAATAAGTTCCGCAGAACCCAGTGAGGAAATGGAACAACTGGGGGAAAAAGTAAGCCCCTCTTACTCTTTTTTAATGAGGATATGCAGAATATTATTGTCTCCCTCACTAGCAAGATGCCATGCTGAGAGCTGGAAGAGAGCGCTGTTGTGTAACAATGTTACATTTCTTCACAGGAAGCCTAAAAAACCTGTTGGCTTTCTCAGGCCCTTAAAATAAAAGAGCGATTAACTTGAATCTTTATAGTCACAAGCACAAAGCTTTCCATATCATGGATTAAACAGAATTCTCTCAGCTCAATGTCTTTTAGGGTCTGTAAAATACATTCATTGCCATTACTGCAGAGGTTCTGCCATCCTGCCTACTGATTTCAAAGTTAGCAGGATTGGATTTCAAAAACAGTCAGGTATGTTTAGTTAGGGACCAGTCACTTATTTCACTGTTCAGAATGTTGTGTAATTGTATTTTGAAAAAAATTAGTGTCCCTTAGAATACTAATTAACAAACACCTTTGAGAAGCCTGAAACAGTATGTTAAATTACTCTGTAATACAGTATTTTATGTTAGTGGCCCATGTTTTGTTTCCTTTTTTTTTGTTGTTGTTGTTGAACAGAGCCATTTATTATGATTTACTGAGCGATCCTTCTTTCACATTCCAACATCTTTGAAATCTGTGTGCTCAACTGATGACAGGATCTCACCATTTTGACATACGGAGGACAATGCACTTATGGGGATTAATTTCTGCCAAAAAAGAAAGATAGCCCTAAGGTCTAGTTTTGTTAGCGTGATCTGTCCCAGATTTCCTGTCTGGCTTTGAACAAATCTCAGTGAACTCCATGGTAGTGCCAGTTAAGATGATAAAACCACACAACTCAGCACAGCTCAGATTCACTGTCTCGGCCACTGAAGCAGAAAAACCTTGTCTTCGCTAAACGTGAGTTAATAACTGTTATTTTAAAGAAAGTTTTCATTTCTCAGGAGAGTCCTTTTGTGATTATACAGGCCAAACTGATTTTTTTCACACCATCTAGTCAGTCACTCACAATGCCTTAGGTGAAGTCTGCATTAGGTTCTCCATACCCATAGTGCAGACATGACTATGGTGTCTCTGATCAAAATTCAGAGGAATATAAAACCTTCCATAGTGCTAAATGAAAGCTTAGCTAATTCACTGGTTAGCAGATCCACTGCTTGGCTAGGAATATATGAAATGGGGCTGACCCTAAGTAATCTTCTGCTGGGCTTTTGAGCTCCCGACTACCTGAAGTTTCAGGATGCCACGCACCTCTCTCCTCACTTTTGTGAACTACTGCCATGAAGTGAAGGCTCACGTACAAACAGCGTACAGAGCAGAATAAGAGAAGCATTGTGCTCTTTGAGGAGATATTTTATCCTTGAAAGGGGAAATAAAGAAAAAACCTGCAACTTCCTTGTATAATTCATCGCTGGCAAACCTTAATTTATTGAGACTGTTTCTTTTTTGAGGATAGAGTCATGGTTGCTGGCAGACTGTTCCTCAAGTACTCACTACATATAATGTGGGTGTGAGTCTTGAAAAGAATAGTCAGCTCTGTTAATTAAAATTCAGTACTGCAGATATGCTTAGTTTAAAATCCCTTAGAAAATTATGCACAGTTGGTTCATGTCCACAGATTTCTAAGAACTTTTTTGTTACACAGCTGCTACAATTTTTATATCTATTCAGTGATTTCTTTCATAATAAACTCCAGCTTTTAAGGCAGTTTGGTAAAACTGTAAAATGTAAAAGGACTGTAGCCCACATAAAAAGGCAGCAATAATAAAGAAAATTGCTGAGAGTGATGTTCTGTCAAGTAGGTGATAAAAAGGAATTAAAACCAAGTGCTTCATCGGTTGCTAATATTATCCCAGAATCACCACTACGCACTCTGGAAAGTAAGCAGCTGACACTCTGATTAAGTTAGTACCATTATACAATTACTATTTTTACCCTTTTAAATGTACAGTAAATTAGTAAACACATCTCTAATTTAAGGCATCAAGAAGTAAAAGCCAAAGTGTGTGGAAGGGTCCTAGAGCAAAACTTGAGATCCTGTCTCACAAATGAACATTTGGTCTTGCAGAGGTTTTCCTTCTGGCATAACCAACTGCCCAGACCCCTTCAACAACTGTGAGTCTTGCAGTTTCTTGTGGAAGGAACTTGCCATGTCTGTATTTGACAGTCCTGGAAGAGCTTCAAGCTCCTAAGTCCTGATGGGTGCCCAGTCTTGACTTTTTATCAGTGTGACAGCCAGGCATGCAGCAGCCCTGCCTCCCAGGTCTGATGCCACAGGAAGGGAGTCTCGATGGGCAGGCCACATCAACCTCATGGCATCCCACAGTCAAGATCCAGGATTTGGTAAAGTGCCCCAGCAAGTTCAGAACTGCACCTGCAGTAGGCTTTCTTCTTGGTCAGCAGCTTCCTTGCCTCCTGGCTTATTTTCCCATAAGAGCAGTATAAGCTTCCAGGGAAGCTGTGAAACATCTTACTGAGACAAATGCAAATTTTTGCATGTGATTTAAAGCTGGTCTAGCAAAATTACTGGAAAACATATCATACTTAATGCAAGATAGTAATCCTGCATTTACAAAAGGTTGGTCTAGACGTTATAACAGGTCTTTCCTATCTCTTACCTCTAGGATTCTGAGAAATGGAATTAAAATTGATAGCATTTTCCTCCCTAAACTGTAAAAATAGCTGAATTCTCCCATGTTTTTTACTAAAGACGTAAGTCAGTAATGGTAAATAACATCACCTAGAGGGCATATTTTAAATTACATTAACATTTGACTTATTTTTTTCTTTTTCATGAGAGAACATACTCAATTTTCTGTGTATAGTAAGAATTTTGAAAACTTTCTTTCTGGAATATCCGTGGTAATCTACTCAATATCATTACTACGGGCACCACTACTTAGACATTGCTTTCAGAGTTAAAGAATGTGCAAATATAATGTGATATTTAAAAAATACAGCAGAGCTTGGGTTTTCTTAATACATTTTATTTTACAAGTAGTCATTGACATAACCACTCAGTTTTTACTGGCATTTGTCTCCTATCAAATAAATTATGATCAGCAAAACAGCTTTCATTACACTGAGATGAAACCACATATACTGCATTTTTAGCTACTGAAGTATGTATATTACAAGGCATATGGAATGTAAGTCAGAATCTCTCTAGCTATGTGCTCATCAAAATTACTACTTTATATGCTGCTTCTTTTATAAAATGAGGGGGTTTTTCTTACTATGATTCATTTTTCCAGTTGTTCAAATTAGATTGTATTAAGAAGAAATCTCATTTCTTCTTCCTCTTAATTTGCCTTGCAAATGATATAACAAAACATAAAGACTTACATCAGGTGAAGTTAATGGACATTTTTTATATTAATTTAAGCAATAACGAAAACTTTGCACTGTTTCTTAAGTATGTGATGTGACTTTAGTGTGGCCATATTACAAGGCAGCAAGCCAAAAGGTTAACCTTTTTAAAGGAAACGGATTATTAGTACCTTGTCAAACCTCTGGCATTTCTGTCTTTGCTACTGTACTACAAGCCTGAAAAGTATATTGCTGAATAAGTGTGTGAAACATTATTCCAAATCTTGTACACCAAATGTGACTGTTTGACAAGAAAGTGAGAATACACTGAAGATTCATAATCTCAGAAATAACACCCTTTTGATTTTGAAAGATGAAAAAAGTTTTCAAAATAGGTCAAATAGCTTCACAGTGCATAACTTTGTAAGTGTAATGGGTTGTGCAGCAGCTGAGAAGAATTACTTATGACATGCCACTTACTACCTTAGAATCACCCCTAACAACCCTATGATAAGTGGACAATCAGTGACAAAAAAGAACTAAGCTTTGAATTTACATTAAAAAGATAAAAAATGCTTACAATGAAATCCTATCCTTTTTATAGAAATGGCATGGATTCAATATGAAAAGTTCCCAATTGAAATAATTTGAAATAGAATCTGGAATTTTAATTGAATTTTGGCTCTACAAACCAAACCAAGCTTAAAAGGCGAAGTCTGCCTTGTCCTTCCATTGCAACAAACAGCTCAGTAGGAGATAGGAAAAACAACAAACTTCCTTCCCTCTCAACCCTGACTTTCAGGTTTTATTGATATGTCCTGGTTATGATATGGAAAATATTGCATCCCTCCTTGAATGTATGACTGCACTCATTTTGCCTTTGACAAGAGAAAGTAAGCTCCTTTCTTCTGTGCATTCTAGTTAGAAATGGATATGGTATTGACCTCAAATGTCTCTAAGTAGAAGGTTATTCTCAAAACAAGTCAGCAAGTATACTTTGATAACAGGAGGTTAAGTTGTTCTTCATGCTCGCTGGAGAAGTTTTATTATGATTGTCATTTGTTTCAAACCCAATTTGGGATGTATATTGACGAAAACTTATTAACTATTCATGACCTTTTTAGGTCTCTGTGACAGCAGAGTAAAAGCCCATTTTTAATGGAAGGATATTCACACCCTACTAAGCACTAATGGAATGCTTCTTGGTAGTCTGAACAAACACAGTGTCCACATTTCCTTCCCACCATCAGTGTCTTTATCCTAGACTAAAAGACCAGACATGAGTAATGTTAGTTGTGTAAAGCCACTAGTATAGTGCCTATAGTTTTTATTGTTTTGCTACAAGCAAATGGTATAGGGTAGTGGAATATTCGGAAGGTGTCTTTCAAAGATACGAAAATTTACTTTACAAAGATAATCATTCAAGAATGCCATTTTCTCTTCACTCTCTCCCTGGCAAAATGTACTGTTTTTTGCTGGGTTAGAGTTAATTTTCTTCGTAGTAGTTAGTATGGGCCTATGTTTGGGATTTGTGCTGAAACAAACCATCATTGATAACACAGGGATGTTTTAGTTACTGCTGAGCAGGGCTTACACAGAGTCAAGACCTTTTCTGCTTCTTACCCCACCCCACCAGTGAGGAGGCTGGGGGGGCACAAGGAGCTGGGAGGGGACACAGCCAGGACAGCTGACCCCAACTGACCAAAGGGCTGTTTGTAAGAGGCTGAATTGTTATCTCGAACCATTTGCCTCAAAGATTGTTAGGTATGAGGGACTGGGCTGTCATCAAGGAACTGTGAACTGCTCATCTTGAGCCCTTTGTCTCCAAGATGGCCGGTTTAAGCGGGACACTCCTCTGTCCATAAGGACGATTACCAGGCCATTGAGGCATCCAGGGGAGGAAACTGGGCTGGAGCTGATAAGATATTGGTTTCTGGTATCGATCACGCGAAGGTTGTGTGATGAATGAAACCTGCAGCGCATGACATCATCGAAATATGCCCTATAAAGAACCCCTAGAAACAAGCGGTGAGGGGGGCCTTTTCTTCCTCACCAAAGAATTGAAGATTGAGGACCAACGGGACGCCGCTGGATCCGTGCTGGTGACCATCCTTGCAACTCGCACCACCGACTGCTGGCCTGAGGACCAACGGGACGCCGCTGGATCCGTGCTGGTGACCTTCCTTGACCGACTGCTGGCCTGAGGACCGACGGGACGCCGCTGGATCCATGGTGGTGACTATCCTTGCAACTCTATCCCGACTGCTTGCTTAATTTCCACCTTTTCTTCCATTCTATCCTATCGCTACCATTTTTCCACTTTTGATACTTTTGATAATAAAAACTCTTTTGACTATACGGCATTTGACCTCGTTTGTGTCTTAATCTCGCTCTTGGGATCATATCGAAACCTTCCCCGACATTGGATCGGGACACTGTTCCAGACCATAAGACATCATGCTGAGCAGTAAAATCTGGGGAAAGAAGAAAGAAGGGGGGATGTTTGGAGTGATGGCGTTTGTCTTCCCAAGTCACCGTTAGGCGTGATGGAGCGCTGCTTTCCTGGGGATGGCTGAACACCTGCCTGCCAATGGGAAGTGGTGAATAAATTTGTTGTTTTGCTTTGCTTGCGTGCACGGCTTTTGCTTTACCTGTTAAACTGTCTTTATCTAAACCCACGAGTTTTCTCAGTGTTACCCTTCCAATTCTCTCCCCATCCCACTGGTGGGGGAGGGAGCGAGTGGCCGTGTGGTGCTTAGTTGCTGGCTGGGGTTGACCCACGGCAGTCCTTTTTGGCACCCAACGTGGGGCTCGAAGGGTTTGAGATAACAACAGATTTGACTGGAGGAATATGCTAGATTGAATTTATAGCTGTTATTGCTGTTTAGCTGTTAATTGGCAGGCTCCTGTGCTTGCCGTGGGGCTTGCTTGCCTTACTGTAAATTAGAGTCTTGTGCTTGTTAGTGGCTGCTTTTTGCGCTTGCTGTGCTGATGTACTGCTTATCATCTTACTCTGCTGTGCCTGGGAACATTTTGATATCAGCAATGGCGATGCGCCTGGGCTGGCGGATGGCCAGGGCATCGCTGCTGTTTCTGTGCTGCTGTACTGGGCAGGCTGGAACTCCAGTGTGAACTTGAGTCGAAGGGACTGTGACCTGTGGATGAGTCCACGTGGGAGCAGGATACTCTGAAGCATCTGTGGCCGTGGATAAACCCACAACAGAGCAGGTGTATCTTGAAGCACCTGTGGCCGTGGTTATGCCTGTGCCACAGCAGGTATACCTCTGAAGAGATTGTGGCCCAAGGGTAAGTCCGTGCTGAAGAAGGTACATCTTGAAGCATCAGTGGCTGTGCATGAGATCATGCTGGAGCACCTCAAGGCATGTGGCCATGGATAAACCCACGACAGAGCAGCTACACCCCTGGAGGGACTGCAGCCATGCATAAGGCCGTGTTGAACAGGTTCACTCCTGAAGGGACTGCAGTCCATGGGTAAGTCCAAGCTGGAGTAGGGGCAAGGGGAGGAGTTCATTGCACTGTTAAACCCTATGGTCTGGTCCAAAGGGACCAGGGGTGGAGAGTGTAATGGATATACCTTTAAATTGTTGTAACCTGGGATTTGAGTGGCATGTTACAGGAATTACTATAGCAGGAATTACCAGAACCTGTGGAGGACAAGCCTTATGAGAAGCAGTGCAAGTGTAGCAGTGACCTGACCTGAGCTGGCTTTGGTGCCCAATAACTCCACCCAACACACCACCTCTCCTGTCCTGAGTGACCACCGTAACAGATGGAGCCCAAAGTCATGGACTAAATGAACTCAGTGGACATTTTGTGGACATTTCTGGACATTTTGCAGGCATTTTACAAGGGTGGTCCATAAACTAAGGGAATGATATCTGTGTATTATATCAAAAGACGGGAAAGCGGGGGTAGTTAATGAGGATGTATTGGATAGTGTGGGACCTGAGCATGACGTAAAAGGTATGGAATAAGGGGTGGAGAATGTGATGGTTTTGGCTGGGTTAGAGTTCATTTTCTTCATAGTGGCTACTATGGTGCTATGTTTTGGATTTCTGCTGAAAGCAGCATTGATAATTCAGGGATGTTTTACTTACTGCTGAGCAGGGCTTACACAGAGTCAAGGCCTTTTCTGCTTCTCCCACCCGCAAGGAGGCTGGCGGGCCACAAGAAGTTGGGAGGGGAAGCAGCTGGGACAGTTGATTCCAACTGACCCAAGGGCTATTCCATACCATACAATGTCACAGTGAGCAGTAAAATCTGGGGAAAGAAGGAAGGGGGGAACGTTTGGAGTGATGGCATTTGTCTTCCCAAGTAACCATTACGCCTGATAGAGCTCTGCTTTCCTGGAGATGACTGAACACCTGCCGGCTGATGGGAAGTAGGGAATGAATTCCTTGTATTGCTTTGCTTGTGTGCACGGCTTTTGCTTTACCTGTTAAATTGTCTTTATCTAAACCCAGGAGTTTTCTCACTGTTACCCTTCTGAAACTTTCCCCCATCCCACATGAGTGGAGTGAGCAAGTGGCTGTGTGTTGCTTAGTTGCTGGCTGGGCTTAAACCACAAGACACAACATAGTTGTTTTTGTGGGAGATTTATGATAGCTTAAGCCGTCTTTGTGTAACAATTTTCTTCAGAGACTCTTTGCCATAACTCAGTGAGGAAGTCAAGCCTCTACTAGGACATTAGATACTGTTGGAAGGAGCAGTCTAGTTCTCACCTCTGATTTCCAAGTCCAAAACTGAAATTCTTAGAGTGTAACCTAGTGAATGGGGGTAACTTTTGCTTTTGGGTGTGTGTGGGGGGTTGTTTGTTTGGGGTTTTCTTTTGGCGGGGATGGGTTTCCTTTTGGCTATTACAGTTCTCAGTGTACCAGAAGTTCTTTTTCTGTGTAAGTAACAGAGCCCTCACAGAGTTAAACATTTATATTATGTCTGAAATCTGCAAATTTAATTAAGGGTCCTTGTCACATGTCTACTGCAAATTGCATACTACTAAAACATTTAATTTTTCATGAAAACTACAATACCATATAAGGTAAGAAAGTAAGATGTGGCCCTTATCGCCACTAAAGTAGAAGATAAGACATTGCTGATCATGTGACTGTCACATTTATCTCTGTTTATGGAAAACTATGTTATGGAAGATTGCATCGTATTAAAGATTTTGTGGTTCTGAGCAGTGTATGTATAAGTCTACTTCCTGTCTCTTTATGCCTAGAGCATCTGTTAATAGGAATGTTATCAATTCCAGCTGCCTAAAGGCAGATTATAAGGAATGCATTTGCAAAGCAATCTGGTGCATAAAATGTGCAGACTTTTCTCTGCTGTATCAAATCATATTTCTTTAGTTTCATTTTAAATTCATTTACCAATCACTATAGATAATGCAGCGGTCTGAGAATATGATCTTACACAGAATACAAGGCAATGAATAATACTTGGAGTAGAAATTTATTAACTATTTTTGATATTTTAGCTTTCTTTTTCTTTTTTCCTAAACATTTCCATCCTGTAATCAAGACTATTACATAAAAAGACTATTACAGTCAGAGAAGCTTTGATTCATTTTTATGAAGATGACACTAAATTTGTCTGGGGATGGAACCAGTCAATACACTGGAGGTCATCCAGAGGCTGCCATTCAGAGGGACCTAGACAGGCTGGAGAAATGGGCTGAGAAAAACCTCATGAAGTTCAACAAGGCAAAATGCAAAATCGTGTCCTGAGTAAGGAAGCCCCCCTGGCAGTGATGCAGACTGGGCACTGACAGACTAGGGAGCAGCTCTGGCAAAAAGGCCCTGGAGGCCTTGGGGGACAGTGAGGTGAACTTGAGCCAGCAGTGTGCCCTGGCACCAAAGACAGCCAGCAGCATTAATGGAAGCACAGGCAGCAGGTCCAGGGAAGTGATTATTCATGCCTTTACTCAGAGCTGATTACACCACATCTAATTACCACATCCTGTACAGGAAAGACATCAAACCACCAGGAAAACCACCAGGTTGGCCAGGACTGGACCACTTGCCTTATGAGATGAGGCTGAGGGACCAGGGCTTGTTCAGTCTGCAGAAGAGATGACTGCGGGGCTCCTAACAAAAGCACATCAGTGCCTATGGGGAAGTCAGCAAGGAGACAGAGCCAGGCCCTTCAACATGCAGCGTGGGGGGAGGATGAGAGGCAGTGGGTATAATTTGAAAAAAGGCAGTTTCAGACTGGATGCAAGGAGAAACGTTTTCCCCATGAGGACAGTAGGTCAGCAGAGCAGGTTGTCTGGAGAGATTGCACTGTCTCTGTCTTTGGAGGCTTTCAAGACCCACCTGGACACAGCCCTGAGCAACCTGGTCTGACCTCAGAGCTGCTCCTACTTTGAGCAAAAGTTTGGACTAGAGACCTCCTGAAGTACCTTCCCACCTGAATTGCCCTTTGATCCTATAAATACAACCTGATTTGGGGGAAGAAAAAACCAAACAAAAAAACCCATCAGTGCTACATTTTCCAAGCTATCTTTGCTTATACATCTAGCTGAAGAGCATTTCTAAGACTGTATTTGAGAGTCTCATTTGGCTGCTGTTTTAGCCTACTTCTGTGAAGCATTCATGGTAAGTCCCAGTTTTGATTTCAATTTTAACAATTTTGATTAATCATGAAAGGATTATTTTACTTTTTCCAACATAATAACATCAAAACCAGAATTAATCTATTATATGCTATTAACAATTTGATAAAATTAACCCTAAATTTCAGTATTAACTGGGACAATGATGGACACAATTGGTGTAATCAGTATCCTAGATAGGCCTGTTAAACCACATGACGTAGGTGATCTGATCAGTGTGACTTAAGTAATCAAACAAGGCATCTTCTATATTGCATTGCATTAGTAACAAAGCAGTACAGAATGTACTGCTTTCCTCTCGATATGAACACAGACAGCTCTGCATGTTCAAGTTCTTCTAGAAAAGAAAACCGGAAAACCTTGATGCAAAAAGAAGTCTGGAACAACTTTCATATACTCCTTTCAGATTTATCCAAGGGTAAAGTTATTCAGAACATCTGTCTTGGATGCCCTGTCTCTTTTAATAAGTTCACAGCTACAATAAATGGCTTAGATAAGATGCACTTACTATATTAGTTGTCATCTACACACTAAAAATTGCATTTCACATCACACCAAACAACTTCAATAACCTTCTTAATGGTATTGTGTGCATTTTGAGCATGAAGAGTGATGGAATTACATTCATGAAATCCCATGAGAACTTGTGCTGCATGTGAGCCCAACATAATCCTTTGCAATCCCTGAGAACGAAGAAAAAAAAAAAAGAGGAATGACTCAAGACCTTCCCCTATCCAAGCTCTGGGCATCAAGAAATGTATCAAACATTTCATTGTTAAGTTCATAACCGCATATGACAAAAGAAAAGCAATATATTAATTTTTTAAAATAAAAAATAAAATTAACAAGAAAAATAAAAATTAACTAAATAATTGGCACAGTTTTTGGTAACAATAAAGATCTTAGGTGGTCATGGTCCACACTACTTTTTCCAGCAAAAGTCCTTAATTTACGGGGAGAGAGAAAATGAGGCATGTGTTCATACTCATGAAATAATTTCTGTTACATCTATACAGTTGGCAGTTCCTTAACCATCTTTGACTCCTGTGGGACAAATAATAACAAAAAAATCAGAGGTGAAAAAATTAAGAGTGATAACCTGATGGTGCGCTTGACACCCCTGACAGACAGGATGCCATCCAGAGGGAGCTGGACAAGCTTCAGGAGTGGGCCCATGTGAACCTCATGACATTCAACAAGGCCAAGTGCAAGGTCCTACACCTGGGTTGGGGCAATCCCTGGTTATCAAAACAGGCTGGGGGATGAAGGTATTGAGAACAGCCCTGTGGAGAAGGACTTGGGGCTACTGGTGGATGAAAAGCTGAACATGACCCAGTAATGTGTGTTTGCAGCCCAGAAAGCCAACCATAGCCTAGGCTGCATTAAAAGAAGTGTGGCCAGCAGGTTGAGGGAGGTGATTCTGCCCCTCTATTTCACTCTGGTGAGACCTCAACTGGAGTACTGGATCCAGCTCTGGGGCCCCCAACATAAGGACATGGACCTGTTGGAGCAGGTCCAGATGAGGGCCACAAAAATGATCAGAGGGCTGGAACACCTCTCCTATTAGGAAACGCTGAGAGACTTGGGGTTGTTCAGCCTGGAGAAGAGAAGGGTCTGGGGGAGACCTTATTGAAGCCTTTCAGTACTTAAAGGGAGCTTATAAGAAAGATGGGGACAGACTTTTTAGGGCCTGTTGCAATAGGAAAAGAGGCAATGGTTTTAAACAAAAAGAGGGTAGATTTAGACTAGCTATAAGGAAGACATTTTTTACAATGAGGGTGGTGAAACAGTGGAACAGGTTGCCCAGAGAGGTGGTAGATGCCCCATCCCTGGAAACATTCAAGGTCAGGTTGGACGGGACTCTAAGCAACCTGATCTAGTTGAAGATGCCCCCGTTCGCTGCAGGGAGGTTGGACTAGATGACCTTTAAAGGTCCCTTCCAACCCAAACTATTCTATGATTCTATAAGGTAGTGCAGAAAGTACTTTATGTTTCTTCTGAACCAAGACTAGGGAGAAAATGATCCTACTCAAAAATCCCTTCACTCCACTGCCAAAAAAACCCTTAGAATTAAAATAACTGAAACTGGTTTTGCCTTAAGCATGGGCTGGGAAAAGCAGCTAGATTCTATTTCACTATTCCTGCTGGTTTGACTGAGTAACTGTCCTGCATGCAGCTTGGGGCCACTTCTTAGTAGTCACTTCACTCAAACTGCTGCATAAGCTTGAGTGTGGCAGAATCAACTACCTGTTTAACTTAAATGAAAAAAAGCTTAAGGTAGGAACAAGATCATAATCTTCTAGTAACTCATAAGTAATCAATGAGCTATTAGTTGACACACAGTTGTTTCAAGTGTTAAACATTTTTTTAAAAAAAACATAACAAGTAAAAAGAAATCATGACATGATAAGGTCTTCCAATTGAAGCAAAAGTCTTTTATAGCTAATTTCACTCCTAATGGATAACGAAGAAAAAAGTGTTGTATAGCGTGTATATATAAAAAGTGTATTATAAAGTTGTAAAGAACTTTTAGTAGAAGAACTAAACAGCTTAAGCAACTCTGAAGACCAAATATTAACTGATCTTCATGGTGCTTAGGAATACGGGTTGCATTTCTTTAGTTTCTAGTGTTTTTCTGAGGTGGTCTTAGAAAGTAAGACTGAAAAAAAGTGTTATTGTAATTCTTCCATTAGGAAGAAGAGAAATATATCCAGAGGTTCATATTTAATTTCTATGAAGTTTGAGCATATCTGTTTCTACAAAACGGTCTTTCTAATTGGCAGGATCTGAACACCATTCATCTTTCTGAATAATTACGCTGCAGTACTGGTTTTGGATGGGATAGAGTTAATTTTCTTCACAGTAGCTAGTATGGGGCTATGTTTTGGATTTGCGCTGAAAACAGTGTTGATAACAGAGATGTTTTAGTTACTGCTGAGCAGGGCTTACACAGAGTCAAGGCCTCTTCTGCTTCTCGCACCACCCCACCAGCA
Organism: Aquila chrysaetos chrysaetos; assembly: GCF_900496995.4. Lineage (NCBI taxonomy): Eukaryota > Metazoa > Chordata > Aves > Accipitriformes > Accipitridae > Aquila > Aquila chrysaetos. Next base: position 14,407,181 of record NC_044017.1, read on the forward strand.
AGAAGGCTGGGGGTGCAAAAGAGCTGGGAAGGGAGACAGCTGGGACAGCTGACCCCAACTGACCAAAGGGATATTCCAGACCATATGTCATGCTCTGCAGTAAAAGTTGGGGTGAAAGAGGAAGGAGGGACGTCTTGAGTTACGGCATTTGTCTTCCCAAGTAACCGTTACGCAGTTACTTGAATCCTTGCTTTCCTGGAGATGGCTAAACACCTGCCTGCTGATGGCAACTAGTGAATGAATTCCTTATTTTGCTTTGCTTCAGCACACAGCTTTTGCTTTCCCCATTAAACTCTATATCTCAGCTCATGAGTCTTCTCACTTTTACCCTTTTGATTCTCTTCACCAGGGAGCAAGCGGCTGTGCGGGGCTTAGGTGCATACCTACCCTTTAACCTAGGGTTAAACCACAACAGCTGCTCATAACAGTCTACTTCCCCCAAAGGAAAAAAGAAATCCTGGAGAGAGTTTAAGTGATCTCTGAATTATGAAAGCATCTGAAGATGTGGAAGATCTGTGAACTGTGAGAAATATTTGAGATGCGGCTTTTTCATTCAGAGATCACCCCTACTGGGGAAGAAGAGAGAAGAAATAAAGATATATCAATCAATTGTCTTTGGCTCCCATTAATCCTGTTTGTGCTCTATCTTTCTAAACTTAACACCTCCTAGATGAACTAAGTATTTTAGAAAACATCAGTATGTATGTTAAAAATTTCTAGTGGCTAGAAATTTCTATTTCAAGATCTTGCAGGTCTTCTTTGTATGATTTTTTAAATAATAATAACCTTTTAAGCACAATTTAAAACACAGAAGTAATATTTAAAACTTTTTAGCTGTTTGTCTTATTTAAGCTATAGTATTTGTAGTAGGGAATCTGTCATATGCTAGTATATTGTCTCATGTGGTATTTGTTAATTACAGCCCATTATGAAAGATTAAGCAAAACTTGGAAAACAGAAAACAACAGAAATGTGATGTGAGAAGAAAAATTTCAAAGCTGGAAGGAAATAAATCGACACATATAATATAAGGTTGTAGTTACAGCATGCTAAAAAGTCTGTTTGATTCAGTAGGTGGATACTGAACCTGGACTGCAAAACTGTAGCTATTTCCAGTTTAACCACAGGCTTTTAAAAGTGATGTAGAAAAATTGTTAAAAATTTGTTTGGTTTAGATTCTCATAAATAAAGCAGAGAAAGCAAGCTTTCTCCCTTCTATAAAGTAAATACTCCAGCTTTTGCAAGATAAGCATCAGTGTATTCAGATGTATTATCGCACTGTATCAGAAATCCTTATAAATTAATTACATCACTTAATAGAATAACTTATTATGTAGAATACCATGTAGGAAAAATATATACATAGTTCAACCAAAATATCATTTTTTTGCATTAGAAGTATTTAATAAAATATAATGATTTGCATTTTCTCTAGAAAATGTGCTACGATGTAGTTTGGCTGACTATTCATCAACAATTGAAAATGGAATATGAACTAACATAGCATCAAATGTTTGTTGTGGGAAAAGTCCCAAACCTAGAGGAAGCTGGTACTGGAAATTTTAAAGATTTTAGGGGTTTTTGCTTCTTTTTCTCTAATTTGCTGGGTTTTCTTTTTAAAGATATTTCAGCAGAAATCCAAAACATAGCACCATAGTAGCCACTATGAAGAAAATGAACTCTAACCCAGCCAAAACCATCACATTCTCCACCCCTTATTCCATACCTTTTACGTCATGCTCAGGTCCCACACTATCCAATACATCCTCATTAACTACCCCCGCTTTCCCGTCTTTTGATATAATACACAGATATCATTCCCTTAGTTTATGGACCACCCTTGTAAAATGCCTGCAAAATGTCCAGAAATGTCCACAAAATGTCCACTGAGTTCATTTAGTCCATGACTTTGGGCTCCATCTGTTACGGTGGTCACTCAGGACAGGAGAGGTGGTGTGTTGGGTGGAGTTATTGGGCACCAAAGCCAGCTCAGGTCAGGTCACTGCTACACTTGCACTGCTTCTCATAAGGCTTGTCCTCCACAGGTTCTGGTAATTCCTGCTATAGTAATTCCTGTAACATGCCACTCAAATCCCAGGTTACAACAATTTAAAGGTATATCCATTACACTCTCCACCCCTGGTCCCTTTGGACCAGACCATAGGGTTTAACAGTGCAATGAACTCCTCCCCTTGCCCCTACTCCAGCTTGGACTTACCCATGGACTGCAGTCCCTTCAGGAGTGAACCTGTTCAACACGGCCTTATGCATGGCTGCAGTCCCTCCAGGGGTGTAGCTGCTCTGTCGTGGGTTTATCCATGGCCACATGCCTTGAGGTGCTCCAGCATGATCTCATGCACAGCCACTGATGCTTCAAGATGTACCTTCTTCAGCACGGACTTACCCTTGGGCCACAATCTCTTCAGAGGTATACCTGCTGTGGCACAGGCATAACCACGGCCACAGGTGCTTCAAGATACACCTGCTCTGTTGTGGGTTTATCCACGGCCACAGATGCTTCAGAGTATCCTGCTCCCACGTGGACTCATCCACAGGTCACAGTCCCTTCGACTCAAGTTCACACTGGAGTTCCAGCCTGCCCAGTACAGCAGCACAGAAACAGCAGCGATGCCCTGGCCATCCGCCAGCCCAGGCGCATCGCCATTGCTGATATCAAAATGTTCCCAGGCACAGCAGAGTAAGATGATAAGCAGTACATCAGCACAGCAAGCGCAAAAAGCAGCCACTAACAAGCACAAGACTCTAATTTACAGTAAGGCAAGCAAGCCCCACGGCAAGCACAGGAGCCTGCCAATTAACAGCTAAACAGCAATAACAGCTATAAATTCAATCTAGCATATTCCTCCAGTCAAATCTGTTGTTATCTCAAACCCTTCGAGCCCCACGTTGGGTGCCAAAAAGGACTGCCGTGGGTCAACCCCAGCCAGCAACTAAGCACCACACGGCCACTCGCTCCCTCCCCCACCAGTGGGATGGGGAGAGAATTGGAAGGGTAACACTGAGAAAACTCGTGGGTTTAGATAAAGACAGTTTAACAGGTAAAGCAAAAGCCGTGCACGCAAGCAAAGCAAAACAACAAATTTATTCACCACTTCCCATTGGCAGGCAGGTGTTCAGCCATCCCCAGGAAAGCAGCGCTCCATCACGCCTAACGGTGACTTGGGAAGACAAACGCCATCACTCCAAACATCCCCCCTTCTTTCTTCTTTCCCCAGATTTTACTGCTCAGCATGATGTCTTATGGTCTGGAACAGCCCTTTGGTCAGTTGGGGTCAGCTGTCCTGGCTGTGTCCCCTCCCAGCTCCTTGTGCCCCCCCAGCCTCCTCACTGGTGGGGTGGGGTGAGAAGCAGAAAATGTCTTGACTCTGTGTAAGCACTGCTCAGCAACTATCTTTCATTATGCAGGAAACTAGTCAAAGAACTAGACATAGCTATTGTGGTCTGAGAACTATTTTAGAAGCTGTGGTAACAGTAGAGAAAAAGAAAAATCTCCAGATACGCAAAAGTGGAAAGGAGAATTAGATCGAGACTGTAGTAAGCCAGAATGGGATTTTCTGAACCATATTTTGCAGATCCAAAAATTGTAGTTAATGAAAAAAAAAATTTTTGTTGTTTTGTTGTTATGTTGGTTTGTTTGGTTTTTTTAATGCTATATATAGCTGTTTTCCATGATTAATTTTTTGGAAGTTTAGGGACAATGAGGATTTTCATCTTCCCATCTTCTTGCAATCTACCATCATAGACCTAATCCTACATTGCTGATGATTAAGAGTTCTGATACTGATTTAGTTTGCAGAGGAACCAACTTAGATTATAACTTTGTGAAGGTAAAACATTTTACTCTCAAAGTGCAAGTTAGAGTTTGCACAAAGAATGCTGATTCACACCATTGATCTTCGCCAGCTTGCTCACCAGGAAACAGTAGACAGAAGATAAAAATGGCCCCAGCGAGAACAGTTCAGTATTCCATCTAATACAATATCCCACATTTGACCATGGTCAGTATCTCATACAGAAGAGGAAGATAGAACAAAAGATCCATTTAAGGACTATTATAAATTAAAGAAATGGTCCTAATTAGCTAATGTTTAACTTTCAGTCTCATCCTGAAGAGGGTTTTTTTTATTTTTTTTAACCTAATCAAAACAATGTAAAAAATGTTTGCCAAAAATTGTTCACAGCTTCACTTAATTTTTCATATTGAAAAGGACAAATAAAGAAAATGCAAACCAGGGATTGCTTATATACTTGATGAAAAACATAGCGGGGGGTTATTTTTATATGATTTCAGGAGATTTCATTATGCATTTAAAGATGGTTAAAGCTGTAATTTGATAATCTCACATATATAGAATAATTGCTCAGTAACGTTTAAGAACAGGAAATGGAGAGAAATATCCTAGTGCTTTAAAAGGGATTGTGTATTGTATCTTTTAAACAAGGTAGAGATGATTGGAATGATGGATAGATAGTTACATTATTTAGTGTTTGAGTATATGTGTTTATGTGTACTTCATAAACTGAGACCATCTCTATTTCACTCTGTGTGAATAATTTTGTATATAACACAAATACTTATTCGATACACTTTATGTACAGACTGTTACTGGTTTAGACAGATAGTAACTGTGCAATTCTGAATAAGTAATTAAAAAAACATGATTTATTTATTTATATACATGCATATTTGTTATGGATACAACTGTTTTCCCACTGAACAGTGCAAAGCATCTGGGAGAGAATAGGACAGAATAGTTTGAAAACTGTGGATGTGAATTTTATTAAAAGTTTAAGTTTCTTTAGTGTTAGTTATGTATAAGAAAATGTGATTTGAATTAATTTTTAAAATATTTTTGCTGTTTTTCCTCAAATAAGAAGGCAGACCAATGTATTGTAAGGTAATTAGACTTTCTTGTATTTAGTTGAATAAATTTCAAGTGCAAGTTACTTTTACAACAATAAAGTGAATTGAATTCATTAAAGTGCATTTAATGAGTGAACAAAAAGCCTGAAAAATAATTAAATTTCATGTAAAATCTGATATAATAAAATATGTTTATTGATTCCAGTTGCTAAGATTTCTTGGGGCAAAGGGTGATAGAGATGTAGAAAGGGGAAAGAAAATATGTTTCAGGAATGAATTTGAAAAGTTTATGAATTCTAAGGGAGTTGGAAAATTAAAATGACCTTAACAGTGTACTGAGCTGGCATACAGAAGGGAGTTTATTATTAGTTTATCAATAATTATTCCTTCATTAATGGAACAGCAAATAATTTTAGTTGCACAATAAAAGGTCTAATAGGAATGAACTCCATTTTCATCAACAATAATTCAGATGTCTTATTGGGACAAGGTATTCAGCCTTTGGCCTCACAGTTTATTCACCTGGGAACCAATTATTGACTTCTAAAATGGAGCACCCTTCCAATAAAATTTAAATAATTCATATCCTAATTTCATGTATATGCATCAAACTGAATCAAGTATGATCATGAATTTTAATGAAAAGTGCAAGATTGTCTCCATAATAGTTCATCTCAAAAATTTCCAGGTTTCATTCTGCTTTCATTTGTTAAACAGTAAAAAAATTCCTTCAACAGTGTTAATCACGGGTCATTGATTTTTAAGCCTTTAATTCTTGCCTACTATTTTTATATACAGCAGTGGATGAGAATGTTTATAAAATCCTGTATAAACATATTTGTAAAGAGCATAAAGAAGAGGAGAAGGTGAGTCATAATTCTGATAAGCATTAATAAATCTTCATGTACATTACAGCCCTCAGAAATGTTGACAATTATTCAGTGACTGTGCATGAGTGCTTATGTATAATGCTGAAAGACTGTAATTATCAGTAAAATTTTGCATCCACTTCATCTCATTCAATATGAATCATGACTGTCATAAATATTGTGTACGCTAAAAACGGTCATTTGGCTAAAAACAACTTATTGGGAAAAAAACATTTAATGGACTCCCATCTAGCTATTTATTTAGTTATTTTTTTCCTTCCCGTACACCATTTAAAAATTGTCTGAAAACAACTTTGATGCAGTTCATTATAACTACGCACTCACTGCTGATCATTCAGATTCACTTAATGTAAAATTATTTGTCATATTGAGGTAGAAAATGGAAAGACAAAATTTTCTGGGGCTAGGAAACTGTGTAGTTTTGTCCTTCTAGACTCCTATTGTTACTCACAGGGAAGAGTGGTTTTGTGTTCACAGTAAGGAATGTGTAATGTTTTGCTTCAAAATGTGATAGATTGATTAGACCCTTTTGTAAATCCTAGCATGCTGTAGAGAAACCTTGCATGAAGTTCATTTCACCTAACAATAGATATCCCAAATGCAGAAGTCTATCTGACCTTGTCAGCATAGGCTCTTTTTTCAGTCAGTGGTGAGAAACAGCCAATTTTAAAGCGATATCCTTTTGACCTATTTTTTATATAGTAAATCACAGATAAGAAGATAATAATCCAATAGGTGGAAAAGCTGCAGGTTTATTTTGTTTTCTGTTCTCAAATCTGTGTGTAGGATGCATGGTAACTGTTTTAGTCCAAAAACTCCAATGTTAGATGTGCATTTTTTTTTTAGAAGATTAGAAAGTGTAATAACATTTCTGATGGATCCATGCAGAAGCATGAAACTCACTTGTTATAGTCAGTAAGTGATCCCAAGTCTGTTGGCATATATCAACCTAGATGTTCAAAAGATTCAGTAATGAATGCGTCAGGTTTCAAAGGTAAGGAAGATATGCACTCAAGAAGACGGTGGAACAATAAAAGCATTCAGGCAACAATAGATTGTAAACAATGTAAACAAATAGATGTAAGTAGTAAGAAAAAATGGTGTAAAAACTTCCAGAAGCTTTCTCATTAATCTAAAAAATGAAGAAGTACAGAACAAGACAATTTTAAAATACCTGATGCCAAAACACATTAGTGTCAGCTGGAAAAGCATTAATTTTAAACAAAGGAAGTCCTTAGTGCTTTGTTTAAGTTCTGTTGTAACTGTCACTGGACAGGAGGAGCTGGAGACATGGGCTCCCAAAGAGATGATGGAGGGAAGGATTCAAAGAGTTTGTAATTACTTTAAAAATTAAGATTGAAAACAGAGGTCACAGAGGGACCTAAACAAACAGCTGGGACAGATACAAACAAGCAAAAAGGCAAACACAACAGACAGAAGATAAGAGGTACAAATTAAGAAAGAAGTTTCATATGCTTACATTTCAACATAGTGTTTGAAAGGCATATGGGAAGAATTGAGAACTATGCAACCAAAGGAAGATGGTTTGGGGAAAGCAGGCAGACTGGAGGGGTTAAAAATTGCATGGGATAACTTGCACATATCTAGAATACGTTCCTAGATGTATGATAGGAAAGACCAGAAATAACATGTCTTGAGGTTAGGCTAACTGAATGGCATGTGGAAGACTACAGGATATGACAGTTAACAATGTGAGATGCTGATCAAATCACTGACAGCACCATGCTTGTGGCTGAACTGCAGAGGGGTTTGAGGGGACTTAGGTGAAAAACAAATAAACATCACAGACAGCTGAAGGGTATCACTGAGAGATCTTTGCAGAGCAGAGGCCAGTAGTGCCTTGGTAACTCCATTGGTAATACCATGAAAGTAGAGATGACTGTATTGGGTTTGTGTGGCAAGGTTTTCATAGTGGGGGGGCTACAGGGGTGGCTTCTGTGAGAAGCTGCTGGAAGCTTCCCCCAAGTCCGAGAGAGCCAATGCCAGCCGGCTCCAAGACGGACCCACCGCTGGCCAAGGCTGAGCCCATCAGCAACGGTGGTAGTGCCTCTGGGATAACGTATTTAAGAAAGGAAAAAAAGTTGCTGTGGAACAGCAACTTCAGCCGGAGAGAGGAGTGAGAATATGTGAGAAAAACAACCCTGCAGGCCCCCAGGTCAGTGAAGAAGAAGGGGGAGGAGGTGCTCCAGGCGCCAGAGCAGAGATTCCCCTGCAGCCCATGGGGAAGACCATGGTGAGGCAGGCTGTTCCCCTGCAGCCCAGGGAGGTCCATGGTGGAGCAGATATCCACCTGCAGCCCGGGGAGGACCCCACGCCGGAGCAGGTGGATGCCCGAAGGAGGCTGTGACCCCATGGGAAGCCCATGCTGGAGCAGGTTCCTGGCAGGACTTGTGGACCCGTGGAGAGAGGAACCCAGGCTGGTGCAGGTTTTCTGGCAGGACTTGTGACCCTGCAGGGGACCCACGCTGGAGCAGTCTGTGCCTGAAGGACTGCAGCCCATGGAAGGGACCCATGCCGGGGAAGTTCATGAAGAACTGCAGCCCGTGGGAAGGACTCACATTGGAGAAGTTTGTGGAGGACTGTCTCCCGTGGGAGGGACCCCATGCTGGAGCAGGGGAAGAGTGTGATGAGTCCTGGCCCTGAGGAGGAAGGAGCGGCAGAGACAACGTGTGATGAACTGACCTCAACCCCTGTTCCCTGTCCCCCTGCACCGTTGGAGGGGAGGAGGTAGAGAATTTGGGAGTGAAGTTGTGCCCAGGAAGAAAAGGGGGGGGGGGGGGGGGGGGGGGGGAAGGTGTTTTAAGATTTGGTTTTATTTCTCATTACCCTACTCTGATTTGATTGGCAATAAATTAAGTTAATTTTCCTCAAATCAAGTCTGGTTTGCCTGTGACGGTAATTGGTGAGTGATCTCTCCCTGTCCTTATCTCGACTCATGAGCCTTTTGTTATATTTTCTCTCCCCTGTCCACCTAAGGAGGGGAGTGATAGAGCGGCTTTGGTGGGCATCGGCCATCCAGCCAGGGTCAACCCATCTCAATGACCTAGGTAATAGTAGCAGAAATACTAAACTTGGTATCAGTGGAAAATAATTAATTAGGGGTGGGCTGTTTATTTTGGAAGATGATTGTGGAAAAGAAAGGGAGGCACTAGGGCAGCAAAAAGAGTAAAGAAAATGGGAAAAAGAATAATGAAGTATGCATACTAGCTCACCGGGGATATTTAGGGGTGCCTGCAGGCCAGCCCTGTCTTTTATTCAACCATAAGCAAATGATATGTGCAAATATAATGAACAAATGATGGTGAGGATGAGATTCCTCTCATTTATCTCTGGCTAGCATATTCACATCTGATGACAAAGTGAATGACTCTCTGCTTATGTCTGTCTCTTCCTTCTGCTAGTCTATAGGCAGACTAAGCTACTTCAGGTGACAGTTTTTTGGATCCCTATTTTTTTTGTGTGATTAAGGGAAATCAAAATGGCAAGAATGCTGTTAGGATGGAAAAAGCTGAGATATAAATTAATTTTATTTATACCCATGTAAAACATAGGAAAAGCAGTTACAATATAAGGACTGGAAAGGTGGCAGTGTGAATTTGATATGACAGAACTTAGGAAGAAAGAAAGGCTTTCAAGTACTGCTTAATAAAACCTTAAGGGACTATGAAATCTGCAGAGGCTCAGTTCATTTTCCTCATCAGATTTATCTGGGAATAGAAGAAGAATTTCACTAATTAAAAGCCAATGTACCTTTTGGGTCTCATAAAGGGTTCCGTATTAGTCAGTCTGAACTGTAACAAATTCTTCAAAGCCTCAGAAAAAGGTGGGAGTAGAAAAGAGCAGGGAAGGATCTTCAGGATCACTGGTGCTTATTGGCATGTGTGCTGGGAGTTTGCATTTTGATTTTGGGTATTAATGTTGCTGTTATTTGATCTCAGTCAGTCTACAGTCATAATTATTAGCAAAAATAAATGAAGAAAAACACGAAGAGCTGGTATGTGGCAGACTTTCCACGTATAAAGCTGTGAAAAACTGTCTTGTCCAGACAAACTTCAATTATGTTAGCCTAATAGTTCAAGTTCTTTCATACTTCTTGATTTCCATTTTCTTTTAAACCTACTGTTTCAATGACAATTTGTATAATTAAAAAAAAAAAAGAAAAAATATTCTACTACAAAAAGTAGAAAGGAAATATTAGTAATTATCAGAGGTTATTTTTTTTTTTTAAACTCACCAAAAAGTCATAGAAAATAAAAATAATTCATGCTTTGTATTTGTTCACTTTGTATTTGTTGCTGGAAAGCAGCTTCATCAAAGTTTCCCATTTAATTTGTAAATTATCTAATTTACAATTAATTATCTAATTCCATCTAATATGGAAAATTCTAATTATTTTTAGTGCAATTATCTATTACCTAAGATGAAGGATTTATGATACCTTGAGTGAAACAGCAAGTTTTAAAAGAGGAAATAACTTTTAAAAATCAAATATGTATGGCAGTTTGATAAGGTGGAAAGGAAAGTTATGAAAGCAAGGACATTCAATACCTTTTTGCTTTTATTTTCCAAACACTGAAGTATTTTTCCAGTCTAAAAGTCATCCTTTGAAGAACACTTAAAGAATTTTTGGGCATACTTGATGATCCATTCGTGAAAATTCATCAGTGCTTTTAAATAAATTATTTGGAAGTGCAAATTATTACATTTGCAGCTGAAATATGTAAATTCAGGACATTGTGATGTCTCTAAGTTTACTTATGATGTTGCTAGCTAATTGTACAGCCCAAGTCACTGTCTAAAAATTATACCTCTTTTTTTGACCTGTTTTGGAGACTGGATTTATCATCTTTTAGTACTGCAAAACTGGAAAACTTTTTTGTATTTTTTCTTAAGTATAGTAGTAAGTGGGAATAGATTATTCCCATATTCCTTCTTGGGCACAGCTTAAATACATTAGGAAGTTATTTTCTTGTGCTTCTGAACTTCTGAGCCAAAATCGGGAACACACACTTTTGGAGGCAAAAAGGCAAGCTAGTCAGTCAAGCAATAATATATAAGCACAAATTCTATAAGTATTGGAATTTAAATTCAGAAGGGGGATAAACTCAATGCTTCTGGTGTTATGCCTACCAAGACAGATGAGGCTCATGGTTTCTGATCCCCATCAACAGCATCTTAAAGCAGCAGATGCTTAACAGAGAAATAAGGAAGGTTTTAGTTTCATTGCTATTGCCTCAAAGCTGCTTTCTTTTCTAATCACTTACCAATAGCAAGTAGCTAAATTTCTAGGTATCTTGCTTCTTTACAGTGATAAAGTAACTTAGGGACTGCAACATGCAATCCAATGCCCAGAAGGTCTGTATGTTGATTGGGCTTTCTTTTCTGAAATGAATGTGAATGCATAGATCCTTTTATTTTGATAAAAAAGAAATCACCAAGGTAATGAACCACTGATACAATCATCTCTTCATTTGATGCAATCAATCCATTCCAGAAAGAACTGCTTCTTTCTAATACAAGCACAAAAAACTGAACACATTTTGGGCATAACTATATTGTATTAATGCACCTCATCAAAGTTCAAAGACAATAAAGCAAAGCAAGGCTATATAAGCAGGGGACAAGGACCTGGGTTTTATGGCCCAGACCAATAAAGTCAATGGAGCAATGCCTATTTATATTTCCAGATAGCCTGTCCCAAAGCTTACATTAAGGTCATAGTTTTATTACCTCTAACAAACTCTGATTTATCTATTTTTCTCAATTAATTGTGATACGTGAAATTTAAAACACATATATTTTATTAATAAATTGTGATATGTACAGTATACATTTTAAGGGACATGTTTCATGACACAAAAATGTTCAGGACAATAAACATGGAATACCAGGAAAATAACTGGAAAGCTTTGGGGATCCAAGTACATATGAGAAAACCATACAGAAATTTTATTGTCATTCATTAAGCCAATGAACAGCACAAACTACAACAGAAAAATATCTTCTATTGTTTTACATATAATTTAATAAAGGCTGTAAGGATATGTAGAAGGAGAGTGCTCCTCTAAGAGTATCTGGTCAAAGGAGCCACAAACCAGCACATGCAGAGACAAACCCGACCAACAGATGATAAAGGAGGTCATGATAAGAACAAACCTGGTCAGCTGCACTAATTGGTAAGGATATGATAAGGAAAGGGAGGGAGACAAACACACAGACATAATACCTGGCCAATTAACATTGACAAAGATGGTAACCAGAAACAAACCTGGTCAGTCACACTAATTGATGAGCAATCAAGAAGCTGCAGGCAAACAGGGACTTTGCAATGGATAAAGATGCAAACCTGAGGGTCCAGGATGTTGGAGGGGGTTGGTGGGACTGTGCCGACTGACAAAGCAATGTGCAGGGGAAGGGGGAGCAGGGAGGAACAAAGGAGGAATAGACAGAAAAGGGTATAAAACGGGGCTGATGGCATTTTAATTGGAGCTGGTCAGTATGCTTGTCTGGCTGAGACCTGCACCTGATCACCATAGTTTCTCGTGTCTTCTTATATCTTCTCATTAAGTCTTTTCTTAACTCTGTGTCTGCAGAATCTCACTCTCTATCCCGTGTGTGTGTCTGTCTGTCTGTCTGTCTGCTGCAAGGACTCAGTGCTAGCTGCTGCAGGGACTGGCATGAAGGGACTGGGTGCCAGCTGCAGGAGTCAGACTGGGGGTGTGGGTGCCTCTGGACTGGAGCCGGTGGGGTCTCAGCATCAGCTAGTGGAGCCAGTGGGGGTCTTTAACCTCCAGCCACTGGGGCAGGAATGGCATGTGTTCCCAAAACCAGCTACTGGGTGGACCGGGGTGAGTGAGGGGCTCAGTGCCAGCAGCTGGAGCGAGACCACAGGTCACAGCCCGTGTGCCTGGTGCCGGCTGATGGAGGCGAGTGCCTGTACCCTCCCCAAACCGGGTGTGCATGGGGTGTGCTTCTGTGTTTGCAGGCAAACTCCCAGCCGGACCAGCCAGCGAGTAGGCACCGGGGTTTGGGAAGGGGTACCAGGCGGGCAGAGGGTCTGTGCCGGTATCTGGGGGGACGGCGAGCGTGGGGTGCCTGTGGGACGAGCGTGTGAGTGCTGCGTGTTCGCAGCGAGCACCCAGCTGGACCAGCTGGTGAGTTGGGGGGGTATGGGGGTAGGTGAGGGGGGGGGATCCGGACAGGGATGCCGGGCGGGCAGAGGGGCCGTGATGGTGCCGGGGGGATCCGTGAAGGTGCGTGTGCTCGTGAACCCGGCGAGCGCGGAGTGTGCGCCGCAGCAGTGACCTTCTGCCTCCGCCGGCCCGAGGGGAGGAGGGGACGTGGCAGGCTGGGCCCGGGTCTGGATCAGTCCTGTGCGTGGGTGCTGCCGAAGGCAGCGCCTTCTCCGTGGCCTGCTGTGTGACCAGCCGTGTGGTGTCCTCTGTGTGTGTGTGTGTGTCTGTGTGTGTGTGTGTGTCTGTGTGTGAACAAAAAAAAGTAAGACAGTAGGCATAGATGAAAGGAAGAGTTCATTGCAGAAGTGTCAAGGAGTGACTGTCATGGTGAAAGGTTGTTAATACAGTGAAAAAAGAAAATAGAGTAAGTCCATTTCAAGACTGCAAAGATTTTCCCTATTAGCCTGAATTTTATGTCCCACCTGAGAAAGATTCTGCCTTTGAGTTAGTCCTGCAAAAGTGAAAAGAGCTATCTGGTGACAGACCATCAAAATAAGGATGAAGGAAGAATTTATTCCAGACAGTATTCCCAAGCAATCTCTTCTAGATGTCTCAGTGGAAAACATAAAATTTCCCTTGACACTTGAAGTTAATCACTACACATGCTTTCTCAAAACCATGAAAATCTGGAAACAAGGAAGTGATAATATATACTTAGGGAAAAAGGTAACATGACTAGAAACATTTCAAAGGGAAGGAGAATCCAGCTTGTAATAGTTTTGTGTGTATATTCCAGACCATCCAAAATCTGCTAGAAACTGTACACAATCATACAAACACATATAATGCCATAGACACATTAAGTTTATCCTGTGCTTGCAAAACTCATTAAAGCTTTTTGTTTCAAATGAAAATGTGCTTCATTAACATAGAATTTTATTATTATTTGCTCTGAAGGATAAAAGACTGCAAAAAGGCAGTAATCTTTCAGCAGAAGAGCACCTCCTTTCTGTTAAGTTTTTTTATCTTTATTTTTGTTTTATTTTGAAAGCTATATAATACTTGCATAGTTTATGCATAGTGTCCCTTCCTCTACTCCTTCGCATAGACATACACATACAAGCCACAGTACACAAATGTTTAAAAAGCAAAATGCACAAAAAAAGGCCAAAATGAATTATTTCAGTGTTTTGTAATCTAATATGAAATTAAGTTCCAGTCTTATTTCTGGATCTTGGATTTGGTTTCAGCACTCTCTAAAGGAAAATTTTCAGCATTTCATATAAACACTTGAAAAAATAATGTAGTTTGTTGAAGAAGAGTGGCAGAAAATAAACATGATTCCTTTGAGACAGATTTATTAACTTATATAGAAAATAGCCTAAAAGTGAGAGACTGACTTTCTAGACACGTCTATTATTAAGTTAGAATAGAAAATAGAGGCTTTCAAAGAGATGTTGTAAAGGAAGAATATCCCAGGGAAAAATGTCAGCTCTGGAGAAAGTGATTAGTCACCCTTTTACTGTCCTAGGAAGCAATATTGAAGGAACAGTACCCCTCTCTCAGAACAGAAGATAAAAACACCCAGTACAAACTAAGGTCTTAAAGGACGGTAGCAATTTGTTTTTCTTTGAGCTAGCGCTTGGTATCCCATGGTCAATTTACAGGTGAGAATCAAGGAAAAATGGCAATTATTAAATTAATGAAAAGAGAGGCATGAATACATATTAATGTAACAAAAAAGACTAAAAACCGTCAAAAATTATAAAAAAGATAATTGTTTTTATTGATATATCTTCAGCTGAAATTCATATTTGAAATGCTCTTTCTTAACAGTAGATTTCTCAATAAGGAATGCTGTCCAGTAGTCAGTGAATTTTCAGTGAAATAGATTTTCTGTTGGATAAAGTAGTTTAAATGAAATGAGAAAACAGGAAATATCCTTTAAAAAAATCAATTAGGCTTTCTTCTGTCATGAAGGTACTAAACCCCTATTTTTAATATATGAATATTATGATATAAAATTGATACAATGAACTATTTATTCTATAACATGTTTAAAATTGAATCTATTGGTATGTTATAGGAGTATTGCATATTCTCTTTTATTTTATATAATATTTTATATGTTGTAATATTTCTATATGGAAGTATAGGTATGAACAGATATATATTTCAGGTTATTTCTTTCCATAAAAAAAAAGAAATTTTGATATATTGTTGCTTTCAGAATGAAAATAATTTGGACTCCTTGTAATTTCCATAGGAATATAACGTTCTGCTCTTGCTTGAACATATCTAATACTACATAATATTTTTTTCTCACAAAGGCCTACTGGGAGAAGATAAGTAAATTCATGCTCTTATTTATACATGTGTTACATCAGTATTTATTTTCCATTTGGTTTCATCCCTGAAGTAAACATAACCCTGCTGAGATTTTGATGTGCCAAGTAAGCCTGTAGTTCTCCAAAAGATAGGACAGAAAAGCAAATGGTACTATTCTGTGAACATTATCAGCAGCTACATTTTGGTTTTGCTTCTCCATTGTTTATCAAAACTCTTCTTGTGGTGGGTGCAGAAAACTACTTCGCTTCAAATGAGGAAGTGAGGAGATTTTTAAGTACCTAAATAAGGGAGCAAGGGATGCAGGAGGAAAAACTGGGAATATGGAGCAATAATTGAGGACTAGATGAAGCTTGGTTGTACTTTTCCCCTCCCTTGAAATTCAAATGAAATTATTTTTACTTATGCCCCAGTGTAAAAAAATCAGAGGCATTTGAATGCTTAAACTTCAATTAACAATATGAAAATGTTTAGACATGTACATCAATGTTTGCAGGGTGTATTTAGGTTTATACGTCACACATTGTAATACAAACAAAATAACAAGTTTATAAAATTTAGGATTAAAATGGAGACATAATTTTGCAAGTGCTCCTGCTGAATAAAATGTTCAACTTTGTTGATAATGTTGACTATTTAAATTAAAATTATCTAACTGGAAAATTAAATTTGTTATTGTGCCATTAACAAAGTCCAGTTTTAATTGTAGTGAGCAAATGAAATTGAAACATACTTTAATAATGCTATATTAGCTTTAATGATAAAATTAAGTTCTTAAAAATTGTTTTTCTTTTATTAGATGTGTTCTTTATAGTGTTTGACTAGCTTCGGTAAGACATTTTATGTGTCTGTCTGAAATAGTCTTAAAAATTCCATCTATATGAATCTTGGCAATTGTTTCATTGTGAATTTTTTTATAAAACAACCTGAAAAAAGAAAAGAAAAAAAAAAATCATCTGTATTTACTGGAATAATTGCTCCTTTGACATCTGCAGAAGGCTTCTGTCATGAAATTGGTACCTGAAATTTCAGGGAAACTAGGGAGAAAGGCCACATATTGTAGTAAAATGATTGGAAAGTTTAGTGAACATGGCCACTGTAAACACTGAGAAGGAATTTTTTAAGTTATTGAAACAACATTGATTTACATCAACAGTAAATATATGCCAGTCTCTTCAAAATATTGATACAGAATATTTTATCGTTTATATACCACAGTGTTGACTTACATGACTACAAGTCCTGTTAGAGCTCATAAAGTTATCAGTCACTTTTAATATCTGGCATTTTATTTGTCCAGGACTTTACAGAAAAAAAAAAAAAAAATGGTAGGCTATCAACTCACTGTTTTAAAAAAATAAGGTGCATTGCCCTTTCATTCTGTTGTCTTTCATTACGTATTGCTAAAAGGGATGAAAGGGAAGAAAGTCATTGCTTCTTTACAATGGCAGAACTCCACAGCTTGATATAGATGGGGATTTTATTTTTTTCCTGAAAAGAAAATCAGGGGCATATGTTTTCTGTCAAATATTTAATGCAAATTGTTTCAATATGATGGAATATATGCTGTCATTCTATGTGAATAATTCAAGAAGTGGCTAAAAAGATGAATGTGATATGCTAAGTTATCAAAAAATGTGCCATAATATGCCTTTTAAAAATCCACTAGTTAATGTGGCAGATAGAAAGAGGCAACTATGATAAAGCACAGGTGCTGAAAAAAATGTAAACAGACATGTAAATTATCTACGTTATGTTATGCACCTCCTCATTGCTGAGAATATCCTCAAACCAGCAGTAAAGCCAGAAGAATTTTTAAGAATATTTAGTCATTTAAGGAGCTTCAGAAGGTGCTTTGGCAACTTTAAAAGCCTTTTTTCCTGCTCACATGATAGACATAATTATATTACTCACTGACCTATCACCATAACGGCTTCAAGTCCCAAGTACTGCATGGAGTAGGAAATCACTGCTTTTGACTTTTCAACAGTGTCTATGTTCCTATCCCTCAGTATTTGCAAGTTCCTACTATGAACACTGGTATGTTACTATGTTATTTTGCCTACAATTTCACCTCTTCACTGACAGGATTGAGGCCACACCGCCTGAGCTCAAATGCTGTGATGGGTGAACTCAACCCCTTAACCAAACTAGTGCTAGCTTGGTACAGGCTCCAAAGGAGATAAAGGCCTGTGCCATAGCCAGGCCAAGAAGTCCTCTAGTTCCAATCTGTTCTCTGAAAACCCTCAAAGGAGCAGAGTGACGCAGTGAACATTGATGCATATGAATTTGGAGCACCGATCATGGGATAAACACATGAATAGTGGGTGGCTTTTCTAAGACTCATTTATCAAGGAGCAAAGAAAGTTGTGGGTATGAGGAGTCTCACGCATACCTTTCCCATCGCATGTAATTTGACTAGAAGCCAACCACTTTATTCCGTAAATATGACAGCCAAAGTGAGCCTTCTTTGAGCAATCCCTGCTAGGCAGCGTGGCTGCATGGCGGTGATCTGCCCTTGAGCTGGGACACCTCGCAAGGTTGCTCCTCGAGGCAGAGAGACCTTTCACCAACAGCAGATCTTTGGTAAGCAACGGATATCATGTGTAACCTCATAGTATGGTAACTTTAATTTGTGCCTTGGTAACCTGGATTTTGCCTCAGTAGTTTTGAATTATTGTTCAAATGATTGTGCCGTACAGTAATAGAGTGAACCTTGTCGTCAAACTTTGTTAAGTCGCACATTTACAACATCATATTAAAACCTCTTTTGCCAATACGTTTGACAGTGGCCCTTTCAGTGATCTAAGTTGCCCGTTTGTGACAAATGCTCATGAGCTTTGCAATTTAAGAGTGGCTCTTGTTACTCTCAGGATCTCCCCTAGCAGTTTCATTGGTGCCTACATGGATGAGCAGCATGGGAAAATAGCCGGAGGGCTGGACAAGCCTCGCCAGTCTCTTTCATACCATCCCTGATCAGAATCCCCAGAAAGGAATAAATGTCCCCAGACAGTAAGTCAGGCAGACGGATGTGGGTCTCCACCACTGCAGCTGGGAGTCTCCCATAACTATCACCCACCACTTCCCGGGTGCAGATGCCCAGTTCAGGTACGTCCCACTGCGGTCCCTCCCCAGGCAGAGTTTTCTCCCCTGTGTGTGGTACCAGGGCACTGAACTATTCTGCTTTTGCAGGTCTCTGGGTGGAAAAAGAGCCATCCTCCTCCTGCCAGAAGTCACATGCTCCCCATCTTCTCCAAAGTGGCAAATGGACACTTCCCTTGGTATTAGTGACACAACGGTAGTTTGCGTGACCTGCCCTAAGATGCTTAATTTTCAGCACAGAAGGTTTTTCTTCATAATCCTTCAGCTCCATTAGAAATCTTGGCAAGTTAGTAACACCCTTTTTCTTCTGTTTGCAATTCTACATAGAGTTCTAACATAAGAGACACTGTGAAAAGACTTTATATACCCCTGAGTGCTACAAACAGAAACAAAACTTCAGTGTGCCACGCTGAAGCACACATAGATGCTTTTTTTATCCCTGTTCACCAACCACTAGTTTCCTTTCTGTTTCTCCGTACAATACTGATGTGGTTAACACAAAAGGAAAAATTTCTGCAGCTCTGGTTATGTGGAACACTGCTTCGGTACCTTTCTACC
The DNA here is from genome assembly GCF_900496995.4 of Aquila chrysaetos chrysaetos. Classification (NCBI taxonomy): domain Eukaryota; kingdom Metazoa; phylum Chordata; class Aves; order Accipitriformes; family Accipitridae; genus Aquila; species Aquila chrysaetos. Next base: position 14,426,158 of record NC_044017.1, read on the forward strand.
TCAGTGACTTTCCAATTCATTTCAGATGTTGGTGGACAGCATTTTTCTATTAAGGTGCCTCCAAAAATTTCTCTGTCTCTGTTCTTGTTTATCTCCATAATTTTCTTGTTTATCTGTGAACACAATGAAACTCAGTGTGAAATATGTGATGATATATAATATGAAGTGCTGCATTAACATAGACTGCCTAGGGAAAGGACTGTAAATAGAAAAAAAAAAGCTTTCTTTCAGAAGTGACATTTTCAGAGGTATATTTTCAGCTCCCAGTGCTTTATTCCTGAAGTCAGAAATTGAAACAATACAAAAAATTCAAATTCACATTGTTCAAAATGGTGTTAGTAAGAATTCCAAAGCAATATTGGTTCGGTAACCTCATCAGGTCAATATGGTGTCCCGATCCAATGTCTGGGAAGGTTTCGATATGATCCCCAGAGCGAGATTAAGACACAAATGAGGTCAAATGCCGTATACCCAAAGAGCTTTTGTTATTAAAAACATCAAAAGTAGAAAATAGTAGCAATAGGATAGAACGGAAGAAAAGGCAGAAATCAAGCAAGCAGTCAGGATAGAGTTGCAAGGATAGTCACCACCATGAATCCAGCAGCATCCTGTTGTTGCTCAGTCTGCAATTCTTCGGTGATGGGTGCACACCACAGCTTGTCTCCACTCTTTTTTAGAGGGCACAGCCCGATGATGCATGCACATACGTACTGTTCATGCACTGTTCACGTGCTGCAGGTTTTGTCTATCACACGACCTCCGCATGATCAACACCAGAAACCAGTATCTTATCTCAAAGACTACAGTTTCCATGAGAATGTTAGTCTCCATGTTCTTCGCTGGCTCTGGCCTGTCTCCTCCCCTGGATGCCTCCGTGGCCTGGTAATCGTCCTTTTGGACAGAGGAGTGCCCTGCTTAAACAAGCCATCTCTGGGATAAGTGGCTTGTCACAGCAAACAATCCTTGAGATGAATGGCTTGAGATGATAGTCCAGTCTCCCACAACAAACAATCTTTGAGACAAATAGCTCGAGATAACAATTTAGTCTTTCACATATGGTCATATTGCCTTTGATTTCACCAGTGCTCCACTGATTTGCAATTTACTATTGTACCTGTGAGATTTTCAAAGTCAGTATCCAACATCTTATAAACCTTGCATACTTCGTTCTTAGAACATTGCAGTTGCATGGGCTGAATTGATATATGTTCTAGTGTACAAAACTGTGTTCTGGATTGGCAAGACGTTTTCACTATAAATCATCCACTCATTATTCATATCATCCAAACCCCCAATACTTTCTTTAAAGCATAAATTAAAAATAATTCTTTAGATAGATCTCAAAAAGTAATTGTACAGAAAAAAAGACACTATTTTCCAGCAGAGTTCTTCAGGTTCTGTTCTATTCTACTTAATATTTTAATTTACATAGTATGTACTGTATCAATTTCATGTTCTTCCTTTTTCTTTTAAGTCAAATTGCTGTGTGAAAATGTGTCCTGGTTTCAGCTGGGATAGAGTTAATTGTCTTCCTAGTAGCTGGTACAGTGCTATGTTTTGAGTTCAGTATGAGAAGAATGTTGATAACACACTGTCGTGGTTTAACCCCAGCCAGCAACTAAGCACCACGCAGCCGCTCACTCACTCCCCCCCCACCCAGTGGGATGGGGGAGAAAATCGGGAAAAAGAAGCAAAACCCACGGGTTGAGATAAGAACAGTTTAATAGAACAGAAAAGAAGAAACGGATAATGATAATGATAACACTAATAAAATGACAACAGCAATAATGAAAGGATTGGAATGTACAAATGATGCGCAGTGCAATTGCTCACCACCCGCCGACCGGCACCCAGCTAGTCCCCCGAGCGGCGATTCCCCGCCCCCACTTCCCAGTTCCTATACTAGATGGGACGTCATATGGTATGGAATACCCTGTTGGCCAGTTTGGGTCAGGTGCCCTGGCTGTGTCCTGTGCCAACTTCTTGTGCCCCTCCAGCTTTCTCGCTGGCTGGGCATGAGAAGCTGAAAAATCCTTGACATTAGTCTAAACACTACTAGCAGCAACTGAAAACATCAGTGTTATCAACATTCTTCTCATACTGAACTCAAAACATAGCACCGTACCAGCTACTAGGAAGACAGTTAACTCTATCCCAGCTGAAACTAGGACAGTATCCACCCCTTATTCTATACCATTGACGTCATGCTCAGTTCCCATACCTTTAGTTACATCCTGGTCAATCATCAACACCTTATCTATCACTTTGAGACATATGAACAATTATATATATATATATGTATACATACACAGAGATATCATCCCTTTAGTTTATGTGTTATGTTCATTAAATGTTCATTGAGTTCATTTAGTTCCTGACTCTGGGCTCCATCCGTCATACCAGTCTTTCTGGGCAGGAGGGATGGTGCAAAGTCCTCTCAGTCGGTAGAGCAGAGTTGGGCTTTAGTGCAGTGTGACGAGCAGTTGACATTGGACGCAGCAGGAGGATGGTGTGCACTGTTGGATTGTTGCATGCTGGAGTCAGTTCTGGTTCCATCACTACTGCGCTTCGCTCAGTTTTATCACAGTTTTTTCTTGCTTGATCTAAGTGATTCTTACTATAGTACTATGGATATAGCATATAACAATTATAGTAATGATAACATACAGTAGCAGGGTTATATAGCAACTAGTATCATACAGTTTAATTCTGGCTATTCTCACCTAAAATTAAATCCCCTTGAGGCACACATCGGACTTCCCCATCTTTTCGCATCACCCACCAAGTGCACCCAGGCCCTTGAGCAAAAGCAATCCCACGAATGGGTTTACCTTTGCCTGAGGCAGGAGTAACCCAGACTGTCTTCCCTAACATATTTTTTGTGTGCACTACAGGGACTTTATCCCCTTCTACAGTACGTAAAAATTCTGACTGGGCAGGGCCACCCCGATTGGCAGATCCTCTGGTGTTGACTAACCAGGTGGCTTTTGCTAAATGTGTATCCCAATGTTTGAAAGTTCCACCCCCCATTGCTCTCAATGTAGTCTTTAACAGTCCATTGTATCGCTCAATTTTCCCAGAGGCTGGTGCATGATAGGGGATGTGATACACCCACTCAATGCCATGCTCTTTGGCCCAGGTGTCTATGAGGTTGTTTCGGAAATGAGTCCCGTTGTCTGACTCAATTCTCTCTGGGGTGCCATGTCGCCACAAGACCTGCTTTTCAAGGCCCAGGATAGTGTTCCGGGCAGTGGCATGGGGTACAGAATATGTTTCCAGCCATCCGGTGGTTGTTTCCACCATTGTGAGCACATAGCGCTTGCCTTGGCGAGTTTGTGGAAGTGTGATATAGTCAATCTGCCAGGCTTCCCCAAATTTATATTTCAGCCATCGTCCTCCATACCACAGGGGTTTTAACCGTTTGGCTTGCTTAATTGCAGCACATGTTTCACATTCATGGATAACCTGTGCAATAGTGTCCATGCTCAAGTCCACCCCTCGGTCACGAGCCCATCTATATGTTGCATCTCTTCCCTGATGGCCTGAAGCATCATGGGCCCATCGAGCCATAAATAGCTCACCCTTATGTTGCCAGTCCAAGTCCACCTGAGCCACTTCAATCTTGGCAGCCTGATCCACCTGTTGGTTATTTTGATGTTCTTCAGTGGCCCGACTCTTGGGTACGTGAGCATCTACATGACGTACTTTTACAACCAGATTCTCTAGCCGGGATGCGATATCTTGCCACAGTGCGGCAGCCCAAATGGGTTTACCTCTGCGCTGCCAGTTGCTCTGCTTCCACTGCTGTAACCACCCCCACAGGGCATTTGCCACCATCCATGAGTCAGTATAGAGATAGAGCACTGGCCACTTTTCTCTTTCAGCAATGTCTAACGCTAGCTGGATGGCTTTCACCTCTGCAAACTGACTCGATTCACCTTCTCCTTCAGCAGTTTCTGCGACTTGTCATGTAGGACTCCATACAGCAGCCTTCCACCTCCGATGCTTTCCCACAATGCGACAGGACCCATCAGTGAACAGAGCATATTGCTTCTCATTTTCTGGCAGTTTATTATACAGCGGGGCTTCTTCAGCACGCATTACCTCCTCCTCTGGCGACATTCCAAAATCTTTGCCTTCTGGCCAGTCCGTGATCACTTCTAAAATTCCTGGGCGACTGGGGTTTCCTATGCGAGCCCGTTGTGTGATCAGTGCAATCCACTTACTCCACGTGGCATCAGTCGCGTGATGTGTAGAGGAGACCCTCCCTTTGAACATCCAGCCCAACACTGGCAGTCGGGGTGCTAAGAGGAGCTGTGTTTCAGTACCAACCACTTCTGAGGCAGCTCGAACTCCTTCATATGCTGCCAATATCTCTTTTTCAGTTGGAGTATAGCGAGCCTCGGATCCTCGATATCCTCGACTCCAAAACCCCAGGGGTCGACCTCGGGTCTCCCCGGGTGCTTTCTGCCAGAGGCTCCAGGTAGGGCCATTCTCCCCGGCTGCAGTATAAAGCACATTTTTAACATCTTCTCCTGCCCGGACTGGCCCAAGGGCTACTGCATGAACAATCTCCCGTTTAATTTGTTCAAAGGCTTGCTGTTGCTCAGGGCCCCATTTAAAATCATTCTTCTTCCGGGTCACTTGATAGAGAGGGCTTACAATCAGACTGTAATTTGGAATATGCATTCTCCAAAAACCCACAACACCTAAGAAAGCCTGTGTTTCCTTTTTATTAGTCGGTGGAGACATAGCTGCTATTTTGTTGATCACATCCATTGGGATCTGACGACGTCCATCTTGCCATTTTATTCCTAAAAACTGGATCTCCTGTGCAGGTCCCTTGACCTTACTTTCTTTTATGGCAAAACCGGCTTTCAGAAGGATTTGGATTATCTTCTTCCCTTTCTCAAAGACTTCTTCTGCCGTGTTGCCCCATACAATGATGTCATCAATGTATTGCAGGTGTTCCGGAGCTTCACCTTTTTCCAGTGCAGTCTGGATTAGTCCATGGCAAATGGTGGGGCTGTGTTTCCACCCCTGGGGCAATCGATTCCAAGTGTACTGGACACCCCTCCAAGTAAAGGCAAACTGTGGACGACACTCTGCTGCCAGAGGGATTGAGAAAAACGCGTTAGCAATGTCAATTGTAGCATACCACTTGGCTGCCTTTGACTCTAGTTCGTATTGAAGTTCTAGCATATCTGGAACGGCAGCACTCAGCGGTGGCGTAACTTCATTCAGGCCACGATAGTCAACTGTTAGTCTCCACTCCCCATTAGACTTTCGCACTGGCCATATGGGACTATTAAAGGGTGAGCGAGTTTTGCTGATGACTCCTTGGCTCTCCAGTTGGCGAATCAACTTGTGGATGGGAATCAGAGAGTCTCGGTTGGTGCGATATTGCCGCCGGTGCACCGTCGTGGTAGCAATTGGCACTTGTTGTTCTTCAACCCTCAGCAACCCCACAATCGAAGGGTCTTAAGAGAGACCAGGCAGGGTAGACAGCTGTTCAGTGCCCTCCGTCTCCAAGGCAGCTATACCAAAAGCCCATCGATACCCCTTCGGGTCCTTAAAATACCCTCTCCTGAGATAGTCTATGCCAAGGATACACGGAGCCTCCGGACCAGTCACAATGGGGTGTTTCTGCCATTCATTCCCAGTTAGGCTTACTTCAGCTTCCAATACAGTTAACTCTTGGGATCCCCCTGTCACACCAGAAATACAAATGGGTTCTGCCCCTTTATAACTTGATGGCATTAGAGTGCACTGTGCGCCGGTGTCTACTAGAGCCTTATACTCCTGTGGGTCTAACGTGCCAGGCCATCGAATCCACACAGTCCAATAGACCCGGTTATCCCTTTCCTCCACCTGGCTGGAGGCAGGGCCCCTCTAATTCTGGCCAGAGTATCCGGTATTCACTTCTCGTAAAATTGGCTCAGAAGTCCCTTCAAGAGGATCAGAAATAAGATCAGCCCTTCTGCTCTGTTTGGAAACTGGAGCGGCATTTTTCCTAGTAGAATCCCCTTTTGTGGTGGTTTTTCCTCGCAGCTCACGTACCCGTGCATTTAGGACCGAGGTAGGTTTTCCATCCCATTTCCTCATGTCCTCTCCATGATCACATAGGTAAAACCACAGGGCACCTCGCGGTGTGTACCTTCTATATTCTCTCTCTTGGGCAGAGGAGCGCTCACTCCTAATAGCTGAGACATTGGTCCTTACAGGTGGGCAATAGGACATATCCTCTTTGAATTGTTGGAAATCCTCGGACAGCTTCTCCACAGCCGAAATGCAGGCTTGTAGGGAGGAGGAGAGATTTTCTTCGTATTGACGGAGTTGGCGAGCCACTTCATCCACTGTCGGTGCCTCTTCGTCTTTCCAGGTCATTATTGCCAGTGAGTTGGCATAGGACGATGGTGCGCTCCGTACAAATTTCCGCCACATGGGTCGTGTGCATTGGACTTCATCTGGATCTTTGGGTAATTGTGGGTTGTCCGGGTCATGATGAATCGTCTCTAGCACAGCTAATTCCCTCAGATATTGGATACCTTTTTCCATGGTGGTCCACTTGCTTGATTGACATATAACATCTTCCTTAAAGGGGTACCTTTCCTTCACACTTGACAAGAGTCGCCTCCAGAGGCTGATGGCTTGTGTTCCTCTTCCAATTGCCTTGTCAATGCCACCTTCCCTGGCAAGCGATCCCAGCTGCTTGGCTTCCCTACCTTCTAATTCCAAGCTATTAGCCCCATTGTCCCAGCATCGGAGAAGCCAGGTGATAATATGCTCACCTATACGGCGGCCAAAATCTTTTCGCATATCTCGCAGCTCACTCAAGGATAGGGACCGGGTTATTACCTCTGGTTCTGCCTCTTCCTCCTGTTCCCGTGATGGCCCTGGTTCACCTTCATCCTTTGCTAAGCGAGCTGATTTTTTATATTTCTTTTTCTGTACAGGGGCAACTGATACTGGTGCAGGTTGATCCGCTGGTTCAGTTGCAGTATCACTCGCCGGGTTTTGGATATCCGCAGCATCTGTCACCAAGGTTTGGGTAGCAGCGTCTGTCGCCAAGGTTTGGGTAGCAGCAGTGCTCGTCGCTGGGGCTGGAGGGACCGCAGTGCCTGTTGCCAGGGTTTGGGTAGCTGCTGTGCTCGTTGCTGCGGCTGGAGGGGCTGCAGTGCCTGTTGCTGAGGTTTGGGTAGCCACAGTTCTCATTGCCAGGGCTGGAGGGGTCACGGTACCTGTCACCAAGGTCTGGGTGGCCGCAATGCTCGTCGCCGGGGCTGGAGGGGCCGCAGCGCCCATTGCCGGGGTTTGGGTGACCGCAGTGCTCATTGCTTTGTTGTTAGGTCCAGAGACCTTCTCTTCCCCTTGGGGGTGCTGAGTTGTGTCGAACAGGGCTCGATAGGCATGGGCCAGGCCCCAGCACGTTGCAGTGATTTGTATCTCTCTGGAGCTGCCGGGGTGACAGCATACCTTTTCCAAATATTTTACTAGTTCTTCTGGATTCTGCATTTGTTCAGGGGTGAATTTCCAAAACACTGGAGGTGCCCACTTTTCTAGGTACTTGCCCATACTACCCCACACACCCTGCCACTCATAATTATCCAGCCTCGGGGCAGACCTCTGGGTGATCTTCTTAAATAGTTGTTTAACCTTAAACAAGAGCTGAACCACATTCAGAAGCATGCTAATTCCCAGCAGTAGGGCTAGGACCGTGCTGGTATCAACATCCCAAGAGTATTCAAATTTTTCAAAATTCCCAAACACCATTGTAACTGGACTGAAGGAGAAAGGAGAGGGGAAAAAAGGTATCCCACTCATAGACTGGTTTTCCAAGGAGGAAAGGTAAATGGTATAATTATTAATAGTTTCCCACAGATGGCTCCCGCAGTATAAAGGTGACAATGCTGAGTGCAAATACCGGATTAATTCCACAACTGATGACTTTATCATACCATAAACCAGTGTTATACAATACATCAAAGCAAAAACCTTAATCCACCTCCCACGGATGATAAGCAGGAGAAGAGGGACTACATACAGCAAGCGAGGTGATGCATAACAGAACTTTAAAAACCAGAGCAACAACTCTAAGAACACATAAATCAACATAACGACCAGCGACTATAAGACCAATATAATGAATGCTTATAACAAATTTGTTTTAATGAGCTCTGGTCAGGTTTGTCGTTATCTCAACCCTTCGTGCCCCATGTTGGGCGCCAAAATGGACTGTCGTGGTTTAACCCCAGCCAGCAACTAAGCACCACGCAGCCGCTCACTCACTCCCCCCCCACCCAGTGGGATGGGGGAGAAAATCGGGAAAAAGAAGCAAAACCCACGGGTTGAGATAAGAACAGTTTAATAGAACAGAAAAGAAGAAACGGATAATGATAATGATAACACTAATAAAATGACAACAGCAATAATGAAAGGATTGGAATGTACAAATGATGCGCAGTGCAATTGCTCACCACCCGCCGACCGGCACCCAGCTAGTCCCCCGAGCGGCGATTCCCCACCCCCACTTCCCAGTTCCTATACTAGATGGGACGTCATATGGTATGGAATACCCTGTTGGCCAGTTTGGGTCAGGTGCCCTGGCTGTGTCCTGTGCCAACTTCTTGTGCCCCTCCAGCTTTCTCGCTGGCTGGGCATGAGAAGCTGAAAAATCCTTGACATTAGTCTAAACACTACTAGCAGCAACTGAAAACATCAGTGTTATCAACATTCTTCTCATACTGAACTCAAAACATAGCACCGTACCAGCTACTAGGAAGACGATTAACTCTATCCCAGCTGAAACTAGGACACACACTGATGTTTTCAGTTGTTGCTAAGTAGTGTTTAAAGTCAAGGATTTTTCAGCTTCTGATGCCCAGCCAGCGAGAAAGCTGGAGGGGCACAAGAAGTTGGGAGGGGACACAGCCAGGGCACGTGACCCAAACTGGCCAACAGGGTATTCCATACCATGGGACATCACGTCTAGTATAGAAACTGGGGGGAGTGGGGGCGGAGGAATCGCTGCTTGGGGACTAGCTGGGTGTCGATCGGCCGGTGGTGAGCAATTGCACTGTGCATCATTTGTACATTCCAATCCTTTCATTATTGCTGTTGTCACTTTATTAGTGTTATCATTATCATTATTAGTTTCTTCTTTTTATATTCTATTAAACCGTTCTTACCTCAACCCACTAGTTTTATTTCTTTTCCTGATTTTTTCCCCCATCCCACTGGGTGAGGGGGGAGTGAGTGAGTGGCTGCGTGGTGCTTAGCTGCTGGCTGGGGTTAAACCACGACAAAATGTTTCAAGTGCTTTACAGAAGTTTATTATACCAGCATCATTATTTTTATTAATGGTATTGTTAATCCAATGAAAAATGACACTGGGTTAGTGTAACAAGATCTATTTATTATAAATCCTATTGATGTCAGATATGCTTCCAGTGCTTAATTTTTATTTTTTTATTAACAACTTCAGTATTAGAACTCCATTTTTTTTCCAGGGATCAATACTAATTTGACAAACCTAATTACTTGAACCTTATTAATGCTTTAAAATATCAGGTTTTCTATTGTCTGCCCAACATGCTTTGTTCCTATTTTTCTTCCCCTCCTTCCTTAACTCGGGAACTTCCAGAAGTTTCTATGAACAATGAAACAATCAGCATTCAGAATCTAGAGAAGACAATGGCTGCTGCATTAAGAATTCTTAAATTCCTTCTTGAGCTGATAATTTCAAAAGAAAATCTAACTTTGTTATCTGATGTTTAACATACTGCTCAGCTACTAGCGGGTGAAGTTCTGATACATAATCTGGCATTGTTCAGAGATATAGAATGTAAGTATTACTGGGGCTTTTCCTTTACATACCTTGTTAGTATCACATATACCCTTGATAACTACTGGACAAATTTAGGTAAGCTTTAAAAATATGTCTCCATAGGACTAAGAACCAGCACATCATTTTTAGTCATCTTTGTTCTTCATTATTCAGTGAGCAAACTTGGCTTACTTAATGTAGCAAGATAAAGTTATTTTGGGATATTAGTTGAAAGGTTCTGCATCAGTGTTTTCTAATTATAAAACTACTTTTCCCATAAATTAAAAATGAAGTTATTACTACAGAGTTTTGTCTCATGGAAGTGTAAAATCATTATATTATTTATCAGTTCTAATCTTCAACTTTGATGTTAGATCACAGACCAAAAATTTTGGATTTTTTTTTTTTTTCAGTTTTAAAGACAGAACCCGCACATGCTCTTAGATATCAGGGAATGATAAGGTTGGGCAGGAAGCCAGGAGGTGAGGGTGAGGGAGGCCAGCAGAGTAGAAGCTCGCCAAGGGACACAGTCCCACAGTATCCAACCAGGAGAGAAGGGCTGGGACAGGGATAGTGACCAGGGTGCCTGATGGCCAGGCAAGTCTTCAGTGACCAGGCGGCCCTGACGCCATGCGGGAAGTCTGTGCCCGTGGGCCAGGGCCAGGGCCAGGGCCAGGGCCAGGACCAGGACCAGGGCCAGGGCCAGGGCCAGGGCCAGGGCCAGGACCAGGTCAGCTGCAACCTAACTCTGGCCATGACATGGAGTGAATGCCTGCATGGAAATGCTGCTCCCACGTGAAGCAGAGAAGGTGCCACGCAGGTTTGCTGCTGCTGCTGCTTCTCAGCCAGCCCTTCTCAATCACCTGGTTGTCGTTGCACAGCTGCACTGTACCAAGCAGCCTTGAGCACAGACTAACAACCACCTGGGGGACATGGCGTGCTCAAGGCCCAACACTGGGATTTGGCTCTTAGCATTGCCTAGTTTCAGAAGGAAGGTAAGATTTCATGTGAACATGTTTTTCTAGAATATTACATTGTACAGTATAATACGATGTGACACAGCTACATGACGTGATGCTAGCTCCCTTCCAATATATATTCAACAAAAAGCTGTTTGCAACTCAGGAAAGCTTCTGTCAATTCATACATTCAAACTGAAGGTATAATGGGAGCCTTATTGGTATACAAATGTCTTGCACCTGTTCTTTTAACAGATACAGATGAGAACAGTGGGCTGCTGGCTTTTTAATGCAGAGCAGAAGGTACTTACCTTACCCTGTGCAAATAACAAACTACAGGATTTGTCTTAAGATTTAATGTACAATTTAAGATAAAAAACAAACAAGTAAAATCTTTACTGTACCATAAAATATTTCCTTTAAGTAAAACATTTGTTTTCAGCCAGTGAATGTTCTTTGATTTCTTCATCTTCCTAAAAGCATGGTAAACCACTTGTCACATCGTGATACTAAGGAGTGATATATTGAAACATATCTCTCACTAAAGGGAACACAGTGAACAGCAACATATACAAATGAGAAAAAAGAAACTACATATACAAGAGCAGCAAATTATATGACAGCAGTAAAGATGGGCACACAATAGTTGTTTTCCTGGTTGTATTACTCTGTATAATTTATATTTAAGTATTTATGTTATCCTTCCTTCATTTTTTGCCATCTCAGATAGAGGTCCTTCCTCATGACAACTATGTTTCAGAAATTAGGTCATTCTTCATGACCTCTCCATTTCCCCTTCTAGACTTTTACAGAACTCACTGACACATCTTTAACCTCTGCTTGGAAAAATAGACACATTTTTATTTGAAATGAAATATAATTGGGGCACTACTCAACTATAACTCTTAGGAAAATTACGTATTAAGGAAAACAGATAAATATTTTGAGAAATTTCTTCAGTTTTTGAAGTGCTATCCTTCCTAGGTCTTTGGTTGTTCTTGGAAGTGTTGCACAAAGCCCTGAGCAACTGGTCTGAATTCAGCATCAACCATACTTTGAGCAGGAGCTTCAACTCTATACAGCTCCTGACTTCCCTTCAAACTTGATTGATTCTATGATTTATGAATTCCAAAAACATTTTTCATCACTATTGCTATTTATTTGGAGTCCAGTTAATTAAGTTATTCTGTGACAGTTTTAAGGTTACCACACTAATGAAGCTTTCTGTAAAATGGGTGGGTTTTTTCTAAAGGGAGAAAAGGATAAAGAGGGAGGAAGTTACCAAGTTGCTTGATTTTTCTATTACTGTGTTTTTTATGCTGTCCTGAAACCTCTGAAATCTTACTTGCAGATATAAGTTTACATCTGTGATTTTTTTCATCCACTAAAATTATTTTTAAATGGACACATGAATATAGTAGAAATTAAAAGACAGATTTTTCCATACAAGGCAAAGTGGCATCCTAAATATTTATTTATTTAGACCTATAGTTTGGATGTCTGCTCACTATTCTTGAAATCAGTATCATTATGGATTAGGTACAGCTGGAAAAAAACTTCTCACATGCAATTTGATTATTTAATTTGTTCCTGTTTCTGTTAGCAGAATTTGTTATGAAGCTCTTTTTTCAAATACGTTTGCCATTACTTGACAAGTGTTTTGTGTGAAAGAACAAAACAAACCAAAGCACAGAACAAACACCCTATGGCTCGCTAGTTAACTACCCCTCTTAGGTGTTCTATATTCAAGACCTGATGTTCCAGCTGTGTAATTTAATACATTTTTCCACCTGAAATGCATGTATGTAATTAAATGAATCCCAGCTACACTTTTGGCATTTGTCTGAACACTCAGATGAATAAACATTCTCTTACACAAATATTTGCAAATGAAAATCAGAAGAGGTTGCAAAGCCAGTCAGAATGAAAATAAAATAAATCTAACAAGACTGAGGACTGGAAAAATCACAGTGTAGTGGAAGATACGTCTCTGTGGGGTTCTCCAAACCTAAAGATGGGAGATGTTTTTTAGAACAGGAACAGACTTAGGCTCTAGATGATGTATACACAATTTTTCCTTTGTCTAGTAGAGGCCAATAGGTTACAATGGAGAAAGGTTGGGAAATTTAGAAAGATGTGTGAGGCAGAATAAGGAAAGAGTGTGGTACTTAGGTACCATGGGGTGATGTGCATCTGAAAGCACCACTGAGGCAAGTGAGGCCTGGTCTACAAGTGCCCAGCTTGAACTGGCTAGATTAATCCAGCATCTGCTTGCAAACAGAGAAGCACAAGTGAACTTTGTTAGGTAACCGTTGTCGGCTTCACAGCGTTGTTGCAGATTTGGGGACAGAGACGAGAGAATGATTGGAGTCCTAGTAACAGCCATCAATTGGCCTTAGATAAAGAAGTTGTCCTGGGACTTGGTAACTTCCAAGATCTGCCCCAACAGTCTGATTCAGAAACCAATAAATAGTGACGACAATCACCCCTCGTGGTGGAAACTCCATACTTGGACTTTCAAATCCACCCTGAAGATGAAGCCCAAGATGGAAAAGCTATGCATTGAGACTGGGACCCAGTCACGCTCAGTGGTCAGAGTGAGTGTCTGGTTGCCCCGGATCCATGGTGCAGGTCCAACCGGGACTGGAGGGGCTGGGGAGGCAATTAGAGGAGGGGAGAGGGGGGTCTGGGCTATGGTGTGTGAAAGAGAGAGACTGTGTGTATCTGTTAGAATGGAAATCTTAAACTAGAAATCATTCTCCACTCTCTACCCACCCTGCTTAGTAAATAAATGTTAGATTAAACATCACAATTCTTGCAGCCACTCCACCTGTAACTCCTCTGTGACATTAGGAATGCATCTGAGGGACTACTGAGATCTGGAGCTTTCACGTGACATACAGTACACAACAGAATTGAATGCTGTGTCCTAGCAGTGGAGAAGCATGGCAAGAGGAAAATACCCTATTAAACTCTTTCCCTTTATCCTTTACCATAAGTATTACACAGACCAGACCTCTTGATCAGGCAGTTTATTTCAACCATCTACAGAATTAAAGAACAAACCAAAACAAAAACCTGGCTGTTTAAAGGAACAGGCACAAACTGAAGGAGAGGATAAATGAGAGATGATAGGAAAATAGTCTGATGAAGTCAAAATACCATGTACAGCATTGGTAACTGCAATATCAATCACATCTAAACAATTTTAAAGGAAGGAAGGTATATTTCTAATTTGGGAAGAGAAATTAAATTCTGTCAAAAAAAAAAGCACAAAATTTAATTAGAGCTTCCTGGTGCCTAATAAAGGATGTCTGAATGCTCATTAGCTCTATGTGTGGAAATTTAAAATTTTACATAATTTTCTCAATAAAGTGAAAAAAAGTAAGAGATTGTGTTACAACTTTCATTTTGTATAGCACGATCATAAGAGAAACTAATGATAAATTAATTATATTAATCTAGCCACAGATATGGGGACACCTGGAAATAGGAATAACTTGTAGCAAACAAATTTCTAAATAGGAAAGGTAATTTGAAGGGTATACATCTTTAAGTAGTTACAAATTGGATTTTTTGGGGGTGAAAAATAACAATCTATTTATGTTTTTACTGGCTGTTATGTGATTTTTCTCTTTTGATATTTTAATAACACTTTTCTATTGACATAAAGAGATTTTATGTATAACAAATGCACAGTCACTCCTTTTCAGAATCTGGCTTGAAGTTTCTCTTTAAGGTAGGTATGTAACATATGCAAGAGAGAAAGTATTATAAGAAACATAGAATTTTGTTTTGAAGCTCCCTAAGCAAACCAATTAGAATCTAATTTGATTTTAAATGATTATGCATATCATTCTTCACTGAAGATGGAAGAAGCTAAATAACTAATTCTCATTACAAACCTGTTACAGAATAAAATGTTGATTCATAATGGTGATGGACAAGCCACTTTGAGAACTTTGACAGGGGCTTGTTCTGGCAGAAGGCTTCTCAGCAGGGAAATACAGGCATATTGGAAGAGGAGAGTCTGCTCCAGCTGGTCAGGGTCCAGATTTGTGTCATTCCAGTCTAACAAGAATGGTCCCTGGCTCCCCTGAGGTAGGGACCAATTACAGCTGGTCATTCCTTCAGCTGCATACATGATCTCTTGGTAAACATAGCTAATTAATAGGCTGACTCAGTAAATATCTACTCCTTGACATTACAGACAAACAAAACATTTTCCTTTGGCTTAATAAAAGTTAAATCACATCTTTCTACTTTAAACATTTTGTTCTGATTACCATTTTTCCAGTAGCCCTTGGCAGAGGAACCATTTAATTGCTACTCCAAAGATGTTCCAACCTTTTTAAACAGAGAGCTTTAAGTTAACTAGATACTGCTTATCCAACTTTTTTTTTTACTAAATACGTAAAAGTGCTTTTCTCAGATGAGGCTGCAGAAACTCTCTTTAGACAGTTTTTGTGGGGTTTTGGGGTTGGGGTTTTTTTGCTTTGTTGTTGGTTTTTTTGTTGTTGTTGTTGCAGCTCCAAATCAGTCGCTTCAATGTCATAGTGTTACTTAACTCACATTTTGTGTCAGTTCACTTCTGTAATCACTTAAACAAAATATAGTTATGATGTTATTAATTTTAACAAATTTTATGGAATTAGTGGTGTAAGTAGTTTCAGACCAGTGTTATCAGTGTTCAAGGGAGTCCCAAACTCCTTTTCATATAGAAGAATGAGAAGTTACATACTTTATATACAGACAAGTATATAACTATATGCATAGTTATATATACTTACATACAAAAGACTATAGTTTTATATATATACACACACAGAGGTACACAACTATATCCATAATTCATACTGTGTCAAATACCCTCATATTTGGTTATTTGAACTAGATTCTGGAAGGCTAAGTTTATGTCTGAACTCAGTGTTCTCTCACACAGTGAGAGAAAAATTGCCAGCATGATTAAATATATACAGGATTGAGTACCAACAGTGAGACATACCTGTAACAAGCACTAGAACGTACCACCTACACCATTAATTATGTCCTGATTAAAAAAACCAAAAAACTCCAACAAACAGACCTTTTTCCCACTTGCCAGGGGATTTTAAATTTTTTGAAGTTGTCATAAAGACCATGTTATTGCTTTGGCTTGCTGTCTCCTAAGTCTCATGTGAATGTACATTATCAAGAAGGTTCTTTGACTTTTGCTGTCCACTATGTTTGAAGCTTAGCCATTTGTGTACATTGGCTCTCTCTGCCCTGACTTCTCAGTGTCTTCTTACCTGTCCCCAAACTGTCCCCAAGGTGAGTTCTAGGATTTAGAATGATTAATTATCATACAACAAGAGACACTTAACTTTGCAATGATTTAATTGCATTTATTGGAAGTATTTATTGGAAGTATTTGTTGGAAGGTGGGTGCAAGCATAACACTTCTTTGTACTTTTGAGTTAATGCATTTGAATCTTTCTGTTTAACTCTGTCTTGTGCCTACTTTTCGTACACTTTTGTGGTCCTAATCTATATTTGGGGTAATTTTATGTCAAAGTATTTTAATAAGCATACTGCTATAATTTACACAAAAATGCAAACACAGTATTAAAATATCAGTGATGATTTAAGAGAATGCATGGCCAGAGAACTGTATTTAAAAGTACAGATTTATTCCAAGTTATTAAAAACCAATGCTTATGCAAGCTACATAAATTTAAAGAGTAAATGTTTTGACATTATTGTTGACAAATTATGAAAACACTGTGTAAGGCCCAGTGTATGTAAATTTAAATCTGCGACTGGGAACACCTTTTCAAAGGCTGTGCTTAGAAGAGATGTGATAGTCTTCAGAAAATACTTTAATTTGAATAACTTTTTAATTAATAAAATGTATGTTAACTTACTCTAGATGCCACCTACTCAATGGGAATAATTCCAACCTTCCACGATCAAAAAGATCTGTTTTACTCAGCTGGCTCAAGACTTGCTAATTGAAGAGCAGAT
Source organism: Aquila chrysaetos chrysaetos (assembly GCF_900496995.4). Lineage (NCBI taxonomy): Eukaryota > Metazoa > Chordata > Aves > Accipitriformes > Accipitridae > Aquila > Aquila chrysaetos. The sequence goes on from NC_044017.1 coordinate 14,442,946, forward strand.
TCATAGAAAGATCCTTGGTTACCTCACACATTGTCTACAGTGTTACCCAAGTCCAACAATTTGGTTTTCTAAAGTTGCACTTAGTTTTTGACTGATGTGTAACCCTATAGAAATTCTATGCCTAAATTTCTGACAACAGCGTTCCCCAAATGACTGAGCAGTTAGAGGTTTAGCTGACACTTAAATAAAATCAGGATTAAAAAACTTGATTTTCTTTCACTTGTGACAATTATTTCTTTTTCCAAACACTTCCATCCCCTCAAAACAACAATTGTGGTGAGCTTTGGTATAAAAAAATTGAACTCTCTTGAGGATGAGAAGGCAGGCAGGCAGAATAAGAGAGAAATGAGTTAGTATTTTGGGGGGCGAGTTAAGGTATGGGATTATATTGCCCCTTTCTTAGAGTTCCTTGAAATGTTTCAGACTAGTTCATGAGTAAAATATGCTTATGAACACAAAAAAAAACCATGGAAGAAATGGCAAAGCATAAAAAGAACTTTCTTACTTGAAAGCATACCCTCGACCTACTAAACAGTCTATGTAACTGTGGTATAGGTGGTACAAGTATACTCTCAGTCTAGCCAGAAAGTACATGTTATTACAGTAAAAAATGTTGAAGTGTCTGTAAAGCTTCATTACTAACTTGCGTATCACCTGAAAAATTGTATTTGTGCCACTGGAATTTCCTGCATTATTCCAAGGAAGGCATTACTTCTCTTTTGGTGAAGAGGTCAGTTTATTTCACTAACAAGCACTGATATAATTTCCTGTAGTACTCTATATTTTGTGCACAGTGCTTGCACCTGTTCCCAGACAAGACTCAATCTTGCTTAATGTATGTGACAAATGGAGAACAACTTGAAACAGTATCATAGTATACAGACAAGCAGGAAATTTACTACTACTCAGGTGAATGCTGAAAAGAACAACTACCTCTTTAATTAAAGCAATGAACATACTTATTACTAAATTTCAGTGATTCCACCCATAAATCTCTGCTCAGTAGCATATAAAGACAGTTATGAAAAGATGCCCTGAAAATATTTTATTTTTGTGAACTTCTAATCTAATAAAACCAACTTGAAATAGTGGCAGTCTACGTAACTGAATTAAGAACAAATTATTTAAACTTTAACTCTTTTCCAGGGTTATGACTGTCTGGTTTGAAAGCAGTACTATAGAAATATCGGTTTAACTTGTTTTAGTATAATTAACCTCATTATATAAGAAAAAATACACAGAGGTACAAAGCAAGTTCCCTTGACTAATGCCACTGGTGATCCAAAACTCAGTTACTTTACATTCAAGGGCCATTATACCATCCTAATCTAGTTATATGAAAAGGAATATACACATAAGAAAAACAATTGACTAGATAATTAATCTTATCCATCTCTGTGAAAAATAAAAATTGTGCAGGCATTGGACTTCAGAAAAGGTTGAAATGGTCTGACTGACTGAGGCAAAACTAAAGTAGGCTCCAGACTGTGGACCTCACCTTTGTTGAGATCAAGTTTGGGTTTAAGTACTCCAAAGGAGGCTCTTCCTAAGGTGTTTCTTGCATGTATACCCAAAATTGCCATGGAACACCTGAAGTACTGTTTACTTTGCTCAGGGTGAGCATGGCTATGCCCTCTTCCACCTGCTCAACATCACAGCAATCTATCCACCAGAGTCAAAAGTGGGGAAGAGATTTAAAGGCCAGGAAGCTGCCTTTCCCATCCCCTTCCATCCCACCACACTCATGCTCAACGCTAAAGTCCAAACCTTGTCAAATACCTGTTTTTTGGGTTTTTGTTGTTGTTGGTTTTTTTTGTTTTTGTTTTGTTTTTTTAACAAGCCAACAAGAAAAATCCAACAAGGGCATTTCTTTTTGGTAACTTTAGGTACTTTTTCTAATTTTCTTTATAATTCTACTCACATTTGTCATAATACAAGTTTTTCTTTTTGACCTTCAGACTTCCCCTGAAGTTTTCTTAATTTATTTCTAATTCATTACTAAAGTATCCTTTTCTCTGCCTTCTCATGAGTTTGGCAATGCCCATCCACTTCCCTCATACTATGCACTGTTTGTCTATCTTTTGTCTATTCCCTGCTCCGGTCCTGTTTTCTTCTGCTTGTCTACTCCCTGGACTCTGCCCCAGCCTTTTCAGTTTTGCTCCTGGTCTCACTTCCCTGTCCCCTTCACCTGCTTAGTCTACAAATACTTGCTAATATTTCATGTTACAACCCAAACCACAAGGTTGTAGAGGGACTGTATTCTTATGCACTAAAAAAAGAAGAAATAGTTATTACCATGATTCCTGACTTTGGTTGCTAAAACACCTTTCTAAAAAATAGAATGTATGTTTAATGCAAGGCAAATAAAAATTTTGGTCACGTCAAAGGGGTAAAACTGCTTTTATGGTTCCATATTATCTTAAAGTATTTGGATGTCCCTAGCAGAAGACACCTAAAGCTGCTCAAAATCCCAGTTCAGTCAGTCTTATCACGGTCTATAGCCTTACTATATAAAGCAGTTTTTACTCTTAGTTCTGGCAATTTTTTAACACTTTCTTTTTTTTTCCCCCAGAAGGAAAATATATGTTTGACTGCCAGGGTAGCTCAAGAAACAAACTCTTTGCAGTATTAAGTAAAACATCTAAATGACTGATGTCAACCATTAAACTGAAAATCTTGCTGCAAGACTGGTTTTATCATTATTCAGATTTCCTTCCAAGAGTATTACCCTAGGGAATACTCTACTAGATAAAGAAGTATGCTTTTATGATGTTGTTATTACTTTCTGGTCTCCTACTTTTCAATACTACCTTACCTTGTATATGTTAGGAATATTTTATTTATTCCTCCTACTATTTCAGAAAAAAAATGGACCAGATAATTGGTACACATAGGTTTAATCATCTCACCTAACAATAGGACTTCAGTAAAGCCCAGCTTAAAGTTTCAAAGCACTTTTCCTTTCAGATATTTTTGTGTACTCATGAATAATTCTGAAATCACACATACCAAAGGATGATTGCTTGATATATGAAGTATCTGCAACCAGTTCTTCCCTTATTCACAACAGTCAGTGTCAAGAGGAATAATTTTGAAGTTAGTAGAACAGTGGTTGTGTAACATCAGCATAAAAAGACAACTCTATTACCAAAACCATATAAACGTTCAAAGTAACATTTAAGTACATTTTTTGTTGGCATTTACATTCTTTATTTCCTTATTAGAAAAGTTAAAAGTTACTTTTTTTTTTAATAAATGATGCTTTCGTAAAAGTATTTCTGAGCTATTTTGTTCTGATTTTAGTTTTTTTTAAAAAAAGTCTTCAGAAAAATAACATATTTCTCATTTTTAATACTTTATTCATTATCACTTCAAACTACCATTTTCAGTAATCAGAACGAAAGAGTTGATGGGTGAAGAGAACAGAAGCATGAAATGAAGGAATTGTACCATGTAACTGCTGTGTAATGTATCAAACCCCAAAAGATTGTCTGCTTTCTAATGAAATACTCCAGATTATCTAAAAATATTTCTCATCAAAGCCTATTGAACAAAAGCTATTTTGTATTTTTATAACTATTATGGATAATATCTTTTTTTCATTTTTAATGAATTATATATATACATAGATATTTTCTATAAATTTCTAAATGTCATCTAAAAGTTTTAGTGACGATCATAACAGCGCTGTTTCTTTGCCAAATTGAAGGACTTTTCCCTATTTTGAGGAACATTTTTCAAGAAGCCATTTTGATTATGCTCATTAAATTGGGAAATGCTCCAGATGTTGCTGCTTGAGTTGTCTGTTCATGAAAAATGTATTGTTAATGTATTAAGGCACATCATTCAAAGCCACTCTCTCTTAAAATTTACACTTGCTATGGGCTTTGCCTCTGGTGAGAATAAGCATCTGACTCACTTGAAGGGTCTCAGTTTACAAATAATAATACTATAAAGGTTGGAATATCAGGCACTATGAATTTGCAGTACTGAATTTCCATTAATTTATCACTAGCTTAAGTGATGGAATTTATTCCGTTCAACACACATAAGCAGACTTTTCCAGCTTTTTTCGTTTCCTTATTTATTAACTTCCTGAGTTCTTCTGGATTATTTTCTTGCCTTCTAGTATCATTCATTTAATAGGAGCTTCAAATTTAAGGTACAGTCTAATCTGTCTACTCCAGACCCCTGAAAATGTTGACATGCTTCACAAAGTAATATTACTAAAATATGCATGCACAGTCCCTACAGAGGCACTGAAGAGTAAAAAGTGTCACTGACAACACCTTACACCTAAAATTATTTTAGCATGTACACTAAATAATAATTTAAAATTGACCTTAATGCATGACCAAGCCCCCCACACCCCAAAATCCTGTGTGTAAGGATTCTCTTTTTGTTCTTTTTTTCCTCAAAACCTTCCCTATGACTATGAAGTCATACCCAATGAGGAGATAACCTCAAAGGAACTGAAAAAGCATGACTGGAATGCAAAATTTATTGCTAACTTGTATATCTACTTCTGTTTATACATATATTAAAAATGAATAAAATTAAATACACTGAATCTATCAAAAGAATACATTTTGTAATTTTTCTGTGGGTTTATTAGGAATTGTTAATTCTTTTGAAGGTAAATTAAAGCCTTATACTACACTTCAATGCATACATGTCCAACTTTCTTTTGCTCTGCTCTTCAAGGTGTTTAAGACAGGAAATTATTAAATTCACAGCAGTTAATTATACAGTTTCCTTTTCTTGCATGCTGCAATCCCTAACTCTATGTCTTTTGAATATCTTTGGATGTTCTGACACTAAAACATCTATGTTGTATGACATAACTTGTAAATAGGAATGACTTTTTTGTTTGTTTTATTTATTTGTAATTTACAGCAATTAGAAAATCTGGAGTAATAGCACATAGCACTTTTGTCACTCTGACAAGCGTACACTGTTGTGGGATAATCACACAAAGAAAAAACAAAATATTGGGATGTTTTGGGATGCATTAGAATACTGTATATAGTAATTATTACACTTAGGTTTGCCGCATTTTCTTTTTCCCTGGCTTAAAATATAATGACCTCTGACACAAAGGTAAGTGTGTGCTAATTACTTAGTTTTCAATAAGTAAAGGATGAACAATCAGGGGTTGCTCTGTAACATCACTGATGACCATGCTAAATACTATTTTTGCTGGGAGAAAAATCCTCCAGTAACTGCTGCTTGGTATAAAAATGCCCAGATTCTGATATAAACCCACATTTTTCGTTAGGATATCTTCTGCTGCATAGACATGTAATCCAACTGCTAGAACAGCACGGATGCCATGGAGAAATTCCTCAATTCATAAGGGATGGGGCAAATCTGCCAGGAGGGTCCCACCGACAGGCAATGAACAGAATACTTGAAAACAGTTCAATGACTTAGTCAAAAAGAAACATAATTTTCCCTTAGATCTTTCAGTCTATATTTTTTTTGTAATGCTTGCTGTGCAACTGATTAACTAAACATGGCAAGAGCTCTTATTCTGTGACTATGATTAGGCTAAGGCTTCTTTGTCATTTCAATTACAAAAAAAGGAAACATCCTTGTTGAGTGAAAGGAAATAAGGAAGTGACTGAGAATACAACCTTATCTGAATATGAGTGGTTATACTATTTTTCTTTGGAAATTGATATGAACAGAGTTTATTATAGAGCTCTCTTGATTATGAAGGTCTACATGACAAAATGTTGAAACGCTAATAACTCTTTCTTCTTTTAGGCTATATTTGGAGTGTAAAGCAATTTAAAATTTGTTTTTATCTTCTTTCTTTTATTTACATATAATTTCTGGATATAGTTCTTCCTTCCTTCTCTAGATATAAATACCCTACTAGTTCAAAATAATTAAAAAAATTATGCTATGTGTCTTAATTTTTATTGTATGAGATTTTTCTGTGATTGATGTATAATAGTCTGTGTATTTTTTAAAATTAATACATACAATATATAATTATTTATTGTATCATTTTGAATTTTAATACAATTTTGAAAATAGAAAATTAATTTGAAGATTTAATCTTGCTTAGGAAGTATTCACCATGTTCTTCTGTGGATAAATCCTTATTTAGAAATAATTGGATTATAGAAAATCAAGACTTTAAGAAAAAACTTTCCAGTCAACCATGTATTCTACTAGGACACATAAGGCATGAACACAGACAAACAGAGGATCTGAAAATTCAATCCATTTGTTTCATTTCTTCTAGAAACTCATTGTGATTTCTAGTTGATATTTATTCTAAATTCCATTAAGTGGATTGTGGATTCCATTAAGTCTTTTGAATAAAAAAAAAAAAAAAATACAAGTAAGCACCTTAAGTCTTTTGGCTTATTTAAGCATACTAAAATAACAAAAAAATAAATGTGAATCTTTGATTGACTTAAAACTTGTCTTTTATATGTACATGTAATTGTGGTTTTCCAGATGTCCACCCCTCAGTTTTACAGAGCTTATTTTATCCAGCTTGGCAAGTGAGTTTTGCCTATCATCTCTACTGCTGTGCACAACTAACCAATTATGAAAACCAGAAGAATTTTTTGAAGTTCTCTACTTCTTTCACGGTTGTTCACAATGACTTATCAGTGATTCATCCCTTATTACAAATTGATAGCGCCGTACAGGAAGTCACTTTAGCACAATATTTTTTTAGTTCATCCATTACATTCCACATCTGTGGCACATAATGAAGATTGAGAGAGAGAGAGAGAGAGAGAGAGAGAGAGAGAGAATGTGTTTTGGAGGAGTATATATAAAAATGAACTGCTTTTGGTAAATATTTTTTTGTGGTAAAAAAGTCAGAAAGAAACTAGATAAGGGAATGACACACTTAGTCCTTTTTAGAATAATTTTCCCAGATACTGTGGATGTATAACAGGAATTATTTTGATTTCATTTTTTTATATTTTTACAATATGTATCTGTCAGAATGTAACTACTGAAGAGTAAAATCATAGCAATTTGAACTTGTCACCAAACTTAATAGAGTATAATGAAAGGCATTCTTGAACTTTTCAAGGGACTGGTAGGCCTGTGCAAGATAGAGAATTTTTATTTGATAAATGCAAGAAGTAATTCATCCTTCTAACATCAAGAGGATGCTAGGTAAGGGAGCATTACAGTATAAACAAAAAGGTCAGCAGTATAGTGGTTATCACACTGTGCTTCATGTTCATTGGAGACGTTGCTGATCAGATTTGCTAACTTGCCTCCTTGCTTCTCCTAGATTGCTTTAATTACTAAAAATATGTTTTCCCAGTAAGCAGTGCCTGTAATTAATCCAGAGATGTCATAGCATAATGAATGATATAAATGTCATTTTAGCACATATGAATGGTAGAGGGCCACCTGGTGCAAAGTTTGATAGCTCCAGGAACAAAAGCTTTCAGGGTTTTTTGATTCTCATGAAATCTAGTAGTCTACTGTTTAAGTAGATATGTTCATATTTGCAAGAAATTACTTCTTTTTTTACAAGCCACTAAAATAGCAAACCCATTGCGGATTTTCTTTCTGGTAACTTAAAGTATATTTTCTAATTTTACGTATAATTCTATTCATATTCTGTCGTTATATGGGTTATTTTTTTGAATATCTTTCTTAACTACATTAAAGGTTTTCCTTCTGAGGTTTATTTATTTATCATCCATTATTAAAGTAATATATATAGTGCTATATTTTAAGCCATAATATGTAACACAGATGACATGATAGTTCAGGAGACTGGCCATACATTATGGACCTACTTGACCGTTCATTTTCCTGCTCAAGTGCATTTCTTGTTGCACTTAGAAGTCTCTTGTGATATATAAGCTTACAATATTTTTCTTGCTTTGGGAAATTGCCCTTATATTAATTCTGTTTCAGCAAAAGATATGTCTACTTCACATCTAGTAATAAATTAAATCTTTTACGGACATTTTTGACAAGAGGCTAGTGTGTCTGGTCCTGATCCTGCCACTGGCACAGCAAGAGCTATAATGTAAATAGATCCTGCAGAAGTACCTGGTAACTTGAACTGCCACGGAAATCAGCTAGCTGATGTAGTAAGCATTCTCCATCCCTGCCGTGCTCATGCACTTACAAATAAGAAAACATCTCCATCTGGCATGTTCTCAACTGAAAGTACTTAGACATACAGGGCAGATATTCTTCCAACCCTAATATCCCCTGTGTCTACTAGCAAAAATCAGAGAAGCCATGCAGGCATTTAGATACACTATGAGTATCCTGACAGGTTCAGAATCAACCCTCAAGTTCTATATAAAATCATAAAAACGTAAACCAATTTAGATTGGAAAGTACCCCTGGAGGGCCTATGCTCCAATTCCTTGCTCAAAGCAAGGGCGAACTTCAGAAGATCAGATGGCCTAAAATCCTGCCCAGTTAAGCTTTGAATATCTTCTTGTATGTTGTGTGTGTCACCTCCTAATTATTTTGGTGACCCTCCTCTGGTCTTGTGCCAGTATGTCAACATCCTTCTGGTACTATGGGATCAAAAGCTGAACCCGATAATCCACATGGGATCTCACAGGTGCCAAGCAGAGGAGAATAATCATTCCCTTGACCTGCTGGGGGCCCTATTGCTGGTTCAGCCTTTTATAGGATTAGCATTCATTGCTGCTGTACTAAATTACTTTATTTCTTTGAATGTTTTCTTCTGATGATTTCTTCAGTAAGTGGACTGATACCTAAGGGTGAAAAATGTTCTGTGAAAGAAGTTTTTCTGGAATTTAAATGTTGATAAATGCAGACTGCCATTTTAAAGCTCAATATTTCTTTGTGTTGAGGTTTCATTCCTAATTCAGATAACCAAATTCAGGTGTACAATTCAGTAACAGAGGCATCTGATGTTATTTGATATGCCCTAGACCTGAGACCTGTCTCCATCTGCCAGAAGAACATGGGTCTCTCATTGTTCTTATGATGTACTACAGCCCTGTATAGATGGCCTGGATAACCTAAGGATGAGTTCCTGTCTAATCAAGGACAAAAAGGCATTGTATTCAGCCAGATTTACCAGTCTAAAACTGAAGTATTTAGAGCTCGCTGTCTAAGGAATTAAAAGAATAAAGTTCACAAGAAGGGTGTTTCATATCTTGGAGACCTGTGTCAGGATGGGTAAATCATTCTTTCATTAACAGTAGTGATCTTATTACATTGCCAATAGGGAGGGCTTCAGCAGCTAGATACCTAACTCCTAGATACCTAGCTCCTGGATGGCTGGGACAGGTAAAATAAATCCCATCTTGAGTGACCTATATATGTCAGTAACATTAGCTTAAGTCCTATCCATGGCTTTGAAAAACCTTCTTGAGAAATGACACTAAAATACCAGATTCATTCTGTGTTATGGATGTATTTATGTTGATAATTTTTATCTGGATCTAAATAAGTGACCAAGATTTACGTATGTATGTATGTATTGATTGATTGTAGATCAATAACATAGAGACACTCTGTGATAAGCTTTGGTTTTTTAATTATTATTATGTACAAACAATAACCTTTCTCAGCAATGTCTTACAGAAGCTTTTAATTAAATATGTGCATACTTTCTCTCAGATTGTATGCATGTATGTAATTTTTATTTAATAGGAGATACAATATATTTCTGCTTTATTTTTTGGTTTCAGGTTTTGCAATTCTTGTCCCTTTCTCATACATGTTTATATGTATTTAAAAGGCACCGTTAACATCTGGGATACACCGTTATGACTGAGTGGGCTACTTTAAAATATTTTAAGCATTTGAGAATTTAATTTTAATAACGCAAGGAATAAAGGTGTACTCTTCAGAATCTGACTATTAGAAACACTGTGCCGTAGTTCAAGAGCTCCCTCTTCTGACCACTATAAACGGTCAGAATGTTAAGTTTTCTTAAAGAAAATCTGCTCCTGTCCAGAAAGATAATTTAATGGTCCTGTGCCTCTAAATGTTTACATTGTTTTGCCATTATTTTTTCATGTCCAGATCAAACCTAAGGTTCTATACAGGTTTGTTACTTAAAAAAACCACGCACCCCCCCTCAGCCTTTTAGTTAAATTATGCATTTCTTAATGGGAAAAAACTTTCCAGACCAGTAGCAGTTCACCATTCTGTTATATATAGTTAAACCAGACAATATTATATTATATTATATTATGGTGGGCCAGCACCAGTGAAGTGCAGAGTGGAAAAATCACAAGCTTCAAGCATCACAAGCTTGCATCACAAGCTTCACTTTGTTAAATGCAAATATTAGGTGAGATTTTTCAACTCTACCCACAAATTTGGTTCCCATTGATGTTAGAGGGAATTAAGCACCTATAAGGATGTAAGTAATAATGAATTTTGCAGTACTGTTTTCCCCAGGCTAGAATCCAGAATTCAATATTAGAGGTTAGACTCCTGTTATAAAGTGTATGGGGACTCATCTGTCATACTTCAGAATGACATCCAGGACCAGCAGGACAGTTGTTGGGAGCTACCAACAGCCAGAATTCTTGTTGAGATGCCATCCAAAGCTAGCAACTGGGGAAGGATGGATGACAGAAATTTTCCTTCAAATCTCCACACATAATTCACACAGAGGTGTTCCACTTGAGATCCCGTGCCCAGATAAACAGCTATTAGCTCTAACTCAAAGAAAAGTAGAAGTTTCTTCTCCCCCTAGCACCCAACAAGGCTGGAAATTTTCTTATTCTCTTGTTCTCACATTTTAGTTCTCTTTTTAATAGTTAAAATGCTTCTCTAGTATGTAGGAGAGCAAGGCTCCATTCTTTCCTTCAGTAAGTCCTGAAGCAGGGGAAAGTGAAGGGCAGTTATGTATACCCTATATGACTTGAGCACTAAATCCAGGAAGAAGTTCCAGCCCCTGAAATCTGACCAGAAATTAAGCATCTGACTCTTGGAGAGATTTCAAATGTCTTTCTCTCTCTTCAGCTGTTTCAACATTCTTTCCATGAAGGATCCAATTCTGGAGGCCTGATGATTGGATATTTTCTCATTCTCTGTATACAGAATTAAGTTTTACACACAAACCCACTTGGAAACAGGCAGCTACTAAGTAAGTGGATTGATACTTGATGATGAGAACTAGGAGTAGACAGGCTCTGAGAATAAATTATTTCATGGCAGTGCCTGCATGATGGAAAAGAAATAGGTGGCCACCTTTCTACTTTCTGTGGAGCACGGTCTTTAGGAATATGTAGGCTATTGATAGAGGAAGTCTACCACACTGAATCCATTCAATCAAAATAATTACAGGAATATTTAATTTTTTGAACATGTAGTCATGGTGTGTGTTACATTCTTCAGCCACACCAGGACCAAAGCATTTTCACATATGTCCAAAAGGAGCTCTCTTGTGACACTCACTGGTGATTTAAGCAAAAGAAACTAAAAACCTATGAGATACAGGAAACTCCAGCTGAACTACAGTTTTTTAAAATATAGGTTTAGATTTTAAATTTTGCTTGAAGCAGTACTTTAATCATGTGGGTCTTTGGGGACATTACTGAGTGACTCTTTAGTTATTCTGTTAGTCTCACAAAGTGCTCACCTCTCTCTAGGCATCTTACTCCTTACCCTCTGTTAATTGTGTCGCCAACTACCTTTAAGGTAGGATGTATTCAGAGTTCTTTTTCTTTCTTTTTTTAATCTATAGCACCCATTCTTCCTTAAAATCATGAAGCATTAAAAACATGGGTTTTCTAATTAATACTGAATTAGACAGTTCTCTCAGATGCACACAACAATATATGCAATGAATGCACACTATCTGCATATGTATATGTAAGTATCTTAAGCCAAAGCCTGACATTATCGTCATGTGTTTCCTCTAACCTTAAATACTAGTTATATTTGTACTCGAAAGAATCAGGAAAGAGTGCAAAGTAGTCAAATGTATTTATGTACAGAAGGATGCAAGCATATGCAGACTCGCTTTGTTCATTTAGCAGGTGTGAGCAAGGCTGGGTCAAGAGTTTGTATTACCTTGTTAACACAGTGTTACACCTCAGGAAACAGCCTCTGCTTATTGAATCACTTGATTTCTAGAAAGATTTACAAGTTCTTCTGTAGTCAGAATCACAGTCTTACAGAATTCATAGAAGCTTTAAAATTAATTTAATATATTTTCTTGCAGAGTAATGACTTTTCTTAAGTATTTCCTTACTCTTGAATATTCTTATTTCCTTATCTGATCCTCAGTCTAGAGCCCATAATCTTTCTTTCCTCTCTCTCCAAAGATTCACCTGACAACTTTGTGTTTCATATATAAAATATACATTTGTTTTTCAGGGAATCTTGGCTATTGTAGGATTCTCCTGAAAGTCTTTATCTTTGGTGCATTCTTAATTTCCTCAAGTCTAAACATTACTCTTCTTAGATCTTAAATCCCAGTGGGTTTCAATGGGCTTACTCATCAGAAAGGCTCAGTTATTAATTCCAATGTTAACATAGAGTTTTGGGATATAGTTTCATGATCACACTGTTATTAGGCTCTTGCTCATCTCTTCGATTATTCAAGTATTTTAAATCACGTAACCCCAATGGACTTCCTAAATACTGGTGAAAAACCTCTGAGAGAATGTCAAAGGGTGACAGCCCATCTCAGTGAGCATGAAGTCCTTTTGACATACAGTGTGCATCAAGAGCCTTACAGAAACCCCAACAACTAGCAGAAAAAAGGGAATAAAGGTCACCTTTTTAATCCACCTTTTGGTGTAATTTTCTGTCTCAGAGGTCTTCCATCCTAGTGTGAAACTGAAGTTATTTAAGGTGTTACCACCTTTCTGAGAATTAATCCTAGAAAACTAGTGGGAAACAGAAGGATGTTCAGAGTGAAAGAAAGAAAATATAAAAATAAGTGGTCAAAAGCTTGTGATCTGGGGACACTGTCAAGCTATAAAAAGAAAGTGCATGAGCATGGATGAAATGTTTATATTTGTATTTAAACAATAATTGAAAAACAAGAAATAGAATTAGGTGTATTTCCTCAAATAAAGTCTGTTACTGATTTAAAATAAATAATGTTATTCACTGAATGACCAGTATGACAAGCTCGAGCATGCTGGTTTAGTGATCTCCCACCTAAACCTCTCTATCTAGATGTGAAAGTTAATAAATTCAGAGCCTGAAATAACAAAGCTTCAAAAGAATTATTTTTATAGGAATTTTTTTATTAAGAGTAGACGGCGTTGACAAGACATACTTTATGAGGAGAACTGTTCTGAACTAACAAAAGACATTTATTTCATCGTGTTACAGAATATGTTCTGCTTTACAGTGTTTTTAGCATTAGGAACCACTTCTATAAATTGGTGCCTCAAGGAACTTCATTTTATAAGTTATCTTATGAAGGTTTGGTGAGAGGTACTACTTTGCTTGAACTGCCAATGACTCCTTTGGGGCACTGCATAAATTTATTATGAAGCACTGTAATGAATAATAAAACTATCTTATCAGACTAGAAATGATTAGGGACCATTCATCACCTTCTTCTACCCCAAAACCATATAGAAAATTGCAACATCAGCGTAAAGACTCAGGAGTGCCAGATGGTTTGGATTAGAATACACCATTCAGCCATTTAGAAGCTGGGTTATGCAATGATTTTAAGTTTTGCCCAGTGATTAGTACTGCAACTTTAGTCTGCATAAAATATATTGTAGTATATGCTGTTTAAGCCCATTTCTTAAAGCTGTGACTAGAATTGTTCTGTATGTCATTGATAGCAAGAATGGACAAAACAGTGCTAAGTGCTGTATAGTAGATTGCAGTTATGTTCAAATCCCCAGTCCAGTTTTAGAGCCTAGTCCCCAGTTCTAATAACAGTTAGATACTAAATATCTCTAGGGTCTCGACAAAGATGATAATGGCCATGGGGATGATTTATACATATGTGTTGTGCATCTATAATGGAAAACATAAGGTAGATAGTGGTCTTTGTGAATTCTCTCCTAGCAAATCCTGAAGTATACAGCTCTATACAGCTTTCATCCTTAAGCAATGTTTCTTTTCAGTCGTTTACAACCTTCAAGTCTTACATAAAATGCTTATACAAGTGAAGACACATGATAGGCACTTTAAATCTATTCCGGAAAAGTAAGTTTTTCTTGCAGCAGACAAATACTTCTGCTTATTGTCACATTATTAGGGAAGATTCCTGCCAACAAGTGACTACTACCAAATGCAGAAGTTGAGAATAGCACAAAGATCTCTTATTGATCTTCCTCCATTTTACTCTGATAACTCTGATGTTGAAGTTTCACTATAATCAATTAGTAAACTGGTGCTATAAGGAAAAGCTCACTTGAGATTTCTCTCTCCTCCTAGTTCAAATTTAGCAATTCTGTTAATATTCTTGGTTAAGGCAGTGTGGCCCGTCTCTCCTAAACCTTGTTGTTTCCTGTCACAGGGAAATGCCAGCCTGTAGCTGACAGAATTTGTCTCCTCAATTGCAAATACAGTAATTAATGCAACTTTGTAGTATAACCAAGCCATCCCTCAGTTCAGTGCCAGACTTTCCCTTGTCTCATTCTAGCTGAACTACCTAATAAACTAGAGCCAATTACTAAAATGCAACTCTTTCTGATCATAAAGCAACCTCTTATGCCGTTGAAGTATTTCTCAAGCCTATATCAAGGTTATTCATACGACTGGAATAAGGAATTCTCTAAGAGCTTGGCAACAGAGCGGTCCCAGAGCTATGTTTAAACCAATATACTTGGGAACACTCCCAGTCTCCCTGGTATAGGTAGAGGAACTACATGCTATAACCAGAATCAGCCAAAACCCAGGAGGATGCGTGCCCCACATACCTCCTCTGTACATTGGGTCCTGCCAGAGAAACCCAAGTATTAGAGCTGATCAGGAATTTCAGGGCTCTCTGGCCAGACTTATTCACGTGTACAGTAGGTTACACTACATGCTAAGGAGCACATCCACCTGCTGGTATTGGAGATCATAATTTATACTGTACAAGCCAAATAATTAACTTTATGCCAAAAGCATCTTATTGCTGCTGAAAACAAATGTCAAAAAAACCAAGTGTGGAATAGCAAAGCTGTTCAAATTATAAATAAGGAAAAAGTAAAAACCATAGTTTTATCAGCAATTGATCAGGTGAATACACACAACATAGTATATTTAAGCTATTAGGCAAACTGAATATAAAATTTAGCAGATTTTCTGACACCCTAATCTCTCCCAATCATAGTGTCAGCCATTCAAATATTTTAGCACCAGACTCGATCAGAGCAGAAATGCCTTCATTGTAAATCTATCAGAAAAGAATTATTCCTGGAGTCAGGAAAAAAAAAAAATCTCTAAATGTAAGTATAATAGGAGGTCTCTGTTCTTTAAATGTTTGGATAATTGTTGGTGTCTAAATGCTTCAAGGATGTAGGAGAGGCAAACCAAGTCCAGAATCTTCCTATTGAGATACTAATACAGAAAGGACAAAAAGCTTACTACTATGCTTAATTCTTCACTAACTGTAGTGTGAGGATTTGGCTTACAAATATATTAATATGCATGTGTGTGTATTAACATTTTATTTTCATAGGACATAAACAATTAGCAAGAATGTACACACATCAATTTGGTAAATTAAGAGACCATATTGTTGTAAGATGTCTCTTCATGAAAGTGCTGTAATTTAGCTACTATTAAAATTCCACCAGAATTCTCTATTGCATATTTTCAGAAGTCCATGTTTATAGTATTATTTGACACCGTAAAATAGGAATCTATAAATAAATCTCTTTTTCTAGTTCTATTCAGAACTACTAATTCAGAGAAGAAGGAAAAAAAATTGAAAGAATGCAAAAGTAGAAGAACTAATGACGGTCAACTTATCTTTATGACATAAAACACAAAAATGACATTGTGTTCAGGTTTTTCTTCCTAGACATCTTAAGAAGCCAACTTCCTGTAGTTTTATCACAGAGTGCTATAAAAATGTTAAGAACGTTGCATTTTCTTTCTCTTAGAATCTTTGCTGTTGACCTTCTTCACATATGCTTGGCATTTTCATCCATCTGCCTTTGGCAGTAGTACTAACACGTTGGTGAATCATAAAAATGTTCTAAAGCAGCCCACCTGCCAATCTGGTAGGTAGGAATATGTGGGCCATTTTTTCTACTTTATCTCATTTTTGCAAAACCAACTCTTTTCCTTGGGACCATTTGCTGCTTCTTCTTCTTCTCCTATTAACATTTAACTGTGTTTTAATATTATTCTATTAATCAAACCCATATTTCTTTGATGTTATTACCATACATATTACCTATATTTTAAAGCTTCCTATCCCTGTTCATATGGGACAAAAAGCAGACTTAATATTTGGAAATGTCACTTAAGAAAGAGTTTATGAGATTTATATTTTTATACTGTGTGACAAAGTTAAAATGTTAATATATTAGTTTATTTTCTAAAAAAATCTCATTTGCTCTTTCTGTGTAGAAGAAAAGAATAGAAAATAATTTTGCACTAGTTAAACAAAAGACCACAAAACCTCAAGACATAAGTGTATCTTTTAAAATTACAAAAAGGGGTTACAAGATTCCATCAGGATCATGGTTTATTCAGAAAACTTGTCTTCAGATACAGTTTTATATTGTGCATCATAGTACAGTGCTAAGTTTTGTTAGAGTAAAGGGACTCTGTCATTACAATACAACTACTTTTCATAAAATATATATTTATTTCTTGCATGTATTATTTTTAAATATATTTGAAAATTAAATCATGCCAGATAATCTCACTAGTTAATGGAAATCAATGACTAGCCTGGCTTTACCACTTAGTCTAGTTTAGAGGTAAGAACTGTTAAAATTTCTTATTGTGTGGGGCCTCTATTGTAATTACTTAAATAATATTATGGACTCATTAGAAACTATTGAACAAATTTAAAACTGAAATCTAAGGATTTATTTGAAATATTATAATAGTAAGAAATCCTATGAAAATATATCACCTTTATTTTCAGTGAGGATGCTGTATAGCCTGGCTTCCATATTCAAATCATCCTTCAAGCTATATTGTGAAAACATAGTTGAATGATATTACTAAAAACAGGTTCAGCACAGGTTGGCTGAGGAAAGAAAGGTGGATTCTGTCAAGAAAATGAAATTCTTGTCATCTGCAATTTACAATCTTGTTAAAGGTTTGGTTTTTTTTTAAATTTCCATTTAAAACTTCCTTTTTGAAAAAAAAAATTAAAAATAAGAATGATTATATACTTGTCAAAAGAAGCTATAAGCAGTATTTTTGTTCTGTGAAAACTTACAGCACCTCAGTGTGATAAGGAAATACAGTTTTAAAATGGGTTCTTCAAGAAATTATTTTATTTACCAACAACAACTAATACACCTTTATCTTTATTGTATATTCCCTGCATATACTGTACAACCATTAATATCAGTCTTCAGTGCTACCTGAATTTCTCCCTTTCAGAGAAGTAAATGAAGGGTTCTTGTGACAAGGAACAGACTGGCAGCTTTTCGAAAAACTGTTCCTTCAGCTTTCAAATAAACGGCAAGAGAAGTTAAATAATCTTGAAAATCTGTCAGAAACTACCATACAATGTGGACAGTGGTTGTCAGTTTTATTTTATAACTGATTTGCCAATTGCAAAGCAAAAATTTTGTTGATACTAAGCAAAATGTGTTTTGCATTACAAATTGACTCCAACCACTCAGTTTCCTGAATGAGCTGTGGCCTGGCAGAGTTTAAAGGTTTATGTGACCTTAGAATGTTGACAGCTTCTAATTGTAAGAGGTTTTTTTTCTGATGTGATTGGCAGGTTGTAGTTACTCTGTGTTTCATTACTGTCCCAAACTTAAGCAACTGCATCATTATAAATTATAAAACAAGCCTGTTGACTAGTATTAAGTCAAAATACTCCTAATGGCCTTATTCATTTTATTACAAGCTCTGACATTCATTTCAACTCTGGGTACATAAAATCACTGCAAAATATCACTTCCAATCTGTTTACCTGTGTGTTGTAGCTAGGATGCAGTATGACACACCGGCAGGAATACTGAACTTCATGCTTACTAGTTTGTGTTCTGTCTACTGTCTGACTTAAGTCAATACTTTTTTGTACATCGGCATAAGATGTCATCTTCTTTGCCTTTTACACTGTTTTACAAAGATGTGGTATTTATTATAAAACTAAAATGTTTTCTTTTTTATTAAAATGGACAGGGAATATTCAAGTAGTGACTTACTGCAACCCATTCAGGGGCAGACAGTAGTTAATGAGGAATACTAAATTCTTACTATATTCAAACTATACTGTAGACATTTATGTACCTATTTCCTGAGCCTCAATAGTCCAGGATAAATCAGTCCCTCTGCTTTGTAAGTTAAACACCTCAGTTACGAACCTCAGGTTGCCTGCTATTAATCATGCTTAAATATGTAGACATACATAACACTTCCATGCACATATCCAAACACATATACTTCTAAACATTGCAAGGAAATAGAAAATAACAGCTTTCTTCCTACTGAGGAGCACATAGAGATTTCTAACAGTTGTAGATATACAATAAGCCAGCAAATATGTCCTTTTAACTATACACCAAGGGAGATATCTCCTAATACTTATTGCATAATTTCATAATTAACCAGCATGAGTAATTATTGAGAAATTAGTGTTAGCACCTAAGCCCATTGAAGTGAAATTTGAGATAGTCCCTTGCACCATTACAGCACTCTTCTGCTAGCAGTTTGGCACCTGTGAAAAGACATTCTGAAAGCTTAATTCATCGTCCAAGTAATGTTGCTTATAAGTTCCCTGAACCTTATATAACTTTAGTCTAGCTAATTGCTGACTAAGATCCATTGTAAACCAGACCCAAGATGGAATTAACATGCTTCTTTTCCTAAACTTCTGCAAATTTACAAAAAATTCAGAACAAGCTTTGCATTCTGTGTGAAGAATACTTGTGTTACTGGATTTGGGAGTGCTCCTAAATTTCCAGATCAAGCAATATAATGTGACCACAACTAGATTTTGTGTGAGAATACAACTACAGCACAGGAACATACCATCTCACAACCTCCTCCAACATCCTTTCAGAAAGAAAGAAAACCTAGGCAATGTAGAGAAATGTGGTGGCCTCATCAATTAGGTGCCAAGGTTAGAGGATCAAGACTACTCTGTGCAATCCGGCATGAAAAGCAGACATAATGAGACTGAAGATCTGTTACACTGCATGGAGATACCCATGCTAGTACTACCTAATTTAATGTAAAATATTTCACACACATGGTTTTAATTGTGAGTAGTCTTAATCAGAACTGTCCATTGACTCAAATGTTTATTAATGCAGTATGCATGTGTTGGTTATTTCTTCTGATCTTCAATACTCTTTTCTGAAAGCAGAAGAGGCTAAAACCAAAGATTCACACCTAGAGAAAAGGAGGACTAATTGTGGATATTTGCATCTGACTTGTCTACCATAGAATTCTTTCGTAACATCAGCTTCTGTCTGTAAAGTGACCAAAAAATATGTAGACATCTACATTGTAGAAATCTAAAATAGGTTAGATGAATGGCACCATGGATGTCCTTGCCAGAAATATTTTCAAAGTACAAAACCAAAAATCAACATATGTTTACCAATATTATTTAAATTATTAGTATAGGAAGACAGTTAGTAGAAAAAACAAAGGTGGGCAATAGAAGAGAAAGGTAAATGACAAAAGGTTCTCATGAATGTAGAGCCAGAGTGTAGGCTTTTTATTAGGGGAAAAAGTGAAAGGTGCAGGCAACAGTACAAAGTGGTAGAATATTCCTTTAGAAAGGGAAAACAGAAGATGAAAGTGGAAGTATAAAAGGTAGGAAAGAAATGATGAAACAAAGACCTGAGATGACAGGAGAAGGATAATAGGGTAGGTGAGCAGCAGTCAAACCATATTGCATAAAGATAGAAGAAAAGATGATAGGACAGAAGGGAGTAAGTTAGATCTAAATAATAAAAAAGCAGGATTACAATGATAACAGAAAGGAATATTTGACATGCTGCAAAAAAACAGGCAAAAAAAGGAGTAAAAGAGAGCACACTGCTTAATATAGGAGAAGAAAATCTATTTAGGAGCATCTTGTTTAGAAGCTGATCAGCTAGGAGCTAAAAACAGTTCAAATGTGCAATTTTAAAAAGATAAAGAAAAAATATGACACCTCTTAACTATGAATATGTTTTATAAAATGTTGCATGCTCACTAATTATGATGAGGTTTTGTTTTAAGGCATAGAGGAAATCAATAGTCATACTGTCATACAGACATGAGTGTTGTTTAAAATGTGTGTTGTTCATATATTATATGGAAGTGTAAGTGTCAAAAATAGTAGAAAGAGAAAGAAGTAAGAAAGAAAAAACACTAAACGCTTTCAAGATTATATGAAAAATGTTCTGAAGGCCAAAAAATCATATAAGGCAAGTACCTGTTAATTTTGACTTGTGGAATAAAATAATCCATTATTTCTTTTTCTGCTTTTCATCCTTCTGTTATGATTTTTGTCATACCACTAAAAACTCACAAGCAATACCATATATATCCTAAGCTCTGAAAGTCTCTTAGGGCGCCTTTCCTTTCTTACAGTAGTAGCAAACTCTTACCTGACATCTCAACTATAATCAAAATATCAGAAATGTCATGCTGTATAGACAGCATCAGCAGCTGGCATGGAATTATAAACATATCTAGTGTCACACAAAGTTAATCCTTCTGTATTAGATAGATGAGAGAGAATAGGATGAAGTTTAAATAAAAATGTGATCAATGTGGTGTTCAGTTATTGTCCTTCTCATGTCTGATTATTTAATAAAATAATTGACTTAATTTTTTTCCATTTCTGCTTTGCTTTTTCTCAGTTTCCTGTTGATTGATGTTTAGAAAACATGACTACGCACTGCCTTAATGCCACAGGAAAGCGCTACTGTACAATCCTGTTTGGTTTTGTGCCTGTGACCTGGTGCTGGATTTATTTTTGAAACATAAATAAAAAATTTGGGCCATACAGACGGACCTCATGGATTTACCACAATGACTTAGATCAATTAAAAATTAAACATTGAATGCTGTAGATGTCACTTTTCATGTGCTCTCCTTTTTTACTCCACAAAGATTCATTTTCAGAAGAAACAATGCATGTATAAAGAATGGGAGAAATACTGTTTTGTTGTTCATGTAACATGATGTCACAGTGCTTTACCAATTGTACTGACTGTAGCATTAAAATGAAGGAACTTCCAATTCTGTTGTATGCTTGATACAAAAACACTGAGCAAAATAATAAATATGTGAATAAAGTGTATTTAAAAATAATCTGATAAAGAAGCAAAGACACAGGTTCATTTCTCATACGCTGGGGTTATTTCTTTGGCAAATCTAAGCTTGATGTTCATATGGGGGGCAGAGAAGGAGCAATCAAACAAAAGTTACAGGGCTTGATATATTTTCTGAGAAGCAACAAGACAAATGCATGGAATTAGTCTGTCTGCCATTAGGGTAAGGAGGAGCGAGTCAAGCCTGGAAGTTTGCCATCCCTCTGGCTCTTGTCTAGGCAATACCTAGTGCCAGGGTGCAGTTATGTATTCAAGCCTAAACCTTTTTAGGGAGGGATCCTGGTTTACCTTAGCCTCTCTCACACTCCAAGCTGTATGCATGGAAAGAAACATTAAACTGCATCAGAGCAGCGGATGATACAGAAAACAAGTAGATGTTCTGAAACAACAGTAAAATGTAGCAAAATGGCAGTGGAAATGAAGCCAGTGTCTAAGATCCTACGCTGTGTTGATACAGAAGCATCTTATCTTCACTACATCATTACACTAGCTCCTCTGATGACAAATTCTTATTCTTTTCCATTAAGCCTAAAGGAGATCAAAAAGGACTTCATGCTTTGCAAGAGTTCTGTTAACAGTTTTCCATAGTGCATGTCTGCTACACTGAACAGTCTGTTTTCAACAACATTGCAAAAAATGTCTGACTTGCCCCAAACCAAAAGGATAGTGAGAACACTATCCTAGTAACACACAATTTATGTCAGTTTTCCAAAGCAAGAGGTTCAGATAAGCTGTGACCAGCCATCCAAAGCTTGGATAACTCTCTGAATTTGTTAGATGAGGAGGATAAACTCAACATAATTCAGACAAGGGGCAGAATGAGCACTCAGGAGCAAAAAAGAAGTCTCTGCATGTCTCATCCCTTCAAAGAGAGCTAGATGCTTTATGGTTAAGAAAACACATCTCAACATTCATCAGAATTGTATTGAAACTTGTTTTTCTCCTCAGTGATGGAGATATACAGTCTTGTTTTTTTATTTCACTGCTACAATACACGGTTGGCCAGCACGGGGTATGAAAACTTAAAGCATTTTGAGAGAGACTATTTTTCATGGATCGCTGAATTAGAAATGAAAATAATGATAACAGCAAATAATGTTTAACAGTTACATAGCTGCAAGTAAGACCTATTCACTGAAAAAAACCCAATAAACAAACAAAAAAAACCCCAAACAAAACCCCTGTAGACTCTTATGGAGAAAAAAATCATGACTTTTTCAGCTTTAAGTATGAAACTAGGAAAGCTCCAGAGGAACTGGAAGATTATATTATAGTCAGCTTTCCAGAGCCAGGTAATCTAAGTGCTACAACAAAATGACATGTCACATTCCTTCTGGGAGGCAACATTTTTTATAGTAGCACATTAAGCAGAATGCACAAAGTAGTTGAGGAGAAGTTAATGGAAGAAAAGGCTATATTTTAAAGAGAAAAATCTTATGCAGGCATGATATTTTAAATAAGAGTATTTTTGAAAATGGACAAACAGGAAAAAGACAATTGATCATAAATTCCACAGATTTTAAGAAAGCATTTTGCAGTCTTTCATCTGAATTGTAACCATAATACCATAACAAAAACCCTGTAATAATCAGCAGGGCAAAGCTTTTATTTTTTCTGTAAATTTAACTTTGAGGAAAAGATTCACTATGGTGAACACTACGGTGTTAATCTGGTATTCACTCACACTGAATTTCTTAACGTTGACATAAATTGCAATAAGAGGAAACATTCAGATGCTTAAGAAAGCAGTATGCTGTGCATGGTATAACAGCAGTATAGTAGAAGGTTGAGTTTTTTCTGTGGAATATAGGTTTTTTCAGGTTAGCTAACTCAAAGGCAAAGGCAAATAGTTAAAGGTATGACTGAATATAAATAAGAAATGGGAAGTCAATGGGAATAGATATCTGTGTGGAAAAAATAACACCAATGTATATGTTAGCAGGTATATTTGTTAAGCCTGAGATTTCATCACTGAATACCTAAAACAATAGGTTCAGACTGTGATATATTCAATTTAAATTACTTGAGAACAAGAGACAGTTTCTCATTTTTCTGAGAAGAAAAAATATTTTTTAATTATCTCTCAGAACATATGTCTAGAGTGTACCTGTGTAGAAGATCTGGCCAGAGTAAACTAAAATCTCTTGTTTTCAAGGGTGACAAAATCCCTCATTATAATTTGGAAGTTTAAAACAATCTGTCAAAATAAACAAGTAAATGACTAGTTCCAAAATTACCACTCTCCCACTCAGAGGCTGTACCATCATGATACACCTTCCATCCTCATTTTCCTAAAACTAAACTTTCTCAACTGGCCTTCCAGTAGTAACTGTAATAAATATATATCTCCCTTCTTGTCTAGCTTGTCATAGCCAGCTGTTGCTCCTT
This sequence comes from Aquila chrysaetos chrysaetos, assembly GCF_900496995.4. Classification (NCBI taxonomy): domain Eukaryota; kingdom Metazoa; phylum Chordata; class Aves; order Accipitriformes; family Accipitridae; genus Aquila; species Aquila chrysaetos. Next base: position 14,466,729 of record NC_044017.1, read on the forward strand.
GACAAAAAGAAAAAGATTTTATTAATGAAAAGACTGCCGCAACAGACAGGCAGAGATAAAGGGAAATCAGAAGACAGGAAGATCATCTTTACTGCTACTTTCGTATCAAATGAAGTCACACCCTCACACCATGTACAGCATTAGCACAAAGGAAGAAATGTCACACAAGCATTCAGCATAGTGGTTATGGGAACACTGGCCCCAAACTTGGGAAGAAGAGGTTCTGTTCCTGTAAGGAGAGAGACTTACTCAGTAGGTCACTATTTAGGTTCCCATTTACAGCACTCAAAATGCCCTCTTTTGTTTTTCTCATGAAACATGTCTGAAGAGTGTGTCTCGAAAGCCAATGCTGAGCACCTAAAGGCACTGAAAACTGAACGCTTCCCTGGCAGATTTTGCTCAAATCTCAAACACATGTTAAATAAAAACTATCATGTTAGGATGCCAAGTCAGCCATAGAATTCTGGGTGGGGAACAATGTAAAGCATAATTAATTTCTTAATACAATTATCACATGGTTATACTGGATTAAGTATGTTATGGACAAACAGGGTGCTGATAGCACTTTTCCCTTGATTTTTAAAATAACATTAATTTGTAACAATTGCCAGGTAAATGCAGTCTCTCAACTAATGTGCCAGTTGTTAGACAACGTATGATTTAGCTTTGTGCAGGTTTCAAAGGTAACATAGTGAAAGAAAGTCAAAGAACAAAGGTTTGTCAAGCTATCTACAGTCTAATATCTTGAAGTGGTACAGGAAAGAAATAAACCCATATAGTTAATTTGGTAGTAAATTAGTTGAGGTCTGACCTAATCTCCATACTACTTTGAGAAAGCTTCTCCGTTTTATACATACTGTTTACTTTTACAAAGTCAATATTTCTTTGCTTTGCTGTGAGCTGGGTTCTGTGTTCTCTTGCTACCTTCTTTAGTGAGCCAAGGCTATTATTACTTTTTATACTGTGATAGCTGACTGCTGCCCAGCAGCGCCTAACCACCTCAATTCCCTCTGCTTCTCAAGGCATAAGATTGGAAACTGACATTGCTGCAACTTTCACAAGCTCATTGAACCCAAAAGGCTAAGAAAACCTTGTTAAATGCCTCAGAAGCAAAGAAATATATAAAAAAAAGATCAGAAATGTAGCACAAAATCTATGATCAACCAATGTGCTAAGACAGCAATCAAACCAGAACTATGAAAGAAAAATGACAGTAACACAGTCCAAGAGGTATTACACTTCTTATGCATGGAAATCTAAGGGTAACAAGAATCCAAAAGCTGTGAAGGGGAAAAAAATGGCTATCTTAAAACTGCCATGTAATATATCACCCTCAGATTGTTACATAATGTCTACATTTGGGGAAGAAGATTGTAAAAATAATTTTAGATGTGATTTATCAGTCCAATTACAGAAGAATAAAATAACCATAAACTGTTGATATATTAATGTTTTATTTTCTTCTTGTAGCTACATTTTTAGCAAAATAGCAACAGAAACTTTTCTAATGATTTTCTATCAGTTGTTGGAAGTGAAGTACAAATCTGGGCCGTACAGATTTTTGTGCATCTTTGCCTAGTGCCTGTCCTGAAAGACCTACAAGTAGTGGTTCTGGCTTTAGCTGGGGATCCAGATTAAAACACCCGAATTCAGGACTCTATATGACAGTCTCTACAGTGCACTACAAATTGAAATTCACTTTATAGACAATAAAGGACAAATGACTGTTAAGAGGAGCAGTTTTCTAGACTCCATTAACATTATTGACTTGGTCATGATATTTGAATATAGTATTCCTAAAGTTGGTGAGACAAATATTTGAATATGAAATTGTCACAAGTTCATATGAAATGATTTAATAATTTACCATTTTTTCAGTATTTTATGTCTATGTCTCTGTCTTTGCACACAAATTAAAGTTCAGAGATTACTTGAAACTACTGTTTACCTTACATGCTTTATTAGTGTCTTTCAGAGTATTTTTATTTCAATATTGAATGGAAACTACTCCAATCATTTGTTGACTCTGGGTTATTAAAAAATAAAAATAAAAAAGATTAACAATGATTCATTAAAGGTTCACAAATCTCTGTATTTGTTCCATGGAGCTGAAGTTATTGTGTCCAAATTTCCAAGGACAATGGTCATATTAGTCTTTATATACTATGTCACAGCTTAGAATAAAGTGCACACTAATTTGAACATTTTTGCCAAGTATCAATCTTCCTGATCTACAGGTGTTTCCATCAGACTGATTAGGACAAAAAGTTATAGTAGTTCTGTAATGTTTTACACTCGTTTTTGACATGAGAAATAAGAGGCATGTTTTCTCATAGGAACCGGAAAAGGACTTTAATATGAATCTTCCAATGCACCTGCATCATAAGCAATCTTTGTATTAATACTAACCACTGGTACTAATACTAATAATTGTTTATGCTGTATGAATAGCTTCTAACAGATCTGCTTGTTTAGCAAATTCCCCCAACTTTTGGTAGTCAGAGAAAAAAACCTCAAGGCTGTTATGCAAAGACTACAGAAGGTGATGAGGACTTCCTTAGTGTATCATCCTTTAGAATAGCCCAGATTCCAATATCAGGCAGGGTTCCTTCAAAACTGTTCAGGCAATACAAAACTCAATCTTATGACAACTTATTCTCTTCAATATAAATAAGAAAAAATGTTATTCTGACTCCTTGGGCTGTTGTTCAGTTAATTTAACATGTAAACAGTTTTTTTAAATATCAGAGGCAATTTTTTTTTTTTTTTTTTAAAGAAACAGGAATTTGCATATAAACCCTTATGATATGTCTGTTATGTATCTAGAGTACTGGGAATAAGAGCTGCTATCTTATTTTAATTCCAAGATACATTTTAAAACTGTAAATTCTGAAGATATCTGTTTTAAAACATTATTGCAATTTTTTTGGCTAATTTTTTTTTTTTAAGAAAATAACTAACATATTAGTAAGACTTCTGATATCTTCAGCTTTTGCTAGACACTAATAATAGTGCCTAAAGTCTCATTTATTGGGAAACACAAAAAACAATTTAAATTATTGGGTTTCTGGAGGTATAAGGACAACAAAAGCAATTGGCAAATATTGTCCTTTTGGTGGCTTTTGCACAAGTGTAAGATTCTACTCCGTTGTATCTATATGAAATCTCTGAGAACATGAATCTTCTAAACAGTTTGTCTCCTAGGCATCTCAGTTTGTATTGTAGACATATTCAATCATCCAGCAGTGTCTCCTTTACTCTTGTCATAATCTGTGAAAATAGGTGTTTCTGGAAATTAAGGCGTGTGTATTGTATACAGTTAAATTCCTCCTTTAACAGGAGACAACAAAGCTGTAATGAAAGCACTGGTAACATTACTTGATTGTGAACCTTTTTCTACAATAAATTAAATTTCAATCTGTACAGAAAGTCACTTCTGATATTAAGACATAGTTTACCGAGTTTTCCCCATATATTCAATGAATTAAGGGTTTATTAGTGCAATGACTTCACTGAGAGTTCTACCAATTCAATGGTTGTCTAAATAACTTGAAATATATGGTATCATGTGGCTAAGTTTTTAAGAGTTTTCATTGTTTAGCTATAATATTAAACAAATATTTTCTGTTATAGTTTTTTTCACTTTTCTTGCATTTCACACAGTACCACTGGCAATATATTTAGCATTTTGCCCACTGCACATAATGTATGACAGACTATTTTAAATTTTAGGCCAAAGCAAAATCCATCAGAATGATTGAATTTAAACTACTACGGAACATCTTACAAACATTTTTTTTATCTCACATCCATTATTGCTTATGCTAAGCTCTGTAAAATTTATGTGCCAGAGAATTTTAATTTTTGCTAAAATTTGGATCTATACTGAGAGTTTAAAATTTTCCAGTCTCTTTGAAGTGTGAGACAAAGCTTTTAGTTTTCACATTTACACAGAAGTTTGTCATGCACAATGAAATGTCATACATGATTAACGAAGAAATGTCAGTCACAAGGAACAGAGATATACAAAGTGTGTGTTTGAGGGAATATTTAACAATGTTTCCTTTAAAAGTAATCTTTTATTCTTTATTCTTTTATTACCACCATCTTGTTCTGCAACATTCCTTATCACCTTAGATGGAAGGAATCATAGAACCATAGAATCACAGAACAGCCCAGACTGGAGGGGAGCTTGAAAGGTCATCTTGTCCAACCTTTCATGGGAAAGCGAGCCTAGATGAGGTTATCAAGCACCCTGTCCAATTTCTTCCTGAAAACCTTCTGTGATGGGGACTCTACCATGTCCCTGGGAAGGTTGTTCCACTGACTGATCTCACTGTAAAAAAAAAATCTTTCCCATATTGAGTTGAAACCTCTTCCACTGCAACTTGTACTGTTGCCCTTTGTCTTCTCCATGTGGCTTGTTGTGGAGGAGTGGGCAAAAGAATGACAGAGAAAGACTCATACATGCTCATCTTAAACATTTCTCTAGTACCTGGCTTTGGGGAGCACTTTGTTCACCATGCTGACTGAAGACGATCCCATTTCATGTTAGCTCTTTTTCTTTCTTTATATACCAGTGTTCTGGCCAGAGAGCCTAAGTGCCTAAAACTTGCTTTTGTATTCAACTCTGAAAAGTCAGAAACTTAAAAATCTCACCTTTGGTTTTATGACATTTGATGACTTCTTTTTTCACATAGCAATATATTTTAACACAAATAAGTAAAAAAATGGGCTGTATTTACAATATGGTCTCGAATATAAATATGTTTCTGTGTTGATATTTTACGGTGTCAATATTTTCAGGTAGTTGAACATTCTGGGATATCATGGATATGTGGAATATAATCTTAGTGCCTTTTTACATTTTTACGCATATTGTATTGTTTGACATTGACTTTGCTACCTGTATAGATGCTTACATTAAGTTCATGAAACAAAGAACAAGAAGTTTTCTCCCTAGGAAAAAAATGCTACCAGACAGAAATGCTGACACTGGACATGGATTTACTTTTTGTCACAAATTCGTGGGAGATTTAGCAAAAAAAAATTAAAAAACAGAATTTATACAATACCTGTGGGAAGCTTTTAAGACATTTAGTCTTACCTCAGTTCATAGTTGTTAGACGCAAGTCTCCTATGTTGATTTTGTTTAATAAAAAAAAAAATTGATTAAGCTGAACTTGAAAAGTAATGGTGTGCTTTGCTTTATTTTTCACAGCTATAATTTCCTCACTGAAAAAGCAGGTAGACTATTTACATTTTAGTATAGTTTTTACACCTACTTGTTCACTTATTTAAATATATTTATAACTGTTACCTTTTTTTCTTCTCATTACCTTTACTAATGATGTCAACAAATGTTCCACTATCATCACGTTGGTAGCTCACACCTTTCACCACATTAATCTCCGCCCTTCTTTCTGCAAAAATGTATATAGCTTTTATGAGAATTTAAAATTATTTCTTAATCTCTCTCCATCCCACTTTAAATCTCTTGGTCCTTTCAGAATATCTGTAACATTTTCTATTAGTTTTAGCCATTACAGCTTATGTCATAATACATGGCTCAAGTTAACAGGTTTTTCCATCACATGAAATCATAAAGAAAGGTATATTCTTGTTTCCAGCTGTTGCTATTTTTCAGGATTTCCTCACACCCTGAACTCTTCTGAAAAATACTTCCAGAGGGATTCAGCTCAAGATTTATATTCATGTGCCCACATCAGAACAAAGTTTCCATTATAGTTAGTAAAGACCTAGTGTGTGATTCAATTGCTCCCACATAGCTTCTGGTGAAATTTGATATGCCTCCTGATATACCCTGACCTCCAGGTGCAAGTCCACCAGAGCACAGGTCTACAGTATCTCCCATGTTGTTTCTGTTGGCCATGTGTATGTGTCTTGGATACCTCAAATATATTCAAATGGCTATATAATTATGTTTAAACAGCTAAGCTGAACTTAAAATTGGTACAAGCAACAGAATCTAAAAATAAATTAAAGGTTAGTCAAAGGTCTATCTACTGTAGATTGAGCTGAATACTCTATTGAGCATTTTGACTGGATTTCAGTCAGCTGTTTGCTTACAGCTGTTTCTGTGGGTGACTGCATGGAATGGTCCTTATTTCCTGGTTTAATTAGTGTCTCATAGCTTGTGTCCATACTCCTCATGTTTAAGGTCTGACAGGGCTGACTATTTGGTTCCACAAACCACAATGTTTGCAGTAAGACTTGGAGTTGATAATTTTCCTGCAGACCTCGTCTAGAGACTAGCCTGCCTAACACATTATACGCTTATATCCTTCATGCCATATCACTGTTTGCATTCTTGTTGAGGACCACAATGGAAAACGTTTTATGGCTTTGTTAATTTTTAAGAGGAACTATTTAGCACTGTCTTCAAATGCTTCAGTCTAAAGCCACTTCCTCATGGTTCGGTAGGTGTCTTGCAGTAACTAATCTTCTTTTCTGCCTTTGGAAAAAAATGGGGGCAGCTCTGAGCCTTATTTGGTCAATGTTTTACCAATTGCTATGGTTCTTTAAGAATTAATATTTCCTGCTAACATTCTGAAGAGAATGAGATAGCTGCCTTGAAAGCCCACCATATTTATGCTTTTATAGCATGACACTAAATTTATATTTTGCACAAAACTGCATTGAAAACATTCTGGAAGTCTACGTTAGGCATGGGAAATGAGGTATGGTATCTGTTACAGTTCTGTCTTCATTACAGATTGGAGTATTCCTTAAATCTACCCATTTACAAAAAAACACTCCTCTGTTTTGTCTAGGCAGGGGTGTTGTCCCGCCCTAGAAGGAAATCCAAGCGCAACCTGACGTAAGTGGGTGACTGGTAGAACAGGAGCATGAAGAAAAGCATGGTGTGATCCAGACTGACCCTGTGTAGGTATCCACTGGGGCAGGAAAGGAACAGGAAAAGAGAGTACTCAAGTGACCTGCCTAAGAGTAACTGCTAAAGCTGGGTAAGCAACAAATAATTTGTTTGTCTTTGAAATTGAAGTGAACATAAAGGTCCAATCTTTATCATTTTTCTGTTACTTAAAATACTTGTCAGTTTAGAAAATGAGAAATCTCACAATATTTTAGTTACTTTATTTTATTTTTCCCTCAAAGAAATCTTGACATATTACAAGAACTGAGATGTTTGAGAAACCTCCTATGGATGTTACTTGAATGTGCTGATTCAGTTATAAATACTTACGGTTCAAAATGGATTTTTTTCTTTCCTTTTAGCTGTCAAAATCAGAGAGCTACCTTTAATAAAGCCCAGTTATGATCACATAAATTTGGGATGTTGATGAACAGCAGCACGAGGATTTAAACTCGCTCCTATCATAAGCCAATTAAGTGTCTCCATTACCAGGCTAATGGTTAGTTTCTTGCTTACTGAAAAATTTTAAACAGGCTTGGTTTCATCAAGGCTAAGCTGAATTAGATTTTTTTGATATTTTAGTACATTTTATGCTACAGGGAAAAAAAAAATTCCTATCCATCTTTGTTCAAGAGGTAGTGCTTTAACATCATGCATTTCAATTTTTTCTTAATCTTTTATTTCTCAGCACTTTCATTTCTTCATGACTTAACTGTCTGTATTAATTAATCCACTGCTTCTCATGCACTCTTAGACTTTAAAAAAAAATATTGGTTTTTTAATGTACGATGGCAAAGCAGGCACACGTGACCTTAGTGAAGCACATCAAGGTTGGTTGAAATCTTGATAAACCTCAAGCTATAGCAGGTTTTTGTATGTCTTTTTCAGAATTTGGTTTTGTTCCTCAAACAGTTCTCTTTCAAAATCAGTTTCTTTCTTACCTAATTCCAATTAACTTCCTTAATTTCAGGCACCAATAAAAAGCACAGGGGACAATAAAATAATGAAGGCAGTGTCATAACAAAAAAAGAAAATTTATTTTATTTCTAATATGAAATTAACAGTATATAGCTGAAAAGGAAACTTTCCTTTCAAAAGTAGTAAGAATTCAAACATCGGTTTTGACAAATATGTGTATGTAGTCCAATATATTTGCATGAAGCAGATCTTGTTGAACATAACAAAGAGCTGATTTTTCCTCCCCATAGACAGAATATATCTGTTCATTATGCAGTGCTCCTTCTTTTTGCCTCATAGCTAGATCTTCTATATAGAAAAAAAAAAGGAAAAAAAAAAAAGAAAAGAAAAAGACCCCTGTGCCTTGACATTCTGAAAAGAACATGCAAAAGCTTATAATGTTTAGAACAAACTCCTGCCACATTATTTTGAAGTTGTATGTCTTGGAGTTGCTAGCCTTACACAAATAATATTCATAGATATCTAAATTGCTAATGGATTGAATATCTTAATTGTAAATTAAATGAACTTTTGAATTATTGTATGATTCATTTTGTTAGCTATAAATATACTTGGCTGCTTTTTTTGAAAAACAAAGACTATAGTGTACTCATTGAACTAACAATGGAAGCACAAAATTAATTTTTAGCCCTGTTATGTTTTAGGAAAAGCACTTACCATAATTTTAAGTGTGTTTTACTCAAATAGTAATACAAACATTACGAATATATTTAAGGTATAATTAGAGATACATTTAAGATTCTCCTCTTTTTTTTTTTTAATCCTTTCTAATTTAGATAAAATAGCATGAATATCAGATAGCTTGTGAAAATATCTACTGACTATCTACTGATATTATCTATTTTTTTTTTTTTTTTTGGGGGGGGGGGTCCTTATTGTATAGCCATCAAGGTGTCAACTGCATGACTGCAAACTCTTGTATTTTCTTCTCATGCATCTTCTGAAAGCAAGATGATTGTGCACCTTATAATTATTACCTAGCTTTCTAGACCACAAATAAAATCTGAAACCTGAAGAAGAGACAAAGTGTAATCTACATAAAGTTATATTTTTTCTTTTCTTTTTTTTCTTTATAGAAGGTCTGACTATGAGGCAAAAAGAAGGAACACTGCATAATGAATAGATATATTCTGTCTATTGGGAGGAAAAATCAGCTCTTCTTTCCATTTCTAATTACAAAATGTTCTTTTGCTACTGGCTTTTCTATTAAATTTTTACAACAGTCAGTTGACACACAACCTATAGTACATATTTACATGTCGTAAACACTTCAGATTATGCAGAATTTGCCAGTCTGAGGTACAGAGTCTAACAATTGTTAATTGAGGTGCAATCTCTTTAGGAATGTAAGTGAATTGCAAATGCGGATTTAAAAGCTGGAAACAGTTCTTTTGGCTGAATGAATCCTTGCTCTAAGTTTTGTTCATTGACACATATTGAATGAGCTCCTGTGTTATAACCCTGCAGACATATTTCAATATGTATTTATTATCTACACTGACCCAAACAGCTAGGAGTCAAAATAAAATTTTCAAATGATAGAAATTAGCTGCAAAAATTTGAAAAATATTTAGAAAAGAAGTAGCAGTCTTGTTTAAGATGGCATGTAGCACGGTGAGGCAGCTTTTTGCTGCCCACACGCATAAAGTCTCCCTCTTCAGCCCATATACATTTTTATCTTATTTGGTCATCAATCCTACATGTGTCTGAAAGACGGAAAGGATGTTCTGTAAAAATTCACCTAGTGCATTTGAGGTTAGAGCTCTGCTAAGTATTGAGCTGAACAAAGCTGAAGTCCTTTTAGATGTAGAACTTCAGATTCTCATGGTACTGTTACAGATATTCATCTAACTCTAGACAACCCTGACTGCTCAGAAGTGGTAGGGTTTGTGCTCCACACCTCCTGTACCACCTGCATCCCAGCTTTACCCTGGGGGAACTGCCATATTCTGTTCCAACTTCATCCCTTCGCTGCTTATGATAAGATGGAAATTTCTAGGCCATGGTCTCGAATGGCATATACAGCAGGATTAGGTCACATTTTATGGCTGCTCAAGAGATGAGGCATGCAGGACATTTTTTGGCAGAAGACCTAATGGCTGTGTTTTAAGTATGTATTGTGCCTATGCACCAGACCCAGCGACAGACAGCCCAAGAGGCTTGCCTGTGATGTTCCTGAATCTGATTACAGTTCGTATGCCAACTGTAATATTCATTGCCTGCCACATATCTTTTCTCCCCTTATCATCTGCCTCATAGCATTAGGGCACTGCCTCCTTTCCATTCCAGGTCTTTGTAGTTTTTCAGCAGATTGGGTATCTACTGATCAACAAAATAAAATAGCTAAGAAAAAACAATATGGTCATGGAAGCATGCTGCAATCAGGGGTGACATGCTGCAAGAAGGCACGTTTCTCAGCAATGATCCAGAAACTAGGTGTCTACTAGTATGTCATCCCATGCATTTGTGCTGTCAACCTTAAAACACATGATGAGGTCAGATGATGGCCAGAAACATGAGCTTTATGAAATTGGGCAAACCTAAAGACGACTTTATAAATTTGTAATTCAGGGAGAGAAGGAGACAGAAAAAGAAAGTCACTAGGCCAGAAGGATCCAGGCAGGTAATATGGTCTTTAGAGATAGATCTGTGCTGCAGCTCACAGCATGTGCTAGTTTGTGACAGACATTTATCCATGTACATGAGAGGTAACAGTCTTCAGAACACGAGGAACTTCCCCAAATTCCTTTCATGGCACCAAGCAGAAATACAATTCTACCTTACAATTTTTTCCCTTAGCATCACATTTATAATTCTTTCCTACCAGTTATTCTGAGACGTAATTTGTCACAAAGGAACTTAGAGGACATAAGGAAAGGGCAAGACAGTTGTGCTCCATCAGATTTGCATGAATCAAAAGGGAAGAACCAGAACATTTGTGATGCATCGCCCGAAATACAGGATCACTGACCTTTTAAAAATCTGAAATATGTAGAATATATTTTAAAGCAACAGGTAAGGCTAGATGAGATTAAAAAAATGTGATGGGAAGATGGTGGAAGGGGAAACAAGAGGAAATGACTGGATATTCAATCTCAGCAGAACACAAGAGCTACCACCCCTGACAGGCAGGGTGCCACCAGTCATCTGCTCTAGATAACACGGTAACTCCCAGCTCTTGCTGGTTTTCTGCAAGCAGTATGGAAGGGGGTGCTCACGTTGCAGCAAGCTACCACGGATCATTGTACTGGCAGATGGTTAACACAGCTGGTGTCAGAAGATATCTGACAACAAACTATCAAACAAGTTAAAAAAACCCCCAATATTGTTCAGAACACCATTTTTAATGAAAAATATTACACTATGGTCCTCTTCAAAATAAGTGAGTCAGCAGACAGATCTTCAATGTAACAAGTGTTATTTCTATTGAAATACCAATTTAGATTTGTGATCACAAAGTGTCTCCGCATTTTTTATTGTATGGTTTCTTTACTATGTGTAAAACCTGTTATGCTGTTCTGATAATTAATTTCAAGTGTTTACACCCAAGAAAAATAAACAAAGGGAATGTACGTGTGTGTGTGTTATTTATTTTACTATTTCTTTAGGTAGACATATATTAATTCTGGTAATAGGTAGACAGGAGTGAAAAGCACTTGCGAAAAGCAGTAAAGAAGGATCAAACAGCACTGCTTGAAAGGTAATTATTCAGATGTAACCAAATTTTTGATGAAAAGGCAGGTTAACTCAGTAGTGATATTCCCCATGAGTTCTATATTTACTGGATTGGACTAAACTCAGCACAAAGATATATTTGCGGTGTAATACATAGAACTTTCCATCCAGATTGTATTATAGATAACAGGATTCACACCATTAATCTATTCACACCACTAGTTATTTCAATGATATTATTTTAAGAATATCATGAGCTTTATGCCAGAAGATTCTGTTAGTTACAATTCTTTAAAAAAAATCAGCAGGGACAAGAAATGTTCATTTGAAAATTATCTCTCTGGACATTTTTTTATAAATCTATCATTTTATAGTGATGATATACATTTACAGTGGTGACATCATGTTTTCAGTCAATTGCAACTTGCCAAATTTAACTGCTCAAACTAAAAACTACCTCAGAACATGTCTGCATTTTGATACAACTTTTGAAGGTTACCTGTTTGTTCAACTTTCAGCCAAAACCACGTAAATCATTTTAACAGGAAAGTTCTCTGTTGAGGAAACATAAAAGGATTATTTAGTCTTCACTTACATGATCATATGCTCTTTTTTTGCAAAGGTCTTCTGACACCTGAACCGTCAGAATAACCAAAAGCAGGAGTGTGTTGTTTTCCTCTGTGTGAACCGATAAAAGGGAGATAAGGCATAAAACAAATCAGTGACTGGTATTTTTTAATCAACAAATTTGAATGCTTGACTTTTTGGAAGTCAACAGAGCAGCAAAACAGAACCAAGAAACCATTTTTGGACCCAGATTCTACTCAAATTTTAAATATTATATGGGGTAATTACAGTTTTGAAGAAACGTATTCAAAATAACATTACAGTAAGTCCAAAGTGTCTGTTTCCCTCAGGACACAAATAAATGAAATCTGAGCCTCAACGTGCTACAGTCAGATAGTGCAGTCTTTCTTCCCAAGAAACTGCGGACTTCATAAACACGATTCACAACCTCCCTCCTTCCCTCTCTGTGAGTGAGACAAGCACACCCTACACAGGCCTGAGGGGAAGGGGTGGTCAGAGGCTTCTGTTAACGCCTCGTACAGAAAGTATTACAGGCTGACAGGTCCTCCTGAGAAGAACCCATGTGTTTTTCCCCCTGCTTGAGGGTGCCACTTCATACCATAGGGTGCCACTTCACAATCTCATACCATAATCTGCCAGGGCAGGAGGGCCAGGAGCTACTCAGAGTCAGGCTGATAATGATTTTAAGAGGAACATTGCCCTGGCTTCCAGACTAGCTTAGGCAAAATGAAAAGTTTAGGGATTTATTTTCTGGAATTTTTCTCAAAGAACTCAAGTGACTGAGGTATAGGTTAGTGTGTGATTTTGCCGCCTTAATTTTGAATTAGCAGATGACCAGTTTATGTATTCATTGAGTCTGTTTTCCCAGCTCAAAGGGAATTGCTCTTCCATTGCTCCTATGGGCCCTAAGGTCAGTGGTTTAGAAGGTCTACTGGTAGCACCTTAAATATAAATCCACGTTCCTTAGTATGTTTGAATAATAAAATAAAGGAACAAAAGTGATGTAGCAGTTTACTCCTGGCTCTGTTTATGAGAAATTTAGTCTAATTTTAGTCTTCAATGTACTCAGCAGAAAAGTATCTGTAGTTTTAATACAGAAAGAATTGGCCCTGCTCTTAGTAAAGACTGCAGAAATATTCCTCTTCATCTATAAGCTATACATTAATTTATAAGCTTTGACTTTAATTTTTGCTACCTTTCTTTAGTGGCGTTTGTAGTTATTTTGACTTGTAGCATCATTGTATATAATAAGTGCCTATAACTGAATGGTAAAATATTCATAAATTTAGATGAATGTAGCAGGTGTATAGTCAGCAGTTCTATTGATTATTCTTTTTTTTTAAATTTAAGATTATGAATTTTCAGCACTTGCCTTGGCTTATAATTAATGGTCTTATTAAAATAAAACTGCAGGTAGTCAGCAGCTGGTACATTCAGTTTACAGGATATCAGATTTTTCCAAAACAAATGATTCAATACTAATGCAAATCTCATTTTGCTAATACTGAAATTATAACATGCCTGGAACCAAAAATTACACTTGAAAAAACTGCATTTGAAATTACTTAAAATTGTAAGTCTCGTTAAAAACCTCTTTTTAAGCTGCAGTTTAATTTAACAAGTAACACCGCTTCCATCAGCCAAATAGTTTGGGCATTGTTAAGAGGTATTCTTTGCCCAAGGTAATTGTTATTTGGCTAATGATCTATTTGGAAGCTATTGTAAGTTGAGCAGAAAGTAATTGGCACAATGAAGAAAATAATTTTCTTGCAAATCAGACATCACAAATGGTAGCCTAGGGCCCTAGACCTGAAAACTCTCATTTATGTATGTGCTTAATTTACACATGAGTAATCCAGCTCCAAAGGCAAGGCTATCTGCTTGTTTTTGTTTTGTTTGTTTTGCTTTTTCTACTACTCATTACTTGAGTCTTATATGGAATAAATACTGGTGATTTCCTTGTCCTTAGTGGATTTTCAAGCTACATCCAAAAGAGAGAATATGAGAGTGTACTCCATTTTCAGAAAAGGTATGCGTGCTCCAGTCATGGTCAGGCTCCATACTGTGGGGAGGACACAAGTCCCCCACTCTCCAACCCTCGGAGGCTGTGGGTTGGACTGTAGCCTCAGAAGGTTCCTTCAAACAAAGGCAAGTGTTACAACTTTTTTTTTTTTTTTTTTTTTTTAAAAAGCTTATAAAGAGATCAGCCTGCAGTTTTGAAGATTTTGGGAAAATCTGTAGTCTGTAGGCTGTGACTGTTGTTCTGGTTAGAGTGAAACAACTTTTTTGGAGTAGGAAGGTTTTACCGTTTCGTAGAGGTAGTCAAAGCCTACTTTACTTTAATCTCCTCTAGAAATTTTTTCTGCAACTTGACCTTCAGGCTGGTGTTTTTGTTGTTTTTTTTTTTTAATTCTTCCCATCGTTATTTTTACACTATATAATCTTAATATGTATACTTTATACACACACACACGTACTCACAGATACAGAGGCACATACATGTGCAAGTTATCAGATATCCAATAATTAAATGTCTGTGTGAATAAGAACATATTGATTGCTGAATTAATAAATATGAGGAATTAAATACTGTTGCCAAGATTAGCAAAGATAAAGTGTAATGAATTTAATTTTGAAGATGAACACTGATTACACAGAAAGAAAAAAAAGTATTAAAGTGTTTCCCAAAAATCAATAAGATTGATTCAATTCTATATGTCTCTCTGTTTTAATTGCCCATGAGTGGACACTTCTAACAACCTACAAGCTATATGTTTTAAGAATAAAAAATTTAAAAAGATGTTATCCCTGACTATGATCAGAAAACATTTTTTTCTATGTCTTTGGATGAATTCACTTTCCTTAAATCAGGGTTTTTTTTGCTAAAAGCTATGTGAATAGAACTGTTTCTAAGACTTGGCAATATTCTCTGTAACATACATTTTTGTGGAGGAAAAAAAAAGACTTACTCTGTTTTCTTAAAGACATTGAACATAGAAAAAGGAAATACTTGTTTAGAAAATTGGAAAACATACAAATTTGCAGTTTAAAAAATTAATTAAGAGTATTGGAGGAAATAAAGAGATAAGACAAGCCAAATAATTTCATAGAGTTTTAAAGAATATAATGAGAAAATTAGACGAACAACTTATACCTTTAAGTGTGTAGTTTTGAAGAGCTATCTAGGTAGCCATCTGATAGAACTGATCCTAGAATAAATAGCGTAAAGACTGTCTCTCTTTGGTTTCAGAAAGATTTAAAGGAAGTAAATTATGAGTGCAAATTTTTTTCTTCTGCTAGACGAAGTGCTGTGCATCAATGGGAAGCTGTGAAGCAGTACAAGTGCAGCAGTGACCCGACCTGAGCTGGCTTTGGTGCCCAATAACTCCACCCAACACACCACCTCTCCGGTCCTGAGTGACCACCGTAACAGATGGAGCCCAAAGTCATGGACTAAATGAACTCAGTGGACATTTTGTGGACATTTCTGGACATTTTACAGGCATTTTACAAGGGTGGTCCATAAACTAAGGGAATGATATCTGTGTATTATATCAAACGATGGGAAAGCGGGGGTGGTTAATGAGGATGTATTGGATAGTGTGGGACCTGAGCATGATGTAATTGGTATGGCATAAGGGGTGGAAACGGTACTGGTTTGGGCTGGGATATATTTTTTCATAGTAGCTTGTATAGTGCTATAGTTTGCATTTGTGATGAAAACTGTGTTGATAACACAGGGATGTTTTAGTTATTGCGGAGGAGGGCTTACACAGAGTCAAGGTCTTTTCTGCTTCTCACCCCACCCCACCAGTGAGGAGGCTGGGGGTGCAGGAGGTGAGAGGGGACACAGCTAGGACAGCTGACCCCAACTGACCAAAGGGATATTCCAGACCGTATGATGTCATGCTGAGCAATAAAAGCTGGGGGGAAGAAGGAGGAAAAGGCGTGTCCTGGTTTCGGCTGGAATAGAGTTAATTTTCTTTCTAGTAGCTGGTATAGTGGTATGTTTTGGATTCAGTGTGAGAAGAATGTTGATAACACACTGATGTTTTCAGTTGTTGCTAAGTAATGTTTAGAGTAAGTCAAGGACATTTCAGCTTCTCATGCCCAGCCAGCAAGAAGGCTGGAGGGGCACAAGAAGTTGGGAGGGGACACAGCCAGGGCAGCTGACCCCAACTGGCCAATGGGGTATTCCATACCATGTGACACCATGCCCAGTATATAAACTGGGGGCAGTTGGCCAGGAGGGGAAGACTGCTGCTCAGGGACTGTCTAAGCATCGGTCAGCGGGTGGTGAGCAATTGCATTATGCATCACTTGTTTTGTATATTCCAATCCTTTTATTATTATTGTCATTTTATTATTGTTATTATTATCATTATTAGTTTCTTCCCTTCTGTCCTACTAAGCTGTTCTTATCTCAACCCATGAGTTACACTTTTTTTTTTTCCCGATTGTCTCCCCCATCCCACTGGGTGGGGGGAAGTGAGTGAGCGGCTGCGTGGTGCTTAGTTGCTGGCTGGGGTTAAACTGCGACAGCATGGCCAAACATAATATTTTACAAGCATACTTACTAGGCCCACCTTGTAAATCCAGCCAAAATAAAATAGAAAAAAATGTTGTAGGACAGAAACAAGGCGATAATGTGCCCTCTCTACACAGATAGTTTGGAATTTAGAGGTAGTATCCTCTTTTCAAAAACAAACTAGAAAGTTAAAATATCTGGTATTCTACAATGTTTGTAAATGCTATAAACCTGTGAAATAAAACCTCTTCCTACCTACTCTTGCACAAAAGAATTTGTAGATCTGGCCAAATGGTGCATAGCCTGAACTATTGAAAGTGACTTATGTATTGTTAGTAGCTTAATACTTTCCTAAAAATGCTGGCTATTATTGTTATTGATATTTATAAAGCATCCTGAATGTGGAGGATGTTCAACAAGCAAAATTATTTGATGCTACTGCTTAACATAACATCATTGAAATCACACAATATTGACTGTATATAAATATATATATAAAAATTTTGACTATATATATATACATTTTTACTGTTTCATGTGTGCTATCTATTTATTGCCTGGTAAGAGGCAAAATGTTCATTAAAAGGGTGAAAACCTTAGCAAAGATAGCATCAGGAGATATTATTTGAACATTAAAGTGCAAGTCCGTTGCTAAGTCCAAAACAGAAGAGCGAAAGTAGTGGTACATTTTTAATAGAGCTTTTTAATATGACCACAATGCTTGATAGTCATTCAAATGAGGTTTCATCTCCCCCTAGTGGAAGGAGCTCTGTGGGATCAACACCCGATTTCCTCCATATTTCTCTATTTCTGCATAAAATTTTGTGACTGGATTAGGCTTCTGTACAACAGAAGTTAAGGCCCATTGGATCAGATATAATTTCTCACAGTAGTGCATATCATTATCCTTTCGTCAGTAAAGCTTTACCAAATAGTAATAAGATTAAACAGGCATTTTTTTCAGATAATTAACAGTTTAAATGACTACATGAAAAGAGGAAATTCTCTTATCTACAGGCAGTTTATTTGTATTATTTCAAACTACCTTTTTAACATTATTTTTAATTACCTCTCTTTCAGAATAGTGGGGCAGCATATCAGTTTTTTATGTTAGGTTATTAAAAAGGGCTTAATGCCTAATTCCATATTACACAGGATTCCTATGGAAGAGCTCTTTCCCTTTTCTCCCTCCCCAAAAAGTAATGTTTGAGAAGTCATTTGTAATCCTCCCATAAATTATTACACAGTCTGTGTAAGGAATTAAGATACAAAGTTTAACTTCCAAAATCAAGGGAGTTGGGTTATGCTGAGAAACCTTTAAATCTCTTGTCTGTAAATTTTAGAATCCTTTTGCACGATTCTTACACTGGCAAAGTGAGGAACAGCAGAGTATTAGTCTGAGCAAGCTAGATACACTAGAGTGACAATAAGCTCCTTTACGAAGCTATCTGTCTGAGAAGTTATTTAATAACACAGTTGGACAAGAAAGAATTTCTGTCAGACTACTTTTCAAATATTCAGTTGTATACTGGAACTAACAAGTACTTAAATTTTGACATTAAATTTATATTAGGTTATTTTCTTCTCTTGGTAAAAGTTAAACGCTCATCTTAAGCAAGGATTGATTTTCATTACATATTGGCTTTAAACAAATGTTTTAAGCATAAATTTAAATATCTTCTGGAGTTAAGTCTATTGTTTAAAAAGTTATTAAATAAGGAGATCGTCACAGCTAATCAACCACATCATAGGAAGTTTCAGGCAATATCATAACAAGAGTTAGTTACAGATTTTGGATATATATTTTAAAAAGTTGTAGAAATATGATCTTTCTGCACAGTATGATGAACAGCTTTTTAAGACTGCTGTCCTGGATTCATCCTTCATAGTATAGGTACCTAAATTACTTAGCTTAGTCACCTGGGATATTTATGGAGTCCATAGAAGGAGGTTGGCATGTTTCAGTTCAGGCATAGCCAGATCAGCTTAATTGAGATTTTAGTTATTCTCTGGTAATGTTCTCTTTCTCTTCTTGTACAGAAATCATAAATTTGGAATGCCTAGCAAGGTGCCTTAAGATAGGTGAGGCTAATATAGGTAATGACTAACTAGATAAGGAGTCAAGGAGACTTTCTCCATGTTGGTCCAGAGGGAACCTTGAGGGTTTTCTTGTTTATCTCTACATAGGACAGGGATTAATTGCAACAATTATGTAGTCATACCTCATTTAACTAAATAATTTTCATGGCTAGGGCTTTAAATTTAGCATCTCATCCTTTTTTCCTGTTCTCAAAGCTACTACTGTACTGAGAACTGAAATGGCACTGTCTAACTGAAATGGTAGTGCTACACATAGGAATAGCCAGATGACAGTTCATAAACCATGATATATTGAAGACTGGATTTTACTTTAAAAAAAAAAATAAATAAAAATAAAGAAATAATTTGATTTAACTTTGAAGTTGACCCTGCTTTGAATGGCCTGAAACAGATGCCCCCAGTGCTCCCTTCTGATGACTGTGGAATCTCTGATTCAGTTTCTCATTTATTTGTTTTTGTATATGCATAGGTTCAGCTAGTAGCTGAACTGAATAAATACAGAACAGAAAACATGTAGAGGCTGAGGTTTGTTTATCCTGGAGGAGAACAACTAAGGGGTGGGAAATCAAAGGAGAGCGCTAATTTCATTCTTCAGGGCTCTAATGTCTGGTTATACAGAAAATGGAGTTGGACTTTTCACAGTGGTACACACTGAAAGAACAAGAGGCAGCAGTCACAGGTTGAAGCAGGGGAAATTGTGGCAGCTCATAACAGAAGAAAACTCTTCATGATGAGGTAAAAAAGCATTAGGAGTTGCTCAAAGAGGTTGAGGAATTTCTATCCCTGGAGCTATTCTGGACTCAAATGGATAGGCCCTAAGCAATCTGACCTGACAGTGAAGGTGGTCTTGCTTCTAGTGCGAGTTTCTACTAGATGATCTTCCAACAGCTCTACAGTAGGTGTTCTACAGGTTGAGACAATGTTTCCTTAATTTATTGTTTCTTCCTTTATGTCGTGGTTTAACCCCAGCCAGCAACTAAGCACCACGCAGCCGCTCACTCACTCCCCCCCCACCCAGTGGGATGGGGGAGAAAATCGGGAAAAAGAAGCAAAACCCACGGGTTGAGATAAGAACAGTTTAATAGAACAGAAAAGAAGAAATGGATAATGATAATGATAACACTAATAAAATGACAACAGCAATAATGAAAGGATTGGAATGTACAAATGATGCGCAGTGCAATTGCTCACCACCCGCCGACCGGCACTCAGCTAGTCCCCCGAGCGGCGATTCCCCGCCCCCACTTCCCAGTTCCTATACTAGATGGGACGTCATATGGTATGGAATACCCTGTTGGCCAGTTTGGGTCAGGTGCCCTGGCTGTGTCCTGTGCCAACTTCTTGTGCCCCTCCAGCTTTCTCGCTGGCTGGGCATGAGAAGCTGAAAAATCCTTGACATTAGTCTACACACTACTAGCAGCAACTGAAAACATCAGTGTTATCAACATTCTTCTCATACTGAACTCAAAACATAGCACCGTACCAGCTACTAGGAAGACAGTTAACTCTATCCCAGCTGAAACTAGGACAGTATCCACCCCTTATTCTATACCATTGACGTCATGCTCAGTTCCCATACCTTTAGTTACGTCCTGGTCAATCATCAACACCTTATCTATCACTTTGAGACATATGAACAATTATATATATATATATACATACACAGAGATATCATTCTTTTAGTTTATGGGTTATGTTCATTAAATGTTCATTGAGTTCATTTAGTTCCTGACTCTGGGCTCCATCCGTCATACCAGTCTTTCTGGGCAGGAGGGATGGTGCAAAGTCCTCTCAGTCGGTAGAGCAGAGTTGGGCTTCAGTGCAGTATGACGAGCAGTTGACATTGGACGCAGCAGGAGGATGGTGTGCACCGTTGGATTGTTGCATGCTGGAGTCAGTTCTGGTTCCATCACTACTGCGCTTCGCTCAGTTTTATCACAGTTTTTCTTGCTTGATCTAAGTGATTCTTACTATAGTACTATGGATATAGCATATAACAATTATAGTAATGATAACATACAGTAGCAGGGTTATATAGCAACTAATATCATACATCATACATCATACATCATATCTGGCTATTCTCACCTAAAATTAAATCCCCTTGAGGCACACATCGGACTTCCCCATCTTTTCGCATCACCCACCAAGTGCACCCAGGCCCTTGAGCAAAAGCAATCCCACGAATGTGTTTACCTTTGCCTGAGGCAGGAGTAACCCAGACTGTCTTCCCTAACATATTTTTTGTGTGCACTACAGGGACTTGATCCCTTTCTACAGTACGTAAAAATTCTGACTGGGCAGGGCCACCCCGATTGGCAGATCCTCTGGTGTTGACTAACCAGGTGGCTTTTGCTAAATGTGTATCCCAATGTTTGAAAGTTCCACCCCCCATTGCTCTCAGTGTAGTCTTTAACAGTCCATTGTATCGCTCAATTTTCCCAGAGGCTGGTGCATGATAGGGGATGTGATACACCCACTCAATGCCATGCTCTTTGGCCCAGGTGTCTATGAGGTTGTTTCGGAAATGAGTCCCGTTGTCTGACTCAGTTCTCTCTGGGGTGCCATGTCGCCACAAGACCTGCTTTTCAAGGCCCAGGATAGTGTTCCGGGCAGTGGCATGGGGTACAGAATATGTTTCCAGCCATCCGGTGGTTGTTTCCACCATTGTGAGCACATAGCGCTTGCCTTGGCGAGTTTGTGGGAGTGTGATATAGTCAATCTGCCAGGCTTCCCCAAATTTATATTTCAGCCATCGTCCTCCATACCACAGGGGTTTTAACCGTTTGGCTTGCTTAATTGCAGCACATGTTTCACATTCATGGATAACCTGTGCAATAGTGTCCATGCTCAAGTCCACCCCTCGGTCACGAGCCCATCTATATGTTGCATCTCTTCCCTGATGGCCTGAAGCATCATGGGCCCATCGAGCCATAAATAGCTCACCCTTATGTTGCCAGTCCAAGTCCACCTGAGCCACTTCAATCTTGGCAGCCTGATCCACCTGTTGGTTATTTTGATGTTCTTCAGTGGCCCGACTCTTGGGTACGTGAGCATCTACATGACGTACTTTTACAACCAGATTCTCTAGCCGGGATGCGATATCTTGCCACAGTGCGGCAGCGCAAATGGGTTTACCTCTGCGCTGCCAGTTGCTCTGCTTCCACTGCTGTAACCACCCCCACAGGGCATTTGCCACCATCCATGAGTCAGTATAGAGATAGAGCACTGGCCACTTTTCTCTTTCAGCAATGTCTAACGCTAGCTGGATGGCTTTCACCTCTGCAAACTGACTCGATTCACCTTCTCCTTCAGCAGTTTCTGCGACTTGTCGTGTAGGACTCCATACAGCAGCCTTCCACCTCCGATGCTTTCCCACAATGCGACAGGACCCATCAGTGAACAGAGCATATTGCTTCTCATTTTCTGGCAGTTTATTATACAGCGGGGCTTCTTCAGCACGCGTTACCTCCTCCTCTGGCGACATTCCAAAATCTTTGCCTTCTGGCCAGTCCGTGATCACTTCTAAAATTCCTGGGCGACTGGGGTTTCCTATGCGAGCCCATTGTGTGATCAGTGCAATCCACTTACTCCACGTGGCATCAGTCGCGTGATGTGTAGAGGAGACCTTCCCTTTGAACATCCAGCCCAGCACTGGCAGTCGGGGTGCTAAGAGGAGCTGTGTTTCAGTACCAACCACTTCTGAGGCAGCTCGAACTCCTTCATATGCTGCCAATATCTCTTTTTCAGTTGGAGTATAGCGAGCCTCGGATCCTCGATATCCTCTACTCCAAAACCCCAGGGGTCGACCTCAGGTCTCCCCGGGTGCTTTCTGCCAGAGGCTCCAGGTAGGGCCATTCTCCCCGGCTGCAGTATAAAGCACATTTTTAACATCTTGTCCTGCCCGGACTGGTCCAAGGGCTACTGCATGAACAATCTCCTGTTTAATTTGTTCAAAGGCTTGCTGTTGCTCAGGGCCCCATTTAAAATCATTCTTTTTCCGGGTCACTTGATAGAGAGGGCTTACAATCAGACTGTAATTTGGAATATGCATTCTCCAAAAACCCACAACACCTAAGAAAGCCTGTGTTTCCTTTTTATTAGTCGGTGGAGACATAGCTGCTATTTTGTTGATCACATCCATTGGGATCTGACGACGTCCATCTTGCCATTTTATTCCTAAAAACTGGATCTCCTGTGCAGGTCCCTTGACCTTACTTTCTTTTATGGCAAAACCGGCTTTCAGAAGGATTTGGATTATCTTCTTCCCTTTCTCAAAGACTTCTTCTGCCGTGTTGCCCCATACAATGATGTCATCAATGTATTGCAGGTGTTCCGGAGCTTCACCTTTTTCCAGTGCAGTCTGGATTAGTCCATGGCAAATGGTGGGGCTGTGTTTCCACCCCTGGGGCAATCGATTCCAAGTGTACTGGACACCCCTCCAAGTAAAGGCAAACTGTGGACGACACTCTGCTGCCAGAGGGATTGAGAAAAACGCATTAGCAATGTCAATTGTAGCATACCACTTGGCTGCCTTTGACTCTAGTTCGTATTGAAGTTCTAGCATATCTGGAACGGCAGCACTCAGCGGTGGCGTAACTTCATTCAGGCCACGATAGTCAACTGTTAGTCTCCACTCCCCGTTAGACTTTCGCACTGGCCATATGGGACTATTAAAGGGTGAGCGAGTTTTGCTGATCACTCCTTGGCTCTCCAGTTGGCGAATCAACTTGTGGATGGGAATCAGAGAGTCTCGGTTGGTGCGATATTGCCGCCGGTGCACCGTCGTGGTAGCAATTGGCACTTGTTGTTCTTCAACCCTCAGCAACCCCACAGTCGAAGGGTCTTGAGAGAGACCAGGCAGGGTAGACAGCTGTTCAGTGCCCTCCGTCTCCAAGGCAGCTATACCAAAAGCCCATCGATACCCCTTCGGGTCCTTAAAATACCCTCTCCTGAGATAGTCTATGCCAAGGATACACGGAGCCTCCGGACCAGTCACAATGGGGTGTTTCTGCCATTCATTCCCAGTTAGGCTTACTTCAGCTTCCAATACAGTTAACTCTTGGGATCCCCCTGTCACACCAGAGATACAGATGGGTTCTGCCCCTTTATAACTTGATGGCATTAGAGTGCACTGTGCGCCGGTGTCTACTAGAGCCGTATACTCCTGTGGGTCTAACGTGCCAGGCCATCGAATCCACACAGTCCAATAGACCTGGTTATCCCTTTCCTCCACCTGGCTGGAGGCAGGGCCCCTCTAATTCTGGTCAGAGTATCCGGTATTCACTTCTCGTAAAATTGGCTCAGAAGTCCCTTCAAGAGGATCAGAAATAAGATCAGCCCTTCTGCTCTGTTTGGAAACTGGAGCGGCATTTTTCCTAGTAGAATCCCCTTTTGTGGTGGTTTTTCCTCGCAGCTCACGTACCCGTGCATTTAGGACCGAGGTAGGTTTTCCATCCCATTTCCTCATGTCCTCTCCATGATCACATAGGTAAAACCACAGGGCACCTTGCGGTGTGTACCTTCTATATTCTCTCTGTTGGGCAGAGGAGCGCTCACTCCTAATAGCTGAGACATTGGTCCTTACAGGTGGGCAATAGGACATATCCTCTTTGAATTGTTGGAAATCCTCGGACAGCTTCTCCACAGCCGAAATGCAGGCTTGTAGGGAGGAGGAGAGATTTTCTTCGTATTGACGGAGTTGGCGAGCCACTTCATCCACTGTCGGTGCCTCTTCGCCTTTCCAGGTCATTATTGCCAGTGAGTTGGCATAGGACGATGGTGCGCTCCGTACAAATTTCCGCCACATGGGTCGTGTGCATTGGACTTCGTCTGGATCTTTGGGTAATTGTGGGTTGTCCGGGTCATGATGAATCGTCTCTAGCACAGCTAATTCCCTCAGATATTGGATACCTTTTTCCATGGTGGTCCACTTGCTTGATTGACATATAACATCTTCCTTAAAGGGGTACCTTTCCTTCACACTTGACAAGAGTCGCCTCCAGAGGCTGATGGCTTGTGTTCCTCTTCCAATTGCCTTGTCAATGCCACCTTCCCTGGCAAGCGATCCCAGCTGCTTGGCTTCCCTACCTTCTAATTCCAAGCTATTAGCCCCATTGTCCCAGCATCGGAGAAGCCAGGTGATAATATGCTCACCTATATGGCGGCCAAAATCTTTTCGCATATCCCGCAGCTCACTCAAGGATAGGGACCGGGTTATTACCTCTGGTTCTGCCTCTTCCTCCTGTTCCCGTGATGGCCCTGGTTCACCTTCATCCTTCGCTAAGCGAGCTGATTTTTTATATTTCTTTTTCTGTACGGGGGCAACTGATACTGGTGCAGGTTGATCCGCTGGTTCAGTTGCAGTATCACTCGCCGGGTTTTGGATATCCGCAGCGTCTGTCGCCAAGGTTTGGGTAGCAGCGTCTGTCGCCAAGGTTTGGGTAGCAGCAGTGCTCGTCGCTGGGGCTGGAGGGACCGCAGTGCCTGTTGCCAAGGTTTGGGTAGCTGCTGTGCTCGTTGCTGCGGCTGGAGGGGCTGCAGTGCCTGTTGCTGAGGTTTGGGTAGCCACAGTTCTCATTGCCAGGGCTGGAGGGGTCACGGTACCTGTCACCAAGGTCTGGGTGGCCGCAATGCTCGTCGCCGGGGCTGGAGGGGCCGCAGCGCCCATTGCCGGGGTTTGGGTGACCGCAGTGCTCATTGCTTTGTTGTTAGGTCCAGAGACCTTCTCTTCCCCTTGGGGGTGCTGAGTTGTGTCGAACAGGGCTCGATAGGCATGGGCCAGGCCCCAGCACGTTGCAGTGATTTGTATCTCTCTGGAGCTGCCGGGGTGACAGCATACCTTTTCTAAATATTTTACTAGTTCTTCTGGATTCTGCATTTGTTCAGGGGTGAATTTCCAAAACACTGGAGGTGCCCACTTTTCTAGGTACTTGCCCATACTACCCCACACACCCTGCCACTCATAATTATCCAGCCTCGGGGCAGACCTCTGGGTGATCTTCTTAAATAGTTGTTTAACCTTAAACAAGAGCTGAACCACATTCAGAAGCATGCTAATTCCCAGCAGTAGGGCTAGGACCGTGCTGGTATCAACATCCCAAGAGTATTCAAATTTTTCAAAATTCCCAAACACCATTGTAACTGGACTGAAGGAGAAAGGAGAGGGGAAAAAAGGTATCCCACTCATAGACTGGTTTTCCAAGGAGGAAAGGTAAATGGTATAATTATTAATAGTTTCCCACAGATGGCTCCCGCAGTATAAAGGTGACAATGCTGAGTGCAAATACCGGATTAATTCCACAACTGATGACTTTATCATACCATAAACCAGTGTTATACAATACATCAAAGCAAAAACCTTAATCCACCTCCCACGGATGATAAGCAGGAGAAGAGGGACTACATACAGCAAGCGAGGTGATGCATAACAGAACTTTAAAAACCAGAGCAACAACTCTAAGAACACATAAATCAACATAACGACCAGCGACTATAAGACCAATATAATGAATGCTTATAACAAATTTGTTTTAATGAGCTCTGGTCAGGTTTGTCGTTATCTCAACCCTTCGTGCCCCATGTTGGGCGCCAAAATGGACTGTCGTGGTTTAACCCCAGCCAGCAACTAAGCACCACGCAGCCGCTCACTCACTCCCCCCCCACCCAGTGGGATGGGGGAGAAAATCGGGAAAAAGAAGCAAAACCCACGGGTTGAGATAAGAACAGTATAATAGAACAGAAAAGAAGAAATGGATAATGATAATGATAACACTAATAAAATGACAACAGCAATAATGAAAGGATTGGAATGTACAAATGATGCGCAGTGCAATTGCTCACCACCCGCCGACCGGCACTCAGCTAGTCCCCCGAGCGGCGATTCCCCGCCCCCACTTCCCAGTTCCTATACTAGATGTGACGTCCCATGGTATGGAATACCCTGTTGGCCAGTTTGGGTCAGGTGCCCTGGCTGTGTCCTGTGCCAACTTCTTGTGCCCCTCCAGCTTTCTCGCTGGCTGGGCATAAGAAGCTGAAAAATCCTTGACATTAGTCTACACACTACTAGCAGCAACTGAAAACATCAGTGTTATCAACATTCTTCTCATACTGAGCTCAAAACATAGCACTGTACCAGCTACTAGGAAGACAGTTAACTCTATCCCAGCTGAAACTAGGACACTTTAATACTTTGATTTTGCTGCCACATGTGAAATGAATATAAAAGAAAGCTTATGTTTTTTCTCTCATCAGAAATATCTCTTCTTGATCATTCATTCTGTAATGATGCAATTGTTGTGGTCCAAGACCAACTGACCGTGTGGAGAAAAAATGGATTTGGACACCGAAACACTTTAATCACAAATGTATGCAATTTTAGAAATTGCATGACTTCCCTGTTCAATGGGAGAGATGGCACAATCTGGAAGGGAAGTTATATGGGTCAGCATAGTGGTTCCTTACACAGCTTTCCTGTGTGATGGGACAAATCAGGCAGTCCAGGATGAGAGTTGGGGGCTTAATACAGGGGGACCAGATATGGCTGGTGCAGGGTCATCAGTACCCCAGTGTCTCTGGGTTCATGGGTTCCCCCAGAATTCCTTGTTTTCCCTAGTTACAGGATTAGATAGAGACTACCACCTTTGTGTCAGATGGTCAAGTTGCACGATTGTTTTCTGACTTGGTGATGCTGCTTATGGCAGTCAAAAGAAGATGATTCTGGACATGCTGCCATTCTTGATGATAGGTTGTTTGTATAGTTTGGCTATCCTTTTCCCTGAGATCACAAAAACTATTCAAGGTTCATTCCGTCATTCGGAACAAGAGGTTGGTGGTATATTGCCTACGTAAACAAAAGCTCAATTAAAGTTAACTGGCTTATGCTAGTGGCTGTGCTAACCAGGCCTAACTCATCCTAACTGCCAAAGTAATTAATAAGCATTACTAAAAATGGCAGCTGTCCATGAACCTTCTGTGAGTGTGTTCTAAATTCTCTGCCTCCATATAAAGTGAAAATGTTTATAATTTCTTCAGGGATTAATTCTTTCAAGAGTTAATTGCCAAAGGAGTGTGATGACCTAGCTGAATACATTGCAATCTACTTGAATTATATTTATATATGGATGATCCTATTTGTATTTGTGTGATCTATTAGATGCATTATTTTAATTCGGTAAATGAAATTTCTCTAGTCACTTAAACCTCCATGAAGACAATGGGGAGATACCCAAAGAAGAGTCTGTTTATTTTCCTGTGTTTTAAAAAATTGTGAGGTTAAACTGCTACCTGTAGACTGTGAATTGCTCAGAAAGAGATATTGGACGGAGGAGAGTCCTCCTGACACCTAGTTGCCCACTTGTGCTCTTCCTCCTCTCTGTGTCCTCTCCACCTGACTGTAGTAGACATCTTCTGAGCAGTCTGTCTTGGTGGGCCTGGATGGAAGGTTAATGAACTGCCTGACAAACTAAAGTGTGAGCATCTTGTTAACTTATGTAGTTTATTCTCCATCTCTTGCTCAGCTCACTGTTTCAGACTCATCGTTTGCCTCATTCTTAAAAAAGGTCTTGAGCACACCATAGGGCAGTTTAAGGGGAAAGTTTAGACAAACCCTAAATGTGCACCAGAATTCTTAAAAATAATAATGATAAAAATATACAGTAAATTTGTTTCTATTAGAAAACTATACAGAAACAGCGAGAGTTCCCAGGCACTGGAACTCAATCCACAAAACTGTTAAATTGTTGGAACGTTCCCTGGCACAGTTTAACCTGTGCTAGCCGGTTTTCTCTTAGAAAATTCCAAATCCTCATTTAGGCATTAACATTGACCAGAGGCAATTCATACTAGATATTTCCATGATTTGGAAAGTAAGAGAATTCAACCATAGGAACAACTTTTTTCTACCCTTTTGGAGTTTTTGTGAGTTTTGTCATTTTGTGTCTGTTTACCTCATGACAAAACCAGAATTAATTATTAGTACAGTTATAATCCATGAGGACCTGGCACATGAAAAAAAGTAGCAGGATGGTGCCATGTAACTAGCCAATAGATATTATATAGTGAAAAGCTGCACCTATAAGGTGAGCATGCCCTGCAGTGCATCCTTCAACTCTGGCACTAAGTGTATTTTGCCTTGGTCTCAGCTCCATGTTGTGGGGAACTGTGTTAGCTCACCACTCCGCTGCACATGCAGATTTCCTTCCAGAGGGAGGAAACAAAAAAATACATTCTATCAGGTCTCTTCATGGAGATAATTGGAGCATATTTTCTTTGCAAATGAAATGAGGCCAATGAGTCCAATCTGCCTAGAGCAGGTTGTACTGAAATGTAGATCCAGCCACAGGGCATGCTGGAGATTTTTGGATGTTAAACTGTGAAAAATAATTGAAGAATTTTCATGAGGTGTATAAAAGCCTTAAAGCACCCATATTTCATCACTAAGATTTATATAATGAAAAATCAAAGAAAAATATTCAAATTAGTTAGCAGGAAGGAGGATGTGGAAAATACAGGAATGCATTTGTATAAATCATCCAGACCCAAGGAAAAGATAATGAACAACATTCAACTAGCTCTGTTTGTTTGCCAATAAATAATGGGGCAGAAACCCCAAGAACACTATGTCGTTACCGCAGAATTCCTGGGTTAAGGCTTTCACTAATTTAAAATAAGTTAGATGATATTTGCTTAATACCTGAAATAGTGTTTTGAATCTGTTTACAAACAGGACACTGTGGTGTGGTTTAACCCCAGCCAGCAACTAAGCACCACGCAGCCGCTCACTCACTCCCCCCCCACCCAGTGGGATGGGGGAGACAATCGGAAAAAAAAAAAAGTGTAACTCATGGGTTGAGATAAGAACAGCTTAGTAGGACAGAAAGGAAGAAACTAATAATGATGGTAATAAGAATAATAAAATGACAATAATAATAAAAGGATTGGAATATACAAAACAAGTGATGCATAATGCAATTGCTCACCACCCGCTGACCGATGCTTAGACAGTCTCTGAGCAGCAGTCTTCCCCTCCTGGCCAACTGCCCCCAGTTTATATACTGGGCATGGTGTCACATGGTATGGAATACCCCATTGGCCAGTTGGGGTCAGCTGCCCTGGCTGTGTCCCCTCCCAACTTCTTGTGCCCCTCCAGCTTTCTCGCTGGCTGGGCATGAGAAGCTGAAAAATCCTTGACTTAGTCTAAACACTACTTAGCAACAACTGAAAACATCAGTGTGTTATCAACATTCTTCTCATACTGAACCCAAAACATAACACTGTACCAGCTACTAGAAAGAAAATTAACTCTATCTCAGCCAAAGCCAGGACACACCGTTACAACTCATTAATTGGCTGAGATAAAAGTGCTGAATAGCAGGGGTGTTGTAGATCAGAAATGAAGTGCAGTGGCAAAGCTGTATGTGAAAAATGTACCAATATATCGCACATAATGGTTAACTCATGCCAATGTTATTAATCTCATACTTCCAGAAACATTTACATTTATTCTCAGCTATTATGCTCAGCTATTATGCTCTTAATTACATTCCAGTTCAATGGCTTTTTGGAAAGAAACCTCAGAATTTTGCATAATTAATAAAGTAGATAGTATATACACTGAGAACTTCATTATCCTAAGTGTTAAAAGCTTGTTCAGGTTAGCTATTTTAAGAGTGGATCTTATTTTTCTTTGACATCACAGGCTGTTTCAAACTTCTTTCAAGGCCTCCATATAATTACCATATTAAACATTCCCTGTACTTGAAAGTTAGTGGTAATTTCATTAAAGCTGAACTACTTTAATACTGAAATATTGTGACTAATATATATATATATGTGTGTTTGGATTCTTTCTTATATTTGGAAAAGACTTATGTAATTGTATCAACATTTATATGCATAATATGGCATTAAATGGTGAAAACGGATGATATTTTAAGGTAGCATTTATATGATCTCTTCACTACAGTTAAGTATAGTTTATTAGCTAGTCACCCACATGTGCATCTGCATTTCCCTGGGCTTGGAGACTAAGCAGAACAGAATTAATCCAGTTTTATTATGCAAAAGAACAGAATTTCAGTGGCTTGTTTATGAGAAGTACTCTTTCTGTTCTTGTGTAGCATATGTTGTAGGAAATATTTTCTACTGACAAGAGAATAAAACAAAAATATTCATAGGTTCATTCGTTTCTCAGTTAACCTCTGCATTTGTATGGAGGTTCACTTAAAACAGTAAGTGGGGTTATACAATTTAACTGCTCAAAGTTTTTAAAAGAAAAGGCTTTGTCCTTCTGTCCTTTGGTAGTTTTCTCACAGTATTATTTTTAACATGAATCAGTGGGAAAGAAGGGAATGTAAACATTATGTTGGTTCATTTTTACTCTAATGTTGTTTAAATTTATCACTGCTCAGAGCAGTAAAAACCTAACAGTAAAACTTCTTCACTGTCAACTGTGGTTATTGATTCAAAAATCATCCATGCTCCAGAATTCTTTCACAGTTTTAGCACATGAATAAAATAAAACAAAACAGTGGTAGAATAATGTTCAACATTATTGTGATACTAAGTCACATAATGAGTCAGTAATTGGAATTGTGGTCACCTCAAATTCCAGTTAAAAAAAAAAAATGCATCCTGTATTTGAATAAAAAGTAAAATCTTCAAAATTTACAAAGAAATAAATGAAGTGAACTAATTTCAGAAATTTCTTGAAAGAAAAGGTATTCTGGAAATATCAAATAATTCTATTTTTCAATTGCATAAAATTATGCAAAGTTTATAATATAAGCATAATGAAGACTATAAGAGGGAGTTATGTTACTGAAATATAATATATATTAGTATACAGTTTATATGGGATTATGATCATAATTTGATATCTTATCGTGGTAAGTCAGGTTAGCATTGGAAGAATACAAATAAAATTAATATTTTTTAATGAGACATTGTCTTTTTTTGTACAACTCTTTCTAATGAGAAAAAAATGTTTGGTTGGGAAATTTTGTTCAGCTGCGTTTTGTTTTTTTCATATTATAGTTCTGGATGTTTTAAATGCCTTTTCAAAATTTAACTGTCCAAAAGAAAACATGGAAATTCTGAAGGTTATTACTAAGGACATCTGAAATGTAGTTACATTAACTTTCTATACGTTTTTGCCATTACCGATATTATCATATTGCGTTAAATTCAACTTTTTAGCCAGTAATTCCTGTGACACCACACTAATCTAAAAAAACCAGAAAAGTCATTATGCTAAGCAAGTAATCACACAGTAAGAGAGAAAACTATCAAGGGTAGTTAATGCTGCAGGGCAAATCTGTTGCTGGGAAAGAAAAGCATACACAGAAGCCAAATACATGATGTGCATTAAACTAAATACTAAAATGGGAGACATGAGAAGTGGATACATTTTCCCTGAAGAAAATTTTCTGCTAGCCTTTGGGTTGATGGAGATTTCCCTTCCTGTCTCTTGAATGCACTGAAATGGCTCTTTCTGACTCAAATCCAACAAAATGACTCTGCAAACTCTGCTCATAAAATTTAGTGTGGCGGTTATACATCTGCACATCTGTTTGGTGTTATTGTGATTTCACAATCTGCCTACTATTTACTCCTTTTTATAATTCTGCTTTTACAACACTAGATTTTAGGGAGGATGTATTTTCTATTCAATGGAAATGGGTCTGATTTGTTGGGTTGTGGGGGTTTTTTTTCAGTAAAGATCTTATACATGGCACAGCAGGATTATTTAAGGTACATTCAGGGTCAGACTGTATACAAATTCCACATACATAATTTCAGGTTTTGTAGCTCCTTTAAATAAAATAAAATAATAGTAGTAATACAAAAATTATTGCAGCCATACTGACACTTTTGTCATGCTACATTTTCTGTACAATATGTAAGAAAACACAAAACTGAAATAGACATTGTTCCATGTGAAAGGTGTTTGTTTCTTTGGGTTTTTTTGTTTGTTTATCCTAAAAATGTTTGCCATCTGTATTCTATGCCTGAATATCTTTTGGGAATATTTCTTTCTCTAATGAAACTTCTTCTGTTGTATTTCCATTTTTCTTGACTAGTACAACAGTCAACATTACAGAATTTGATAGCAGCTTCAGCTCAGGTTAGCTGAAAATAGTAACTTTTGTTTGTTACTGTTGTGGGTTATAATGCTATTTCTGAGTTTCCAGCTACATGTCTGCAACTTAGTGGTGAAAGAGGCGAGAATGTGCATATACTATGCAGTATGCTGTGCCTTATCAGGAGGATAAGAAGCTATAAAATGTTACATTACTTATAGAACTTTGTACTTAGAATCTTTCACTTAAGGAACTCGAAGCACTTTCTCACCATTAGCTAATAGAAACAACATAAAATCATGGAATGGTTTGCGTAGGAAGGGACCTTTATAGTTCATCAAGTCCAACCCCCCTGCCATGGGCAGAGATATCTTTCACTACATTGGGTTGCTCAAAGCGCTGTCCAACAAGACCTTGAACACTTCCAGGGATGGGGCATCCACAACTCCTCTGGGCAACCTGTTCCAGTATCTCACCACTCTCATTGTAAAAAATTTTTTCCTTATGTCCAATCTAAATCTACCCTCTTTCAGTTTAAAACTGTTGCCCTTTGTCCTGTCACTACAGACCCCGGTAAATTGTCTCTCTCCAACTTTCTTATAAGCTCCCTTTAACTAAAGGCCATGGCTTTTGAAGTCTGATGGAGAATAGCTTGGTAACTGCCTCAGCCAGTTCCCTCCGGACCCTGGGATGCATCTCATCGGGTCCCATGGACTTGTATATGTTCAGGTTCCTCAGATGGTCTTGAAGCTGATCTTCTCCTACAATGGGAGGGACTTCACTCCCCAAGTCCCTGCCTTGAGGTTCATAGGCTTGAGAGATGTGGGAAGAGTGATCACCAGTCAAAAATGAGGCAAAAAATATGTTGAGGACCTCAGCCTTCTCCATGTAGGTTGTTGCTAGTTCTCCTGTCTTATTTGTCAGGAAGGTACATTTTTTTTTAAAATCTTCTTTTTCTCTCCAACATACCCATAGAAGTCCTTGTTACTATTCTTTGCATCCCCTGCCAAATTCAGATCCATCTGTGTCTTAGATTTCCTGATTCCATCTTTACACATCCAGGCAATGTCCCTATATTCTTCCCAGGATACGTTTCAGGGTCCACTGCCTGTGCACTTTTCTTCCATTGATGTACTATTCTTGTAGGCATGCCTCTATACTCTCCTTCTAGAGATGGAGAAACAAGAATTGCATCCAAATTACCCACCATACCTCTAATGCAGGCACACAAAGCATGGTGGTATATTTCCATTTAATGATAAGGTAACAATATGGGATATCCTAATCCATCCTGCTTGCTGAATTCTGAAAATAGGTGCCTTGATGCAATGTAAGGTGCAATGTAAAAATATCTATGCCTATGTTTTCAGTCATGGGAAGCTGAGATAGATTCTTACAAA
Organism: Aquila chrysaetos chrysaetos; assembly: GCF_900496995.4. Classification (NCBI taxonomy): domain Eukaryota; kingdom Metazoa; phylum Chordata; class Aves; order Accipitriformes; family Accipitridae; genus Aquila; species Aquila chrysaetos. The sequence continues at coordinate 14,500,974 of NC_044017.1, forward strand.
ACTCTATAAATATACAAGTTCTGAAACTGGTTCTACCCAGCTCCCAAAGCTGCATTTCTTTAGTGACCAGTAGTAAAACATTTCTGTACCCTTGGGGCCTTTGATATCAACTTCTTTGTGTACCTTCAAGGCTTCTGCTACCATCTTTTGCTTATACTCTCAGGGGTACCTGCTACAAAGGGGAATCAAAAAGATGATAGCTGTATTTAAAACATTCATCTGTACAAGCCTTTCAAACAGAAATGGTAAACAGACTTTGATCCCTGTTCTAGACATTCTCAGGTATAGATCCTAGATTCCACGTCTGAATTTCCTCTGTTCACTTTGCCAGGTGACTCCTCCAACCACCAACTTCATGTGACCAGAGATGCGGAGGGGCCAAAGTACCAATTTAGACATTTTCCCTGATGACCACCAGTCTGTAAGAGCTCCATTTGTGGTAACTCTGCAGAGAAATTAAAAAAAAACCAAAACCCAAAAAATATTGGCTTACACAAACACTTTCATCCTAATAAACATCTCTGAAAACATAGTCTTCAAGATACTGTTCTTGGTTTGATCTCATTGCTGTCTGTCAGCTCAGTGTGGTTAATGTTAAACTGGGCAAGCTTTAAGATCTGTCCTGAATTTGGTCTTTTGTGTTTGTTTTTTTTTTTTTTTCTCTGGGGACTGGCACTTTGCTTAAAGAGGCATCCATTTTTTCCAAACAGCCTTTATTTCTCATATTGCTTAAGGCAAGGAACTCCAGGCTTTGCTGCCAAGCTTATCAGATAAACTGCAGAAAGCTTCCTTTCTAGTCTTTCATCATTAATGACAGACTTGAGCTACAGGGCCAATGTACTCAGCAACAATTCCCTAAACATACTGCTACTGCAAAGAACTGCAGCTCCTTTCCTACTCTGGATTTATTTTGAAAAGAAATGAAAGTACCTGGGATAATGTCATCCATATCTTGTCAGGTTATGCAGTCTTGGTCTAAGTAGGATGTGCATAGGGAATCAAGGCTTAGGGACTGCACAACAGAAAGCACCTGCCCCATAGCAAACAAGGTCCCTTTGTTATCCTGTTCTCCAGCTTTACACAGAATGACCTTGACGTGATTAGCCTAGTATGCAACACAGCATGCACATCTTAATTTAACCTGAAACTCCAATTCTAAATGAAAATTACAAGATTTTTATATTATAAAATACCATTTACAAAACCAGCTGGTGATCATTCATTGCAAAAAGTATGTACATTTTACCTTTAACTTTTTCCATTATAAGGACTTCAGCTTAAAGCTCTGAAAACATTTTAGAAATGACCTACTATTGGTAGTGCTTGAATACATTTATTTAAAAGAAACATGCTGTTTTAGCTATGCCTGCTTGAATTTATGCTAGAAAAAAAAACTATCTTCAACAGGTGTGCATGAGACAAGCATGGATTCTCTTATGAACATGTGAAGTTCCATGACTCTACTTGATAAGTTACTCTGACCTGGTTTATTGGAATGGAAATCAACTGAATTTTTAATAATAAGTTAGAACAACAATTCAATAGGTTTCCTAATAAAAGATTGTCTCAAAAATTGCAGAATCAGCTTATTAATGCTGCACTTAAAAAAGAGTGAGTACTGGCTACCAGCTGGGGTAGCATAATTTTTCATTAAAATTTTTAGAAGAAATCAAGATACAAAAATGGTAGTGAGTCTATAAAATGTGGCATATTTACATATTGTTTCTTAAATAGCATCCCCAGTGATATCTTTTATAGATTTTTAGAAATCTAATGCATTAAGAACTCCATAAGGTAATGATTATTTTTATACTTGAATAAATTATGAGATATTATGTATACCTCAGACATATAATACACAAATTAAGTAAACCATAAACCCCTAAATATAAATAAGTTGGAAATTACACTTCAAAGTGGTTTTATAATTTGTCATAATTTCATTACATAAATGTCAGTATATCTCAAACTATTTAAAATACAAGTATATTTATTTTATTTTTCCTTATAAGATTTAAAATAATGTGATAATAAGAGGAAAATTACTTTTGGCCTCAAAATACTGCTTCTTAGTATTAAAATATCAATTATACCTTCATAAATTTCAGAGCAAGTTAGAATATGTGCTAACAGAAAGTATAACACAGCATATAGGAAAAGAATATTTTAGGAGAATTTTGTGGAAGATATACCTAGGGAACTGAATGAGAATTGCCTTTCTTCTATACGATTTCACCTCTCCTGTAGAATTTTACAGCAGTACTATCCTCTATTAAATTTTACAGGAAGCTAAAAAAAGCCCTCTAGAACAGGTACTAAGTTATAAAAGACTTTCCCCATAAAGGTTAGTGAATCCCTGAGGCCTTCTTGTAGGCACTGAAGCAAAAGGCATGATGCTGGTGTGATGAAAATCACAAATTTTATGTAGAGAACTTCTGACTCATGAATCAGTATGTGCCTGATTCCTGAGACATTGTGCATTATATTAGTCAGTGTTTATCTCCAAGAAGGAATTTGCCCAATTGTGGTGCAACATTACCTGTTGTTTATATTTGATGACTGAATACTGTTCTTCACCAGCTAAAATCAAGATTTCTGGAGATCTGGCTGTAAGATCAAGGACTAAATTGAATCACTGTATGCATATATGTCAACATAAAATTGCTGTTCTTAAATCTAGGGTCTTAGTTTTTTTTCTGTTCTCATATATGTTGCATATTTGCACGGAGTATAACATGCAAACAGAACAACTGCAAACAACACTGTTCAGTCTTAAAAACACTACAGTATATTTCAGCTATTGTCTATTTATAGAATCATAGAATCATAGAATGGTTTGGGTTGGAAAGGACCTTAAAGATCATCTAGTTCCCGCCCCCCTGCCATGGGCAGGGACACCTTCCACTAGACCAGGTTGCTCAAAGCCCCATCCAACCTGGCCTTGAACACTGCCAGGGATGGGGCATCCACAACTTCTCTGGGCAACCTGTTCCAGTGTCTCACCACCCTCACAGTGAAGAACTTCTTCCTTATATCCAATCTAAATCTACCCTCTTTCAGTTTAAAACCATTACCTCTCATCCTATCACTACATTCCCTGATAAGAAGTCCCTCTCCATCTTTCCTGTAAGCCCCCTTTAAGTACTGGAAGGCTGCTATAAGGTCTCCCCGGAGCCTTCTCTTCTCTAGGCTAAACAACCCCAACTCTCTCAGTCTGTCCCCACAGGAGAGGTGCTCCAACCCCCTGATCATCTTTGTGGCCCTCCTCTGGACTCGCTCCAACAGGTCCATGTCTTTCTTATGCTGGGGACCCTGAGGCTTGATGCAGTACTCCAGGTGGGGTCTCACGAGAGTGGAGTAGAGGGGGAGAATCACCTCCCTCGACCTGCTGGCCATGCTTCTTTTGATGCAGCCCAGGAAACGGTTGGCTTTCTGGGCTGCGAGCGCACATTGCCAGGTCACAATGAGTTTCTTGTCAACCAACACCCCCGAGTCCTTCTCTGCAGGGCTGCTCTCAATCCACTCATCACCCAGCCTGTATCCATGTTTAGGATTGCCCCAACCCAGGTGCAGGACCTTACACTTGTTGAACTTCGTGAGGTTTGCATGGGCCCACCTCTGCTTTTTTTCTTTTTTAATTATAACATAAATGATAGCAAAAGTGTTTGGTGTTTAATAAACCACTCCCTAAAGTCTTCAGTGAAATGAGAAGTGAAAGTAATTTAAGCTGATGTACTCTGTAGACAGCACTGGAAGCTAAAAATCCAGGAGCAGTAATTAAAAGGACACATAACCAATACATTTTTTCATATTTTAGGAGGTTATGAAGAAAGCTGAAAGTATTGATTTAGCATTGAGTGAAATGATGCCTGAATTTTTATTTTAACCTTGTAATTATTTTTGGAGTGAAATTGTAGGTGGATTTGTAGATATGGTTTAAATGAAGCTTCATCTATAACTCATTGCTAAACTTCTCTGTAATCTTTTGATTAATTAAGATATTCTACAGTCCCCAATATAGCAGCACAAAGTTGGAATTTCTAGCTTTTATGCAAACTGAAATCATACTTACTACTTGAAATTCATATTGATAGTTCAAAACAAATCATGTGTTTAATGCAGATTTCTGACATTCTATATGAAGTCATGTTGCTTTTTGGTCAGAATATGTCACACTGTGTCATGTCACAAACTGTCCTGAATGGTATTGCTGTAAAAAGCCGTGACAAACCAATGAGACATACTAAAAGAAATGAAGTATTTTTAAGACTATTTCACAATCACTGGAGTCACAAGTATCCAGTTTGTATATTATACATCAAATAGATGAGTGTAATTTTAGCTGCATTTGTGCCTAACTGTCAAGTTAAATCTCCTTTCCTTACACAGAGTTATCTTTCACGTATATGCAGTATACGTATATAAATACACATGTATGTATACGTATTTTGGTCTGTGTATCTTGCTATACATAGCCTTTTGTAATGAATCTAAGAATGGTGGCAGGGCGTCCTGACTCTATCAGTGCATCAGTGTAAAAAAACACAGCTAATGAGTTAATTGTAATGGCTACAGTAATATCCATAAAAGACCTTCTATGTGAAGATTTATCTAACCCTATGCTTGAAGTATTTTCCTGTGGTCTTCCTATGGTCTTCCTACCCCATTCTTTTCTTTTTGGGACAAGGACAAAAGAACCTATTTAAAAGCTACATTTCAACCACAAGTAAGTGACAGTTGCTATAGTGTACTTCCCTGAAGGGAATATTTTGAAGAGAATGACTGCCATACTCAGAATAACTTATCTAAAAAGACTGGTCAGGACTCTTGATCAGCCTATAACCAGCATTTCTATGGTCTTAAGCAGAATTGACATTTCTTCTTTTTTAAGATAAACTTTCATGCATGTCCAAGGAAATATTGCATCAGAAAAATTAATAAAGGTTATGAAAGACTTAAAAAAATTAACTTCTCTGGAGAGCATTACATCACAAGTTGGAGGTTTCGATCTGCCTCCTCTCAAGTGACACACTTTCAAATCTTAACAGGAAGCAAATATTTGCTTATGGCATGGTCAGAAGCAAGAACATTAGCTATGTCCAAGCCAATTAGTTCTTTCCTAGACAAATCTGCTTTGGAAGGAACTTTCTGGAAGCCTTGGAGACATGAGCAACTTGATCTGTTCACCTCAGGGCCACTGATGGTCTTTGGCTTTCATGTATTTAGTAGAATAGACCTACTCAGGGGACTCCACGGTTATTTTTAATTGGTTACCATATAATCTATTTTCCAAACTCAAATCTACTATTGTGTAGGCTCTTTCTAATTGATTAGAAAGATATTCTTCATAGACAAGACCACAATTTCTAAATGCTATGTACTAATATTTATACAAATAATAGTCAATATTATTGGCGTTGAATACACCCTCAGCAAGTCTACAGATAACGCCAAGCTGAGTGGTGTGGTTGATACTCTAGAGGGAAGGGATGCCATCCAGTCGGACCTTGATAAGCTAGAAGTGGACCCGCATGAACCTCACGAAGTTCAATAAGTGTACGGTCCTGCACCTGGGTTGGGGCAATCCCAAACATGGATACAGGCTGGGTGATGAGTGGATTGAGAGCAGCCCTGCAGAGAAGGACTTGGGAACAGGTTGCCCAGAGGAGTTGTGGATGCCCCATCCCTGGCAGTGTTCAAGGCCAGGTTGGATGGGGCTTTGAGCAACCTGGTCTAGTGGAAGGTGTCGCAGCCCATGGCAGGGGGGCTGGAACTAGATGATCTTTAAGGTCCTTTCCAACCCAAACCATTCTATGATTCTATGATTCTATATGAAGTATGTTTAAAGTAACTCTTCGATGGTCATTTTAACTAAACTTGAAATATACCTCCAGAAAAGTAGGTGTGGACTATACATGATATAAACTGTCTTGAGACAGAGAGGAATGGTAAAAATATTTGATCAGTTTAGCTCTTTGGACTCAGCTGGGACACACAGTGAGATTCAGACCACTAACCTCAGTAGCCTGTCTTACATTTCTATTTTATCCACATGGTGGATACATTTTAAAGTAATTGGTTTAATTCCTATGGAATCAATTGAAACATTTTATGCCTAGTTTTGATCATTTATTCTTAATGGAAATTTAGCAACTTCTTTCCAAAGGCAAGTTCATCCATTAGCAATGTAAAATCAGGTGCAAGCTATATGCCTAAGTTGGTATATCCAACTGTACAACTTAATGCGTAGCTATATTCAATCATAATATGTACAATTGTTCTTTTTTATTGCATATGAAGGAGAAAAATCTCTAAAAGATAGCTAGCAGAATAATACAACTTCTCTGTGTGCAATGATTATGCTACAGATACAGCACTGAGAAAGAAAACACTTATGAAACCTCTGTTCCCTGTTCTCAGTAGGGCTTCAGCTTACAATGTTTACTCCAGCATCTCAGAAGATTTTATATTACGTATAAAAGTATTTAGGACTAAAGTTTGAACATTGAAAATTTGTAACTTCTTTATTTTTACAGTGTTTTCTGAGGAATAAAGTGGCCTCACATAGTCAGGGTATCTATAATATATTATGAGGCTAGAAAGGTCAGTGAAAGCAAGAATTTATGATCCAAAAATGTCTATAAATACTACAGTATAAATATTTTAAAGGAATTAAATATGCTTTGTTGTAGCAACCCTTTTAAAGTTGTTTTGAATGTTTTAAACATGCTTCCACTGATGTCATAAAAGCTATCTGTCTATTTTCTTTGCATTTCTTGGTGCATATTGGTGATATGCCCTTCTACTCTTTCCAGCATGACAACTCTTTATTAAATTTCTGTGGTTCTAAAAAGAACAGAAAGTCCTTGAATGAATATTGGCAGGGAATTTTGATACAAGGTCAGGGCTCTAGAAATCTGCTTTCCAAATAGAAAGGTACCCAGTTTTCTATTCATCATCTATATCTATCATCTAAAGACATGTGGCTCTTCAGATACCACAGACATTCAGTTATCAGCATATATTAAAAGTGTTATATTTATACTGTTGTTTTCAAGTGTTTACTGCATAAGGTTTATTTGTCTATGTCCACCATCACAAGATCCACCAGCTCCTTTTTCCTCTCCTCTCCTCTCCTCCCCTCCACAGGTCAGTGGGCATCTTCTGTTACGTGTTCATTAGCACACATAATTTCGTGAACATATCTGAATCTCACTTTATTGTGTTGCTTTACTTTTTTCAAATTATTTTGCTTTTGAATTTTATCTTTGTGATTCTTCAATTCTATTAATTTGCTACGAATGTGGGTATAGCTGCTGGAGAAATATTTTCTCTCATTGACTTTGAAGATTACTTTTCCTAGACATTTTTAAAAAAATGAATACATTTCTTCTATGTCCTTTCCAGCTTGAACCTAAGATATTACATTTTATTTATAACTCAGAGCAAACTTTGAAGAATAGTTTCAGTTTGAACTAAGTGATATATAAGCATTAAATTGTTTCATATATTTTGAGATAAAAAATTAATTTAAGCAAGATTTTAAGTATTTTTCATGCACAGGTGAGTTAGGTTCATACCTTCAGGTCTATCAAGGTTTTCTCAAACAAGAAAAGTGCTATGAATTCTTTGTATTTTCTTCTGCTTTACCCCTCACAAAGTTGCAATGGGAATATTCATTTTTGATTGATCTGCACATGAAACAACACTTTGTTCAACCCAGATACAATTATCTCAAAAAGTAACCAGGAGAGCAACTCCCATCAGCAACTCATGTTACTCGTCTTACTAAAGTGCACAGTGGTGTAAAAGAAAGAGCAGGATGAAATTTTGGTGAAATAAGTATTACTTGTTCAACTTAATTTTAGTATTCTTTATACTCCACCCCCATCCCCCACCCCTGAGATATTAATCTGCAAAACCAAACACTTGAGTGGTACTTCCAGAATATGAAAGATGCTTTGAAACTTTGGTCAGTCAAAGCCTTGACAGTTTCAAAACTATTTTAAAAAGCTGATTGACTACCATCCAGGATATTATTACAACTTTTTGGCTTGCTTTTCATCAGAAAGTACTGTAGTAGCAAGAAGTACCCTAGAAATATTATCAAGTCTTACCTTGTTCTATAATATTATTATTATTTCTTTCACATGTCACCTTTTCAGGTATATTATAAAGTGGCATGAGTCATATTTTGTGGACTTTTTTTTCCTTTGGTTTTAATCCTTAATAGATTTTTTTTTCTCTCTCTCTTCACCCTTTCCATTTAGAGGAATACAGACATGGGACTCAGTCAATGCTTTCTCTTACCTTCTTTTTACAGTATTGGTCTAAACTGCAATAAAGAGTTGATGACAATACTACAACAATGTGTGAAACTTTTACTTCAGAATCCAGTAGGGATTTTAGGATATTTAGGTCCAGGTAGAGGACTTGAATACCAATTTTTCTAAAGAACTTGCTTCGATGGTCCCAACAGTTCAGTCTTTCTTTTGGTACAGAGAAACATAATAAAATCCCCCAAAAGTCTCTGAAAAGCAATTGAGCAAGTAAAACTGGTAAAAACCTGTGTAGAGATTGCGTTAGCACTGCTGTAGGATTGGCATGTGAGAAAACGATTTTTTTTTTCCCCCACACATGCACATTACTTCATGCTGTGGTGCTGCTGATCATATCAAAACCATGATGTAACAATATATAACACTGCTGACATAACTCAATATGACTTGACATAGTGCAAGAATTTTGAATTTAGTTCTATATAAACTTCCATAAAATTTAATCTGCACTCCTTTAGTAAAGTTATAGATAGGCCAACAACACAGTGTTATGATTTCTTTCCTATTCACACACTTTCTTACAGAGTAACAGGCACTGAGGGTTCTAAAAAATAAATGCAGAGAAAAGCTTTCGAGCAGGTAAATTTCAAAGGGTTTATTCACACAGATTATTGGCAAAGAGCTCACTCCAGCAATATTTTACACTCCGCTAGAATACAGTAAATTGGTATAGCAGGAAAATTATGTGAAATAAGGATTTCTTTTAGACATATGTGTATGATTATCTAGGCCACTGGCTACTATCAAAAGTATATCAGGGATGCCAGTCTCCAATTATATTCAGTAGTATGCCAGAACCTGATGTTTTTCACTTCATTGGTATCTGCAGATTATGAGTGTTGCAGACTTTGAGTATTAAAGAATTCATAAATTGTTCAGTTCAGAAAAAAGTGACTGTATAAAAATACAATTCTTTGCTCAGTATTTCTGCTAAGATGTTTCAAAAGTGCACTAGCTTTTACATATATATATAGCTACTTGATCCTATTAGCTCTGTGGAGAAAACAGAGTTGAGGAGGAAAAGAAGTTAGTTCTTACTTATAATTAAGTACATTATACAGTAAGTTCCAATCAGTTAAAACATAAAAAAACCCCTTTTGAAGACAATGGTATTTCAATGGCTAGAAGTAGGTTCACAAATTAAGATATTTTTGCCTGGATGTTTATATCTTAGTTTGCTGTCTAAGCCAGAGGTCTAAGCATCACAGTCAGTAAAGTTTGAGAAGTTCTTTAGCGGATCCTATGTAGGTATTTACTCTTAGAGGAGCTGAATGACCCTCCAGACTCAGACAGGCAGAATTCAGTTGCCTAACAATAGGTGTTTAGTGTCACTTAAGATACCCTAGCATATCCCTCCTCACCATATCTGCTGGTCCAGAAAGGCACAATTTTCCTGTAGGTCCTGTGTCATCTTTGGTAGCCCACTGAAGATGTCTTGAAAACTGTAAGACATTTATATTGACACTAGACATCTATCTGTAGATGAGTGAATTGAGCTCTACATTTCCGTTGACAATGGAAACTTAAAAATCTAGGGCTCTTCACCTTGGACAGTGATGAAAAAGTTTTATTCTATCCAATGGTTTATTATAATCTGTAATATAAAATAAAAATCTAGAAGTCTAAATTTGGAACACAGAAATTAATTCCTGGTTTCTGACAAATGAATAGACCAGCTGATGCTGTCAAAGCAGTTAACATGGGTAAAAAAAGTCTTTTCCTCACCAAACAGTTCACCTTCCTTCTGTAGGAGTGCTTCAGCCTTCATCTTTCCCTTTTTACACTGAGCAAGGTATTTGCAATGAAGAAGGCAGAGTGGCCATTTCCATTAGTTTTTGAAATAGCAAACATTCTCCCCCTCTGACAAATTTGTTGCATCCTGGTTATAGACTAGGTTATCAAAATCCTCCACCAATTTGTTACAGTGTAACTTCTGAGTTTACGTGTGATTAATTTCTTATTAGTCAAATTTAAGTCTTACTCATCTGAAAAAAGAATTACTCTCAGTCCAGTTACAATGATATTAAAAATTATAGTTCAAACTATAGACAACAAAAGTTCCATACACAAAATTTTAGCATTTACACCTTCCTATAGTGTTACACTCCTCCTTTCAGTGCCCCACTGGCTCCTGGGGTTGACGAGTCAGAACTCATAAAAAAAAAAAAAGAAAGAAAATATTATAGTGAGTCATTAGTCTCCCCAGGAGACACAGGATTGCCATGTCAATATTTTCTTCCTCTTAAATCTTAGGTCACCTTGGGGTCATTTTTATATGCTTGCTAATCCACTCTACACCTTATTATTTCTTCACTGCTCTGTAATTCCATCTTGCATCCTAATTTACTAGGTACCAAGTGTTTTACACATGTTGAAAACTTGGTTTTTATTCTCTTTATATCCCTAATACTGGCTTTACACAGCTGCCAAGGTTATACTGCTTGAAAGACTAGCAACTGACTACTTATAACTTTTTATAGCCTTGAGGCCTATTGTCCCCTGCTTGTGCTTTCAAGGCCCTTGGTGTCATCTCAGGTCTCTATTCTGCTACACTTAGTTCTTATTTTAGAATCATAGGTGGCTCATTTAATGCAGAAGAACTACTTGTTATTAACATTAATTAGTAGTATGTGAGTGTTTATATGTGTGTGTGTACTGGTTTTGGCTGGTTTGGTTAATTTTCTTCATAGCAGCACATTTGGCTTCACCCAGTTTGATTAATTTTCTTCATAGCAGCTCATTTTGCTTCACCTATTAAACTGTCTTCATTTCAACCCATGGGTTTTTCTCACTTTTACTCTTCTGATTCTCTCTCCCATCCTGCTGTGGGGGAGTGAGTGAGCGGCTGTGTGGGACTGAGCTGCCTACCATGATCAACTCACCACAGTATGTGCCAATAAGCATTACCTTCCACAATTGTACAAAGCTACGTAGAAACTAAACCAGATTGGGTAATAGTGACCCTGTTGTTTGGCAGCTTCTATCATGGTTATATAAACTAAAACAAAGCTTAAGGCAGGCAAATAAAATTCTAGGAAAATGCTGAGCAATCTTGAGGTCTGTTTTGTTAGCTAAACACAAAGCTTGTGGTCTGTTACAAACAACGGTGACTCCATATTCACTAGGATACAGTCCTGTGCCCCCTAACACATTTCTTCAAAATTTGATGCAACATGAGGAACTTGAACCAGATGCTAAACTGTAAGTTATACAGACAGCAATAATAAAAGGGATCTCAGCCTATTCCAGTGATAAGGACAGCTTGATTTATTGTCAAGTTAAATGAGAGAGTCATAAAGCAATATATCTTGTATATGAGATGAAAACCTTCATGCTCACCGTCTTAAATGGCAAGTTTTCCACTTGCAGGATGAGGGGGACTCCTGCACCTTGCATGCTGCTTATTCAGCCTTCTTTTCTGCCTTTCTTGTGTTCATCCTGTGTAGTCGGCACTGATGGCTATGGTCCATGATGGTCACTAGTTGCTGAGGTTGAGGTGGCAAGACCTGAGAGCAATTTGAGGAGGGAAGCTGGAATCAATCAGGCCCCTTCTTTCATCCTCTGATTGTCCTCAGCCATCAATGGTGGTTTTATTCGTCTTCTCTCTCCCCCAAAAAAAGGGTGGTGAACTCATACATGCCTGACATATTTGATGTTTTTTATGGGGAGCAGGACATGTTCTGGTTTCACCAGGCACCTTGTCAGTTCTGGTTCCAACAGCCGTCTCTCCTGGCCCTTCTACACCCTTCGTTCTGATCTGATAGATCTTACTACTTGCACACGTCCCTATACTCCTATTTGTACAACTATATCACAAGTGTCCATTTGCCTCTTTGTGACTACATATTTCTTTCTATGCTTAACTGTCTCATAAAATATTAATACATTCTTGCATAATAATTATGTTATTAGCAGTGTTACCATGTTACAAAATGTTTATGCACTGTTTCCATTACATTATTTCAATATGCCTATGCCTGGGTTTAAGGCAAATATTTTAATAGCTTAATGGTTGCAACTTACTCTGTGGTTGCAACAGGACTCTGCTTTGGCTACTTCTCTTAAGTTTCATAAATGAATAAATAAAAAGTGTTCTAGAAAAGAACTACATCCAGAAAGAGAAGTGAAAAAAGATGATGTCATCTAAAAGTTGGCCTAACAGGAAGGGGAAAGGATTTCAGTGATCGGAAAATAATTATCAAGTGTAACTGGTAAATATAGCAAAAGAGTAAATCAGTATAGTACAGGGAGGATCAAAATTTCACTAAGGAGCAAAAGGTTCATCATCAAGAAGATAAAAAGATACTTCTGTGTTTTTAGCAGGCCTTTTTAAAGATCTGTATTTTCTGATCAGCAGCGTCAAATTAACTTTCCAAATTATGATAGGCTGCACAGGAAATAATAGTTGCAACAATTTATAAGTTTTTATTTCTTTACTTTTCAAAATTATTAATTTTTTTTTCTTTTTTTGTTTTCATTCTGTGTATATTTTTATGTATATAACAATATCGGTACAACAAGAATTTTATATACATATATTGACTATATCTTTACTCAGTGCTAACTCTGAAATTAAGTCACAGTTACTGAAGTGGTTTTCAAATTCAACACTATGATAATATAGTTTGCAATTAAAGAAGAATTTATTATATTCATAGATCAAATAAGGATTATACTGACTGCCTACACATTGTATCTCCTTAATCCAGTGAACAATACTGATCACTGAAAGACTTATACAAAGGAAACATGTTTAAGCACTTAGTTTAGTTTTACTGTATGTAGATAATTTCATCTTGCATAAAAGCTTTGATTACCCTTTTACACATTTTCCTTTTATTACACATATATGACAAAGTTTCTGCTACAGTAAGATCTAGCATAGTAAATTAAACTTTTTTTTCTTTTCACTTTACACATTGAAAGCAGTCCTCTGCCTAAATTGTGAAATTATGCTCAGTAATAAATCTTCTGTACAATAATTTATGTGGATGATCATAAACTATCTGTTATAATTTACAGTCTGTTAATATTCTGTTAGGAATTGACACTCAGAAAAGCTCCTCTCTAATAGAAGAGGTGAACTTATGAAGCCCTATGGTAGAGTAAAACAAGCTCTGTTATGATGTATTAGGGCTTTATTTTAAAAGTCAGTCTGGTTGCTCTTCTAAACAAGCCTCTTAATGCACATTGTTATTTAATTAGTGCATTATTGTTTTTCAAGGCCTACCCCTGTGTTCTGTGTAGTTTCTCACTTTCTGAGCAGATATGACCCTGAAGTTCGATGTTTTAGCTAGTACAAAGCAATTTTTGTTTAGATCGGTTTGGTCTGGTCGTGGTTTTGGTTTGGTTTTGCAACTTCAGTGCACCAGTGGAGCCAGAAAATATTTTTTCAGTGCATTTACATATGAATTACAATATATTTGAAAAGACAGAGAAATGCCACTAATTCTCTAACCAGTAGCAGAACCAAAACCACTTCTAGTGTAAAAATTATCTAAAATCAGCATTTATTGATCTAATTACAGATCTATATTTCTATATCACTCATGTCTGCTCCAATAAATATTTAATTACTTCCAGCAAATGGACAAGCTCCAAAAAGAAGCAGAGTTACAGACCTGTGACTAGTGATTAGCCACTTTTCTGGAAAGTAGAAGATCATCTTTGAATCTTTTTTTCATTATGCATACTCAGCTCATCTCATACTATCAAGTATTACTCTATAGAAAAAAAAAATAGAAGAAGAGATAAAAGATTTTTCTTTTTCTTTTATAGCTTGAGACCCTAAAGTGACCCATAGGCAGTCTAGGGAGTTTATAGATAAGTTGTGAATTTTGCTAAGCTTTTCGTGCTGTCAGGAATTGTCAGACTTAACAGCAAAAATGTAGGTATCTGAAAATTTCCACAGACAGATACCAGGCAAGGTGCTGGGGATTTACAGTACCTGTGAGGCAGCTAACCAAGGATAACTAGCAATGTGTCTCACTCACAGTGCAGTCTGAAACTTCACAAAATCTTTCTTCAACTATTATTTCACACAAAAATCTCTTACTATATTTTAAGTATTTCAAAACTGTTGTAATTTCATGATTGCAACTACACACCGTTGACTATGTAGTTGTCACTATAATTGCTAAAACACTGATATTCATATTCTCTTCTGTTATGATCTGCTATAACCTTTAAAGTCAAAGTATATTGATCAAATATATTTACATTTAAGCCATCATCAAAATACTCACTGAAAGAAATAGGAAGCAGATTTTTAGCTCCAAATAGCATACGTAATCCTTGTAAGATGTAAGCCATAAGTATGCAGACACTGGAATGTTTCAGTAGCCACCTGGACTAAGGAAAAGATACTGAATGTAAAATAAAAAGGAAAGTAGTTACAGTCACTAAGATGGAAGCATATCAATCATTGTTACTGTGTCTGTTAATCTCTAGTGAGTAACTGGAAACAATACACTTAGAACTATTTTGTGTTTAATGATGGTAGCAATAGGTTAATTCTTATATTTAAAAGAAAGGATCTATTGAGCGGTTTTTGTTCTTTTGTTAATGTTTTGAGTTTAACTGTTGCATTGTTCACAAAATTAATTATTTCAATAGAAAATTACTACTTTATATCCTACCATGAAACACAGTCATGATCGTTTCTTAGAAACTGGTATTATTTTCTTGACAATTGTTATATTTATCCTCACTGGCACCAGTGAAATATTTTTATCTGTATTTTCTTCCATGAAAACTAACAGCCTCACAGAACACTCCTTATGTGCAATGTCAGGAAATCAAGGAGGGGAGAGCCTGTTGCAGCTCTTTTTAAATGTACTTTGTGTTTTTTTTCAAATTGTGGGATAAATCTATCTTAAGAACTAAGGATAAGCTAGAGTAAAAGTGGGGAAAGAGACTGTCTCCATCTTTTATATTACCTTGTAGTACTCAAAGAACTTGCAGCTTAGAGACACTAACTGCTAAACAGAGCCTGTCTTGTATGACCACATTAGTCCATGCACAGAAAGGTGATTGCATAACAACAAACATTAGTTCCCTCTTCAAATTTCTTCTAATTCCCACACTTTCATATAAAGGTGATATGTATCTAAATATCACAGATTTGTATGCCAGCAATAATAGCGTCACTAATATGTTGTTCTCTCTATCACAGGTCCATTTTCCCTTTTTGGAACTTGAAACTACAGGGTTTTTTAAAATTATTTTGTGGAAAACTAAAACTGAAAGAAAAGCAGAAGACATTTGTATTGGGTTCATGTGGCAAGGTTTTGGTAGTGGGGAGGCTGCAGGGGTGGCTTCTGTGAGAAGCTACTAGAAGCTTCCCTCATGTCAGACAGAGCCAATGCCAGACGGCTCCAAGATGGACCCGCCGCTGGCCAAGGCGGAGCCCATCAGCAATGGTGGTAGCGCCTCTGGGATAACAGATTTAAGAAAGGGTAAAAAACACTGTGCAGCAGCAGCTGGGAGAGAAGAGTGAGAAAATGTGAGAGAAACAACCCTGCAGACTCCAAGGTCAGTGAAGAAGGAGATGGAGGAGGAGCTCCAGGCGCTGGAGCAGAGGTTCCTCTGCAACCCATTGTGAAGACCATGGTGAGGCAGGCTGTGTCCCTGCAGCCCATGGAGGTCCATGGTGGAGCAGATATCCACCTGCAGCCTGTGGAGGTCCATTGTGGAGCAAATATCCACTCAGCAGCCTGTGGAGAACAGCATGCCAGAGCAGGTGGATGTGCCCTGAAAGGAGCTGCAGCCCATGGAGAGCCCACGTTGGAGCAAGCTACTGGAAGAAGCTGTGGCCCATGGAGAGGAACCCACACAGGAGCAGGTTTTCTTGCAAGACCTGTGACCCTGTGGAGGACCCACACTGGCACAATCTGTTCCGGAAGGACTGTACCCTTTCCGGGTTTCAGCTGGGATAGAGTTAATTTTCTTCCTAGTAGCTGGTGGTATAGTGTTGTGTTTTTGATTTAGTATAAGAATAATGTTGATAACACACTGATGTTTTCAGTTGTTGCTAAGTAATGTTTAGAGTAAGTCAAGGACATTTCAGCTTCTCATGCCCAGCCAGCAAGAAGGCTGGAGGGGCACAAGAAGTTGGGAGGGGACACAGCCAGGGCAGCTGACCCCAACTGGCCAATGGGGTATTCCATACCATGTGACGTCATGCCCAGTATATAAACTGGGGGCAGTTGGCCAGGAGGGGAAGACTGCTGCTCAGGGACTGTCTAAGCATCGGTCAGTGGGTGGTGAGCAATTGCATTATGCATGACTTGACCTTGAAGAACTGCAGCCCATGGGAAGGAGCCACGTTGGAGAAGTTTGTGAAGGACAGTGTCCCATGCTAGAGCAGGGGAAAAGAGTGAGAAGGAAGGAATGGCAGAGACAAAGCATTATGAACTGACACAACTCCCATTCCCCATACCCCTGCACTTCTCGGGGGGAGGAGGTAGAAGAGTTGGGAGTGAAGTTGAGCCTTGGAAGAAGGGAGGGGTGCAGGAAAGGTGTTTTTTAGATTTGTTCTTATTTATCATTATCTCACTCTGTTTAATTGGCAATAAATTAATTTGCCCAAGTTAAGTCTGTTTTGCCTGTGGCCTGAATTGATAAGTGACCTCCCTGCCTGCATCTTGACCTCATGAGTTTTCTTGTCATAATTTTCTCCCCCTGTCCTGTTTAGAAAGGGGAGTGATAAAGCAAGTTGGTGAGCATCTGGTGGCCAGCCAAGTTCAACCCATCACAACACTGAGAATGTTTTTTGAAGTGGTTTGTGTTTATCAATTACCTTTTTGTTCTGTTGGAAAGATGATACACTTACTTTTCATTGAAACATCACCATTTCATTTGAAGTCTTCACTTCTGGAAAGGAAAATTGTAATTTACATTATTATGCAATGTCTTAAGATGTCATAATTGTATTTGTGTCTCTACAAATTTTACTAATATATTCATTGATTAATGGCATTGCTTCATCAGTTGGCTTGTTCTAATATAACACAGTTGCTGCAGAAAAGCAAATATAGTTTTTAGTCTATATCATTCAGGAATGATCATAAATTACCCAGAGTTCTGTATATTCTGTGGGCAAAGTTACTTAGTTGCTGATGAGTTTTAAATATCCTTTTTAACTTTACATTTTATTGCTTGTTTATGATACAAAAAAAGATGTGAGAAGTAATTTTTTTCATATCAAGAGAGTCTTTATGCTGATGGACATTAAATAATACTGTAAGCAGAGAAGGTAGAACAATGTTTAAATTATTGTACAGCTTACACTTGTCAACAACCAAGGTAAAATTAATGAATGCATCCTTTGGCCTACTGCTGAAAATGTTACAAGTGAAATATGTCAAAAGCAGCAAAGGGCTTAATGGTTATGGACCACATCTGATTTACTTTTCTCTGGATGTTTCCTGTCTCTTTGCACAGACTGTGCAAAGTGCAGGTTTTTACTTTAAAGTGTTGCTGAAGACAAACTTACACCAACATCTTGGAGAAGGTTCTGCTCATATGGATTTAGAGGTGGGCTTTCATTGTCTAAACACAGGCATCTGTTTTCATTTGAGATGGCAAGCATTATCTGAGACAAAGCTTGCAGATACCACATAAAGCCTGCCAGGTGTACCATGTTCACTTACAGCAGGGCTTGAAGCCCAGGCAGGTTACCCAGAGGTGTTTAAACCCACAGTAGATATTTCTGT
Organism: Aquila chrysaetos chrysaetos; assembly: GCF_900496995.4. Classification (NCBI taxonomy): domain Eukaryota; kingdom Metazoa; phylum Chordata; class Aves; order Accipitriformes; family Accipitridae; genus Aquila; species Aquila chrysaetos. The sequence goes on from NC_044017.1 coordinate 14,519,029, forward strand.
ATGGGCAACTGAAATGAGTGCTGAATATCCTCTACATGATTAAAATTAATTTATGAGAATCCCAGTCCAACCCCTCACTCTTGATTTCTTATTTATTATTTTTAATAGTAGGAATAGTAATAATAATATTTTTAAAAAGCAATTACAAAACATATGGGAATGGAAGAAAATACATAAAAGATCCAAGCAAAGATGAATATGAAGAACAGCTCTTTAGATCTTTATTGGAGTAGAAAATAAGACAGGGCATGGTCAAAATTGTTGCTGAAGCAAATCATGTTACAGGCGGCTGCCCTATAACAACCTTGTACAATGTTTGTTCAGGTACAAACACACACTATTCTTCATTTTATGGTTCTTTCAAAAATTCAATAGAATTTTGATATCTTTAGCTGTAGTAAAAGTTATGCTAAAGTAGTTAAAATGATAAGTTTTGATGCTTAAAATGAGGGACAGATACTCAAAATGAGAATAACAAGAGCCTGATAGGTCTGAGTAGAGCTTCACCAATTAGGTATTTCCATTCTTTTCACCTAATTTTTTTTCTAAGTCAGTCTATTTCCAGTTGTTCAGTGTGATTATGTTACTGAAAACAGTAGAATAATTTAAGGTTGACTTGGTCTTTTAAAGGTTTCTGGTTCTGTTTAGAGACCTTTCCATTTGCTAGAACCAAAAAGTACAAAAATGGGTGGGAAAATCAAGGACAGAATTAAGTCACACGTAAATGATCATTGAGAAAATGTTTTTGAACACTCATTTTTTGTATATAGTCTTTAATATTCTGTTTTATGAAAACAAATGACAGAGTGAAGAAATAAACAGTCTTATTCCCTGTTGAATTTTCTTCCTTATTCCTTGTGCAAATTTCAGCATGACAGTTTAATATATTTTTTCTCATTGTGATTTGTCAAGGTTGTCAAAATCCCTAGAGCCATAACTGTAGATGCTTTATTTTCATGTTTTTCCCTCTCTTTTTTTTTTTTTTTTAATTATTTTTCAGTAGGAACCAGAGTAAAAAAGCAATGAAAATCAACATTGGAATAAATGAAAATGTATTAAGCAGTCATGGCAATATAGTATATAAGATAGCTTTCCTTTACAGCCATAAAATAAAGCAGAAAATAGCCAAGTGAAAATGTATATTCTTTATGTGGAAACACATGACTTGATTATGATTTGCTATTTATCTTTGTGAGTGAGAGGCACTTCAATCTACAAGTGGAAATGCTATGAAGAAATTATTAGTTACCTCACTAAGGACAATAGACTAGACCTGTCTGTGATTCACCACGGGTAAAATTTAGTGTACTACAGAAAGCCAAAACACTTTTGTGTATATCATTCAAGCTCCAATTCAGTTGTATTCTAAGGGTTTTACTGGAGGTTAAATAGAGCATGGTTTTTGTTTTGCATTTCTGAATGGGATTGCACTCCACCTGAGAATATCCTAATTCCATTTTGTGCAAGGTTTTATATGGTGCTCATAGCTGCTGCATCTGAGCAGCGATGCATTAAAGGCAGGAGTAACATCTGTGCCGTGCAAGTTCTGTCATCTTCTTCTCAGATATGTTGGCAATGCATTTGTTTGGAGCTATTATTTTCAGAAGTTTATAGCCAGATATGAACTTTGTCATCTGTTTATTGCTGTACATAATGGAGATGCAATGTAAATTGCAGAGACAAAGTCAAAGAAAACAACCTCGAACACATTGCAGAAAGTAGTGTTATTTGGGATGTTTCACAATTTCTCTGGGAAAGTTCTTTCCAAACATGCTTCACACCTAACAAAAACTGGCTTCTGGAAAGCTAGAACAAAGCACTCTAAGCTCTTAGCTTTTTAGTTCCTAAGTGCTCTTTTCTCAGGACCTGGGACAAACATTGTGTTCAGCACTTTGCTGGGCTGATGAAAATGGTAACTACTTTCACAACAGTAAGAGTTCCTCTGTTTATTCAGAATACCCTCTCTGTGTCTCCTTCCACCAACTGAAAATGGGCCCTGACACCTTCTCTGCAGTGTCCCATATGTCCCGTCACCTTCTCTTGACACCTTTCAGCTTCTGATAATTCTTACCACTGCACTGACCTACTTCCAACTCTGGAATTAAAAATCAGCCTGACACTGGTGAAATATAGGCAACATTCAGAACTGGGCTGTTGGTGGCAAAAATTCACAAGTCAATGACAGAGCTGAATGATCTCTGGAGATACGTGTACTGATGTACTTTTATTCAGCACCGGCAAGAAGAAATCACAATGACCAAGTAAGGCACATGGAGATCAGGCCTAAACCTGACAGGCACAGAGGGGACTATGAATCATCTGGTGATCCAGAATGGTTGCAGAGAAAAAGGACGCAATGAAATGCGGCAGCAGTTCAAGATTGCACCAAGAAAAACACCTCCTGCAGATCAGCAACGGATATCTATATATATCAACATTTTGCTAGTGAAACATACTAAATGAAACTCAAATTCAGGAGAAAGGAAAGCTGTGAGAGCTTCAAGAAAAGGAAGCTTCCCTCTCAAAATGCTTTATCAGAGAGGGAGAGTAATTGACACAAGCACAAGCATATCCTTGATTGAATTTTCCCATTCAATGCTCTTGTCTTCCTTCTATTCCCATCAAAACATTAATTCTTTTCAATACGGACAGTGCTTGCAAGTATGGACTCTTAAGGGTATCTGTGGAAGGAGTTTAGTTGTACTAGGTATTTGAAAGCGGTTTAGGACTACTCAAGTTTATTAATTTTAAAAGAGAAATATTAGAATAGAGACGCTGTGGCTGCAAAGGTGAATAGAGGAAGAGAACCATTTCTCATTTTGTAGCTAGGTGAAAGAAAACTGACCAAAATAACAAAGTTACTATTAGATCCAGAAGAAGTATTTTACACTACACTGACATTTTCTCTTTAGATCCTAAGTAAGAAGCTACAAAGGTTCAGATCTCTATCATTTTACAGAACTCAACACAGGAAGCTCCATGTAAACCATATTAATGAAATTATCTTTATCTAAATTTAAGAGTATGCTTACAGGATTAGTAACAGTATGCTGTACAGGATTTAGTACAATGGACCCTTGATTCTGGCTTAGATGTCAAGAAGTATCCCACTTTTATCAAAACTGAGAAAACACAAAATATTTCTTCTTTTTATATCCCATTTTTGAACAAATGCCAATATATGCTGTGAACGGTTTGGAGGTATGTCTGTACCAGCCTAACAACAAGAAGCAGGTGCTGCCTGGCCATCTGACTGCTGTCTGTCTGGTAAGAAGCTGAGATAAAACTTCTTTTTTACTGGATGCATTGAAAACACCAGCTTTCAGCTACCAGTGTCACAAAACTTGTAGGAATGCCAGATATTTTAGACTTGCAGACCTCTTGTGAAATTTATCTGCAAGTGGCTGATGGACTCACAAGTCATAGTGACAGATGGACAGGCTGATGGATAGTTGTGGTGGGTTGACCCTGGCTGGATGCCAGGTGCCCAACAAAGCCACTCTATCACTCTCCTCCTCAGCTGGACAGGGGAGAGAAAATATAATGAAAGCCTCGTGGGTCAAGATAAGGACAGGGAGAGATCACTCACCAGTTACCATCACAGGCAAAACGAACTCGACTTGGGGAAATTAATTTAATTTATTACCAATCAAATCAGAGTAGGATAATGAGAAATAAAACCAAACCTTAGAACACCTCCCCTCCACCCCTCCTTTCTTCCCAGGCTCAACCCCACTCCCGGTTCTCTCCACCTCCCGTCCCCGAGCGGCGCCGGGGGACGGGGAATGGCGGTTGGGGTCAGTCCGTCATACCTTGTCTCTGCTGCTCCTTCCTCCTCAGGGGGAGGAGGACTCCGCACTCCACCCCTGCTCCAGCGCGGGGTCCCTCCCGCGGGAGACAGTCCTCCACGAACTTCTCCAACGTGAGTCCTTCCCACGGGCTGCAGTTCTTCACAAACTGCTCCAGCATGGGTCCCTTCCATGGGCTGCAGTCCTTCAGGCACAGACTGCTCCAGCGTGGGTCTCCCTGCAGGGTCACAAGTCCTGCCAGAAAACCTGCTCCAGAGTGGGCTTCTCTCTCCATGGGTCCCCAGGTCCTGGCAGGAGCCTGCTCAAGCGCGGGCTTCCCACGGGGTCACAGCCTCCTTTGGGCATCCACCTGCTCCGGTGTGGGGTCCTCCCTGGGCTGCAGGGGAATCTCTGCTCCGGTGCCTGGAAAACCTCCTCCTGCTCCTTCTTCACTGACCTTGGGGTCTGCAGGGTTGTTTCTCTCACATATTCCCACTCCTCTCTCCAGCTGCAGGTGCTGTTGTGCAGCAACTTTTACCCTTTCTTAAATCTGTTCTCCCAGAGATGCTACCACCATTGCTGATGGGCTTGGCCAGCAGCAGGTCCATCTTGGAGCCAGCTGGCATTGGCTGTATCGGACATGGGGGAAGCTTTTAGCACCTTCGTACAGAAGCCACCCCTGTAGCCCCCCCCCACTACCAAAACTTTGCCACATGAACCCAATACAATAGTGTAATTTTATAAACCCTATTTCCTTGAAAAATAAACCAAAAAAAGCAAAACTTTGGCCCACAAAGAGGGGAAAACCTAAATAAAAAACAGCAAAAGAACAGCTATTCAAAGTCAAAAAGAGTATAAATGCAAGTAAAAATGCAGAGAGAGAGAGAGGAGAGCTAAATTATCTAATCTCGTAGATGTCTGGTGAATTGCCTTAAATGTTAAAGCATACATGACATTTTCTTTTCACATGTTTGGTTAAATTTTACACATGATTTAAACACCATATGAATACATTTCTTTAAACAGATCTAGTACCAAAAGGGAATAAATATCTAAAAGAAGCAGGGGAATATTACTTGATCCAAACCCCACTGGTTTCAATGGAAATTTTTACAGTTAATTCACTGGACTTTTGATAAAGCCACATATCCACATTTCACATAAGAAACTCAAAGAAAAATAATCTTCCTTAAAAAAACCAACAAACAGTGAGCAACAAACAGTAAGAATAATTCCTTCATACAAATTGTTTTCTTTATGGTTGAATCTTTTAAGTGTGTCCTGGTTTCAGCTGGGATAGAGTTAACTGTCTTCCTAGTAGCTGGTACAGTGCTATGTTTTGAGCTCAGTATGAGAAGAATGTTGATAACACTGATGTTTTCAGTTGCTGCTAGTAGTGTGTAGACTAATGTCAAGGATTTTTCAGCTTCTCATGCCCAGCCAGCGAGAAAGCTGGAGGGGCACAAGAAGTTAGCACAGGACACAGCCAAGGCACCTGACCCAAACTGGCCAACAGGGTATTCCATACCATGTGATGTCCCATCTAGTATAGGAACTGGGAAGTGGGGGCGGGGAATCGCGGCTCGGGGACTAGCTGGGTGCCGGTCGGCGGGTGGTGAGCAATTGCACTGCGCATCATTTGTACATTCCAATCCTTTCATTATTGCTGTTGTCATTTTATTAGTGTCATCATTATCATTATTCGTTTCTTCTTTTCTGTTCTATTATACTGTTCTTATCTCAACCCGTGGGTTTTGCTTCTTTTTTCCCAATTTTCTCCCCCATCCCACTGGGTGGGGGGGGAGTGAGTGAGCGGCTGCGTGGTGCTTAGTTGCTGGCTGGGGTTAAACTACGACAAAGTGAAATACAGTTTACAGATACAGAACACTAAAACTAATCCTTTTTAGCTAATAGAGTTATGAGTTTCTGGTTGTCTGAAAATGTACATTTGATACCAAGTCTGTAGTAATAAAGTGAGTCTGTAAGTTATTTATGTTTACTAAAGGTTTACTCTATACTAAAAGATAAAATTAACTGCTAACAGAATAGTTTATCCAAACACATGGAATCTAAATAAAATCTCAACAGATCAAGGTGTCATATAGTAGAAAGACAGTAAGGGAGATCCAGTTAATTATATTGTTAGGTGTCTGGGTTTGGGGTGAGATTTGGTTACTGGAAAGCAGGCATTTATTGGTTTTTTTATGGTGTTCTTGGGTATCTTTTCTAACCACTGGTGCTGCTTCAGAAGAGCTCAAGGTTCCTCTAAGAGACTTATTGGTAGGTCATTCTAGACATGTCTTTGTAGGCAGCTAAGTACCAAACCAGCAGGTAGGAGCTAGCTGAATTCTACCCACAGTGCTTGAAAATTAGGTCAGATTCAATCCCAAAGTTCAGTTTCAATCCCCATCAAATGTATAGCCAGATCATAAAGTTTGCCTGAGCTCCCAAAATGTTAATTTGTTTATCCTTAACTTTCCCATATTCTTCCACATACACCAAATTGTCTGTTTTTCAGCTAGGATAATTATATATACAGTGGGGATTAAAAAAAAAAAAAAAAAAAAGTTGGTTTGTAACCATATTGCTGAAAGATTTTTTTCTGGTTTACTGTTTCTCAGTAAATAAAACATCAGTAAAAGTAAAATTATTTCAGTTTTGCAGATGCATTAGGGCAGCCAGGAATAAACAACTTGTATGCACATGGTGTATTGGATGCATATGGATGATTGGGTTGAACGAAAAGTTATTGAAGATTTCTGTACGGAAACCTAAATGTTTTGAATTAATATTTGTTCTTACCTAAATTAGGGTCTTTCCCTTAAAGCTTCACTCCTTTTTTTCAGAGAATTTACTAGTTTGTAGGTTTTAGTTCTACTAAATGACCTATTAATAATGACAGAAATTCAGAAGTCTTTTTTTTCCTAAGTGTATATATTTCCTAAAGCTTTCCATATATTTTTGAAGCAGGAGACAGACAATAAGCTGTTATAATGAATGCCACAGAGGGAATAATTTAATAAATCATTTAGTTTTTTTCTGCCTGACAAAAAAGTTTTCCCCAGATATCAAAAGTAATGCTTATTATCTGGTCTTTGCAGATCTGTATATATGTACCTGAAAATAAATCACTTATTGGAAAACACCAGTCCACATTAGTAAATCCATTAGAAGGGCAAAACAGAGAGTGTGTGTGTGTGCGTACGTACGAGTGTAGATACCTTTTGTGGTTTAACCCCAATAGGCAGCTTAGCCCCAGACAGCCATTTACTGGCTCCCCCACAGTGGGATGGGGGAGAGAATCAGAAGGCTAAAAGTGAGAAAACTCATGGGTTGAGGTAAAGTCAGCTTAATAGGTAAAGGAAAAGCTGCGTAAGCAAAGCAAACCGAGGAATTCATTCACCACTTCCCATCAGCAGGCAGGTGTTCAGCCATCTCCAGGAAAGCAGCGCTCCATCATGTGTAATGGTGACTTGGAAGACAAACACCAGAAGTCTGAACATCCCCCCTTCCTCCTTTTTCTTCTTTCTTGAGGATTCTTGCTCAATAAACATATCTTTATATTATAGCTAAGTATGGTCATTGCTTGATACCATATTCTGCCTGTTATCTTTATTGCTCTATTACTAAGAGAATCCTAGACCCAAATGATAGCAAGGACAAGTAGATATGAAATTTGCATCTGACTCTAAGCTTCACTATCACTGAGTAGGACATTTGCCTTGGTTAGTGGAAACTGTGCCCTGAGAAGCCTGTAGAATGGGTTCACTTATTCTGAATGTGCCCAAAGCCTCTGGGTGTGCTAAAATGAGTGAAGTCTTCCTACTGCACTTGAAGCACTGTTTCACTTGCACTATGAACAACATCAAAAAGTTTTCTATCTCTGAGCATTGAACCCAAAGACCAGAGAAGGAGGAAAAAAAATCTGATAAGATTCTTCTTTTGACCTTGGGTAACTGAAGTATAAAGATTGATACATCATTGCATTCTGGCCAGCATTAAGAGTTCCTCTGCCTAGTACAATAGCAACTGAGCACATTTTGCATGCTGCTACTAAATCATTCCAAAATTACATTAGCATATTGTGTATTTATTTATTTTTTGAATGTGCTGTTCGTAATGGCCATGATGGGAGTAGCACTATTGTGAGTAATCTGACTAAAAAGTCCAGCTGCATACTATGAAGCCATACTTGATTTATCTGGCCACAGCAGGCACTGACTTTATTACATTACACGGCAGCCAACAGAACCCAGCCATTACAATTATTCTGACGCTTTCCTGTGTTGGTGCTATTCATCAGAGAAAGTTTTGTCTGTCATTTTCCTTGCAGTGGAAACTTTTCTGTAAAGCTAAATATTAAGGATTTGGGCAGCATTATTATTACTTGTTAAAGTCATAATTTCCAAAGGGGGCTCATGATGTTAAAAGCCCCACAGTCACACACAATAAAATTACATAGTCCCTGCCCTGAAGAGCTTACAGTCTAAAAGGCACTTATCTTAAAAGGTGAGAGAAAGGTTTCATTAAAGGAATTTTAAATGCATTGAAATGCATTATTTGGCAAGTGGGTGTAGAATAAGCAAAGCAATTAAAGTAATGGCAGGCAAATGTTCTTTAGTTCCATTTTTGGGGCAATACTGTTTACCTCAAGAAACTTTTACCTACTACCTGCAAACTTTTGATAATGGCCTAGGTCTTCTTTCCACATTGCTCAGCTGTTGCAATGACAATTATTGCTTCTGATCATCCCTTATATCTACCATACAACCATAAAAGTTGCCTGGTGGAGTTTGCCTTGGTGTGAACGGCAGTTGTGAGAGTGTAGCTCCTTATAGCAACCAGGAGGCACAACTCCCGGTCAGACCACACAGTCCCTATGGCATTGCAGTACGGACTCACAGCTGGGAAGAGGGCTGTGTTTCCCTATAGCGGCACAAAACCAGTCTTGCCTCCAGATCCCATATGCCAGACCCAGGCGGTCATTGGGCTAACCAGCTGTGTCGGACGGACAAGTCCCGAGCTGGAGAGGAGGGGCAGTGCTGCTGCTTGGTGAAAGTGCAAGTTGCCTGCTTCATGGCAGGAGGGAGAAAGGAAAACATTAGTGGACAGATACACAGCTGCTTTGATTTCATAGAAATTTAGAAACAAGCTCAGTTTTCATAACTGAAGAATGTAATATAAAATGATTTTTGTGAAGTAATCAAAAGCTTACAAGGAAAGCTTAAAATCATAGAAGTACAAAAAAGCCACAACAGTCTCTAAAACAAATGTGCCTGTAGAAAACCACCCTGAAACCCAATGTTTAATAGCATCCTGATTTCTTACTTGAAACTTTCTGTTGCTATGGAGGATGGATCTTGGAGCATCCAAGGCACTTTGCTTAACATACCCGACTCAGAAAAAAAAAGTGAAACTATTTGGGAAGCTGTTTATTGTGGAGGTCCTAAAACTGTACAACACATTGTTCAGTGACCAATTTGAGTCCTACCCCTCACAAGAATAGTGAAATAAAAAGAAAAAAATGGAGCACAATGTGTCCAATCTTTTCTACCCCAAAATTGCCATCAGATTCTTTCACTGGCACCTTTAAAATGAAGTCTGTCATATATTTCTACAGTACAAAGCATATTCTACTTTCTACAGTTTCATATAGCTTGTCACATTGTAAACAGTATTGTCATTAACAGCAATGCTTAAATGTCAGTACATTGGCCAAGCCTTAACTAAGCAACACAGAAGAGTATCACAATAACCATGAAAATGTACGTTATCGCATTTAGTCATATTAACAAAAAAAGAAAAGTAGTACAAATTAAAATGGGGGTCCTTTTTTTTTTTTAGAAGGAAGGGGACTCACAACCTGGCATACTAAATGACATAATGATTCATCAGCATTAGTCCTGTTCTGCATTTGAGACTGGTTAAACCTACGTCAGGCAATCAGAGCCTGGATTCAGCTGAGCAGCTTGATCCAGATTAGATTAGGGTTTCCTAGCTGTCTGAGAAATACTTCAGACATAGCTAAACTTGCTATATTATTCTGCTTCTCTCTGTAGTCTAGAGGGAAATGATGTTTACTCTTTTGAAAACTCAATCTCATAGTGAACCTTGATCTTCTCAAGTGGGCATTCCATCTTCACTTGCTATATCAAAAAATAAATCAAACATGTTTGTGCAAAAAATACTGTATTTTCTTTTCCCTTACATCTGTCAATGCTTCCCAGTTGATCAGAAAAATAAAATAAAGTATATGCAGAGAAGCTGGATACAGGTATACTTTGGAACTAACGCATTCACAGTGTCAGAAGATGATGATGCAATGTGCTTGTTAGGATAGCATTGAAGAAAAGATTAACGCAGCTTGATTTTGGAGACATTCTGCTTCGTGTCTTTTAGCAGGCATCAGATCAAGAGCATGTTTGCTATATTTCAAAGGGTAATAATAACAAACACCCATTTAGAACTTAAATGTTTCTTGCAGTTAAGATTTCTATGTCAGTGATGGCATGGTAAAATGTTAAGTTTGGTGTTTGAAAATTGAAAAAAAAAAAGAGGCAATATGCTTAAGATAGTTAAGAACTTTAATAGAAAATTTTAAAAACAAGATTAGGTATTTTTTGCATTAAATGTGTTCTCACTCAACAAGAAGTCAGATAAGTTTTATTAGGAATTAGTGGATAAAAGTTTAAGGCTTCCATTACCAGAAAATCAAAATCTTTTGCAGTCAAATTGGACAGTAAAAATCTATGACTATGCTTGCCCCAGTTTGTTTTTTTTTCTGGAAATGTGCATAAAGCACAGTTCTTTGGGTCACATTTAAAAATGTTCACCGTAGCTTATGCAAAAATATTATCATTGTTAATTTATACAACCTCTTAAATGGATATCAAAACTACATAATTACAACAAGTTCCCTGGAGATATCACTGACATTTAAGGTAGGTTTCATATGACCTAATGTGGATTTCTACAGTGTAGGGAGCTCATTAGGAGTTGCCTAAACACAGGTATTTAGTGCTATCAGAGATTCCCTATCTGGTATGCAGCTTTGTTTTCAGAAACATTCGGGTTTTTATAAGTCTTACCTGTCAGCCCTAGGCTGATATCTTGGATACTGTAGAAGTTACCAAATTCACTAGATATCCACTTCTAATCCACTTGATAGTTACCCACTCTTCACTGAGCACAAATGGGAGTTTAGGTAGCTAGGACTCAATTCAGCTGACTCCAGACTCGCATGCAGTGTTGTCTAAAACTCCTCAGCCTATCTCTGATACCTGCTTGGGGCTGACAGATATGACATGGAACCAGTGGGATACCTACACTCTCCTACAGGAGGAGCTGGAGGCCAGGTACCATACACAAGAGGATCTCATATGACAATAGATGTCTATAGTTACGCAACCTAATTAAGATGTTGTGCTCTACCTTCTAGATCATTGTGTGCTGCATTTTGTGTTAAGAGTTAAATTGGAAGCAAAGTAAGTAGAATGTAATTGGTCAGATATAAAGCATACTTTAAATAGTGTCTATGGGAAAAAAATGTTTTAATACAACAGTACATTATTTATTATGTGGATAAAATCCTGAGCAGTATCTTTAAAAACTCTTTTCTCTGTAGTAGTTTCTCTTTCTTTGAAATATAAAAGTAATGTACATACATCATGAAAAATTTTCCATCTAGTGTAACAATTTTTTAAGACTTATTTTCATCTTTTTGTGGTGTTTATAAAATTTTTCTTGAGTACATAAATTCTAAAGACTGTGAGTCAATACTAGAGGATTAACATCAGAAAGTGGAAATTGTTACAGTTCCCAGTTGCCTAACTTATGACAGTTTGCCATTCTGAAGCATCTTCTGGATTATTACAGGTTTCAGATGCAAATATTAAGGTAAGAAGAAACTGGGGAAGCTTCATATGCAATTTGTTTGCAACCATCACTCTACACAGGAACCTTAAGTCACACAGCCCATACTGGTGTCACTCTGTGTCACTCCTTATATTATGGTTTTAATGACTTTATTTTCCCCTTACTTCTATTACATTTACATATGCACAATTTGTCAAATAGCATTATAAGTGATCAATATTTATCTTCTAGATGATGAGTAATCAAGTATAAAGAATTGTATATCAGTACTCTTCTACATCTTTTGGACTTGTGTCTGACTCTTTGAATTAATGATCCTGAAATTAAAGACTTCTTTTAAGGTAGTATTCCATTTTTGAAGTCTGTTGACTTCAAACAGCAATGTGATTTTAAGTGACTTACAATGTAAGGCAATAATTTAGGAAAGTGAGTACAGCAGAATAAAGTATTGAAATACAGTAGGAGCTAAACTGACAAAGTAGACAAATTTTAATTAACTGTTAATATCAGGTTTAAAAACATTAGAATAATAATGAATTTAATTCAATATTTTGAAAGTTTTGCTTTGTTTAGATAGAATACATCACTAATGATTTAGAATACCATTTATTGAGAAGAAAGATAACACCTGCAGTCAGGTGTGTTTGTGCAAGAACAACTGGCCCTTTTAGAAACGCAACACTGTGTAACATTCTGGGTTGAGCCAATTGTTGTATACTACGAAAAGCTGGTATTAGCTTATTAGCTGACACATAAAACCATTATGTTCCCACATCTTAGCTTTCGTTTTACGCTACCAAAATGTTAGCTCTTGTACTGAAGGTATTTCATAGCTACATGCTCTGATTTCTTGCTGATTGCCACCTCTGAACACTGCACATTGAAAATGGAGATGAAAATGTTAGAATAAAATGTTCTTAACATCTAGCCATTGTTTTTACAGGCCTCTCAGAGAAAGTTTCAGGACATTTTGTAGGAAATATAACTTTTTTTTCCTTCAAATACTGAATGAAATAGATGGGAGAAAGCACAGAAGAGTTATACTTGCTGCAGAAGGCTTAAAATATTATAGCAACAGCCTGTAGAATTAATTTACTTAATTTGTAAGTAAAAGTTATGTATATATGTATGTATTTATTTATTAACTTTATTATTTTCTTTCTAGCAATTCCTATTGCAGGACCAGAAGGACGTAAGCAACAGCTACATTAAAATTTTCATTGATTTCTTAGCTGGAGTGGGATTCATCTCACCTAGCTTTAGACAGGTGTAATGTAGATATCTATATCTGACTAATCAGATATTAGTTATAGTCATTGAAGAGAAAACAAGTGTTTCTGAAGCACAATTATCTTACTTGTTATGTAAGACTACCTTAAAAGAAGATGTAACATAGTATAAAAATTATATATCTTTCCATTGGTTTCAAAGACAGCCTACAGTGACCAACATACAAAAAGAAGTATGCAGCTGGTCAGACAAATACAACCTCAAATATCTGGTATAAACATAATGAAATGACTAAAGAATTGTGATATGTAGAATATGACTTTATGTCTGTAGTTGTTCAGATTAATACAGCTACTAATATAGTTTATTGTCCTGGTTTTGGCTGAGATAGAGTTAATTTTCTTTCTAGTAACTGGTATAGTGTTAAGTTTTGGGTTCAGTATGAGAAGAATGTTGATAACACACTAATTTTTTTCAGCTGTTGCTAAGTAGTGTTTAGACTCAGTCAAGGATATTTCAGCTTCTCAAGCCCAGCCGGCAAGAAGGCTGGAGGGGCACAAGAAGTTGGGAGGGGACACAGTCAGGGCAGCTGACCCAAACTGGCCAACATGGTATTCCATACCATGTGACGTCATGCCCAGTATATAAACTGTGGGGAAGTGGGAGCTGGGAGGAACCGCTGCTTAGGAACTAACTGGGCATTGGTCGGTGGGTGGTGAGCAATAGCATAGTGCATCACTTGTATATTCCAATCCTTTTATTATTATTGTCATTTCATTATTATTATTATTATTACTGTTATCATTATTAGTTTATTCATTTCTCTTCTGTTAAACTGTTCTTATCTCAACCCAAGAGTTTTACTTTTCTTTTCCGATTCTCTCCCCCATCCCACTGCAGAAATAAAGCTTTCTTCTTATCTAGGAATTTCTTGGAAGAGTCCCTCAAGCAACATTTATTCATTTTTTTGTTAATATGTAATACACTAAACAAGTAAAAATATATTTGGAAAACTCTTGCAGACTCAGGTGTAAAATCCCACTGAATCGATCTATAATATTTGTTAACTTAAAACAACACTTGTTTTCTATATGAAAATAATGAAGTATTTCACACTTCCTGACTTACAGAGGGTTGGGTTTTTTTATTCTACATTTGAAATCAAAAAAACCTTAAATTATTTAGGAGCTTTGTGTTGAACTGAAATCTATTTAGACATTTTTCACCTCTCTGAGATAAATTACTTAGGGAAAGCAGGATGTAGTAAGAATATGTTGATTGGCATTGACTACATCAACAAAAATATGTTCAGATATTCAAAGAGTAATTTACAGATGCTGAAGTGTCAGATTTAAATAAAGAAAAATTACCAAGCAAAGCATAATTTCCATCTGGAAAAAAATTATCCTCCCTAAATTTATTATGATTTAATGATCTGTTACCAACACCAGTCCATGTGAAAGGTGAGATTACATACCTGAGGACCTCAGGCTGCCAAAGTTTCAGAATGAGTCTAGAGGGTAGCAAGTAAGAGGAATACCAGTTAATTCTTGGATTAAACTGTAGCACTATTTTATTCATGTTTTGTTTCCTTCCCTCTGTTCTAGGGTCTTCTTAAAAACAATCTTCATTTCACCAGCACTTACTGCCCACAAAGCAGGGAAATTACAACAGCTGTATAAAGTGTAAAGAATCTTTACAAATGACCCAAAATGCTTTTCCAGATATTTATTTCAAAGACTTTAGCTTTAATGCTGACTGCTCTGAATGGTGCATCATTACATTCTGAACATTTCTTAGGAATGCATAGCATGTTTTCCATAATTTTCTTACTTTGAATTAAGCTACTTACATTTTCATGCTCCAAATCAAAATGTTATGATTCATTAAATTATATTAGGAATTTTCTATTAAAACATATGTGCATATTTATAAATTTTAGACAACATTTTACACAAAAGCAGACTACTTTACACAAACTAGTTCCATCTATTTACAAAATAATTTAGAAAACTAACACTTAACTCTGGCAGTGTTTCTGAAGACATCAATGTATCTTGTTTAAAATCTTTGTCAAGCATCTGGTGGAGAAGACACACATTTCACTCTCAGGTTTGGTGATGACAACAAAGTGGAGTGACCAGTCAATATGAGGCGGGGCCCCTGCCACCCACAGAGATGGTGACAGACTGGAGGAACAGGCCAACAGGAGCCTTAGGAAATTCAACAGCAATACAGATGAGCTGGGGAGGAGGTCTGGGGAAAAGTCTCTGGGGACAGTGAACTGAACTCGAGCCAGCAGTGTGCACTGGCAGCAGAACAGCACTTGGGTTTTTGCTGACAGCAGCACAGGCAGCAAGTCCAGGGAAGTGATTATCCTCCCTTTTACTCAACACTTGTTAGATCACACCAATACTACTCCATCCAGTTTGGTGTCCCCCGGTATACGATAGACATCAGTAAGCTGGGGTGAGTTCAGCAGAGGGCCATTAGGATGGTCAGAGCTAGAGCACTTGTCCTGTGAGGAGTGGTTGAGAGACCAGGGCTTGAGGTCTTGAAGATTGTTATGCAGTGTAGAAGGTTTCCCAGAGAGATTGCACCTTCTCCATCCTTCAGTTTTCAAGACCCAACCGGACAGCCACCTGTTCTGACCTCAGAGCTGCCCTGTTTGCAGCAGGAGATTGGACCAGAGACTTCCTATATTCTCTTCCTACTTGAATTAACCTATGTGGTGACACAAGGGAAAAAGGGAAACTAGATTCAGTGGTTAAAACACTCTCCTGGGATGGAGGATCTTTTGAGTTTAAGCTAAAAGATTGATTAGGGATAGGTGACTTTCTGAGACATATTTAGCTTCTAATTTATTATACAAAAGACAGTGATATTACTAGCTCTGTTTTATATCCCTGCTCTGAGCAGGCAGTGGATTATCCACCAGGGTTTGCATATATATGTTTGTCCAGTCTATGGATGATGAATTTAAGTGGGTGTATATTCAGCTTGATCCAGATGATAGTATGTCTGAGCATGCACATCACATAAAGAGACCATGAAAAATGGACTTGGATGCCAAAAGAGTTTACCAGAAAATCTTGTTGACTACTGCACTGAATTTAGCCATCTAAGTTCTGATATAAAGTACAGTATAGTGCTATAAAGTATATAAGGTCATAAAGTACAGAAAAGGGGGTTTTGTTTCCTTTTTCAATCTTTTTGTCTGATAGCAAATATCTTCATTTGTGAACAGTATCAAATATAATATAGTCTCTAGAGTAATATATTTTTATAAATTTAAACAGATCTTTGCCATAATCCACAGAAAAATATGCAAGTTATTAACGTATGACTATTGTCTATATCTTGTAGTTTTATGTTGATACTTCAGAAGAATTTTCCAAGTATACAAAACACCTTTAAATCTATTTTCACACTCATTGATGTAGAACAATACTACAACCAGATAGTAAGAGAGTTAACTCTACATAAAAAACATCAAGATTCTGCATAACCATATGAATATTTAACAGTTACATTTTGCCCTACTAGATGAAAGATAACAGTCTCATGCCTAGAGAACTGTAAGCTTTTTTTTTTTCAACAAGATCATAGGGTCTTCCTGAAACTCCCCTTCCTTCATCATTCTGCCAGATATTTGAGGAATCTCCATTGGTCACAAGCACCCTTAGAGCTCTGTTCTAAATTTGGTTCCATGCTTGGTTTGTAATAGAATGAATATCGACAGATATTTACCAGTTGTTGAGTTTGGCTATCTCAAAGCTAGCCTGCTGGATTTACAATCAGTTGAAAGGAAAGTAAAACAGGTAGATAGACTGATAGATACAAATACTCTTTTTTTGGCCAACTGCGTGATAAAACATATATTTGCTCCTAGCTCTCAGAGAAGAGGTAGCAAGCACAATGCCCAAATAAGGTCAGAAAATCTTTTTTTCTGGTACCTTCAGTGACAAAAATATCAACTGCTAATTGACACATCAGGAAATACGACAACAGCTTCATTTCTTTTTGTATCTCCCTTTTCTATGCTATTTCTAATCTACTTCTCAAGAATGTCCTTTTTACCACTTCTCTTAACTCAAATGGTGAGAGCGGGCTTTTGAGAACTGATTACCAACTTTCATTTTTGTTGGTGAGACAAAGGTTTCCTCTGAAGGCAGAATAATTCCAATCCATGTGCTTGTAAATGTAGCTTTTAAAAAGCAGTGAAATGAATAAACCAAAACAAAACAGTAATATGTTGTATTATGAGAAGAGATACAGCATTTCAACATAATGAAAAACTGTGTGGCAGTTTTTAAAGTTTTTCTGAAAAACATGTCTTTGAATTGAAAAGAATACTTTTTAGGGCCTTCTATGGTAAATCTTACTCTCAGACACACAAACACACAAGAAAAGTTTTCTAAGAGAAATGTGAATGAAGTATTTGTAAAACTGTTTAGGAAATATGCCACAAACGAAAGTGTTGCTAGATTTATGGAAGGATTATTTCTGTGATCTTAATGGAAAACCAGAAAAGGTAGTGAATTATTACAACAACAAAAAGAGGGAAGGTGCTGCAAACAAACTCTGAAGTGGAAAAAACCCCAAACTTAACAGAACAAGTTTAAATGATATTTGAGTATGCAGTGGTGAATTCAGACTCAGGGTATTTAATTAAGATCAATTTAATGAACACCTCATTTACCTTACTGCTATCCATAAATATATGCAAAGTATAATTAAAATGACATCTTTTACTCCCAGTAAAAAAAAAAAAAAAAAAAAAAGGATAAGCAGGAAAGTTGCTGCTTAAAAAGAAGCATTATTAGTTTGTATTTAAAGTTTAATTATTTAAATGTCACAGAAAAGGAAAGAATGCAGAGTAGAAAAACCAGAACCATTTTTTCTGTTGATTAGCAAAAGGTTATGTGTTTATAAAGTGTTATTAATGCCAAAACTGTCCTCCTTTCATCAGACATCAGTGTACTGCACCTCTGATCCACGGAAAAAGGTTCATTTTTGTCCCTTTAATCCGGTGCTGAAAAATGATCTGTTATAGCTACCCTACATTGTTACATATTGTTCTAAGCCACTTTTATTTAAATTGTACATTTTGATTTTAGTATTCTAAATGCATTCAATCTTTCCATTCCTATATTAACTGAGATGCAGTGAAGTATATGTCTAAGCCATGAATATAATCAGCTAATCAGCATTAGTAACAAAATTGTCTAAAAAAAGATTCATTAAATTACTGTCTCCACCAGTGCTTCATGGCAACAGCATAGGGTCTAGTTTGGGGGTTTTAGGTTGTGGTAGGTTGACCTTGGCCAGCTGCCAGATGCCCACCAGCTACTCTCTCACTTCACCTCCTGTACTGGGCCTGGCTAAGATAGAGTTAATTTTCTTCATAGCAGCTCATATGGTGCTGTGTTTAAGATTTTTGACCAAAACAGTACTCATAACAGAGTAACGTAATAGTTTTTGCTGAAAAGTGCTTGCACAGCAATAAGGCCTTCTCCGTTTCTCACTCTGCTCTCCCAGTGAATAGATTGGGGGAGGGGAGGGTGGTGGTGCAATAGGTTCGGAGGGGACACAAATGGGCAGATTACTCGAACTAACCAAAGAGTTGTTCCATACCATATAACATCATGCTCAGCAATAAAAGGGAAAAGAGGAGGGTATAGGAGGGTTAGTCATCTTTTGCTCTGGAAATGGCTGGGCATTGCTCATGAGCCATTGGTCACTCACCATGGGAGGTGGTGAGTGATTGCCTTTACATCACTTGTTTTGTTTTGTTTTCTTCTCTCTTCTTCCACTTAGTAAGCTATTTATTTATTTGTTTATTTTATCTTGACTCCCAAGTTTTCTTGCTTTTATTCTTCCTTTCTTTTTCCCCCATCCCACTGGTAAGGGAAGTAGAAGGGAACAAGTGTGTGGTGCTTAGTTGCCTGCTGAGGTTAAACCACACCTCCCCCACAGAATAAGCAGAGAAAATAAGATTAAAAACATTGTGGGCTGAGATAAAGATAATATAATTCACCAGTTACAACCATGAGCAGAAGATTGATCTGGGGAGAATTAATTTAGTTTAATGCCAGTTAAAATAGAGTTGGATGGTGAGGAAATACAGACACCATCCCAGGCTCAACTTCACTTCTTTCACAACTCTCATACATCCCCTGCATCCCACCACCCTGAGTGGTGCAGTGGGGGATGAGGAATGAGGGTTTGTGGTCAGTGCATAACTGTTCCTCTCTGCCACTCCTTCCTCACGTTTTTCCCCTGTGCCAGCATGGTTCTCCACAGTTTGCAGTCCTTCAGAGTAAACCTGCTCCAATGTGGGACTTCCATGGGCCACAGTTCCTTCAGGGCATTTTCACCTGCTCCAGTGTAGGGTCCTTCACAGGCTGTGGTAATGATATCTGTTCTGGTGTGGTACTCTCCATGGGCTGCAGGGGAATCTCTGCTCCAGCATCTGGAGCACCTCCTCCCCCTCCTTCTTCTCTCAGGTTGGTGTTCACAGAGCTGTTTCTCACAGTCTTTTTTCCTTACTCCTCACTGCTCTGCAGTGTTTTGCCCTTTCTTTCTCTGGTGCACCACCATCTTGGCTGAGAGGCTTAGCTGTGTCCTTCAGTGGGTCTATTGGATTTGCCTGGAATCGACTGTGTCCTGCACGGGGCAGCCCTGGCCTCTTCTCACTGAGGCCATCCCTGCATCCCCACAGCTACCAGGAGCTTGCCACCTACACCCAATATATGCTTTTTTTTCTTGTTTTTTTCTTTGGGGGTAGGCACTTTCAATATTAAGCCAACCTTTATTTCATGGAAGCTGCCACACAGCCTACAACTGTTCCCAGATCACAACCTTTGCCATGCTGGAGCATTGTCAAGACACCTACTGCAGTTCTTGATCTGATGTACATGAATAAAGGAACTTCCAATGAAATATTATCCTATTTTTAGTAAAAATAAGAGTAACTATGCATTTAATTTAAACAAAAAGGAAAAATGACAAATGTCTACAAAAAAATTCATGTCAAGTCTATTTCTCAGATCTTTTCCTGAATAACAGTAAAATAGGAATACAATGATGAGGTAAAAAAATGTGTTTAATGTACATGTAGTTCTAGAAACTTTTGAAACCCATTTTGAGAATGAGTAGTTTACCAATGTTTCTTCACTTTTATATAGAAGTAACCCCACATATTCTAACTGAATGACATCCACTATAAAACTGGACCTATGCAGTGGTAAATTGGCACCTCTCTCTGGAAGGTGATTAAAGTATACATAGTCTATTGGTTATTCAGATTTATGGTTACTGTAAGTGTGTTTGCTTAAATGTGAACTTCAAAAATTTTCACAGACAGGTTAAGTTAATTTGCATCCTGATAGGCAGTGCTGAGCAATGTCTTTCTGTAGCGTCCAAGGCTAATGGCACCTTTCTGACTACTTAGGCTGCACTACTAAGTTTCACAGAAAGTAATCGAAACACTGTTGAGACATGTTTAGGGACCTATAAACATCTGGATCAACTGTCTATAAAATTACTATTGAGATCAGACATGAGTAAAGAGTCACATTTCTCTCAAGTTAGTAAAAACACCTAACATTAATGTTAATATGTGAGAAAAAGGAGTTCTGGCAGAGTAAGTTCTTGCTAGTTCAGTACTCAGGGCAAGTTTCAGCTCAAGTCTGTAGACTCCTACTTTTAAATGTCTAAATAAAGGTGTCCACTTGTGACCTACAGGCTTGACACAAGGCATAGTCATACATATAATACCATTTGTGATGTCCAGTGTTATCAAGTCTGAATTCTAGTTGTTTATCCAGAAGGGTTAGGAAGTCCTACAGATCCTATGTCTTATTGATCAGCTTTGTCAGAGGACAAGAGTCTTGTGCCTTAATTCAACTCTCTTAATTCAACTAGGCAGCTGAATTAAACTTTGGGTGTCTAGATCCCACTTATAGTCAATGAATATCCAGGATGAAATTCAGTTACTGAAACTTTAGGTGCACTTTGGTATCTCACCTATCATCCAAATGTGTGTTGATAAGTTTTTAATTAATCATACAAAAAATTTTGGCAGGAAAAAATGCTTATATGCAGATAGCAAATTTAAACATTAAGCAAATTCCACAGGATTTCTGTGTGGAAAGTTGTGCCATGAAGAACAGTCTCTTTTCTTTTTTTTCCTTGATGAAAGTCAATATGGATCTGAAATGTTGCAAAAGAATACCAGATGATTGCACACCTGCTTCCCAGCTGCTAATGGTTAAGACATGAGGCATGCTACTTATTTGATACAGTTCCCAGACCAATCCTTGTCAGCATAGTTAGCCAGGGAGAAGCACTCGTGTATTTATCTTCATGAAAGGGAGTGAACCACAGTGAAGGATGTCAACTTCAGTCAAATTTGAAGTTTAGCTGTATGGAGCTGTTTACCAATTCTATATGTAGATATGATCTGCTAATCTCTGAAGCTTTTTTCAGCTGGATGCTATTTGAGCCCTGAATATTAAAGATGCTATTTCTGGCAAAATGTTAGGCAATTAGGTGCATCCTAAAACCTCCTTCACGTATTTTTTAACATAGTAGGAATTGACAGGTTTTACTACATGAAACCACATTAATCTATGCTTGGCTTGTCTATGTCATCCTTATTTTACAAATACTTACTTTATTCAATACTCACTTTTCCATCCAGCTCTTTACGAGAGTTACAAGAACAAGCATGCAAGAAGTCATCTTTTCCTCCTTTCCCTTGTACACAGTGATATATTAATAAAGATTGACACCTCCAATGATATCCCAAGCTGCAAGACAATAGAATAAAGCAAAAATATAAGAAAGATCAAGGCTGTCTGTAAATGCCACCAAAATTCACACACAAATAAATAAATAAATAAATAAATCTACCTTTCCAAAGGAATAACTCTGTCACTAGTCTTTCTCTCTCCACATCTGCAGAGAAGGCTGAAATGTATTGTGCTGGACTTGAAACTGAGTTCATTCAGACTATAAAAGACTTTTGAAAGAGAAATAAAAAAACAACAGCAATGAAACTCACTTTTAATTTGGTCAATACTGTTCTGTGATATTACCAATAAATATTTTTTTCTTTCAAAATTTTTGACATTTAATTTTGTCTTTCTTGTCATCTGTAGTAATCTTAAAATAAAAATGCTTCATAATGAAAAGGGAAATTATTTCCAACATTCATTTTGCCCATGTTTGTCTAAGACTTTTCATCACATTACAGTGAAATTTATGAAAATTTTGCTGCCTCAGGGATGTAGGTTTTTGGCATATTCGTATTCATTAAAACTTTTTTTTTTTAGCTCTATAACTCCTTCATATGCCAAAGAATTGCAGGAAAGAAAAATAACTATTTAAACGCATGCATATTTATACATCATATGGTTCATAAAGATAGGGAAATATTTCCTCCTTGAATTTTCATGAGATTAAACTTTCTCTTTCTCAAAGCAAGGTAGTGGTTGCTCAGGTTGACCTATGCATCTTATAAATTAAAGCACTTGCTGAAGAAGTACTAGGTAACTTCTTTAGTAGCCCCAAACCTACACACCTGATATGAAGTGTCCAGTCTGTGTATTAAAAATCTTGCCCTTCATAGAATGGACAGCTTTGAATATATAGAATTAGAAAATGCGTGTTATGGGCACTGGTCCACTTAGCAAATATAATGAGCTATCCATCCCAATTACAAACACAAATCGTAATCAGATTCCTGGCAGAAGAAAAAAAAAAAAAACCAAACTTCTAAATGAAGGAGCTTAATGAGCAATACAACAAGATGTACAGAAAACTGTCAAAAGCATTCAGAAAATGAGTGAGTAAAACATTTTATAAGAGGGAAGACAACTTTCTAAAGGTATAAATAACCAAACTGACAGGTGAAACAAATGGATGAATAGATTTCCCTACACTGTATTCCAGTTTGTGCCCATTGCTTTGTGTACTGTCTCTGAGTACCACTGAGCTGAATCTAGTTCTATCTTCTTTACTACCACTCCCATTGAGTGTTCATACACATTGATAAGATCCTCTCTAAGCCTTCTCTTCTTCAGGCTGAACGGTCCCAGCTCTCTCAGCCTCTTCTCATATGATAGATGCTCCAGTCCCCTGCTCATCTCCAATCCCTTAATCAGAGAAAACACGTCTTTACTGCAAGGGTGGTCAAACACTGGAACAGGTTGCCCAGGGAGATTGTGGAGTTTCTGTCTACAGAGATATTCAAAACCCAAATGGACACTGTCCTGGGCAACCTGCCCAAGCTGACAGTGGAAGGGGGTTGGACTACACAATCTCCAGAGGTCCCTTCTGACCTCAATGATTCTGTGATCAACTTTGTGACCCTTTGCCACATTTGCTCTAGTATCATAGAATCATAGAATAGTCCAGGTTGGAAGGGACCTCAAAAGATTATTTGGTCCAACCTTTCATGGCAAAGGGAACCTAAATGACATTATCTAGCTCCCTGTCTAATCACAATTTGAAAAAGTTCAGGGATGGGGATTCTACCATGTCCCTGGTTTTTCCAGTGATTGATAGTTTTCACTGTAAAACATTTCTTTCCTATGTTGAGATGAAACCTATCCAACTTGTACCTGTTGCCCTTTGTCTTCTTCATGTGGCTCCTTGTGGAGGAGTGGACAAAGGAATGATAAAGAAAGACTGAAGTTCCATGCTCATCCTAAACATTCCTCTAATGTCTGCCTTTCAGGAGCAAAATGTGGCTCCTTGTGAAGAGAGCTTCCATCCTCTTTGTAGCCCCCTTTAAGTACAGGAATACTTTGATGAGGTCCTCCTGTGAGGCTTCTCTTCTCCAGGGAGAAAAGACCTAACTCCTTCAGTCTTTCCTTATAGGGCAAATTCTCCAACCCTTTGATCACCTTCATGGCCCTCCTTTGGGCCAACTGTATGTCCATGTCTATGTCATACTGGTGAGCCTGGACGTGGACCCAGCACTCCCGTTGTGGCCTCATCAGTGTTGAGGGGAAGGATCATCTCCCTTGATCAGCTAGCAATGGTCTTCATAATGCAGCCCAGGAAACTATTTGCCGCCTTTGTTACAGAGGTGCGTTACGGGCTCACAGTGATCTCTCACTGCCTTTTCTGCCAAGGTACTTTTCATCAGGTCAGCCTGCAGCTTGTGCTGGTGCATGGAGTTATTTCTCCCTACATGCAGGGATTGTCATTTCCCTTTTATAGACTTCACACGATTTCTGTCGGCACATTGCTCCACTCTGTCAAGGTCCCTCTGAATTGCCATCTGGTGTATCAACCACTTCTCCCAGCTTTGCATCATCTGCAAATACATCTCTTAGATTAGATTAATCTCTTTCTTTTTCTCTCCTTCCTGTCTTATTTTCTTCACCAGAACGAAAACAAATTGAGAGCTGATAGGATTTTCATGTATTGAAACTGCTGGTTAGGTGAAATTTCATTCTTTTCCCTTTATGCCTAAATTTTGGAGTGCCTAACCCTCAAATTAAAAGTAAGCTGTCACCTGTGGCTGGACAGGTCACAAGTCCATTTGTCTATTTAAAGTCTGTCTTCATGGTTCTCAAGATTAAAATATCCATATGTTTATAGATAACCATCTACACAGGAGAAAGCTGTGTAAACTCCTGTTACAAGGGTTTGTAATACTACTTTCAATGAAGTTGGACATAATGCCAAAAATGTAATGTGACAAAAATCTTCACATGTAAACTCCATAATCCTTCCTCCTTTCAAGACTAAAAACCGGGTCGAGCTTTCCTGTCAATAGCAAATATGGTAGCAATTTTAATGAATTCTTTTAAAACTATCTTCACCAATTTTCAGAACAAAAATAATACATGCCAAAGATGACAATAGTAGCAACTGCAAAACCACTAAATAGAATACATGTCAAAACGAGGTGAAGAAGAATGGCCAAGTACAGGATTCCATGCACTCTTTTAGCCTGCTTAACTGAAGAGAACCAAAAATTAATCTTCATCATTAATCGGATTATATATATACACACATATCTATGTACAAAGACCAAAAAATTGTTTTCTGAGAGAAGGTTAAAGCATTATAGTTAAAGACATTATCAAATTCATTTCTTCAGAATATTTTTACAAGAAAGGTGAGACTTCAGTCAAAGTGAAGGCCTGTGACACCTAAAAATTATAGTTGCACTAATGAGGATATAGTTAATATTATTAATTTGTCTTGAACCAAAATATAAGCATACTAAAATAATGTAATCAAGAACAGCATATAAGCATTTTGTAACACTGTGATGCCACAGCTAGACACAATGTATAGGCATTTCACATAGATATGTCAACCATGTGATCAGCAAAGTGGCAAATAAAGAATTGTGGTGTTGCAATTAGGAGCCATGGGAAAACATGTAAATAGCAACCCAAGTAACAGAATTTGTAAGATAAAGAGTAAAGAACATAAACCAAGATAAACATGATGGACTGAACTTAGGAAGGATGTTCTGCCTAAAACAGAAGGATGATGGGAAAAAAAAAAAAAAAAGAGGTATGCACCTTGGGACCAAATGACATCTCCCTTTCAGAAGGGGGACAAATAACATAAAATATCATGGATGAGTGAGAAACCGTGGAGAAGAAAGACAACAAGCTCACTTCAGTTGTGATTTCTCTCATGAAAGATCTCTTTGGCCTGATCACCTTGCCCTTGCTGACTACGGGCTCTAGCCACTAAGTGACAACTGCATGTCACCAGTTCCATGGCATTCTGTACTCACAGCTAATGTAGTGTATGAGGGTTAAGGACAAACAGTTTAGTACCTGTAGTAATAAGTAGTGATAATGGGTAAGAAATGGCCATTAGCACAAAGTGTGCTGCTGCCAAATGTCAATCTAATCTTGTTTTAAAGTTTAAAATTGGCTTGACTTGTTAGTCTGTTAAACTCGCCCATCACAGCAATCTCTAATTCCCTAACTGGTGTGTATATATATGGGTGTCTACATTTGTAGTATATGTATAGATATACATATATTCTGCTGAAACAAGACAAAAGTGGTACTAACTAGACAGGAGGAGATAAATGTGCCTATGGTAAAGGAAAGAGCTGATACTACAACCTAACGACAATATGTAAATTTATATATAACTGTGATCCCTATGCTAGTCAGAAGTAGAACGAAATCAGCAAGTAGAAACTAAAGATGTATTTTCTTGAATTAGGGTAGGAGAATAGCTGTCTGATGAAGAGAATATTTCTGTTGTTCAATGCTGAAAAAAAGAATGGAATGGGAGGAAAAAAAGGGGTGAATGTAGAAGGAGGAAGGGGGACAGGATGCAAAGAAATATCCAAGCTCCTCCTTGTATAGTAGGTGTGTGGTAGGATAGGTTTGTCATATAAATGAATAGTGTGTCACATAAAGGAACTGTAAGTGTATTTGAACAGAGAGATTCGGTGAATGCATATGATTCATGGAAAAGAATTAACAATATGATGGTACAGTTATGATTCAAATGTTAAATAAGAATGATGTTTCCACAGGTGATTCTTTATTATCTTTTTTCCCTGTTATATCAGGCTTCTAGTGTCTCCAATGCTAAGACTTACAAGGAAATAGCTATATGACTAAATGACTAATAACTAAAAGGAGAGGCTACTTAATGACTGTTTTATAGGAATAATGCTGAATGTAATGGCTGAAATAAGGCTGAGGTTTATCCCTTACTTAAGTTGGATAATGAAATGATAGACCTAGCAATAATGACAAACATTGTAACTGTGTAAGTATTTTCCAAGACAAAAAGGCTTGGGATAGAAACATGAGGAAAAGCAAAAGGTAAAAAAAAAATCAGTGGAGAGATTAATAAGTCTCTTAAAAGCAAATTTCACTGCCCTAATATAATCAGTATCTAAAATCCTCTTTTTTTACAGTATTCTGCTGCAGTAGTAAACTGAATAAAGATTAGTCAAAGGAAGCTGAACAGGAGGTCTGGAATGAAGGAAGTGACAGACAGTATTAAAGAAAGGGACTCAGAGAAGTTGAGGATACTGTGGACCATTGTAGTGGTTTAACCCCAGCCACCAACTAAGCACCACACAGCTGCTTGCTCACTTCCCCCTGGTAGGATGGGGAAGACAATAGAAAAAAAGTAGAACTCATGGGTTGAGGTAAAGACAGTTTAATAGCAAAAGCAAAAGCTGTGCATGCAAGCAAAGCATAACAAGGAATTCATTCCCTACTTCCCATTGGCAGGCAGGTGTTCAGCCATCTCCAGGAAAGCAGGGCTCCATCACACATGACGGTTACTTGGGAAGACAAAACGCCATCACACCGAACATCCCCCCTTCCTTCTTCTTCCCCAAACTTTATACGCTGAGCATGATGTCATATGGTCTGGGATATCCCTTGGGTCAGCTGGGGTCAGCTGTCCTGGCTGTGTCCCCTCCCAACGTCTTGTGCCCCCCCAGCCTACTCACTGGTGGTGTAGTGGGAGAAGCAGAAAAGGCCTTGGCTCTGTGTAAGCCCTGCTCAGCTGTAACAGAAACATCCCTGTGTTATCAACACTGTTTTCAGCACAAATCCAAAACATAGCCCTATACCAGCTACTATGAAGAAAATTAACTCTATCCCAGACAAGACCAGCACAACCATAAACAGATGGTGATAGCAAACTGTGCAAGAAGAACACAAAATGAATGGATTAGAATATTTTTGGGGGAAAATTCACTGAATAGTGGTAACCTAGAAGTATTTTGTCAAAGAATGGTCATGAAAAATAAAATCTTATTTATGGAATCAGGGTCATCTCATTTACATAAGAAGTATTAAAAAGTAGAAAATAACATAGATATAAGGACTAAATATAGGACATGGCACTCTGTCCAGATGCTATGAGTTGAATTATAAATGATTATAACTGGTTGGCTAGAGATTAATATAATATACTATACAGTAAAGTTGGCAGTATTGTGCACTGGCTAATCTTTTAGAATTATGGACTACAAGAAAGAGACAAATAGGACTGCTGTGCCCCAGATAAAGTAATAGAAAGGAAGACTATATAGTATTATAGGTTTTTACTATCATTACTTTTTATTAATTATATACTGGATGAGCAAGAATGGTAGCTATAAAATAAAGAACTAATTGAGGGAGAGTGCTTCATCATTGACTTTCTTCCTCTGTTTTGCAGAACGGGCAATGAAAATGACATAAAAATTGAAAAATATGATAATCATGCCTTAAATTGAACAGCATGGATGGAATAATAATAATATCAATAATTTGTGTGTGGAGACACTATAGCAACATCATGTAACCTGGATATTTCATCCATCCTAACACAATAGGCCCTTAGAAAGCAACTTTAAAGAACACTGAGCTTATATCCCAATATCAGTGATGCTTTGGGATAAAATAGTAAGAAATAAATCCATTTATACCTAGCAACTGATATGCATAACAGGTGAACCAACCAACATAATGAAAATGTATTTTTTCAAGAAACAGACAGATTTTCTTCTGATTTGTGGTTCTGCCTTTTTTTTTTTTTTTTAATCCATTCTTCTTGCTTTTAATAGGCAAGTATATACTAATGCTAATTTTTACAAACATAGAAAAGTTGTTTTATTAAAATTACATACCTAAACTGCTTTTGGATTTGGTGTGGATCATGACATCCTCATACCTAATCAGTGGCTTGTGGTCATGTGAATCTGTTGATGTGTTAGATTTCATGTCTATACCAACGCAGTTAACCTTCATCATAAAAACACTCACAATTCTTCTCTGAAACCAGTGTACTACTGATTTCCCCAAGATTTATAATATTCAGCTTCACAAGCTTTTCATGTTCTACTCAAATGGGTTAATTTCACTTAACATGAAAAATCTATGAGATTGGTTTTTTTTCTGTTGAAATCAATAGAAATTTTTCCACTGACATCAAGGGAAATTCAATCTGATCCTGTATGCATACTCTAGTTAATGGAAGTAAATAAGCATATCAGGTAGATGCCCCATTCCACCTCAAATTAGCATCCACATCAAAAATGAATTTCCTCTTCTTTTATTCAGAGGATCTTCTCTGAGTTATCTGTTTTTAAGGTATCCTTATTCTTTTTTGAAAAGTCATGCTCTATTTTCCAACTATCCTTTGCATATAATGTGACACTGCAACACAAAAAGTTATACACTGCAGGTAAGATTCAGTGACCTTTACCCAGAACAAACTATTTCTTAGCAAAAACTAAAACAATAAGATGGTCACTTTTCCACCAAGAGGTCACTTTTACACCAAACAAAGCTTTATGCATATGTTCACAAGCAGTTATGTACAAATACTGTACCGATGTCAGAGAGGTTAACTAAGCATATGGAATTCACACCTGTGTAAAGAGCTACTACTAGACTAATAGCCTAAGACAGACATTAATTTAGGTAGAAGTCTGTCATGCCAGACTGAATATTAATTTTAACTAGAAACTTTAAATTTGACTTATAAGAATAACTTTCAGTTCAATAAAAATACTTTCAAATCCTTCTAACATTCTTCCGTCATGCTTATATGAAAGTCTATTGTCTTTTAACTAGTATCCTAAATGTGGAGAAGAGTAACAAATGCATAAGCATCAAAGATATTGAAGAATACGAGGCTAGTTAAAAGTAACACAAGTCAAATCTTTCAAAGATAGGAGATAAAACAAACTTTTTATAATGAAAACAGTAAATCAGTAACCACTTAATAGGCTTAATTTCAGACATGAACATGAATAAGTTTTTAATTGTTACAGTACTAGCAAAGTTGTACTTATATTTCTATCCCTATCTCTCTCTGCCTCTCTAACCCTCCATCTGCATACCCACCTTTCTTCCTACCTATATATCTGCACAGCTTCGTATGGTTTTGAGATTGTCAGTTCCTGAATGCTCCTTGTATCCACACAAACACTGTGCAAGTAAACCAGCATAGTTGAAAAAAGAAACCCTAACTTCTGTCACATAACAGTGAGAACATCTAAATACTCTATAAATGTGGAAAAACAAATCTGTGAAGGCTTCTGGTCCTGAGATTTGGAGACTAGAGACCTGTTAAGAAACTGTTAACTCCATATATATACAGTGAGTAAACAACCAGCATTCCACAGAGTAGCATCCCTGTCTGAATATAGACCATTGCTTTAAGTAATCACCTTAGCAATATGCATATCAGTTTAACTCTACCAATTATATTTAAAGCTGATACTGCATCATCCCTAGAAATACCCTTTTGCAGATAAGATGAGGAAGTACATGTTGACTGTTCAGCTAGTTTTTCTGTAGTTTCTCTAGCAGCCGTAGAACAGCATCCTGCTCTCCTCACTGAGCTGAATCAAAATGGCAGTCTTCCCTGCATATCAGTGATTTTCAAATTTTGTCATTTGTGCTTCACTCTGAATTTCATAGGTAGATTCATGTTCCTTTCAGTTACAATCCCTGTTTCTGTAATTTAATTTCTCTACCTTATGATCAGACTTATAAGCAACAGGAATCCTTTCTCACTGGGGAGCAGTTATCACAAACTTTGTTTTTAACAGACGTGCCCGCCTGCAGCTAACTGTGCTCACACAACACCAGAGCCATGTGTTGATGCCTATCACTACATGCCCTTGTAAAAAGTCCCTCTCCACCTTTCTTGTAGGCCCTCTTTAGATACTGGCAGGCTGCTATAAGGTCTCACTGGAGCCTTCTTTTCTTTAGGCTGAACAAGCCCAACTCTCAGTCCGTCCTCATAGGAGAGGTGCTCCAGCTCTCTGACCATCTTCATGGCCCTCCTCTGGACTTGCTCCAACAGGTCCACGTCCTTCTTATGCAGGGGGACGCAGAGCTGAATGCAGTACTCCAAGTGGGGTCTCACGAGGGCGGAGTAGAGGGGCAGAATCACCTCCCTCGACCTGCTGGTCATGCTTCTTTTGATGCAGCCCAGGATATGGTTGGCTTTCTGGACTGCAAACGCACATTGCCAGGTCATGTTGACCTTCTCATCAACTAATACCCCCAAGTCCTTCTCTGCAGGGCTGCTTTCAATCCATTCTCCACCTAGCCTGTATCCATGTTTGGGATTGCCCCAACCCAGGTGCAGGACCTTGCACTTGTCCTTGTTGAACTTCATGAGGTTCACCTCTCAAGCCTGTCAAGGTCCCTCTGGATAGCATCCCTTCCCTCCAGCATGTCAACCGCACCACAGAGCTTGGTGTCATCAGCAAACTTGCTGAGGGTGCACTCAATCCCACTGTTCATGTCTCCGACAAAGATGTTCAATAATACTGGTCACAGTACTGACCCCTGAGGGACACAACTCATCATTAGTCTCCACCCAGACATCAAGCCTTTGACTGCAACTCTTTGAATGTGACCATCCAGCCAATTCCTTATCCACCGAGTGGTCCATCCATCAAATCCATGTCTTTCCATTTTAGAGACAAGGATGTCGTGCGGGACAGTGTCAAATGCTTTGAACAAGTCCAGGTAGATGACGTCAGTTGCTCTTCCCTTCTCCACCAAGGCTGTAACCCTGTTGTAGAAGGCCACCAAATTTGTCAGGCATGATTTGCCCTTAGTGTTGGCTGTCACCAATCATGTCCTTATTTTCCATGAGCCCTAGCGTAGTTTCCAGCAGGATCTGCTCCATGATCTTGCCAGGAACAGAGTTGAGACTGACTGGCCTATAGTTCCCTGGGTCTTCCTTTTTTCCCTTTTTAAAAATGGGGGTTATGTTTCCCCTTTTCCTGTCAGTGGGAACTTCCCTGGACTGCCATGGCTTCTCAAATATGATGGATTGTGGCTTACCCACTTCATCTGCCAGTTCCCTCAGGACCCACAGATGCACCTGGTGCACCTTCAGGTTCCTTAAATGGTCTCAAACCTCATCGTCTCCTACAGTGGGCCCAGTGGGCTTTATTCTCCCAGTCCCTGCCTTTGCCTTCTGTGTCTTGGGCAACGTGGCTAGAGCACTTGCAGGTGAAGACTGAGGCAAAAAAGTCATTGAGGACCTCAGCCTTCTCCATGACCCAGGTAACTAGGTCTCCTGTTTCCTTCTGGAGAGGGCCCACATTTTCCCTAATCTTCCTTTTATCATCAAAGTACCTATAGAAGCCCTTGTTGCCCTTGACGTCCCTGGACAGATTTAATTCTGTCAGGGCTTTAGCTTTCCTAACCTGATCCCTGGCTGCTCGGACAATTTCTCTGTATTCCTCCCAGGCTACCCATGCTTGCTTCCACCCTCTGTAAGCTTCCTTTTTGTGTTTGAGTTTGTCCAGGAGCTCCTTGTTCATCCATGCAGGCCTCCTGGTGTTTTTGACTGACCCCCTCTTTTTTGGAATGCATCTCTCCTGAGCTTGGAGGAGGTCATCCTTGAATATTAACCACCTTTCTTGGGCCCCTTTTCCCTCCAAGGCTCTATCCCATGGTATTCTACCAAGCAGATCCCTGAAGAGGCCAAAGTCTGCTCTCCTGAAGCCCAGGGTAGCAAGCTTGCTGTGTGCCCTCCTCAGTGCTCTAAGGATCTTGAACTCCACCATTTCATGGTCACTACACCCAAGGCTGCCCTTAAGCTTCACATTCCCCACCAGCCCCTCCTTGTTGGTGAGAACAAGGTCCAGCATAGCACCTCTCCTCGTTGCCTCCTCTATCACTTGGAGAAGGAAGTTGTCATGAATGCATTCCAGCAACCTCCTGGATTGCTTATGCTCTGCTGTGTTGTCCCTCCAACAGATATCAGGGTGCTTGAAGTCCCCCATGAGGACCAGGGCTTGTGAATGTGAGGTTGCTCCTTTCTGTCTGTAGAAGGCCTCATCCGCTCGGTCTTCCTGGTCGGGTGACCTGTAGCACACCCCCACTCTAATGTCACCTGTCCCTGCCCTCCCTTCAATCCTGACCCATAAATTCTTGGTCGGCTCCTCATCCACCCCCAGGCAAAGCTCCATGCACTCCAGCTGGTCATTGACATAGAGGGTGACACCCCCTCCTTGTTTCCCCTGCTTGTTCTTTCTAAAGAGCTTGTGTCCTTCCATTCCAACACTCTAGTCAGAGGAGCCATCCCACCACATCTCTGTGATGCCAATAAAATCACAGCCCTGCAGGCATGCACACGTCTCTAACTCCTCTTGTTTATTCCCCATGCTACTTGCGTTTGCATAGAGGCATTTAAGTTAGGACCCCAATGAAACTGACTTACTGGCTGGAATTCTATTTTGCTGCTCTCCAGGTGCTGTCCTGCTGGCCTGTGATCCCTCTTCAGGCTCTTGGGTATGTATATTCAGTATCACTGTTTTGTTTTTTGGCGCTCTTTCAGTTTTTTTGTGTTTTTTTTCCCCCAGCACTCCACTGAGTTCAGCATTGCTACACTTGTTTGTACTTGCAGAGGATCTGGGCAATAACGTTTCCTGTAGATGAAGAAAACAAGCAAATCTGCTAGGAAAAACACTATGTAGCTCCAATACGAATAAGCGGGAGTAGAGGGAAGGTAATTTGTAAAAGATTTTTACTACTACTCTGTAGGGAAATGTACATTAGCAAATATGCATATTTGAATAGATTCTAACTGCTGAATGATAAATGCTGGTATATGAATGTTGCTGTTCTGAATTTGCATTTGCAACCTCACTTTCCTTAGAAAACAAAGTGCAGAATATTGTCCTCAGAAGTGTATTTGAAAAATGTTATTTGTCAATTTGCAAAATCAGCACAAGCCTTCCAAAAGCTGCAGTATATGCTCAACATGCAGAAAAAGCTTAAATAACTTTCGCCTGCCTAACATAAAGAAGCGTGAGAGGTTTATTCACTTGCAGGCTTAATCACTACTGACTGACCTTCATTATCTTCTTTTTCTTTTAGCTGCAAACTTTGTGCTTATATTTTTTATGGTAAACCTGGGGGTTTTAGCCCCTACTGGAGCAACGTATTTCATTGTATACTGTATGTAAACCATTATAATAAGAAACCTAGACTTAATTTCTGGAAAATTGTGTCAGACAGGATTTTTCTGAAGTAATTCAGATCATAGCTGTTATTAAAAAACTTGTTCTAGAGTATGGTTCAGCTATCTTGAAACATTTAAATTTTTTTTAGTTTGTAACTTCCAATCAGACAATAGTTTAGTATTAAAAAAAAAATTGCTTTTTTTGTTACGTTGGAAAATTTGAAAGTGTTTTTATAATTTTTAGCTTTTTTTCTCAGAACCTCTCAAGACTGAGAACTGGCAAATAAGCCACATTTTTTTCTTTTCTCCTTACCATTTCCGTATCCTGGTAACATGCAACATAAAATAATGGCATATGTATCCCCTGGTATATTTACCAAGTTATTGTTCCTAGCACTGTACCGTACCTTTACTCTGATCTTCTGTGGTATTCTAGTCTATTACATTTTACTCATGATTAAGCAGTAGTGCCACATAGCTATGTATAATTAAAATATTGCTAATACAGACATACATGGTTAGTGTTACTTAAAATTTATCACAAGGCTGAAATTAAAAAATCAATTTATTCTCATAATTAATTTACATATTTTTATAGTGTTTAAAACAATTAGATTCATTTTGTCACAGACATAAAATGGTAAACGAAGCCAGATGCGACACAAAGATTGAATATAACTTTAAGAGGGTGGTCATCACACTGAAGGACCAGTGTTTTTCTATTCTAAGTTTGGCTTATTCACTTGTTCAATATTCATGGGGGATATGGAAAAGTAAAGGAAAGAAATCCTTGGGGTGAATTAGAATCATAGAATCATCAAGGTTGGAAAAGACCCTTAAGATCATCAAGTCCAACCATAAACCTAACACTGCCAAGTCCACCAATAAACCATATCCCTAAGCGCCACATGTACATGTCTTTTAAATACTTCCAGGGATGGTGACTCAACCACTTCCCTGAGCAGCCTGTTCCAATGCTTGACAACCCTTTCAGTGAAGAAATCTTTCCTAATATCCAATCTAAACCTTCCCTGGTGCAACTTGAGGCCATTTCCTTTTGTCCTATTGCTTGTTACCTACGAGAAGAGACCAACATCCCCCTCACTACAGCCTCCTTTCAGGTAGTTGTAGAGAGCGATAAGGTCTCCTCTCAGCCTCCTTTTCTCCAGGCTAAACCACTCCAGTTCCCTCAGCCATTCCTCATAAGACTTGTTCTGATGAATTACTGTAATTACTTTCACATAATAGATTATTCAAGTGTTGTTAAAATATAGAAGCATAAGGATATGAAAATAATAGAAAAATAGTTGTGAAACATGGCTAAACTGGTTTAAAACCAAGTCCTGTACTGTTGAGGTGGGTCAATGTCATGGTGTATCTTGCAATCATCTGGACTGGGTATCAGAATACTCTGCAGCTCTTTCTAGCCCATATATAGAGATTTTCTTCCAAAAGGAACCCATTACACCAGGTTATCAATGCAATTTTGATGTCCCTTACTAAGATGTTGTGACATGGTTAATAGGTTCACTGAGATTTGGGAGACAGATAGCATTCCTCTGTCCCATACTTGATGCAGTTATGCCATGGTTTCTACTTAGTATCCCAATGGACCACCGGACAGTTTTCTGTTGTGGTGGTGCTGGTGTTGGTTTTCAGGGGGGGGGTTGTGTTGTGGGAATTTTGTTTGTTTGGGATTTTTGTTTGTTTGTTGCGGTTTTTTTTTTCCCAAACCTGTTGCATCATAGGTCCATTCACCAATTTACAGATTGGAAGGAACCATTACTAGCCTGACATCTAAGGCATTCAGTCTATCTGTATAACATTCAAGGCAAAACAATTCTTGCATGAAGCCATAAATTCTGCATGAGAGAATGCACGTTTTTACGATAGTGCATGGCACAGTGTAGAATAATAAACAGTTGCCTTTAGATTCTTTTGGATAGTCTAAGTCTTTGCTTTGAAGAGGTTATACTAGATTAACATAATGGACTCTTCTAGCCAGAAAACATATGGAATTGTGAAATGCTGTCTCAAATATCCAGGGGGAGAAAGCAAGCAGAGGCTCCAGAGCACCACAGGAAACTAAAATAATAGCATACTATCTTTTTTTTAATCACCATTTCCTATTGTTCTGCTTTCCCCATACCCTTCTTATCACTACATCTTAGAAAATGTCTGTTGAGAGGGGGAAACATTAAACTTTTTGTCTTAGAGGAGACTGTGGTTAGGAGATGTTAATTTCTTTCTCTGCTGCTCCAGTACAGCACCATGGCTGTAAAGAATGAAAGGTATAGACCTTTTTATTGGATGATGTTCATGTATACAATGGAGGTGGAACTTCTTTGCAGCTTCTGATTCTGAAAAGGAAGGTAGGCTTACCTTGCAATCCATGTGTCCTTTTTACACAAACTCAAGAAACTAAACTTCTTCCCTCTTTCTTTAAACTCAACAATCTAACGCTTATCTATCCTGTAGGTAAAAGATTAAATGAAATGATAACATTATATGAAATTAGAAGAAAAAAAATATGCAGAAGCCACATAGCTCCAATGACTTTTTGTGCTAAAAATTTCCATAGAACACCCTAAGTATTTTGGCTGGACAATTAGCTCTGTTATTATGAAATGTCTGTTGCTTAAATTGCATAGTCAGTGGGCAGCTGAGGTTATTTTATTACAGAGTAAGCTTTTGCCATCTGTCCTGGCCTCTAATTAACATGCAAACCCCCCATAATTCACAATTGCATAATAAAAATACAATAATAAGTAATTAAAATGCATGTGTATGTTCATCATTTATTGCTGCATTCATCTGTTACATTTTGGACAAAAAATAGCAGGAAGGGTTTTGTTGTTTTTTTCCACTCTAACATCAGACCAGCTCTTCCGTTTGTTCAATACAATATTTTTTGGTGAAGTCAATGGACTTATGATATCTTGTATCAACTGGCCACCTGATCTGTAGCATGGATTCTGGTCTATTTATTATTTAAATAAAATAGTACAATTTTTTGCAAAAGGTTGCAATACCTAGGTTAATGGCTTCTCGTTATTTTGAAGTTTCTTTTGAAGAATCTTGCATTTTACTTTTGTGGTGGTGTGCTCCCCACCCCCAACCTGATCTGTGTTTCCTGTAACTTCAACAATGCACCCACCTAACCACAGTGCTGGTCAATGTCTGACTCAAGCCAGATTTGGAAGAAGCTAACACCTGTAGTCAGTACGTAAATATGAGTATGCATCAATTATATTACTCCATAAACAGTGGACAGCCCAGGGCCCGTTGAGCTCTCCTGCATGGCAGCGGGCTGCACGACAGGATCTCCCCCTGAGTAGGGATGTCTCTCAGGGTTACACCTGCTGCAGAGATCCCTTACTCCTCGAGGTTGAGAGAGTCCTTGTTGCAATAGATTCTCAGTAAGTGATTAATAGCATGCTGAACTTTGAAATCTTAGCTAAGTGATATAAAGGATTGATTGTGCATATATAAGCTTTTAGACATAAACCGTTGACCAAGTCTGGAACTGAGTCTGGATCCAGCCACACCTAAACTCCCCTCTGAGAAGGAGTTTAGAATGCAAGGGGGTCCTTTCTGAACCTCGTGACTCAGGGGGAGGGTCTCCCTGACAATTTTGGCTGAATCTGTCCTCTAAGCAGTAAATATCAAGTGAACGTTGCCATCAAATCATGTTAAATCACTGTTGCATTTACTAACAAACTTTGTTACATTGCTGTTTTATATCAATAAACATATTGCTACTTTTCTCTTACGAGTGAAGTGCATCACTCGATCCGTGACAGCTTTCACCAGAAGGGTTATTTTTCTAGTCTTCCATTTTAAAACTATAACATCAAGGAATGTTTTCTTTCACTTTTAATAAAATGATTATTCATTTTCCCCAGCCCTGTTGCTATGAAGATAGCCTGATAATATTTTAAAGAATAGTCCCCTTTGTGTATAATGTGTACATGACAGTGTAAGAATCTCTTCTCCAGTTATCTTTCAGTTTGAATAACTGTGTTACTACACTTGTCCATTGCTCTCTAGTATTATTTACTCAACATTCCAAACTAAAATAATTGTCTACTTTGCTGTCATATTTGGTTTTATCAGCTACATGATGTTGCATACTTTGAGTTTCAAGGCTAAGAGGATAGATAATTGAATTAAATAATTTCCCTAGAAGCCATGTGAATGAATCCCACATGTTGATTTCCAAAGTATTTACATCTGATTAGAAAAATACTTGTCTTCCCTTTTATTGCCATTTTCTTTTCCTCCCCTGTTGTGTAAATGCTCGTTTCCTAATATTCCACTATAATTAGTCATTTCTTGCTAGAGACAGGGTATTTTATTATAATACTCTATACATGTATAGAGTGAAAATGAGGGAAATGTTGTCCACCTCCAGTCTATGGAAGAGATCAAGACTGATGTGGTTATATCATGTTAGTTCAGTGCATTTAGATTTGAGGAAAAAGGCAACTTTAGTGCCTTATATCCTACTCTTGGAAAGTAGAAGATGGAGACTTTCTACTAAGCTCCAAAATCTAAAGAAAATTAAACATAACACTTATTGTAGTCTTTTAATTAATTACTTCATTAATTGTTATAATATATAATATTATATATAAAAATATATAAGTAACTTGGTTATTTAACTATTACTCATTAATACTTTCCAAAATAACTTTTCTAATATCCTCAGCAGGAAATTCCATTGCAAGCTATGTATAAGGACTAGACATTAAAATAAAAATTTGTTGTTATTCTAGCTGAAACAAATAGACTATCAAGAGACAGGAATGCTATTTGTATTATGATTTTAATATGACCTGGATGGTCGTGGAAACTTCTCTACTGACTGTCTGCACAGCTATGGCAGGACAGAGAATTGGCCCATAGCTAAAAAGACAGAAAAAGGAGTAGTTCTCTTCTCCCTTTATCCTAAGCTGTGGAGATTCCTCTACTCAGATCTACCTGAAAACATCAATTAAAAAAACCCTAGGGTCATATGCATGTTCTTCAAGGCTAAGAACAGAAATCTACCTTTTCCGTACAGAACAAAAGCATATTTTCTCTCCTAACAGACCTGTAAATGTCCCAGCACCTAAACTCCTACAAAATCCAGTGTCAGTGAGGCAACTAAGAGGTAACATATGGAATCAGTTTGCCAGTCTACCAAGGTATCTACATAGTATCTCAGACAATATGGGATCTCAACAGTCAAGCTATTGTCTCTGAACACAGCTGAAGCCAGATGACATTCTTAACATTTTTCTTCATCCCTAAATAGTAGTAAAACTGCTTTGCCTGCAAGTATTTTTAATTTATTCACCTGCATTTCTCCTTGAATGAGCAAATTAGAAGCTGAAAATACCTGAAGTGAAATTTTTAAAATTTCTGCAGGAGGCATTACAGAAACCCTAATTCTGCCAATTCAAATAGCCTTGAATGTCCAATTTGTAACTAGTAATAAAAAACAGCTGCTTTCTTCTTCACAGCATGGATTCCCAAACTGCAGTTCAGTTCTCATGTTTGCAATACCATTGATCCAAAACTAAAAAAAAAAAAAAAAAAGACCCTATTCTATGATTTGTATCTGAGCTATCCCTCCCTAGGTCCATCCCCCCCAAAAATGGCAGGCCTTTCATTAGTCCTGACTGCCACTTGGTTTTCCTAAGTTGCGTGTTGGTCTACAATAGGAAATACGGAACTCTCTGTCCTAACACATTAGTATACTGCTCATTCTCAAAGTAAAGGGCTTTCCCAGGAATTGAGAAGTTTGACATAAAATTAGAACACACACCAGGGAAACATCTTTCTATGGTAGGCATGCCATAAAAACCCAAACAATGGGTCCAAGCAAGCGATCCCAAGAAAATCATGTGCATCTGAAGCAGACGTAAAAGGTAAGTAAATGTAAATTTAAAGAAAGACTCAGATTCAGAAGAATGAATCAATGACAGAATTGATTAAAATCTTCAAATATATCTGTTGGCTTACAAAAGGAACTCTTAAAATGTCAAAAACAATTAAGACTTTAATAGTTAGCAGGATCTTATAGAGCTTGAAGATTGCATCATGGAAACAACTGAAGAAATTACAAAGGCTTAATATTTTCCGGAAAACTGTCATCTGAAAGGAATTTTAGAGGGATGTCTTGAGGTGAGAAGCTTTCAGAGCATGCTGGATAATTGTGTAGGACAGAGGAGACTGGTGCAGTCATGCCCAGATTGTATTTTGAGAACAATTCTTGGAGACCCCTATACCCAAACCTGCATGCAGGAATTATTTCAAAGAAAATACATTGATTGATTCCAATAGATAGGTTAGAAAAGACTGACTTTCTTTTTTTTCCTTTGAAATGCAAATGACAGAAAACCACAACCCAGAAGCAAACTGGGCAGCTAAATTATTTGATGATGTATAAATACCCTCAGATATGTATGCACCTACACAGATATATGTGTAAGTATATCTGTACACAGAATAAAATTTTTAAAAGTGTCCAAATGTTCTGAGGATAATAAATAACAATGTATTGAAAGACAATCTTCATTTAAATAATAGCCATTAGAAAAAAAATAATCAGTTGGATTAATTTTGCTTCAATATAATGAGAAGATTAAATTATGAACACATTTTGGTGGCATCCTTACAGTAAAATATCTGACCAACATTTAAAATTATCATGTTACAGTTCATCTCATGGAAGAACAACAAATCTTTTATACGTAACTGTACCCCTGTCAAAGCTATGATCAGAAACATGCTCTTGATTTTTATGTTACCACGACAAATGATCAAGGTACATTAAATTGCTGATGCATCATATTTACAACAAATGACACTTGTTCCTGGTGGCATGTTTGCCTAGTTAATATGCAAAGAAAAATGAAACCATATATAAGGAACTAAATACCACAATTTGACTAATATTGTAGCATATATATGATATTCTAGAATTTTATCATCTGCGCATATTGTAAGTTAAAATATTGAATTTACTGCCTTTTCAGTGGAGTGACAAAATGTTAAACTACTTCAGTAATGGAAGCTCTAATTATCAGGCTTTTTTTTTTTTTTCTTTTCTCTCTAAGGAACTCTTTGCATCAGCAGGCATTTGAACTTGGCTATATATTTGAAAGTGTTTGGGATCTGATTTTGGTACATTATCATTGCATCATAAAACTATGTCAGCATATTCTGTACACTTTCTTCTAGATTATCTTAGTCTTGAAAATAACAACTGCAGCAAGCAAGAGAGAACAAGCTTGGACTTTTGAAGATGTGAACCAGTCAAGGACTACCATTTTGGACTCTTCTGTTCAAGAATGTTCTTTGTGCACCTAACTCTTTTCTTTATGTCTCTGTTGTGTTTTATGCCTTTCTGATGTCCAGTCATGCTGATCAGTAAAAACTTTTCATTAAGAAAATTGCCCATAAACTGCAAATGAACCACTAAATGTGTTTTAAAGTTCAGCTTTGCCAACTGTAATTCTGCCCAGGCCTTCCATGAAGACATTAACAGATACACTGGACTCTGTTCAAATGTCTCAACAGAGTTGTCCAGGAAGATGAGTGATGCCCTAGGAAATCCTGGCTGTCCTCCAGCTGCCATTCTGTAGTGATGTGGGTCTCCTGAGTGTCATATCTGCCATCCCTGTGTGGATCTCTCACATATCCTGGTGCCTCTCAAAAGGTATTACCAGTTATGGCCACACAACTTACTTGACCCTCACATGCTGTTTGTTCTGTGGGCTCCATTAATCTCCACTGATGATAATGGAAGCAGACGCCTAAATTTAAATGTCATAATCTTGAAATTAATTTCAGTCCCGTCATACAAAGAACTCCTGAATATATTAATGACTCCTGAGCCTATGGTTTAAATGAATGGGATTTAGATATTTCAAAGATATTTTGTATTGTCACTGCAATGCATGCAGTACTATTTCACCCACTTATTTCATAATATTAAGAGATGTGCCAGTGAAGAAAATGAAGAATCAGGAATCCGTTAAGCATCTTCATTGAACTTCAATATTCAAAGAATCATAATGGCTTGGGTTTGAAAGGACCATTAAAGATCATCTAGTCCACCCCCCTGCTTTGGGCAGGGGCATCTTTTACTAGATTGGGTTGCTTAAAGCCCTGTCCAACTTGGCCTTGAACATTTCCAGTGATGGGTCATCCACAACTTCTCTGGGCAACCTGTTCCAGTGTCTCATCACCCTCATTGTAAAAAAATTTCTTCCTCATGTCCAGTCTAAACCTACCTTCTTTCAGTTCAAAACCATTTCCTCTTCTCCTGTCACCACAGGCCATCTCTCCATCTTTCTTATAATCCCCCTTTAAGTATTGAAAGGCCACAAAAAAGTGTCCCAAGAGCCTTCTTTTCTCCAGGTTGAACAGACCCAACTGTCTCAGCTTTTCTTTTTTACAAGAGGTGTTCCATCCTTCTGATCATTTTCGTGGCCTGCCTCTGGACCCACTCTAACATGTCTATTTTTTCCTGTACTGGGGGCCCCAGAGCTGAACGCAGTACTCCAGGTAGGGTCTCAAGAGAGCAGAGTAGAGGGAGAGAATCACCTCCCTCGAGCTGCTGGCCACACTTCTTTTTATGCAGCCCAGGATATGATTGGCTTTCTGGGCTGCAAGCACACATTGCCAGCTCATATCCTATTTTTTTCTCCACCAGCATCCCCAAGTCCTTCTCTGCAGGGCTGCTCTCAATCCACTGATTCCCCAGTCTGTGTTAGTACTGGAGATTGCTCTGGCCCAAGTGCAGGACCTTGTACTTGTCCTTGTTGAACCTCATGAAGTTTGCATGGGCCCACTCCTCAAGCCTGTCAAGGTCTTTCTGGATAGAATCCTTTCCCTCTAGCTTATCAACTGCACCACGCAGCTTGGTGTCATCTGCAACTTTGCTGAGGGTGCACTCGATCCCACTGTCTATGTCACTGATGAAGATATTCAATAGTATTGGTCTCAGTATGGACTGTTGAGGGACACCACTCATTACAGTTTACCCTCTAATTCTTATTAAAAAAAAAAAAAATTGCTCTCTCTAATATTAAAATAATATTAGGGTGTTTGTGTGCTTCAATAGTATAACATTAATGTCCTTCTACCTTAATGGTAGATTAAGAGCCAGCTAAAGCTAGCAAAACCTGTCATTATTTTAATTATTATTGAAGTTCAAATTGAAACTTAGTACAGTTTTGCCTGATTGAGAAGTTGAACACAGTTCTCCTTGTATTCCAGGCCTTTGTCCTACTTTCAGGGTGCTGGTAGCTCTGTGATGGGTTATGTTTACTAAACAAGCAAGTGGACAATAAACCAAAATAAAATCCTGTAAAGTAAATATTATGGATTTATGGGTATTATTTATTAATAATTTAATAATTATACTTAATAATTACTTAATTTATAAATTTATAGGGTTTATTTCTGACAACTGTCATTGGTTTGGAGAATTTCAAAGGAAAAAGAGAGAAAGTGTTAACTACATCCACTTGCCGATCCCTCTGATGAAAATCAACGCTGCCCCAAAGAAAGTTACCAGGAATGTGCAGCCAGAAGCAGAGGCAACAGTGTTTAAAAATAAATAAATAAATAAATAAATAATATTCAACTTAGTTACCCATAAAAAAAATAACTCTTCAGATAACACCAGTAGGACTGTGATCCAAACATTCCTGAGTTCATAAAAGGGCTACTACTCTCTTCTTATTTCTGAAGATGTAGTGCTGCCTTTCTTGTACATGAAACTGATTCACATGCTATAGTAATTCAACAGAGTTTGCATGGTACTCTAGTACCTTCCCCCACAAACATGACCCCTGTGAACAGAATAGGATATTTTAAAATGAAAACATTATTTTGAAAGTGAAAATAAAAACCTACCCTGATTGTTCTAGCATTTTGAATTTCTAAGTGTCACTGATGTTACTTTAAGAAGAGCTAGAATAATCCTAGTCTATAATTTCATTGTTAGAGAATTTAGAAACTGGCAATTCACTTAATTTTGAAATAAAACCAATGTAAGTGTAATATGATTAGCTACATACTTATCCAGTTAAAAATTTTTGAATCTTGAAGACTAAGCAAGAGGAACATAGCTGATTCTTTGAATTCCCAGGAAGATTACTTTCAAATGTAAAAAATAATGTTATGAAATAGACACTAGTAGCAATTTTAAAGAATATTACTGACAACTCACTGTATTTAAAGCCAGCCTTCAGAGCCTTTGAATAACCAAAACATCAAATCCTTAACAAAGACTGTGGTTATCAGGCACAGATGAAGGTAACTCTTAATACAACATTAAGAGAGGTCAAGCTTCTGTGCAGTTACGAAGATTAGAGAAACTTCCTATTGGCACTTTCATACTGACAACGTGGCTTTGACTCCTGTTTCATTCCAGTTCATAACTCCTGGAATCGGCAGTATGTGTGTTAATTTGCACTTAAGAGTTTGTAGAAACACAAATAGCTGTTTTCTTTGTGATGAAACTTGATTTCACAGCAGAGGATAGTCTGCACTAAAGATGTGCATTAAAAGATGAACGTATCCATACC
The DNA here is from genome assembly GCF_900496995.4 of Aquila chrysaetos chrysaetos. Taxonomy (NCBI): domain Eukaryota; kingdom Metazoa; phylum Chordata; class Aves; order Accipitriformes; family Accipitridae; genus Aquila; species Aquila chrysaetos. The sequence continues at coordinate 14,563,469 of NC_044017.1, forward strand.
ATCTGGCCCTGGGACTGTGAGGCACTCCCAGATGCTGATAGTGAAAATAGTGTAGAGGTAATTGTTTTTTGTGAAGTCAAGTTGGGGAAGAATCCTGACCTGTAGCACTCCTGTAGTGATCTGCAAGTCACTGTGCAGTCACGGGTGTAATGTACTAAACTGTTCATCTTTGGGAGTGAAAGGTACAGAGGGTTTTCCCTGAGTCCCTGTTCAGTAGGTTCAGCAACCTTAACTTGGAAAGGGATCACATCTAGCATTTTATATGGACTTTTCCATGGAGATGTTCCCAGACTGTCAGTCTATCGCAACTGATGTGAAGACACTTCTCCCTACCACATAAGATTTCTGTACTTTGTCTGCATCTATTTATTATTATTAAAAATTAACTTGATGTCATTACTATAAATGAAGATGATCATGAAAAGTGTTTTGCTGGCCTGTTTTTTTGGGGGAGAGGCAAGTGAAACAGCTGAAAAATATTATATTTCTTTGCAGATCATTACTGATTTCAAACTTTATGTTTAGAATGTCAAGAAGAAATTTCACCAAATTATTATATTAATAATTGTAAATAAGTTTCCTTAAGGTATATTTTTATTATTATTTGCTTGATATTACTATACATTTCTTTTAGGGTAATATTTACTTCAAGGTTTCCTATATTTTCTTCATTTTTCACTGTGTTTTCCTTGAGCTACTACATTTTCCACTGTTTTTAAAGCTTCAAATTATATTGCGTTCTGATTGCAGTCTGATAAAACAAAGTTGGTGCAGATGCTGCACCTCTGAAGAGCTGGGAATGGTGCACCAGCTGATTCCTGGCTACTCACCTGTAAGAAGTACCAGACAAGGGGCTAGCCTAGCAATTTTACCACTCAACTTATTCAATATTTGGCAAGTTACTACATTTTCTCATACACAAATTTTTATTCTTTTCTCTTTCAGCCAATGTCCCTCTGATGTTGTCATCCTCAGTTTGGGACAGTGTCCAAGAAAAGATAATACAGTTTCTTTCTTTTGAGGAATCAAGAAAGGAAGAAGAGTTTCAAAGCTTAAATGATAAATAATTGAATATAATTATGTAGAAAACAGTAGGAACCAGTTTCTTTCTTCCTTTAAATGTCTTTAAAAGTACTTGAGTGAACAGTTTAGTATCAGTGGGTTTTTTCTACAATTTTGTTTATGGCTTGGTATATCTGGAAAGTGTTCTATGTATAGAATATGTATCTTTATTAAGGTATTGGAAGGATAATCTAAAGTGATTTGAAGAAGAAATAAAATTTCATTTATAATATATTTTTCTCATTTAAAAATAAATAAATTCTTTTCTTAGATTTTTTAATGCTGATGACATTTGACATTTCCTATGATCTTGATTAAGGTAAGGGCTCTCCAGACATATTTATAAAAAAATTGGATCGTTAATGATCTTGAATGTTCAAGATATGTTTTGATTTTCAGATAATCAATACTTTTCTATTTTTTTTCCCCTTATTTAGGTATGTCCTGGTTTCGGCTGGGATAGAGTTAATTTTCTTACTAGTAACTGGCACAGTGGTGTGTTTTGGATTTAGTGTGAGAATAATGTTGATAACACACTGATGTTTTAGTTGTTGCTAAGTGGCGCTTATCCTAAGTTAAGGATTTCTCAGTTTCCCATGCTCTGCCAGCAAGCAGATGTACCAGAAGCAGGGAGGGAGCATGGCCAGGACAGCTGACTCAAACTAGCCAAAGGGATATGCCATACCATAGGATGTCATGCTCAGTATATAAACTGAGGGAAGTTGGCTGGCGGTGGGGTGATTGCTGCTCAAGGACTGGCTGAGCACCAGTCAGCAGGCGGTGTGCAATTGCGTTGCGCATCACTTGTATTTCTTGGGGTTTATTTCTCTTTTTTTTTGTTGTTATCTTCCTTTTCATTGTTATTATCATCATTATAATTTTTATTATTATTATTATATTTCAGTTATTACACTGTTCTTATCTCAACCCATGTATTCTACTTTTTTGGGGGGATTCTCCTCCCCATCCCAGGGGAGAGGGGGAAGAGTGAGCAAGCAGCTGCATGGTGCTTAGTTGCCTGCTGGGGTTAAACCATGACAAGGTGCATCCATGACACAGAGATATGTTACACTGAGTGGACTCAACTAAGCATACCACAACACACTGGAAAAGGAATATTGAGAAATCTTTCCTTAAAATTTTAATATTTTTCATAGATTTTATAGAAAAAATAAAAAATGTGACTCATTAAAAATGTTTATTGATTTAATATAGAAAAGGATAGAATCAATATTGAAAACAGATCTAATATAATGGAGAAATAAAAGCTTTTCACACTTGAATGGAAGAAATTTCATATTTTATGCAATGATAAATTAAACAACACAGTACCTGAAGAATGAAATTAATTACTTACTGAAGGGATTTGTTTGTTTATTATGACATTTTATAGATTCACACATAAGGAAGATAAAGTGAATATTGATGCCACATGTCCTACAAAATATTATTCAAAACTGAGACTGAATTCTCACACAAAATTCAATCAACCAATTTTTATGTGCCATATTCAATCACGGTGAAAATTAGAAGAATTCTGGAACTGACAGACTCCATCTCTAGAGTTTTCCTGGAGTCAGGAAATCTTGATTCCCTACTTGCCTCAGCCACTGATTATTTGTATAAAACTGAACAAGTTGGGTTTTTTTTTTTTAGTTTTCAGTCTCTCAGTCATCATCTGTATTACCCATTCATACTTTGACCACAATCACCTTTCACTTTGCTTATGTATACTACCTACTATAGTAGGATCCAATCATTATAATAATGTCCTATGTAAATTACAGGAGTTTTGCAAGGTCAAAGTTTTTCAGCAAAGTGTACAGTATATTTCTGTCTGTTGAAGAACTTTATTTGAAGAAACTTGTAAACCAGTATTGAATCAAACCCAGAGCAAAGCAACATCACATTTAAATTAGAAAACCAACCGTAAGGATCTGAAATATGGTTTTCCTACCCCAACTGAATTTAGCTCAAGCTGTAATGATAAAAGCCCAGAAGCAGAAGTGATACAGTTATAGACAGACAATTTCCTTAGCAAAATCTGAAAGGTCCTTTCTGCCTCTGTTAGAAAAAACACAAAGGCTGGATCAAGATGTTGACATAGTAGTGTCAGAAGAAACTATTTCAGCGTGCACAGAATGCAAACTCCAGGAAGGGTGTACAAGGCAGATTAAGTTGCTAATGAAAAATACCAGTAAGCATGAACTGTTATGAAGCTGAAGTTTTCTCTTGCAAACTAATATATAGAACAATAAAAGTCATTAAGTTTTTAACACTGAAATGTCACTAGTAATGGTAGCATACATAAGAGAGTTTGAGTTTTCATTCTTGTTTGTTCCTCTTCTTATTCCTGTTGCTCTTACTAACGTTGCTCAGAAATAACTGTAAGTAGTCCTTGTGTCAAATCAAGACTATGACTTAGATGTAGGATCAGTTACAATCCTGTTCCTGACTTGCTGGCAAATTTGTTTTCTTATTTTATTTTATCTGTAATTCTGGTACCATTCAGCTTCCATCTTTTGGTTTACTGAGGGAGGACATTCAAATGAGTAGGGGAAGCATAACTGGACATGTATCCCTGCAAATATGATTGTGCTAACACTAGTAAAAAGCCACACACTTTGTATTGGCTTGACAGTACAGAGTCTTAGGACTCCTTTGGACTTGCCTTGGCCTGAGCTGTTTTTACCTTTTTTTCAGCTGTGATAGCAATTTCCTAGGGGTCAGGTGACTGCTTCTTGAATTTGTTTTGGATATTGTTTAACTTTGTGCAGTTATGTGATATGAAGCCTCCTGTTAACAGATAGCAAAACCAAGCAATCATTCTCTGCAGAATAAACTGTCTGTGACTGTAGAATAAAACATGGTATGAGTGAATGCTGACAAAGGACAGTATCTGAAGTCCCAGGCAGTAAACAAAAGAAACCTATGATCAGTCACTTGTGAATCAAGTAAGACCTTCTTTACAGTGATCAAAGAACAGAAAAGCTGGAAAATTGCAAACCAATTAAAAGAGAAGCAGATCGTTTTAAGAAAATTTGTAAAAATAACCTAAGTGAATTCCAAGGTGAAAGATGAAAAACAGCAATCAAACAGCATCATATTCCTCGAGACAAAAACCTCTTGATGCTGATGACTTGTTATGACCCAGTCTCTTCACAGACTTCTTGGGGAAGCTGGCATTGTCAACCACAAGCTACAGCAGGGCTCTGAAAGAGTCATAAACCCAAAGAAAAAAGGGTAGACACTAGGATGTGTTTGTGTAATAGACTATAAGCATTAGTGTCATTTAAACTGATAATAACTGTTATATTTTGATTAGACTGCTAAGACTTTAATTAGACTAACAATAAAGTCTTGGTTTTGCATATGTATGGTGTATTTTCCCTTTTGCCCATAACAGAATTTTGAATGTAACAGATAATATCACAAGAAAGTCAACAATTAATTGATGTGAAAGGTTGAAATAGGAAAGTATAAATTGTATGAATGATGCATATATCTGTGTTGACTTCTGTGGACCTATTCTTGTGACATAGGATTCTACAGCTATCCAGAGGAAGACAAAAGTAAAAGTGAAATAAGAAAGGGCTGTATGATAATAAAGGTAAAAATGGTATGGCAACAACAGAAGTGAAATGTTGTCTCCACCCGGTGAAGTGTGTTGTCAATTGTAGCTATAAATAGGGTTGGGTTTTAATTATTCTAGTTAATCTGATGTAATTAGAAAGAGGGGTTTTTTTACTATTATTTTTAGATTTGGCATCTTTTATGCCTTTTTCCTTGTGATATCTATCTCTGTTTCTAATAAATATTCCTTGATCTACCTGTTATTTCATTATCCTCATTTAAAAAATGTAGTTAGTCAGCCCTCTTGAAAAGCAAGACATAATGAAAAAGACTGAAGCAGTTTAGTTTGACATATGACAGCATCACACAGTGTGTACATATACGTCAATGTATACATTTCCACTGAAGGACAGCAGTTTTGCTACCTTCTTTTTGTGCCTTATTGCATTCTTTTTATCTTTAAGTTCAAATCTGTGTAATATTTACTCTTTCTGGGAATTCTGGAGCTTTACCTCTATGCTTCTAAATATTTACAATAAGTCATTCTAATAGGTTTTATTAATATGATGCCTGGTGGGGCGTGTGAATATTCCAGTGACGGCCTGAGACTTTTTTCTCCTGAATTTACATGTTTACATGTTTGCAAAGACTGAAATAACAACAAAATAAGATGAAAAAATATGTTAAAATGAGGAAAAAAATTAAGAACTACTTCACTTTTCATAAATAACATTCCCAAGGGCACTTTCCCCTTTCAGTTTGCTTCCTTCCATTCTGTTTCTTCATTCCCTCCATGGTCTGCTGCCATTTCTCATTATGTTTTGTATCTAATTTAAACTATAAGCTTCTCTGAGTAGGAACATTATTTCCAGTTTTATTCTTAAAGCACTACTTGTTCCTATTGTGTTATATAAAGAGAAAGCCATATTTTTAGTAACACTGATACAATGCATTTGAAAAAAGATGTAATATAAATTCAGCAATTAGTGTAAGTTGTTTGAAACACAGAACTTTTCTAGTTTAAACAGCAACTGTGAACAGGAATCATCTATGAAATAAATAGGGAAGATTTTGAAAAACATCTATAGGGTGTAGCAATGCAAATTTTAATTTAAGTAAAGAGAGCAAATTTTCAAAATCCTTCTTTACTATATGAATATAAATAAAATTGAAGTCACCATTGATTAAAGTACTGTCAACCTACATTCCAACCACAAAGAGTCAGGTCCAAATAATTGGGTAATTTTATGTTCCTTCATTTCTGATCACTTCCAAATCTGTGATAATTAGGTTACTAAATCTTACCTGCCTCTACTATTTTGGTTGCTGCAGATATTAATGAATTTTCCTGCTTAGGCAGAAGAATGTCTCTTGCTTGTATTACTGCCTCATCAATCTTTTTTTAAACATGACCTTGACTCTGTTCTACCATATTAGTGAAACTAATTGTCCAGAGCATCAGATCATTAGTAACTGTTCATTATGTGAGGATGATCGTTTTCTAGTTTATATTGGAGAGCCAAATACCTACATTTGTGCCAGTGACAGTGGCCACAAAACTATAACCATCCAACTCAGCAGTATATATTCTAAGGTATGATAACATACCCTCATGATTCTGCATTTTAGTATGTGAAGCAAGATTTCCAGAACGGAACCTAGAATGTTAATACATATCCAAGTTTTGCAGTTGTGAGTTTACTATTAGTATTTTAAATAGTTATTCAGTATACATTATTTTAATAGTTCAGAGGTAATTGGTTTCAATAATGATTAAATGCTACACTTATTTTAAGAGGGAAAAAAATACCTAAAATCAGAGCTACATATTGTAACTCAGAATGCTGTTTGTCCCCATTACCAGCTCTCAAGTGGAAATAAATTCAATTATGGGTAAGAAAACAAGGAATGAGATATAGTGCATATGATTAAGGTTAGAAATTTTGCAAATCTTGTTTGGTTTTCTTATTACCTGCACTCAACAATTTTCAGTAATAATTGGAAAACTTCAAGAACTCTATACTAACACTGCAAGATTACAGGCTATAAACAGATTATAGACTGTGTGAGAGTGACCTATATAGGCCAGTTAGCTTTAAGGGAGAAACTACTTAAAAGCAAAACAACAAAAAAACCCACACCCCAAAAAACCCAAACAAAAACTGGACTAAATCTACATATATAAACTAAATTTAAACTAAAATAATCTGTTGGATAACTTTCTTAGATTTATTGCACTACACAGTGGAAAAGAAAAAGTTTACTGTTCATTACAGAAGTCACATTTTCTCGATCCCTGGGTACATTGACATAACCAGACATGAAGATAAACAGATAAGACAAGACTGTGAGAGAAAATAACAAATTATTTATTTGGTATGAAACAGCTGAACTTAAATGAATTAAAATTTCAAAATTAGTTTGACTGTGCAGTAGACGCTATGCTGATAAAACACTATGTGTGCTTTAAATATCTTACTTAAATATTCAGAAAACCAAAAATTATATTCTTCAAAATGTTTGAATGAAATCCTGTAATATTTGACTGCAGAGGACACTACAGAAATATTAGCTCTGTGTAGTAGAATAGCAGAGCTTTCCTCTGCATGTTGATGGAAAAGGGAGTGGAGGCAAAAGTGATAAAGTTCACTTGAGATATTAAGCTGTTTGGGTAGAGATATCGTCAAGAACTTAAATAAATAGATGCATAAATAGATGTAAAGCAAAAACCTATGAAAAATCAATCTCGATCTTATTTATACAGTGTTAAGCTCTGAGCTCATTGGAAATAAGCTCATTGTAGAGCTGTGATAGATAATTTTGTGAATCATTGACCCAATATTCAGGTATATACAAAAAAGAAACAGCAAAAAGTTATAATGATTAATAAAAGAATGGAACGTAAACCATTGTGTACCTCCATGATGCACCTATGAGTCTGTCTCAAAAGAGGGTGGAGCTGGAAGAGCATAAAGAAGGTCATGAAGGATAGTCTAAGAGCCAGGCTGGTTTCGTATGTGAAACAGCAACCAACTAGGACAGTTCAGCATGGAAAACAGATATCTGAAGTGGGATATAAAAGAGATTATGAAATCATGAGTCCCTGTCACAGTTTTGGACTAAATTGACAGTGTGAAGACTGCAAGTGCTCAGATATCAAAACACTTAGTCACAGGTATATTAATGTTCAGGAGGTACGTGACTCCTCTGTCCTGCAGGGGTGACACCTTGGTCAGGTAGGTCAGCACAAGGGTGCACAGTGTGGGCCTGGGGCCAGGCTATAGGGTCCCCTCTGTTGTCTCTGCAGGGTCTCTCTCAGGGTCTCCTCTAGATCTCTCCCTGCGTGACTACAGACCCTGTCAGTTATAGGGCAGGGTAGAGAATTCCTGTTTCTGATCAGCTCATTCAGATATCTGCAGCAGCTAAAACAGGCTGCCACAGTCACTGGTGCTCACTGTCTGCCTCTCTTAAAGTTTCTCTGATGCTCTCTCAGGGACTGAAACATCATTTACCCTTAAACTACTCTCCTGTTTTTGAAACCAGGTCCAACCCATGCCATGCTGGAGTGCCACGGGGAAAGATGAACAGAGAAACATGGTTCAATTCTCTAGCACTAGAAGCAGCATGTACCAAATGATATGGGCTGATCACTGGTTCAAAACAGACAAGAGATGGGAGTTCTTGATTCAATCTGGAGTTAGGCTTACTGTGGGAGCTGTGGATGCTGAAAGCTAACACCACTTGAAAAAGGGTTTGAGCAAACTTACAGAAGAAAACTGTAAGGCGCTATCGAATATGAAGAGACCACTAAAGCTAAGAAAGTCACAGAGCCACTAATCACCAAATGATGTGGGTTACTTTGATAATGCTCATGTTGTTTTTCTCTTCCCTAGGACATCCATTCCTGGCCATAGTGAGCTGGAAGGATTTTAGATATGTATATATTAGTAAAGTAAGCCACAGCCTGGCACCATCCAAGCCAGGACCCACAGTCATCATCTCTATTTAAATGTTAACTTGCTCCATGGTGTGATTTTGACCTCCACGTTACTTTCTCAGATCATGTCAAAATGTGATTCAGACAATAGCATGGGCTGGCATCTGCTACAAGTAGGGAATATTGACAAGACGACTCTATTTTGACAATAAGGGTGTAAATCATGCTACTGCACTAGTACATTTACTGCTGTACGTGTTTAGTCCTATTGTCACCTGGTCCAGTTGCTCTCATATTCTTATAATGTAATCTCATCTCCTGAAGGAATTATTTTTATGGTCTGTTTGCAATGTTCAATCAGTCCTTTCGGGATTGTAGAGATATATGGAGTTTGTAACAAACCACTCTGGGAATACCCAGAGTCCTCAGGTTATCTAGAGTGCTAGCCAACCTATTTTCAGATCTATGCATTGTTATTTAATGGCAGAGTTGGTTGATTTCTTCTTGTTAATGGTGAATTAAGTACTACAAGCCTTCTTAACTGTCTTCAATGTTAGGGACTGCTAACATCAGTCTGTGAGCTGGGAGGCACTTGAGACATGTTGACCTTTTTTCTTTTTTTAAATTTTATTTTGTTTTTATAAAAGGTTCCAGTATGTAATAGAGGCCACGTGGTTTTTTCTCCTTGAGCTCTCCTAAATTTTTGTGTCAGATTCTGTTCCATCATTCCTTCTGCTCAGTGTCCTGGAAATTTCTAAGAGAGTTAGAAGGAAGCTATTGGTTGGTATTGAATAAAAATATGAATAATGTTCAGATTTATAGATGAGACTTTTTAAAGCATGAAGTAGCAGTCTACATGAACTTCCACTGAGATAAAATTTTGCTATCCACTAGTTCTTATTTTGCCAATCTTGGAAAGCTTTGAGAAATGACTTTGTCTCTGAGCCTGAAGTTTTGGTGAGGACCAGACATATTCGTATAATGAAATAAACCAACTTCAGAGAAGATGGAGTACAGAAGCTCAATCATAAGAGGAGTCTGTCAGTGGAAGTCTTGACAGATAAGTAGTGTTATAGATCATTGCTGGAGATCAATTGTCTGCTCTGTTTTGGACTGCTGTTGTACCATTGCCCAATAAAAATGATAGTGTGATTTAAAACACACCCTACCCATCCTCAGCAAATTTTTTCAAGTACATTTTTCCCATTTTTTTCCATAGCAATAAACTCTTACTGTTAATAAGATCCATTAAATAGGAAATTAATGTTACAGTTAAATCTTCTTTGAAGTGCATAGGCATCTGCACTCTAGAAAATTAAATGATTGGACTCAGGATTTGATATGCATCACTATAATTATGATCTTAATGATTGAAAAAAAATAGCAAGATATTGCATGTTACAAATGGATTATGACAATACAGAATGTAAATTTTGGAATACAGCTTTTTATTTTTCTGCTTTTTAAAAAAATTTTTTAATTTATAATCTAAATTCCTACAGCTAGCTTTCACTAATAATTTGTTTTTACACTCTTTTAGATTGGGTCTTAATGCTGTAAGAAAATGACTAATATAAGTTGCTTAAATCACAGAGAATATCCCAGAACACTTTAATGTATAGAGCAGCATAGTCTCTATTTTTCAGAACAGCATTAAAATGGGTTTTTTTAATCAAAGGATACAGACTCAATTCTTCTTCGGGTCTTATTACAAATATTTTTTTTTTTAATATAGACTATGAATTACACCAAATTTAATTTTACCTGGACAAGAGTCTGCTTTTTTCAAGCAAGTTAAGACAGTGTGTGTGTGCAAATTTACCATGCCCTGATGTACCATCCATGCAATACACTATTCACTATAGAGAGGCATACCAACAGCACTCCTACATTTTGCTCAAATCTTTTGAATTTCACAGTCATTCTTCTTAAGTTTTTGCATCATAAATTTGTGTAAAGAAAAAGATAGAAGTAGGAAAAAACCTGAAAACCCCTAAAAGTCCAGTCTGCTTACTGTTCAATATGTTCAATATGTCCAATGAGCAACTGCACAGAAATATGTTGACAAGTTTCAAGGTTAGTATCATCTACATAAAAATTAGATTTAAACTCCATGATTAACTTTAGCAGCCTTTATAAAATGGTCTCTGTGGTTTATCAGAGGTTCCTAAAATGTGTATCAAGCAGCTTGCTACGCTCAAATGATAAGCTGAAATGCACTTGAACTTACACAGTGTTTAGAAGCTAATATAGTCTGACCTGAGCACCAGTCTCATGTAAAAAGAAGGCTGGAGAGCTACTGTCAGAGTTGCAGGCAGTTACCTCACTATGATAGCATTTTAGACTGGAATATATTGAAAACTAGTCATTTCACTGCAGTTCTATTTACAGTTATTCATTTCACTGAGGTATTAAATCCTCTAAAGACCAGATACTCTCTGTGCCTGGGAAAACATGATCTTCAACCATTGTTCGCACCTGAATAACATGCTGTTAGAGAATGTTGTCTTACTATATACATGGTATATGGGCCATTTTTTTTTCAGTTTTAAAGAAAATCTGCTGTTATGACTCAAGATGTTTTGTAATAGTATGAAGACATATATCTCCTTTCTTTTATTATTTTCTTCCACTACCTTTTCTTCTTATCATATTGTAGTTTTAAGAGAGTTGTTCTTCTTTCTTGCTTCGTAATTTTACCGTTATTGTGGACTGTTAAGTAACTTGACAGGATGAAAGAGAGCTTAAAACAACTACTTATATTCACATTTTTTTAGAACAATAGTGAAGTTTAAATTGTCACTTTAACGTACCTATGTGCCAGAAAAACGTCAGTGAAAAATTCTCCATTCTTTCAGCATTAAAATGAAACTCATAACCTTTGAAATATACATGATCAATAAAATTAGTGCTAATAATTTCATAAATACTTCACTCTGGATTTTTTTTACAGTTCTAAGGAATGCATTATAGTATTAAAGAATACTACATGAAATAAAATATGTAGTTCAAGTGTATTACTTACACTAAACTCAGAGCAAAACTGAACATTCCTAAATGAATTATCAAAGTACTAGGTCTTAGGTAAGGAAGAATGACTTTTCTTATGAAATCTGAAGTCCAGAATATCAGGGAATCAATGGATCATAACAGATCAGCAACTCCTATTGCAAAACACCAAGGAAGTTTGGGTATTGCATAGCTGGAATCACAGAGGTAAAACCACAACATCCCCTGTTGCTGTAGCATCACTCCGTACAGATCTCCAATGCATTCTTGTCTCAGTGTCTGGAGAGGGTAATGACATTTCTTAACAAAACAGTTCCACAGTACAATAGATTTCATTTTGAGTTTGGGTGTTGTTTATTTTCTTCCTAATATTCATCCCAGATTTAACTTCTCATAGTCACAGTTATCTCCTCCAAGCTCGAAAATCACAAACAATTCTTCATTAGTTTCACTCTTTCCTCATATCTCTCTTACACCAGCTCCTCTATGTAGGTGAAGGATAGCTGGTGCTTTGTAATCTTATGGGGAGGCAAATCCAGACCTCCGTGCTCACATTGCTCTGCTGTGGGAATTTGGGAAGAGTTAGGTGAATGGCAGGTTTCCGAAGAGATAGATAACTTCTGGATATGAAACACAATACCATACCTTCTTACAGTTCTTTCAGGGTCTTTCATGTGTAGCTTGTTTAGCAGACATCACGCTAGAATATGTCAGTTGCAATCCTGCGGGCGTGATCAGTAAAGGTCAATACCTAGTTTGAGAAGCAAAATTTGAATTATATCAAGGATAAGTTGCACATTGGCCATTAAATTTTGTACAGTGTAGCCCATGCCCCTAGTGGAAACAGACACTGAAAGCATCCTGGCAGAAGCACAGGAACCTCCAACGTTAGGCAAGGCCGTTGACTAAATGGTTGTCTTAGGTACCATAAAGCAGCAGGTTTGAACCTAAATCCTTTCTTAGATTTCAAATTAAGGGTTACTGACAGCTTTCCTCTCTTCTGTTCTTTGTCTCCTCATCTCCTCAGATCACACCTTTCTCTGGCTAATTATCTTTCCACCTTCCCTCAGGTAACAATCTATCAAAGTAAAGGTTTAGTCTGAAACTGCTGCAGAGCCTCAAAGTATCACTAGCTTTTTGGAGGAGCACAGAAGAGAAATTTAGTTTGTTAAGATACATATGGAGATATTATTGAAATCTACGAGATTATATGGCTTTGTTAATTTATTCTGTACCAGAAAGATGCAGCTATTGCAAGCATAAAATTTTGGTTTTATAAAAACTCTGGGCCTTACATAACTGCCATCTTACTGAATAAAAAATACAGAGTCCTTCAAGTAAGTTGACAGGCACTGAGTATGACATACAGGCATTTGCTGGGATTATAACACCTCATCCAAACACCTACAATACCACTCATTTTTGCCCCTACCTGTCCCACACTTCTGCTGTCTGTCCTCACATCACTTATGTTGGCCAGGCTTTTCAGATCAGCAGCTGCAAAATCAGTATGATTATATTTTTTAACTGCCTGCCCCTTCTTGCCAGGACAGTTTTGGTAACCTGTGTATCTTAGAGAAGCTGGAAGCCATCTCAAGAGACAGAATATAGAACTATGGGTCATCAGATGAAGATAGTACAAACCAGGTTCAGAACAAATAAAAAGATATGGTTACCCACTTTTACTGACATACTGGGTAGGTAGCGCATCTGTAGAAATCACCTGAGCTGAAACTAGATGAAGTCTGGATGTTCCTGGGAGACGTATTCCTAGGAGAGGTATTTGCCCTGCTCTTCCTCTTTCCTGGCATACATTTATGGTCACTGTTGGAAATAGGATACTAATTCAGGTGATTCATGTGTCTGAAAGAGTATGTCCATTCTCATGTTCTTACTTATTGTACTGTAGCTTTCTACCTCAGTGCTTTTATATTATACTACTACTACTTATTATTATTGTTGTTGTTATGGTTGCATAGTTATAAAAAACTATTAAAAAGGACAACGGCAATTTTTTATATTGTTTGCTTTCTTGAACATACAATTTTTTTCTCTAATGCTATGTTTATAATTTTTTATTTTTATATTCCAAATATTTCATAGGCATGAGTTAATATATTTTCTCTTCACCTTTTTAAGTAGGGTAATTTTTCATACTCTGGTTACAATCGGATTCTCTGTTTACAGCAATTTGGTTTTCCCTATCTTTCCTTCTTTACAAAACCAATGAAGAGTATTTTTATGGTTTTTTTCCTCTTCAAGAACATGTTAGTTTAAAGTTTTCTAAATTAAACTAATTTTATATAAAACATGTTCCTAAGGAGGGTTGAGTTCTAACGCTAGCCTTTGAAAAAGGCACACAGGTGGAGGCAGAAAGTTGAAAATCCTATCATCTGCTGGCACAGCCTAGCAAGATGCTATTTGTCTGTTCGCTGCAGAAAGTGCAGAGAAGATTTGGTAAAAGATTAGCAGTCAAGAGTAAAGGGATTCATCTTGAATAACTTCAGTCATCTATAACATAAGTTTCCGCTTCTCAGTGGTCACTTCAGATATCCTTTGTAATTTAAAGAGGAAAGAATGTGTCTTCTGGGCTAAGAGTCAATTAATCTATTATTTTAAACATATACTTTAGGGTAACAAGAAGCCTAAAAGTACCTATTTCTTTCCATTGTCTCTAAAGAGCACCTAGAATGACTAATTTGGCTGTAGATGACCCCACTATAAAAATCTACATGAGGGGGTTTTCTTACTGATTCTTTTATGTGCTGTTCCCTGACTCCTCACCAATCTGTACACTGGATATTTGGGCTTATAGAGTGACTAAACTTGCTCAATAAGGAGCTCCTTTGAGAATCCAAGAACCTAGTTAGGATATGTATACACCAGTAAATTTAGTGCTCAGAGACTATTTAGTGCACATGTTTAGGTTAAATTAAAAAACAATAACAACAACAGCAACCAACCTTCTCTCTACACTTACAAACTGTTACGCCTTCAAAATAAGACACTACATGCAAACTGCCACTAGCTGTCTGTCAGAATACAATATTTCTGACCATTATTCCCTGCACATGTCCATAGCACACATACACTGGTTAAGAGTCATCTTTCATCATTGTAAATGTCTGCAATGCAGAAATGTATTTCTTTTTATGCAATTTCTGTTAATAAACAGTAGGCATTTTTTCAGGTACAATTCAATTGACCTATATAAGACATGAGATGGATCACAGTTTAGATGTGCCTGTTTCTTCTTGTTGACTATGAAAAGAGTTCACATTAAAATCTTGGAAGTAAATATGCTGAAGATACAGCAGGGGGGAAATGCCTAAGAGTTTATGAAGTTCTTCCTGGTTATTCTGAAGGCATAGCACAGAACACAAAGCCAAAGATGACCAGGAGATGTCTAATACAAATATTTTTGTTTGCTGTTTTTACAGAGCTTTGGAAGGCTATACATTTCTCTAAATGTTCGTTCAGAAAAAAATGGAACTTTCTGTGGAAATAGAAAAGCCAGTTTTGTCATGGATGGAATGCCTGATCAAGTTGGGAAAAATTGTATGTAGCCCCTTTTCTGCTTTTATGCTCATCCTTTCAGTGCCCCTCCAGGTTCAGTGCATCTAAGACTGACGGTGGTACTTTTCCTCAAAAAGAAGGGAAGGAAGGTTATGGTGAGTCATTAGCTTCTGGAGATCTTCACCAGGAGTCTGATGGTGATAGTGATGGTGACAGTGATGGTTTCTTCCTCATCATCCTATGGTCCTCTTGGGTTAATCTTTCACATTTTACAGCATGCACTACACTGTGGTGTATTCACTGGTCTGCAGTTCCATGTTATACCTGAATTTGTATGATGTGTTTTACATGTGTTGCTTGTTTATTTTCTCTGTCCTTCATAAAACCAATTTTACCCAGCTCCCAAGTTTGTATTCCTTTAAAATACAGTAATTGAGTGTTGGTGATTAGTTTATAGCCCTGAAGCCTCTGTTTTCATTCTGCACCCACACTTTTGAAGCCTCTGCAATCATTCTGTGATTGTACTCTGCACTGCATCATTATCCTGGGGTCACTGTTTGCACTACACAGAAGAGTACTGTTTCACTATCAATTAATTACAGAACTATATCAAAAGTAATATAACAATGTGCTACACCACACAGTCATTCAAAGCTAAGTAAAACTAAAATGAACTAGCAAAAATCATCAGTCTTCTGTTTGTTAGACAAGTGCTGTTACTGCTAAGAAGCTAAAAAGAGCTCCAGGCTCTTTCACAAATTAGGCAAATCACACCTGGTAAATTCTTCTGGGAACCCGCAGTTGAATACAGACCTGTGGCCTGATACTAATAGTGGTAATCCAGATTTACCAGTCTTTAAAGATACAACAACTTCTTTTTGTTTTGTTTATGTTGTTTTTCTTAGGATACTGGAGTACAACACAAACCTCTCTTTCTATTTATTTCTCCACCCTTCTCCCCCCTGGCCACAAGATCAGTGCCAATGTGACATACATTTTTCTGCTGTAGACAGGACAGATGGGACCTAAAAATTATTTGTATATTTTATGCCTTTATTTCTGGTTTGGTTTTTTTGCCTTTTTGTATTAGTTCTCTTTTGGAAGCTTCAGCAAGTAGGACTGATGAGGATCTCTTCTCGGCTTTACTGCTACAAATCCACTCTTCACCTATCCCTACAATATTATTGTACACTCTCTGAGTAGATAAAAACGGCTTGCAAAAGGATTTTTGGAAGTCAGATACCTTGTTTCCTTCATCCTTACAGAGAGGATCAATGATTTCAGGATATTTTCTTGTTGTGGTAGACTGAATACTGAAACCAGAAGTGGTTCTGAGAGCTTTAAGTTTTTTATGCATTTCCTAGGCCAGGAAAAAAGCCTTGAAATAATTTTATATATATGCATTTGGGAAATAAAAAAATAAAAATAAAAAAAAAAAGAAGAAAAGGTCTGGCACTTTGAAAGTGTTTCCTGGGATTTAGGAATTGTTTTGGCAGCTAATGGAAACTTACAAAGTTAGCTGTTTTCCTTTGATTTTCTGACAGATTTAACCTTCTGAAACTGCTGCTGTGATTATTTAAAAATTTCTCCTCTAGTTCAGTATTCCAAACCAGACCAACATGTAGCACTGGATTAAGCATAACACCATTCTGTGACTTTCAGGACCCAGAAAACAGCTAATACACATGTAATGCCAGGCATAGTCCAAGTTGTATTAGAAGTTTCAGCACCCTGATGAGTCAGTGGAGTTCAATTGCCAAAATTCAAGACACCACTGTGCAAATAGCTTCTGTTTCACAACATATGCTTTCCTGGGTAAAAGGAGACTGCTGAAGACGCTGCTCATTTTGGCTTTCTTCATTTTAGATCACCCTTAGGCAATCTGGAGAGTTACAGCAAAAAGGTAGTTTACAAAAGTGCCACAAAACCTGACTTCTGCTGTGGACCCTCATTATGCATCCTCACACGTGACTGAACTGCTGAAAGGCAGTGATGAAAACACCACATGGATTTCTTTTGCATTTCAGACATTGCTCTAGTATACTCAAAGCTAAAGTTTCCATGTCCACCTTAACTGGATTTAGAGCTCTTCTGCACACAGCGATATTGTAGCTCGATAAAACATAACACAAGTAAAATGAAAATTTAATCTTGATCTACTATTCATCCCAATAGTTCCATGGGAATCAACAGTGGTGTTTGTGTGAACAAAGCAAGGAAACAGCTCCTCATACATTACAATTTTCTCCACGAATATCACAACTTAACAATATTTTATGTACACTGAAGTTTTGAGAAGTACAAGATATTTGTAATGATTAGAGGTTTATATATAAATTTCCTGGTCACATAAAGAAAAAGTTACATAAAGAAAAAGTTCATGATCTCTACTTCAAATTAAAAATAGTCAATTAAATTTAATCAACAATATGCACTTATATGTGACTTTGGGCAGACAGCCTAATATTGTTTCCAGGAGTTACTGAAATATTATATATCAAAACACAGATATTTTACAATGTGACTTCTGTACTGCTCAAAAGTTATTCACAGGGAATCTTGTGCATTTGAATGTGCCACACAATCGTTACATATATGAAATAGACAAGTGTGTGCTTCCATTAAGAGTGACAAACAATATTCCACCATTACTGAAAGCACAGCTGAAAAATATTCATTTTACCTCTAATTCTTATGAGCAGTTTACTTCAGTCAAGGACTGCATTGCTTGGCTTGGTTTTATTTCTTAAATCAAGACAAGCATAAAACATTCCTTTCTGAACAGACATTTCTATGACTTGTACTAGTTGCTAAAATATTTAAGAATAAAACTAAAATTGTAACTTGTAGTTATGCATTTTTACATTTTTTATTTCCATGCAATGTAAAACAGGTCTACTTTTTCTACTACAATTTTTCAAAGATTGCTGCTTGGCACAAATAAATGGAAGACAGACTTTTAACTAGTTAGGGTGTGACATATCGGTATTTAGACTTAAGCAAACATCCAGGAGACAAGAGAAGATTTGAGTGTTTGAAGAACATAGTTTATTGATCTTAAAAGTACATTGAAATCCTAAAGAAAATAAAAACCTTAATTATTTTGAGATTTCTGTGTTGAACAGCCTGAACAACCAGTCTTTAGGAGCAGTCAGAAAGAAACCAAGGTATAACTAGCTTTTCATTAATTATATTTTTCTTTCTGCAAAATCTTTTTGGTATTTCCTTGTTCACTTGTGATATCCCAGAATGCACCATTCAGTTAATGCTGCAGATACTGCAGGTTGCAATGAGACTTCTCTTCCCTGCAGAGACAAGTTATAAGATATTGTAAATGAATCCAAAATACACGTATTTCACATATACTGCCAAAAAATTCCTCCCATACTGAATACTATTATCTAATTAGCAACTAGTTGCATTTGTTCAATGCATTAATCTCTGCTAAATGCAGTTATATTTCTCATTGTTTTGTCTTCTTTTGTGCTTGTTTACAAATATTTTACAATGCATTGGCAGATTTTGATGCATGTGAATTTCATTATATCTGAACGCTACATTTTCTGACCTTTTTGTGTCCTAAAATATGTGAGCATTCACAGCCCATTTGCCAATAACAGACATACATAAATTCCTATTTCTATGTCAGTTTTCATTCAGAATGGACTATAGAGCTTTTTGTTTGGGTATTTTGGTGGGCTTTTTTTTTTAAAAATTGGATTTTTTGAGGGAGAGATTATTGTTTGTTTCCTGAGGATTGTGGATAGTTTTTGTCAGGATTTTTTTGTCAGTCTGTAGTTCTTAATAGCTCCCTAAAACACACTGCAAAATGAAGGCAGAAATAACAATATTTTTTTTTTAGCAGAAAAAGTAAATTGAAGAATTTTCAAACCAATCCTGAAAATAAGCTACAGCAGAAACTCTTTTCTCAGTTAAAAGATACCAAAAAGGACAATTACTGGCAAAAATTATTTAAAGTGAATAAAAACTTCTAAGAATTCAGAAACATAGGATTTAAATTACCTTACCTGTGCTCATCACAGACACACACATACACAATGCAGATGTAAATCAGGAGACAATTAGAAGAAGAGTTTTCTATTACTTCAGAATCTAATTCTAAAATTAATAGACAAATAAAATAAGCTATATTATATCGCTTGTTCTTTTTACTCTGTCTTGTCACAAACATATTTGACCATGACTTTTCCTAGCTTACTAAAGTGTTTTCATTTTCCCTGAATTCTAATGTTACTGTAATAATTCCATTTAGTGCCATCTTAATGTTTATGTCTTCATTTTTTAAATTATATCATTCTTGCAACTCTCTGTGATCTAACTTATTCAGCCTCTAGTTTTAGTTGTAATATAATCTCTTATTTATCTTGCAGAGTTAATTTCCATCTTATTATTTTACTCGTGTATTTGCTATTTTGCTATTTTGCATTCCATTACTGATGAAAACAACAAGATTTTTTTGATGTTTTCCCAGACATTTGCCTATGTCAAGGAGACATGCATGGAGCCCTTCAATTCCTTTTGGTCTTTGTAGCACAAGCAGATATGATTTCTCTTTCTAGAAAAAGCTGTTTACCAGTTCAAGCTATTTCAGGACAGCATTCCTAAGCAGGATGTAGAAGGCTTCTAGATGGAAGAATTTCATATAACCTAAAAAATTTCTGAAGCTCATGGTAGCTTCAGTCTTGCCTAAAAAGATATGCTGAGCACTATGTGCTATTTCAATAGCTGGTGAAGAAATATTCAGGTTCCAGCTGAAGCTGAAAGATTTTAAAGTCTAGTCAGTGATAGTCACCTAGGTTTTTTAAATACCAGGATATGCCATGCAAACATGATTTCATTCTTTAATGAGATTACAACTATGGTGGATTGAAAAAACTGTGCAGGTGCAGTACACACAAAGTTTTTTAAGATCTGCAATTTTATACTGCATGACATGCAGATTAAAATGTGAAATACTGTACAGCATTGATAAATTTTACATTAACTATGCACATTTAATGGCAGATCTCATTGGAAAAATGTCACAAAATTATGCAGCTAGAGAGAGTATCATAATGAATATGCACAGCAAACCTCAATTTCAGCATTTCCAAACTTTTGAGTCTTTGGTTTTGCACTATATAACACTGTATTAACTAGGAGGAAGTGAATAGCATGGTGAAGGGGAGACAAGGGCAAGACCAAGGTTATACTCTGAATCTCTTCTTCACTGGTACTATCTTTATGCTTTTTTCAAAGCTGCGGCATTCAAAATATGAGTAGATAAATGTTCTTAAGAAGAGCTGGTTAGAACTTACCCAGTGTAACAAAAAGTGCATCTATTCTGTAGTCATGTCTTCCCCAAAAGACTAGGTTAAGTAGATATACCAACTAGGATGGGAGCAACTACTAAGCCTGCTAGTGTAAAATTCACATACATACAGAGACTAGCTAGTTAACTTAAAACTATCTGAATATAAAGATCTAACTCTGAAGAAGTCAAATATGGAGGCTGGTGAGGTGTCCCGAGCTTCAGGACCTATGATCATTGAGAACTTGAAGCCCAAGGGTCTGGGAAACCTGTCTCTGCCCCAGGCTTGATTAAGGTGAGTTTTGGAAGATTTTGTGCTCTGTGCTATAAACTGTAGCCTGGGAAGTCTGAAACGGACTTACAAGATCTGGGGGATCATGAGAGGCAGTATAGCTGAACTACCCTGGAAACCCCTTGTAACTGTCCAGGGAAAATGGCTTTTTTATAAATTTTAGCACAGGATGCAGAATATTAGCATCATCTAGTTCATTGTGACACTGAAAAAAATATATGCGTTTGAATTCAACTGAGAATGACGCCAAGTATTGAAAGAATTCAATTTCCATGAACCTGAAATCCTTTTAGGCAAATTCTCTGGTTAAGTCTCCTTTAAAATACTGCTTTTCCTTTTTAATATTAATGGTTATAAGTTTTGTGTAAGTGGCTACAGAATAAAATAAGTCTTCCTTCCTGATTAATTAACTCTATTTGAAAGCCTTAGTTTAGCAGAAGTGCTAGGTGTCTGTTTCAGTTAGGCACTAGTAGTAATGTATTGTTAATTTGCTTGACACTGTTTTGATATTTACTATCTAAATATACAGATAATCCCATTAATAACATAGAAGAAACATAGTTTGAAATATTTTATCAAGTGCTACTGTACAAAACTTATCATATTTAAAGTAAAAAAATAAAGAAGTTGATTTAAATGAAACTGCAAAAACTTAGTCCTTTTTCCCTTCTCTATATGATAGTTTTATATCACTAATTTGAGAGGAGTTAGTCTCAAATTACACAAGTATTTAAGAAGAACCAGGAGATGTGTGCAGAATACAACAGGAACCCCATATCCTGCCGGGGAATCAGAGCAAGGCTTTTTGATCGGGTGACAAGGAAATGAACACCTTTCCACAGTCTTTTCAGTCCAGAAGGTAGAGGTAGAGAAAATAAAGTGAGCAATGACAGATGCCTAAAAGAAGCTTGGTTCAATCTAGAAAAGCCAATTTCAATGTCTAACACTCTACAAAATGACTTTTCATCCTAGGCTATTCAGTGATACACAGGGAGCAATCCATTGTGTGAAAAGCAATTTGTGTTATGGCAAAGTAGCACAAGTATGATGATTTGCAAGGGAAAGAAAAAACCAAAACACAACCTCCCTCTCCGTCACTGTCCCCTCTCACCCTGTTTTTTCTCCCATCCTCTTCACCAGAAAGAAGGTTATGTGGGGAATTTACCCTACTCAGACTCCTGTTGAATCTTAAAAAGCCTCTGCGTTGCTTTCTGTTCTTAAAGAATTGGAAGAAAATAGCTTATAATTGCTTACACTCTTGAGTGTTTCCTCCATAACAGATGAACCAGTCAACAAGTAGATGAAGTGGAAGTAGTCTTTGAAGGTATCCAAAGAAAGATTCCATTTACCTAAGACCCATTCTTAAAACATCAGTAGTCAATTTCAGGTGCTAAAAACGTATTTGAAAAGAGTTCATCTGGGCTTTGAAGATTCTCTAAAAATCTGTAAATAGATCAACGAGTCTGTATTTTTTCAGTGAACAGGATACATATATAGTTATTTATATTGGGTTTGTGTGGTGCGGGGTTTTGGTAGCGGGGTAGGGTCCGCAGGGCCGGCTCCTGCTGGAAGCTGCTGGAAGCTTCCCTGGCCGGGAGCCGGACCCGCCTCTGGGAGAACAGATTCCAGAGGGGAAACCTGCCGGGAGTCGGGGGATCGGGATGGCAGAGGAACCCCTGTGCGGATCCCGAGGGCAGGGAGGAAGGAGGGGATGCCCCTGCAGCCCGTGGGGAGACCAGGCGGCAGGCTGTCTCCCCCCAGCCCACGGAGGGGAGCGGGGGAGCAGATGCCCACCTGCAGCCCGGGGAGAGAGGAGCCCACGCCGGAGCAGGGGGTGGGTGCCCCCCAAGATGGCCGCCGCTCCCTGGGGAAGCCCGCGCTGGGGCAGCCTGGCACTGAAGGACCGCGGCCCGCGGGAGGGACCCGCGCCGGGGCAGTTTGTGCGGAACTGCAGCCTGTGGGAAGGACCCATGTTGGAGCAGTTGGTGGAGGACTGTCTCCTGTGGGAGGGACCCCGCGGTGGAGCAGGGGAGGAGTGCGGAGTCCTCCTCCCCCTGAGGAGGAAGGAGCGGCAGAGACAAGGTATGACGGACTGACCCCAACCGCCATTCCCCGTCCCCCTGCGCCGCCGGGGGGAGGAGGGAGAGAGAACCGGGAGTGGGGCTGGGCCGGGACGGAGGGAGGGCTGGGGGAAGGTGTGCTAGGGTTTGGGTTTTATTCATCCTGCTCTGACTTGACTGGTAGTAAATTAAATTAATTTATTTTTTTCCCAAGTTAAGTCTCTTTTGCCCATGACCATAAGTGTTGAGTGGTCCCTCCCTGTCCTTGTCTTGGCCCATGAGCCTTTCCTTATATTCCCTGCTCCCCAACCCACCGGGCGGGGAGGAGTGAGCGAGTGGCTGTGGAGTGCTTAATTGCCAGCTGGGGCTAAACCATGACATTATTGCATGGGATATATAAAATATAATACACCAACCTGCATATAATTTTGTATTTGTCATTCAGGGGCAGAAAGATTTTATTTTAAATGGAGGAAGATTCTTTGTGCAGAACAAATAATCACTGATCATCGTTCTTTGTAATAAGCTCAGAATGTCAGTGTTAGAAACCTTTCTGCTGACAAGAAACTCTCTTCTTTTTCTAAGGATAAAGTTGAATTTGGTTTGCATTCAGATTTCTTGCTTAAGCTTTCAAAGGGTTAGTAACTAAGACAAGAAAAAAACATGGGCTGCTGGATATTTTAATCTTCAAAGTGTCCTTACTGTCTTCCTATAATTCTGTCATAAATTCTACTATAAATACTATCTTTCAAGGTTTACTACATCAGTTATTTTTAAAACAGAGACTTGGCCTGAAGATTGTCAGCTCTGAAAGAACTAATGGAATGTTAATTAAAAACAAAAAGCAAACAGTGTATGATGCATGACCATACTATCAAAACATTTGAAACAGGAAACAAAGTGCAGCAATAGTCACTGCTTTGTCAAGAAAAGTTATGGGGAATTGACCTCCTGCATGTTTAAACTGACTGATTTTTTTTTCTTTTTTTTCTCTTCCCCTTTATCAGTCATCCGGATCTTATGCAAGTGTATTTTTTATGGAAATGTTTCTTCCCAATCCTAAATCATATTTTCATGCCTCACAATTTAAATATATAGCAGTGTGGACAATGGGGAAAAATAAATCTGGATTAAGCTCCACAGCAACCTGTACCAATATTAGCTTCCCTCTGGGTGTTCTGTGGCTTTACAGAGCTTACTTACAGGAAGGGTGTTTGCACAATCAAGGGGGCAATTGCAGATACAGTATTTAGAGGAGTATTTGGGTTGCACTCTCACTCCCTCATTGGCTCACCACCTGGAGCAAATAGCGTCCTGAGGAGATAATGGGAGAGATGGAGACACTGTTGTCTTATTCTAGTTTGCAAAGTGAGACGAGAACACAAAGTAAGGCGAGAACAGAAGGCGTAGCTGCCTATGCTCCATCTACAGGAAGTCTGCTGCTGCTGGATAGCTGGTTCATGCACAACTCTTGTTCACAAATGAAGCATAACAATATATGGTTTCAGCAAAGCAGATAAGACGTTCTCAAAAGAAAATAATGAATAACTGCACTGACATAATAAGTGATTCGTAGACATCCAGAAGTAGATTAGCAGTGATATATTTCATGATCTATGTCTGCAAGCACTTAATCTAGAAGGACTTGATAGTAACTTTTGAGAGTTACACTAGCATGCAAATTGTTGCTCAGTAGTAGTAAATACAGGACAAAGACTTCCTAATGGCATCATTTAATCAAAAGAAATCCCTGCAACTTATCCACTACCTACTTGCTATTAGGCTGGCAACTAACAGAAATGTTTTCTTCTTATCAGTTGTTTATATTTCAACCAGCTGCTTTTTAAACTCCAGAAATTAATTTTCCATTTGTGCAAAGATATGTAAAACCAGCTATATGATCAAGAATGGGAACAGAGCACATGCGTATACATACTGAAAGTGGAGAAAATAAGTGAGTTTTATATTTCCATTTACATTTTGTTTTCAGAGAAAGTGGGTATTTAATTTAAGGTATACTTGAAGGGAAGAGAAGTTACTGTTCTACATATTTTAATGTAAGGAAATGATAACTCCAATAAATTTTTAAGACAATCATTAAGACATTTAAAGATATTGCAAAAAAAACCAAAAGATATTTGAAAAAGTTTTAGGCACATATCCAAAAAGGCTAACTAAGGAATAGAGTCACTCTAGACTTATTTTTTACAGAAAGTGATTTAAATTTAAAATCTGAATTGTTCTCTGGAGATACCTAACTCTCTTTTGTGAACATAGGGAAGTGTAAATGAGCTAGACTCTTAAATTAAGTACATCAACTGGTGCTCAATTAAGGCAAGATGAACGTTGACTAAGCTGCCTGGTTTATTTCTTCTTGCTTTCTTTTCACTGAACAGTCTGTCCGAGTTTCACAAAGGAAATTTTCTCTTTGATTCACTGAGGAATGTCATGATCTTGATTCACTGTGTACTCTCCAGCTCAAACAGTTCTCGTACTACATCAGCTGTTCATTGTTGTACAAGAGTTTGAGCAAAAAGGCAGGAGAAAGTGAAACTGTAAAGGACTTCCAGCTGATGACTTTTCACTTCTTAAAGACTGGTCCAAAATTGCAACATTACATATTGTTCTCTATTGCATGTTATTTTATAGATTTCAGCTGACTTTGCAAAGGTTTTTTTTCTGTTCCTAGTGATCTTGCTAAATATGGTCTTGTGACAAGTGTCTTTCAAAATATGTCTTGTCAGAACTAAATAGACATTGAAAAGTTTTGATTCAATAATAACTTCTGAAATAGTCTACACCCCCAAAACTCTTTGATGAAGAGAAACAGCAGCATTTAATTTTATAATTGAAACTGCTTATTATTTGCTTAGAGTAAACGCATTCAGAATTTACTATATAAATCCTTCTGCTTATAACAAGAATTCACTGAGGCCATAGGCTTTTCATTTTGTATAACATCCAGACTGGTAAGCAGCAATGTAAATAAATATATGGATAGGTAGATAGGTAAATAAATAAACAAATTCAGGCAGAGTATCCTATTTCTTAGGCAATAGTTTGTCTGGGATATATTTGACAGACTGAGTACCTTTTTATAATAAAGGTCTGTGATGGATTGACCTTGGCCAGCTGCCACACACCCACCCAGCTGCTCTCTCACTCCCCCTCCTCAACAGGAAAAAGGTGAGAAAAGACAATGAAAATATTTATGGGTCAGGATAGACAGGGAGTTCACTTAGCAATTACCATCATGGGCAAACCAGACTCAACTCAGGGAAAATTAATGTAATTTATTGCCAGTTAAAATAGAGTAGGATGGTGAGAAAGAAAGACACACACACCCCTCACCCCAAAGCATCTTCTCCCCTACCCCATCCCTTCTTTTCCCAGGCTGAACTTCATACTGTCATTCCTGGCTCCTCTACCTCCCTCACCTGAGGGGGGATGGGGAGTGGGGGTTGTGGTCAGTCCATAACAGCTCCTCTCTGCTGCTCCTTCCTCCTCACACTTTTCCCCTGCTCCAGCATGGGTCCTCTCCTTCTTGGGTCTGTCCTTCAGGATAAACCTGCTCCAGCATGGGCTTTCCACAGGCTACAGTTACCTCAGGGCATATCCACCTGCTCCAGTGTGGGATTCTTGATTGGTTGTACTGTGGATATCAGCTCCAGCATGGTCTCTCTATGGGCAACAGGGAAATACCTGCTCTGTAGTCTGCTGCAGGGGCTGCAGGGGAATCTCTGCTCCAGCACATGCAGCACTGCCTCCTCCTCCTTCTACTGTGACCTTGATCTGCAGAACTTTCTCATCATCTACAGTATCTTTTGGATAACCTGTTAACTAAACATCAGTTTCATTTTTATGAATAACTTGCTAGGAACCCTCTGCCCTCCCTTCCCATCCAATAACCAAAAAACCACACTGAATGGATTTTCTGTGAATGTCAGGGTATCCTCAGTCTTGCCATGTTATCTGTGTAATCATGTTGTATCTTTACTAACTGTGATACCAAGTGGGGTCTTGAGAATCAACTTTACCTAAATGTAAGAACCCTAAAGTCCAAAAAAGGTACTTAAATATCACCCTGCAATTGGGAACCTTGTGTATATACTCTTTTCTTGTTTTTTCTCCTTTTTAAAAGATGTTCCTAAATGCTTCCTATTAATGAAAAAGATTTGCTTGGAGTTTGAAGTACCTAACTTGATTTATCACTTCTCTTAAAAATATTCTGCATGAACAGTGAACCCAGTTTTCAACTTTTTGGGTATCTGTAAAGAGCTGTGAATTGTAAAGCATCACTGCTCTTTAACAGGAGTCAGGCTGAGAGTGGTTGTAATCTATAGGAACTCATGCTTCAAACTACATTAATACCAGTCCAAGAACTAGGTGCCTATCTTGCCTAGGAACATATAATCAGTAAGGGTTCAATACAAGCTAGGTACATGTCACAGATGTTCTCTCCCATCAGAAAAACCAGCAGGAATGGTGATGTCATCACTATCTCATCCTAGGGCAAGGAAACCTCCCTCCCCAAACTGTCTTTGTTACCTTAATGCTAAGTTAAGACTCCTTCACTGTGTCCTGTGGATTTTAACATTGGAGGTAATATTTGTACTTTATTTGCTTGCTACATCCAAGTTTGATATTGAATTATCAGAAGCCAGTTTGCTCAGACCACCAGTGTCCTATGAGGTGTGCACTACAGTTTTAGAAGAGCAGGAGATTAAATGAGGGTACCTCACTGGTTTTGGTACATTTGTGCTCACTTTTCTTAAAACATACCACAATACACCCCAGATTTCACTAATCATGTAGACTGCAATTGCAGCCATAAACCTAATTTTCTGCCATGGTCAGGGCTTACCCTGATAAGGCACTGAGACATTGGCACTAGTCCAGGGCAAGCAGCAGAGTGGACATCAGCAGCATGGCTATGCAGTGAAAACACCATAGTTGCTGTGAAGTCAAGGTGTATCAGGACAGTGTGCATGTGTTTGTGTGTGTCTGTATAGACTTTTATATATATAGACAACTTTTGAATAAAATCCTCTGCATTTAAAAAATCTTTCTAAACTAGTGTCAGAACTCTCAGGTATTATAATCATATTGATTTTAAATTATTAATAAAGTTAAATAGGTAAATAAATGTCTGTGAGACTGAAATCTAATTCACCATAATAGAGAAGTGCAGAATTTTTTTTCTGTGAATTTTCAGCTTGTTTTAATGTCAGCAGTGAAACTCAACTTATTCAAATTTGTCTTCAAAACTGATGTAAACTTTGGGACAGCTTCACAGCTCATTATACTTTGTGCTAATTTATGGAAAGTAAAATGCAAACTAGGTTTCATACATTTCTGTTTTCATATTCTTAACAAGGATTGCAATTATTACTGTGGGCAGACTGAATAGATTTCGTATGTGTATCCCTATTAAGTGTTTCTTCAAAAATAGGATTAATCTCAAGTATGGCTTTGTTATTTAGTTAGTTTTATTCAAAATGGATTCCCTGGGGCATTTTAATGAGAACAAAATGTGCAGGAAGCCACATACACAAGCTGATGCACAAATATTTTAAAATTAGATGCAATTACTGTTAGGCACTTTTACTTGGCTTAGTTTTTTTCTATCATCTAAAGGGAAGTCAGAAAACACACTATTTATTTATAAATTCATATCTACAGAAAATCTTCATCAGATGACCTTAAATAACTACTAGTTAAATAACCGGAAAAAAAAAAAAAATCTTGAGAAAAACATCTCTTCAAAGCAATAAAAAATAAAACTAATTTAAATGTTTCTGATCAATATAAATCTTGCTTCCATTGTGTTTCTATTTTCATCAGGCAAATGAGGTTTAACTGAACTATATTCCCAATCGGCCAAGGCCAGTTTCTAGCAACTGCACTCTTGTCCCTAACCAGTGTTAAATGGCTCAGGCTAGGAGATCAATATGAAGAAGTTTCATATTGTTGGCATCCATAAGTGATTTAACAATAGAAAAATGGACAGTGAAGTAGATTGAAAACTGTCAGACCTGCTAGGCTCAGACAGTTGTGATCAGCAGCATCAAGTCCAGCTAGACCCCAGTCACTATTGATGTGTCCCAAGGACCAATACTGTGTCCAGCACTGTTTAACATCTTCATTAATGACCTGGGCGACAGGGCAAAGTGCACCCTCAGAAAGTTTGCAGGCACTACAAAACTCAGTGTAGATACGCCAGATGGGTGTGTTTCCATTTAGAGGGACCTGGACAAGCTGGAGAAATGGACCAACAGGAATCTCATGAAGTTCAACAACAGATAATGCCAAGTCCTGTTCTTGGAGAAGAATAATACATATGTACATATGTTACTCACTCAGAGCTAGTCACAGAGTTTCTTATATATAAAAACAGCTGGTTTATTTAAAACATGAACCAATGTGTTGAAATCATCTAATGAAACTACACAGCTGAAGAATGTGAGAAAGTGAGACTGCAATCTTAGAATCACAGAATCATAGGATGGTTTGGGTTGGAAGGGACCTTTAAAGATCATCTAGTCCAACCGCCCTGCAGTAACATCTTCCACTAGATCAGGTTACTCAAAGCCCCATCCAACCTGACCTTAAACATTTCCAATGATGGGGCATCTGCAAGTTCTCTGGGCAACCTGTTCCAGTGCCTCACCATCCTCATCGTAAAAAATTTCTTCCTTATGTCCAATCTAAACCTATCCTCTTTCAGTTTAAAACTACTGCTCCTTGTGCTGTCACTACAAACCCTGATAAAAAGTCTTTCTCCATCTTTCTTTTAACCTCCCTTTAAGTATTGAAAGGCCACAACAAGGTCTCCCCAGAGCATCCTCTTCTCCAGGCTGAAAAAATGAAATATATATATATATATATATATATATATATATATATTGTTTGTAGTAATCACAGCAGCTTTTTAGGAAGAAATAATCTGCTTGAATTGAGTAAACAAATATGAATTGTAATAAAAAGTAATTAAACAGACTTTCAAAAGCAGCAAAAATGTTAGCTACTGTCCATTGGGAAAAGCACTAAGCAAAGCATAAATAAAAGATTTAGTTGAATGCTCTTTTCAGTCTGATTTTTATAATACATTGAAAATAACCTTCTTAACAGAATGTGATATACATAGCTTAACAAAATTTCTGTGCTTTTAATTAACACATAGGTAAACTTGATATCTATTTCAGTATTCTTTTTCAATAATAGTTCAAAAAGAACTAGATCTGGCCTGAGGACAATATGAATGAAATAATAGAAATATTTTAGGCATTTTAGCATCTGTGGGCACTGGAAAGAAACAGTTATGAGAATATGATCATGAAGATGACAAAGGCAGTTGAAGCTTTCTCTACAATATCAGAATAAAATTGGATGCACTGCGACATATATAGGTGAATAACATACACATGGGTTTATAGCCAAGTGCTACTAATAATTTATTTAAGTGAGTGAAGCTATATTCAGTTATGTCAATTGAACCCCACAATTTCTGTTTACAGACTACAAACAGTCTTTGGGTGTGGTAATTTTGAATTTTAATCACACTGTCTCCTTAAAATATATCCCTTATTTCCAGTTTCAGTTTACCTGTTTTCATGTCAAACCATCATAACTTTCTTCACCACATGTTAAAAAACCTTGTAGTTTTATGTTAGTATATGTTCTCAAGGGTACTTGGTAGATAAGGTAAAATCATTGCAATTAAATGTGGGTTTTTTTTCAGTTTCTGCAATAGAAAACAAAAAGGAAAAAGAAAACTTGAAAGAGAGAAAGAAAAAGTTAATTTACTTTAAGGAGCTATGTTGAGTGAAAAGTTTCATAATTTAAATCAAGATTAAAAAATCTGAATTATTGTAAAGATTGTAGATTGGATTTGGTTGTGTTTTGTTCTGTTGTTACTATCACCTTGATTGATTTCAGAAGAGCTTAATTCAAGACATACCTACCAATATACTTGTGAATTTGAAAGTCACCCTTTCTAAAGACAGGACAAATTTCAAACAATGCAGTAGAGAATAATGGACCATTACTTCCTCATAAACTTGCTAATTACAAAAGAACTGAGATCTATAGCTACCATACATGATGTACTGTCAAAACGATTGGTTTGACTTTGATATCACCTCATAGAAGACAGAAACTTTGTGTCCATATATTTAAATTATTGCCCAGGTGGTATATTTCTTTTTGTAAAAACTTACCAGTTTCTAGCCTTGGGGAAGAGAATGAGCTATCCAGAGCTTAGTTTTTATATTTTACTTTAATCAGCACAAATGCACAGCATGAACATCTGAAGCAACATGAGCTCATTATCTCTTATTATTCATATCAAGCATTTTTTGCATGTGTATTTCTCAGTCTGTTACTGTATTTACTTGTAATCTAAAATCTATATATGTGAAATCTATAAACATATGGAAAGTATCAATTTCAATGTTTGGTTTGAATATGAATATGCCTTTGATCCCTTCCTATACTCTCTTCCCCAGGAAAGCCCTGTACTGCTCAGTATGAAACAGTAAGTTCCTTATGCATGTTTCAAAATAGGTGTAGTTGAAGAACCAGCATCAACTGCTTGTTTAAAGCCACATCCTTTCATATAATTACTATAAACTCCTATTTCAGTTCTATGAAATCCAGTTATTTTCACAACTGTATCAGTAATGCACAATGCAATTATTAAAAAAAAATATGTTGGTATATGTGCTAAGGAAAATGGATATAAGGACTGTGGTGGGTTGACCCTGGCTGGGTGCCAGGTGCCCACCAAAGCCGCTCTATCACTCCCCCTCCTCAGCTGGACAGGGGGGAGAAAATATAACAAAAGGCTCGTGGGTCAAGATAAGGACAGTTTAATAAAGTGAAAGCAAAGGTCGCCCGGGACAGCAAAGAAAAATAAATGATGTTATTCTCTACTTCCCATCAGCAGGCGATGCCTAGCCACTTCCTGGGAAGCAGGGCTTCAGTACGCGTAGTGGTTGCTCCAGAAGACAAAAATGCCCCCCCTTCCGTCTCCCTTTACTTAGCTTTTATATCTGAGCTGACGTCACATGGTATGGAATATCTGTTTGGTTAGTTTAGGTCAGCTGTCCTGGTTATGTCCCCTCCCAAGATCTTGCCCTGTCCCAGCCTGCCATTGAGGGGGGGCAAAAATGTTGGGGAGAGAGCCTTGATGCTGTGCCAGCGCTGCTTAGCAGTAGCCAAAACACTGGTGTGTTATCAACACCTTTCTAGCTACTGATGCAGAGCACAGAGCTACAGGGGCTGCTATGGGGAGTATTAACTCCATCTCAGCCAGACCCAATACAATCTCCACCCCTTATTCCATACCATTTGCGTCATGCTCAGGTCCCACATAATTTAATACAGATATTTTCTAACCATGCCATTGTATTTAATTCTCATTACTGAAATCCTCTTACCAACACTTACAACTGAAACTACATACTTAAACCACTTTTATACCCAACATACAGATTTATACATTCTTATTAATTACTATCCCCTGTCCTTTAAGAGATAGATATTCCATGGGCTTCTTCCACTCCTCCAGATGTTCACACACAGGTTATGACTTGGGCCCCATCTGTCAAGATGAGTGGTCAGGACAGGAGAAGCAGTAAGTTCGATTGTTGGGCACCAACACCGGCTTGGTTTGGGTCATCGATGCACTTGTCTGGTTCCTTGTGAAGTTCATTCCTCTGCAGTTCAGGTCATTCCTGCTACATTACTTCCTACAACATACAACTCACATCACAGATTATTTTTCCCCCAAGGTTAAATGTCCTTGAGGCACACACTGGGTCTCCCCATCCTTCTGCCACACAAAGCCAATACAAAGGAAATGAGAATATAGAATATATCACTGCAGAGGTTTTATGACTCATATTTGTTATTACGCACTGCGGTATCTTGTATGTTCTGGAACCAGAAAGCTGGTCTGCGCTCTCCTCTCACTATGGAAGGGATGAGTGGTGTCTCCTGTTGCCCTGGTAAGTCTGCCCCCAAGAGAGACCCGGGCACCCTCCTGGCTCTACTCTTTGGCAGTCAGTTTTGCCAGTAGTGGACTTCATTCTGACCCATGGAAACATTGTACTAGGAAACAGGAGAGTCATACTTCCCAATGAACCTTAAATTTTCTATCTCTTTTCAAGTATCATGAACTCCTGAGTGGCAATATGTTAGGGATGATCTTAGCCAATCTCTGTGCTTCAGATCTAAGTTTATTTAAGTCTTTTTTTATTATATGGAATGAAAGAAAACATCTGAAGCGAAAAGACATCTCCACACATCCTCATCCTGCTGGAAGAAAGAATACACAAATTGTGTACAGGGTCTATAAACAGAAAGCTTTGGAAGCTAAGGAAAATATCTCCTTTCACATAATCATTGAGTAGAAATGTGTGTTTAGCTACTGTCCCCTATCCCTCACTGCAGCATGCACATTAACAACCAGCCTCTGGTCTTGTTTACAAATGGGTAATACAGATATTAGCAATTCAGATACAATTACTGTAAAAGAAAAATTAACCTGTGATATTTTATTTACTAATCATCACAACTTCAAGTTCTAAAAATCATTTTAATTGAAATGTCATTGAACTGAATGCCAGAATTTTGTGGGTTGATTACAATAACCCTTTATATTTCCAAACAGGTATATTTTGCTGTTTAACACACTAGAGGACTGTGATAATTATCTCAATACTACAACACTTAATAATTACACGATGCTGCATGATATTATCTTCAGTGTGTGTCTTGACATTGAAGATATAAGATATATAAACAATTTGATTTTACAATCCCTTTCTCAATAATAAATATTTTCAACTGCTTTATCACACTTGAACATTTATACTGTATGATACTTATTTGCACATAACGTGAGATATATATATACTTATTTATATACAGATATAAAATGAAGTTAAATTTAAAATACTTTTGGATTATGTATTTAGTTGAATTTCATTAACATGATTCAATAATCAAATGGTTGTTTTAAGTTTTCTTTAATTTGTTTCTTGATCCATAAGTTTCAGATTCTGAAGCTTCTTGGTTATAAGCTGTTGATTTCGGGCATTCTGTAACATTAAACCTTCCACATTTTATCTCTAGTTATTCAGAGATAGCGCAGCTCTACAAGAAAATGAGCATCAGGCTGAAATAACTTGGAGAGTCAGTTTAAACAGCGAGGTGAAACTCAAATATCAATTACAGAAGTTCAGCATCATAAACTGTATAAAAGAGATGTAATTAATTGAAATAGTTTTAGTTCAGTATTCTGTTTCAGTTTATCCATAGAATGGAAAACCTGATTTCTGCTTAATTCTAGTTAGGATATACTACATTATCAGAAATCCACCCCCCAGATATCCTCACAAAGTAGAAAATACAAGAATTATTAAAAGCCTATCACATTTCTTTCCCAAAAATGTGTGAAATGCATCTGCATGATGTGCCAGTTCTTCAGAAGAAAGAATAGGAAGCAGTCCTGTGGTTTACCTCTGCTATACTTGATTTCAGTCAGAAGTTGAAGGAAACAGACAATGGGAGAAGCCAGCAACCCATAGAGGAACCAAGTGAACTGGAAAGATTTAGTTCTTCACCATTATGCATATACAAAATGTAACCAGAAAAAACTACTACTCAGTCATACACACAAACAGAGCATAAAATCCATCCGAACACATGATTATTTTCCTGGTTATGGGTGCTGCGTAGCAGAGGAATTGAACAGGTGATTCTGAAAGATTTACTTTGCTTCTGGATTCTAAAGCCTTAAAATGTCTAGCTTCTAATTTCAAAAGACTGCCTGACATCAGGTTGCTAATTTTGCTGAGGATATTGCATTTTTTTCCCACCTCTGAAATGTAGCTATACGATGACTTACTCCAGACCTAAGTTCTTGTTCCACTATGGTCCTTCTGAAACCATAGATCAAGATGCCCAGTAAACAAGGTCATCAAGACAGCATCTACCTCTAAGCCACTGTCCCGGAACAGCAAACACATTTTCTATCGCCATCACAAAGGTGAGGGTCTGGGTCATACGGTAAGGCTATGGATACAGGATTTTTGGAGCATGGAAACAATAATATAGATGGAGCCCATATTGTCTAATATAGCCATGTAATGTTGCACTGTTAATAGATGTGTCTGCAGTTTGTTGATAAGCCTGTGTTATCAGAATAGACTGCATCAGAGCTTTTGGTACTGGTCAAAAGCAAAGACTTTATCATTCTAAACATTCACACTAACCACAAATGGATAAGGAGCATTGCTTTCCACTTGTATTCCACAATTTATTTTCTACATATGCAAAATGCAAGCAGAAATGCAAAAACACATTATGATAATGTCTGCTAATTTACATATATGGTATGTATGGCAGAATTTTTGGATTGCTAATGCAGACTGTTAAAAAAACATGGTTAGATATATCATCATCTGCAGGAATAGAGGTGACATTTTATATGTACTTGATCTCTGAAGGGAAGGAGATGGATCAAAGAACTTCTGAGAAATGCCAAGCAACCAAAGTGAATTCTCCATCCTTCAGATATATGGTTTCTTAGAACCTTGATAAATGAATGTGAAATATGCAAGAATGAGAAACAAATGTTTGTGAATTGCAGAGGTGGACAGGTTCAATCAGGAAAGCTCAGAAACACAAAACATGAACAGTGTGTGGAATAAAGAACCTGATATGCTTTTCCTTAATTAAAAACTAGACTTATCTTTTGTGGATACTATAATTTGTGAAAACATGTTCCTTTTTTGTATTTGTAAATTCTATAAAAAAATCTAGTTTGTCAAAAATTCAGAGAAAAGTAATAAACAATAAAATAACAAATAATTACATAGTAAATAAATAAAACCTCATTATTCAATGGGCATCCAACATAATGATCAGCCAGTATTCATAACTAGAGGAAAATGAAACCTGTAATCTTCAAACAGAATAAATAATAGGGTAAAATAAGCATCTCTACATAACTTTTTATTTTCCCCCTCTTTATTATCACCAATGATCCTATCATTTCTTGCACAGATTCTCTTGAACTTTTCTCAAGGAACAGAAATAGGGAGTGGGCAAGGGAAGGAGCTTGCCCAAGACAGTTAAAGGAGTTTTGTTGTGGGTTAGTCCCGCTAGACAGCTCAGCCCCACACAGCTGCTCGCTCACTCCCCCACGGGGGGATGGGGAAGAGAGTCAGAAGAGCAAAAGTGACAAAATCTGTAGCTTGAGATATAGACCATTTAATAGGTAAAGCAAAAGGTATGTGAGTAAGCAAAGCAAAACAAGGAATTCATTCGCTACTTCCCATCAGCGGGCAGGTGTTCAGCCATCTACAGGAAAGCAGGGCTTCATCATGTGTAACAGTTACTTGGAAAGACAAACTCCAAACATCCTCCCTTCCTCCTTCTTCCCCCAGCTTTTATTGCTGAGCACAACATCACATGGTCTGGAATATCCCTTTGGTCAGTTGGGGTGTGTTGTCCCGCCTGTGTCCCCTTCCAAATTCTTGTGCACCCCCAGCCTACTTTCTGTGTGAGAAGCAGAAAAGGCCTTGATGCTGCATAAACACTGCTCAGCAACAGTTAAAACATCCCTGTGTTATCAACACTGTTTTCAGCACAAATCCAAAACAGTGCCATTCGCAACCTACTACTAAGAAAATTAACTCTATCCCAGCCAGACCCAGTACAAGTGAAGGATACTTTCAGAGAAAGAGGTCATTTAGAATATGATTTAGTGATGAACTGTATGAATTTATGGGGTTAGAATAAATGATCAGACTTCTTTTTCAGTGTCTGCAACCAAATAAAAATAGTGTGTTGTGGTTTAACCCCAGTCAGCAACTAAGCACCACGCAGTTGCTCACTCACTCCTCCCCCGCCTCCAGTGGGATCGGGAGGACAATCAAAACCAAGTAAAACTTGTGGGTTGAGATAAGAACAGTTTAATAATTGAAATAAAATATAAAATATAAAAATAATGATAATAATAATAATAATGAAAAGGAAGATAGCAAAAAGAGAGTGAAATATAACCCAAGACAGACAAGTGATGCACAATGCAATTGCTCACCACCCACTGACCAATGCTCAGTCAGTCCCCAAGCAGCGATCCTCCCCAGGCCAACTCCCCACAGTTTATACACTGGGCATGATGTCCCACGGTATACCCCTTTGGCCAGTTTGGGTCTGCTGGCTATGTCCCCTCCCAACTTCTTGTGCCCCTCCAGCTTTCTCGTTGGCTGGGGATGAGAAGCTGAAAAATCCTTGACTTTTAGTCTAGACACTACTTAGCAACAACTGAAAACATCAGTGTGTTATTGACATTATTCTCATACTAAACCCAAAACATAACACTATAGCAGCTACTAGGAAGAACATTAACTCTACCCAAGCCCAAACCAGGACAAGTGTTACAGGGAAAACCAGAAATATTAAACTTTCCTTTTTTTATTTTTGCTTTTCATTTCAGAAAGCATGGTTGACTTCATTAGGAGGGCGTTAAACTAGCAATGACTGGGGAGGAAGATGGTAACCAGCAGTGCTGTGAGGGAGTGATGGATAAGTTTGCTGAGCAAAGGGCATGGGGTGACGTGAAGGGAAGGGATCACAAAGTCAACAAAATGAGGCTTGGGTGGGGTTGCCTCTAGCACCTGTATTTGGGCAAGGAGGGGCCTACAAGGCACCATTGTGGACAAATGCCCCAAAGTCTCATTGGGAACATGTTGTTGTGGCCCTCTTAAGTGCCTGTATACTAACGTACACAGTATAGGGAATGAACATGATGAGTCAGAGATCAGAGTGCAGTTGCAGGGCTATGATCTTGTTAGGATCATGGAGATGTGGTGGGATGGTTCCCATGACTGGAATGTTGCAATTGGAGAGATACAGTGTCTTTAGGAAGGACAGAAAGGGAGGATAAGGAAGGGGAGTTGCCCTGTATGTGAGAGAGCAGCTGGAGTATATGGAGCTCTGCCTGGGGATGGAACAGGAGCTGACAGAGGATTTATGGGTTAGGATTAAAGAAAGGACAGGCAAAAGTGACATCATAGTGGGTGTCTGCTATAGGCCACCTGACCATGAAAAGCAAGTGGATGAGGCCCTCTACAGACAGATAGGAACAGTCTCATGTTTGCAGACCCTGGTCCTCACTGGTAGACTTCAACCACCCTAATATCTGTTGGAGGAACAACATAGCAGAGCATAAACAATCCAGGAAGTTCCTGGAATACACTGATGATAACTTACGCCTCCAGGTAATAGAGAGCCAATGGGGAGAGGTGCTGTGCTGGACCTCATACTTACCAACAAGTAGGGGTTCGTTGGAGATACGAAGGTCAGAAGTAGCCTTGGCTGCAGTGCCTATGAGATGGTGGAGTTCAGGATGCTGAGATCAGGGAAAGGGGTGAAAAGCAAGCCCACAACCCTGAACTTCAGGAGAGCAGACTTTGGCCTCTTCAAAGATCTGCTTGGAAGAGTCCTGTGGGATAAGGCCCTGAAGGGAAGAGGGGCCCAAGGAAGCTAGTTAATGTTAAAGGGTCACCTCCTCTAGGCTCAAGAGGAGTCCAACCCAATGAATAAGAAGTCAGGCAAAAATGCCAGGAGGCCTGTGTGGATGAACAAAGAGCTCCTGGCCAAACTCAAACACAAAAAGGAAGCATACAGAAGGTTCAAGCCAGGACAGGTACCTTGGGAGGAATACAGAAACATTGCACAAGCATCCAGGGATGAAGCTGGGAAAGCTAAAGGCCAACTGGAATTGAATCTGGCCAGGGATGCCAAAGATAACAAGAAGGGCTTCTTTAAGTGCATAGGCAACAAAAGAAAGACAGGGAAAATGTGTGCCCATTGCTCAATGAGACAGGGGGCCTGGTTACACAGGACATGGAGAAGGTGGAAGTACTGAATGCTGCCTTTGCCTCAGTCTTTACTGGCAAGACTGGCCTTCAGGAATCCCAGGTCACAGAGACCAGGGGACAGGTTGGAGCAAGGAATAATGTACCCTTGGTGAAAGAGAAACAGGCCAGGGAATACGTAAGCAATGGGCCCTGATAGGATGCACCCATGAGTGCTAAGATGTCCTTGCAAAACTACCCTTGACAATTTTTGATTTATCATGGCAACTGAGAGAACTGCCCGAAGGCTGGAGGAAAGTAAATGCCACTCCTACCTTCAAGAAGGACAAGGAGGACCCAGGGAACTGCAGGCTGGTCAGCCTCACATTGGTCCCTGGGAAGGTGATGGAGTAGCTAACCCTTGAAACCATTTCCAGGTACATAAAAGATGACAAAATCATCAGGCGTAGTCTGTATGGCTTCACCAAAGTGAAGTCATGCTTGACGAACTTGATAAATGTCTATGATGAAATGACCAGCCCGGTAGATGAAGGGAGAGCAGTGGATATTGCCTACCTGGACTTCAGTAAGGCCTTTGACACAGTCTCCTATAAGTTCCTGTGCTGGTTTTGTCTCGGGTAGAGTTCATTTTCTTCATAATAACTAGTATGGGGATATGTTCTGGATTTGTGCTGAAAACAGTGTTGATAATGCAGAGATGTTTTTGTTACTGCTGAGCAGTGCTTACACAGAGCCAAGGCCTTTTCTGCTTCTCATCCCACCCCACCAGCGAGTAGGCTGGGGGTGCACAAGGAGTTGGGAAGGGACACAGCTGGGACAGCTGACCCCAACTGACCCAAGGGATAGTCCAGACCATATGATGTCATGCTCAGCAATAAAAGCTGGGGGGAAGAGGAAGGAAGCAGGGGATGTTCAGAGTGATGGTGCTTGTCTTCCAAGTAACCATTACACGTGACGGAGCCCTGCTTTCCTGAAGATGGTTGAACACCTGCCTGCTGATGGGAAGTAGGGAATGAATTCCTTGTTTTGCTTTGCTTGCAAGCATGGCTTTTGCTTTACCTATTAAACTGTCTTTATCTCAGCCCATGAGTTTTCTCACTCTTACTCTTCCGATTCTCTCCCCCATCCCACTGTGAGGGGAGTGAGCAAGCGGCTGTGTGTGGCTTAGTTGCTGGCTGGGGTAAAACCATGACAGTCCTTCTTAGAGAAGCTTTTGGTGTACAGGCTGGGTGAGCAGATGGTGAGGTGGGCTGAACGCTGGCTGAACAGCTGGGCCAGAGGATGGTAATCAGCAGCACAAACTCTAGTTGGGGGCCAGTGACTAGTGGTGTACCCTAGGGGTCAGTTACAGATCCAGTCCAGTTTCACAGCTACATTAATGATCTGGATGATGGGGCAGAGTGTACCCTTGCAAGTTTGCAGATTACACCAAACTGGCGGTAATGGATGATATGCCAGAGGGCTGTGCTGCCATCCAGAGGGACCTTGACAGGCTGGAGAAATGGGCTGACAGGAACCTCACAAAGTTCAACAAAGAGATATGCAAAGTGCTGCACCTGGGGAAGAGCAACCCTACGCACTGATATATGCTTGGGCTCACCCAGCTGGAAAACAGCTTGGCAGAAAAGGACCAGGGGGTCCTGGTGGACTCCAGGTTGAACACAAGCCAGCAAAGTGCTGTTGCAGCAAAGAAGGCTAATAGTATCCTCAGATGCATTAAGCAAAGTTTTGCCACCAGGATGAGGTGGGTGATCCTTCTCCTTTATCCAACAGTGATGAGGTCACACCTGGAATGCTGCACCCAGTTCTGGGCTCCTCAGTACAAAAGAGACATGGACATACCAGTGAGAGTTCAACAAAAAGAATGATTAAGGGACTGGAGCACCGTACATATAAGGACAGGCTGACAGAGCTGGGACTGTTCAGCCTAGAGAAGAGAAAGGTCAGGGGGGATTTTATTAAGGTACATAAATACCTGAAGGGAGAATGCAAAGAAGACACAGCCAGCCTCTTTTCAGTGGTGCCCAGTGACAGGACCAGAGGCAATGGGCACAAACAAAAGCACAGGAGGCTCCTTCTGAACATCAGGAAACACTTTTTTACTGTGAGGGTGACTGAGCACTGGAACAGGCTGTCCAGGAAGACTGGGGAGTCTCCATCCTCAGAGATCTTCAAAAAACATCTAGACGCAGTCCTGGGCAACCAGCTCTAGGTGGCCCTGCTTGAGCAGGTGGATTGGACCAAATGACTTCCAGAGGTCCCTTCCAATCTCAACTATTCTGTGATTCTGTGAAATGACTATTTGCTGAAAAAGTCTGAAGAGAACCTACAAGGATTCTAATATTTGTCCAAAATTTTCAAGACATCCAAATTACAAGTAAGACTTATCTGGTTCAGGGGTACATGTATTATTCTAGCAGAGGAATTCTAAAATATTTACAAGATATTTACCATTCTGCATTAGAAAACAAATGAGCCACCACCTCCCAGTTAAATGTTTAGCTTTCTCTACTAATTTTTATGCTATGAACACAACTTCAGGCCAAAAAAATCTTCCTTTTGTATTTTATGTGTATGTACATGAAGAAAAATCTACAAATCTGAAAGATTAAATTTGGTAATGTCGTGGTCCTTACAAAAGAGGCAGAATAACAATGAACAAAATTTAACATAAATGTCACTGAAGGTTTACTAACTCTGTCAGAATACTGACAGACAACTTGAAGTGACAAATTTAACAGGACTATATTTAATTTTATTTAAAACTTTAAAAATACATATAGATTACAAATACAAGTTAAATCAGTTTTTAAATAGCTCCCCTTTTCCATCTGTTTAAAATATTTTTATTTTATTTTCTACAATATTACTGACATCTGTAGATAAATTTATATATGTATATAAAGCTGTAGAATTAACTCACATCGTAAAGGATTCTGGCTACCCTGGCACTGAATTTAATTATGAAAATTCTCTGTTGTAAAAGTGTTGTTTAAATTTTACTAAATTCTATCCCTCAGAACCAACTTATTTTTAAAAGTATTAAGGAAACTACACCAGAATAGGAAGTAAATCAGATAAATGTACAAGTGATATTCATAAGGGAAGATAAAATTCTCTAAGGTTCCAATAAAGGCACTGAAGTGTAGCACCTTTTCACAGTTATGTTGGAAAAATGACATATGAATCATTTATGTTATAAATGCATCTTGAAGAAAAGCTCTGCTACCTCTATTCCAAAAATTCAATGGGGTCATGTTGGGTTTTTACAGTCCTACATGTGCAGTCATGAATAAAACATTCATTTTTATGCTAATAATATCTGTAAAAATGTTCATCCAATAACATATACCTTGCTTGTAGTTCCTACACAAAACTCAAGAGTAACATTCAGCTTCTTGTTTTTTAATTTTGCAAATATTTCTTTAAAATTATTTATTTATGGTAGGAGGTTTCTGAGTACTGGAAAGATAATCACATTAAGTTTTACTATTCTAAACAAGCTATGCCAAAATATTTTTAAATTATACTACATAAATATGATCTATTACACACAACACAGATTATATTATGGTCACACTCATTGCAAAGTTTTCTTTCTGCTGAAGTGAGCCATTGATCTGTTTGATTGGCTTGTACAGTTCTAAACATTCCCTCTATTGTTGTAGATGTACAGATAACTCAACTTCAAGGCATGGGTTAGTTCTTTCCTTCCTTTCATAACTAGCTGTGTTTCTTAGCAGAATAGAAAGGGATTTTCATTTAGAGAAGAACTGAGAAACAAATTTTCATAAAAGATTCAGTAAAAATAACAAAACTTCAAAATATTGTCACCTATGTTCTCATTTTTTTTCCCTGCCTGGTCATTCATGGAAGCCATTTAGAAGTATTCTGCTTAAACTCCAGTTTTCTCTCCAGAGAGGTACAACTCCTCTGTAGGAAGTATCATATTTGAACACAGTCCTGGGTTACAGTTCATCTTCAGACTGAGAGATGTATTTTCAGGTGTCTTTACTGTAGGTGTCCACATACAAGATCAAGGTCTAAGAATCTGTAATAATAAAGTTAGTTCTAGGACTCAATTAATTTGCTACATTTAAGTGTCTAGTACCATTTGTGATGACCTAGGTACCTAAGACAGCCATGTGAGCCTGGCAAACAAGAACCTACAGGAGATGCTTCATCTTGTAGATGGACAACTGGAGGCCAGGCAGGATATGCTAAGGCATCAAGATGACATTATATGCCTTTTTCTTAGATTACAAAATTGAGCATTAATCACCACAGTCAGGGACCCCAAGGGGTTATACACATGACTAAAGATCAGTTGTCCACATACAGGCTTCTAGAGGGTTTGGGGGCACTGTGCAGAGCTGACAGGTATGACATATGAGCTTTAGGGGAGACCTATGTCCTGATGCAGTGACAGTGGCAGGCCAGGCTGGAATACCCAGGAGGGTCCCAAGGAGCCCTAATCTGAGCCTGGTGGCAGCTGTAGCCCTGTGTCTCTTTGCTGACTGTAGCTGGCTAGTCAGGCTTTCCCTTAAGTTCTTCTCTCTGTAGTCAAGAGATTATTAGAGTCACAGTTCTGTTCTTTTTTGTTTGTTTGTTTGTGTTTTGGGTTTTTTTTTTTTTTTTTTTTATTTTATTATTTATAAAACTTCTACTCCTCTCCTTTGCAGTGAAACTAAGTTTCAAGTGAAGTTTGGTCACTCAAAGAGTTGTTGCAAAGAGAATTGAAGTGTACTTTTTCAAATCTTGAATCTTTAACAAATGAGTGAAGCTTTTCTTAAAGAGTACTGGACAATTACTAACTCACTTGAAATTACTTCCACTTCTTGCTGAGCTAACTCTGACTGTTGTCAGCAGACTGTCTGACAGATTTTTGAGTTCTATGTAAAACATTTCCAAAGATTTACAAAATATTTTAAAAGCTTGATATAATTTGATCCTAAAATTGCATGCAATTATCCATGTTACCTTATGAAGGTAGTTGATACCAAATGCTTCTGACAGCTGCACAAGGGTATGAGTGTTCCCTGGCCCGGTTCCTTCAGTAATCCAGATGCCTTTCACTGGGGTCTGATCTACAGTATTGAAAGAAGTGACTGAAAGCTTTTGATGTTACTGAGGGACCTTGAGAGGAAAATGCAGCCTGTTTTGATTTGACTTTCTGACAAACTTATCTATCAGCTTCCCAATTCCTTCTCTGCTGTCTGCACTACAAATTCTCTGCTTCATCTCACTTCTGGTGGCAAGGTTGTTTACATTGCCCAATTTTTTCATGACTTTGGGTTAATCTTGACAATTTTGCACACACAAAACCTAATCCAGCTTCACCTCTACAGTCAGACGTAGCTGTTTTCTAGAGAATTGTGTTTTCTTGACATTCTCTCCACAATTAGCCCTATTTATTGCCATTTCCATGCT
Organism: Aquila chrysaetos chrysaetos; assembly: GCF_900496995.4. Lineage (NCBI taxonomy): Eukaryota > Metazoa > Chordata > Aves > Accipitriformes > Accipitridae > Aquila > Aquila chrysaetos. Next base: position 14,607,555 of record NC_044017.1, read on the forward strand.
CCTCTATAAATCACATCAATCTTTGATTCTTTCTTAATAATTGAACTATGTCCACGGTAGCTCTTAGTTATTGAAGTAATATGCCTCGCGCACATTAAAATCCACTGAAAATACACATCCTTTTCTTCACTAAATTTTGCTCAGACTCATTACAAGGTATTTTATAGCTTGATCACTGGAAATGGGTGGAGAGAGACAGTTAAATAATCCCTTCATGTATGTATTCAATCAGAATGGGCTAATTGGTGTGTCTATATGCTAGTGCTAGATACAGCCCAATACAAGGGCATCTATTCTGAACATCACAGGGTGACACTCAGTCTTTGCCCCAGAAGGGTTAAAATACATGTGTTCCAAATACAAAGTTCAGCTTTGACAGCCTTTGATCTAATTCAATTAAAATTCAAGTTAGGTTATGTCCTTTTTTTTTTTTTTTTTTTTTTTTTTTTTTTTTTCCCCCTACAGATATATGGGAGAAGTAAGTCTCCCAGTTGCCGCCTTTGGGCAATTTTTATTTATCTTTCTCTTTTAAATGGTTTTTTTTTTTAATACAGAGTTTGATTTGTGCAGCTGTGTAACTTCAGTATCACAATTGGTTTTATGCCTATAGTAACTTTATATTCTGCAGAGTGGTAAAACTTTTACATTGAATGATGAGAGATGAAAAATGTTATGTGCAATTATGTACTAAAAGAGATATTTTAACAGCTGTTCAGCATGTTAATATTGGAGTTGAGTTTGCTAGCTGTTCAACAAATTTCTCTGTTTTGATGTCTGACGCACAGGTTCACTTTTGAGGATGCATAGCCAAGCAGAAGTATAAGACTAGAAAAAAAATATTTCTTCCCCAAACCCATTAAGATCATCTACACACTGACATATTTTTAGCCTGGTTTCGTAAGGAAATAGGACATCCTGGTATACTATGTTTAATTGTGTGTCTGTCAGTCACTCATCTGATACCTTCAAGTCCACTGACAAATTGTAACTAATACTGAAGCCTTGAAAGATACAAAATTCCACCAAGTTTCAAAAAAAATTCTCTTGAAAGTGGACAGTGGTCCTTTAAGCTCCCTCAGTGCTGAGTCAGAAAAACTGACATATGGTCATGACAGTTATCTTTCTTTTAGAGTGTCTATTAGCTGATCAACACAGTACTGGAAATCAGTCAGCACATTTAGATACAGCTGCAGCACTGCTCCGTACAATCTAGTAATTAGGGGACAAGGAAGGGAAATGAGGATTTTGGTGAGTAATGTGGTATTGGAAAGAAACTGGAAATATTATCCAATTTTGCTTTCTGTGTTTCTGTAAAGTTATGCACCAGAGAGGTTTCTAGGGAAATAACATACAACTCCACAGGAAGACAGGACTTGTAGTTTGCCTCTTGGAAGAATTTATTGCTCTTTTTGAAACATTGTTGCAAAACTTCACTCCACTGTGTGAAGAAACTTTCCATTTGCAAATTTATTTGTGGCCAGTTTACAGCCGTCTGGACTTAGATCAACATTTTATTTTCATCTAAGCAGTTCTTTAAAGCTGGTTACTCAAAACAGTCTTTTGATTCTTACCTACATAACCTGCTGTTTCAGGTGTTCATGTAATTCTGTTAATTTCTTCCAACGACACTTCTTAAGTACCTAGAAGGTATCTGCGTAACTTGTAAGTAGGTAAGATGTAAAACTGTGCTGCTATTAAGAAACTTCCCACAAAAGCTGGCTGACACCAGTTGTCATGTAGAATTCATCCCTTTACACCTTTAATCACTTAAAGAAACCTTTCAAATTCCTTGACTCTGAGAGACTATTGAGCATTATATTTTAGCAGAGTTGAAAGAAGTGGAAGAATGGAGCGCTTTAAAACCCCACCAAAAATGGAAATACAGAGGAGATGCAAATTTAAAAAAATATTTCTTCTCTGCCTACAAATTAGTTTTCAAGAAAAAAAAAAAAGCACCACCTCCCCCCCAAAAAACCCCAAACCAAAACAGTAACATGGAATCAGTTTCCTGTAATACTTATTTCTTAAACTTTTGATGCTCCAAAGAAGTTTTGGTTAGGTGGTGTCAGGTACAGGCGATAAATTATGAACAACTTACCCTCCCAAAAAGCAAAAATAAGGATACCTGCAGACTACTTAGGAACAAAAACATCTGAGAGAGACCAGTGATCTTTGTAGTGTCTACAAACAAATACTGTCTTTACATCAAACACACGGAGTGGGACCGAAGCACCCCTGCTCACTGCACACTATGTGCCCAGCATGCCTTAGCTGGGGAGGACACTGTTGCCAGGATTGAGTCCTGTAGGGTGGCACGTGGCCCATGATCAGGAGTTCCTCAGAGTCTGGAAAGAGCTGGAGGATGTAGACTAGGACAGGTCATGGCCTTTTAGCCATTGAAAACTGTCACTATGACTATCAGTGAAGGGTGACTGAAAGGAGTCTGTCTGGCTTCTATATCAGGTATGGGAGCTTTTAGTCCCACTGTGTTGCTTGGCCATCTTCAGCCTTATGGCTGGGCCCTGTCACCTTTCTTTTGCTGTATTCTTTGCTTCTGGTGGCTACCTGGAAACACACCTTCTCCTTCCTCTCTTTCCCCCTCTCTTCACAGGACATTTCCCTTGAGAACATACCAAGACAGTTTGAGAAGGGTGGGAGTAGCCATGTCAAATACGATTAGAGAGGTGTCTTCCATACACACACAGAATATAATGCGGCAACCAGTCAGATTCAAGGTGTTCAAATAAGTTACTAAACAAGTAACCTGAGAAGCTCTAGGATATCCAAGGAAAAAACAGGGTAATCTAAGATAAGATAGCTTTACAGCAGCCCCATACCTTTCTGAACAGTTAGCTGAAGATAAGGTAAGATACCACAGTAAAACTTATACAGCCTTAGATGCCTATCTGTGGGCAGCCAGACATATCCAATAATTCTTCATTGAAGCTGAGATTCAGGGCTTAGTTACCATAAGACTCCATGTTTATTTCATACACTTCTTAAGAAACAAGCTAAAACCAGAAGGAAATAGTTGTATGTGATATAAGCAACTATAAAAAGGAAAAAGACAGTCAATACATTGATTGAAAAAGTCAGGAGTGAAGTAAAGGAATCCATGCAAGTTTAATTTGGTCCCCTGGTGTGTAGTCATTATAGGTCATTCTTTAATTGTATGATATTTTATCATTTTTCTATAACTGTAACACACTGCACAATACAGAGGATTTCTTCTAATAATGAATAGTTTGCTATCTTATTTTCTCATTATTACTGTGTAGTGCAAAGCCTACTTTAGTGAATCTGCTTCAAACAATGCATGTGAAGACAAAATTAGTGCTTTTCCTGGTGTATTTTATTGGTTGAATACTTTACTCTGCTGCAAGTTTCTTCACATTCATTTTTCTTGTCATCCACGACTCATTCACAGCTGGAACCATTGGATCTCCTCCACAGACCTCTAACATTTGAGCTGAGAGAGACAGGACTAATAAGGAGTAGTTCTTTTGCACTAGCAGGAAAAAGGACACACATAGATTTCTTCTGACAACAGAGGATTTGCAAGAATCACAGATCTTTTATTCCATTCCCCAAAACAGAAGGAATATAAACTATATTAGCACAGATAGTTCTTTCTGTTTCCTCAAATTTTAAGTAATTCTGCTCTGTCCTTTCTAACTTTTTTTATTGTGGTTTTTTTTCTACTCCAATCTTCTCACATGTAAATATGTTTTTGAACTAGTCCCAATAGTCTGTTATAAATACATTTTGATGCTGTATATAACCCTCTGAAAGCCTTTACTGACTTCAGACAGTCATTTGAGACATTTATGGTAGGATTCAGTCGCTAATACAATGACACATGGATCCTTTGTGATGTTTTAGATGCTGTACACTATCACACCTGATTTCCAGCTACCACTTCAGAAAAGCATAGGTCTCCAGAACAGTGCTGTGTAGGAGGACAGGAGCATGCCAGAATGATGTATCTGCCTGCCTTGTGTGGATGGATGCCTTGGATATTGTACATGCATATACCTAGGCGTTGGCAGCTAAGTTCTGCATCCACTTCAGAAAAGATTGTTTAAATAGACTGCGAAAAAGTTCAGTGCAATAGATGTCTGAAGTAAGTGGACTGGCTCTCACAGTGAAAGAAAAGGCACTGGAATATAGAAATTTGATCAAGGTTAGTATTATACTTGCTATTTTTTGCAGTCATCTCCAGATTGTCAGTGACAGCATGAAAAGTTAAGAGAATAGCTGTTCTGTTCCAAATGAGCAGAAGGCCACTTTACAATTTTATTCCAAACAATGATTACTCAGGGCTAGATAATACTCATCTATCTTACTTTGATCAGATGTGAAGGGGCAGATATCTGGCCCATAATTAGAAACATTTAATTATGCAAAGCCACATGGGAAAAGTCAAACAACTTTATTAGAGAACTGAACACTAGAAGAGAAAATTGCATAATGACATATTAAATAATGAGAGGTGTAATTGGCTGTATGGCTGCTTTTGTTCCTTATAAGATGGAGTGGGCAGATTTTAGATTATTTTATTTTATATTTAGTAGTACCAAAGCTACTAATGGAGAGAGTCTATAAAGGCCTAGGATAGCTAAATAAGATTTTTGAAATGTTCTTTAATTTTTATTTCAGCTGTTCACAGAATTTTAAGCATTTTTACATAAACCCAACTTTTTTTTCTTGACACACACACATATATACACACACGTGCACATATGCTTTACCTACCTGCTTTCTATATCATGCAGCTGGTGAGTGCTAACCTTTTTTTTTTTTATTTATGTTCTATTTACAGCTTAGCAAACAATAGAAATTTTTTCTGAACATAAAGTTCCTCTTCAATGTACTCAGAAGAATGAAGGTAAGGCTGAGAGTTTTGGGTAAAAGTATGGTGCAAGCTGAAGGGCTTTTTCTATTAATGGCCTAGGTGACTAACATACAATATACTGCATTGCATAGGGAAACAGGACTTGGAACAGATATCAGAATTCAGAAATCAGCCTTGCTGGACTGGTGCTGTGATCACTAGAGCCAAGAAACTGTAGTTTTCTTTCTTCTGAGCTAACTTCCACAACAGGAGGGGAATGCCCTCCCATAAAAGCATCCTGCAGTCAGATGTTAGTACCTGCTTTAGCACAGCAGGAGCTGTGGTTGAGTCTTGCAGTGAGAAAAAGATCAAAACTTTAGCCTAAGTTCTAGCCAATTCTTTGGGAAGGAAAAAAATGAAAATCCAACATCGTTACCTGCCTTCACGTAAAGGGTCTCTTGCATAAATCACAAATGACTAGCAATTCTTCGCGTAAACTCATGGCATAGCTAGGGACAGGATTTAGGACTTCAGTCAGGCTCAGTATTTCTTATTTCAATATGACCAGTGCACTGTTTGACTTGGACACTGCTCAAAGGTGTTACCTTTTTGCACTTGCTAATAGTAAGACTCTATGCCTGACTGTGGACACCAGGTTCCATGCTGCATTATCCAAACTTCAGTTACACCTATCTGTATCCCATAAAGGAAAAGGTTTCCCATAAGTTAGGTATACCAAATTCTCACTTTAAAGCAAGTTGTCCCTGAAGTGGAGTCCACAATCACATGTGGTTTCTGACTCTTTTCTACACTGCTTGCGGGATTGGTTTGTTAGATCAATGATTCAAAAAACTGAGTTGCTGGGAAAGAAACCACCCTAGAGTCATCAGAAAACACTAAACACAAAGATGCATAAAAGAATATACTCAAGGCTGTAAGCAATAGTTTCCATCCACCTGGGATGCAGAGAGAAAATCCTCTCTTAAGGATAATCTACAGATAGTCACATCTCGAAGATGTGATCAAGGACCACTAAACTATTGTAAATAAATGCTAGGAGCATACTCAGAGATGATTCCTGCCTGATTTGGATGTCCTAGAAACTAAAACACTGGTAAAAACTACAGGTATGGTTTCAAAGGCTGCCTTCCTTAGATGTATTCAAATTCACATTAACCTGCCTCCCAGTATTTTGTCATCTACTCAAGGTCACCCACTGTGCAGGAAAAATGCAAGCCTAAAAGCAATGTCTGCATTGTGTGGGTAGGTGACCTTGTACTATGTGTGTTCTAGAGATACTAAGTTTCTGGCTGTACAGTGACTTTTACGCTGACTGTGAAGCTTCTCTGGGCACAGGCAGTGACAGAACTGCAATGGCTCAGTGAATGTTCAAGTTAAGCAGAAATTTTATGTGTTATGGAACTGCTGAGCAAAATCTCTTTTTTCCTTTAAGACAGAAATTGGGGACTTCAGAACACCAGCTCCACTTAATATTTGCTCAAAGTGCACTAGTCTTTATCAGATCCAGTCCTGCTTTGATTTTTTTTTTGTCTTTCTTGACAATGAGAATTATGACATATTTAATATTTTGGAAATAAAGGTAATTTGTAAAGATATGCACCCAAGCTTTTCTTGGAAGGTCAAATGAAGGTATCCAGATACATTCTATCAAAATGTCAGGAAAGTCTAATGTATGTCTAAATGTGTCTCAACTTAGACATCCAAGAATAAGTACAATATCAGTCACTTTTGAAACTTTTGATGTAGGAACATAGTTTCCAGCATTATTTTTCAGAAACTTAATACTTCATTTTTTTTGTTAAATCATAGCTGCATTGTTTTGAAAGTACGACAACTGTTAACAATTAGCCCAGTCAAAGATTTGACTATTAGTAATATTAAATAATTACAGCTTCAACAGGCTTCTAACAAATAGCCAGATTCCTTGTAAGTACGAATAAACCACTCCATTTTATGGTTTATTATTTAGATAGCATCTGGTCCTGATCTTCAGCAAACCTTCACCAGTTTTGTATGTGCAACCAGAGCTACTCCTGATTTACATCATTTATCAGTGAGAATAGAATCAGTTCAAATTAGTTCAATTACTAGAAGCTGTTACAGCTTCATCACTCTTTCTGTAACCTGAAACAACCATTCATGTCATACAATAAGTATTAACTACACAGAGAGGCATTTCTTCCTCCATATTCCCTTTCAGCTCTGCTAGATCTAGATAAATTGCCATAATAAAAGCCACTAGTGAGTGAGGAAATATAACAGAGGAAAGGAGAAAAAGAGAAAGAAAGGATAGCTCATCTGCTCCCCTATTAGATTAATCAGATCCTCTAAACAGATTTTAAACACTTGTGACACGTTTTTCATTCTCAGAGTAATAAAATTCTATCATGCAACTAGCAGAAAACATCTCTCGTGTCTGACAAAAAGGCAGCTAGCATAAAAACCAAACATGAGATACAGTTAGCTCATATGCTGTTTCCATAATGCAGTCCACATGGGTCAGGGCAATCCCAAGCACAAATACAGGCTGGGCGATGAGTGGATTGAGAGCAGCCCTGCAGAGAAGGACTTGGGGGTATTGGTGGATGAAAAACTGAGTATGAGCCATCAATGTGCGCTTGCAGCCCAGAAAGCCAATCGCATTCTGGGCTGCATCAAAAGAAGTGTGACCAGCACGTTGAGGGAGGTGATTCTCCCCCTCTACTCTGCTCTTGTGAGACCCCACCTGAGTACTGCGTTCAGCTCTGGGGCCCCCAGCATAAAAAGGACGTGGACCTGCTCGAGTGGGTCCAGAGGAGGGCCACAAGGATGATCAGAGGGGGCTGGAGCACATCTGCTATGAAGACAGGCTGAGAGGGTTGGGGTTGTTCAGCCTGGAGAAAAGGAGGCTCTGGGGACACCTTATTGCAGCCTTTAAGTATATAAGAAGGGCTTATAAAACAGATGGAGAGAGACCTAGGCCTGTAGTGACAGGGCAAGGGGCAAAGGTTTTAAACCAAAAGAGGGTAGGTTTAGATTAGATGTAAGGAAGAAGTTCTTCACTGTGAGGGTGGTGAGGCACTGGAACAGGTTGCCCAGAGAAGTGGATGCCCCATCCCTGGCAGTGTTCAAGGCCAGGTTGGATGGGGCTTTGAGCAACCTGGTCTAGTGGAAGGTGTCCCTGCCCATGGCAGGGGGGCGGGAACTAGATGATCTTTAAGGTCCCTTCCAACCCAAACCATTCTATGATTCTATGAATAAGCAATATGAACTTTAATAGGAGAAACACAAATTCGCATGCAAATCTTATGTAGGAAAAATCAATAAAAAGACCATAATTTAGCATCTAAAGTGGGTATCTTTAAATGAAAACTATCTTCCCTTCAAATATAGAAGAAAAGAGAATGAAGAAGAAGAAAAGATAAACAAAGGAAACCAACTACGTTAAAGTCATCTGTCTGATGGCTTTTTTTACATCCTTGTTGTGAGCAGATTCAGCTTAATGAACACATTTGTTGTGAACTCATTCTAATTGCAGTGTGCCCAGGGAGCAGACATCCCGTTACTTAAAATGTTGCTACCGTTGTGATGATGAACTGCCTACATACTATTCTAGTAAATTTACTTTATGCTGTTTTACTGCAGTTGAATTTGTTTGTTCTGCTATTGTTGTAGGGATTTTGCAGGCTTTCCATTAGAAAACGTATTTTTGGTAATTTATATGGGGGATGCTGAAGGGTAAAACATACAAAATACAATTGACTGACACTTCAGTTCCTTCACTGTTAAATGAGATTCTTGAAATTATTTGATAAAACCCATATCTACTGACAAATTAATTTGTGGTGAGAAATACTCCACATTTGCAGATCAATTTAATTTTGTGGGTTGTTTGCCTCCTTAAATTTCTCCTGTCTGTTTTATGGTGAGTTTGAACTTTGAAATTTGGAACCAGAGTCTCAGCTGCTGTAAATTGACTTAGTTCTATTGAAGTCAATGGCAGTTTATTGATTGATATCAGATGGATTTTTTGTAGTTCTTTAAATTGTATGTATGAAAGATATTTGGACAGTGTTTTTTGTCAAGAAGCTAGTTATTTATCACAACATTCCTACTATTCCTACTACTAAGGCCTACTGTTTTATTCCAGACAAACTACTATGCCCCCACTCTAACTAGATCTGCTAAAGGCTCTGCTGAAGATTTGTTTATTTCTGTGGAATATGCATCAGTAGAAGCTTTTTAAAATATATAAGGCAAAACCAGTGGGATTAACATAACTGTATTTTATCCTGCCTTGTGCATTACCGGGACAAGCGGTCTCATTAGAATTCTTCCAGCCTTATCTTTCTGTGATTCTTTGTGCCATAGTAATACGGCAAAGACACTGTCTCTTAAACCTGATTACACCAATTGTAGCCTCCACTCTCACTTGCATTTAAACACCCCCACAATGACACTACAGTCCCCAGTTCTCCATCACAGACTCACCACTTCTCACTTCTAGCTCTCCCCTCAGTATCTAGTCAAATGTAGTCTGAAACCTTCTGTGATGGTATGACAACACATCCCATATTTCTCTGCTGCAGCCAGCAAGGAGTCCTCAGCTGATTAGGAAATTTTAAAAAAGCAAATTTCTGTCTCTTTCATTCTTGGGTTTGGGGGGGGTGGGGGGGGGGGGGAGTGTCATTGGTTTTGTTGGGTTTTTTTCTCCTCATCCTTTTAACCCAAATACTTTCCTTATAGCAAGAAGGATCGAGAGATATTCCAACCCTAAGATGTTCAAAGGGACTAAGGAAAGAGTAAGTGGGAATCAGTTTGTTACTGGGATCAAACCTGAGTTATTTCTTTCATTATTCTTTCTTTAATACTGGTGAGAAATCAGCAGCTACATCTGGAGATCTGAAGCTTAGTATAATCCAGGGAATTACAGACTGATCAGCCCCACCTGAATTCCTGTGAATATGATGGAGCAAATAATCCTGAGAAAGTTTCCAAACACATTAAGAACAAGACAATAATTGGGAAGGGTGTTGCAAAGATGATGGAGCCAAACTCTTCTCAGTGGTGTACAGTTACAGGACAAGAGGCTATGGGCACAAACTGAAACACAGAAAATTCCACCTAAATGTGAGGAACACTGTTTTTACCGTGTGGGTGACTGAGTGCTGGCACAGGTTGCCCAGACAGGTTGTGGAGTCTCTATCCTTGGAGATATTCAAGTCCCAGCTGCACACGGGTTGACCCTGCTCTGAGCAATGCGGTTATGTTAGACAATTTCCAGAGATCACTTCTGATCACAGTGATTCTATGAAATAGAGTAGGTGTCATTTTGCCATTGTTATGCAAAAGCTTTTTTTCCTGATCATTATTACTATCCAAAACTCTTAAAAAATAATGTTTCCTTATCCTTAAAATTCTGGGAATTGATTGAATCCTCTTTTTTTTTTTTTTTTAATATGCAAAAAGTATTTCAATAAGCATATTTTTATAAAAATCAATGTGCTGTCTGTATTCGCCTGATAGAATATATGACATTCTACCTGATAAATCTAAATTTCAGTACACTAAAGATTAGAAAAAATAGTCACCGTTGTTGCCCACTTCTTAAAAGAATCCCTCCAACCCCAAAACCATTAGGGACTCTATTTTTCATATAAAAGACATAATGAAAACTATGAACTCCTTTTCATTTACCTGTAACAGCTGGGCCATCTTATGTTGCAAAATAATTAATTTTTTTTTTTAAGATCAAATGAGTGTGCCAAAATTTCGAAGGTATTACAAGAATACACAAGATGATAGTTTATCATTTTCATTGAAATTTATTTTATTTACCAAAATTATTAAAGAGCTGACAAAGAAATAGACAAATTTAACTCATATCACAAAAATATATGTAACATCCAACAGCTACTGTATCAAGAAAATGAAGGCAATGTAAGAAAGCCTGGAGACAGGTATATTAACCTGCCCTTTGATGCAGTTCAACCCTGTCCAACAGGCAAAATATTTGCTCTTCAAAGGTAATTGTATTAAAGCTCTAGAAATAATTCATCTCTGGAAGAGATGGTTTCACATTCTGCATGGACTTGCAATTTGCATCAGAGGATGGAAAATAACTCCAAGCTTCCACTTAATTTGGTGATGGAATTTTAACAAGAGCTTCCCAGGTTTCCCCTCAGGCACATCATTGCTGCAGTTCTTTATATGTTGAAGGACGTTGGGAAGATGCCTGCTGCTGAAGTATGGTGCAGTATGCTGCAAGAGGACATTTCATTTGTAGCACAGCAAGATGGAATTTCCCAGGGGCCCTTCAGGGGATGTATCATATAGGAAAAATACATAAACACATACAAGCACTGCAGCAAAATGTTTGCTCTGCTTTTATACCTAGATGAATAAAACCATCAGCTTAATGTTCAATTTCTGCATTTAATTTATTATGCCTAATAGGTAGTTATTTAAAGCAAAAATAGGTGAGCTTTGCAATGTCTTCTTGAAATATTACAGGTGCATGGGAGCCCTCTTGATATACATGTTGAAAAATGCTGGCTACATTTAAAAGAGAAAAAAAAAAAAGAAAAAGTTTTTCTCTTAACTGGAGATCATTAATTTTTATTTTGAATATTAATGTTGAAACAAGCATTTTCCAAAATACACCTACAGCATGTGCATATTGTAAAGTTTGGTGCTGTAATTACCCTGTTTATTGAACAGTATAAAGCTAAATACTGTGTAAGGAAACAGAGAGCAAATTAGTCTACTCTCCTCCTTCCCGGGCAAGTTCCAGCTTGCACCAACAGTTTGGAAAATGATTCAAAAATTATACCCACAAATAGGCAACATTTGCTGTCTTTTGATTCTCTTCAAATCCTGTTGTGTTTGCTCTGTAAAGGCCACAATTTCCTAAGGAATAGGTTAACTGAAAAAACATTATAAATTTCTGCTTGAGCTTCCTTTAATTGAAGACTTGATTTTCATTTTCCTCACTGCAGTGTCAAACACAGGCAATCCCAATTAAATAAACAAACAAAAAAAGTTGCGCTGACATAAAAAATGAGATCAGTATGATGGTTGAAAGATCTGATTTAATTTTTTTTTCACCCAGTTCCTGTGAAAATCATTTTTAATTTTTGTATTATGGCTTCTCAAAAGGAATTTTTAAAAAACTAAACATGCAAAAGGCTGGTCATTCATGTTAATGAAAAAGTGAAGTCAATCTCGAAGCAGTGCAGACAATATCTACTGGAGTAACTGGCAGAAACCAAAGCCTGTTGAATGGAAGGAGATGGATAGGTGCACACACATATGAACACTGTATGTACCAAGTTACTCAGGGCAGAGCTACCGATCAGTCTGGAAGATACAACATGTGTTAGCTGCAGTAATATATTTCCCATCTACAAACAGCTCAGACAGTTCGGAATGAAGTTGTGGACAGGTGATCTTGATTCTGCCTGCATCTATTCATGTTGATGTGCTCTAAGACAGTCAGACTTGCTTAGGTCCAAGAAATTAAGGCAAAGCCGGGAGAGGATGCTTAGGTCCTCTTTCCCTTGCCTATTTTCCCATGCTTTCTCTTCAAAGTAAGAAAAAATAAAAATCTTCTTAGTTGTATGACTGAAAAAGATGAAAAAAAAGATAAAAGAATACAAGGTGCATTTTTTTAGGGTACAGAGAAGGAAAGTGGAGGAGAGTCCAGTTTTCCTTGTTCATATTTCATTGAGTTTCAGGATTCCCAGGCATTACTTGTCTCTGTAGGAAGTACAAAAAAGACTTTGAAAATCCCTGGAAAACTCTGAAAGGTGACAACAAGAACAAGGGTAAACAAATGTCAACATTTTGGGGGATAAGAAGGAAGGAAAGAAGATTTATTGAAAATCAAACAATATCTCGACTGAAAGCACCCCAATTTCAACTGTTCCTATAAGGAAAGACTAAAGCCCTGCTACTTTTGTGAGATATTTAATTTCATTCACTAAAAGTCTGTGAACAAAGCCTAAGAACAAAATTCTTGTAGCTAGCAATTAACTGTGTAAAGAAAAGTCAACAATACATGATGTTTACACGCAGGACTTCTTTGAGTAAGACATACAGCCTAAGTTCTCATTTTATTGCCTTATTTTTTAAAGTCAAATTGTGATCCTCAGTTACATTGGACTTAACCTGTTACAAAGTGACTGGCTTCACAGAGTCATTCAAGATTAACATTGGTCTATCTGTCTCTACATAACTATATTGCTTTTATAATGCTTACATGGGATCACAACAGAAGCTGTTACCATTCTTAATTGTTTGATCGCTAAAGAAGGATGATTTCCATTTGAGGTTTTTTTTTCCATCTTTAAGACTAGAGACTTGATCTGCAGTACATTTACTGTAAGGTGGGGTCTGAAATGAGTTATAATGCACTGGCTGAAACAGAAAATGCAGAAAGGCAATTCCTCATGTACCACTTTAGCAAATATTAGTGTGTGTTATCTGTAAGCACAGTGTGAGTTTCTGGCATTTTTGTGAGAATTAAAAGATATTCTTCTACCTGAAGCTCTTAGAGAGCCAGAAGAGAAACATCAAGGGATCAAAAGCTTCATACTATTTGTCTGGTTGATCAACTGGAAAAAAAAAACCAAACAGTTAAGACAGCAAGTTAGCCATTTGCAAATATTACTATAAGCATCAGCATGGTAATAGGCTGTACAGTGTTGCAGGAGTTAAAGGAGAAAATACATGCATCTTGTTTAAGATTCTAGATATCACCTCTATTTCAGCTATTTATTTCTATTCATACATACAAGACACAGAAGAACAGGAGAAAATATGAAACAGAAGATCAAATTCAGCCACCTGGATTCTGGTGGCCTAAGGTATGTGCCCTGCTCTACACAAACATTTGTTACTATTTAATGTAATCTATCTGTATTGGGTTTGCATGGCAAGGTTTTGGTCACAGGGGGCTACAGGGCTGGCTTCTGTAAGAAGCTGCTAGAAGCTTCCCCCATGTCTGACAGAGTCAATGCCAGCTGGCTCCAAGACGGACCCGCCGCTGGTTAAGGCTGAGCCCATCAGCAACGGTGGCAGTGCCTCTGGGAGAACATTTAAGAAGGGGGAAAAGTTGCTGCACAACAAGAAAACTGAAGCCAGAAGAGAGGAGTGAGAACACGTAAGAGAAACAGCCCTGCAGACACCAAGGTCAGTGAAGAAGGAGGGGCAGGAGGTGCTCCAGGCGCCAGAGCAGAGATTCCCCTGCAGCCTGTGGGGAAGATGATGGTGAGGCAGGCTGTCCCCCTGCAGCCCAGGGACATCCACGGTGGAGCAGGCAGATGCCCAAAGGAGGCTGTGACCCTGTGGGAAGCCCGCACTGGAGCAGGCTCCTGGCAGGACCTGTGGCCCCGTGGAGAGAGGAGCCCACGCTGGAGCAGGTTTTCTGGCAGGACTTGTGAACCTGCAGGGGACCCACGCTGGAGCAGTCTGTGCCTGAAGGACTGCAGCCCATAGAAGGGACCCACGCTGGAGAAGTTCGTGAAGGACTGCAGCCTGTGGGAAGGACTCACATTGGAGAAGATCATGGAAGACTGTCTCCCATGGGAGGGACCCCACGCTGGAGCAGGGGAAGAGTGAGGAGTCCTCCCCCTGAGGAGGAAGGAGCGGCAGAGACAACGTGTGATGAACTGACCCCATCTCCCATTCCCCATCCCCCTGCACCGCTGAGGTGGGGGAGAAGGTAGAGAAAAGCAGGAGTGGAGTTGAGCCCGGATGGGCTAGCTGTAGAAGTTCAAATCCCATATAAGAATAAAGACAGGGTTGCTTTTACACGCAATATTTGCAATTTCTAGAACTGGGACAGAGTTAGTCTGAAGGAAAGAAGTTAAAAACCTTTACATGTTTAGAAATTATTTTGCACAATTACTGCTGCTCTCTTTTAGGCCAACAGACTACATTCATAAGACTTCATAAATAAGTTGGGGTAACTGTAGCCCACTAGTTACTCTGAAGTTTAGAGATACAGCTAACTCCAGACATTTCTGAAAAGTTTTGAAGGCTATAGAAGGCAAATGAAACTCAGGCGTTCATATTCTCAAACACATTTTTTGAAATATTGTTCAGTATTTTAAGTAAGTTGGAGAAATATGTATTGAATAGTTGTCAGTTTGATCATTTGATCCCTACTTCTAGGATCAAAGTACTCAACCCAACCAGGTTTTCTATTCCCAGCACTGAAGTCACTTGGGATATGTATTAGACACTTCAAAAGAAAGTTGACATGAAAAATGTGAAGATAGGAATCTATAAATCTGTCTGTAGTAGGTTAAATCCAGTCAGCTGGGCTTCTATTATCTCATTCAGAAGAATACCCCCCAGCCCCCAGCCCCTAGCTGAATAGTAAGTTTTCAAAGTCAATGCCATTCATGCAGGAAATATAGTATGGATTAAACTTGAAACCCCTCATACAGACAGTGTAAGTAATGACTTGGCTTTATTAATGCAGACAGTCGACAGACTGAACCAAACTACTTAAGCCCCAACAGTGATGGGTGAACTCAAAGGCTTTGGTAGTTGGATTACCATAGGTTTCCAAAAATTCAGTGCTCATCTAAACATATGAATTATCCAGTTTTCCTGGTTATGCAAGAAAACAGTCATAGTGTAATGAAAGCAGGCTCTATGATAGTTACGACACATTCTTTTCTGGTCAAGCTGCTAACTTCAGGAGAAAGTTTGGGCCCTATCACTACTGTAGATAACCAGGGTTAGGAAATGTAGAAGCAGTTAAAACTGAAAGTCAGGGCTTTGTGCCTCAAATAGCTATTATTTATTCATTCTATTACAGTGACTCAGAAGCAGAAATTGGGATCCTGGGTACAGTGCATTAAGTAATGTTCAAGCATTTAGAGAAATATTCGCTAAGTCAAAATGTTAATCTTTTACAATGTGTATGAGGCAATAGTGGCTATTAACAGAGGTCCCAAATGAAATTATAGGTTTTTTTGGTGTTAGGTGATGTGGCAAAAGCCTCAAACAAAACCCAGAAAAAAATAAGAGATAGGCTAATTCCCACATGCTGAAAACACTTATTCTAACTGTTCAAATTAGTTTTATGATAGTCATCAATCACAATGGAGCAGGAATTCCAGGGTGCGTTTTGCTTAGTCATGCACTTCGCCAGAATTACAGTTTGCTCTTACATTGCTACAGTAGAAATGTATGCAACTGAGTCTGCAAAGAATAAGTTTATTCTGGAAATAGCTCCAGGCTTACACACTTGCAAAGAGATGAAGTCAGAACTTTCAAATAAATTTGATTTATTTCCCCGTTCCCCTGCAAGATGCTGTTGAGCCTGTAAGCAGTCTATGCAATTATTGCACGGTGAGAGTGACATTAACTAATCTTTGGCAGGGCTGCATCCATTTTGGGGAGATATATTCATATGGTCTGCATTAGACCACATTTAAACACCTAAGTGGATGTAGAGAAAAATGCTTACAGTAAAATGCCATACAGTTAATGTAAAGAGGAAGGCATTTGCAAGGGCCTCAATTTCAGTCATGTGAAGAACCTTTTCCTTTTCGGTGGCAAAGCAAATAAGAAAGCCAAGGAAACCAGACTTATTTGGTCCAATTACTGGAAAATCATGAATTAAGCAAGACTCAATGTTTATCAAATATGATAGCTGTATTGATGCAGTACAATAATGAAACAGGTTTGAAATATTAATGATCAGTCTATTAAAAATATATCAACTTTGCACATATAGCATTTTACTCAGAGTCTCAGATTCAGATGGAGCCCAAATTGAATAGCTTCACTCTGAGACATCTTTTTCCAGAAGATGTTATTCACAAATATTGAAGGCAGTCAACCTACTCTCTCTAAATATTGATTGTTTGTTTAATGCCTTTGTTTTGGGAGGGGAGCAGTTGTGTGAGCATAAGCTTTTAAAAATACTGAAGGTGACTTAAGTCACACAGCATTGATTTAGCAACATTAAAGGTTTATCTTTTTTGACTGGCTTTTACAACACTTTTCAAGTTCTCAGTAGACACATAGCATTTGAAAATCTAAAAGTCTCCTTCTCCTTTGCTATACACAAATTGTTATTTAAACCATAAATTTAAAAGGAAAACTAGAAAATTGTATTGCTGCTGTGGAAAATGGAACAAGATCTCACCCTTGCACTCTTGACCTCCATAACAGATAACTGGAGCCTTGTTTGGCTTATGATCGAAGCCTAGGGGCAAGAATACCATGGGGTCAGTATCATGGGGTCTAAAAGATCTGATAGCTATTATATACTCTCCATATTTCATGACATTACAGGCAGGCAAGCTTTTATCTAGCTAGTCACAGAAAAGAGAGTCTTCTGAAAACTTGTTAGGTTTGCATCTCATTCATATTTCTTATCTTACCCTCTTTTGAATTCAGCCTTCTGAATTGAGAAGGTTTCAAAACGGAAGGATGGTGACTCCATGTAGGAATAGCAGGATGTGAAGTAACCATATAGGATCCTGCACATCTAAGGGAAGGTTCCGTGAGACTGTATTAGGTCATGATGTGATTGCGATGTTGAAAGTTGACATTTTTTCATTGCAGAAACAGTTGCTATGCCTCCCTGATTAAGTCAGAATTAAAAACAGGGTCAAGGGAGAACATTTTCCACAGAGGTAAGACTGTTGCTATAAAAGATCAATTCCTTGTTCTCATGTGCTTTAACCCATTCTGTCTCTCTTAAAGTAATGAAAAATATGCAGTAAGACTTCTAAGCCTCCTTTATTATTAAGTTAAGAGTTGGTTTTTTCCTTCCCACCTAAATTACATTTTTTATGGGTGAAAAACTTAAGAAAAATAAAGTTGGGTGTGGGGTTGCTGATGGGATAATGGGATTAAATAATTTTTAATTCTATTTTCAAGTAGGCTTTAGAACTGAAATTATCTTCTGTAACTTGGTGAAAATACTGGCTATGGTACCTCTGGATAGTATAGAACTCTCTCACACATGTAGATAAACACAATATGTCTGTGAAGACTTTACAAGAGAAGGAAACCTGACAATATTAAGTTTGCAGTATAATCTGAGAGGAAATCAGTTCCCAGATACTGTACCTATTTTGGAATGGGGTCACAAGGAGACTAACCTTTATAGAAATACACATGAGACATGGTGGTTCAAAAAAACAGTAGATGCTGTTCTTGTATCAGCCTCCTGCCTGATACTGAAAGAGAAACCAAGGAAAGTTGATAGATGCCACTGGAGACATTTTTGTGCTACTTTTTCTTTAAAATAAAACATGGTGAAAGCATGTGGATAGTGTGGTACTCTACACGTTTGTAAGATGAAGACTGTTTCTTCGGTTTTAGTCATATTTGATCTAATGAATTGTTTTATGTCTCATCTCCTTCACAAGTTGACAAGATCTGCTAGTAAGGCAAGCCAAAGATTTTAGCGGGAAGAAAGACAGGGATGCCTTTCACTATGAATTGTGTTTGATTCTAAAAATCAAGTGACAGTTACAATTTCACCAACTTCAGTAGCAATTTAAAGAAGAAAAACATCAAGACTGTGTTCAGAGAATAATGAAAATTTAGGTAAATATGTACAATATTTTGCAACGTTTCTGTTTCATACATCACTGTTCACTTTGGTAACATCAGCAAAATAATATTCTGACCCAAACAAAACTTTAAAATGGGGGAAATGGGGAACCTTCTTTGCATTAGGAACCAGAAATAAAGTTCATTGTACTTTTTTTTAAACTAAGTGCTTTTTCTGTTCCTTTATGCAGACACTTCTCATTTAAAATATAAGTAAATAACTTGTATTTTGATAACTTGAAAATGTCACTTTGTCATAATTTAAGCAAGTCTAAAGACTAATAGATAGTAACTACACAGTTGAGAGATGTCTAATTTTTGTGCTTTAAAATAGGAAATGAATCTCCAATTGCTAAAGACCTGCTTTATGAATAATATTCTTGTTGAATTGGGTTCAGTTCTGAAAATGTCTGGGTAACCTGTGCTTTGTGATTATTTTTTTTTCTTTTGTTTTACTTGCATGCATATCACAATTTCCCTTGTCACAACTATGATGATTGTCTCTTGTCCTTTTACTGTGTACCTCTGAGAAGAATCTGGCTCAGTATCTTTCTTTCTGAAATGGACATGTGCAGTCAGACCTTCTGTTTTCTTCCCAGTCTATGTACATGTGTGTCCAGGTGCTTGAGACAGGCCCCTGTCACCCTGCTTTCTCATGGTGAGTGAGAGATTCTTTCTTGTAGTCCTCTCCCAGATGTATTTTCCCCTAATAATTCCTAATTTTTTGCTTACCCATGGCGTAACCTAATGTCATCATCTGCCATTCCAAATCATAAAGTAGGATCTCATAGTAATCCAAAAAAAAGCCCTACTAGTCTATGGCCAATTGACCATCTATTAAATTTTCTGTTTAAGGTTCAAAATACTATTTTAAGTAGCCTAAGTGTATCTGTGCATTTAACTAAAGCACATAAAACACACTGTTGCCTGAATGTTGACTAAGACAAGATAGAGGAGATGAGAAGATCTATCCATTTTAGTGTAAGAATTCAGAGAAAACAAGTCATTCAAGGAGAAAAAAAAAAAAAGAAAAAAAAAAGCAGGATATAGATTTTGCAGATCAGTTGCCTTTTCTGAGGAGGACAGAAATGTCTGAGTAAAGGTTCACTTGTTCTCATATTTATTCACATATAAAATGTAATGTAATAGAAGAAAAGCTGAGTAATATAATTCATTTGGTAAGCACTTTGACCTAAAGATGATATCAAGTGGTACCAGAACAATAGAAATTACACCTTAGACTCAATCTAAATGACACACAGGCACCTTCTCACAGGGAAATATTCTAAAAGTGTGTGCTATTGGTAACACTGTATTTACCTCTTGAGTATTTCCTAACCATGAAGAATAGTGAATGAAACCTTTATAAAATGTAATCTCCTTTGCAATGAAATGAATAGTATGTTAACAGATAGAGGAGTTGGAAATATAGTCCATGAATTTCATTTCAGCAGTAACAGCCTTTTTGAATTTATTGCAAGTAATATTCATCTTAACTCACGTAACCACTTGTTAGGAATGTAGTTTGTAGGTAACATTAATAATACAAATAGCCAAACCAGTCTTTGATATACAGGCATTCAAACTTCTTGCTTCACTGCACCCAATTCAACAAGAATATTATTCATAAAGTAGGTCTTTAATAATTGGAGATTCATTTCCTATTTTAAAGCACAAAAAAATATGGCTTTGAGCAACCTTGAGTAACTCCAATATAGCCATGCTCCAAGCAGGAGTTTGGTCTAGATGGTTTACAGAGGTCCTTTCCAATATTAGTTTTTCTGAGAGTCTTGGTAGATGACAAATAAATTTTCTCTTGGTGATGTTTCTGTGCTTATTTTGTTTAATTTATGGCTGGTATTAGAGCCTGGAACAGTTCACTGTTTCTAGGAGCAGTATAATTTTATAACTGTTTCTTAAAACAGTCCAAAATATCTAATCTATAAATATTTTATGTACTGTCTATTTAATAGTTGTAGCTATAAGGGTATCTAAAAAGGGGATGTTTAGGCTACATGAATGATATACTCACAAGTATAATGTAAAACTTACACTAATAGGACAACTTCCTTTGATAGTGACTGCCAACATCAGTAAAATTATACACAACTAATGCTGGGCTTTAACAGTATTGATCTCTTTGACAATACAGTGCTTCAGTTTGCTTAAAAAATAATTGCTGTGGGATTTCTTAAGTCTTTATCTTTAGATAACCATAAATCCTTTTTTCTAGGTTGCTCAGTAACTTTTTGTCCTCAGCTAGCTTTTGTATTTGTACAGAAGAGGGTCAAATCTTTTTAGCCATAACTTCTCTCACATTTTATTCCCTCTAACCCAGCCATAATTGCTCTTTGTAAGTCCAGTAGGGGTTCAGAGAACAGTTGATAGACATTATGCATTTAGCATAATTACCCTGTATTTATTTGTGAAGTTCTGCAAAGACATATTTTATCCCTTATAATTTTTTAATTAGTGTTCATATTTAGGAAAAATATATCAACATTGTGGAAAAAAAAAAAAACAACAAACCCCAAAAGTTCCTTGTTGATAATTGACTGATTTTCCTGTCATAGTTTCTTTTTCATGAAACAAGTTAAAACCACACCATCACTTATTTATCCCACAGTGGGCAACAGGGTACTCCAATATAAGGATTCACTTTGTTGTTGTTTTTTTTCTAAAGTGGCTTTGTTAATTCACCCAAGAATTATTTTGACAAGTTGGTTTACAAATGTATATTAAAATGATGTCTAAAGGACAATGGCTGTGATCTCTCTTTCAACAGGCATTATCTTTTTCTCTTTTGTAGGAAAAGCAGTACGGATTAATTTTAATAGAAGATAGAGCATATACATGCTAATTTCACTAAAACCCAATCTTGTATCAATTGTAAAATGAAGGGAGCAATTAAAAATACGAATACAATAGAAGAAAATGAGATGCTAGGAGGCAAATTAAATATCAATTGAGAATTATGGCAATGGATTATGTATGAAAAAAAAGTTTATGAAGTGGAAAACAGGGTTGGCAGAAATAAATATAACAAGATATTTATTTTTTTAAAATATTTTAGGAGTAAAAATACCTTAATGTCCCCAAACAGAACAAGACCATTACTAGATGGATAGTAAATGTTACTGAAAAGAAGGAAAGAAAGAAAGAAAGAAGAAATTGAAGTTAAAGAGGAAGTTGGAGAAGAAAGGGAAAGCAAGGCAATGCAATGTAAGGCAAGGCAAAGGCAGGAGGAAACAATTCTATAAGTATTTTTCTTCAGTACTTGGAAATAGGCCAGATGTATTCATGTCATATCAAGTCATTCTGAAATTAATAATAATTGAGAAAGACATTAGGGAAAATCCAACAAAAACATGAAACCATACAAAATAAAATGTTACTAATGCAGTCTGCAGAAATCAGTAGAAAACTTCCTTTTTAGAAGATGCACTGGTGATTTTGAAGTGTTGCTATCTTTGCTGATACAATATGCTCACCCAAGTATTTCTAGGCAGGCAAAAAGCATGACAACATCATCAGTCATATGCTACAAACAATGGAAAAAAATTTACTAAAAGAAATACTGGTTTCTGCTTTTCCTATAACTTTCAAAAGAGAAGTTAATATTTTCAGAAGTAAAGCTTTGGCTGAATACAACACAGATGCAGCACTGTGGCCCCTTTATCGAAATTTACTTTGCCATAGTTGAGACTAGGCAATAAAGTGTTCCTTCTGGTGATAAATTTATGATGTTAGAAAAAGTTCTGTGAAACTAAAAAATGATTAATCTATTACCCATATGACACCAGACAGAGCTAATGTTAGCAGATATATAAATCACCAAAGGAGGTATCAACAATTGTATAATACTGCAGAATATTAAATATGGTAGCTTTTTACTGATGCAGTATTTTGTGGCCTGCTTTCTCAGCTACTTCTATTTTACTTTTGTATTGTGTAAAAATCTATTATAAATTCCTTTTGTGTAAGGTTTTCACCAGCCTTTTATGCTTTTGTACTTCTAGATTAGATCATTGCAATGGACGGTGAGAGCACCAGACAGATGCTAGGTTGACAGGTCAGCAAGGAACATTAACACACAAATTGATTAAGCCAGGCAAAGAAAACATCACACTTTGATAAGCACACAGGCTGTTCCTGCTAGTTCATTAAGAACTCAGAGCATGCCATGAGTGCAATTTGTGCTTCACGTCTCCAAAATGTGTCACAGTAGCCCAGGCAGGATCACTTTCCAGAATTTAGGTAGAAAGCATATGCTCTGAGTAGAGAGGAGTGAAGAAATGCTTCTCTTAATGTCTGATGAAAATTATGCAGAGCACTGCATAGATTAAAGACACATGATCTGTGACCACTGTGAAGTTCTTACGAATTTTAATAACCGCCATGTGTGCTCTGAAATATATGACACTTTAACTGCTAATTTGTCAGCTATTTTTCAGACAAAAAAGTTACAGCTGATACTTGCAGAAAGTGTAGACTTTAAATTTAAGTTGTTCATAAAAATTGCATTGTGGAGAAAACACATTCACATCCAGAACTACCGGTCTTTTTATCAGCTCCAATTTTAGGAGTTCTTATTGGGCTGTCATTTTGGGGTCAATATCTTGGTTTGCAAGTTAAGTTGTGTTGCCTGGAAAAAAAGTAGATAGTAGCATAAAAGGAAGTCTAAATCCGAACACTGGCAGAGTAGAGCAGAGGACAAAGTAGGTAGGAATCTGCTTCATAGAGAATCAGTTCCTTAAGCATCTAGAAAGACTGCATAATGGTGTCTGTATGCATCTGTACAGAAAAGCCCCTAGGAAGTGTCTCAGTATACTCTAAATGTCAAAAGAGGCAATGACAGACTGAGTTTTACTTTAGCCTTTAGAAAGATACTTACTGCATTGAAACAAACATTTCATACACTTCACAATGAGCACCTAAGGCAGAGCAAAAAGAAATCTTTATACTTTTCTCTGATATTTAGAGAATACTAAGCAGAATTATATATTCTATAGAAAATCTAGTGACTTATGGTCTTCTCAGGTTGGGGAAAGTCTAACTAAGCTGAGAATTCAGAATTGCTTTGTTGTAAAACTATTGTTGTTGAAAGCAGCATCAGGCCTTTGGTCCAGTGGGTAAACCACTTGCATATGTGATACATTTGTTTTTTTCAGAAGGAGTAAGCTGATTACTTCATCCATTTGAAGCAGTGCAAACTGAAAATTGTATTTCCCAAGCCACTGTATGTCTGTCAGTTAGGACTCCTGAAATGTCCATCATTTTTTTATCTGTATACTGGGGAACCCACAGACCGAGATCCAAGAAGCAGACATAATTTTTGGTGATGAATTTAGGATTCTGCTGGTGTTTGAAATTTCTTTACCTTCATCTGGTTCTCAAAGTGAGGTAGCAATTATTAAGAGTATAGAAATTTATGGACTAAACCTCAAATCCACAAGAAACACTTAGAACCTGCACTTAAGAGCAAAATCTACATACTATGTGACTAACTACTTAGGTGCCTGAGGAGTCATTGCTACCTTATGTGTTACTTCTAGAGTTTCTTAAAGACCTACAGCTGTGTGTGCCCAAAAACTGAAGAGGCTGACAGTTATCTGCAAGTACATCTGTACTGGCTGAAGGTATCCAGGTGTTGTGAGTGGACACTGCAGGGGTGGTCTCTGTGAGGAGAGGCCAGGGGCTGCTCCGTGCTGGACACTGCCATTTCCAGATGGCTCCAATGGGCCCACCACATGGCACAGCTGAGCCCCTCAGTCAAGACAGTGGCATCTCTGGGAAAATGTAGATAAGAAAAGGCAAAATGCCACACAGCACTGAAGAGTGAGGAAAAAAGTATGAGACACGGCAATCTTGGAGAAGGAGAAGGAGGAGGTGCTCCAGGCACCGCGGGAGAGATTCCCCTGCAGCCTATGGAAGAGACCATAGGGGAGCAAGTATTTCCCTGCAGCCCATGGAGAGGACCAGACCAGAGCAGATATCCACACTGCATCCCGTGGAGGACCCCATCCCGTGGAGCAGGTGGAAATTTCCTGAAGGAGTTGCAGCCTATGGAGAGCTCATGCTGGAGTAGGTTTATTCTGAAGGACTGCAGCCCATGCAATGACCCACACTAGAACAGGGGAAAAGTGTGAGGAAGAAAGAGCAGCAGAGACGAACCATTATGAACGAACCGCAACCCCCAATTCCCCATCCCCCTTGTGCTGCGCAGTGGAGAGGAGGGAAGAGGTAAAGAAGTGAGGAATGAAGGAGTCTAACTGAGCCTGAAAAAAGTGTGTGGGGAGGAAAGGTGTTGTTTTAATTTCTGTCTTTGTTTCTCACTATCCCAATGTATTTTAATTGGCCATAAATCAAAGTAATTTTTCCCAAGTCAAGTTTGTTTTGTCCCTAATGGTAATGAGTAAGTGATCTCCCTGTCTTTACCTCAACCCTAAAGCTTTTTCATCTCATTTTCTCCCTCTTGTCCTGGTGGGGAGGGAGAGTGAGAGTGGGTGTCTGCAGCCAGCTAAGGTCAACCCACCACAACATCCATTCAAGATTTTGTGCTCCTGACCACTTTCTCTAAGGAAATGGATATAACAGACATGTAAAGAGTATGCCAACTCACACTAACACTGAGTTCAGTATGATACACAGCAGTCATAAACATACTTACTCATAGACTGTTAACTAATCTTTGCACAAAGCTTATAGCTAGCTGACATTTCTTGCTCAGGGATTGGGAATTTCAGATTGAAAATATTCTCAAACTGAGAGGACAAAACCAGAATACTGCTAACAAGGATAATATCCTATATATAGCAAGGGACTTAAAGGGGGAAGAAGACAGAAGAAGGAAGGGAAGGAGGGGAAAGACAAGTGGTGTAGCTTTATAATAGGGAGTGCTAGGTTTCTTCTCCCTGCATTTTTTCTGTGTTTTATCCAAAGGTTATTGAAAGAAAATACATAAGGAATGTGTAAAATCCCCAATTGTTTAGTGAAAGAGGTAATTAACTTGCACTTACATTTGTCTTTTCCTTAATATATTTTCCTCTGCTACATGTGATGAATGCTATCCTGCCCTTGAGAGCCTTAAGAGCTTGAGAGCCAAATTAAGATCCAGTTGATTACAAGGGTGTATCTCCCAGCCTTGTGTATGGTTTATTTGGAGGGCATTTCTTTTTCTTTTGTAACAAGATAGGATTTATTTCCTTATAGTATCAGCATATATTGCATCAAAAGGAGAACCTTTTCTCTGCAATGTAAGCTGCTGCTCCGAATTTATCTTGTAGTTTGTATCACACTCCAAATTATCTTGATCGTATCTTTCAGTTAAACACCAAATCTAAAGTCTCATCTCCCACCATTGTGTTAGAAATGTTTGCTCTGACAGCAACAACAGGCTACAGGGTGTTTTATAGAAAGACATTATCGTGCCTTAGAGATTTTTCAAACTAATACAGACAAAAGCAGGCTTGATCTGACCAGGAAGCTGTGCAGCTGTATCCCTTAGCTCAGGCATTCACACTGCATTGACTAATGGTAATAGTTGAAAGAACTAGGCAAAACCTCTAAGAAAATTACATGTAAAATAAGATACAAGGTATAGAAGAAGGAGGATGGGAGTCAGCTGCCTGAGCACAGTTATCTGGAGTAGCTTTAGGCACTAAGTGGTAGTCTTCTAGACTTTTAGTTGCTGGTCAGAAAGCTATGAGTCTTCTCTAAGTCTTCTCTCATATCTGCTAGGCCTGTGTGAATACCTTACATACCTAAGGGATCTCAGAAGGCATTAAGTGCCTATTTTAGACAAATAAATAGTGCCCAAAACCATGATCAATGGTAACAAAATGGTAAAAGAACAAGAAAGTTGAGTATGTATGTTTCCAAAGTTCTGCAATTCTAACTTGAAATTTTTCAGTATCTTCCTTGTCCTTATGGGAGATTTCAACTTCCTAGACATCAACTAGGAATATCATACTGCTGTGATGAGCAGGTCTTGAAATTCTTGAGGTTTGTAGGAGATAACTTCTTCTTACAAGTAGTTGTCACAACTAGGAAAGATGCCCTCCTAGACTTGCTACTTGTGAAGAGAGAAGGACTCATGGGGGATGTGATGGTAGGTGGCTGTCTTGGGCACAATGACCAAGAAAAGGTTGAGTTTAAAATTTTCGGTGTAATGAGAAAAAGGGACAGCACAGTTGCTATCCTGGACTTCAGGAGAGCAAAATTTAAGATATTCAGGGAACTATTTAGCAGAGTACCCAGGGAATCTGCTTTTGAGGGCTTGGGAGTCTATGAGTGTGGGTCAGTTTTTAAGAACCACCTTTTAGAAGCACAGGATCAGGCAATCCTATTGTGTCATAAGCCAAGCAAGCAGAGCAGAAGACCAGCTTGGCTGAAGAGGGAACTCCTCATGGAGCTCAAGAGGAAAAAGTTGTATGATCTCTGGAAGTGAGGTCAGGCTTTGCAGGAAGAGTACAGAGTTGTGTTTCATATATGCAGGGAGAAGACATGAAAGGCCAAAGCTCAATTAGGGTTAAAACCGGCCAGCGTTGTGTTAGATAACAAGAAGGACTTTTTAAAGTATGTTAATAGCAAGAGGAAGTCTAAAGAAAACATTCGACTGATACTTATTGAAGATGGTGATCTGACTAGTAGGGATGAAGAAAAAGCGGAGGCATTCAATGCTTTTTTTGCCTCAGTCTTTAATAATACCGATAGACCTTGGGCTGCCTGGCTCCCTGAGTCGGAAGACTATGAGTGTGGGAACAGTGACTTTCTGTTTGTGGACACTGAAATTGTAAGGGACCAGCTGTATCAGCTGAATGTTCACAAGCCCATGGGGCCTGATGGAATTCATCCCAGAGTACTGAAGGAGCTAGAGGATGTTATGGCAGGACTCCTCTCGATCATCTACCAAAGGTGTTGGGAGTCTGGGGAGGTTCCTGCTGACTGGAACATGGTCAGTGTTATTCCAATCTACAAAAAGTGCATGAGGGAAGACCCAGGAAACTACAGACCTATTAGTCTAACCTCAGTTCCTGGAAAAATTATGGAGAAGGTCATACTGGGTGCTATTGATAACCATTTAAAAAATGATGTAATCATCAGGGTTCACACAGTCAACATGGGTTGACAAAAAGAAAGTCTTGTTTAACTCATTTGACATCCTTCTGTGATAAAGTCACCCACCTAGTGGATGAAGGGAAGGCAGTGGATGTAGTTTTTGTGGATTTTAGTAAGGCTTTTGATACTGTGACTCACAGCATCCCTCTGGACAAGTTGTCCAACTCTGGGATGATCAAGTACACAGCATGCTGGGTGAAGAACTGGCTGAACAACAGAGCTCAAAAGGCTGTAGTGAATAGAGCTACATCTGACTGGCAACCAGTCACCAGCAGTGTTCCTCAGGGTTCAATTCTAGGGCCAGTTCTGTTCAATATATTTATCAATGATCTGGATGCAGGAGTTGAATGCACCATTAGCAAGGTGGCTGATGATACCAAACTGGGAGGTGCTGTTGACTCTCTTGAGGGACGAGTGGCCTTGCAGAGAGATCTTGATAGATTGGAGTATTAGGCTATGATTAATGGGATGAAGTTTAACAGTCCAAATGCCAGATTCTGCACCTGGGATGGAATAACGCCAGGCGAAAGTATACATTGGGGGAGAGGTGGCTGGAGAGCAGCCCTGCAGAAAGGGATCCGGGGGTGCTGGTCAACAGCAGGCTCAGTGTGAGTCAGCCGTGTGCCCTGGCAGCCAAGAGGACAAACTGCATCCTGGGGTGCATCAAACACAGCATAACCAGCTGGTCAAAAGAGATGATTCTCCTGCTGTGTTCAGCCTTGGTGCGGCCTCACCTCGAGTACTGTGTGCAGTTCTGGGGCCCACAATTTGAGAAGGATGTTGAGGTCCTTGAATGTGTCCAGAGGAGGGCAACAAAGCTGGTGAAATGGCTGGAAGGCAGGTCTTGTAAGGAGCAGCGAAGGACTTTGGGCTTGTCTCGTTTGGAGAAGAGGAGGCTGAGGGGCAACCCCGTTGCTCTCTACAGTTTCCTGAGGAGGGGAAGGGGAGAGGGACTTGCTGAGCTCCTCTCCCTGGTACCCAGTGACAGGACGCATGGGAATGGTTCAAAGCTGCTCCAGGGGAGGTTCAGACTGGACATTAGGAAGCATTTCTTTACTGAGAGGGTGGTCAAATGCTGGAACAGGTTTCCTAGAAAGGTGGTCGATGCCCCAAGCCTGTCAGTGTTTGAGAGACATCTGGACAATGCCCTTAATAACATGCTTTAACTTTTGGTCAGCCCTGAAGCACTCAGGCAGTTGGATTAGATGATCATTGTAGGTCTCTTCCAACTGAAAATATTCTATTCTATTCTATTCTATTCTATTCTATTCTATTCTATTCTATTTTATATATAATTAGCACTACTCAAACCAGATGTTTAAAAATAATTTTTAAAGTTGCCCTTTCTAATGAAGTAACAAGTTTTACTTAAGTGTTCCTTTTCCAAAAAAATAGAAAAGAATTTTTCATTTATCCCCCAGTCTGTATTGATAGAGGTGATACCCTGACCCAGGTGCAGGATCTTGGACTCAGCCTTGTTGAACTGTTTGAGGTTTGCACAGGCCCTCAAGCTGATCACTTGGTATCATCTGCAAACTTGCTGAGGGTGCCCTCAATCTCACTGTCTATGTGGCTGATGAAGATATTAAATAGTACTGGTCCCCATATAGACCCTTGAGGAACACTACTCATTACTGGTTTCCACTTTGACACTGAGCCATTGACTACAACTCTATGGACACAGCCATCCAGCCAACTGCTTATCCATGTAAGAGTCTATTCATCAAATCTGTGTCTCTCCTAGCTAGAGGTAAGAATGTTGGGGGGAACATATGAAAGACCGTACAGAATGAAATGGCAATCACTGAAATCATCACATTTAAACTTAGAAACCATAAAATTATAGCAAATGGAGATGAGCAGGTAAATGCTCTTTCTGTGATGGTTTAAAACTCTCTTTTCAAACACACCAGAAATCCTTTCTAAATTGATGATGTCTTCCAAATTCAGCCTGGCTTTATCTTTCTTTCCAATTCTAATATAAGGAGTAAAACTAGTTCCAAGTGATCTCAGTTGAATACCTAAACCATCCAAGACTATGTTCCTGAAGGCATGACCAAATTTTGGTGATGGTTTTAAAATTGCAAAGGCAATTATGACAGTTTTACTTTGGAATTATTGTTAATTAAAACAGTTTGTGTTTCAAAAACAACGTACTAAAAATGATGCAAAACTTTGTTCTGCTTAAGAAAAATATTTATAAAATGAAGATTAAAGTAGCAAGAGAAAAGTAAAAAGGTTCTCTATAGGAAGGTTATTTTTATTTGTTTTATTATACTTTGCCATTGATTTCACTGGCAATCTGTCAGTCCATTGCCATAAGAACAAGGCCACTTAAAAATGCATCCCCCATGTTTTAATCAAAAATCATCCATACTACTAAATAGTTTCTCTGTCAGCTAATGTCAAATAAAGACTAAATTTCAGTGTATGAATTATATAATAGATAAGCTAAGACCACCTATTGAGCTCCATCAAGAAAGTACTTCAGGGGAAAATTAATATGTTCCAGGAAATAAAAGTATTAATGTACAATTAAAGATATGTGCTGAACTTGGATGAAGAAATGCCCTCCATCATGGTATATTCTAAATTTCTAAATATAAATTTTGAAACCATAAATTGATTTTTTTTAATGTAAACTCAGTGATTTTTTTTTTCCTTTTTACATAAAATAAAAATAGATCATCAGTTGCATTGGGTGAATCTTCATTGTTCCAAACCAGTAAGCAATGAGTGAAAAGTTCTTCAACATAAAAACTTACTGACTTCTATGTGGACTGGACTTTCAAAAACAATGAGTAAAACATTTCACTCACATTTTGCATCTGTTTGCTTAATTCATGTTCTAGGTAGCAGTTATAAGCTTTCCCAACTCTTCACACTCTAGTTTTTGCTGTTCTATGAAATGTCACTCAAACTTAGATAATTTAAAATTTTTGAGGGATTGTGATATCAGAAAAAAAAAAAAAAAAGAAAAAAAGAAAAAGAGATTTGGTGAGTACATTTCCCAAGGACTTAGTTCAGATAGCACATGCTCCATATCTCCAGATATCAACTAGACTAATTGACCTTAGAATATATCTCACTGTCCAATGAAGTGTTGTACAACTGTCTTGAAACAGAATTGTCATGTGAATATGGAATTATGTGCGAACTAGTTGTTATTGATGCTAGCGCATCAAACAGTAGGTCAGTTGTGTAGACATGGTGCTGCTTTATGTAAGACAAACGTGCCCTCAGAATATTTGCAATAATTATAGATGCCAAGAGCATCACACTGAAATAGTTCAGTAATATGTAGAAAAAGTGTGATTTTCACAGGCATCTCTTTAAATGGAACTTAAAGCAAACCCAAAATATCCTATACCCCACTGAGTCACTTAGAGCTTGTAAATAGGTTGTTTCAGCACAGCAGAAACCGGTTCCTGTTCACAGCAACAATTAGCAATTTTTTTGGTGAAATGAGCTTCATTGTCCTGGCTTTTCTAAAACCCCATCTCTGAAGACAACTTCTCACCATCTTCACAATGATCTCTCATGTTCAGAGGAGAAGAAATATCTCTCTTTTCCCACTATCCCAAGTTTTCATATGCAGAATCAGCAAATGCAAAGTTTCACTGTCTAAAACTCAGAAGGTACCTCCTGATACATCTGGTTTAAACTGCTCAAAGTACATACAGTTAAAGCATGTTGCTTAGGACCTTTTCCAGTCGAATTCTGAGTATCTCCCAAGGATGGATATTCCACAGTCTCTCTAGGCAATGCAGGCCAGTGTTTGATCACTGTTATAGGATACCCCCTATCCCCCCATTTTTTTAATACTAAGAATTTTCCATGCTCCCACCTGTATCTGTTGCCTCCCGTTCTTCTGCTGTGAGACTCTGAGAAAAGTGTAACTGTCTCTTCTTCACACACTTCCATTAGGTGTTTGAAGACAATAGTAAGATCCCCCTCTTAGCTTTCTCTTCTTAAGGCTGAACAAACCAAGTTTCTTCATCTTCTTGTACAGCATGTGCTCCAGCTCCTCGTCTCAGTGGCCTCCTGCTGTACCACCTCCGGCATGCCAATGTTTTTCTTGGGATGGGGAACCCAAAGGCAGACTCATCACTCCAGATGCAGTCTCACAAGTACTAGAAGGCAATAATCACATCCTTTGACCTACTAGATACATTCTTGCTAATTCTGCCCATGGTGTGGTTGGCCTTCTTTACTGGAAGGGCACATTTCTGACTCATTCAATTTGTTGTTGAGCCCAGGTCTTTTTCAGAAAAGCGACTTCTCAGCCAGTTCTTCCTTCCCTGGTGCAAGACTTTGCGTTTACATTTGGTGGTCTTCAGGACCTTTCTATTGGTCCATTTCTCCAGCTTGTTCATTCAGGTCACCCTGGGTGGCAGCCCCTGTACTCCAGTGTATCAGCAGCTGCTCCCAGCTTGGTATCTTCAGCAAGCTTGTTGAGGGTGCATGCTAGCTCTTCACTGAAGCTGTTAACAAAGCTGCTGAACAGTACTGATTGTGTTATTGAACCCTGAGAGACACCACTAGTAGTTGGCTGCCAGTTGGACTTTGCACTGCTGATCCTCTGAATTGAGTTTGCCCCACACTTTGTTATCCACTTATGTCCCATACCCAGCCCATACTGTCTTGGATGACAGAGCACACCATTTAAAAGTGAGCTGTTTTTGCAAGCAGGCAGCCTGTCAATGGACAGGATACTAGGATATCCACAAGCAAAAGTAATTAGTCTCAAAGTATGGTATCTTGTCCCTCTAAGTCTTGTAACAATCTAATGAGTCACAGCACTTTCAATATACCTTTACACTAAATTATGCTGTTTAAAGTGAAGACGGTATATTTTGCAAATAATGGGTGAGTACACTGGCAGACAGCTGGAGAAAGGTATTTTGAGCTACCTGCCTTTTGAATGGCAGTCAACACAAAGAACTGTATATATAAAGGACTGTCAATTAGATCACATGACAGTATTGTAGGCCAGCAAGTATATGATCACTGTCTTGTGTGGATCTGTTTAATAACAGGAGCTTATATTTCTCTCTGAAGGACTAATAAAGCTTCAAATCTTTTTTCTTTAATAAAATTACTGTGTAATTTAATACTGCTTATACTGGAACCTTTGTAAAAAAATCCCGTTATCTTCATAGTGGAGCGATTGTCTTAAATATCAATATTTTGAAATAAAGAGGAACATTGCAGTTAATTCCTTAATTTGGAGTGCTACATGAAAATAACTTCTGTATAGTCAGTGCTGTGTTTCTTCCCACTCCACTTTTTATATCTCCAGTTCTCTCTTTTCCTCTGTGTTTTCCTTCATTGCCAAATACTCAAGGTGGCTTGTGTATTGGTTTTGTTGGCAAGGTTTTGGTAGCAGGGGGGGTTACAGGGGTGGCTTCTGTAAGAAGTTGCTGGAAGCTTCCCCTGTGTTCGAGAGAGAGCCAATACCAGCCGGCTCTAAGACGGACCCGCCGCCGGCCAAGGCCGAGCCAATCAGCGATAGTGGTAACGCCTCTGGGATAACATTTTTAAGAAGGAAAAAAAGTTGGGACAGGCAGATTCGGCAGCCGGAGAGAGGAGTGAGAACATGTAAGAGAAACAACTCTGCGGACACCAAGGTCAGTGAAGAAGGAGGGGGAGGAGATGCTCCAGGCGCCGGAGCAGAGATTCCCCTGCGGCCCGTGGTGAAGACCATGGTGAGGCAGGCTGTCCCCCTGCAGCCCATGGAGGTCCACGGTGGAGCAGATATCCACCTGCAGCCCGTGGAGGACCCCACGCCGGAGCAGGTGGGTTCCCAAAGGAGGCTGTGACCCCGTGGGAACCCTGCGCTGGAGCAGGTTCCTGGCAGGACCTGCGGATCTGTGGAGAGAGGAGCCCACGGAGCAGGTTTTCTGGCAGGACTTGTGACCCCGTGGGGGACCCACGCTGGAGCAGTGTGCTCCTGAAGGACTGCACACCGTGGAAAGGACCCATGCTGGAGCAGTTCATGAAGAACTGCAGCCCGTGGGAAGGGCCCACGTTGGAGAAGTTCGTGGAGGACTGTCTCCCGTGGGTGGGACCCCACGTTGGAGCAGGGAAGAGTGTGATGAGTCCTCCCCCTGAGGAGGATGAAGGGGCAGAAAACAACGTGTGATGAACTGACCGTAAACCCCATCCCCGTCCCCCTGTGCCGCTGGGGGGGTTGGTAGAGAAGCCGGGAGTGAAGTTGTGCCCGGGAAGAAGGGAGGGGTGGAGGGAAGGTGTTCTGAGATTCGGTTTTTTTTCTCATTACCCTACTCTGGTTGATTTGTAATAAAGCGAGTTAATTTTCCCCAAGTTGAGTCTGTTTTGCCCGTGACAGTAAGTGGTGAGTGATCTCTCCTGTCCTTATCTCGACCCACAAGCTCTTTGTTATATTTTCTCTCCCCTGTCCAGTTGAGGAGGGGGAGTGATAGAACGGCTTTGGTGGGCACCTGGCAACCAGCCAGGGTCAACCCATCACAGCCTGTCAGATTTGCATTACCTGACTCCTACTTTTCTAATTTTTAAAAGTATTGATATTGCCCAAACTGCAGATCATTATTTATGTTGTTCATTTTCAGACACCATTACCTTGTGTCATGGTTTAAACCCAGCTGGCAATTAAACACCACACAGCTGCTCGTTCACTCCTCCTCCCCCTGCAAAAGGGATGGGGGAGAGAATCAGGGAAAAAAAAGTAAAACTCGTGGATCAAGATAAAAACAGTTTAATAGGACAGAAAAGGAAGGGAAAATACTACTACTACAAAGAGAATATTCAAAACAAGTGATGCACAATACAATTGCTCACCACCCTCTGACTGATGCCCAGCCAATCCCCAAGCCACCGTGCTCCCCCAGCCAACTCTCCCCAGTTTATATACTGGGCATGATGTAATACAGTCTGAATACCCCTTTGGCTCTTTTGGGTCAGCTGTCCCTGCTGTGTCCCCTCCCAGCTCCTTGTGCACTCCCAGCCTCCGCTGGCAGGGCAGAATGAGAAGCTGAAAAGTCCTTGACTTAGTATAAACACTGCTTAGCAACAACTGAAACATCACTGTGTTATCAACATTATTCTCATCCTAAATCCAAAACGCAGCACTATACCAGCTACTTAGAAGAAAATTAACTTTATTCCCGCTGAAACCAGGACACCTTGTTACATCATTTTGCCATTAGCTCCAAAGTTGTAATACTAATGAGAAGTGAATTAACATTATAAACACCTCTTTCCCAAGACAGATATTAGTGCATTATAATATTCCCATAAAAAACCTGGAATGGAGAGGAAGGTGCTTCTAAATATCTCCGTACTAACAAGGTACTAGCAGAACTCACATCAACCTTCTGAATTTGGCCTTAAACAGAGAAGCTGTTAAAGACCACATTTATCTGATTACATTCTGAATGTATAAAGTGGAATAGACATTGATCCCAGTGGTTATTTTTATTCATATAAACTTAATGAAGTACACTTTGACCTGCTGACCTTCTTCACAATTCTAACCGGTTTCAAGCTGTGACCATGAATTAAAGAAAGGTACTAGTGAAATTCAGACTTATTTTTAAGAGATCTGGGCTCCAGACATTCTGCCAGTGTAAAACAAATTAACAAAAAGAAAGTACAAAAATCACATCTTCCCACAAATTGTTAATATCATGACGGTATCTCATGCCTCCTTTTCAGTGCTGCATCAACAGTTTTGTCAAAAAATACTATACATGTTTAGCATTCTTGTCTTCTGTTTGAAATATTGTCTATGTCATGAGTGCTACTATGTTTTTATAACCTTCATGCTGATAGGGAACCAAAGGTAATATTGTACTGTATTAATCAAGAAAATGGACAGAGCTTTCTACAGCCTACAAATCACTTGATAAAGGAAAACAAAAAAAAAAAAAAAAAAAGAAAAAAAAAAGAGAGAAGGTTAAACTACAGGCTGCTCAAATGTTTTATACTTGCAGTGAATAAATCACAGCTTTTACTAAAGTCTATTGTGCATTCTTTGGCACTTGATTAGCAGGGGGGTTTTGGGGTTTTTTTCATTAAGGAATGCTCTGTTTAGCTTTAATGAGAAGGGGATACATAAAAGAATAAAGAAAAACAAATGATACAAAAACGTTAGAATGGAGATGTTCTCACTAAAATATATTTATTTCTCAAAGAGTTAAAACAGATAACTCTCCTACAGCCAAGGCAGACACAGAACGCTGTGACTTATGCAAATGTCCTTGGCAAAAGGATAAAATTATCTGCCTGTAAAGGAGGTGTAGTTTAAGCTGGTGATGTCAGAAGCTAACTGGACACCAATGAAGCATGACCACAAAGAACAATCCATGCATATTTGTATTTACCCCAGAGTAAAAGCAATTGCAGTTTGATCAACTGATTGCAGTCCTCACCTGGGAAATCTAAAATCACCACCTGTTGTTTTCTTTTGATGCCAGCGTGACACACTTCAGCTGATTTCAGCAGAATATAAAACATCAGTGTACCCCGCAGGGGACGCTTTCTGAGTTGCGCTCATTTCTGTTAAGCAACCTACTTAAATGTGGTATCTACATTTGAACTGTGGCAGCTGAATTTCTTAAAGCAAGAATCCAACCACAAATGCAGCTACTCAGAAGCTCTGTAGAGGTTCCTAGTATTGGAAAAGTACTAGAAAGTAATTATCCTGTCAATATCTGTAATTACATTCATATATATATGTGTGTGTGTGCACCTCCGACCCTGCTCACTTCCTACAAAAATCATGCTTTGCCATGATAGAGCTTTCTGAGCTGATTCTTTTCTATCATGTACTCCATATCAACCTCTGTATTTATAACTAAATGCCACAAATAATTTATCTTTCATTTGGCATTTTAGTCCTTTCTGTAATTTTTTTTTACCTTATATAATGTTCTTTAAATGTTATGCTGTGAAAATACTTCTGTTTGGCAAGAAATTTTAGGATTATTACAATTTTTTTTGCACATTTGCACTACTGAATGAGAAGCAGAAAAATAGCAGAATTTTCTTCCAGGGAGAAAGGGCTGTTAAGTTAAATAAAAAAAACATCATGGGCTGACTGCTACACAAATACAGATTGCACAAT
Organism: Aquila chrysaetos chrysaetos; assembly: GCF_900496995.4. Taxonomy (NCBI): domain Eukaryota; kingdom Metazoa; phylum Chordata; class Aves; order Accipitriformes; family Accipitridae; genus Aquila; species Aquila chrysaetos. The sequence goes on from NC_044017.1 coordinate 14,644,208, forward strand.
TAGAACGAAATCGAGAAATGTAGCATGGAGTTCATATTTTATATAAACTAAGCACTTAACAAAATCTGCAAAATTACGTAAATCTAAATATGTATTTCTAAACAAGTTATTTCATTATATAGTGAAACAGAAACTAAATCCACATCATTATTCCATTTTTTTTTCTTTTTATTTTAAGTATACCTATACAGCTGCTGTTTCTGAGTGCATGTTAGGAAAATATTTGCATCACTAACTTTCCAAAGTGAACAAAGAGAACATCCTTTGTACATTGTCACTTTTAGAAAAAGAAAAGGAGCCTAGAGAATAGAGCTGTCCAAAATGGATCCTGCAGCACAATGCAGCATTTATTCCACCATTCTGGTGTCATTTCAGCTTAAAACACAGACACAGAGCAGTAAAAGTCTTGGAGTAAAGACAAGTGAGCTGAGACAGTCCTCTTTCAACTACACTCTATTAGCTGTATACTTCTCTTGGTAAGTAATAGAATGATGCTTTAAACATTTACAGAGCCAAACATTAAAATTACAGCTTCGCAGTCAAGGTGACAGATGGACTGGGTGGTCGTATAGCAAAGCTAAGAATAAACCAATTGCACCCCACTCTCAGTTTAAAATAAAAACAAAATAAAAGGGACAATGGCAAAAATTTAAGCTGATTACATATATAGCTATTTATAAGCTTTATCCAGGACCTGAGGCAATCAAGCATATCTAACCACTGTAATCTAGTGGTGAATAAAGATTGATTGTGGCAAAGCAAGGTCTTTGTCAGCTTGTACTTTGTGGAATTTGCTGTATGTATGATTAATGTGCAAAAGGTCTGAGTCTAGCCTTCAGGTTTCTTGCTAGCTCTTACTGCCATCTACTGATTAAGCCTATCTTTTTCCTTTTTTTTTTTTTTTTTTTTTCCCCTCCTGTTGTTGGTTGGTTGGTTTTCCACGAGGGGCGTACCTGGAAGAAAGCTTCATTCTATCGGTTTTATAGCTACAGTCCTGTCTCACGAGAATGTTCTTCTAACCTCCTCTAGAGATTTAAGGCTCAACAGTAATGATCAAGGTCAGGTTAGAAGCAAAGAGCACTGTTACAAATTAGCTGCCATGCTCCTAAAGTCAGGAATAGATGAGAACATTCGTCCTGAGATGGGGAAAGCTGTGTCCCATGGGATTGCACAGAATAGGTAAAGTTTCTTCTGAAATATCAGTCAGGTTAAACAGAACATTATTAAAATCTACATTTCATTTTTTAAAACAATCTGTGCACTGGGCAAATTAACAACATTCTAATAATGTAATCTCCCTATATGGGGAATAGATACTTAAATCACGGCTTTATGTACTATGATTAGAAATGACATGTATTTCAATCAAAGGAATGCTTCTAATGCACCAAAGTGTTGAATTAAAACCCTGACCTGCATGATTAGTTCACAAACAAGGAATACGGTTAGAGATTTTCAAAATCCACGGAGGACATCATTTCAGAAGCTAAACACTACAGTGGGACAGAATACAAGATCAAAAAGTAAAGCAGCTTCAGCAGCTATTTCTGAAGGCCCGATAGGGTGTTATGGGAGACCATCGCAATATACCATACTGGCAGCCCTGAAGAACCTCATCAGGCATTGTCTACAAAATGCTGAAATCTGCTGCATGAGCCACAGTTTCAAAAGTCCTTTTCTATTAGTTGCAGTAGAGTTAAGAAAATCTTAAAGGCTTTCTCTTCTTCAATGGGTATCAGCCTCTCTAGCTCCTCAGGCGATTCACCTGCCCCATGTGCAAGAGAACTTGGCACTTTAAACCCGACAGGATCTTTTCAAATAGTTAAGCCCTTCCAAAGCTTTTCTGAGGGTACCTAATGAGCTTTTCATCAAGTTTGCAAATTAAAGCCTTCTATCTGTTCATGCTGATTTCAAGGTATTGAAATCGAATGTTTAGATACAGTAGCACTTCCAGTGATATGGACATGCCAAGTAGACAAAACTGACTGTGCTTTAACACAAAAAAGAAGGATGATTTAAAAATTATTTTTGCAGTGCCTCTTTAGGAGAGGGGGAAAACCCCCAAACCAAGCAAACAAAAAACCCAACCTCTGATATTTCCTGAAAGTAAAGATCTCATAAAAAATGTAGAACAGTGTAGTAATCACTCAGGTTTTGTGAATGATCAGACATGCCCACTATGGGTCTTTCTTTTTTTTTCCCTAGTATTTACCTCATGCCAAGGTTACTGAAAGTGTTTACTGCTCTTTTAGAACACTATATACATAATTTTTGTGTAATCATTGTCCTCGAAATTGCAAGGAAAGAAAAAAGGGAAGACAAAGATCAGAAATGGTGTGATGTAGTCAGTTTATTTTTTAAAAGAAAACACACATGTATCTTTTGGCCAGCAATAACTCATCTACTGCAAAGCATTCCTCCTTTGTTTCACAATAGTTATCATCAAGTTCTCATGTTGGTCTTAGCCCCTTTACTCCTACTGCAGCACCTATACTTTGATGAAAGAAAGTGAGAAGGAAAAAATTGTGCTCTAGGATCAAATATAGGATTCATATTATCGAACTTCAGATGACCACAGCGAAGTCTTCTATTTAGAAATTCTCCACAGTAGTTAAACAGAAAGAAGAATTTCTAGTTCCAAACTCATTGTATTAAAAAATAGACCAGGGTGAACCCTGCTTGCCAGATGACCACTTCACTTATTCTCCACTTTCTTTTGATTTTGATTTCCAGTTTGGTTCCAGTTTTTAAGAAAGACAGAAGTGAATGCTGAAAAACTTTGGTCATGATGGTCGTGACATGACTGAGTTAATAGATATCATTACCTGTCTTCAACCTCATTACTGCTTCCTAAGTATGCCTCCATCTCAGCAACAATCCAGCAATTCTTTAAATGTCTTCTTCAGCCATGTGAGAAGTTCATATGAAATCATCAAGACTGTTAACTAGTATACAAATAAATGAATGTTTAAGTGGTTTTTTGGAAGGGGGCCTGGTATGATATCATATATTTTGTCCTCCCTAATGCACACCCAGGATTCCCGGATAATCTGGTAACAAAATATATCTTCTCCTTCCTGTGACCTCTCACTTTTCCTCTGCAGTAAGTAACATCATTCTTATCATTCATTATTTGACAAATAGTGGTAGTCACTGCTGTGTCTGTTCTTGGAATACGTCCCAAAATCATCCTATCCTGGCATGTAACTACATCACATTTAGACAAACTTTATATTCAAAGTAGCATCGAGGAACCTTTTTAAATTGTCTAGTTAAACCTGAGTGTCTAGCTTTACTAAAGCTAGAGGAAAATATTAAATTTTATCATATGCTCCCTTGAGCCTTGAAGATGCATTGAGTAAATAATTAATTTAAAATGTGGCAGGACTACTGCTTTTCTCTTGCTGAGTTACAAATCCTTAAATTATTTATAATGGAAATGCTGACACCATCTCAAATACAGTGGCATGAACATGCTGTTATAAAAATTATGATCCTGTTAACTTGTTAAACTCAATACATTTTCCTAGGTTGTAAACTACTTTAGTTTTTTTACCACACAGGTAACAATATTAATAAGGTAGTATTATTATTACAGGTTATAGGCAAGTTATTTGCATTTTGTATGCACAAGTAGTAAGATGAAACATTCCAAATCAGATGCATGTCTCTGACAGACCGAAGCAAAATACATTTTGCATGTATCACTTCAACTGCATCAAAACTGGAAATTCTTAGAAAAATAATCTTTTTGGTAGTATTGGTGGTATTTTTATTCACCATCTTATTTATACATACTGAAAACTAAAAGTGGGACACAAAAGGAAGAGTTAAAGGTGTGTAGAAGCGTCTCTAAAGTTTCTAAATGTAGACAAAACCTTCTGAGTGGCAATAATCCATGCCATCTACATAATATAAAGTCTCTTTGAATTTAAAGTTTTCAAAATTGCCTAGAACATATTTAAATTTATTTACAATACTGGTTGTACTTTTCAGGACAATTTATATGTCCAAGGGAAAACTAGAGCTTTTATGATACATTACTATATAGCTACATATTTCCAAAAGGGTGTATTGTTTCTGGGTTTGGTTAGCCTTTTTCTTTCTGTCTTTTAATGCTAATAGATATATCATGGTTAAATGCTTGGGAGGCAAGAATGTGTTGGGAATCCTTAGAATACTGCAGTGGGTTAGCCTTAGCTAACTGCCAAATGCCCACCCAGCTGCTTGCTCACACCCTCCTTTAGCAGGACAGGGGGAGAACATAGGACAAACAAGAAGGAAAAGCTCATGGGCTGAGATAAAGATAGGCAGATTGCTTACCAATTACCATTGCAGGCAAAATAGACTCAACTTGGGGAAAATTAATTTAATTTATTGCCAATCAAAATAAAAATGTGATTTCTAATTTGGGTAGTGGAAAACAAAAAAGACAAAATTAAAACATCACCTTTCCTCCTCTCTTTCCTAACCTCAACTTCATTCCTTCACTCCTGATTCCTTTATCCTCTCCTTGAGCGTTGCAGGGGGGATCGGGAATGGGGGTTGCAGTCAGTCCATAACAGCTCCTCTCTGTCACTCCTTCCTCCTCACACTTTTCCCCTGCTGCAGTGAGAGTTCTCCACAAGTTGCAGTCCTCCAGGAAAAAAAAATATCTGCTGTATTGTGGGTTCTCACACAAGCTGCAGATCCTGTCAGGAAAAATCTGCTCTAGCATGGGCTTGCCATGGGCTGCAGTGAGTATCTCCTGTGCCATGGAGCACCTCCTCCTTCTTCTCCTCTGCCCTTGGTGTTCCCTCTGCCACCCCTGCAGACTAAAGCCTTCCCATGTACACCCAATACAAATACTAAATAACTACTTAGTTATTTAGCTTAGTAAAGATGTGAACGACATCATATCTCACTCAAATCCATTCACTGCTTATGCCAAAACCTTTCATTCCAGCACATAAAACAATGTGTCATGTCTCAGAAACCTTTAAAAAGAATGAAAAGATTTAAAGTTACAGATCATGTCTTTGTTATCTAATATTCAGGCTCCTACTTGTTGTTTTGATATTTTTTTTTTTGACGATCCAGCAGACAAGCTCTGCTGAATATTGTGAGGGTGATTAAATAAATTATTGTCCCTGGCTGTCAGCCCTAAACAGTTTCCTCAAGTTACTATTTCTGACGGAGGGATAATAAAAAAATTATGCGAGCCTGCACCTCAGTCCCATCATGTCATGGTCCAGATTTGTAGTTGTAGCTGATGGAGATAAGTCTACGCAACATCCTTTGAAGTGAAATGTATGATGGAGGGATTATACCTCCCATTGTGTTATCCCTGCTGTGTGGGCAATAACACTAAGACTTCGTCATATTTGTTTAGGTCATTTTACAGTGACTATTTTGCAACAATGATTTAAACCTAATGGACACCTAAATATTCCATACAATGAAAATATTGTCTCAAGAATTCTCTGCACCTTCCCAGAAGTCTCACTATGAAAATTTACCATAACACTCTTAAGTAGTTGTCTTCTTAGTACCTTGTCAACACCTAAATATTCATATAATTTATGTCATATAGCTACTAGATACAGAGTGTGCATTTATTACTTAGATAAAGAGTACCATATACAGTCTAATAGCATATCTTGCAGGTCAAAATAAGGTTTGAGTATATGCTGGGAAATTCTGTAGTCTAGACAAACCCGCAGAAACTTCCTAAGCCAACTTGGTCCCTCTTTGAGGATCTGGTCTCTCTATGTGGACTGTGAACAGAGAGAGTGATCACAATAATAAGGATAATGAGTGTGTAAAGCTGGGTGGGATGAACTTTTGACTACATGACTTTTCTCAAATCTCTCAGAAAGCCTGTGGCTGAACTTGGATTTGGTTTAGATAATGCAACTATAATTAAATGATATTCCTACAGAGTATGGAAGTATTGTTGACAGCTGAGCATCACTGGAAACTGCACTTGCTTTTTGTGTCAGCAGGTAAGCATTGCCTCCTCCCTCTATACAGAAGGAAGACTAGAGCTATAAGAATAAGAAGTTAAATCAAAGCTTTATGAAGTATCCACAGAAAGAATTTTCTCTGTTTTGTGCTAGTTTTGCATCATGCAATCAGTGAAGAAAAAGAAAAAAAAGAAAAAAAAAGAGGGAAAAGCTAATATGTTAGACACTTTAGTTTTCTGAAATGTTTGGGTTTTAAGCTGAAAATGTTAGACAGAGCTATAGTGAGACCATCTGTTCACTGCGTTGGAAGAAGGTTGGAGTAGAGAGGTAGACTATTCAGTTAACTTTGTCACAAACAGCAAGCAACTAGGATAAGTGACAACAAAAAAGTGGGGCATAACAGTATCGAGGTGTGTGTTATTGCTGGTAGGGAATAAAGTAATGAAAGGGGACTGATATAAAATATCAAAGCCAGGAATAGACAACTCTAGAAAGGATGGTGCACTAAACTTTTGCAATGGTATTAGATGAAAGCCCTGTTGGCATCTGTCATTTTCTCCCAACAGGTTTCCTTTGTCAATCATTATATTTAAAGGTCTTTAATGACAAGACTTAATCAGACTAGCAACAGCAACATTGTGAAGAGCTTCCTACTTATAGATTATATAATTGTATAACAGGATGACAATGTCATCATCCTTAAGAATAAATGACACTAACAGGTATTTCACAGGACTGCTCTAAACAACGAGTACGCGACATGGTACTTCAAAAATTTGGCAGTGGTAGAGATCCTTTTTTAAATAAAAAGGAATAAGCATGGCATTAAAATGAATTAGCATTATCAATTATACTCCTATTTCAATGCATGTTAAAGAAAAGGGTAATATCTAGACAGTGCAGTTGCTGTATTGGCAAATATAGAAACCATTATGCACTCAAAAATAGTTCACAAATGGTATTAAATATTAGAAAAAGAACTGATTTAATAAGTCTGAGTGGAAAAATTTGTCCTTGGATTAAAATACTGTTTTGCAAGAACATGCAATATCTATTTCATCAAATGTGTTTATAATGAATTACTCAACTACTTTGCTTAATAAAAACAAACTTTCTTTTGAATGTCTTTTTTTTAAAATATCAAACTGTTAAAATGAAGTATTTTAACAACTTTATACAAAAAAATTCTGATGGGTTCAGAAAAAAATGTTTAAGATTATACCTTGTTGAGCAAAATCCTGATTATTATTTATTTATTTATTTTCTTCTTTACAGAAATTAACAGGGCACGAATAGAAAGCAAATCTCTAGGAACACATAAATGAGCTCTTAACTGCCTGTATTACCCTCCATGATAAAAGTTTATCCAAAAAGAGAGCAGATGCTTTATCAAAAAATAACTAAATACTAATAGCTTTTGTTTGAAATATTAATTGCCTGAAATATTTGTCTACTAAACATGCAAATAACAAATATGTTAGCAGAAATATCAGGGTTAGTTCATGAATTATTCCAAGAATTCCATTTATTTTTAAGCAATAGTATTCCTAACAAAAATTTCTTTTCTATGTTGTTGAATGCAAAAAAGGAAATACATACCTTTTGTGAGTCTACAACACTATGAATGGATGGCAGGTTTAAAATATATCTACATCTGCAAAATACCTTATTTGTTCAGAAAGTTAAAATTTAAGAAGCTGTACATTACATAAGGATGTTGTAGGGGTTGTTTGCTTGTTTGTTTTTCAAAAACAGAATACTAAAACCAAGAACTGAAGCAATTTTCCCCAAACACTGGAATTTTTTTGATGTATGCAATATCAGACAATTTTAAAAGTTTGGAGAAATCATGCCTTTTCCTCAGAAGCCCTTCTTTTAATATTGCTATCTACAGTTTTCCAAAAAGGCCTGTTTTTAGAAGAATTCCAATAAACAGATTAATTTGTGGTTTAGCTCTAATTTCTTCTCATTTGGAAAATATGGACCGCAGATTCATCATGAAGACTGATTTCCTGGAAAAATATTGGGTTTGACTGCATAAAGAATCTACTTCTAATATAGTTAATTCTTAAAAAAAATATGGAACTTCAAAAATTGTAGTTCAGGGTAATGTTACATTCTGTTCTGTAAGGGGTAACATTAGTCTTTTTAGGAATAATTTACCATAAAGAATGGAATAATATGATAATAACACATTTCATCTTAATTACAAACTTTTTTTTTTTGCATATTCTCTTCATCTATCCTGCAGTTTCATTATAAAGTGCATTCGTAGTATCTACTCTATTGCTTATTTGTAAAAAAGTTCAAAAGAACAAGTTAACTTTAAATTTTTTTGGCCACTAGATGATGAAAATTCAGACTTTAGGGGAAATGGAATGAATTCATTAAAGAAAAAGCTGCAAAGGTAAAACCTTTATGCATGTATGCCAACAAATTTTGCTCTAGGAGCAACTATATTTCCATCTGCCACTGTCTTGCTACTGTACTGGCTAACCACAATAAATATAAGAAATTTCATCAAACAGGAGACACTAACAATGCAAGTTTGTACCTAACTTGGCTTGAAGAGCTACATCAGCACTCACACAAAGTTAACAGCATGGTTCACAATATGTTAAATCATTTCTTATTGAAAATATTTTGAGATGCATGAAATTTAGCAAGGATGAATCTCACACAATAAGTTATAAAGATAGTAGCCCAAGTTAACTAATGATTAAACATTGAAAGGTGTTCATTAAACAGTCAGTTACATATCAGCTTTATCTTGAAACGTTTAATCTATAATGCACTGTTAGAAAAATATCAATCCAGATAATGCCTTTGTTTCTGTACAGTCTATGATCCAGTGTTGTCATCTTCTTCCCCCTAAGATTTTGAACTACTCTCCCCTCTCCTGCTACTTTCCAGTTCTCTTGCGGTTTTCTTACCTGAAGAGTTCAGTATTTCAAAAGAATTACCAAGTACAGTAGAATAGTGATTATGTCTCCCTGTTTTGGTTTGTACTAAAGTTTTAATGTGAAGATGACAAAATTAGAACTTTTAAAATAATGCACCAGAATGAAGTGCTCCATCTGTAAAACTAAAATTTTTCTTCAATAGTACACAAAACCACTATTTCTGTTGTTCATTTTGCCCACTTCATTGGCAAAAGCTTCTCATTCTCAAAACAAACTATGTTTTATTTGCTTTCTCTTGTGATAAAATAGACATAATTCACTTAGAAAGTGAGGTGGAGATTAACTTCCCACAGTGTAATTTCCAGGTGGCTGAGTTCCAGACCGTTTATGATGAAACAACTCCAGAAGCAAAACTATTCACAGGGATAAGTCATTAGAGGATGAATATGGTCTGAACTAAAAGGGATAAGTCATTAGAGGATGAATATGGTCTGAACTAAAAACAATTATATGTTGATGCAACAAACAAATACAGCAGAGGGACAAAGTCAAGACTGACTAAATCAAATTATTACAAAAACAAATAAGAAAATGTGCAGGCTTTGGAAGATTGTTTTGCTGTATATATGTTGAGAGAGAGAGAAGTATTAGCTGCATCAGAAGTCTCTCATGTCCATCTGCTTTACCAAAATGAATGCAGCATATTTTAAATGTTAATGTTTATGGTTAGAGAGGAGATACTTGAAATAGTGGCTCATACAGAAAATACCAAGGGAAATTTTTCAATAGGAGTGTTAGCTGATACCACTATAATAAATCAACAGAATAGTTTACTCAACACTTCATTTGTTGAGAAGGAGAATCAAGCACACACTTTTCCTCTTCCTGTCAGGGAGAATAAATATCCCATTTATTTCCTGGGCATTTCAAGAAGTGCCAGACACCTGTACTGTTTAGATCCAACATTAATCATTTCACCACCTGTGTGTCTTCTCATTTACAGCATCTTCCTCCTTTCAGTTCCAATCAATGCTACCATTTCCTACAACAATAGGAGCAAGCAGTTGGCCTGACAGTATTCTGTTTCTCACATAAATAAAAACATTTTTGGATTTTTTAATTATTTATCATTTATACCCTGGTCCGTTCTTCTCACATCTCTGACAATCTGTTGCTTACACCAGAGATTTATTTTTTTTCTTATGGATTAATAATAAAATGATCTTTAGGAATGTTGCTAAAGGAATTTTTACAAATATAGATTATCAATAGTGTGGTCCTTTTTTCCTTAAGTCCACTCTCTGCTTCATCTTTATAAAATGATGTCTAATAAATAGAAAAAAAAAAACCCTGAGCTTCATCCTTTTGTATACTAAGTAATTGTAACCTTTCTGCCAAGACTTGATTGGCAGCAATGACGACAATGTTCATATAATTTGGATAGCTGATAAAGGATTGGTTCAAGACTCCACCCAGAGACATCAGAGGATTAAGCTATACTTTGTGGTGTTTAGTTTTCTCCTATTGCAAACAGAAGTCAATTATATAAGCAAACAATATTTAATGAAGGAGAGAAAGAAAACGATTAAAAGCTAGACAGATAAGGTAACAGAACTTATTTAATTCCTAAAATACAGCAATCAATGTTCTCCTTTGGTGAGGCAATTCTGACGTCAGCTGGTTGCTTGCTTTCTCCTGCACTATTTGACTGACTTACTGTGGTTGGCAAGTTTTGCTACAGCACCCATGGATTTTGTGTTGTGTGCTGCTCTTTCTTTCCTACCCATTCCCACGCTACAGGTCTGCCAGCAGCTCCTGCTACCTCCAGCTCTTAGGTAGAGTACATGTAGCACAGAGCGCCGGCAGTCCTGCATAACAGAAATTCTTAAATACCTTCTCGCACTTCACAGTATATTCATGACATTTTGGCAGTCTCCTGGGTTTCTTTAGATTAAAACTTTTATACTCTGGCTCTAGAAGCTGTTGCCTAGGATTGGAGAGACTGCTCACCCAAGGCATAGAGAGGAACAGTTAGTTGGAACAGACTGTTATGCACTCTGATCTTCATAATATACATATTTTTATGAGAAAAATGCTTCTCAAACAGCATAAAACAATATTGCCATATTTCAATTACCTTGCCTTTCTCTACTGGATGTCAAAAGTGGGATCATCTTTTTTTCAGGCTTCCTACTCTTCTTGGAAAGGAAATACCATGTGATTTACTTTTCCTTTAGGCCTCCGCTACCAGGTTTACATAAGGCTGCAACTGAATTCCAGTATCATATCTAAAGATAACTCTGAGATTGCAATCCTGAGCAGTATACTCCATGCAAACATGTAGCAACGTGTAAGTTTTGCCAGGAGCACAGGTCAGTAGGAGACATTTATTCTATTCTGTACAAAATGAGATGACAGCTAAAAGTAACACAATATTTGAAACGGTGAGAGGAACAGCTGGAGTGCTTTTGCTCATCTGAACATTACTGATGTATCTATGATGTCATTTGGGCTTCCTTTAACTACAAGCTTTCTCAAAGAGCATGCATAGCCTTAGTACTTACACAGTAGCAGTTTAGCTTGCTAATTCCTGTAACCTATTGTTTAACTACATACTGAATGAATTTAGGAAGAGGTCTATGGTTAGAAATCACTCAAAACTAGCTAAGCAATGAACTACATTTTCTTTCATGTGTGGTGGAACAGAATATGAAACTTCGTTAGTGCCTTGCATTCACAGAGGGATGAAGGATATAGTTCACTGTGTTGTATTAATGAAGACTCAGTGTACACCAGAGGACTGTGTAAAAATAAAGGGAAGCTTTTAAAATGTCATAATTACATATAATGATACGGGCTTATAAGAAAGCTGTAAAAGAAAGGCAACAGGGACAGCAGAATTGACAGCGCATCTGAATGTCTCAGGCAGAGCTAGAAGAAACCAAGAATATTGATTCAAAATCAGAACATCCATTGATTCTATCTCTAGTTTCTGTATCTAAATTGCTCTTAATAAGTACAAAGAGTGTAACTCTGAAAGTCGATGTACCAAAAATTAGGTCTACTTTGGAAAAAATAATGAGACTTATACTTTTTCTCATGCATTTAAGGATTCTCAGAAAGGGAAAAATGGAAGATGGAGGATTGAAAATTCCAGGAGGATTGAAAAGAAGATGGCTTAGCTTCCTTGGGACTCTCTTCTCTGCGCACCATTAGGCTTACTGTGATGTCTTGACCTTAGTTGAGTGAGAACAACTTGAAACTACTCAACTAATCATAAGAATCAGCCTAAGAAACATTGAGTTCCACTGTTGTCTTCTCTTATACGTATGTGTTCCTCCCTATCTCCCAATGCCATTTTTCCTCTAGATCCTTTTCACCAGCTTGTGAGACTCTATTGAAAAATTAGATTAAATGACCCAACCAGTTTTTGCTCAGACCCAGGAAGATCAGCCATATCATATCACAAACTGAGGAAATGAGCCAGAGACCAGGAGATGTACTACCTACCAGACCAAGGACCGTCAGCAGCAATTGTCATATATCAGTGAAGTTTTCCTCACTTATATCACCCTACTTTTAAGTTTTGTCTGTGTCTATGTATATTGCACTAAAAACAGAGGAAAAAAAAGTGACTATAGAGCTAATTATTTTCTCCTTAATATGCAGAGAACAGACACTTTTAATTGTGATTCTATGAGAAATAGACTTTGATAATAGACTTGAACTTAGGGATGACCTTCCCCTCCCCCCTCTCCCCCATCTCTCCTCTCCTTTCCTCTCCTCTCCTCTCCTCTCCTCTCCTCTCCTCTCCTCTCCTCTCCTCTCCTCACTTCTCTTCTTTTTTTCTGTATAACCACTTGATTTTAAAACACTCTCTGATTACTTTTTATTAGTATATGTTACTTTCTGTAATACAGTGAATAATTGTCCAAATTTGTCGTATTATTCTGTGATATGTATTCAAAAGCACAAAACTTGAATATCTCTTTTATGTTGAGGCACTGTGCAGTGATGTCTTTGACCCTTTGTCTTTTTTAACACATTTTTTCTCCTTAATAAACACAACCCAATTTAATCTCATAAGTATGTTGATCACTGTGTGAATATCTAACCCAGGCTTCACCTAATTCATCACTTTCAAGGCAAAAGAAATCGCTGTTAACATCTAGTCTGACTGCCTCCACTTAATCACTTTGTTTCATATTCTAGCAGTAGCTTATTCCCCTGCTTTTGCTTCATCTTCATCCCTCCTGAGAATCATGTGATTTTTCTCTTCCTCAATGAGCTTACAAGGTTTTAAGTAACTTCAGGCCTCTACTTGCTACTTAGAAGACCTGTTCATCTTGGTATAACACAAACCAAGTCTCAGTGCTACTATTGGTCCATTCCACCTGCATGTTATGAAACCTTTAACACTTGTGCATGATTCTGCATATATATCTACTGATATTTCTTTTTTGTTTGTTTATTTTTGAAGCAAAACAGGTCACTCATTCATAATATCCTTTACCATTATTGTTAATATCACCTAGTCTTTGCTCCGTGTCCAGTCTGTGTTAGTAAGGTTGTGGCTGACAACCCATTTGCAAACTTAACCTGTAAAATGTTGGTTAAGCTCTAGAAATTCAGCTAGATTCCCTTGGAGATACCTACAGAGAAGGTACCTCCCATCAATATCACTTCTCTTAGATTACTGGAGTGAATCACTTTCTGCATGTGCTTACATTTTCCTCTGTTAACCATACCTGTAGCCTCACTGACTGGCAGAGACTGAAATAGTCACCCTCTGAATGGAAAAATTGCGTAAGACAAATCACAGATTTTCTTTCTGTAAATTGTCTCTGTCATAAGAAACCATTTCCTCTGAATTAGCTTATCTTCACCAGAACCAAAATCTGCAGTCTTACAGAGTTTCTACTCTCTAAGGTGTTGTTGTTGTTAGAATCTTAAGGAAAGGCTATTCATAACAAATTTATTTCTTACATTTTTCTAGGAAACAAATATAAAGTATAATAGCCATATTGTCTTACCACTTAGTTTTAATGAAAAAGATATTGCATTTGCAATTGCATTAATTACATGTTAAAATACTCTGGCTCTCAATTTCATTGTTTCCCCATCAGATTTAGGAAAAAAAAAAAAAAAAAAAAAAAAAAAGTCCTGTTGGTAAAAATATTTTTACTGAAAAAAAAAGAGAACTTTTTCAGGAACAATTTAGTAGGCTATCTTTATTATGTTGCTTGTTTTGTACAGATTGCAATGAAATGTAGTTTTCTTTTACTAGAACTGATTTTAAAGGGTTGTATATTCTTATTTCAAATTTTACAAATATTTCAGTCTTATTTAATGTTCTAATTCTTTAACTTTAATGACTCTATATACTGAGTTATTATTTAATCATTATATATTGGGGTTTAAGTATTTTTTGACATTAAATAATTCAGTATGTTTTCTTAAAAGTGTAAGAAAATTTTCAATGAGTTATTGCAAAAATAGTACCATATAAAGAATACTGACATCCTTTGTATTTAAAGAGGAAATGAAGGATACTGTACAATGTTCAGGAAAACTGGTTATGTTAAAACACGTGTAGAAAAATGAACACTCCACAGATTAAGTAAATGTCATTTCTGTTAGTCACCTGTTCTCTCAAAGGCTCAGATTTTGATGATTTTCTGATTTTTCTTTACAGTTTATCATTATACAATTCAATTGGATTTTTAAAATCTATCATACCTTGATTCATATGATAATTTGATTATTAAAATTCAGTAGAACTAAAAAAAAAACCCCACCAAAACACCAGCATTCAAAGTATCCATTCTGTTACACAGAAAGAAATGTTGAACTTCCCCCCAAAAGTAGCCTTTTTTAGGTTTAGTTTTCACTCTGCTAGACGTGTTTCTGCTGTTTGTCATGAAGTTTTGTATAATAACCATGATAAGCACCTGCAGGAACCCACAGCTCTTTTCAACAGTAGCAAAGGTCTCAGGTCTTCCCGCATACCATTAAGCTGTCGCTCATGATTTTTAGAGGCATTTTATTTACCTAACTGCTATTCCTGACAGAACTAAGGCTTTAACAAGTCACATTTCTGTGGTTGCAACTGAACTAAGGTAGAAGGTAGCTCTTGCTGCCCCATGACACCTGCTTTTCACCCGTCTTTTGCAAAAGGTTATCCTCACATACATTATTCAAAATCTTCTACTGTGTACCTATATTACACGTGGTTCTATCAAAACCTCTGCTATTGAAAATATTCTGTTTAACCCAGAACATCTTAGAAATGTAAAATTTGAGGTATACAGTTAGCATAGCAGATCTCAGAAGACAGTGATTAATAACTGGGTACAAGCAAAGGTCAATACTATTTTATTCTGGTGCAGCAGCCAGAGCAATGTAAGTGATTGCAGTCTAAATTTAAGCCAAGAAGGTTATCCAGGTTGTTTCTTTGCTTGTTGGTTTTGGGGTTTTTTTTTCCACAACTGAGGAACACAAAAGGGAGGCTAAGCAGCAGGAGTCTGAATGCCTGAAAGCTTGCTTTATAAAACATCTGCATTATCCATATAAAACCACAGAAACAACACCACTGCAGTCATGGGAGGGTCTTGTACAGCACAAAGCTCAAATCTGAACCCAAATACAAGAAATTATGATAGACATGTCACTGAAAAAAAAGTGTGAACACATTCCTGATAAAAACAAAGGTAGAAGTTCAGTAAAAATCTTATTCTAAGCAAGTTACAGAGATGAAAAATTACTGAAACTTCTTTATTACTTGATTCCATTTACAATCTTATCCATATGGAGAATTTCCTGGGAAAAGCTCTGCCCCTCTCTTGTTGAGCTGGTTGCTGCACAAACAAGACAGTAGCAGGTAGGAATACCACTGCAGTGAAATCCTCTGAACTCTTTAACTCAACTTGCTTCTGTCCTGGACAGGTCACTTACTCTCTGAACAGTTAATTCCTGTTGTATGGGGTTTGTGTGGCAAGGTTTTGGTAGCAGGTGGGCTGCAGGGCTGGCTCCTGTAAGAAGCTGCTAAAAGTTTCCCCCATATGTGATAGAGCCTGTGCCAGCCAGCTCCAAGGCGGACCCGCCACTGGCCAAGGCTGAGCCCATTAGCGACAGTGGTGTGCCTCTGGGAGAACAGATTTCAGAAGGGGAAAAGTTGCTGCACAACAGCAACTGCAGCTGGTGAGAGTGAGAATATGTGAGAGAAACAGCCCTGCAGACCCCCAGGTCAGTGAAGAAGAAGGGGGAGGAGGTGCTCCAGGCGCTAGAGCAGAGATTCCCCTGCAGCCCGTGGGGAAGACCATGGTGAGGCAGGCTGTCCCCCTGCAGCCCAGGGAGGTCCATGGTGGAGCAGATATCCACCTGCAGCCCGGGGAGGACCCCATGCCGGAGCAGGTGGGTGCCCAAAGGAGGCTGTGACCCTGTGGGAAGCCGACGCTGGAGCAGTCTGCTGGCAGGACCTGTGGCCCCGTGGAGAGAGGAGCCCACGCTGGAGCAGGTTTTCTGGCAGGACTTGTGACCTCGCGGGGGACCCACGCTGGAGCAGTCTGTGCCTGAAGGACTGCAGCCCATGGAAGGGACCCATGCTGGAGAAGTTCATGAAGAACTGCAGCCTGTGGGAAGGACCCACAATGGACAAGTTCATGGAGGATTGTCTCCCATGGGAGGGACCCCACGCTGGAGCAGAGGAAGTGTGAGGAGTCCTCCCCCTGAGGAGGAAGGAGCAGCAGAGACAATGTGTGATGGACTAACTGTAAACCCCATTCCCCATCCCCCTGCACCGCTGGTCGGGAGGAGGTAGAGAAAACTAGAAATGAAGTTGTGCCCGGGACATTGTTCTTAGCACTTTCGATCATTCCAGAGTCAGGTATTGATGCTCATCAAGTAAACTAAAACACAGGTAGCATTGATGGATGTGGATAGCCTTCTACCTTTTACAAGTGGGACACAGCCAACTTATATTCTCCCAGATATCTTCAGCATCAAATGGCCTCTGAATTCCAGAGGATACTTCTGTCTCCTTTCAAAAGCACATGTGAGTCTGTGACAAAGTGAACCTCTTTCAGAACCTTCAGAACAAGCAGGCAAGTATACATTCTCCTATACATAAAAATAAATTATGCATACATATTTTCATCCTTTTCCTTCCATCTCTAGGAGCACAGTTTCTTTGGGAGACCTGACAAAAGCAATGTCATTTGTACAGAATTAGGGACAAAAATCAAATTCAAAACAGTGCCTATTTTAAGACAAAAAAATTTGCATTGAAAAATCCCTTTCTTTGAGTTGGTGACAGAAACAATGCATTAATTCACTTTGTCTTTTTAGTAGCCATTATATTCTATTTAAAAAAATAAATATTTCAGATGCAATGTACGTGTGTTATATTGTGTTTTCAAACTTTATTTTCAATGATTTTCATTCAGAAATTAACATAATGATGGAAAACTCTCCAGCCTATTTCTGCTTGAGGCTGATAAGTACATTCTCTCTTTCTATTCCTTTAAACTTGGCAGTAAACACTTGCACTTGCCCATAGTTCAGAAATCATGGCAAAAGGCCAAGGAATTTAGCTTCTTTATCTTTCTTATATTCATTCTTGGCTCAGTATTATAAACAAATTGAGAGCTCCCTACCACAAGCCATTTATTTCCCATGAAAATAAAGCTTACAACCCTGGAAGCCTGATGATAAAACCTAACTGTAAAGATCCAAGTGTCCATCCCTTTGGGCTATTAGTAAGAAGAAGATAATTCTAATTGGTTACAGTTTTGTAATAAATAAATAAATAAATAAATAAATAAATAAATAAATAAATTCAAGTGGAAATATGAGGGGGGAAAATCTTACTCTAGACCAAATAAGACTTTATTTTAAAGCACAGCATACAGGCATGAATTTATACAGGTCTCTTCTTGCTTCCAAAACAAACAAAGCAAGCAACAAACAACCCCCAAAACTGGATATATAAAAACCAGCCTCTAATCAAAGATTACTTAGTTTTCAAACTTTATATAAAGTAGGAACCAGTTTTTCACCTATCCCAGGAGAAACAGTTCAGCATTTAACTTGGAAGGAGGACTGACACATGATTAAGGCACCAGACTGGCTTTAGATACAGTATTTACCTTGGGTCCACCATACCTCTCATCTATACTGTAGCCAAGATTTGGAAAAGCATTGGTGGAGCTCACACTGCATCTACACTCATACATGTATTTACAGGGATATGTTGAACAGACTGGATCAGAACGTGTCCTTTCCTAATAACTTGTTGGGGGGTGGGGGGTGTTGTTTTTTAAATTATATGGTTTCATTTCTTTCTCAGAAAAAATATTCAAGATCTTTTTGTTTTTCACTTAAAATGATGAAAAACTCAGACTAAAACTGATGGTTTAGGTGCCTCAGATATGGAAATTTGTCTTGAAATAAGAAAGTATTAGAATTTTTTCAGTGAAATAGTTATTAATCTAAAATACAAATTTATCAAATTGAAAGTTTTTTAAGTAGCTAGTATTAGAAACTTCTTCATGTACAATATGGACAATATTTCTATTCAAAAAGAGAGGAAAGAGTATCTTCAGCATTTGGAATGGATTGTATGGGATTAAAAAAAGTCAACTTCAAATACATGCCTGCTTGGCTGAGACCAAGGGGCATGAATCTAACTTTTTCTTTTTCCCAGGTGGGTGCCTTGACCTGCCTGATGGCTCTGGGTTTTTTTCAAATAAAATCTTGAAAGTTGTGACATCTGTCTTGATGCACAGCAGGGAATTGTTGCAGGGTGAAAAAAACTTTGTTGCTCAATTCTACCTGTGCCTTTTTGAGACAACAGGTTTATTTCAGGATATAGGAATGCAGAACTTTTTAAAGTCAGATTCCCTTACAAAACCCTGATCTCACCATTCTAAAGCAGTAGTCAAGACCAGAAAAAACAGGTTTGAAAAAATGAAAATGTTTTGATATTTCCAAATGTCTACAGGAGCTGAATTAAAGGAATGGACAAATGATAGTTTAGCTCTTGATTTATCCAAGTTGATTCACTCATTTTTAGTTGAAATAGCCATAATACCTGAAATGCTATGTTGCCTCATATCAGCTTAAAAAAAAAAAATTGTTTGAACTTCTAGTATTATTTGAAATTCTTGGAGAGATATTTCTGAATTTGCTATAAAATTAATGCAGCAAAATCTTTAACAAAACATAGAATCACAGAATACCAGGTTAGAAGGGACCTCAAGGATCCTCTGGTCCAACCTTTCTTGGCAAAGGCACGGTCTAGACAAGATGGCCCAGCACCCTGTGCATCTAAATCTTAAAAGTGTCCAGTGCTGGGGAATCCACCTCTTCCCTGTGGAGATTATTCCAATAGCTGATTGTTCTCATTGTGAAAAAATTTTCCTTTTGTGTCCAGTTGGAATCTTCCCAGGAGTAACTTGTACCCATGACCTGTCATCTTTTCCATGTGAGTTCTTGCAAAAAGGGAGTCTCCATCTTCTTTGTAGCCACCCTTTCAATACTGGAACATGGTGATAAGGTCTCCCCTAAGCCTTCTCTTCTCAAGGCTGAACAAACCCAGTTCTCTCAGCCTTTCCTCATATGGCAGGCTTCCCAGTCCTTTGACCATCTTTGTGGTCCTTCTCTGGACCCTCTCCAGTCTGTCCATGTCTTTTTTGTCTAGCGGGGACCAAAACTGAACACAGTATTCCAGGTGTTGCCTGACAAGCGCTGAGTAGAATGGGATAGTGACTTCTTTATGGCTGCTGGTGATGCCCTTATTGATACACTCCAGCATCCTGTTGGCTTTCTTTGCCGCAGCAGCACACTGTTCACTCATATTGAGCTGGTTGTCCACCAGGACCCCCAGGTCCTTTTCCACAGAGCTACTCCCCAGCTGGGTAAATCCCAGCCTGTCCTGCACTCCTGGATTGTGTTTTCCAGATGCAGGACCTTATACTTGTCCTTGTTGAACTCCATAAGGTTCTTGTTAGCCCACTCTTCCAGGGTATCCGGGTCTTCCTGCAGGGTGGGTCTCCCTTCCAAAGTGTCCACTTCCCCACTCACTTTGGTATCATCAGCAAACTTCATCAGGGTGTGCTTGATCCCATCATCGAGATCACTTACAAAGATATTAAACAGCGTTGGGCCCAATATCAATCCCTGGGGGACCCCACTTGTGACAGGTTGCCAGTTTGAAAAGGAGCTGTTATCCACCACCCTCTGGGTGCAGCCTGTCAGCCGGTTCCCCGCCCACTGCACAGACCACTTGTCTAGACCATAGCGCATCAGTTTCTCTAGGAGGAGGCTCTGGGAAACCATACGGAAAGCCATGGAGAAATCCAGGTAACCGATGTCCACTGCTTGCCCCATATCAGCTGAGCAGGTTGATTTGCTTCAGAAGGCAATTGGGTACAATTTGCCCTTGGTGAATCCATGCTGGCTTTCCTGAATCACGTGCTTCATTTGACTTGTGATAACCCTTTGCTGGTTTTGGCTGGGATAGAGTTAATTATCGGGCTATGTTTTGGATTTGTGACCAAACAATGTTGATGACACAGGGATGTTTTTGTTACTGCTGAGCAGGGCTTACATAAAGTCAAGGCCTTTTCTGCTTCTCACACTGCTCCACCAGTGAGTAAGGCTGGGGGTACACAAGCAGTTGGGAGGGGACACAGCTGGGACAGCTGACCCCAACTGACCAAAGGGATGTTCCATACTGTATGACATCATGCTCAGCAATAGGAAGCTGGGGGAAGACGAAGGAATGGGGGACGTTTGGAGTGATGGCGTTTGTCTTCCCAAGTAACTGTTACATGTGATGGAGCCCTGCTTTCCTGGAGATGGCTGCCCATGGGAAGTGGTGAATGAATTCCTTGTTTTGCTTTGCCTGTGCACATGGCTTGTGGTTTCATTCGTGCCCACATGAAAGAGTGGCAATGGATAGTAGTCTGTACTCTTGACAAGTTGTGGCACCCTCTTGACAACTTCTAGGACCTTTAGCTCCCGGTAAGCAGCACACCTCTCGTGATTCCCTGTTAGGCTGGCAGATGGGCATCTCAGTGCACCTTGACAGAGTCACCCATTATGAGCATCGTTTCCTTTTGTGGTATCCATTGTATGCTGCTGGTACAGTTTTTCCTTGCAGACCTTGCTCGTGGGTGTCTACAGCTGTAAAAGCTTCGTATCTGATTTTGGTTGTAATGCTGAAGCAGAGTCCTACTTTTGTGTGTCACCAGGGTCCAAGGTTCCTCATTCTCTGTGGTGTCTGCCACAGGACCGTGATTCTGAAACCACTTATCTGTCTCCATCTCCGCCCATCTAATACTACATAACCTTTTAACTGTTTCCTCAACTTAGCCAGCTGAGCAACAGAACATCAACATCTGCATATCTTTTGCAGATACTTACCTTTTCTCCAGGAGAAGGGTCTGGGCACTCATTGCAATCTACTGACTGTACTGAAGTGTCCTTCCTTACCAGTTCTGTCTGGGTGGAAGCAACAGACATCTCAGGGGCTTTCTTTGTAGAAACACTGGTTTTAACTCTGAGGCGAGTGCCCACCATTATGGCAGAGACCTAGGGCACTTCCCTGGGCTATGGACCTACAAGCAGGGCACACAGCCCTTCTCACGCCCTTCTGCACAAACTGCTGTGCAAACTGCTGCACCCTCTCAATCCCTGTTTGCACACCCTGTTCGCAGTGCTCCTGGTAGATAGCACTCCCTAGGGCCATTTAAATCTCCCGCGGACGCTCCTCACAACGCCCAAGCCACGTCAGCCTCTCTTGTGCATTCCATTTGTTCTGGACAATAAAAGAATGAGTACATCTTTGTTTATGTACAAGGTTGGTAGTATCACCATATAGCATACAGTAAATAATACTCATAATAGCTCTCTACCTCATTATAATCTCCTCCTTGAAGTTTTATAGTTCCCTGATGAAAACCATGTGATGGTAACATTGGATCTAGCTATTAATCTTTAAGAGTACACTTCTTAGTATCCATAACCCTTAAAAAATAGTCTAAGCAATAAACACATACAGATAAAATATAGCATATCTGTATCTCTATTAAGGAAATTTGAATTACATTGCACTCCTTAAGGTACTACTGAGTAAGGAACCTTTAAATCAATGTTGTTGTTATTATTGTTAGGTTTAGTATTTTCATTACAGTACCACACAATGGTTCACATCATTGATGCTCCATTGTGCTAGATACCGTGCCATTAGTCAACAGAGACAGTGAAAATGCAGTAATAACAAAATATGAGGGTTTTTAATATCAGTTTTTCCTCACTGGTCTACATACTAATTTATTTTTAATATGTACAAGAAGGAACCTTTTTTTTCCTTATTATCTGTAGATGAAATTGAGACTTTCCAGGAAAGCTGTTATATTGGGGTAATATAATGAGACCAAAAAAAAAGAAGTACTTTTTTTTTGAGATATATAATATAAACTGGGGAATCTTGAAGCATCAGGTCAAGATACATTTCCTAGTTGATGCTTGGGTTCATTTCAAGTAGAAAGCTAAAGGGAAAGCTGCCCAGCTTCTCTTTTACCCTCATATGCACAGAATGTTATTCAACATAAGAGAATCCTGTTATAGAGACTGTAGGGGGATCGCTGTGCCATCTAGCAATCTTCCCACATGAGGAAATCCGGACCAGGATACTCCTTAATTCCATGTAAAACACTCATCATGATCCAACAAAGGGAGGGTTAGCTTCTTTAAGAAGTCTGATAATCAATAAATAGAAATATAGGTACACTTCAATGGTAGAAGAAAATATATCATGCAAGATCCAACAACCCAAGAGAGGCAAGGCTGCCACAGTTCCATGTCCCCAAGTCCAACCAGTAGTGAGGCTGAAGATGTATTGCCAGCAAGCACGTGCACACAGAGCGTACATGTACACCACACATATGCACATATACACATATACACATCACCAGCCACACAGACCACAGACAGACACTCAGAGCACTCACATGAACACAGATAACACCAGCAGCTTCATCTTGCTCCCCTCTCTTGCTGAGTGGGATGAAGGTCCAATAGTGAGAATATATGTATATGTACATATGTACAAGTGGGTCCTTCAGCAGCTGGGCTCAAACACGCTGTGTGACCAGTAGCTACCCCCTGGATCCCAGTCTCCCCAGTTGCTGGCACCCAGACATATGAGCCCTAGAGGCTACAGCCTCACTCCACTTGCTGGCGCAGACCTTTGTTTACACCCGCACAGAGCTGGCCGGGATTGCCTTGGTACCATAGCTGCCCCGCTATGCTCTCACCCATAGGAACACACAGGCAGTCTCACACCTTGAAGACCCACTCCCCGCCTTGCTCCCAGGCCTCTTGGGCCATTCACCAGCTAGTCCAGTTTGATCTTTACTAGCAATCACACACTCACCCGCACTCGCTCCAGTCGTTGGTGCCACAAATGCACGGACTCCTGCGACTCAGATTGAAGTTCTATTATTAAATCTATTTAAATTTATCTATGGAAATCCAAAATCAATGGGAAAGAATCTTCATTAATGCAGTCACCAAATGTTATGGAATGAATATGATAAAACAAGCTGCATGTTTTGATATTAAAGAGTACCCTCTTTATCACCCTTTTATTCAAATGAGATGCAGCCCAACTTCTTTAAAGTGTCAGATATTTTTGTAAGATTGCATATAAGACTGCATTCCTTACAGTATTTGTTTATTTGTTTGTTTTTTATTTTTTTTATTTTGTGTTTGGAAATGGATCAAACATAGAAAAAACTGAATGAGCACTTCCTCTAAACTGTGATTTTCTCTGTAAATATAATTATATTATCCTCTGTCATGGACTACAGAAAAGCAAAGTTTGAAAACCAAGACTATGAACATAAGCTATCTTTTACGCTGAAGAATTAATAACCCTTGTAAGTATCAATTGATCCAGACATAGTCTTATTTTGGAATAAGGAAAATTAAGAGGACAACTAGGTTGTCAGTGCCAGTCAGGCTAGATTCTGTTTAGTAGTCATCTCTACACAATAATTTTGGGCGTCAGAGTATAATAATACAATGACTCATACCTATTTCATTTATTTGTGCAAAAACTGAACTGCTAACTTTATGTCATTAGTTAGAGAATGCAGTATAATTTGGCTTTTGTTGACTGTGATTTCAACATTTAAGTCAATAAATATGACCCTTTTAATAAAGCAACACAGAAATAACGATGTAAGAAAGAACAAACTTGCTTTAAAATCAGTGACAAAAATACATGAAATGCAAATCTTAACTCAGTATTTTAATTGTCTTTTAATTCAGAAGACCAATAAGGCAAGGAAAAAAATACCAAAAAACCCAGCTGATGTTTTTCTTAACAATCATACCTATTCTCTTCTTTTGTAATGAAACTAATAATACATGGCAATTGTAAAACAGTTTAGTATAACATTGCACCCTGTTGAGCAACATATTTTAAATTTTAAAAAGTAAATCTTATGGTTAAATATATTTTAAAAAAAAATCCAAGTAGTTACTTTTTCCCCATAAAACATCTGAAAAAGTTTTGAAGACTTCTACAATAAAGACTAAAAATTTAATACAGTTTCTTTTGAAATTTCATTAAATATTTAGATATTTAATAATTCCTTATTACTCTTCTACAATTCAATATTCACACCCAGGTAAACTTCTAAATAGCATATTTAAATTTAAATTTCCCTCTGTCCTTTATGCACATGATTGAGTACAAATAATTTTTTCTATTCTTGTGACACATTGTCATTAAGAGTATCAATGGTGAAAGCAAAAGTCAATGAAAATCTTTCAGATATTACAGAAAAGATTTAAACACCATTTATTTTCAGGCTTCAATTAATATCTCATTTTTCATCTGGAATACAAGTATGATTCTGGCGCTATTACTATTTGATTCCTGAAACTAGAGATGGGCAGATAGAATTTTCACCTTCAGTAAGAGTGAAAAACATTTGTACATTTAGGAGTAGATTATCAACCTTTCCCTTTCACAATGCAAGAGTTAACATAACTTTTATATTAGGGACCTGTAACAGTTTATACCAACTGCCTCCTAGAATTTCTGTCTTTCACATTTCCCATTACTAGTTTTTTTCCCCATTAAATAGTTTTTTTAGTTGCTGCATTAAACAAGCAGAAGGATTCAGCCCTCACAAGTAATCCCTGACTTGGTCCTCATCCACTGTTGGTAGTTCTTCTCGAGCTCTTCTGTTAATGGCAAAGACCTGGGAGACCCTGTTGGTGAAGAATAAGGCAAAGAAGGCATTGAGTACTGGTGGTGGGTTGATCTTGGCTGGCTGCTAGGTGCCCACCAAGCCGCTCTACCACTTCCTCTCCTCAGCAAGACAGGGGGAGAAAATAAGATGAAAAACTCAGAGAAAAGCAGTTTAATAAAGAAAAACAAAGGCCATGTGCAGAAGCAAAGGAAACAAACAAACAAAACATTCTCTACTTCCCATCAGCAGGTGATGTTCAGCCACTTCCTGGGAAGCAGGGCCTCGGTACACGTAGCAGTTGCCTTGGAAGACAAATGCCTTCACAACAAATGCCCCCTCTCCTCCTCTTTTCTCTTAGCTTTTATTGCTGAGCATGATGTCATATGGTATGGGATATCTCTTTGGTCAGCTTGGGTCAGCTGTTCTGGTTACGTCCCCTCCCAACCTCTTGCTCGCCCCAGCCTACTGGCCTTGGGGGGCAGGGTGGGATGGGGTGGAGAGACAGCCTTGATGCTGTGCAAGCACTGCTCAGCAGTAGCCAAACCACTGGTGTGTTATCAACACCTTTTTAGCTACAAATACAAAGCAGAGCACTATGAGGGCTTCTATGGGGAGAGTTAACTCCATCCCAACCAGACCCAATACAGTACCTCAGCGTTATCTTTGCCCATTGTCACTAAATCACCAGCCCCATTCAGTAATATTCCCACATTTTCATTTTTCAGACCTTTACTACTGTTGTAGCCATAGCTCTTCCTATTGTCCATGAAGTCTCTTGCCAAACTTTGGCTTTCTGAAACCACCTCCAGGTGCCAGTTTCTATGTTCATCCTCTGTATTGTGTCTCTGCTGTCTTTTTGCATTGGAGCCCTGCTATGAGTTCCCTGTTCAGTCAGGGCAGTCTCCTGGTACATCTGCCTGTTCTCTTGGGTACTGGAATGGGTTGGTTTTACATTTGGAGGATTCTGTCCTTAAAGACCTGACAGCTTTCCTAGGCTCCTTTGCTCTGCAGAGCTACCTCCCCTGGGATTCCACTCACCACTTTACTGAGGAAGCTGAAGTCTGCTCTCCCGATACCCAAGTCTGTACTTGCCTTCCTCACTCCCTTATGATCTTGAATTCCAGTATTTCATGGTTGCTACTGACAAGACAGTTGCTGACTAGTTCTTCCTTGTTACTGGATAGCAGATCCAGCTGTGTGTGACCTTCGGTTGGACAATCCAGTACCTGCGTCAAAAAAGTTATCCCTGAAAGTCTTTTATCAGAAGGAAAAGGAATCTCCATCCTTGGAGATATTCAGAAGCCATCTTGACATAGACCTGGGCAACCTGTTCTAGGTGACCCTGCTTAAGCAAGATGGAGTGGACCAAATGATCTCCAGAGGTCCCTTCTAACCTCAGCCATTCTGTGATTCTGATACCCTCCAGAAATCTTTGTGAATACTTGCATTCACTGGTTTTGCCCTTCCAGCAGATATCAGAGAGGGAAAATTTCCCCATGAGAGCCAGGCTCAGTGATGCAGAACCTTCTTCAAATTGTTTAAAGAAAGCTTCATCCACTTCTTTGCCCTGATCAGGTAGTCTGCAACAAACTCCCACCACAATTTCACTCCTACTAATCTCTTCTCTGATGTTGACTCCTGCAGGAGTAGTAGGAATTATCTTCTCCGTTTCTTGCTGTTATGTATGGATAGTATTTCTAGAACTACTGTTTCTAAATAGATATGTCACTGTCACAACTTCACCTACTGTTGTACATAGGAGATACACATAGTATTTGCGGCACTATGCTCTCTGATGGTAAAAGTCTTTAGAGAAAAATCATAAACAGACATTTACACATCCATGAGACTCATAAAATTTATACACCAGCTGCTTGCACTTTTCGAACAACACCCACCTCCAGTCCTCCTCCAGAGAAACTTGCTTAGAAACTACCCATCTAATAGCTCAAAAAAATGTTGCAAATGAGTGGAACAGCAGGATAAAGAAGTGAATTTGTGTTATGAAATGGGCCATTGACAATATATGTAGATGGGAGAATAAGCCTTTCTCAAATGTCAGATAATTGTCTGAAGTAGGTCACCATTTGTTTTGGGGTTTTGTCCTAAAATGCATTAGTGTGCCAATCATTAGTTAGACTAAATGTGTGATACTGCCTCTGTTATTCCAAGATACATGAAAGTTTTATGTGTGCCATTTGTAAATGTTCATCCTTTCAAATATTTGAGGTGCTTTTCCAGAAACTCATCAGCATCACTTTATTCACTAAGAAATGTAGTTATTCAGTAAGTGTTTAAGGGAAACAAACAAATAAACAAACCCACAAATCAGTGCATGCATTAGGTCCAGTTTCTTTTAATATTCCCAATTAGGTTTTCAAGAGCTTTAACAATGGTTACCAGCTGCTACCTTCATGAATTGTACAAATTTTTGTAGAATAAACAACAGTTTCATGACAAAATTTACATAGCAGTTGACATTATTTATATTGTCAAACCCAGGAAGCTGGGTGCCATTTCTGCCAGCATTCTTGCAGCTTTCATCTGCTGAGTTGGCTCCATCTCAGTTAATCCTTTTGTTTTAGTCAGGTTCTACAGGGGTGCATTTTGGAAAACAAGGAAGTAAACAGAGATGAACAAGCTTTTCTGGCTAAAGAAGTCTTGCAGCTGATCCAATTTAGGAAACTGAGTGTGAAATTATAGACAACTTCAAAAAGCAGTAGAACACATAATAGAGACCACAACTGAGCTGCTTATATCAATGAAAGTATTACTATGACTCAAAGCAATGCTGCATCCTACATCTTAAATCAAACATGTGGTACACAGTATTTTTCTCAGTTGATTTTGAGTAGTTTATCCATTTCTTTTTAACAATTAATATTTTTTTCTTCTGAATCTGGCAAGGAAAGTTGAGATAATACACTAATGTATATATTTATTTAGGTTCCTTGTATGACCTTCATTTTTGTCATGTCTTTGAGCTCTAACCTAAAAGGTCTGCTTATCTGACACTTACCTGTATGAGTGTCACTTTTTGATAAGACAATTTAGTAATACAATTCTCTGTGTTGCTCTACATCTGCAAGTTATTTTTGATCTCTGGGACCATTTCAATCATATTTGGGAAAGAGCTAGAAGTCTTAAATGTAATTGATTTCCTAAAAGTTCTGTGACAAATGGCACCATGGTATATAAAGAAATCCCAGTCTGTGCCTTCACAGAAGGAAAAAGAAGCAGAAATTAATTTTTGTACAAACCTTTTAGCAACATCAGACTGGCCTGTCTGCATGCATATAGCACTTACTGATGCATGGTGGCTAGTCGAAATACCTTTCTTGCCCAGGAGTGTCAAAGGAAATATGGTTAAAGCCAGAGTTATTTCAGTAGAAGATTTAGGCACCAAAAGGTATGTGTTTATAGATTGCCAGACTTCATTATTAAGCTGTTTGTGTAGCAGTATGTTTTACATTAAAATTCTCTGATCGTTCACTGTCTTGTAATTAGGTTCATGCTTAAGGCTTACTGGCATCTGAAAACAAGCTATGCTTTGGCTTAAGTTATTTAAATTTATTTGGCTTCTGAGGGAATTGGTTGATGTAGTCATTAAGCCACTCTCTATCATATTTGAAAAGTCACTGCAGTCAGAAAAAGTCCCTGATGGCTGGAGAAAAGGGAATTTTGCACCCATTTTTAAAAAGGAGGACCCTGGGAACTACTGACCAGTCAGCCTCACCTCTGTGCCTGCTAAGATCATGGAACAGATTGTCCTGGAAGATATGTCAAAACATATGGAAGACAGGTGAGTAGAAACAGCCAACATGGCTTCACCAAGGGCAAATCGTTCCTGACTAATCTAGCGGCCTACAACTGAGTCACTGCATCAGTGGACAGGAGAAGAGCTACTGATTACATCTACCTGGAATTCTGTAAGGCCTTTGCTACTGTCCCCCACAATATTCTTGCTGGTAAATCAGAGAAATATGGGGTTGATGGAATGTTAGATGGATAAGGAATTGGCTGGATGGCTGCATCAACGAGTTACAGGTAATGGCTCAATGTCCAAGTGGGAACTAGCAACGAGTGGTGTCCCTCAAGGGTCTGTAATTCTGGGACCAGTAATTCATCAATGACATAGACAGTGGGATCAAGTGCACCCTCAGCAAGCACATTTCTAATGTGAGAGGAACTGCATTCCCCAGTGTGAATTTGTTGTCTTTTAATAAAAAAAAGTAAAATTAAATTGGATTAGAGTGAGAGAAGCTTATACCAGAGGAAGCAAATTTTGGGTTTGCTTTATTTTATTTTGCTTTGTTTCTATTTTTAAGTAATGATTATGTAATACAGAATGAAAAAAAAGAGTTCAGGGATCAGAGACTAAGTTCATGCCTGTCTTTACCACCTCCCTCTGCCTTTAGGAGTTTCACAATCTTAGGTGCATAGTAACCCAGGAACAGTACAATTGGTGAAGGAACATCTTTCAGTGTATTGCACATATTTGGTCTGGAGCTTAGGACAGTTCCATGAGATATATGGATTCAAAACTACTGATAGGGAAAAACAAATCCAAATCTCTCACCTTCTGGATCTATATTTTAATCATTAAGGCATTTGCCAAATTCTTGAAGAACTGTATAATGTAATTCCAGATGGGTTTCTCTACAAGATCAGGTTTCTCTTCACAGATTAGAAACTAACAGTGAATACTTCTTTTGCAATGAAAATTTAAGCATCTAATCACACATGATTTGCCAGATAAAGATCTGCCATGCAACCATTTGCTAGCTTCTTGGAACTCTCACTGGTTTTCTCAGAGTGCTCCAAAGCCAAGGTAAAAAGTTCTTGTTGACTGCTATTTAACCCCACGTATCTTTTAATCTGACTTTCTCATAATATAAGAAGTGATAAATAGGCAATGCTAATGAATGCAACAAACTACATATTTACATACCCACTTAATTTGAAAAATATGACAAAATCTTATGTTTTTAAATTAGTATTCAAATTAGTTTCAAAATATGGTTTTTAACTGTCATTTAAGTCATAGCTCAGATATGGTATTGCTCATTCATTTTTTTTGTATTTGGATTCTTAAATGACATTATAAGATCTGTATGTGCTTTCATAAACACTCATTCTAACTGAAAAAGACAGTGCAAGATGTATATGATGACATTTTTATGTTTAGAGATACAGATACCTAAAAAAAACCCCAACAAACAACCCCTCTAATAATGATGCTGTAGTACTACTGACAGAATATAACGAGGACTTTATTTTAACTCAGAAAAGCATCAAGGACGTTTTTTATTTGCTCCAAAACTTTCTGTAAACCTCTGATTTTATTAAAATAAGAAAGTTCCTGGGACTTTGAGATATATTTTTAAGGCCGATTTCTCCAAGGGATGACAAAATTAAGATGAAGAGCCAGCACAGATAGATAAATGAGATGTATTTTCCTCCAAAGGTAGTGAAAGACAGACTATGTTATTGTTACATGATATTGAGAGGAAAGATTGTTCTTTTCTAGTATTCAAACAACATTTGGAAGAGGTTGCATGTTTTGGACAGACATTTTTTCAAATAACTTTCGTTCCTTAATTTCTTTAGGGATTACAACAACCAACATTCCATTCAACAGAGCCAGAGAGCAACTTGATTAACTGCAGTTGTGTGAAACAGATTTGTCTAAGTATCAATTTGCTGTCAACCTGTCTGCCATCTCCATAAATTATGTAAGCAATTGTGCAAGAGCAAATAGTGTTTATGTGGATTTTCCAGGATGTGTTCTATCATTTCATTTGATTATGATAAAAAGGCATTTTCCATAACTAACAACTTGCATAAAATTGGCAGAGCTGACCACTTCAGAACATTTAGTTATGTAATTATGCTTTTTATGTATTTATGTCTGCTCAGCTACACAAATCAGTAACTGAAGGATACACACCTTCTGCACCTTAAGCACTTTATTATTCCACAATAAAAACCATTATCCTGCAAATGGTTTTGGCAAGAGAGCTATGAAGCATAACTGTATGGTTTTATTTATAAGATAATGTTATGCTCTAAGAGGCTTCAGATGACATGCACTTAGGTGTCACACTTACATATCCTCCATAAGGAAAAACCATAAGGTGAAGAATTTCACAGTAAGGTATCAATTTTTGATTGTTGTGAATGTAGGTGGTTCTGAAAAAAACATGCTTCCTCCATCCACTATTACTATTTGCTATCACTCTGCAAATTCTACAAAGAGCTAAAGTATATAAAACAAACTCTTCCAAGTTAAGTTGGTCTACATTGTAATCATAACACTAGTGTGATCCAACTGCATTCCAGGTCTTTAGAAGATACTAAAGGTTCTGACAGTGGCTGAGGTTGGAGAATTTGAGGAAAAAATTCATGTTATCTATATGCATATAAGCCATCTATACATGTGAACGTGAGAGAGGAAGCTACTTCTCTGTTTTTCATGTCTTCTACTGGTGGTGCATGATAAATTATAATATGAAGCATCTCACTCAGTGTCTATAGCCTGTATTAGATCTTGGTGCTGTTGTTACTGGATGTGGTGCCATATACAGATCACAGCTCTGGAAAGGTCTACTACCATTTATAGTTGCAGATCTTACATTTCAGTCTCAGCCTCTCACCCCTAGTTAGTATTCTTTAACTCTGGCAATGCCAACAATGAAGCTTAGCTCTATCTTTGTCCCTAAATTAAGTACTTCCTTTCTTGCAAGACAGGCATGACTAACATTTTATGTTCTATACCCTGGCAATGGCATTCCAGTATTCATTGTATTTAGGGTGTAGTCTTGAAAATTCTGACAACTCTAGAGGAAGGGAATAGAACAAGTAGCATTCTTATAATTCAGGAAAGTATTTAAATTTGGGGATTTTATCAGAGTTTTACTTGTATTATCTTTGTTTCTTTCATTCATTTTACTGCTTCTCACATGTCACTTCTCCTCTCCCTTGTCCCGGAAATGTGAACGATATTGAGAAGACCAGGATCATGGTACTCTGTAGTGTTCTGACACCTCTTGTCAATTTAGGTCTTTAGTGAAGTATTTTTGTCCTATATTTTGGGGTGTAGACTCACATCAGGCACTAGTTGCATGCTTCTATCCACATCTTTGTGCTCTGTTTATTTTTGTTTTCCATTGCAGTTTAATGCTAATTGCTTTTGTCCACAGGTTAAGCTAGAGACAGTTACACATCTGTCACATTCAATCCTCTGACCGGTTATATGGAAGTCCTTTCTGGGAAAGTCATATCTGCCAGGTAGAAATTAAACAAGATGCAAGTCATTTTTTCTCTTGCTAAAATAAAAAGAAGCACTTAACAAAAATGTATCTAGACCATGGAGTTTGTGAGCTGCAAAAAAGTAAGATGATTCATAAATATTGAAAATATCTTTGAAAAAGCAGGTTTACAGAACTTCTCTTTAAACATTGTATTTTATATCCTAACTCAATAGCCTCATATGTCTATTTTCAGATAAGATGTATGTTTATACAACTGTCAAATGCCATCTAGACTGATACTGCTTTACTCTATTATTGAACTAACATCACATTGACACTGATATTTTGCCTCTTCAAACCTAATGTTGCATTTTTCTTATCACTAAATCCTGTATCAAATCTAACCTGGAAATTAGTCTATGTACATTCCCCTGAAATAAACAATGATCTCTGAATAGATTTATTTTTTTTTTTTAGTTAATACAAAGTCACGCTCTGTCTCTAGTTATCACAAATCTACATCAGTCTTTCTGTATAAAAGCAAATCACTATATTTACCACCTTACCCATACTGCATTTCTTTACAGAAAGAAAAACCTGCTAATATATTAGACCTCTCTGGGATCTCTTTCTCTTCTATTTACATTGCTGCTTTACTAAGACCTTAAAATACTCAGCAGAGTAAGTCAAGACATAATATATACTAAATACATAAGATCTTGCCTATTAACATTTCTCTTACTTTGTCAAAGGCAGCAACACTGTTTTTTAAAGCATGAAGAGATTTTATGAAATATAAGAGAGAAAAAAAAAAAAGAAAATCCTTCTTGATTACTCTACTAATGTTGGTAATGTAATTGCAAGGGAAAAAAGAACAAACATGCAAAATGGGATTAGTCTCACCTGGCTATAGAGGTTTACAGATCTACACCTGGATTAAAGCCAGTCACTGTAAACTGTCTTTACGGTCAATGGAAACAAATAGGCACTTTTAGGAAACATTTTGCTTGAAATTTTTAATATCTTATGTAGGGTAAGATAAATTCTGTCCTACAAATTCCTATTCTTATTCAAGAATTAAAAACCAGTGGTACATATGTGGTAATCTATATATGGTCATTTAATCTCATTTACAAAATTGTTATATCAACCAACACAAATGTGACAGACCTTGGATATGCAGATTAGTCAAAAAGCATTATGTATCTCCACACTCCTGTCCAAGGTACTGAGCATGGAACCCAAGAAGTAGTCTGCAGTTTTGTTTTTCAGAGTAAATCACTAAGATTTTGATTCTTTTGTGATCAGTCCTTTGACAGAGCACTCATAAGTTCATCACACAAAAT
This sequence comes from Aquila chrysaetos chrysaetos, assembly GCF_900496995.4. Lineage (NCBI taxonomy): Eukaryota > Metazoa > Chordata > Aves > Accipitriformes > Accipitridae > Aquila > Aquila chrysaetos. Next base: position 14,677,926 of record NC_044017.1, read on the forward strand.
CACAAATGCATTACTTTGAGTTTTCCTAGATTAACAATGCTTCTTTCTGTCTTGAGCATATTAATTTTGGTGACTGAAAACAAGACATAAAGATGGCCCAGGACCAGAATTCTAAGAAATAAAAAACCAAATTTTATGAAAAATCTCAGTATCAGACCAGTTTCCTGAGATTTTACAAATCTTTCATTGAATTGGGATTAGTTCATTTGGAATAATAATTGGGTAAGCAAAATTAAAAGCAAAATTTTGGATGAAAATTCAAAGTAGGACACCCCCCCAATAGTTTATTCTGCCTTCTTGCACAAAAAGCTTTACAAATGAAACCTTTAAAAAATCCGTAACATTCAATACTACATCAGATAGGTTGAGTGTATGAGAAAATGTAATATATAACTTTTACCTCCTTCTCATCACTCCTCACACACTAACTTCTAAAAGAAAACCCAACACTACAAAAAATAGACAAATCTACGTTAGAATTCTCATAGTTGTATTAGAGCAATGCAGTTGTAAACAGAGTAAGACAATTTTGCTTATTATTATAAGCTCTACTGATATTTCCACCCTTGAAAAAATAATTTTGAAAACAGAATTTTGAAATAGATTACATACAGCTGACAAAAATACATTTTTATATAAAAATAGATAAAAATTATAAAAAGCCCTAAGCATGAACAAAAAAGAATTTTCAGTCTTTCATTGACACTTTGAGAGAACTCCCTCTCCCCCCAAAAAAACCCAAAACCTGAAACAAAGATTTTAATTATGAAGTTTTGACATGAATATTGATTGAATATTTGTCTTCTCTGATGTATTATACAAACCTGAAATTACAATTGCTTGTTATTGTTGAAACTGCACTATTACCTGTTTTTTGTCATGGGGAAATTAGCATCCTACGCTTTGTTACTTGGTCTATTTCAAGCAAATTGTTAACCCATGTCCTCTTCAATCTGCAAAATCAAAGTGTTTGAAACTTTAGTAATTTTTGTGCTTTTCAAACCATGCATTAACTATTCTAGTACCACATTGTAAATTTCAAAAGTTATGAAGCCTCTGAATACTTCTGCTGTCTATCTTACTGCATCCATGAATGATAACATATATCTAACAATGAGTCTTTGAATATTTGAGCAATAAAAACTTTATGGTCTGATTAGAATCATAGGCAGACTCCAGCAACTAAAGAAAAAGCTCATCAGTTAAGACCAAAGGGAGAAGTTTAGACTAACAGTTGCAGAAATCTTAGACAGAAGTATAAGGGAAACTATTTCTTGGCTCTGTGTTCACAGTGTTCATGTCACTTTTATGAATGTTGTGCTGGGGTCCAAAAAACTGAGGTGGTTAATAAAGGCAATTTCTTAGTGAGTGCTCTACATAAAGAAATGACAAATGTGTAAATCCAGAGATATTGTTCCCATGGAAACAATAATTCAGCCATTTCAAGCACATATATTAAATAATATGTTTATGCAAGGGAGATGAGATATGGTTTCTTTGGGAACCATAATGTTGACTTTACCAACTTTTGTGTGTGCTAAATGTCAACCATTATTTTGCATTAATATATCTTGTACTTTCTTTATTGCATTGTATTTGCTGAATAGCTCACTACATGCTTCTATAATGAAAGGATGTTTTGTAATATTTTCATGCAGAAGATAAGACATAGGGTGGCAATGAAAGCCTAAATTTCAAGTTTCCACTCTTAGGTTATTCTTTCAGTTGATAAGCTTGGAGTTGAAAGATCATTTCTACTTACAGACCTGCACAACTGCAGAGCCATGATCACTCTGCTTTAGGGAATGTCACTAGTAAAAACATTACACAACAAAATCTACCTTGGAATATTACACTGTTAGATTTCATCTTCAATATAAATAGAAGTTAGAGATGCAGAAGGCTAGAAAGGAACTTGTCCAATATTCTTAAACTAGTGAGAGTTTAGCTTTTTTTGTCAGATAATGAATAGCTTCAAATTTACATAAAGCTCAAGTTATATCACAATAGCTAAACAAGATTTACAAGGCCTGTATATTTAGCAAGTAGTCTTTCTCTTCACTATAAAAGTAGTCTAAAAATACATCAGAAATTTACCTTGCAGATTCAACTGTATTATAAAAAGTAGAAGAAAGATGTCGAAATAACAAAAATGAAAAAAATTACTTTTCAAATTGCTTCAGATGACTGAAATATATTTCATTACAAGATTTCAGGATAAGGACCTACACTTTTTGTTTTATTTATTTTGGAGTAGGACAGAAGTGCAAACAAAAATCTATCTATTTTGTTTTCCCCATACATGTTTATACCACATTTGAACTTAATGCAGTGGACAGATTGGTCCACTGTGGTTTCCAAGGGCTACTGTAACCCCTTTTTGTAAATGCACAAAGATCAAGTGAGTGCTACGCCTTCTATGGAAACAGTTTCTGATACAGAAGTTTGTGGCTGGACTAAATGTCAAGCCAATAATCTCACCATGGAAATTATGTACTTTCTTAGCATGGAGCTCAAAGTATTAGAGAACAAGAGAAGCAACTATATTTCTGTACCTTTTTGCAGCAGTTGGAAAATTGTTAGGATGCTCACACAGATGATGGACTTCAGAAGCACTTCTGCCAAATCTAAATTGATGGGCCCACCACCCACCAGGTGAACTATCAGTTTAGATCCAACCCCAAGAACTTATGGAGGCAGATGGAAAGACTAGAATTCAACATGCCTTTCTTTGCCTTACTAAAGTTATGCATTCATGCTGTACTGGGAGCAAGCACAAACTAGGAAAACACTAGCCAGTTCTTACTTGTGCTGAATTGGCCCTGGTTAGCAGCCAAGCTCCCACACAACCACTTGCTTACTCATTGCCCTTCTCCTTAGCAGTTATTGGGAGAGGATGGGAAGAACAGGAATGAGAAAACTTGTGGATTGAAAAGAAAACAGGAAAATCACTCACCAACTACTGTTGTGGGAGAAACAGACTTAACTTGGCGAATTTTCATTTCATGTATTGCCAATTAACATTATCTAAACATTTAATTACTGATTCCAGTATTGGGAAACAAAAGTTTTGTACTGGTTTTGTTTGGAATAATATTCTTCATATGAGCTCACATGGCACTGTGTTTTGGAATTGTGACCAAAACAATGTTAATAACACAACAATGCTTTAGCTGTTGCTGAACAGTGCTTACAAAGTGTCAAGACCTTCTTTGTTTCTCATGCTACTCTGCCAACAAGTAGGCTGAGAGGATGGACGGGACACAGTTGGGACAGCTGACCCCAACAGACTGAAGCAATATCCCATACCATATGACACTGTGCTCAGCAATAAAAGCTGGGGGAAAGAAGGAGGAACAGGGGGATGTTGGGAATTACAGTGTCTGTCTTCTCAAAGTAACCATCACAACTGAAGCCCTGCTTTCCTGGAGATGGCTAAACATCTGCCTCCCAATGGGACATAGTGAACGAATTCCTATTTTTGCTTTGCTTGTGCATACAACTTTGCTTTAGCTGTTAAACTGTCTTCCTCTCAACCCACAAGTTTTCTTACTTTTACCCATCTGATTCTCTTTCCAATCCCACTGACGGGAAGTGAGCAAGTGGCTGTGTGGGGCTTAGCTGCCTACCAGTGATAACCCACAACAGGAGACAAACATTTAAACGCTCATGGAAAAATAAATTTCCTTCTCCTTTGCCAGGCTCAACTTCACTTCCAGCCTCACTTCTCTTCAAACCCCTCTACTCCCTGCTTCCAAGTCTCCACTTCACTCCTTCACTCCAGATACTTCTTCTCCCCTCCTGTTATCACTGCAGGTTACACAGTCCCTTCAGTGAAGCAACAAGTGGTGCTGGATATGGGGGTTGGTGACAGCTGTTTCCTTCTGCCACTCCTTATTTCTCACTCTTTTTTTCCTGCTGCTCCTTCCTTCTTACTTGCTTCCTATGCTGTGGTGTGGTTCTTCCACATGACACAGTCCCTTTTTGGAGGTGTGCCTGCTCTCATGTTGGCTTATCCATGGACTGCAGTTTCTAGAGGGGGTGTACTTGCTCTGGCATGGTCATCTGCAGGCTGCAGCCCCTTTGGGGGTGTGCCTGCTCTGCCATGAGGCACCTCCTACTCCTCTGACCTTGTTTCCTCCTCCTCCCTCTCTCCAGCATTTTCTACCCTTTCTTAAATATCTTTTCACAGAGGTTCCACAAAGTCCTCCAACTAGCTCACCTTCAGCCTGTGGTGTGTCCATTGCTGATCTGGCTGGAACTGGCTGTGACTGGCTGTGGCCCTGACCTTCTCCCACGAATGCCAACTCTGCAGCTCCCCATCCCCTCCCCTAGAAAAAACAACCCTTGCCATTTATACCTAATACACTAGTCAAAATCTACATGGGTTGTATAACCCAACATCCAAGGCCAAACAAATAGATGCTTCCAGCATGAGAATTTTTTAGCTCAAGTTCAGTGCTGTCTTAACGTATTTCATACATTTACATATCTTCCTATACTATATCAAACAGGCATTACCTTAGACTATACTTTAGTGGACTTTCCTATTTTTGAAATGAGTTTACAAAAAAACAGCTTAAAGAAAAGCTGAAGGGCATATGAGGACATAATATGGACCATTATTTGACTTTAAATTTGCAGTAGATGCCTACAAAGATGAGCTCACTCTTCTACCAAACATTATCACAAACAGTCCTGCTAAAGTCAGTGAGATTCTTCATGGAGCAAGATGCCACCTGTTTTGGTCTAAGTTATCAGAATCTGTCCCATAATGATTACAGTGAACCATTAAAGTCTTGACATTTATCACAATGAGGTATTTACCATTAGTGAGGCATTTGCAGTTCCCCTATGCTTGGAATGGGGAGTACTGCAAATACCATATGAAGTTTAACTACCATCAGCAGTAAATGTCAAGATTTTAATGGTACTTGCTCTACATGTAATATGAATTTAGAACTGAAAATGTTCAAAAAGTCTGAGTTCTGAACTAAGTTTGTTTTGTTGTATCCTGTATTGTATCCTGTAATTTTACAGATTTAAGTTACACTTGAGATTTATTTCAGGTTTATGGAAACTGTTGAAGACTTCACTGTCAATAATTTAATCAAAGTTTCACTTTCTTAGAAGCTCATGTCATGCATAACAGTCTACACAAGCATAGCCTGTAAGTGCAAGCATTACTATATATGACAGGTAATAGTCAGTAGTCTGTTTTATGGTACTATAGTGTAATTAGTTTTGTAAATTGTCCTTCATGAGCTAGAAGGAACTCTATAAAATTCCAAACTATTAATTAATGTTATTGTAACATGCTATCTAGGATAGATGTGAAGAATATTAGAAGCTTAGGTATTATTCTTAGACAGTTGAGAGAATATATGCAAGTATAATATATGCAAGTTTAAAGATACACATGCACACACACACGTTTGACATCAGACCTTTCTCATACCACCTTTTTAAGCCTGCAAGCTCCACTATGGATACAAGCCTTGTTTGCCCTTTTTGTCCATGTACACCACAGGGGAAAGAGTAAAACAGCCAAAATTCAGTAACTGATAATATTCAAATAAATGTGGAGAATTCTTAAACCTCAGTAAGCCTCTCAGGTTTGAAGTATCATTTCAGGGGGAAAAGGGAAAGAAAGAGTTATTAAAAATCAAGGCAAACTAACAGAATTAAAGAAGTAATGCAACCTGTTCCTACATTTAGCTGCTAGCCTAAGGTGTGTCAGGGTCCTGCTCTCTGTATTATTCACATCAGGTATCCACGGAAAGTGCTGCAATTTCCAGTGAAACCAACTGCCTTGCCTGACTTCTGTGAAGAAGGAAGTGCTGAGAGGAGAAGGGTCAGACTTTCATTAATCTGGGATCTGAGGAAGATCTGGAACTGGAAAGGTTAACTGGATCCTGCTATAACTTACCCTAATTGACTTGGAGATAACACTGATCATCTGATGTGGCTAGAGAAATGGGCACATTGAGGGTCAACAGATCTGAAATAAAAGATGAGAAGTGTAGAAAGATAGTAATTTCACCAGTCATTTTAGACAAAGAAAAAAGAAGTCAGGAAGAGTCTGACTTTAGCTCTGTAGAAGAAAACATAGAAGAGTAAAGGGCTTTACTAGGGAGCATCTAAATGAAATCTTATTTGCAGTCTTTAAAAGAAAAATAATACGAATCCATAGCTAGAAATCTGTCCTTGCCACTCATGCTAACATTCTTAAAAGAGGATGTGACTCCAGAACAGGGTCCAAAAGTTTTAAATGGATAGCAGATTGTGTATTAGGAGACCCGTTAGCCATGGTGTATAGTTTGATTTTTACAGGGTAATCATTTACAGTAACTTCCAAGAGAAAGCAAAGATGTAAGTAAGGTAGTATGCAACAGACTTACTTGATAGTACAGGTTAATATTGTTTTGAAAAGGTACTTATGCATTTTTATGTTGACCACAGGTTTTCTAAGGGAAGAAAGAATGGGCTAAAATTAATTTAGAGCTACTGAAGATACTTGACTGGTGAATAGTCCTACTGTATTACAATGATACAGCTTAAAAAGGAAGGGAATCCTTAGTTTCATTTTGATTCAGAACCTATTACTGGGAATTACAATAGACAGAGTCAAAGATAAAACAACATTTTATGTTCTACCTAAAGAAAAACATGTTGGCATGGAGGCAATGAACAGTGCTAATAATTAGTGGGAACTGACACAACAATAGTTTTTTCACTTCAGATAAAACTTTTAGTTTATTCTTAGCAAATTCTTTGAAATAGAGATATAATCTTAGAACTAGCATTTTTTACAGACCACTTTGATATGTAGAAGTCCTGAGGGGTGACTTTCAGCTGTTTCCTTAAAATGGAATTCATGTATTGCATTAATTACTTACTGTCACCACTGCAAAAGATGTTGGTCTTTAAAAATAAAATGTCATTTACATTGATGAAAGGGTAAGAGAGAGAAGGTTCTTTTTTTTTTTAGCTCATTTCTAGTTTACCTATAGCTTCATGTGAGACACAAACAAATACATTCCAATTAGTTATCTAGTTTTCTAGTAATGCCTTCAATAAATCTCCTTTCATGTCAAGAGGTTAGATGACCTTTCCAACACTCATAGATTATTATTGTGGAGGAAAACTATATAGTATATAAACTATATACAATACCTGATATTTTACTTAAAGAAAACAGAATAACAACATAGTTAAGCCTGTGGAGTACATACATCCATTTACTATCAATGATGTTTTTCAAATGGAACTGGAGAGTTTCCCTGGATTTTGTTTGGATCATGAAAAAAAAAATCTAGAAGAATAAAAGTAAGTTTTTCTTCACAATTCATACAGCATATGTTCCTGTCCATGCACATCGATAGGACAAATGATGGAGATATTTAAGGTATAAAGACAAAGAATATTTAAGAATAATTTCTACTTAATAATGTTTATAGCCTGTTATTTAATGCTTCACAAAGTTGGGTTTTTAATGAATAAAAGCCTTTTCCTGTGCACAGCTTTTGTAATAGTTTTACTTACTAGTTTGGGACTAATGAAGATCAGACTGGGTATGTATACACATACTTATAGACAACCTATTTTTCTCAGAATTTACAAAAAAAGAAAAAAAAAACCCCAAACAACAAAAAAAGCCCTGAGAAATAAAGGTTTCTTAATTTTTTTTCTAGATTACAAACTCGAACTGTATCAGTCTCCTGCAGTTCTTGAATCTTTGTATGCTTGGCACAGACAAGAAAAAAAATCTCTTAGAAAGCTTTCTCCTTGCATAACTTCATTTTATTAACTTGAATAGATGATAGTAGACACTTATTTTCCATCAAGTCCATCACTGTAAAGGAAGACAAAATTTTTAAAAAGGACCATTTATTAACCCCATGATGTTCTTGCAGTGAAATGCTAAACAGCAGTTACTGATTATCATTCATGCAATTTTCTGACTGTTACAAAATATTTTGAAAAACACGGGAACAACTGTAATTACTTCTATAGAAACTTGGTCCCATATCTAAATAAAAAACTTGCTGTCATTCATTCCAAAAAGCTAGACTTAAATAACCGTGAATATATGTCTGAGAACAAAAGGTTCTTTAATACACTAGACAGTTAGCCTTCTACTGTTAAATATCATTCTTCTCATAACAGCTATTTAGAAAAATAGGCTTAAGGCCATGTGTAAGGTTTAATTAATAAAGAAATAATCATTGGAAATTGTTACTGTACATTAACGTATACAGACAGAGTCTTCACTCTTTTCTTAATTGCTCTAAATACTTTTGGAGAGGTTTTCTCTAGTTCCTCCTTTTTTTTTTTTTGCCCTGTTCTCAATATTGATATCAAGCAAAAGAGGTCCTCTGGCCTGAAATGTGGCAAGCCCACTAGGAGCACATTCAGCCTAATAGTTATAGATAGAATTTTCTTAAGAATTCTCCAGCATCATTACACAGTGTTTAAAAAATATTTGGTACTTCATTAGTTTGGTACTGATAAAGCACCTTTTATTTTAATTGAATATCATCTTATATGATGATATTTTACAATGTGAACTTACAATAAAGTGCAAACTTGAGAACTAGTGATGTATAATCAGATGAGGTAGAATTAAGAAATCAGAAACAAAGAGTCTGAGCCTGTATTAGCTTATTTTAGACCCTGCATTGACACTTATCCGACTGAGTGAAAATAGGTCCTTTCCATGTGATTTCCAGTTTTAGAATTTAAATGTAAATCACAACATACTTTTCCGACAGATAGAACAGATTAAGCCAGATCCTCTCAAATTTCAGGAATCACAAAGATTCCTGTATGACCAAAAATAAAACATTGGATATCCACTCCACATGGTAAAGACATGAATTTTTACACTGAATAATACTGACTGTATCCACACTGATACTCCAGCAAGCTAAGTACTCCTGAAGGATGATGAAACATAAAAGACAGAGTGCAGATCTCTTCAAAGAAAATTAAACCTTCTAATTTCTGTCAAAGTGCTCTGTTTACTCTTTCTTCATGCTGCTGGGATAGGATTCAACTCCAGATTAATATTCCTAAATTGAAGTGTATAAATGTGGGTGTCCAAGAGTCTGCAAATATAAATCTATTTAGCTAGCTTTGATTCATTCTTGTATTTGGACAGCTGTACAGCACTCCATGCTACAATTCAGTTGCCTAAACTGAGGCACATAGATCCAATTTGGAAAACTTAAATAATTATATTATTCCCAGCCTTCAGTTGTTCATCCAAAAGGGTGGATTCCCTGCTGGTCTTGTGTGAATATGTATCTGTCAGGCCCATGTGGATATTTCAGATATCTTAGCACACGAGAAACAGCTTCCACTGCTACAGTTAAGAGCTGACTCTCATGTCCAAGTTTCACTGACTGATTTGGCTAGCTCACCGCTGACCATGGTGGGAACATAGAAACCTAGCTCAGACATGGATATCTAAAGTTTGGTATCTGAGCAAAGTTTTGAGGACTGAGAAGCTACTGCAAGGGTCCTGAGCACATCTTCTCACTTCTGGGTGGTTGCTGACCTGGGGTCAGGGCCAGCTAGGAGGGAGCCCAGCTGGTGACCTTGGGGAAAACAGCCCCATGGCTGATGCTGTGCCAGTGCTCCCTGGTTGGCCTGTTCCCTGGCTGGGGCAGTCGAAGGGGTCCTGGCTGCCAGGTCCTGACCTGATGGCTCCTGAGGAGCCCCTGATGCCCACAAGGATCCACATGCTGCACCTTCACAGAGATATTAGCAGTCAGCAGTATGCATGGTCATCCAGTTGGCTGCTGGAAAATGGGTAGAAACTCAGATTACTAAATATCTTACTTCTTGCTACTGTTCCGTCAGAGGTGTTCAAAAATGACTGCAGTCAACAGAAGAGCTCCATATGGGCAGGGATCACCTAGGCAAAAAGGATTTAAAAGTTAGCAGTAAAACAAAGGAGCCATTGAGGATATTTGGAAGGAGCAAGTGTAGGAATTAGGACTTTAGAAGGAAAATTACAATGTCTGGGAAACATCTGCAGAACCAAATGACCTCCACAGAGTAATTATTCTTTCATTTCCATTGATGAGAACTGGGTAATGAAAATATACCTAAGTGTAAGGCCTCCACCAATGTACTGGTATGAATTTGTGAGATCTGTGGCATACAGCTCTCTGGAGAGATGAAAAAAAAAACATGGCTGGTGTGGGACTTGCCTGTCTGGGAAATTTCTGGGAAAGGCGTGTAAAGCCTATGACTGTTGGCATCATCCAAAGTCATGGTAAACTGACAGGCTGTAAATAAAAACTTCTACAGATTGTAAAACTAGATTACCTGAGAGGATTTCTGCAGTATAGGATGGGTGAATGGAACACTATGCAAAGAAGAAGCAGGCAGCTGGATACTTCTCATAGCCGAGAGGACTGTCTTGATCAACTATCTTATTACAATGACAATTAGTGTCACATCTTCTCAGGGATGAAGGAAGAACATGGCCCAACATCTGGGAGATTCAAACTGATTTATCAAAGTCAATCATAAGGATGTGTAAAGCTGGAATTTGTCTTTTTAGGAAAATGAACATCCTTATTTGTCAGAATGCCACACCTTAAGGAATGTGCTGCCTGTCTCCTAATATTCAGACTCCTGAATATTAACACTATGGACTGATGAAAAGTTCCTGGCCTTCTGACTGGAATGTAATGATACCTGCATAGTATCACATACTTAATAATACTGACATACAGGATTTTAAGAACACTAGGAGAATGACAATATTGGTCTGTGAGTGAGAGTTCAAGAGATGAAATTTTAGTGGGTATTCTCTAAAATCCTCACATCTAAGAGCAAAGGGATGAGTTACTCATACTGAAGACAAATGTTCAACTATGGATGATCTCTCAAAGAGGCCTACATACTATGCAGGCATTTAGGTTTTGGACTTTTGAATATCTTTGGACTTGCAAGTACATAGAAAAACAGAATAAAACTCAAGTGCATTTGGAAAATGAAAGAAATTAAATAAAACAAGTAGGATTCAAATTCAAGGAGAATATAAAGTATTGTAACAAGGAAGAAATAATCAGCCATATAAATAGAAAAATGAACAAAGCTAATGGGGAAAAGAAGGAGGAATAAAAGCTATCTTCATAGTCTTGGGAAACTCATGCTTGCTGGGCTTAATGAAAGTAAGTGTTTTGTTAGATAGATGAAGGGGAGGGGTTGGTTTGGTTTGGTTTGGTTGTAGCTAATCCCTCAAGTCAAGTACACCCTTGACTTGGAAATTTCAAATCACCTCCCCACTACCCTCTAAAAAATATTACAGTAGGAAAATCCAGAAGAAAAAGACAGGCAGGTCTAGGAAACACAACTGTTCCAGGCTGTATACATTGTGGAAGAGAAATCTGAAATACAAGTCCTCAAATACTTAGAAGATAGCTGCAAAGTGGAAGAAGAGGTTACTGAAAATATTTGGGTAGGACAAGAAATAATGAGCTTAAGATAGACTGAGCATTTCTGTATAGTGCTTTCAGATGTTTAAACATGTCCTAGTTAAACACTGGCATAGATTGTATAAATTATTCTGTGTAGAAAGCAGATCTAGACTCTGCATTCCCTTTTGGCAACATTTGTCTAGCATTGTTTGTGAATAGTAATTTCGCTGTAGGGTTGGGAGTGGACTTGCTGACCTCTTCAAGTCTTTTACAGACTTGGTTTTTTTGATATCTCAGAGGTAATCCCTGAAGAAACCCTGCTACTTCTTTTTTTCCCCCCTTTCTTAATAATGCATAGCTTAAAAACATATTTTTGTGCTTGATCTAATCAGCTTCTCTCTTTTTCTCACTGAGACAAATTCATGTTTAGCTTTAGGTTTTCCATAAACTGCCACACATAAAATATTAATCTCAAAGCAAGAAAGTTGTTACTCTGAAGGTTACATATTGTTCCAGCAGTATGATTGGTTACCGTAATTAAAAAAGTTAATTGTTCAACATTTAAAATATTACTGTGTTAGTGTTCTTTTCTAAATTCAGTGTAGAATACTATTCTTGTGAACATAGACTCTTTTATTTGTTGTTTTGCCCATTTCTAGTCTTTCAGTTTGTTTATGGAAGTTTTTATGGATGTGTGTGCTGAAGTCTTTTCTTAAATCAACAGAGTTCTGTTGAATTGAATGGCATAATATTGATTCTGAATTACTACTTTCCTTTTTTTCTTTTTCCCCCGCAACAAGTATTTTGTGACACTCTATCACCAGGATATCCAAATTCTGTGAAATCAAAATTCATAAATTATTACTGAGGGAAAAGAAATCTAGGAAGAGAAAACCCTAGCAAAGAGGTTGAGATGGATCAAGAGTTTCTGCTGTTGTTAATGATTTCCAAAATCTTTTTGTCTCTAATGGCTCTTTGTTGTTAGTTTGCCCTTCAAGTGGACACCCCCCCCCCCCAAATTTTCCACTGGGAAAATGGAATTAAGTCAGGATTTGCATGCAGGCGAGGAGTGAAAAGGAAAATTTATTCAGGGAAGCTAAATGGAAACACTTAAGGAAACATTCTTTAAAAGAAAAAAAAAAATTCCGCTAAGAAAAAAAATACCCTGGTAAAGAGCACTTTAATTGCCATTTCTCCTTTATGAAAGTAGAAGCTAAATTTCAATTGGCTTCATATGGATGCTCTTTAAAACAAAACAAAAATGGAATAAAATAGAACACTTTTTCCTATATTTGGATACACCATTATGGGCATAAATACCTTTTAAGAGCAAGCCTTCTCAGCATCAGAATCAGCATATTTGTATTAATAAATAATAAAGAAGGAACAACACAAGGGAATTAACGTTACAGTAGAAATGGAATGAAAACAAATTATTCTCTAGATAATAAAGAAAAGAGAAAAATGAAAGTGTATTTCAAGATTATAGATTTCCTGGCATTTATAACTACTAAGGAAATATTACATGATTAAATTAATATGAAAGTCCATTTGCTTCTCATTACAGAAAATATTCCAAAACAAACCTACATGTGAATTCTTTACACCCACAAAAGTCCACAGTGGACAGTATAGAGAGTTTGCAGTTAATTTTACAGATTCACTTCTAACTGCTATTTTAAAGGATATGCTGTTTTCAATGCTTTTGTGGATATTTTCTTTATATTATAGAATAGTTGTGTTAATGAAGGCAGCAAACACATTTTAAAAGCTGATATCACTAAGGAGTTGAGACACATAGCAAAATCTTAGTCTGAGAATATCAGAAGCTTATTTTTACCTAAAAACATAAATAAATTCTATACCAATATTTTTATATTTACTTTAATTAATTGAACATTAAGACATAGCACTGGCTAACACTAAGGAAACACAGTTGTTCTCCTCCTCTACCTTGACTTGTAAAATACATTTAGCAGAAAGATTAAAAAGTAAATGTCTCAGGGATTTCTTCGTAGTAGAAACACCTCTATTTCAGGAGAGATTGAATGACCAATGCAGAGCTCCAGAGCAAAATTCTGACCTTTTGAATTTAGAAATAAAACCAAAGCTGAGCAACTTCTCTTTCCTGAAAAATAGCAATATCTGGTTTACATCATAAGGTAATTCCAAATTATTTTTGGAACGGTCTGACCCAAGATAATGTGTCACTCATTTGGCCCCACATATCAGCTTCATGTCTCCTGATTGTTATGCCTTTTCTCTCATATGAGACACGGTACTTGTGTGTAGAGGTATTTTCTTGCTGTGGGATTGTGCTATCCTTGCAGTAAAAAGTACAACAGTCTAGACCATGAAATGTACATGATCACATTCACAAGTGTTTTCTCATTGTGGGTTATTAGTATCTAGATAATTAAATAATTATTTAAACATCAAAAAACATTTGACGATGTAACTTGAGAAGAGGAGCCGACTGAAAAATCAAGTCTGGTCAGTCGTTATGTTATTTAATACTATATGACTGCCATTCATGAAGCAGTATTAAAGAACAGTTCCAGAAATAAATGGGACATTCCTGACCCCCACAACTTAATATAGTTGCATCAAATAATCGAATGATAATTTAGGCTGGAAGGGACCTTGGAAGGTCCTGCTCAAAGCAGGATCAACTCTGAGGTCAGAAAGGGTTGCTCAGGGCTTTGTCCAGTTGGATCTTCAAAACCTCCAAGGATGGAGGTGGCACAACCATTCTGGGTAACCTGCTCCACTGCCTGACTGTTCTCATGGTAAAAACGTTTGCGTACTATCTGAACCACTTTTGTTTCAAATCTCCTCCTTTGCCTCTCATTTTCTGCCACACCCTGCTGGGAAGAACCTAGCTCCATCTCCTTTCTGACATCTTCCTAGGCACTGGGCGGGGGGCTGTTAGGTCCTCCACAGCCATGTCTTCTCTAGGGTGAACAAGCTTTGGTCCCTCAGTGTCTTCTCATAGGGTAAATGGTCCACCTCCAATCATCCTGGTGACCTTCCATAGAACTTCCTCCAACTTATCTACATCTTTCTTTTATTGGTGTGGGGTGTCTCTGGGTGTGTGTGTGTAAACGTAACCAGGTGTACTATCTAGATGTGGTCCCACAACAGCTGAATAGAGGGGGTCATTACTCCCCTTGACCTTCTGACTGTGCTCCTGTTCATACAGCCCCATATGCTGCTTATTGTCTTTTTTTTCAGGGTGCCTTGCTGGCTCACATTCAACTCACTGTCCTCCATGGCCCCCAGAGTCTTCTCTCCAGAGCTGCTACTCTCTAGCTCATCACTCACCAGTCTGTATTGCTGCCAGGGGATTTTTCTTTCCAGAGGACAGACACTGAATTTGTTCTTGTGGAATTTCAGGAGGTTCTGTCAATACATTTCTCCACACAGAGAATGTCAGCACTGATCTTCAGCATATCTACTGGTCCCTCTCCACTTGGTGCTGTATGCAAATTTAATGAGGGTGCATTGCGTCACCTGCTCCATGTCACTGATGAAGATGTTAAACAGGACATGTTCCTATACAGGTCCTGTGGTACTTGTTACCAACATCCAACCCATTAACCATCATCCTTTGAGTCCAGTCATCTGACCTTTTTTTAACCTATCGATTTTTCCACCCATCCAGGCCAAAACATACCAACTTCTATACAGGAACATTATTTGAGACAGTGTCAAAGCCTTGCTAAAGTAGAGATAAATTGTGTCCACAGCTCTCCTTTCATCCACAAATCCAGTTATTTTATCAGAGAAGGCAATCAGGTGGGTCAGGAATGATTTGTTCTTGGTAAAAATCCATGCAGTCAGGACTCACTCTGAGGTTGTTCCAGGGAATCCAGTAAAGCTGACCATACTATAGTTTCTCAGGTTGACCTTTTGCACTATTTTTAAGATGAGCGTAGCATTTTCCTTTCTCCAGTCATTGCAGATATTCTTTGATTTCCGTAACCTTTTGAAGATGACAGACAGGAGCCTTGGAAGGACACTGGTAAGCTCATTCAGCACCTGCAGATGCAGATGTCAGGTGTCATGGACTAGTATGGGTTGAATCCTGAACCAATCCTCATCTGCAGCTGCTAGTTTCTCTCTTCCTTAAACCCTGTGTCTAAGCACAGAGGACCCAGAGACCTTGCTGACAAAGATTTAGGCAAAGGAGGTGTTGAGTACCACTGCCTCATCTGTGTCTTCTGACACTAAATTGCTCATTGCTGGGTTTCTATTTTTCTTGGGATAATCTGGCAAAGACTTGGTTTGTGAACTGTGACTGTGTGAAACTGACGTCCAAAATACTTACATGTATTCAGAAGATTTTCCCTAACTGGGTAAATAATCATAAATTAGTCACAACTCTCCCCTACATTCACAAAATCCTTTGGAAATCTTTGCTGCAGCTATAAGTCTTATATTAGAATCACCAAAGTTGTTATTCTTAACTTTAACCAAACCAAAATTAAGAAACCTGTTTGGTAGTTTCCCATCAATTTGTTTTCAATATCTTCAAAGTTGCATTTAAATTATGTTAGTATATTTGCTCATCAGCAGAACTATCCTGTCAGTAGGACCTAAGATGATAAGAAATAGCTACACTACAGTACTAAATTCACAATTTCTCCTCATAGACTGGATCACAATTCTTAAGCAAAATCCCACAGCGAACCTCTAAACAGACAGTTTGGACTTGACAAACACAAAAGCATAATATTGTGTGTTATTTGTGTGTATTTAGGACTGTCTCTGAAAGAAAAATTCAAGTTTTCCCTTTGTTCTTAAATTTAAGCATATTGGGTAGTTTAGAAATACTCAACAAATTCTGCTTACTCATCCAAACAAACAAATGGATACATCTGTAATCAAAATTGAATGAGATCATTAGCCTATCCAGGCAAGTTAACTTGCTTTCCTGTATGCTTGATTTCAGCTCACTTCAGTTCTTAATCCCACAGAAGGAATTGCAGATATATGCATTTTCTTGTCTTACATCAGTCAAAATATCTGTTCTAGGAACCATAAAAAGATCAATTGCATAATCAGAGCCTTCCTCTTTGGTTAGTATTTTTTATGTCGGATGATATGCAGAATATGCTATCAGCTTTTTCAGTCTTTTAAAAATTCTGACTTTTTTAAGAAAGATGAGTCCTGAGTGAATTAAAAAAGAAAAAACAAGTACTTTACTATAACAAAGACTGAAAACAACAAAGCAGAACACCATACTTTGTGACAAGAAAATTCATGATCACACTCGATCTCAAGGTAGACTGTCTTTCCAAACCAAATTGGTCCTTTGAGACCTCATATAAATTACCTAGTTCACCACCATATGAGTATGCTTATGAAGCAGCCCATTCAAAAAGTCTTATATACTATCAGGTTTTTATTTAGTTCTTTTCCTTGACCCTGACCATTTGCTTTGACTGCAAACTTTCAACACTTTTGAAAACAAGACTTGCCTGTATTAAATACGAGTTTTGTCTGCCTTTGAACTTTCATTTAGGCTGACAGGTCAAGCAAATTTGGGAATTTCTACACTCTACAAAAGACCACAGAATAGAAATCCCTCAACTGAGTGAGCAACATACAGAACAAGAACTAGCCTTTGTTAATCAAACCACAGGCACAGTGCTAAGAGTCTCTGCAGAATACTGCATGGATGTTACTGCTCAATAAACTCCTTAACAGACTATTGCCTTGATCACCATAGACATAAGCTTTGCCACTCTCAATAACACACTTCCAGGCCTTAGTTATTGATGAGTACTACCAATATATCATATGAGCACTGCTCAACCATTTTAATGTCTTTATCATCACAATATATGGAGAAATAGGAAAGCCATATAGCCATTTTGTACTAATTTCTCCAATTCCATCATTAAAAATAAAATAATAACCAAACCTTAAAGCAACTGAAGGTCACATTGTTAGGGGGAGGCTGTATGCAGATGAATACTATATTTTTAAAACTTCCTAGATACTTAATGCCCTTCCTTTCAATATATTTGAAATATTTCATTATAAGCAACTTCCAGGAGGAATCCATATAGCCTGAAATATAGTGTGGAATGAAATAAGGAATCAAATTTTCTATTCTTTTTGATGAGTTATGTTACCTGCATAAGGGGAAAAAAGCAAAAAGTAGTATTTGTAGTTCACATAGTCCATGCCAGATGGGCTGCTGAACACACTAATTCCTTGCCTGTTAGGAAATCCTAATTACTGCTTTGAAAGAAGTAATTTAAGTAACTTAGTAATGGTTTCACGTGATATAACACTAAAAAATAAGTAAAAATAAGAATGAAAATATTTATGTGAGAGAGACAATTTTGTCATTTGGTTTTCACCTGCAAATCTGTGGCACAACACTGATTATTCTGGATCTTGACACAAATGAGATCCCTTTATTATATGGTAGTGAAAATTTTTGTATTGTACTAAATCCCGTAATTTCATCCCTGTGTTTTCCTCAATCTTATATATCCTTTGTCTCTGTGCTAGCTATTCTTTTTACATTGAGTTCCATATGGACATCACAGAATAAAATTGCAAATTTATCCACCTTATTAAAAAGAGAAAAAAAGGCAGAATTTTCCACCAGAAAGCATAAAAACCTGATAGCATTTTGTGGAAGGGTACTGTAAAGTTATGAGGCAATTTCAGAGGAAATAAAATTAATTTAAAAGCATAATAAAACTTTTTTAAGCACTGTTTGTATACTTCACGATTTGTTATATACTGTCAGCTAAAAAGAATGTTCATGCTAATTATATTTCCTGTATCCATAACTGAGTAATAACCATGCTAGCTCTCATTTATTTTTTTCTGCACATCACTAATATGTAATGCAAACCCTTAATGTTTGCAATCATATAAATGTACTGAACCCTAAACCTCATAGGATGAGAATAACCATGGCATCTTATAATTGTTATATTTATTCAAGGTTCTGTAACTATGTGTCCACATCTATAATATTAGAAAAATGCAAGCAGGTTACACAGACTTGTTAATTGCTTGCTTGCTGCAAAATAGAGGTAGAATTAGAACACTCAAATACAGAAAAATGAATTGTTAGGATTATTTTAGGGGTTTTGTTAACATCTCAGGTGGATGGAGTCATAAAAACTTTGAGACAAGTCATGTACTTTAAGACAAAGAATATCCTTTACCAATGTGTAGTTTGATAAACAGAACAAAGTGTAAAATACTGTGACTTGAAGCAGATGTATTTATCTCTCAGTAATTACACTGCAACTGAAATGAAAATCAGGATGGATTCTTTATACTGTAGTGTACTTCAAGCAGCCAAAATGAGGAAGCATGAGAAAGATAATAACGGCGGGGAGGATGGGGGAATGCGACAGGGACAGGGACGATGGATGAGCAGACAGGTGATGGCACAGAAATTTCTGTCCAAAAAGATGGGAAGGGGGTTACACAGACATTAAAAGGTTTAGACCTGGAGATATTTCTTATTTCAGGTGAAACATATACTCACAAAGACAGTCATCTGCTAATCTGTTTGTTTCAGGAGGCAATAACTGTGCTTATACAGGAGTAAAGGACAGAATGCAAAAGGACCAATAATTACAACAGTTCTTAAAGTAACAGCTTAATCAACTCTGTATACATACTATGTCACTGATTGGTTTTATTGCCTACAAGATAAGAACTTCAACTAATGCTTTTCCTTTCTCCTGTGAAGTATATAAAATGAGATCATTCTGCAGTTTTTTCCCACTCTAGCAGGTATGCAGCTTTTAAATCTAAAGCTAAAACACCATTAAGGTTGTAAAACCAAATGCTCTGAACTACAAAAATTTAGATTACAAGTCTCCTGTGACATGTTCACCAACATATTTTTCTGCAACTTAATTCAATCTTTAGGGGGAGTCTGAGCAACACCATGCTTTCTTCGGTCTTTATGTTGCCTTCATTCTTTCATACATGGCTACTTCTAGCCATAAAAATGTTAGCCAACCAGTTATATTGCCAGGACCAGGAAAATGGTTCTGCCATTTACTTTGTACTAAAGACTGGGGAGGTCAAGTTGGCAGCTACTATTACTAGAACTAGAGAAGGGAATGTGGTAGTTACTGTTGGGTGATGGCTCCTCCGAACAGCAACAGTGCATGTCCCCATCGCTCCCAGTTGCATCCCATCTTGTTTCATCCAGAAGCAGCAGGAAGGGATACTCCAAGTTCCCAGGTCTTCCATCACCTCTGCATCTTCCATGATCTTGGAAAGTATGGCAAAGATTGCCTGCTTTTCTGAGAAGCCTTAAGCCAAGTTGCAGAGCTTTACATTTGGCTCTACAGTTTAAAAATTCTAGGGCAGTATCCCTGCAAGCACTCACCTGTTACACTGTCACATCTAGTTGAAAAAAAACACAAAGCCTGACTAATGAATAGATCCTGCAAAAGAAAAGTGAATCTTAGTTACACCAGAGATAATACTATATACTAACTAATGTATAAGTTTAAGAAAAAACATAGTAATGCTGTGTATATAAACTACTGAAGTTTCACAGAATCACAGAACGGTTGAGGTTGGAAGGGACCTCTGGATGTCATTTGGTTCAAATCCCCTGCTCAAGCAGAGCCATCTAGAGCTGGCTGCCCAGGACCATGTCCAGATGGTTTTTTAATTTCTTCAAGGAGGGAGACACCGCAGCCTATCTGGGCAACCTGTATCAGCGCTTAGTCACGCTCACAGTAAAAAAGTGTTTCCTGATGTTCAGAGGGAACCTCCTGTGTTACAGTTTGTGTCCATTGCTTGTGATCACTGGGCACCACTTGAGGCTAAATAGTCCCAGCTCTCACAGCCTTTCCTCCCAGAAGAGATACTCTACTCCATTCATCATCTTTGCGGCCCTTCTTTGGACTCTTTCCACTAAGTCCATGCCTCTTTTGTACAAGCAGACCAGAAATGTTCAATTGTGGCCTCACCAGTGCTGAATAAATAGGAAGGATCACCGACCTTGACCTGCTGGCAGTACGTTGTCTAACACAGCCTAGCATACCATAAGCCTTCTTTGCTGCAAGGGCACACTACTGGTTCATGTTCAACTCAATGTCCACCAGGACCCCCTGGTCCTTTTCTGCATATCTGCTTTCCATCTGTGTGGCCTCCAGCATATATTGGTGCATGGGGTTGTTCGTTCCCAGGTGCTTTGTACTTTTCGTGGAACTTAATGTCAGCCCATTTCTCCAGCTTGTCAAGGTCCCTCTGGATGGCAGTACGACCCTCTGGTGTATCAGCCACTCCTCCCAGTTTGGTGTCATCTGCAAACTTGTTGAGGGTACACTCTGTCAGATCTACACATCATCCAGATCATTAATGATGATGTTGAACGGGATTGGATCCAGTATTGATCCCTGGGGGACAACCACTAGTTATTAGCCTCCAACAAGACTTTGCACCACTGATAAATCTGGACTAAAGTAGCCCATTTCTACAATGTGGTCATGGTTTAACTCCAGCAACAACCAGGCACACACAGCTGCTCGCTCACTCCCCCTCCAATGGGATGGGGGAGAGAATCAGAAGAGTAAAAGTGAGAAAACTCATGGGTTGAGATAAAGACAGTTTAATAGGTAAAGCAAAAGTCACACACGCAAGCAAAGCAAAACAACGAATTCATTTACCACTTCCCATGGGCAGGCAGGTGTTCAGCCATCTCCAGGAAAGCAGGGCTCCATCACATGTAACAGTTACTTGGGAAGGCAAACGCCATCACTCTGAACATCCCCCCCCTTCCTTCTTCTTCACCCAGCTTTATGTGCTGAGCATGAAGTCATACGGTCTAGACTATCCCTTTGGTCAGTTGGGGTCAGCTGTCCCAGCTGTGCCAGCTCCCAACTCCTTGTGCCCCCCCAGCCTCCTCGCTGGTGGGGTGGGGTGAGAAGCAGAAAAGGCCTTGGCTCTGTGTAAGCCCTGCTCAGCGGTAACGAAAACATCCCTGTGTTATCAACACTGTTTTCAGCACAAATCCAAAACATAGCACCATGCTAGCTACTATAAAGAAAATTAACTCTATCCCAGCCAAAACCAGCAAAAATGCTGAGATTGTTTTAAAGATACTGAAAAAATATAACTTTCTGTGGACCTCTCTGATTTTTATGTGTAGATACTCTCTGAGAAAATAAATGTGAAAAACAACTTGATCACTCCAGATTTTCATATTTACCAGAGTCATTCAGAGCTGCAAAAAACAGTCAATGCCATTATCACTTATTGCATTCTAGGGTAAACTCAATTTGTTTTAAAATACTCACTTGAAAGGTAGAGATTATATTATTTTTTCTTGTCTCAAGGGAAGAACTGAATGAATATTAACTCGAACGAACAGGTGTTCAGAATGGAAGGGGAAGAATACTGCAGTTGGGAGTTATAATTAAATGGCAGGGGTTTTTTCTTCTGTATGAAAACATAAACATTTAGATGGCTTTTGAAAGAAAGATCGGCCACACTTGCTCACCTCTGCTTTGAAAGGGCACATCACAGGGAAATCATGTTTATATATAATGGGAGAACTCAGTGCTGAAAGTAACATTATTGCTGCTGTACTGTAATCTTATGTTATCAATTGCAAAATAAATACAACCCCAGCTGTAGCTTTCTTAGAAGAGAAGATAAAGCTGTGCAAGAAGTATTGAACTGGAACTCTATTTTGGCAGCTGTAGCTCCACTTACAGGAAATATTTACTACATTTTCTAAATATTTGCTTGACAGTAAACATATTCATCTTGATGCAAATATGCCTGGAGAATAAGAATTTACTTTCTTTATTGAAGCTCCCTGACTTTTATTCCTTGTAACATCATATTTGGATGAGAATGCAATTGTGTAGTAATAAAACATTTCTTAAGTAGTGGAAGAAGAAACAAGGTAGAATCAATCTGAAATGGTATTCCAGATGTTGTGGTAAAATCAGAACTTGTTAATATTCAGCATCATAATTTGAATTGTCATATGAATAATTTGAGTTAACCATCATTCAGTTCTTCCCTTGAGACAAGAAAAATGAATATAATATTTACCTTTCAAGTGAGTATTTTAAAACAAGTTGAGGTTACGCTAGAATGCAATAAGTGATAGTGGCATTGACTGTGGTTTTTGCAGCTCTGAATGACTCTGGTAAATATGAAAATCTGGAGTGACCAGGTCGTTTTTCACATTTATTTTCTTAGACAGTATCTACACATAAAAATCAGAGTGGTCCACAGAAACTTACATATTTTTTTTTTTAATATCTCTAAAAAACCTGAACATTGTAGAAAAGTACCATTTTGATTACTTTTGCCTTTTATAAAATATTTTCTTTCAACACTTTATCCAGCCACATTTTAAAAAAATAGAAATATAAGATTAGATTCACTTATAAGCTTAAATATTTTCAACTATCCAAAAAGCCACATGTTTAAATGTTGGACAAATCACAGAAATTGGGGATAGTTTCCAAGTCCATGTAAGAGTGAGTTATTTTTTCACATTTTTCCCAGAGCTGTTTTTGTAAGTAATTATGTAGAAAGAGAAAAGAAGATATCAGTAGTATCACTGGTTTATACTTTCAACTATTTTTCTTCATTTCAGTAAGGATATCGATCTATGTACAGTCTAATTTCCCTTTATAGTAACAAACAGGTAAAGCGAGAGCAATCAAGGAAATCAGAAAACTGCGGGGTCCATCGCAGATGCAACGTAAAGCTGGTCACCTGCCCTGGCTCCTGCTCATCTTTGCTTCCTCATCCCTCTCTTCAGAGCTGAAATGGTGCCAGGAACACCTGCTCTAGCAGGGCAGAGAGAAGTGGCAGGAGTTAGAAGCAGAGTCACTTTGCCTGTGTCGGCAAGCGGCACTCTTCACTCTGCTGACACAGTGCTCTGTTTATAGTGCCAGGCATTGTCATAGATTTTCTGGAAGAGAGGACCTCCTGTAAGACAAATGGGTCCAGCTCCCTGAGGCTGTGGTCCCCACCAAGAGGTAAAAATCCCTCAAGGGACAGGTCCTGACCATCCTGAGAGTGCAGTTAAACTGGGGAGCAGTAATTAGAGAGAAACAAGAGTTCTGGCCTAATGACTGTTCCTCAAAACATCACCATGGTAACATGTCCACAAAGTTTAAGAGGATTATGAAACCTGGAGCTGAATGTAATGCAAAATACCAGAAACAGTGGTAACGAAATTCAAATGTTGTCATCCATCATGGATTGGTATTACTGAAATACTGCATTGGATGTAATACAGTTTGCAAATCAATCTAATATATTTCTGCACAGTGCACTGAGCTCTTTTTTACATGCATATTGTGCAGTCATTTAGGCCTGCCTATACTAATCAGGACATTTTTTTATCCTTTTACACCAATGTGACTAAACCAAAGAAAGGAATCTAACTCAGGCTGCACATTTAAGAACCTCTAGCTTAAAAGCAATCTAATTCCACTTGTGCATAGACACACCAGCCAGACTGGAAATTGAAATCTAAGTAACAGACTACTGAGGATGAAAAGGAGATTGGAACTTCCATATATTTATCATGCAATTTTATGCACCAGAAAAATCTAAAGGTATTAGATGACTCATATTGTTCTGAAGCTAAGAAACATTTCCTCTGGAAGAGATTTAACTTAACAGACACAGGTTCTTTTTTTTATTTTGTTTGTTTGTTTGTTTGTTTCTTTGTTTTCTTTTAAAGATCATGTATCCACAGGACAGTAAATGCTTTTAGGACACCTTTTGGGACAGGAAAAAGAGCTTGAGCTGAAAAAATGTCTAGTGTGATGTAGCTACCTAGGGCATGTCTACACTACTTTAAAGGAACTTCCTTCTACCCTCACCCAAATAAAATTAAAAAAACAGTAAATGATACAGTCATCTGGTGCATGCCTGACTTAACAAAAAAACCCACAATGAATGAGATAGAGCAACTTAGGTCACTTACAATGTTTAATAACTTCACTTTGGGTTTTAGTTTTTATAGGGTTCTGTTTGTTTGTTTGTTTTAAGTCACCTTAACTAGCTCTGCTTTAGACAAAGCCTGCTAATGGTTCTAGGGATAGTTAACAGTGATAATAAAACCATGGTCCAAAGTGTAGCCACTCTAAAAAATACTTGATCCCTTCTAAGGATGAGAGATCTGAGCCTCTCCTGGTTAGAGAGGCTAGATCCAAGCTAAACAATTCTGGGCAATATGTTCAGGTTTTGGGATACCACTGTCCATGCTGTTGACTGATGGAATTCTGGCATGGTTTGGGCCCATTTCAACTATCATTTTCCCAAACAACATATGGACATAATTTAGGGAACCGCAGTAGGCAAAATCATGTACTAAATAGGCAGAAAAAAATGAAGATATGCTACCTTGGCATGCTCTGTTTGGCATAGTCCTCCAATACTGCCCCAGTAAGCAAACCCATCCTATGTCTTATTATGTCAAAAGCCAAGAAATGTACTATGGGAGAAAAAAGAGAATCTGTCATATTTTCCATAGACAGTCTCCCAGGGCAACTATGGATGACAAAGCAGTAACACCAGTGAGTATATCTGCATAGTAACGAGGTAACTTGCTGACCAGTATGCCACCATCAGAACATGTGTGGGACAGCAGTGCTAAACACAGGGGAGCAATTATCTTCTGCACAAAATTGATCCTGCACATAGCTGTGCATGCATATGACCCGACCAGCTTCCTCCCTTTCAAGCAAGGAGCTTTTTTGAAAGTGGCACAGTTCAGAAAGGAGTGGCAAAGTCAGGTCACATGAGGAGCAGAAAGATTCTAATTTTTTTAGTTGGCTGCTCCCAGGGTAAGGTAAAAGATACCAGTTGGTAAAATTTTGTGACAAAAGTAGTGAAACTTGCTTTAGATAGATGATGATCTTAGGTAGTTTTACGCAGGGGCTGGAAGGCTGAGACCTTCTGGATCATGACAGTTGGAGTGACTTACCAGGAGAGTCTGTTCAAGGGGCGGCACACAATGATGATCCACCTGACACTGATGACACAATAACCCAGCCTAGACGCACAGTCACAGGAGGCAGCTGGCAGGCAGATGAGTGTTGAGTGTATCTCGGGTGTTGTGTTAAAGAGGCTTGCCAGTAAGTAGGTAGAAAAGCTTATTGGAAATACTCCTTGCCAAGGCCTGTGGCAAGTAAGTGACCATCCTGTTTTAAGAATTTATGTATATGGACATGGTGTATGCCATGCCACTTTGCTCCAGGGCTGTAGAATGGTCCACCCACTTGATTGTTGTCACAGACTTCTCTTTCACACATACCCAAAGGGTTGTCTAACTGAGTCAGGATAATGAGCTTTTTGATGTGGTGTTATGGATAAACAAAGGGATCTCAAACATACTGACAGATGTTTGTCCAACATTCTTATTTCTCTCTAGCTTCAGACAAACACCTTCCGTTTTTTTATTGTTACTCTTCCCACTGATTTTCTGTCAGAATCTGAAATTTTAATCTTAAACATATTAAACAAGCCTTATTAAAACTTCATCCTGTCTGGTAATAGCACACCAAAGAGAAGTTTCAGATTTGAATGAAAATGATAGACAAGTTTCCAGGTGAATCTAAGCTGATTTAGAGTCATGGAAGTAGTTGCCAAAATGGAACAGATTGTGTTTCTGAATGCATTAATCTATAATAAATTTCCACCTGGTTAAAAGACCAATAAGTCAAGTGAGAGAGCCTCTTAAGTTTTATTAACTTTGAGAATGAACTCTTGCTGTAGTAATAAAGAGTGGGAGATACGGGGAGACAACTATGTATCTTGTCTGCTAAGCTATTTTTTCACAACTGGAAGTTTTAGCTCAATAAAGCATGAGGAGGGGAAAGAGGCAGGACTGCAGTTCATCACAGACAGATGGTATTAGGAAGTATGTTACCAGTGAAGATATACACAAAAAGGAGGGTGGTTTCATCCCAAGCCAGCATTTGCTAGGATTTTTATTTATTTATTCATCCATTCATCGGTTGTGGGAAACATTGAAAAGTGGTTTTCATGAATTTGTGTTCTCTTTTAGGCTGCCTGAAAGACTTTTTTTCCTCTTTCTCTCTTTCTTAGCAATCAAATTAAAAGCATAGACCACTGGGGTGTAATCCAAAGGTAGAAATAAAAGATGTGTAAAAAGTCATGTTCCATTAAAACTGGTTGTATGGGATATTTCTGCTTTAAAGAGAATTTAGGGAAAAAAAAGTAGCCAGAAGTCATAATGGTGTTTTACAATCAGTTATGGTAAGACGCATATGAAGAAAACAACTATAGCCACAAAAAAACCCCCTCTCGGTTACTTTGGTCACCAAATGAGGAATGAAGCTCTAAATCTTCAACCCGTAGGATAACGAGGGCAGACGCAGAGACAGAACAGCAGAAATGTGTCGATGGATGCCTTGGGACAGATGATGAACTAGTTCAGAGCTTATGGGTCAGGATTAGAGAGCAGACCAATGCTGGCAGTGTTGTGGCAATGCAGTGGGTGTCTGCTATAGATTGCCTGATCAGAAAGAAGTGAATGAGGTCTTCTTCAGAAACTGGAAGAAGCTTCATATTTGCAGTTTCTCATGGGGAACTTGAACCACCTGATATCAGCCTTCAGGAATCCCAGGCCCCTAAGACCCATGGGTAAGTCTGGAGTAAGTAAGACTGACCCTCAGCAGAGGAAGATCAAGCTAGCAAACACTTCAACAAGCTGGACATACACAAGTCCATGGGACCTGATGGGATGTACCCACAAGTGCTGAGAGAGCTGGCTGATATCATTGCAAAGCCACTCTTGACTATGTTTGAAAGATCATGGTGACTGGGGAAGATTTCTGAGGGCTAGAAGAAAGCAAATGTCACTCCAATATTCAAGAAGGAGGACCCAGGGAACTACCCACCAGTCAGCCTCACCTTAGTGTCTGGGAAAGTGATGGAGGAAAACTTTCTGGAAGCCATTTCCATACACATGGAGGACAAGAAGGTGATCAGCAGAAGTCAATGAATGGGAAATCATGCCTGACTAACCTGATAGCCTTCTATGAAAAAATATCTGGCTCGGTGGATAACGAGAGAACAGTGAATGTTACCTTGACTTTAGTACACACATTGACAAACTGAAGAAATACAGACTAGATAAGTGGACAAGTGAGGTGGGGCAAGTCCAGCAATGAACCACAAAGATAATTAAAGGATTGGAGGAACTGTCATATGCAGAGATATTGAGAAAGCTGGGACTGTTCAGCCTGGAGAAGAGAAGGTTCAGGAGGGAATTATCATTGTATTTAAATACCTGATGAGTGAGATGAAGAAGATGGAAGAGAGAAGATGGACTAAGGAAGAGGTATCCAGTGACAGGACAAGAGACAATGGGCACAAATTCTACTTAAATGTAAGAAAAAACTCTTTTTACTCTGGTGATGGTAAATGCTGGAAATGGTTGCTCAGAGAGGTTGTGGAGTCCTCATCCTTGGAGATATTCAGAAGCTGAGTGGACATGATGCTGAACAACCTGCTCTAGTTGATCTTGGTCTAAGCAGGCATATTAGACTAGATGTTTTCTAATTATTTTGTGATTCTGAGAAAGCTACCATGTCCTTAACAGGTAGAAGGCTAAGCAAAAATTCTGTGGAAAAAATTAAAATAGCATTATCCTTCAGCTGAGATTACTTTCAAGGATTGAAATCACTCTACCCAGAAGAAAAGAACCAATAGTAATGTGAAAATATTTCATCTGGAGAAAGTTGATGACTTAGAAATTAGTTTACTGATCCACACCATGTTTATTCAAATTGTTCCCCTTCAATTTAAAGAAAAGTACTACTTTACATAGGAGAAAAGGAATCCACCATTTTCCCTGAGGCTTTTAGAAGGTATATTTAGAAAACTGGAGAAAGCAAAGGTTTTGAAGACTGTAAAATACCAATGCCAGCTGTGATCCAGTCTACTTAACTTAAAAATCTCAGTTATACCAAAATTTTGATGTGAGTGAACTAGCTTCATAAAATTCCCAGTGGAATCTATGGAGAGAGACAGATGCCTTTGAAGGTCTGTAAAGCAAGCTTCAGTTGTATAGTGAAAGTTATTTCTGTATTTGGAAGAGACATGAGACAGTTGTTTTCTGACTGGAAGAAAAATGTCAGCCATGAAATACATTTTTCTGAATGTTCATTTTTAAGTCAAACCCCAACTTTAAGTATGGGTAGATAATTTCAGTTTGCCAGTACTCTCTTCATACAGTCTGCCTCTGATCTATTCCTTCATGTTAAAAAATGAAGTTGCATCTGCCTTCTTTCTTTTATTTTCCCTTGCAAAGAAAGCTAGTCTTCCAGATTTATCCCTAATTCACTTCCGAATTTTGGGAAACTCAAGAACAATTTTGAAATTTATTTATTTGTTTTTCATAATTAATACCTTTCTTTCCAAAATTTTACAATAACAAATACTGCTCTTTGACTACATGATTATTTGTCCAAAGAATGAGACAGAATAAGATGTCCAGTGTGCTGGGAATGAGTTCATGCATTCATCATTTCTCTATCATTGAAGAATAGGAGTGGGACCTTGTAGAATGGATTTTGGTTTCAATTGTGAATTTTTTTGTTGTTGTTATCAAAAGGTATTAAAATCAAGAACTAGGAAGCATTTAACATCTCAGTTACCTTAAAAAGAGATTAAAGTATTCAGTATAGCTGTGCAATCTGACTAAAGGGTTAGTTTCTACATACAGTGTGTATATATGTTATGTAAGTCACTATCTTATAACACACACATGTGGGAAAAGAAACAGAGTTTGAGAAACAAAAGCAGAAAATCCTATACAGAAAAACATTAATCATGAAATGTAGAAGCACATACAGGATGTTCAGAGGAAAGGTATACAAAGTACCATGATCAAGGTGAAAAGTAATTCCAGAGGAGCCCTTGGTTTAAGAAAAAGACCTGTTGACCAGGGGGATTTCAATTTCCTTGACAATTCAACCAAGGATATCCATTCTACAATCACTAAAGCAGCATTTAGGCAATTCAAGGTGGAATAAGACTACTTCCTTACTGTTCAATGAACAACAGGATCAGTGGCAAGTGGAGAAATCATCTTAGGAAATGGACCCAGTGTAATAAAATGCTAGGAGATGGTGAACACTTAAGGTCTGCTGGTCTCATAAAGTCTAGAATACTCTGGAGAGTATGGTGCATATAAAAAGCCGGAGCTTGCTAAGTACACTGGACTACATAAAGCAGTCTAAAGAAAATGAAGCTTTACTCCTAAATAATTAAATTAGAACCCATTATTAACAAAATCAAATTTAGGAAATTTTATTACCTAAGGAATAGTTGAAAGAGATTGTAATCAGTGTTTGCAATAAAAACCTGTCCTGGCCAGAATGCTGAATGAATACAGATTTCAAGACACTGGAATAGAAGAGCAGAGATGTTAAAATATATAAATTGTTGTGGTTTCATGTTTTTTTCCCCTCATGCACTCATTCAGTACATACTATTCCCAATGTGCTGAAAAGAGGATTTTTGGTTCTAAACAGACTAACTTATTTTTATTTTTTCCTTAAAGGAAGAACCATGCTGAAACTGTTAAGTTATGTCATTAAAGGTTCAAGAAGGATCGCAGAGGAAAAATAGCAATAATATCTAATCAAGGAGACAAGTCACTGCCTTGGCCCCTCTCTCAGCTGTCACAGGAGAGTCTCAGCCTCATGGGCTGGGAGGGACACCTAATACTGTGAGTCAGCAGGAGAAGCTCTCCAGATCACCTTGCAGACTGAGGGGTATTACTGCCTATGGCGCTAATGTTGGGATGCAAGGGAGCAGCATTTTTGTATTTCACAAGACTTAGTATGGAATGTTAGGGGAGGAATCAAAGGTGGGAAGGGGAGGGATCAAGGTGGCTTGGAGAGAAATAAACATAGCAAAATAGAGGAATAAGGGGATAAAAAGGGTCAGTCAGGTAAACAGATGCTGGTTGGTGCACTTGTGTGGCCATGCCCTGCACCTGATCCCCGCACTGTGTCCTGTCCATTTCTATTTTCTAACTGCTCTGCACAGCCTGTGAGATCTGCTGGGGTCAACCGAGAAACCTGTTTGCATGTGTGTGTGTGAGTGCGCGCGTGTGTGTGTCAGTACATGAAGTACCTGAAAACCAGGGGATCCAGGGGCCAGCTACTGGATAGGCTGAGTGTCTAAGGCCAGTTACTGGCCTTCCTCTTGATCAGCCAGAGAGGGAAAGATGATGAAGCCATTGGTGTCATTCATGTTCATTTGAGTGCTATGTTTTCTGTCTGTGTTGATCCTTGTGGCGAGGTGTGTGTATCTGTATATATGTATTCTATATGTGTGCTTGCGTGTGTGCCTATTGGGATGGTGCGCTCAGATTCACTTCTGGCTGGACCCGGGAAGAGAGAGCTGCAGCAGCCTTGCCTCCATCAGGCTACCGAACTCAGCAACTCCTAACAAAAACAAAACCAAAGATAAGTTTCACAAACATCAAGATGTTGTGGTGCTATTTATGGTAAAATTAAAACTCATGTTCAGCAATACATCTATCTGAATAAGTAGCTGGTTGTGCAGAAAGAAGTGGTTTTTACATTTCCCTCCAAGATATTTGCACTACGTAATTAAAAGATATCATCAGAAGAAAAACAGTTCTACATGTCCCTAAAATATACACAGAATCAAGTAGTTCACATTTTCAGACAGTTTGCTTGAGTCTCATTCAGAACCTAGTTTTTTTCTACAGAAGCTTAAGGATGACCTCTATAAATTTTTCCAATTATTTTCAATACTAGTGACTTTTTTTTCTGAACCAGAATAATTTCATTCCCATTCACTTTCAGTGTCAAATTTCTATGAATGTTGATTTCAATACAATCTATATAAAGTTACTGAAGCCAGTGGAATTATAAAATGACACCAAGGTTCAGTCCGTCTTTCAAGTACCCATTACCAACTGTGGCAAAACAGAGGAAGGAAAAAACAAGCCAAAGATGCTTAAGTTCTGATTGCATTTGCAAGGTCAGGTTTTGTTGTTGTTGTTCCGAAAGACCGACTGCATTTCATATAGAAATCCATGTGTTGAGTTGTGGGGTTTTTTTGGAGGAGGGCATGGTTGGTTTTTTTAAGAAGAAGAAACTATTTAAACCAGAATCTCATTTAAAGAAGAATGTCCTCTGAATAGAGAAGACTTCGTATGTACAAATACCAGAATGGTATTTTGTATTTCCCTTGAATTTACCTTTTGCATGAGTGAAATTGAACTAAAATATTTTGACATTAAATGTAACACCATAATAAGATAGAAAAGGAAAAGGAAAAAGAAAGACATGGGCTTGTAAGAATGCTCAGGATTAATTGGAAGCTCCCTCTCTAGGATAACCCTGTAAGTTAAGAGGAACATTTAAGAAGACATAATTCCATCTCAAGCTAAGCTCTTTATGAAAGGGGGTTTTGGGGGCTTCTAAATTAAATTTTAATTTCTCAGTCCTTAGGCTTCCTCCTTTCAAGCTCCCCGTTAATCTTCATTTCCATCTTTTTTGTCCTTTAAACATTCTTCCCTTCCTTTCCCTTTCTTCTTGGGTTGTTATACTTTCCTCTATCATGCATATTCGGTCTTTCATGACGCTGGTCTTCCTACCTCAAGCGTTCGATTTAGCCTTGCCCTCTTCATCCTGTGTTATAGTTTATCCAGTTACTTCCCCAGTGTGTTGAAGAACCTTTCTAGTATGACTGCTCCCACTCAGATGAGTGCTTCCAGTACACTGGCTGTTATCTGTAACACATACTGAACCTGACTGCACGGTAATGACTCAAGAATGATCTTAGCCATTTTACAGCAACAATACAACTATGTAATTTAAATGGTAAAATGTTAAACAGTAGTAATTTGGGCTTCAAGACTTACGAGAAAAGAAACGCTTACCTTTAGATGTACTAGGAAAGCAAATTATCATCTTGATTTAATTGGCAACTTAAAAATTAAAATCAATTTACTAGCTTTTAATTTTGTATCATAGAATTACAAAATAATGGGACATAATTTAAGGAGTTCAGAAATACAGTAGAATGCATGTTTCACGTAGCTTAATTAGAAGGATTTCATGTTTGGTTTTTACATGTCATTTTTATATAATGACAAACTAATGAAGTCTAAACAGGCCAATGCTAATAATTTGACTAAGAAATCTTTGGAATTACTGCAGCAACAGAATGATATAATTCATACCTCACTGAGTTCAGTGACACGGTCTCAGTACTAAAGTGCTACAGGTTACAATGATTCTGCATCTGTGTATCTGTGTAAATTTAAGCAATAGTGACATCTCCATTGTTTCTACATCTGATTCATTAATGGTTGGTTATAGTATGTGCACCTGTCTTCCTTCTGCTACTCTAAGTCTTTAAAATGCGGGGTATTTATCACAAAAGCTATCATTCAAGTCTAGTTATATAAAGTGTTAAAAATGCCTATTTTGCAGCACAGCGTGCCATCTAGTGGAAATATGTTGCAAACAGCACAGCAGCTAGCAGAACTAGAAAAGGTGGTGAAAAACACTAATCACCCCCTTTCCTGAGCTGACCATCATTCTCCCACTATCCATTCGTACTTTGATTAATGAACACCTGACATATTTTTGAATCTTCGTTTCCAACTAACTCTAGCCAAATATTTGAGATGGTATTTGAGGACTTGTTATAAATTATTCAAATGAATTGGAATTGAGCACAACTATTTTGAAAGCTGTGCGTGAATTATTAGAGTCTCTTTAATGAAAGCTAACTTTCAACAGCAGAAGCCCAAGAGCTTAATTAACTGCTCACTGAGACACTGCAGAGTAACTCACCCTCCACAAACAATTCCTGTGGCTTCAGGGTTTTTCTTTTCTTCATACTGGGACATACAAAAAAATACTGGCAGTACTCCCTGTTCTTGCACTGACGTACAACAGCAAATTTTAAAAGAGAAATTTCATAGAAACACAGAATCACAGAACGGCTGAGGTAGGAAGGGACCTCTGGAGGTCATCTGGTCCACTTCCCCTGCTCAAGTAGGGCCATCTAGAGCCAGTTGCCTAGGACCATGTCCAGTTGACTTCTGAAGATCTGCAAGGATGGAGACTCCACAACCTGTCTGGGCAACCTGTGCCAGTGACTGATCGCCCTCACAGTAAAAAGGTGTTTCCTGATGTTCAGAAGGAACCTCCTGCATTTTGGTTTGTGCCCATTGCCTCTGGTCCTGTCACTGAGAACCACTGAGAAGAGCCTGGCTCCATCTTCTTTAGACCTTCCCTTCAGGTATTCATATATATTGAGAAGATAGCCCCTGAGCCTTCTCCTTTGTAGGCTAAATACTCCCTGGTCTTTCAGCCTTTCCTCACAGGATAGATGCTCTACTCTATCATCTCTTGTGGCCCTCTGTTGGACTCCTTCCACTACGTCCATACCTCTCTTGTACTGGGGAACCCAGAACTGGACACAGTACTCCACATGTGGCCTTACCAGTGCTGAGTAGAGGGGAAGGATCACCTCCCTCAGCCTGCTGGCAGTCCTTTGCCTACTGCAGCCCTGGATACTGCTAGCTGCCTTTGCTGCAAGGGTACACTGCTGGTTCATTTTTGACTTGCCCAACAGAACTCCTCCGTCCTTTTCTGCAAATCTGCTTGCCAGCTGAGTGGCCCCAATACATACTGGTGGATTCATTTCAAAGAGGAAAAATATATCGGCTTTGTTACCACATATTCTGATGTTATCAAGTATTCTGCTACATATTTAAAGGAATTATTAATTTATCTTTGCTTTTTCTTCCCACAAATCCACACCAGACATGGGTTTCATCACCCTTCAAATGCACACATCATCATGTATGTCACTTTGTAGATTAAACACATAAAAATTCAGTCTGGAGAACACATCTGTTAACTAAGTGCGCATTCTCTGATTTTGGTGGGACAACTAAGTCATGACCTTCTCTTCTAGTAGCTTTTATTATTTCATCTTCAGAAAGCTTTCTGCTGACATGAGTACACCAGCCATCCTCACACTGCTGAGTTAATAACTGAGCATTAAGGTGTAGCCAGGTGTGATAGCATACAGCTGCCTGTCTTACCAGCGCCTAAAAAGAAGGGAGAAGGAGAGATGGCTGCATTCAACATTTCTAGAGGAACTCAGCAAGAATTATTTCACCTCTCGTTACAGTGGAAAATACTGGTTTGAGCGCCTCACATTCTTACTGTTTGGTTTAGTCAGTTCACATCAATCCAAGGCCATACCTCTTCTGAAAGAGAAGTCCTGTTCTTGCTCTGAAAAGACACGAAGGGGCAGGGCTGAATTATCTCTTTTCACATCGGTGTGGTTTAAATGGACTGAAGCTAATTGTGAAACTGTGCCCCAGAGGCAAGCTGGCTGATGAGCAGTACCAATCGTCTCAGATGCTCCCAGTGCTGGCTCACAGATCCCACTGCATTGTGAATTCAGTGACCTCAAGTTTCCCATGCCTCTTGTGTGCTCACTGAAGAAGGAAAGCTCTTCTGAGGCTGTAAAATCTCACCTTGGTTCCCAGCTCCTGTTAAGATTCAAGATTACCCAAGAGCTATGCAAAATATTCAAATGAGGTGTGGAGGCATTCCCCACCCTACCCCCCATTTTTAACACTGGTGTTCATACACTAATGACTGGATCACTTCAATCTACTAAATCTAATTAAATACAGCTGGAGGAAGAAAGAATTTATCAAAGTAATCTCAGAGGAGAAGAGGAAGAACAGAGCATGCAGCTTTAAGAAATGGGGGAGGGGGATAAGAGAGACAGGGAACAAGCTTCCAGATCTTGTCGTTTAATCTCAGTTCCCAGAATTGTACTGGGAAAAAAAAATCATCAGCTGATCTATTTATAGCCTTTGGAAAATGAAAGACGATGTTAAGAACAAATCTCTTCAGAGCAATGCAATTTAAAAAAAAAAAAAAAAAAACACAAAAAACAACAGGTCCTATGGGTAGAAAGAAGTGTAACTCACTGTTTCCTAACTTGTGACATTGGCTCAAATGACCTTACAATAACACTTAGAACACATGGTACAAAGCAAAGAAGTGATAGAGTGGGAGTAAAGCTTGCTGGAAAACTGTACAGGCTGACTAAATCAGAGGTTTACCATCAAAATGACAGTTTTGAGCAGGGTTCTTCAGTCTGTCTTTGACAGTTTCTAATCTTAACATAAATCAGTAAATGTCAAATTGCAGCAGAAAGGGGGACAAGTGCTGAGATGTATAAAAGTGAGTGTTGTTTGTAAGATTGAAAGAAAAAAAAAGGAAAAAAAAAAAAGTTGTTCCGCTTTGCTCATAATCCAGAGAACACATAACAAGAACATGCAGAAGTACAGGAAACGTAACCTACAAAGAATGACTGTATGTATGAGGACTGTTTAGTCTGTAGAAGACTAAGGGCATAGTCTTTGTATGAATAAGGGTTGTTGTTGCAAAGAAGAAGGGAATAATTTATTCTTAGTGTCCATGGGGAATAAGAAAAACATTTCCATTACAGGAGGTTCTTAAGGACAGATTTGACAAATATTTGGTAGGAACGGTTTGGACATAGTTAATTTGAAAGTAAAGGAATCACTTATATGACTCTTAAGGTTAATTCCTTTTATAATTTCTATGACTGTAGATGACAGATGTATTGGCCAAACTATTAAGCATATTTCCTGTGTCCAGAACTAAAATTCTCAGAGGTCTCTGGTAAAAATCAAAGTCCTTTCTGTTCCTGGATCTGTTTGAAATTTAAGGAGGGAATGAAGGCTCCTTGTACTATTTTTTTTTTTCTTTTCTTCAGAGGAAGTAATACTGAAAAAAAAAAAAAGGGAAACCTTTGAATTGTACAATGACTGTCTCTTTATACTTTACTTGAAGTTAAGGACATTTGTAATGTTCTCATAAATAATTTTAATTCTCAGTGTTAGTTCTGAACAATGAGTAGCTTTATTGTAATTTTAAAATTATTGGTTTGGAATAAATTAATCTGCCTCTTCTTGTCCTTCTTCTCCCATGCCAAGCCTTTTTATCCGTATGTGTAATATAACACATGAATCTGACTGAATGACACAACCGATCATTTTAAAGAAGAGGAAGGGGACTTGGGAAAGAAAAGGAAATAAGGTAAGACTTCCGACAGGGCTACTAAGATCTCAGAATTTCTGAGTAGATGTTTTCATGACAGGAGTCCGGACATTACACACCACTTTTCCTACCAAAAATGACGGTCTCAAAGTTATACCAAGCTCTGGTTCAATTAGTTTCCCGCAGATACGATGGCCCAGCAGTGACCGTCTGGGTGCTTTGCGGGACAGCAGCTCCCTGCGGGCCGGGGGCCGGGGGTGTCAGGGGCTCCCCAGGGGTGCCATCAGGGCAGGGCCTGGCAGCCGGGGCCTGTCCCGCCACCCCAGCCGGGAGTGGAGCAGCCGGGGGGCACGGGGCACACCAGCCATCTCCCTGGCATCAGGCGTCTCCCGGGGGAGAGGGGTAGGCCGCGACCAGGCTGGGACGTGGGCTCGTGCGTGGGCCCTGCTCGGCGAGACCCGCGGCCGGGCAGCTCCGGGCTGCGGGCTGCTGGAGACCGGCCCTGCTGCAGCGTCGCTGGGGCAGGGGCTGGTGGCCCCGGGGGGCTGACATGGGGTCCTGGGCTGTGGGCAGCGTGGGGGGAGCACCGGGGGAAGCTGGACAGGGACAGTCAGGACTGTTGGTGCCTGCAGAGCCTTGCAAATAAAGATTTTATCAAGCAGTACCAAAAATTAAAAAAAAAAAAACAACTCCAAAACCCTTAAATTATGTCCTTCCTACAAAAAAAGGGCTCATTTAATTAAGCAGCCTTCTTCAAACTGTAACCTTCTCTAACTCAAGACCATCCAAAAGCCTCATGTGCACTTCAGGTGAGAGGCTACAGTAGGCCTACCATGTGCTGCAGTGTTCCAGGACACGTGTTTTATTAGCAAAATTGACTTTCTATTGCTTCACTCCATCTACAATGTTGAAAGATATTCCTAGATCAGTGCTTTCATTCTCAGAGAAAGTACTGTTTTTCACTTTTTGCCAACAATGTCACCTGACTAGAAGGACCTACCACTATTTTTACAGTGAAGAAGAACTATCCCTTACGGTCTACCCTGTGAAAACATTGCATAGTTCTGCTTTCTGTGCACAAGGAATTTGCGTGTTTATGCCTCATAGCCAACTTTAGTATTAAATGCCTATTAAAATTAGATCTGCGGATGAATTTCATGCAGCTTGTTTTGACAGTTTGTTTCCAATTTAAGGCTCTATCCTAGCTGAGGTTCACTGATTGTCATATTTGCTGTATCTTCAGAATCATACCTGTGTAGAAACAGCACAGTGTGGGGGTACAACTTTGCATTCAGAAGCAGGTGACAGAGATGCTCTGGCTGTTTTCTGATGCCATGGGTGTAACCACAGAATACCTGTGAAGTGGTACTTTCCCATACAAAGGATCGCCACCACACAAGTTTGCTACTATAAATACGGATATAAGAAGACACTTGCCTTCTGTGCTTTTATTTAGAAGAATACACAGACACTCAGAATAGAAATTTTGGGTCAAATCACGTGGCCCGCACTCTAGTTCTGCTCAGCCAGTGATACCAGAAATAGACCCATACAAATCACGTCACATTAATTCAAGTCATATGGAAAAGGGTGTAAAAACTTTCATAACATAAAATATGAAGCAAACTATGATTGTTTGCACCAAACAAATGAAAGAATTGCAAGAGTTCATTCTGGTTTATTCTGTTTCTGCTGTCCTATCATCTCAGTCTTCTACAGGGCTAGCTACACCATACATAGGACAAAAGTTCCTAGCTTCTTTCAAACAAGCAGGACTTACAAGTCTATGCAAACCGCCAAATGCTGTATCACCTCAGGATAACTGTTTCTCTCCTTTTTTCTAATTTCTCTCAAAGGCCAGACTCATCAAACAGAGTAGTCTTCCAGCATCTCTGAAGGTCAGCAGGTTGAGATTAATTTGCACAGGAGTGAGGAACAAATTCCAGGGAGAAGCATCATTACGAGCTCCAACAATTTCCTTTTTGCTTTCATCTCTGTGACAGCCCATCAGTTCTCTTGTTCATACATTGGCTGCTAATGCACATTTTTGTCTTCTAGCTCTCTGCCTTTCCCAGAGAACCTTTGTAATTGGGACAAACTTTCATGTGCAGATAGTGTTTGAATTGATAGAGCTAACAAAAAAGTTAGCAAACAGAACAAATTGCCACAAGCCATCAGAGCTGAGCATGCAGGTAACTGGCCCTTGATGTATCTTACAGGGATACCATGGTTAAACCTGGCAATGGCTTCCAGTGTTTGAATGGGGTTCAAATGGAGGAAGAGTTTTAAAAATTTCACTCTAACTAATTGAAATTCTTTAAATATGCCCTTCATTTAAAGACAGCTTATAGAAGCTTCCCAGTAATTAAGTAACTTGAAAAGGTGGTAGGAGATGAAGGAGAGGGAAGTAAGAGAATTGTAGAACTGGCAGTATCATTAATATTATGTTAGTCGAAAATTATATACTCACGTTATCCTGATGGACCCCAAATTGATGGGTTAAGCACAGTTGTGAGTTTCTGAATGAAGTGACTGTAACCAGTAAAAAACCTCAACATCCAAAGGTTATGTTGTTACAAGCAAATTGTTACAAGCATATCTTATCATTCATCATGATTACATTTGTCAGAGCACATATTCACATGCACTTTTTATCAAGCATGTAAGTATTTTTATTCACTCACCGTCTGAGGTTAGAAAGAGGAAAGAGAGGAGGCTGACTGAAGTACGACATGTTGTAGCTTTTGTAAAGAATTACAAAGTTAGGTAAATTTTTCATTTTTATCTTTGATTCCCATTAAATCTTCCCCTCTTTTAAACCCCATATATACATTTCTTAGACTTGTATAAATTTGGACTAGCTGTTCAGCAGTGGATGAATTTATTTAATGAACTAGAGATTCATTCCCCTATATGCCATCTTTTTCTGACACCAAATCACCTTCATATGAATTGCCTGCAGGCTGCACACTTGTACTGCATTTATGATGGAACTTATGATGACATGATGACTTTTCCAGGCTCCAGCTGTAATGCATCTGGTGTTTATGGAGGTCAAAAGAGCCAGAAAACTGTGCTTTTGCTTTTTTTCTGCCAGTTCATGTCTTTTTTTCAGCACAAAAGTTTCAACAGGTGTTATCCATTGTAAAAAAAAAAAAAAAAAGGGAAAAAAAAGAAAACTTTACAGATGTGACCCCTTAGGAAAGGAAACTTGCTGCAGAAACTATACCTTTTGCAGTATTCTGCATTCTGCTCCTGTAAACCTTTTCTGGTCAAACAAACATTGTCACAGTACAGTCATGTAGCTGGGTAGACAGCCCCTGATGTATCTGAAAAGATAGCTGCAAATTAAAAAAGAAGATATTCTTCAGACTACAGATATATTTTCAGGTGAAGGTGAACAGGAGCATGCACATCTGTCTTTCTAATGTAGAGGGATTGTGATATTTAAACTTGAAATTACACAGACAGAAAAGAAGAAAAATAATTTCCAGGATGGAGGTCTGTTCACTTCCACTCAGCTACAGGTTTTTTTATAGTGGAAGAAAGATAGCTTCTTAACAGTTTCTCCTGTTTCTTTTGTCTTGCAGTCCAATTCTGAGCCAAGATGTCCAATATCCTTTGCCTGAATAGATAGGTAAGCAGAACCATATTCATGAGCTGAGGAATGTGCACAGACAGAACTGCATTGTTTTCTCCGAAGAGTTCTCTGTGATGGAGTGTTCGTTAAACCATCATATCATTATGTCTCACAAAGATTGTGCTGAAAGGCAAGTTTACAAATTGCTTTATGATTTGCTTGTCAAACAAAGTTATGTAAAAAGAAGAATTTGAAGAGTCTGGTCATTCCAAATAATTAGCATGCAGCATAAAATACGCTACATATTTCCACTGACAGAAGAAAGATGAGTTGCTTCTGCTTCTCAACCAATGTTTTCTGCTTACCATATCTTGTTTAACATACAGTATCTAGCACCACTTTAAATGTATTAGGTAAAAAATAAGCCCTTTATAAATTCACTGTAACTGCAGTAAAAGCAGTTACTTTAAGATATAGTTCTAAACTGCCAACCGGACAAAATTAAAGATAATTTCTCTGTGTGCATTGGACCAAAAGAATTACTTTCAAGCTCTCTGATAAAGTCTCACCAAATCCAAATCAAGTTTCCAAAGAAAGCATTTTCTGGGTTGCTGGTTGATCTGTCCCAGCACTGGGAACACTGAAATGTGTTTCTTCTTACCCTGGGTCATGCCTGCCACCTAGATCTAGCGATTCCAGAATCTGTGATTTAGGAGCAATAAAAATGCCAGTTTTCGTATTCCTTACAATGCAATAAAGAAACTGCAATACTCTGGGGTCTAAATGAAGTTCATTTCTTGAGTTGTCAGTAGTTAGCCTGGAAGTCATGGCTCTGGAAAACCTTCTTAAGGTTTTGAATTTTGAGACTGTGTCTTAAAGTGCTGGGGCATAGAGATGAGGTTTCTTGAAAAAAGTCTTTTAAGACTTGTAGTGCCAGGGCAGTGTGAATGGTACTCCGGCTGCCACAGAGCCTGGCAGTCCTCCTGCAGATGTTCAGTGAAATGGGAATTAGACCAGACCTTGCAGCTGCAGAGGCCTAGGAACTTCCAATCAAAATTGAGCTGAAATCAAATTCTAAGAAAACAACATTCTCCACAAACTGGCAGTTCCCCAAATTCTGCAGTTGATCAACAGAGTAATGAGCGAGCTGTTAAAACATAGCATCAGACTATTTTGCAAATAAAAAAATAAACCCCAGAAAAAGATGCATACACTTTTTTTATCTGCTATAACATCTTGCCATCAGTACAATCTGTAAAATAACTCTACCTTTCCTCATCTGCTACAGTTAACCAGGGATGTGAGCTACAGATTTAAACAGAAAGACTAGACATTCACCTTTTCCCCTTCATGTTGTCACATGTAACTTGTTTTATGGGGCAATTTTCCTGGAGAAGGTCATTTTCTACCTTCCTTCTCTCTTTACATGCAATATCTTGCAGCTACCTTAGCAGCTGCCATAAACTGCTTTTTCTACATGTTTTCAGTATTCTGCTGGTTGCAAGAACATTACTATTTTCTTTCCAGACACAGCTCTCCTCCTGACAACAGGATTATCTGCCACATATCGTAATTACTTGATTTCACATGGGAGTTCACTTTTATCTTCTTTCACAGCTCTGCAGTCCGTTAGATCAGCTCCAGCAATACTATTAGATCTTACTGCAGTTCCCATTGCAGTAAAATTCTTTGTGGTGGGATGGCATATAGCACTGCTCTCAGAAAAATCTCAGGATCAGCTTAGAAACCTGTCATCATTACTGAAATGAACTGATGATTCCACGATCATTCAGGATAAGTGTCTTCTGGTGGTTTAGTTGCCATTCTGCCACCGCTGTCACTACAACTGGGGGTATCAGCAATAACTAAAGATTAGAGATTAACAGGTGAAGTTTAGAAAAGCCAGCAACTTTCACTTTCTCTTTTTGTCATTAATAGATTTCATGCAGAACAGGATCAATTGCACTGCAGTGTCACTTCTTTTTCATTTAAGATAGTTTCTTTTAATTGAGACCCAAATAAGCTGAGATGCACAGGCAAAGATGACAGAGGGAAATAACGCATCACGCCCAGACTACAACTTCATGTTTATTGAAAACAAAAAAATAAAAAATGGACAAAATGGGGAGGTGTACAATGTGACCACACACACTAAAATTAAGAAGTTTAGCTGTTTGTGTTCATGGGTGA
Organism: Aquila chrysaetos chrysaetos; assembly: GCF_900496995.4. Taxonomy (NCBI): domain Eukaryota; kingdom Metazoa; phylum Chordata; class Aves; order Accipitriformes; family Accipitridae; genus Aquila; species Aquila chrysaetos. Next base: position 14,720,267 of record NC_044017.1, read on the forward strand.
TCTAGATGTCAAAACTTCAAATAGGGCAAAGTCAAAGGAGATCCATGAAGAAATTCAGTTGCCAAAAACATGCTATAAAACTTGTGTATTGGAAATGCTCTAGATATCCCTTGTTGATTCCATTTGCCCTTCCTGAAGGGCACATGTCTTCCTTATTACTGTGTCGTATGTGACAGTGTTGGGATGTTTTGACATTTTTGACCGTTATTAAACATAGAAAAAGCTATCATGAATCAAGTTAACTTAAACATTTAATTTCTGATTATGATCATCTCAGAGCTTTTCTTTTCATATGTGAGACCAGGAAACAAGCGTGATTTTCTTTTTTTATACCACTTTATGTTTGTCTGAATTTTACCTGAGTTATTGATTCACCTGTCTCATAAGATTCTGGCACAATTCTTCATGGTCTCCTGTCGTCCTCAGTACGATGAATAATTTTGTATAAGCAAACTTTGCCATTTCACTGATCATTCTTTTTTTCCAGTACATATATGAGTATGTTCAACAGCCTACATCCCAGAGCACAGCTCTGGGCAGAACTCCAATTAAAAGCTCCATCCATGGAAAGACAAGATTATTTAACTATACTCTCCATTTCATACTTTTGAAATGACTATTCAGCTTAGCTTTTATCTCATGACTGCAAAGTTTCCTTAAAGTCATTTAGTGAGGAATTTTGCCAAAAACATCCTGAAGTCCAATTATATCAGTGGGATCGTTCTGATCTGTATCCTTCTAAAGAACTCCAAGGGGTTTGTAAGGTGACATTTCCCTTTACAGAACCCCTGTTGACTCACACCTTTACTGGAGCAATACAATTCTACTAAATCATTTTGACTATTTTGCCCTGTACAAGTGTCGGGCTCAGTGCCCTATAATTTCCTGCATTCCTTCTGGAAAGCTTTCTAAAGACTGACATAATACTTTTCCTTCCCACACACACTGTCTTTCGGTACAGAGGAAGTTGTTAAGAGAACGTTATACACTGCCACTAATACCTCAGATACTTAATCTCTGGATTTTCTTAGTGATAACCAACTAGTATACTGTTTTATTAGCAAAATATTTGCAACTTAAAAACAAGACTGTTTTTAATGATGGATACATCACGCTTCTACAAACTTCTAAACAAAACTTCCTAGAATCCTCTCCCTCCTTTCCTTCACCTTCATTAAAAATATATATCAGGATACTCCTATTTTAACAAGCAAACAGAAGGAGTGAATTTCATTGTGGGAAAAAAAAAGAAAAAAGAACAACAGTGATTACCATACATTAACATTAGACTTCCAGATTCTTTACGAGGGGTCATCTTGTCTTGAATGACTTTAGATGTCTTACTCTTTAGATGACTAAACATTTAAATGACAGCAAACACGTTTCTTCTAGAAAAAAAAAATCTATCAGAGGATGAAAAATGTTCACATTTTCTAAAGCAAAGAGACATGCATTTAAGTACTAAGTATTTCTCATTTTCTGGTAACAAACAATAAGATTTAATAAAATTAAAAAGTTCTGAAAACAAAGGTACTGCAAGACATGCTAAAGCAGGAAGACTTCAGAAAAGGACACATTTGAGAGAAGCTCACATTGACAACCCCATCACTGAAAAAATATTCCAGAGTAAGTTAGATGACAAAAATAGTTTAGATGTATTTCAGTAAATAGGAGTCAGTTTTATTACATGTTAAGTGGCTTAAATTACTGGTTGAGCAAATTCAGTGCTAGAAGTCATAGGACTTTTAAATTAGAGTGTTTAGAACCGTGAAACCTGAGAATAGGTGTTCTGTAAAAGGAACTGTTGCCATATGCTGTGGAATGTCTGTTTCAAAAACAGACAGTATTATTGTAATTGCAATTTTGTTGTTCTTTCTTTATTCATCATTAAATTTCTTGAATATTCTCATTTGTACTCTGGGGTATAAATCAGTACTGAGACTTCACTTCCAAGCTTACGCAGATAGAAAAATCCTGTAGTTATCAGGTCTTCTTAAGGCTGCTGAGATCACATAGTTAAATTAGTATTTTAAGTTAGTCTAAATCCTCATTAACTACTTCTAATTTGTTTGGAGCCTAGGTCTATTTTTTCCAGAAGAATTTAAAAGGCAGACACTGAAGTTGAAAAGAGCCTTCCTATTTTCAAGGTTCTTGCACTTTTTGTTGCAGGGATGAAACTTTCTGTAGAAACTTTTCTTACACTTGACTTGGGCTTCTGTAGGTTTCTTACCATCAGAAGCATCTAATTCTTGTTGACTTTCTATGCAGGACAGGGAATTCCTGCTGTAGGACTCTACTGCTCTTTACCTGTCCCAGTTTCCTGGGGTGAATGGGGTTTTTGTGTGAGATTGTGTTTTTTCTGCATCTTCTTCCTATTCGTGTTCTCTCTCTGTTTTAAGAAAGATTTTTACAGAATTCTTTCTCCCTGCACATTAAGCAAAGTTATACTCTTACCTATCCAGGACTGCTGTACAAGTGCAGATAACCTTATGAGCATTCACAGAGCTAAATAAGTGCTTGTAAAATCAGGTTAGTGTGCATTTCTGAAGACTTTCTTTGTCTAGGCATAGAATAACCAGGCAATTTCATTCTGGAGTGCAATATTTTTTCCTTGCCTCATCAAAAACATATACATGTTGTTTACTAGTCATTTATCAGGCAGAAGACACCATCATGGTGAAGAAAAACCTGGGCAAGACAGCAGAATAAGCAAGTGCACCAGATTCAGATTCTACACTGAGAAAGGCTTAACAGCAAAAACTGAAAATGTTTTATTTCTGTCCAACAGATACCTAAAACTCAGTAGACGTTTCGAACATGCAACTCTCACCACACTCAGATGCATGCTGTCCTTAACCATGCCAAGCCTCTGTCCCATACAAGTAATGCCTAGCTGCAGAAATTGAGCAAAGCGCTATGTAATACTCTTCCAGGGCCAACCTGTTAAGTCTGCTCCAAGTGCCTAACAGAAAAGACTGGCTCACTCACAAAATGAAAGGACAGCTTCTCTTCATAGACATGTACCGGAAAATGAAGACCATGAGGTCAAGCTACTATGAAAAAGGGGGCAGTCTTCATTATACAGAAAGCAGGAGATTGTGTTAAAAACAATCTTCAGCATGAATTTAAACATGCTTCTCCCTCCAGCAATCACAAGTGAGAAGGGCAGAAAGACAGGTCTCTTGCTGAGATTTCAATATGAGGCCTAACCATTCGCAAAGGAGTTCAAGATCCATGTGGTTTTAGAGCATTAGAGAGGTTAGATTTGCACCTATCTATAAGTATACCTAAAAAGATGTTACTTCGCTCTTCCCATGCTTAAGGTGAGTGGACTTCAGCCATTTGTACCCTGGAAGTCAATAGAGTCACAAGCCAAACCTTATGCCCCATTTGTTAAGATGTACCAAAAAAAAGTCTTTCCTGGGCCTTGAATCTCATGTTTGTTATCATCTGTGTCAACACACCATATGTGTACTTATCAGCTGGTATATTGGGGCATGCGTGGAAACTATAGGTTTGAAACCCCTTAGGCCAGGAAAAGCACAGGATGCACAGTTCCTTTTCACAGTTCTCGAAAAACACAGTAATTACTGTCTCATGCATCTTTTGTCTTTCATAGAAGAAAGAGTGAAGCATGCTTAATTCTTTAAAGGACATTTGTGACCACCTTTATGGATACAAAGTAAATAGAAAGCTTGAAACAAATCCTCAAACAGTATAAAGAGAAGAGAAGAGAAGAGAAAAGAGAAGAGAAGAGAAGAGAAGAGAAGAGAAGAGAAGAGAAGAGAAGAGAAGAGAAGAGAAGAGAAGAGAAGAGAGAATGGAATAGGAGTATTTCAGTTGGAAGGAACCTACTGACCATTTCAGGACTGACCAAAATTTAAAATATATTATTAAGGGCATTGTCCAAATGCCTCTTAAACACTGACAGGTATGGGGCATCAACCACCTTTCTAGGAATCTTGTTCCTGTGTTCAACCACCCTCTTGGTAAAGAAATGTTTCGTAATTCCAAGTCTGAACTTCCCCTGACATAGCTTTGAGCCATTCCCACGTGTCCTGTCACTGGATACCAGGAGAACAGTACCTCCCTCTCCACTTCCCCTTCTCTGGAACCTGTGGAGAGCACTGACATCACCGCTCAGCCTACTTCTATCCAAATCAAACATAGTGTCCTCAGCAGCTCTTTACAGGGCATGTCTTCCAGGCCCTTCACCAGCTTTGTTGCTCTCCTCTGGATGCATTCAAGTACCTTAACATCCTTTTTAAATTGTGGGGCCCAGAACTGCACACAGTACTCAAGGTGAGGCTGCATCAACACTAAATACAGCAGGATAATCAGCTCTTTTGCCCGGTTGCCCTCATGGCTGCCAGAGCACAATACGATGGTTAGATGAGAAATAACAGTATTTTCCTAGATTTTAAGTGATTAATTTTCAGTGTTCCCTACTGAACATGAAGGCTTTGTATATTGTCCTTAGAGGATACCCAAGTATGTATGGAGTCCTGGCACATAGCACTGAACTTGAGACCACACATGCCACATCCATAGTGACTGGGTTTTGTGGTTTTTAAGTTAGTGTATGTTCAAGTGTTCTGTCAATATGGTCATGAGAGTCTAGGTTAAGTAAAAATTTGAAATTCTGGCTGCATCTAAGAAAAACATAGCTTTTTGCTGTCTAAAGTAGGAAAAAATCTTTAGCTTTCGAAAATTCTCTACGCTTTGAAATGGAATGTTATAGAAACATAATTTTCATTTATTCTTTAAAACAATCCCACTAATCCCACAGCATTAGCAGCACAGGCCAAGTGACACCAAACTTCTTACAACTACTGACACAGCTAGCTGAGGCAGCTGGACATCACATAGAGAACTGTATCCTCACAGAAGATTTGTTTTAAATTCTTCCTCTTTAATAGTGGCCTGTTTCAGTGATTTCACATACATCCTTCAGGTGCTTTTTACTTTCCAGTCATTTTGTCCAATTTAAAAACTTTTCCCTTTCAGTGAAAAGAGAAGCTTAGTTAAAATGAAAAAGGTCATCCTAGTCTTTCTTATGCTCTGAATCACCAATTAGTTCTGCTCAGTAGAACATCCCCAGGCTCAGTATTTTCTCCTGAGAGATTGTGCCCTGAGGTAAATGTTCAATAATATTTTGTATTTCTGTGTAGAATTCAGAATGTTCTTCATACCTGGATGCCAAAGGTTTTCCCCAAAACATCTCACTCAGTAAGCCCTCTCTGGATATTCGTGGGGTTTTTATTGCAGGCTGTGTACTCTCAGTTTTCCAAATTGCACTATTGCCCAGGGCATTCTTCCTAGTAATTTTCTCCCCAGACTCACCTAAACCCCTGTCAAACAGCAGGGAAGCAAATCAACAAGGAACTTAACTCTTGTAGAAATTTTCTAGCTATGTTGCAGTCAGCTGCCAGCTTTTTCTGTTGCCCACTATTTGGTCTCTTTTTCCTTTCAAAGCAGTGTCTTCTTTTTTTTCATGTCCACCAAGCATCTCCACCCAGTTTACCCTTAGAGATTGCATCTCCCAGATTCCTTAGGATTAAATAAACCAAGGGAGTTGGAGTGGAGCTATTTTTAAAGAAACAGACTCTGGTATTATGCCCTGAAACACAAAACTGCAAGTCCAGTAATTCTTTGAATTCAGTTTATGAGTGTCTGAGGTACAAATAGTGACAACTCCAAGCTTATTGAATAAACAAATATTAGATATGCAATAGGAGAATGAAGTGTGAGTAAAATATGCCACAACATAAAGCAGAAAAGAGAAATGAAATACAGCTTGATAAAGATTGCCTAGCACAACAGGATAAGGTGGTAACAGAAAAGAGGATATTTTTCATGTAAAGCGACAATCGATACACCCATAACATGAGAAAGTTTCTCCAAAAGCTGCTGAGCTGCTAATGGAAAAATTAGTAAGAAAACAAAGATCTCCAAAGAATATAATAAATCAGGGCTCCAGGGTCCTGAAGTACTTTTCATGCACAGAATGTAATGACATTTCATTTCCTACTTTTCTGCCAGGAATGCCAGCCAGCAGGATGATATAGAGTCTTATAAGCATTTCTGCTTCATTTCTGTACTGGATATTTAGTAATGTGTATTAAAACAGACTACAGACACAGAAGAAAATAATGTGTTCTCATTCAGTATCCCTATTTTCTATTCATAAATACTTCAAGACTCCTCATAGTGATGTGCCATTTTCTACAAATAATTAACTAAGGGTCATGCATGTTTTTATCTTTATTTAAAAATAGAGCAGTGTATTTAGTTCTGATTTGATACATAGAGTGAATTTACATGGCATAATGCAGTTAAATATCTAGATACCATGATACTGCTGATGGCACAATACAAAAATATAAAGGAATCATTTGTATGAAAGGAAGTTGCCTAACAGTCTGTAAAGCATGTAGTTTAATGCTGCTGCCTGAAGCCTGTGGCCCAAAACTGTTTTTCTAGCATGTTGATTGTTTTGGATCTGTTTCTGAGGCATCTAATTCTCCTTCTACATTGTAAAAGCAGCTTATGAACCTAATTTAAAATACGGATGTGGCTATGGGACAGGAACCAGAAATTTAGGTTTTGCAATATTCAGTATTGCGGTAACCATATCCCTTCTTGGTTTAGACTTTTGTCTAATGTGTAAGGGAAATCTGTCTGAGAAGAACTTGAAACCAGTTTTCTTAGAAATCAGTCTATTTTGAACCATGAATACAGCAAAGTGATTCCACCTATCCCAGTCTCCAGCCTTTAGCATTCTGTACATGCGCCACCATATTCTGTGATAAAAATTGAGGGTTTTTTTCAACAAACAGAGCATGATGAGGCCCATCTCAATAGTAAAATCTGTGAAACATAAGAACTGTAACCCCGTCATAGAAGGCCACCAAATTTATCAGGCACGATTTGCCCTTAGTGAAGCCATGCTGGCTGTCACCAGTCACCTCTCTGCTTTCCATGTGCCCTAGCAGAGTTTCCAGGAGGATCTGCTCCATGATCTTGCCAGGCACAGAGGTGAGACTGACTGGCCTGTACTTCCCCGGGTCTTCCTCTTTTCCCTTTTTAAAAATAGGGGTTATGTTTCCCCTTGTCCAGTCAGTGGGAACTTCACCAGTCTGCCACAACTTTTCAAATATGATGAGCAGTGGTTTAGCAACTTCATCTGCCAGTTCCCCCAGGCCCCTCGGATGCATCTCATCAGGTCCCATGGACTTGTGCACATCCAAGTTCCTTAGGTGGTCTCGAAGTTGATCTTTGCCTACAGTGGTGGTACTTCATTCTCAGTACTCCAGGTGGAGTAAAAAAATACATCAGTATCTTTCCTCAAATTACTCTTGCAATAATGTTTATGTGTGTTTGATGGTGTAAATACATTTGCAGGTACCTAAGAATAGCCACACAAACTTGACGTTTTAAAAATTAATGACAATAACAACAACAATAATCCACAAATAAACAATGGCCTAAATGTTTAAGTCACAAAATACAGAGTTACTAGTTCTGGTACCTGAACTTTTGCTTCATTCATGATATTTTCTGTGCCTAAGCCAATACTAACGACTCAAGAAATGCTATTTAATGACTGCTATAAAATGAACTTACAATGACAGTTCATTTTAGTATTTGGTCCAGAGGTATTGGTTTTACTGAAATAAAAATTAAGTATGAAAGGGCATTGAAATCAAGGGAGATGTTTAATCTAAAACTTCCAGTGGAAAAATTTATATAGTTTCATTTTGTGTAACAAAAAGACTTGGTACAATATGTAAGAACATAAAATATAAGGGAGAAAACTATTCTTTAAAGACTTTATTTCAATGAAATCTTGAAAAAAAAGTCAGAGGTCAAAGTAAACATACCCTATTAGTCAACCTAATACTGTTACTTATGGCTAATTCATAACACTTCTCTGAAGCATTAATATATTAATTAATAACATATTAACAATTCTATTATATTACTTGTACCTGTATTTATATTTAAATAAGCAGAACATATGCACATAGTATAAAAATGAACAATGTGGTAGTTGGGTTTACTGTATCTTTCAAGGTTTTGCTTTTCCATTAAGAAGATTTTTATGAAGAACTCTGAAAGCATTTTAACTTTCCTTGTATTAAAAATCAGTATACTTAGTCCTTTGGATGCTTAATTTTCACTTCTTGACTGCCGTCTCCATGGGTGTGACTGTGGAACATACTATATTCTCTTTTGCTTGAAATGTGGAGGTTGCTTTCTAAGTTCTATTGGGAATAAAAGATGTAAATGTCTTGAGACCAATTACTAAATAGTTCATTAAACAATGTGGGTAACAACAATTCTATGAAATTCCATCCAAGGTGTCCCTGATTTCTATGCACAGCTGAATTCATATTTCCCCTGTATTCCACCCCCTGGTTCCTACCTGCAGTAAGCTGCTTCTATTCCTGAATCATCTCTAAGGATTCCTGTTTTCCAGTTTCCTGTACAGGGTGGTAGCATAGCTGGATTAGGCACTTATTTGAAGAATAATATAAAATTTTTAGTTCGATTAACTATGCTTGTTCATGATTTGACAGGTGAATGCCTCTGGTTCTGGTTCACTTCTATTTTTGATAGCTTCCTTGCAAAATAAGTTCCTGTACACTTTTTAGATCCTCTCCTGCATTTAGCCATCTGAATAATTAAGATATTACTACCGCATCACTGTGGTGCTGTGAAAAAGCAGGTCCTCTACAGTGTATTGACTTGGACTGAATTGATAGCAAGGGATTACATTTAAGCATTTGGATTCATTTATTTTCTTGAGCTTCTCTGTAACTAATCACCAAAGAGATCATCCAGCATATCTTTCTTTCTTGGTTCATCTATTATAGCTTATATAAGCTAGTTTACATAAAGTGAGCAAAGATTAGATTGTCATCACTCCCACTTATCCAACCAAATGCAATTTCATTCAGTAACTAGCTTCAAAGAAAGGCAAAGCAAATGAAAAAAAGTATGAAATTACTTCCGCGTGTGGAATATTCAAATAGGCTGGGATACTTCAGCATGGCAAAGACACAGCTTGGGAAAAGGGGGATATAAGAATGGTATACATACTCATGAGTATGGGGAAGAGAAGGGATAGGAGCTGCCAGTTCCTCGTCTCTTCCAGTGAAAGAAGGGACCATCAGCAGAGATAAGTAGGGTGCAAGTTCAGAGCAAAGAAAGTGAAGTGCTTTTTCATGCAGTGGGCAGCAGAGCTGTGAAACTCCTTGCCAGAGGACACTGCAGTTGCAAGGAGTTGACAAGGTTACTGAGAAGCTTGGATGGCCACCTGGAAGAGTTCTGCACTGGGCTTGATTAAGGAGAGAAGCCACACCGGACTCCAGAAATCCCCTGAGCTGAAATCAGTTGGAATCTGAGAGCACATTAGGAAGCCATATGCCTGTCCTGTCTATCCTCTTCCCTGACTACCTGCTTATGACCAGTGCTGGAGACAGGCTTTGGGTCTACATGGACAAATGGACTGAACCAGTATTTCTGTTCTTATGTTTCAATCCCATAAATTTCAGGAAAGTGTTTGTTGTTCTATAAAAAGAGAGAGATGTTTGTACACATCTCATCTCTTATTTTCTCACCCGTCATTGCCTCACCAAACTTGATTCTTTCCAGTAGCCACCTGGGAATGGATTTCCTGCTGGGTTAATTACTCTAAAAGCTGACAAACCTGTCGACTGCTCTCACCACAGCAGCTGTTCAGACATTCCATTATATATAACCCGTGTAATTCTCCCCTGTTAACTTGCCAAACAGCATGCAGTTGGCTGAGAAAACAAGTCATGGCAATTGTTCCTTTATGACTGGCATGCATCACCTCCTCGGTAACTCAGATCACAAAAATGCTGTGTGTTTCTTAACTATATTGCCTGTGCACTCCTGCCCACATCAATACAGATAATAATGGTGCAGTCTTCTGGTAATGGAACAGGTAATTACACAGCTCCCACAAACATTCTTATATTAGTCATGAATTCATACAGCAAAATATGCTGAACATTGTTATTCTGACCCAATTTTGATACTTTGCATGTGCTTGTGATTCTCTCTGCAAGCCAATTGTGTGCATTGTGAAAACAATCACTATAAAATGGTTGCAGACAAAAGCTAGACTAAGTTGGAGACAAGTTTAAGATTAAATAACTACAATGACATGGTACCTTTTAGAAAACCAGTTAAAAGAAATTCAAATATATGTAGGCATCAAAATAGTAATTTAGGGCATCCAAACAATCCTACCTCTGCCATAAAATGAGGCCATAAAATAATTATCTTGTTTTAAGATTATATTTGTGTCTATATTCAAAGACTGAATTACATATGAAAAAAAATTTTAAAAATTCCCTTTGGGATTCTTCCTACTAAAATGTTAAAAAAAATGCACTCTCATTTCCATCCATGCTTCTACTGCATGTCTTTTCATATTACATAGGTCCTGATATTTTACATTCATCACTAGAAACAATCCACACACGAAATTGCTAAAATCCTGGTGGCGCTGACATCAGCATTGATGCTTCAACATTTTCATGCAGTTTTCAAAGAATCTCACTCTTCCACCCAGTTTAACAAAATCAGGTGTGAATAAACCCTTTCATCTTAAAATCTCATTCTAACCAAAAGAAAATCATAAGCAGCAAAAAGAAAACATTTACTTACAGTGTCTTAGAGGGTGTTAGCATTTGCATGTCTTCCTGCAGTCACGTGTCAAGGGAAAACGGTATTCTAACTAGTGCCTCTATAACATTAAATAAACCTTGTCCATAGAATGATGTACCATTAGTATTACAAAAAGTCAGAATATTTCTAATAAGCACAAACTGCAAAGCATGAGAATGAATTCTCTTACTTTTGTATATCCATTGCTATCATGTAAACGTTCTTTTTCTCCTGATATTGTATTGATGGGGTGTTTTATTACAGCAAGACTTCTTATATTACCTCAGGCTGCGAAAATGTTATTTTAACTTCTTTCAGAATAATGTCACAACCCGTCCATTAAAATTAACCATTAGCATGTGAACTGCAAGCTGCTTAGCAGCACAATCTCTTCAGCTAATAAAGACCATTCCTCCTTCCCCAACCCCCCAAATGGTGAAGTGGGCCATTGTAAGGCTGAACTCCTTATTAGAACTGTTTGCCCCATTTACAACTGTCACTGAGGGTCATTCAGAAGGCAACCTGCCTGAACTTTACCTTCACCCAGTAACCCTCAAAACTATCCATTATAACACTCATCAACCTTAGGAGGAATGAAGCAGAGGAGAAAGCTATTAGGCAAGAACAAAAGTTACAATGAAAGAAGAGTTTGCAACAGCATTCTTGGTAGGATGATATTTTTTCACTTCTTTGAAAAAAGTTAAAGCAAATAAGGCCCAGAAAAAGAATAATGAGTCTGAAAACCATCATAGTGTAAACAGTGCTAAATACAGATAGGAAATAAACTATAAAAGGGCCTTGGGCACAAACAGAAAGGAGGTAATTATTTTATGACTCCCTTTCCTCCCTTTTAGTTACCGAGATTATAACTATATTTTATTGCGCTGGCCAAACAGTCACAGAACTCAAGATGTCTGTTTGTGCTTGTGCAAGTATAGCCAGAAGAAATTTGTCCTGGCAAGCAAGCCTATCAACTTTGACTAATGACATCCAGCAGGTCTTATTTCCTAAGGGAAGGATTAATTTCTCATTAATGACAATTGTAAAGATGATATCACAATTCATTACCCAGTTCACTGCCCAGGAAACGACTTAAGGAGGTCAGTGTTCTGCCTCAGCATTGAATTTTTTTTTTTTTTTTCTTGATTCAGAATTGTAAACTCAGAATTCTTATGCTGTTGCATGGATGAAAGTAGCTGTATGAAAAACCACTCTCACAACACAACACATGCAAATGCCACCTTTTGGACTTATCAAACAGACACCAAATCCCTTGATTTGTCCCAAAGAAAAGTTTATCAAGTCCAATGAGAATCAAAATAGAAGTCCTGCTGCCAGAAGCTCATTCAAATGCATTGAACATGTTCCTTTGCCTGCCCTCCACACACCCACTGCAGCAGAAACTCCGAGAAGGCTTTACCTTTACAACTTTTGCCATGTAAAACTTCCTTTTGGCAACTCAAAGCAATTTATATGATCCAGACTCTTGGATATACCATCTTTCACACCAAAGACTCACAAACTACTTAAGAATAAGCAGCTGTTTGACAACATAAAGCAAGGCTACTTGGCAGTTTAGGACAGGAAGTACAGAGAGTTACCATATGCAGCTTTAAAAAATTGGGGCAATATCCAAACTGGAACGTGGCCAAGACGCTAGATCTAACAACTCTATTCCCACAGGCTCCGAGACATTTATTTCTTAATCCCCCAAATCTACTTTAATTGTGTGTAAGGAAATGTCTGTGTTAAAAGAAAAAAACAAATGTTACAGTAGTCTTTTTATAGCTCTTTGTCTGCACATACCACTCAAATCAAGTTTCCTCCCCGCTATTACACTTTCCAATTACTGATCTCTTCTAATCTGTTCCTGTTTCCTATCATTTTCTCAGTTACTCTGCTTCTCTTGACTCTACTTCATTAATTTACTGATAGCTCTTCCTGCCTGCTGCTTCCCATTCTAACCCTTTAATTAGTGCCTTCTGAAGCTGAGTAAGGTACCAGAGAAACTCTGATTCTCTCTGCCAGTTGAGTGATAAAAATGTGGAATAAATAGATGTGACTGAACAGCTGTCTTGTCCTACCACTTAATTAATTATTTTTCCTGCATTTATCCTTACAACTTTTGCAATTTCACATGGTTCCATAACTTGTGCATTAAATCAGTTGCTCTGCTTTGTGATTAATTGGCAGACAACAGGTTTTTAGAGGTCCCTGGATCATGGATTGTGAATAACAAAGGAGTCCTTCCTTTGGGATGTTATATTTTTCACGACACTCAGCAACAATACAAATAATCGTTCAATTTTCTGGGAGTCATTAGAGTTCATCTATATTAAATATTTGCTCATGTCAGTTTTTGTTCTGTTTTTGGAAGGTGTAGTCTATATAATTTTATTCAGAGATAACATTGTGGTGCTGTGTATTAAGAGATTGATACTTATTTTGCTGGGTACTTTAAACACCATAAATTAATGAATTCCACTGATCAAAAGGTTTATATATAGAATCTGTACAACAGTAAAAATAAAAACCTAAAGCAGTTTAGTTTTTCAAAGTGAAACTTAAGAAATGACAGGCACTAAGAGACTGGGGATGTTGATTTTTTTGAGAAGTGTTCATTATTTAGAATCTCATTTACATTCATAAACAGAGTTTTTAAAGTCTCGACTACTTAGAATTGCATATCCAAGAAATGTGTTGTAATCTCCACTGCAATAACCATGTATCAACGTTTTAGAGAGGTTTATATGTATTATATTGACACAAGCTACCCTTCCGCAGTGTCCATATAAACCACACTTGCAAGACACTCTGAAGTATATGCTTTGTTGGGTGGAGTTCTGATTTCATTTTTGACAACAGTGCATGCTTCAAAGGCTGTAGAGTATAATGTCAATTCAACATTACATGGCTGCTTCTGAAGAGGAAGTAACTCCTTAGAATAGGGTGTAGTCTCCACAGATGTTTAGCCTGGAGGCTATGAGAGTCCCTGGAAAATAAATGAGCTTTGGCTGGACGAGTCCTAATTCTGCATTTGCAACCGTATTGTTTGGAATAAAAAAAAAGAAGCTCAGAATATTTTACAAGTTAGCCCTAAAACAAAACTCTTGAATTACATGATAAACAAGAATAAATGGCACCAAAAGATAGATTTTCCTAAAAAAAGAAATTAAAAAAAAACAGAAACAAGCAGATAATAAAGAATATCATGCAAATTGTACCAAATAAACTAAACAAACCCACTATTTCCATTTTAATCCAAATTAGAACTCTAATCTAAATACAATCTTTTTCCTTATATAAAAAGGATAGATGAAAGTTTCTTAAACTGAATTTTCAAATGGAAAAGTGTTGTGAATCATCACTCATGCTCTGACTCTGACTCCCTTCAGGTTCCTTCATGTGACTGAAGCCTTTGTTTAGAGAAAGTGAACACAATGTGATTAGATGAGATTAAGTTTGACTAGATTCACCTGCCCCTGTTTTTCATCTATTCACTTTTATTGTTTTAAGGAACTGGTCACTTACAGCAGGATAAAAAGGGGAAGAAAAAGCATAAAGCAAAGGGGAAAAAAAAAAAAAAAAAAAAAAAAGAGCAGGAGAATACTTTTAACTTCTTACCTAATAGCTTAATTGCTCATTCAGAACAGTTGGTTCCCATGCAACAGGAAAGATGATTCCTGCAACAAAACTAAGCAAATGTAGAAAACTTAGGGTATTTCACAAGAGCATGCAATCTGCAGGTAACAATTTTTTATGTCAAACAATTTCAGTTGCTGTTTCCTTAATAGCTGTAATACTTTAATACCTTAGGAGTCTGATAAATGAATTTAACGCTAAGAGAGAGATTTCCAAAGGCCAATCTGTCACAGAGATGCCGAAATTCTGTATACCAACTCTCTGAACAGGACTTAGATGCCAACTTGCCTTTAGTGTCTTTGACAGCCTCAGCCTAGAGATTTGTTCCTAATGCAATGGCCTCATCTTTCTAAGAATACATTAATGAGTAAAGGTGTATTGAATAAAGAGTTAAATCTCAATTGAAGCTGGTGAGTGCTCATCACTTGAAATAATTCATCCTGCTTACCAAGAAATCTAACTTTATCTTTTTTAATCCTACTTTTTAAAACACTTAAACAGCTAGGATTTTAATAAATGTTGCTGTTTTTTTATTCTTTTATATAATTCAGTATATACAGAAAGAAATAATTTCAAACTTAAGAATTGCAATGTGATGACAATATTATTACTTCTCATTCTTCACTAAGAGGAAGGAACAAGAATTACTTGCATACAAACTTTGCCTTACAAGGTCACTATTTTGACATATATATGTCATAAATCCAGCAGTTTTCAGCCAGGCAGTCAACTGAGGTGGGATGCATTTCACTTAGTGTCAAGTGTCTAAAAATCAGAGGCCTAGGCTATGTTAGTCATTTTGATTCCCTAATTATCAATGGAAATAGGCATCTCCCAAGGGAAATTCATATCTTCTTTAGATAAGTGTTCAAGACAAATGAGATCAAATATTCTGTGTAGGTTCCTATCTCTTTCCAGTTACTGTAGAGATAGTACAGACAAGAACTTCAGACTTTAGGCATAGATTTCTGATAGTACAGGTAGATATCCGAGATCCCATTCAAAGATCCAGTCATTCATGTAATATTTGTTTATAGGGAGTCTAATCTTAAGCTCTTGAGTAACTCAAGATTTTCAAAAGCTGCACTCAGTGTAGCATTAGAAAATCAGATTACAAGTGTGTGGGCACAAAAAATGAATTTGTTTAACTGGAGGGACCCGCTTTTGAAATTCTTAGCATGGTACTTTGCAGATTTCATGAAACTGATCTCTATTTCATTAAATAATTCTGTATAAATAATTAAATAATTACAGTAATGCCACTGTATTCACAGCGGTCCATGATCTCTGCCAGTTTTATGGTGCCATTAAATATTTTTGTTATAGCTCATTAAGTTACCAATAAAATATAATATTAGATTCATTCTCCTTTTTTTTTCCCCTCTAATGGAAATATCATTGTATGGCAATTGAAATAAGCATTTATTTAGTTTAAATTTCAGAATTTATTAGGTAATTTCATGATTTTGAGTATCCCTAGTTTATGAACTGTGAATGCTGTCATTATTCTAATATAATATTAATGAAATCTGGGCCATTTCTTATTCCAAAGTCACCCGAGTTTTCTTTTTTTTTACTGAGAGTTGATAAGGTATGAGTGGGTCCTTAATTCACATAAATACACAAGGGAAACTTACTTGTAAAATGTTAGTAGAGACTAAGAATTAAAAATCAAATTGACAAAGTTTCTACTGTACCAGGAACCAAAATCTCTCCTTCCCTTTCTCTTTCGTCCCTCAATGATTATATGCTCCTGACTTTAACATTGTTCTTGGGTATGGTATTCCAGAATACCCCTACCTTATTTAAACATTAGAATGGGAGCTGTTCATTTGGAAAACACCTACTAAACATTGTTTAGCTTCTGACCTTAGACACCATTTAAGTTTTGAATATTATTCATAGATAAAACTGAGGCGTTTAATAATTTCTTGCAGAACAATTCCTCCCTCCAGCCCCAAACATTGTCTCTAGTCTTACCTCATGCTTAGTTTTTTCTCATTTATTCTATTCTTTTGGAAGTGGTTGTGTTGCTTCCCCTCCTCTCACTTTCAAAATTCTTTTCTATGTTAGGGAAAGTTTCAGGTTTAGCAAAGCATTTGAAATGGAAAAAGAAAGTTTGATGGACAAACTTTTGTTTTTCCCTGTTTCTTTAACACTGAAGAAACTTTCATTTTTTAATTTTCACATGGGATTTTCTCATAAGAGTAAGATCTGAATCTGTTACCACAGCTGATGGATTTCTTTTGTAATAGCTGTGGAAATTGAAGATCATGCAGTTATTCCAATCTTGTAAATGAGGTTAGACCTGAGGATCTGATTCAACACTATGTTTGGGAGTCTAAATTTCTATTAGATTAAATGTGTGTACTTACATCCAGGTGAGTAATCAGGAAATTTGTTGCTTAAATTACCTACCTGCCTGACCTTGCCTAAACATATAATGTTGTAGATGATAACTTCCCAGAGCACATGAAGCTTGCTTTTCTGCATACACAGTAAGGCCTCTGCCTTTGCCCAGTTAAGTACCTAGGCTCACTCTGAAGTAGCTAAAGTTGAGATCCAGCAAACAGACCTGTGGCACCGAGAGACCACAGGCTGTTCAGCGAGGCAAGGACTGACTAAACCTAATTCTTTCAAATTCCACTGAGCTCAAATGAAAATATAGATGACCCAAATAAAAATATCAGTGCGGTGCATGTTGTTTCATAGTTTACTAGGTAGAGTACTTAGAGTAAGGCACAGTTTAGGCCCTACAAAGGCTGGGGGTATTTGTACCTACATCTCTCCTAACCTCTGGAAGTGCCTTTATCCCTAGCATACACAGCTGTGTAAGTGACAGCCTTCCCCTGAAAGAACCTGAGCTTCTGTACAGCCAGGAAAGCAAATTCATACACAGAATTCCAGACTTAGACTTCATGTTTCCAACAGGAAGAAGCATTTTTTAATGATTTATGGTTTTGTTGGGGTGGGTATTTTTCTTCTGTTATAAATTACAAAAAGGTACATCCTTTTAAAAGTCCACCCCATTTAGCATTTTAAGTCCTTGCTTCAAAACCTGGAGGCTTGGGTGAAGGTGGAGTCAAAAATTATTCTTCTACTATGAGACAATGAAAAGCTAGTCCTCTGTAGAAAGAAAAGGGCTGCTGGTGTTGTTCCATTACTTTATACTTCATTTGCACTTTAGAAATAGCAAATTTTCCTGGAATTTGCAAAAATGAGGAAGAGCACATAAGTGGTGCTTTTAATTAAGGATTTTGAAGTAAGGTCTTATTATTGAAATCACTGGATGCTTTCATTAGTAGGAAGTGCTAGACTTGAGTGGCAAATATTGTTATCCATTGCCATCTAAACTGTTTTCCATATTCGTATTTCATTTTCAGATCCTGTGAATTAGAAATTACAGATTATATTGGCCAAAGCACTAAAATGCCTAAAGGTTATTGTGATGACTGTCATTTTGGTGTCTGACTCGAGTACAGGAGTCTTCATGTAGCACTACATAACAAATTAGAGTTTTCAGAAACAGAACAGTGTAAGTATGTGGCTGTGCAGAGCAGGTAATTGAAAGTGTTTTATGTGACATTTATACCTATGTTCAGGCTTCACATCTCAGTGTTGACAGCCTGGAACATCCTCTGGAGGGGCAGCTTGGTGAGGCTGAAGTGTGCACAGCTAGTTATTGTGGTTTTAATTGCATACTTTAAAGCCATCTGAGGCATGCCTTCTTTAATACAGTAGATTCCTCAACGTGAGGGTGTTCCAACCTACAGTGCCCACAGAGTGCCCTTCCCACTAGGCTTAATGCCTCTGTAAGAAACTGATTCCTTCACTGGGTCTCAGTCTAGTTAGGATTTTATTTCTATTTCTAAATATGCAACTTAGATTTTATCAGCAGCAAAATGGGTAGGGAAATAAATATTTCAAATAATTTTTACCATTTAATTTTAGTAATAAAACATTGTAATGTATAGAAAATCTAATTCATAGCCAAGCAATGCTTGATCTTGCTAGGTGTTGTGGTTTAACCCTGGTAGGCAGCTAAGCCCCATACAGCCCTCGCTTGCTCTCTCACAGCAGGATGGGGAGGAGTTGGAAAGGTAGAAGTGAGGAAACTCAGGGGTTGAGATTAAGACAGTTTAATAAGTAAAGCAAAAGCTGCGTGCACAAGCAAAGCAAAACAAGGAATTCATTCACTACCCCCCATCGGCAGGCAGGTGTTCAGCCATCTCCAGGAAAGCAGGGCTCCATCACGCCTAATGGTTACTTGGGAAGACAAATGCCGTAAGTCTGAACATCCCCCCTTCCTTCTTCTTTCCCCAGGTTTTATTGCTGAGCATGGTGTCATATGGGCTGGAGTATCCCTTGGGTCAGTTGGGGTCAGCTGTCCCGGCTGTGTCCTCTCCCAACTCCTTGTGCCCCCCCAGCCTACTTGCTGGTGGGGTGGGGTGAGAAGCAGAAAAGGCCTTGGCTCTGTGCAAGCCCTGCTCAGCAATAGCTAAAACATCCCTGTGTTGTTTGGTCACAAATCCAAAACATAGGACCATATGCAAGTTGCTCTGAAGAAAATCAACTCTATCCCAGCCAAAACCAGTACAATAGGGAAGAGGATGCTCCTTCAGGACTTCAGGACTCTGAATAAGTAATTTGATAGGTATGGTGCAGTGGTACACAGGTAGTATACCGTGTTGCTAAGAATGAAATCTAGATGTGTTGACTGTCTTTACAGTCTCAGTATTTGGAGCCTCTCAATGTTTTATGGTTTGGCAGCAAGTACTTTTTATCAGAAACAATGATCAGTATTTAATTTACTGATAAATTAAATACCTTGAAAAGTACAACAAATTTTATTAAATATTATACTAAGCAAAAAAATGGAAAATTAGAAAATCATAATATTTAATTTGTGAAAATATTCGTATTGATATGCTTTCCTCTGCACATGAATAAAAATGTAGAAGACAGCTTTTTACTGTGTAATTCATACACTGCAAAAATGTGTGAAGATTCTTTTTGTTGTAATCTTTTACACTGTTTGTTTTATATGTAATTGAATTAAACTTATTTTTAAGAAGCAGAGGTGCAAAAAGCTTCTGTCTTTACTATTATGAAAGGATATCCATCTGTCTATATGCATACACCCTTACAGAACTCTCCAACAGCTAGCTACTATCCACTGAATTCAATGATATACATTTATGTGTGTGTTCGTGTATACATGTACAAATTTATGTATTCCCATTACATTAAATATCAAGATTCTGTCACAGTTTTAATTTTTTTTGTACAGACAAGTTACTGAAAAGTATAATCACTTTCGTCTTCATCCTTTCTTTATTTTCTTCTTGAGGAAATGAAGCTGATGGTTCCAAGGTTTAAAATATTGGGGAGTTGTTTATTTATTTTCTCTGTGTTAAGAGGTTGGAAGGCACAAGCAGTCAATAGTCTCAGGAGGTTTGCAGATGTTCATTTAAAGGCATTATTAAGAAAAGCAGCAGATGTATTCTTTGGCAAACAGCTCAAGTTGCTGTGACCCTCTGTCCCTCAAAAAGCTAATTTGCCAAACAATGAGGTGAATAAGACCTGTTATGAAAAAATGCTTACATTTGTCTGGAAAAGAAGGTTACTGCAATCTGTATGCTGTCGAGCCGCAATGAGAAACAAAGCAAAATACTTTTCCTGTAAGGCCATATCCTATATGGAACTAAACAACTGCAATCGCCAAGGCTTTCTTAGCACCATGCAAGCAAAGATAATGGGTATCTCCCAGAGTCAATCATTCCACAGATGAAGAAGAAAACAGCACTTTATTTTAAGCCAGGTGGGCCTGTAGTAGCTGGTATTGGTACTAGTGGTTTTATGGGTGGCATAATCTTTACTGTGACAAGACAGCAGGGAAGGGGGAAGACACAGGTTCTTCTAGGAGCAATATTATGGTGCTAGATGGCAATATCCACATAAAATGTAGATATACAATCTAAGATGATTACTTTTGGCTCCTTCTATCAGTGGAGAATGAACTGGCATTTCTTGGATACAGTCATCTTGAAGTGGACATTTACATTTCACCATTGATGTTGGGAAGTAAAGGTGCCAATTTGTCTTTACTAACTATGAAGAAGGTGGAAGACCACTAGCTCAAATGTAGGCATTGACAGTCTAGGCATCTGGGGCCCAGTTTGGTTAGCTAAACATAGGCATCTACTGCAATCTGAGAAGTTGCAGTTATTCTGAGACATTTGTGTGAGGATGGCAGATATAACATAGGATCCAGAGGAGATCCAGGCCTTTCTGAAGTGGCAGCTTGAAGCCAGGCTGATTTGCAAAGGAGTCCTATTTAGGCTTTAAACACCTATGTCTAGATAAATTAATCAAGTCCCTGAAGCTATGTGATATTAATACCACCCTGTCTGGTTGTTCAACATTGATTTAGACTGAAAATATATAGATCCAACAGGATCTAAAACTTTTCAATGTTGCAAGCGTTTCACCACTGTCAGGGCCAGAGAATCTGTTGCTGTGAAATAGCCATTAATTTGCACCCTTAGTATCAGCTTTTGTAATCCATAATGCACACTAACCAAGCACTCTGTAAGTGCTTGTTCACGCATGCTAAAAATGCAATGTTTCCTCATTATGTGGTTACATTATTGAGTTCTTACGACATTCTTTTTTCTATTGCTACCCCATGAACGCTCAGCTTAAAGGTAATAAAACAAATAAATTAATTTTGCATTTTGAGAGCTAGAATTTCAGCTGGCTTATATAAATATAATTTCACTGGAGTTAATGGAGTTTTCAAAGTTTACACCAATTGAGACTTGACACAGAATGAGGTTATGCAATACATTTGACCAGTACAGCTTGATACTTTTGGTATGAGTACTTAATTTGGTCAAGTGAGCACAGCAAAAGTCAAACTTTCCAATACTAATGAGGTTTTTATTTTCTTTGGACTGCGGTTACAGAATGACTTATGAGGTTCAGTGTTCTACACCTGTCTGTCTTTCCTTCTTGTTGGGCTCCTGATGAGTGCTAAGATCCCACAGTCAAGCTTTCCCACAAGAATTGCTTAACTCATGGCTTCTGGCTGGATGCTCAGGCTTTCCTCTAAGTTCTCCAGCTCCCTGGCTGGCCTCCTTTACCGCTGGGTTGTCTTGGCCGTCTGCCCTCAGTGTTTTTCCTCTGTTTCACCTCTGCTCTCTGCTGTATGATGTTCTTTTCTCTAACTGCTGAGTGGACAGGAGACCTATTTCTAAAACTTCCTCCTAGTCCTATTTCCCAAACTGATGACTGAATATAATAATTTATTTCAGCTCCTTCTCAGCATGTCCCTTGATAGGGAGCAGCCAAAGGGCAGAGAGAACATATTGAGGGAGGGGTGCGTTATTCTCAGCTGGCCCGACACTAAAATGTGACAGCAGCAATATTTGCTCTCAGTCTTCCTGGGATTTGAAAAGTTTGAGGAGACAGTAGGATAACTGGCAGAAGTCTGAGGGAGGTAGAGGTGAAATAAAAACAGAGATCTCTGAAGAAAGAGACTCAGACATAGAAAAACAGTATAGTGTCTATCAACACATAGATGAAGAGCAGTAAGCTAAAGATGGACCCGTGTAAGAAAAGCTGATATATATTAAAATAAAAAAGTCTCTGAAGAAATGCATTTCCTTTAAAATTTTCTTTTGTTGGGATATACACTAATTTATGCTATAGTTTCCAGTTTAGTTAAACTCATCTTTACAAATGGCAAAACTGATCCTGAATTTGAGATAGGTGGCAATAAAAAAAATATGAGTTTATAAATGATCTAGAAGTCAACACAATGAGGTAGGTTGTGAACTAGACTATACCACTAAATGTCTTATTAGCAATCTGGGAAGCAAACAGAATGCAGCTGCACCCTCGGAAAGCAAAATGGATTGTGTTGTATTTGGTTTTGCCGTGTATCTTAAACAGATAGAAACACAGAAGCTAATTAGATCTCAGAAACTTTGTTGGAACCACAAATAACTTCATTAAAGTCAGTAAAAAAGTCCCAGTATAAAAATGGAGTGAAAAGGTAATACAAAGTAATCTAAAAGCCTTAATAAAGATGCATGATTTTTCAGTGCTGGAGCCTGGTGTTGTCTTTGACAGCTGTCCGTGCTGAATGCAAAGTGAGTATACATCGGCTACCAAATTAGAAATCTCCACTCTTTTGTGAGGGCATGTTTGTGTTTGATAATGATTCCAGCAAGTAATTAGCTAGAAGTTTACATCTGTAGTTGTCCTGTAGCTGAATGTTTATCAGAAAGAAGAAAGACCAGAGAAAAGCAAAAATATTACTAAAGGGATCAAAGAGCATGAGGAATGAAGGGAACACCTGAAATAGGAACATGCTAGGGTGAACATGCAAAGGTAAGGGTTCACAACTGGGCTCACAGTCACTGAAGACTCACATAATCAAATAGGAGACATACACAGGTGTTAATTAGCAGAAACTTACAACTAAAGCTTTCATACTGCATTTGCTCAATATTTGAAATTTCCCATACAGATAATTTTGATTTTTTCAGTGGAATACTCACACAGGGCAAAATATTACAACAGTGACTTTCTAGGCATGATTAATTTAAAATATTTTCATGACAACAAAGGATATCATGCTCCACATAATTTTTATGACTTTAGAGTTCACGCTGGAGCCAATAAATAATGTTTTTAAGCTTGATGACAATTTCTAATAGACAGTAAAACTCAAATACATATATACATTGTTGGTTCAGAAGGACAAATCAAGTTAATCACTATTAACGTTTCTAATCTTGATGTTTTGAGCTTGTGCCAAAACTAAAATATGTTTTAAGTAAGAAACATATATACGTGATTTAATTTCTTTAATTTATAAAATCCAGCTTGAATAACATCTTGTACACCTTTGATGGATACAGCTTCAGGTAACATCCATGTTCAATTCTTACTTTATGCGCTAGGGGGTTCCCTTTCCCTCCTATTATGTAGAAGTTCCTAAATAGTTTAACGTATCTATTTAGGCTAGCAGGAAAAAACGTCAAATGTGGTTTTGATTTGCTGCTATTTTAGGTAGAGGAATTTATTCAGCACATTAAGCTTTCACTATATGAAGGATTTAAACTATAATCCTGTCTCTAATAGAAGGATATGTAATATTATCCTGTATTTTGAATCTGTTCATTTACAAATACAAATATGTTTCAAAATTCTTGAGCTTTATGTGAATGATATTTACTAAAATAAATCATATTTTTATACATTTATTTGTGGATATAATTTTTTTTTCATAAAATCCCAAACCAAAACACAAAAACACTGTTATAGAGTTATAGTAAAGTTATAATAAAGTAAAATACATAGGGATAAACAAATATGAGAGAGAAAATAAGATTTTTTTCAATCTTTTTTAATATATTTCTATGGATTAAAATCAAGTGCATGTAAATTTTAAAATAGTGTGCCATTGTGTTTTCTTTTTCTAATATGAAAAACCTAATCCACCAAAATATGTCATATGGTATTATATTTATTCACATTTATTATACAATACAGCAGAGATTTTATTTGTTTGGTTGTTTGGGTAATAGTGTCATCAGGGTTCTGAGACACCTGTTAAGGCTGAGACTAACTTCTATGCAATGATTGACTTTACCGTCTGCAAACTCCCTGTCTTACATCCAGAACAAATCAGGCAGTAAAGGGAATGTTTTTGAGAAGGACTGGGGGAAATGGTAAAACTCTAAAAACATATTACATCTGTCTAGTATCTTACACTCTTCTAATAATAGCAACAGTAGCGAGTTCCATTGAGATCTTCTGTTGAATCAAAACTCCTGAAATGTTCATGCATTAATTATAGTAGGAAAATAGGTTGTAGTGTAATGATCCTTTAAACTAAACCCACGCCTCTTTATAGTTATTTCTGTCTGCATCTTTTTCCATACACCAAAGTCTAGGGTAATCTAAGTAGGACTCAGTGACAGACTGAGGGTATATATTAGATATCTATGTATAAATATCAACTCAGTCAAGACCTAGCTAATACAGTAGATGATGCAGACAGCTTTTCAGTTGACAAAATCTAGATGTCTTTGTTAGGGTGAGCCAAATATTTCTCCAGACTCTACTGGCTTCTTTAATTAGATTTCCATTTTATCATAGTGGGAGCTGGACATCCCAGACTACACAGGCACATATAGTCATGTATCTAGAGTCAGGACCTGAACCATCTTCATAAAGTGTTTAAAGAGAAAACATTGTCTTTTTCTGTCTAATTTCAGATAGGAAATAATATTATGGGCTTAATTCAGTTACTCATACATAATACATTCTGTGCCACTTACAAAGGTCTAGGTATCTAAGACTTCTGCACAGATCTTGCAGATATGATACAGGACCTATGAAGAGACCCATGCCCCTCTAAATTGGAAGCTGGACCCCATCTCAAAAAGCACTAGTTGTCTAGGTGTAAACAACTGAGTAAAGCTGTAAGTTTCTTGTAAGTGCTAAAAGAAAATGTATTTATTTCAATGAAACAAGGAGTAGCTGCATCTAGACTTACCTATTGGGATGTGATACAGGTGCTCTGCAGTGAGAGTGTCTTTCATCCATCTTCTGCTGGAATACATAAATCCTCACATTCAGAGAACACAAAAAAGTCCCTTTGCACACAAATCATGCTCCAGCTAAACTGACATAATAATTTGCTAAGCCAAGGCCAGATGCTTGTGCTTGTCAGCTCTACCTTACCATTTAAAAATTAAGTTTTTGCTAGTTCAGTTTATGCCTAACTTCTTAATATTAACTCCTATCTTATTACTTTAAATGTATGTTCACGTGATTGCAATCACTACATTTATTACAATTTAACAAGTTGCCATTTGTCAATTGATCAGCTTAGTCATGATTTGTAACCCTCAAAATGGTTAATATGCTTAGCACCACTTAAAAAAGGTATCTCATTTCACTTGCAAAGAGGCAAGATAGGTTAGAAAAAGGAAGGTACACATATGTTAATTACCTTGGCTCAATTCACAACAGATAATTTGATAAGCAGCAGTAACTTGATCAGCTGAAGTAGTCTGAACATATTCTGAAACCTTGTAGACATAGACATAAATATTTCTGGGAATGTGGTTTGTGGAATAAATGTCCCCAGCTGTACATTTTGTCCCTCTCCTGAAGGTCACTACCCCCAGAGCAGAGCTGAGCCAGTTATATGTATGTTGTCCGTACTCCTCTTTTGCCACAGTACAAAGTCAAAGACTTTATTTAAACAAGTATCTACATCATCAGATTTTCTGGTGGGGTTTACTTGGTGGTTTATTTAGAAAAAGTGAGAAAACTAGTGTCAGAAAGCCTATGTAGCACTGGTGATGAGTAAGTCATATGGAGCAGCATGTTTTCTAAAAAAATTGAGAGCCATATGCAAGTAATTTGTTAAAGCAAGAATAAAGAAAAGACAAGGTATGAACTGATTGTGACATCATCTGGAAAGTGTGATTCTCTGCATATGTAGTACTGCACTGCTAACAAAGTAGCTTGTGAGAGATTTTAATTTTTGTCTGAAAATACTCATTAAAGCCTGAGGTATCATATTTTATGTGATAGACAACAGTAAAAGATATCTTATTTTCTCATTTGTTGATATAAACAGGATGGTGTGAAATTTCAGGCATTACCTAACAAGTCAGAATTTAGGTCATCAACCCACTGATGGCTGGATAGCCCTGCATCCACATGCATGCCAGATTCACTGTGCAAGCATATATTACTAATTTATTTGTTTGTATGTGTGCATATTAACATTTATGAATCCACCAATATCCATGTATATATTCACCTATTCATGGGTATGGAATTCACTATATTAATGGATTTATTTTCATCGTTACCCTTTTCCCATTCAACTAACATCCACCTGACATTTACCAAACAGAATACCATTAAAAACATAACACTTAAAGGAGTGTGATTAAATTAAAATTGCATATTTATACAGCAGGCATGATTTCATTATGATTTTTTTTAAAGGGAACACATAAAATAAGCATTTTGTGCACTGTACATGGAGATAAATTCCTCTGAACAGAACGAAAGAATTGGAAGAAAAGAAAAAAATCATATTATTGCATTACATTACCATCTCTGTTATAGAACACATTTAGCAGCAGTGAATACTTTTTCAATGTTTTAATATTAGCCTGTGTGAAAGTGAAGAAGTTTTGAACTATGTAATCTTTTGTTATGCCAAAATTTATAAAGGTGTACTTAAAGAACATGTCCTGGTTTTCTAACTGTAAGACTATATACTTTCAATACTACTCATATGCAGACTGAAGTGCTCTGAATTAATCCATTTGGAAGTCATAAAGTTTCTGAGCATGACCAATTTAACACTAAGAGTACCTGAAAATTATTAAAGTGCATCACATGTTTTAAAAGTGCTTCAGCTTAGAAGCAATAAAGCTAGCCAACCTGCCCCCTACAACACATTTTTGAGTCAGTTTTCAAAAGGCAGCATAAACTTAGCCTGTGATGCCTATTATATGATCATGTGTTTGACTGTTTGTATGTGCCCATCCTTTATTTGACAATCACCTGTAACATTTTTAGCATGCATTACAATTGGTTTCTATTATAAACACAACAATCCACGTTCTCAGCTGGTTTAAATCAGTATTGTTCTACCGGAGCCAGTGAACAAATATTGACTTCAATGGGGCTATGTTGATTTATATTTCCAGAAGACTTAACTCACTGTGTGGAAATACATTTTATTACAACAAATGCTGTTAGCACTTGATTTGGCCCCAAGAACCCTTCACTGATCATGGTAAATACTTTTCCTTATTGATGTCTCTTCCTGAATTTTAATCAAACACCCTCCACTTCAGCGTACATCAGGATTCTATGGTAATTGAAGAGGTGTGCATGAGGTTATGTTACTTTCAATTATCTAATTTAAAATTTTCTCAGTTCTTTAGGCTTAAAAAGCACTTATATGTAACTGCAAGGTTTTACACTGACAAACCACTGTCAATATCTCATCTTAGATAAAAAGGATTCCATCTAACTAATTCTTTTCCAAAATTTTGTGAATCACATGAAGTTTTACTTAAGCAAATATGCAGTCACACAGTATCATTTGACTTGAGCACTGTAGCAGATCTCAAATATTTCAAAAAGCTTTGCAAGTCACTATTCAGAAAGTTTTGGCCTAGGGAAGCAATGTCCAACAAGCCCTCTAAGCCCTACATCAAAGTGTCTATACAATAAAGAGATATTTCAGAGAACTAAGAGAAAAGGCAGATCTGGGAATGATTCACAGGAAAGACAGACTATCTCCCTGTGCTCCACTGTTAGGCTCTTTGGTGAGTTCAGTGCATTGGCCCAGCAGTTGTCTCCTCACTGTCTTGTCTGAAAGCCACAGTTTTTCCTTCCACAGCAATGCTCATGTATACACATCCTCACAAAGTCAATAGCGTGCAGTTTTAGCACAGGGCCGCACTGGAAGTGCCCGTGGTACAAACATAGCTCAATGTAGATCACCTATCACAATACACTTATCAAACCAGTCAGACACAAAGGAGGAGGTCTTAGGCTAGAAACCATTAGATGTAGCAAATATTTACACCAAACAGCTCTGGTTTAACAACAGTATAGCAGATCAGGGTAGCTTGCTCAGTTTGTTTGCAAGAAAGAAAAATCAATATATACCCATTTTCCATTTTTTATTCATGCTCTTTCATATTACTTACAAGGTAACAAGAGGAGGACTTTTCTCTAAAACTGAATTCTTCTGACAATGAACGCTTGTCTGTGCTGAAATTCCCAATTACAGGTGTAATCAGATATTGTGTTGTAGAAACATATTCTCAGAAGCTTGAGGAATGCTTATTTCAAACATGCCAGATACAAGTTAGTACTGTATTGGACTTCAGAACTTAGAAATCTCTCTGTTATGTAATTTTTTCAAAATTTCTAAAGCAGGCAATAGTAAAGGCACAGCTAAAAAATATCATGATGTTGAGAAGAGGTACAAAGCAAAGGAGAAAGCAAATATAGCTCCACCAGTAACCCTTTTAATTATCTGAAAATTAAAGAACATGATAAATATATGTATCTAAGGATCAGCGCAAAGGAAAAGCATGAGAACCGAAGGATGAAACTAAAAAAAGGACTAAGGCCAAAAGTAAGTTACAAACAAGTGACTTATTAAGGAAAGAATGGCTCACAGAATATTTTGACAACTTGGTTCATTGTCAGTAAGTAATAGCTGATGAAATTCATCCTCTGGCACTAGAGAATCCACTAAACACAACCTCCAGAATATTAGTGTTCTTCTTTGGATCCTAAGGAAGAAACAATGATGTTTAAAAGAACATAAGGAAAGCAATATAAATGAAAAGGATAATCAAAGGTAAACAAAGTCAGCCCAACTCTAGAACCCACAGAAACAACGGAATAACTTAATGAACAGTCACTTTGCTAACCCCTCAGTAATAATAAGGTGACGAGAAATAGAAAACATGGACACTAATCAACACCCATGTCTAATGTGTGTCATTTCCTTTCTGGATACTGTAACAGGCCTATTGTATATGGGTAATTCAGTAGACGTGGTATATTGAACAAAACTCTTTAGGATTCCGTATCAGATGAAACAATGATGGATTTGCACCTAGTTGAAAAAAATGCATGAGTAATAGTTATTAACACTCAAATTTTGAAGATATATCAAGGAAGCTCCTAGGGGTACTCTTCAGAGTATTGTGTTATGCGAAGTTTTTATTAACACTTTGTCCAACAGATCAAAGAGCACATCTATAAAAATATTTTTTATAAAAACTCAGGAGTAGTTGTAATCATTTTTAAAACAAAACAAATTCAGAATGATCTTGATCAACAAGTAAGAGCACACACTTTCAGCTCAATTTCAGAATATAATTTTTTAAAAAAATAATTTTCATGCAATATCTCTGGTAAGAAGTTGTGCTATGTTATTACAGGTCCATGACAGAATGACTGCTTTGTTTGATGCTTTTTTATCTCTGATTGGAAGAGTAGGGAGGAAGGGACAAAGAGTTGAAATTAATTTAAGTTCTGCCTTTGTCTGGTTAGATGCTACCTTCAGTTTTCCAATAAATTTAATAGATTTCTGAGTGGAAATTAAGACAATTCTTTTTTTCTATTACTACTTTCCCAGCCATAGAACAGTCTACTTGTCAGTAAAAGACTTGCTGAGATGCAGTTCTCAGATCAGCATTATACAGATTACATCTGGATCTGGCCCTGAAATCCTACTATTTTTTGTGGATGTTACAGCAGATGGAAGCACCTTCAAGATGGCAAGAACACCTTTACCTGAGTCAAAAACTAGATAATTAGATTTTGTGTTCATTTGACAGATTTGCATTATGGAAGGTATAGACTCATAAGAAAATCAAATCATACTTTGCTGACGTTTTGTAGGTGCTGTGTCATGAGCATCAGTGTTCAGCTGCAAGGTAGGAACTTCCGCATGTGAAAATACCTCATATGTGAAGTCTGGTGGGGTAAGTTCATAACCATTGTTCCCCAGACTAATAAGCAGTTACAAGTGTGGAAGCAAAAACATATACTTTAAGAATATCAGCTGTTAATTCCTGTGGGGTGTAGTTTTCTATTAAATTTACCACATCAGGAGCTGTTTGATAGTGCAGATGCTAATTGGAAGATATTTAATTATACAATATTCACAGGCTTCTCATAGGCCCCATGAGGTAAATTATTTAATGAATGAGACATTTCATGATTGGTCAGATAAATTTTGTAGCTGATATGAGGAAAAAGGCTACTGAAAATGGAATCTCCAGACAAGATAATGTCACATAAGAAGAACAAGAAATTGTTTATACATAAGATTAACCATCAGTAACTTTTAAGATAACTAATGCAAAGACCCTGTACTTGCACTCAGGATGTGGAATTCTAATTCTTTTAACATATCAGATAGCACTGGAAAAAGATTAAACTACATGCTGCAGGATATTCTGATTAGCTAATTTTCATTGCCTTGAAAATACCCAGTTGTAATTATAAAAAACTTAACAATCTTAAGCACTAACCTAAGAAAACAGAATGCATAGATAGGGCAGGATGGTTACAGACTTCCTTCTAAGAGCAAGACATTTTACTGATTTTGCTGAGAATCTGGATACCATCAAATTAGGAAAAAAAAAAAAAAAAGAAAAAAAAGAAAAAAAGGGTAGGTGAAGATTAAGGGGCAAAAAAACCACATTTATGACACCCTGTCAATTATTTCAGTCCTCCAGAATGCCTTTCAAACTGTGAGTGCATGAGGGACTTTTCAGAAGGCACTAAATGATCTAAGCCACATTTTGAGAATTTAAGACATCCTCACATATTTAGATGACTTCATTTGTTTCCATAAAACATTGGAAGAACATCTGGCAGGAGCGGAAAGGCTTCTAAAGTTTTTTAAGGAGTAATGGTTTAAACTTGAGAAAAACAAATGTCAATTTGTGAGGGATCACATTACCTTCTAAGGATATGCATGTCCTGAAGATGGGCGGAAGCCTCAGTCACAGAAACTGTATATTAAGAAATATTGGATAGTTCCTGGAAATATGGATGCAAAATCTTGTGCAGCTTCTTGAGGACACTTATACAAAATTTTCCAGAACAGCCAACTGAAAGCAGCTTTGTCATGATAAAAAAACATGACAAAACTTTTGGTTTCCTGAAAAGTTTTAAATCCATACTTTGCTTAAATTCCTGAAAATATACTAGCAGCTTGTAGAAACTTGTAATTCCTCAGAAGTTAATGTCAGAGTGTTAGGTGAATAAATCAGTAAGATGCTGAATAGCAGCTTTTTAAGATATAAAAAATTGTAGCAAAATAGAATACTCAAACTTATAATCTGAGCTTTGAGGAGGCCTCAAAGAGATATTCACTAAGAATGAAATGCATCAGGTACGTGAACTATAATTCCTTGTAGTCTCTACTTAGAAACCAGAAAGTCTTGTGGAACTAGGCACACAAACTACCTAAAAAGAGTTGCTATTATGCATTAGCTTGGAAAACAAAGAGCCAGCGTATATGTTTCAAGTTGACTAAAGGCAATGAGATTAGAGACACTGAGGTTCCGTGGATGTATTCAAGAAAAACAGGTTTGGGAGCTGAAATGGAAAGCTTATTCCAACACCAATTTGCGTAGTAACAGAACATGTAACAGAATTGTTACGTTGTTGCTGGTGTCAGCAGAATACACAGAAGACACCTGAAATGTCCTCAAAGTCAGAGGCAAAAAGATACAAGGTCCTCAGTCTGACTAGGCGTTTTTAGCTTTCCTTTTGCTTTACGTGGCCTGCTTGAAGCTGTTAATGGCTGGGTATTTTCCTATCGTATTTGTTGAGACCTCGATTCTGGAGAATGAAGACTGATTTCATAAACACTAGGAAATTTGATCATAGGGAAGCCTAGGAGATATCTGAGGAAGCATCACTACATATATACATATATATATATATATTTCCCCCCCCCCCCCCCCCCCCCCCACACACACACACACACCCTTATGCATCTATTTCTGGCTATTTCCAGAAACAGTGCCCTGGCTAGGTGGACCGCTGGTTTCAGCTCAGGTGCTGAAGATAGTACAGTCTTAAAAGTTTGTCCACTACAGACAGATTTAACCTATGGTATAGGCTGGAGAATTCTGTGCTCACTGAAAATCTAGGTCCAGTACTAAGCCCATAAACACCAGACTCAAGAAGACCAATCTAGAAATATTGGCGGAACAATAGAAAAATGGATGTTGATGGCCAATGACCTGGACATGGAAGCATCAACAAAACCAACTAAAACTTCTGAAGTTGTTTTGAAATTCTTTATTAAACTAAAGAGCAGAAGATAGAGAGAAGGAACTTTTAATAAATATTGGTATTATCTGAAGTCTGACTTGGAGTTCACCTGAACCAGTCACCCTAAACACCCTTTATAACCACTGGAAAGGAGCAGGCATTTTGTGAGGCCTAAATGTCTAACACAGGAGAGATGTCTCACATCTTAAAAAAACCTACCTCGAAAGCTGGCTCAGAGAAAAGTAAGTCAGTCCTGTCTCTGTTACTTTCAGTAGCCTTTTGTTAGCTGCTATTACCTGTCCAATTGCAAAATCAAAAGCACAAATCTAAAGGAGAACAGCAGGACAGGCATTCTAATGCAAAAAAGATCTGGAAAGTTCACTTCTGGTGAATGCCAAATGAAGCATATTAGAAGAAATAATTTAAACCAGACACTTCTGGTTTGTAAACTAGCACTATTGTCTAAGAAAAGGGAAGGAAAAAAAAAAAAAAAAAAAAGACCAAAAATTTAAAGATTCAGTTCAATGAACAGTTTACTGAAAATGTCTTCTCAATGTGTAATAATGTTTAAAAAGCCAACACAAGATTAGAAGGTCTGAGGAATGAAACAAAGAACATTATGATTCTAGAATATTATGAAGTATTACTTAAACCAGGGGTCTTTCTTCACTACAAATACTGTGCTATGTTCTTCACTATCTTAATATGGATAAGGTTACAAACACAGTAACATTCTGGTCATGATAGTAATTGTAACTGTGGAAAAATTTTCGTGACAAGAAACTCTGAAAAAGACTGAGATACTTTTCATTAAGTATGAATGAATAATAGACTTACTAAACACATACAACATGATAAGTAGTACAGAAAAAAAAAGAGCACATATTTGGTTTATTCTTTTTCTTATATACAAAACAGACTAATGGCAACATGGGAGGATATGTAAATTTGTAACAATGGGTATTCTCTCACATAGTGAAGAATTGCCACAAGATATTCAGAACTTAGCAAGACTTGGAAAAAAGGATCAGACATATTTATGAATCAAGTGTACTCAAGGAATAGCAAAATTCATTCTTTAAATACACAATGGGGAGCATATAAATGGATGCTATACTTCAGAGCCTAACCTGATCTCTGACTTTTCTGAGAGAAAGTAGTCTTTTTTGTCCCTTCTTCTGAAGTGTTTGGAACTGGCCACAGACAGTGGCAAGGTCGTGGATTTTCTGGAAAGGGTTATTTTAAACCAATCTGGTAATTACTTTGATGCAAGAAAAGTAAGATATGAATGAAATACTCTACAGATCATTGTAGGAGGTACTCTGCCTGAGTAGAGACTGGAGACAGTAGAATTATGCCTACTAACTAGAAATGAAATCACAAGACTCTGGGAACTCTGCATCCATCATTTCTGTCCGCCACAAGATATGCTCCACACACTCACCAAATCCATTCTGTGAGCTTGCAAATTCTCTTCTTCCAGCATTCTCATTTCAGTGCTGTTTTTTGTATGACACTGTCCAAGACAACTTTTGTCCTTTAAGCACCGCTGTATACAACACAAGCAGAAAAATACTGTCAGAAAGCATATATGTAAGTAGCCATATATAAGTAGCTAAAGCCCTTCAGATCACTCCAAGGCTTCAGGAACAACAAACTATGACTCTGCAAGAGCACCCAGCTGTTCCAGAAAACAGGTCAAAGGAAATGGGAGAAGCTCCATGGGAAGACTCCTGTACAAGTAGTATCTTTCCTAGTAGGATTGTCAGCCATCACAACTCAATTTAGATTGCTATCATGCTCTGTTACACTCCTCTAGCCAAGACTATGGGCTGCTTCCATGCACACACAACAGTCAATGAAATTTTCAATAGAACCTAAACCAAAACTGCATTTGCTTCAGCTTCAATCAATTGTTCATGAACCTGCTCCTAAGTTACCACTTCAAAACTATAACTTGATTGTGTGATGATGGAATTTACATTCCCACCCAGGTTACACTGATTGCCATAAAAAATAAGGTAGGTTGGTTGGTTGATTGACATTGTATGAATCTGTGCCACTGTTACAATGTGTGCCTTGCAAATGAGCTATTGTTACCTTGAAAAATGGCTCACTCTGAAGGGCAGATAAACACAGAAAAGAGAAGAATTTGGCTTAGAGATGACATTGTTATTCTCCTTGTATATATCAATGGCAAAGGGATAATGGTAGAAAAGGAATAAGTGAGTACAAACTGGTCATGACTAAGATTTGGATGGAAATTAGAGCAAAAATTCTAACTACCTTGAGAGGAGCAAGGTTCTGGAGTAGCCTTTCACCAAGATAAGTGGAGACAAGGAACATAACTGCTTCTGGATGGACCTGGATATATTTATCAACAGGATTATATAATGGGCTTGACTGTAATAGTCAAGAACTGGACACAATACTTTGTTTTACTCCTGTGTCCCAAAGGCCTTTATTAGTGTAATAAAAAGTAGACCAGAACTCAGAGACAGTTAGGAAAGCACAAGGGGAGTTAGTGGATGACATTTTGAATATACATATATCCTAGCATTTATTATACTTTCAGGAGAGTAATAAAAATGTCAACATAATCAATGTGAAAGGAAAAAAAGCTATATTTCCTCATTCTGTATTTTTTTTAATTTTTATTTATTTTACTTTTTTTTTTTTCAGATGATATGAGAGTTATTTGTTTTATATATCATGGGTATTTATTTCATTTACAGTGTGCAAAAAACATCCTTAAAGGAAGATAAAGAATTTTTAAATTCCGTCATTCCTACCCAAACCCTGCAGAAAATAGTTTTACAACTGTTAAATATGATAATTGACATAGCTGTCATAAGTATTTAGACTGCCATTTGAGACTAAAAGTGAAGTTATCTTATTTGTAGGTACAGTCTTCCAGATTTTGTGACAGTAAGTACTCTTCTTGTTCCTTCTGATAAAAATAAAGACAGACACTTTATACCTTATCTTCTAATGCAAATGAATTTGAAGATTTGACTCTAAGTATGAGAGTAGTCATACAAAACGATCTGTAAATTATTTATGGCATGGTTAATGGTCTTCTACTTTGTCCTTTCAACGACTGTTCTGTACTTCATCAAACATTAATCACCATACACAGTGATCTATCTGAACGAGTGTTGGTTCCTGTGTCGCACACACTTGACTTAAGTTACAGACTAGAGTTCAGTCTTATAGCTAGGCTATTGAACTTCTAATTTTTGGTTATTTAAATTCATATTGAATGCCAGAGAAGATAAATCACTGCAGTACTATTCACAAACATGCATACTGTTCCCTTACCCTCAAAGAAACTTATATGCAACTTGCAAAATATCAGTGGACTACAAAGACTAGATCTCATGTAAATCTTATGAAGTTTCTACATTTCTCAAATACATTATGAAACACTACTAACCAGTAGAACTCTGTTGCAGTTGAAACTAAGCAAAACCATATTCACAGTATGTGAAATATGAATCCTTGCCTTCCTTGCAATGCAGAGTATTCAGGGCCTCTGTCTTCCAGCTGGTACCCGCAATTACAAAAGGGAAATGAAGTCTTGAGGACTGAGGGGATATTGAACCTATGGTAACTACTGTTGAGCTGCCCATATGACTTCCCATAACTATTGTCAGCATCAATTAAGTTAATGGAGAGCCCTGATGCCCACAGAGAGGAATCTCACGCATCTTTTGGGGTTTGGTTCAAAAAGCTAATGAAACTCACTGTCAAGTAGCAGACTGAGTGCAGCTGACATGCACAGTGTATCTTAAAGTATGGTGTTTGGGGGAAAACTACCAAAGGAGTCCTTAGTCTCCTTAGCCTTTGTGATGTCTGACTGCTTATTGAAAATGCAAGGAACAATCAGTCATATTCCATTTTTTACAGTAAAATTCCCTGTTCTCACAAGCAATAAATTGGACAGCATGTTGCATTAGTTTTATGAAATATCAGGATCTTCCTGGCATGGAAACTCTATGTTGCTGGCTATGCCACCTGTAGAACCATTTTTCAATGTGTATGAAGGATATGCAACACAGTAGAGGAATAGAGGACTGAAGACTCATGTGTCTGAAATCTATTCAATACAATAGGATGCAATTGTTTTTAACATCATCAAAATCTAAATGGTTTTCTTATCTGTAGATGCCATCTCAAAAAAAATTAAACACATACACTTATGCATGGACTGAGAAACCCTGAACACACAAATTAATCCTAGAATTGAACTGGGTTTGTATCTCATACTACATACTTGTAGAATACATTAGCTTTCATAGCAGTCTTCTGCTGAGAAAAACAGCCACTAACAAGTGCTGAGGCAAAATCCAGCTTAAGAGGATCCTGCAAATACTTAAACTCTAAATGTGCCTTAAGCAGAAACAACCCAATATCCTGCATTTAAAATGAAAATATATTTCTCCTTTGTGAATAGTTAGCTGGAGCCAAGAACACATCTGTTATGAGGATTCTACCTCGGTTTTGTGCTCAGCATTCCTGAGAACAAAAGTTTAAAAAAAAAAGATGATTTACAAATGTATATCTGCAAAGAACTTTGTACAATTTATTTGCTATTTTATTTAAAATATTCTGTGCATCCATTGCTCATCATTAAGTTCAATAAGGTAAAGCTGAATCTGTCCTGAAGTGATAATCTAAAAAAGGGGCATTAGTGAGAGAAAATGTTATGGGAATGACAGAAGAATGCAGCTATATATTTTGATGAACAGTGAGTGTTCAGTGACCCAAGACAGAGGAAGCTATAAATGATTCATAACTTTGAGAAATTCTGTAGTTTGGGTAATTTAAGACACAGAGTTCTATCTAATTAAAAGTAAGTACAGTATCTACTCTGGTCTTAGCTCTTTTATTGAGTCCTGGCTTCAATAAAATTATTTTCATGTGATCCACATTGCTATTTTAAGGGCCTCTGTATGGTGTATTGGTTGATTTATTATTATCTGATTTGCACATTGAAAATTATTACCCTCAGGAGAATTACAATGGGATTTGATTCAGATGTAAATAAATAACAGAAGAGCCCTGAGATCTCAGCACAGTTTGCTTTTTTTTTGTGGAGCTTTCCAGATTTCCTAACTTGCCAGAAAATTTTTTGCAAACTTAAAGGCATAACTTTACAATTTGTGTACCACTGTTGTTTTTTGTTTTTTTTTCAACCAGATACATTATTTATATAACAAACAGCTGCCTCTGACTTCAGGAATATGGTTGTTCTTGTGGTCATTCCTGTTGTAAAGGCCGGCTAGATAAATGCTTCCAATACTGTCATTTGATACCTGAAAACAACTTTCTATTATTTGCTCTATGTATAAATATACTCTGGTTCTGCAAATATGTGCACACACACAAATTTATCTAAAAGCTTTCAAGACTAAGCTTAAAAGCTAAACACACAGAAAAACCTCAAATGCCTTAAATTTAATACCTGTAACTTCTAATTTCTAGATACTTGGCACTCTGAGGGAAATCCAAAATCTAGGCTCAAGCATATTAGAGAGGAAATCAAGAAATCTTGCAAGTGCTGGCCAGGGAACTGCAGACCTGGGCAGAAGGAAACCTGAAATCCTGAACTTCCCTACAGATTCGGAATCTGAATGGGACTGCCGGGGGTTCTTCTGACCATTAGGAGTTAAAAACTATTTCCTGAAGAACGTTACCTCCAAATGTATCCTTGGAAAAAACCAAATCCAAAACCAAAAAGCACACAGTATTTGTGGCTATTGTTTACACAAAAGATTGGCAGTCTAAAGTAAACTACCATTACACAGTTCAAAAGACTGTAAGGCCAGTTGAGGGGAAACAACTTTTTAAATACCTTGAGACTGATAAGGGCAGGTGGGATTTGGGTGGGAGTGTTGATGTGCTTGAGGGTAGGAAGGCTCTACAGAGGGATTGGACGGGTTTGATCAATGGGTTGAGGCCAATTTTATGAGGTTCAACAAGGCCAAGTGCCGGGTCCTGCACTTGGGTCACAACAACCCCATGCAGTGCTACAAGCTTGGGGAAGAGTGGCTGGAAAGCTGCCCGGCAGAAAAGGACGTGGGGGTGCTGGTTGACAGCCGGCTGAATATGAGCCAGCGGTGTGCCCAGGTGGCCAAGAAGGCCAACGGCATCCTGGCTTGTATCAGAAATAGTGTGGCCAGCAGGAGCAGGGAGGTGATTGTTCCCCTGTACTCAGCACTGGTGAGGCTGCACCTGGAATACTGTGTTCATTTTTGGGCCCCTCACTAAAAGAAAAGCATTGAGATGCTTGAGTGTGTCCAAAGAGCAATGAAGCTGATGAAGGGCCTAAAGAACAAGTCTTATGAGGAGCGGCTGAGGGAACTGGGGTTGTTTAGCCTGGAGAAAAGGAGGCTGAGGGGAGACCTTATCGCTCTCTACAACTACCTGAAAGGAGGTTGTAGTGAGGTGGGGGTCAGTCACTTCTCCCAAGTAACAAGTGACAGGACAAGAGGAAACGGCCTCAAGTTGCACCAGGGGAGGTTTAGTTTGGATATTAGGAAAAATTTCTTCACCAAAAAGGGTTGTGAAGCATTGAATAGGCTGCCCAGGGAAATGGTTGACTCACTGTCCCTGAAGGTATATAGAAGACGTGTAGGCATGGCGCTTAGGGACGTGGTTTAGGGGTGGACTTGGCAGTGTTAGGTTAATGGTTGGACTAGATGATCTTAAAGGTCTTTTCCAACCTAAACGATTCTATGATTCTATGATTCTATAACAAGAGCACGTTTGAGTGTATCATTCATGATCTTGTGTTTATTTATATCCCAGTGTATAATTTTTTTTACTTCTCCTTAGGTGTAAACTTTTTCCCACAGCTTTACAGTTTCAGTCCTAGTGATGACATAGGAAATCCATCCTACATTCAGTGAAAATAACCAGAATGGCTTAATACAGTTCTAATTTACTAAAATATGCACTAATTCACTGCTCTTTACCATCAGTTTTTCAGAGATGTCCTTTTGTCATGGTTTAAACCCAGCCAGCAACTAAGTACCACGCAGCCGCTCACTCACTCCCCCCCCACCCAGTGGGATGGGGGAGAAAATCGGGAAAAGAAGTAAAACTCATGGGTTGAGATAAGAACTGTTTAATAGAACAGAAAAGAAGAAACTAATAATGATGATGATAACACTAATAAAATGACAACAGCAATAATAAAAGGATTGGAATGTACGAATGATGCACAGTGCAATTGCTCACCACCCGCTGACCGACACCCAGCTAGTCCCCGAGCGGCGATTCCCCGCCCCCACTTCCCAGTTCCTATACTAGATGTGACGTCACATGGTATGGAATACCCCGTTGGCCAGTTTGGGTCAGCTGCCCTGGCTGTGTCCTGTGCCAACTTCTTGTGCCCCTCCAGCTTTCTCGCTGGCTGGGCATGAGAAGCTGAAAAATCCTCGACTTTAGACTAAACACTACTTAGCAACAACTGAAAACATCAGTGTTATCAACATTCTTCGCATACTGAACTCAAACTATAGCACCCGTACCAGCTACTAGGAAGACGATTAACTCTATCCCAGCTGAAACCAGGACACCTTTATACTAATGAGCATCGAGGAACTGTGCTTTAATGCTAAGGATAGCCAGGCATATCTTCTTTTTTTTTCAATTTCATATTTTCCTTCTAGAGTTCTGGGGGAGATCTTCAAAATTATAATGAAACTCTTTATATCTTTCAGACATCCACCTTATGACTGTGTAAGAACTGGGAAGTCTTATATATTCTAGAGGAAATTTCTGTCTTTTCAGGATGGGATTATAAATGAGATTCATAAAGACTCAGAGAGTCTTACTGCATTGACCAAGGAGGTAACAGTCTTATATGTAGGTCTTGGTAGTTACCATCCCATTTGCTCCCCCTATGTGATATCTTCCTGGCTCTCACTAGTGCCATCATACTTTCTTTGGGGGATTGTTTTGTTTAGTTGGGGGTTTTGTTTTGTTGTTTTGCTTTGGATTTCAGGGGGTTTTGGGGAGGTGGGGAGAGGGGAGACCAGATCTCTGAAATGATGCAAGTTGCAAAAAATTTTTGTCAACAATAATTTCCCCTTATTAGTGGCTCCTCTAATAGAAAATATCATCTGATTTTCTCCAAGCAAGTCCTGAGCTAGTTCTCTCATTTTCCCCTTCCCACTTTCCTCAAAGCTAGTACCAAGGTAGCGTGATTAAAATTAAGAGGTGTTGGAAAGAATATGAAGAGAATGATAGAGAATATTGTTAAACATATTATTT
Organism: Aquila chrysaetos chrysaetos; assembly: GCF_900496995.4. Classification (NCBI taxonomy): domain Eukaryota; kingdom Metazoa; phylum Chordata; class Aves; order Accipitriformes; family Accipitridae; genus Aquila; species Aquila chrysaetos. Next base: position 14,760,776 of record NC_044017.1, read on the forward strand.
TGGAAGACATGTTTTTCTGTAATTGACAATTTTTGGTGTTAGTGCCAGCACACAGTGCAGTCACAATCTCTCTGACAGGTGCCATCCCGCAGGGTCTGAGTGGGGTGGGCCGAGATGGCAGCCAGTGACAGCTCCCAGGACTTTTGGGGAGCAGCGAGCCAGGGCTGCGGCCTAGCCAGGGTGTCCCATCACAAGCGGCTGGAGATGGGACTGGAGACCAGACGGCGCTGAGGGGCCCATCCAGGAGATGAGCTCCCCACTGAGTCAGGGCCAGAGATGGGGCTGAGCACAGGCAACCCTACAGAATCAGTGGGGCCAGGATGGGGCATGACCAAGGCAAAATGGGGCACAGGGACCCTGGGTGGGGGACACCCAGGTCAGGCCCATCAGGGCAAATAGGGCCAATAGTGCTCTTGGGGCACTGGCAGTAAGACTGGATCTTTACAAGAAGCTGGAGGATGAAAAGGCAACAGTTTTATGCTCTTGGTGAAATAGAGATTTGGGAGCAGCATTTAAATATGAGTGGGTTGTAAAAAGGGTATTGTTTCTCCTAAGCAATGTCAATGCTGCTGTAAAGCAATACAGGATGAAAGCCCATAACTTACAGATTCAGGTGAGCAAGTTGGAGAGGCCAGAGCCTCAGGCAACTGTCATTAGCTTTTCTAAAATTTCTGGTTTAATTCTGATGGTAATTCCATCATGTGAGCTAGGCATCATCATGGTGTGAGTTACAAAAGTTTTGTTGTTTTATTTTTAAATTTAGCCTTACCCCAAGTGACTGTTCATCCCACTGGAGATTTCAAGCTCACCTGCCCCCATGTCATTGCTAAAAACCTTTTTAAGCTCAGAGTTTTAAGGCAAATGGAGAGAAAAGAGATCTTTGATTTAGTCCAGTTAATGTGCAAGAGAGTATTTTTTTCTTCTTCCCTTGGTTACACCATTACTATAAATACCACATACAGTTCACAGCATTGTAAAACTTTTCTGCAAAGAGAATCAGACACACCTAAAGAGACATGTTAAGAAAGGAAATAAGAAACACAATCATTTCATGAGCAAATTTGCATGGTATAAAAATGCAGGAGCAGTAAAGCAGGATGAGAAAAATTAGAAGGACAGGGAAGAAGGAAGTCAAGGAAGAAGAAAGTAAATATGAATGATAAAGAAAAAAATGTAAGAGGAGAAAAAATAACAAAGAACAGGAAGCGGTAGAGAAAGTAATGAAAATGGAAAAAATGACTGAAGATAATAAATTTGTTGCAAGAAAGCGTTGAAGATAATTACAGCATTTGTTAATCAAAAAGCTGATATAAAATGTACATGACACACTTGCATGTGAATTAAAAAGACAGTCCATCAAGAAACATCATAGGGTAGCAAGCAATTGCATATTCATGCAACAGCTTGTGCTTTTTTTTTGATCTCTAGGTAGTGAAAGGACAAGAAAACTTCACCTGAGGGTTAAGTTGTCAAGTCAAGAAAGCAAACTTTCTTTTTTTCATGAAAAAACAAAAACTATGCCTAAAATTGATTGTAAAAATGCATTATTTTCTATTCTAGTCCAGTATTTTTCATTAATGTATTTATCCTTTCATCACGCAGCTTATCAATGTTTTCAGTCATACTTTTGCTGAATAATCTATTTCTGTGTGTTTATATCCTCAAATGTTTAGTTTGTGTCTTGTAATTAGTACAAACAGATGCCCAGGTATAGTATGTGATTGCACTGTGTGTTATGGGAGTTTATTTTTTGGTGAATAAAAGCATTCAAAAAGTGGTAAAATTTCATTATTTAATTATTTTTTTACAGGACAAAACAAAACAAAACAAAACATCCCTGATGAATATTTGGGTTTGAAGGGAATGTTATTGGCAGTTTGTTTTATTTTTTCTCTTTAACAAATGGATACACACATGAACTTTCCTTCTGTTAAAACCTGGTTAAGGTAAAGCACCATTAATTTTGGTGTCAAGGCAGTAAGGTCAATGCTACAGCCTCACTTCTGTTAACTTCATTTACAGAGCTTCATACCCACTAGGTAAGTGAGGCTGTAAGTTGTTAATTTTGTTTTGATTAATTTTAAATTACAATTTACATATTCTGCAAAGCAGTCCTTGTCCTTAAATTATTCACATCATAGCTCATGGATCCCCAGCTCAGCTCCCGGGTACCTGTCCTATGATACATACCAAATTCTTATCCCGACATCAGTCAAGAGACAGAGTACCCATCCAGGAGCTACCAGGAACTAGGACATGGCCTCACATCACACAGTTATAATACACTGTATAAATTTTGACGTAATCTTAGGTGCCATTACATGTAGACTGAAGATGAGGTAAAGAATTTATAACAATATGGCACCATAAGCCATTTACTAAAGGGCTAATATTTTACTGTCATGATAAGTACATTTTAGGTAAGAGACACAACGAGTGAATATACAGATGTAACTGTCATCACAAACAACTGTGGCTTTGCAAACTGATAAACATATACATGAAATAAAAAAAAGAAGACTAGAAAGCCTGAAGAGCAAAGGAAGATGAGAAAATAATGAGCTAGGAAAGGTAGAAGATTGTAAGTTAGAAAGATAGACCTAGAGTTTAAGGCATTTTAAGTCTTTACATATCACCAAAAAACTAATACACATTTAAAAGACGTAGGTCTTGTGGTACTTAGGGCACGCTTTATCTAAGAAGGGTTGTCTTGGTGTCCTGAAAAATTTTTGTAAAGGGAATGGCTTCAACCTTAGAGACTTCACAACTCATCTGCAAAACATTTGTTTTAGGAGGTGGACAACATGCCTTCCAAGCAGCAGTCTGACTCAGGCAGAGGAGATGGGTGAACCATCATGGCTGAGTGGGTGGTCTAGGCAATAGGCCTTCAGACATGAGGGAGCAGGTAACTTCTTCATTTCCCTGCTGTTTTCTAGCCCTGCTTTTGAAAGTACTGTTGGCTCTATTCCTAGAATTAAATACACAATGTGAGAATCCCACTGCAAGCTCACGTATGGGTCAGAGAGTTTGAGGACTATGCCAAGAGCTGAGTAGCTGTGTACACCGCCACTAGGAGAAATGTAGTTTCCTATGGACTTTGAATGCTTCCCAGGTTAGCTACAGGGAGCAAAAGAGTTCTGAAAATATTCAGAGGTCCATGAATGTCAAATATTGTCTTAGCATGGTTAATAATTATCTAAATCCTTTCATGAATTTAATTCCTTATTCCTTCAGCTCTCCTTTGGCAATCTCTTAAGCTAGAATAACAATGACTTTGGGTTTGTTGTTTTTTTTCAAACTGTAAACTCTCTGCTTCCCTCCAAGTATACAAAACAGATCTCAGGTATCACCTGATACTTACAGGTAATATTACAGCAAGTAAACTCTTATAGTAAACCAAGGTTTGGATACTGTGTCTAAGTTGGTAGGAGAGGAGTGATTTAGACTGAAAGCTTTATTACAGATGAAGCAGAAGGAAGATAAGGGAGCAATTAAAATATTTTAGATTCTTTGAAGTTTCAGATTCTCCAAATCCTTCAAGGTCAGTAAAGAGATGACCTAGATTAACTCCAACAGATGTCTTCCAATTCAGTAATTGTAAAAGGGTTACAAACACATTTTTAAGCACAATTCTCTTAAGAGATCAAAAGAGGGAGATCTGGTTCTAATGGAGAATGAGAACTAAATATAAAAAGATAAATATTACAATCATATTAAGAGCTGTACAGTAGTAGAATAGGCACCAGGCTGGTATTATATAACTTTTAGGATGTAACTAACCTGCACAGTACAGTTCCATGCAGAAGTACTTGAGCTATTATGAGCATGATATAATTTTAAATGTTGAACATGATTGTATTGTGTCAATTTTTGTACTGATCTTTCCTGTAGAGATAATTGTTATACAGTGCCAAACATCCTATATCTTGTAAAATTATCAATTCAGTTTAAAATACAACTATCCTGATTCACTGACATTCAGAGTACAATAAAGCTAAAGACAAAATGCTTCGGCCTTTACATAGAAATGAAGCTACTAAGAAGTTTTGATAGCACTCTGAATAAGTAGCAGTCGGCACTGCTATGAGATAGGTAGAAAACAAAATAATACATAATATGTATACTCATGGGCTGGTTTTGGATTAATGTTTCCAGACACCCTCTTAAAGACTCTTAAAGTCTCCTAAATTTTATGAGAAACAATGAGTCATTAGCTAATACAGTTTCTTCATACCCAAAGTATTTCTCCCTCAACACCTAAATTCTTAATTACTTTTGCTGTAAAAGCCAACTATTACAAGAGCTTGAATTAACTCCCATCAGCCCCCTTGCATGTCTTGACTAAAATAAGTTTGCTCACATATAAAATATCTCACCTATACTTAAAGAAAAACATATACAAGATAAAGCACCTGACTATCACCTCCCAAGTTTATGTCACTAGTTTAAATTGTCCAGCAAAGATTACTCAGATGCCTAAATTACTGACACTGTGCATACCTAGAGGTAATATTACAACAAGCCAACCCTATGACTAGGAGACTCAATGAGGGAAAAGTTAAATCAAATGGAAGATACTGTCTAAATTTGTAACTCTAGAAAGATGAAATAGTTTCAAACATGACATTTAGATCATTCTTCTGTATCTTCACCTAAGAAGTAAAAAGATTTGCCTTCATGTTAATTAACTTTAAAAAATAAAATTTTTCTTCTTTGTTTTTTCTCAAGAAAAAGTTAGCCTTTGATAATATCGTCAGTATTAGGAAAGTAGTAAAAATATTTTTGCCTAATCTGTTTTGGATGGCAACCTCAGGGCTAAATTGTGGGATCATATCACTGGGTAAAAGTTAAGAATCTGGCATTTATGTTCATGTCAGTTAGCTCAGACATATTCAAACATCCAGCAGAGCTCTAATAGAAATTACCTACGTAACTGTAATCCAATGACCATATTTTCAGTGGTATCTATCCATTTTTTCTCTAAAAATAAACATTCTCCTTTATTTTTTCAGTATACAGGAAAAGTGAATCCTCATCTCAAGATAAGGAAGTTAAAATATGGAAATTCTGATGTGAACAATTCTGGAAATTTTGATAAATATAGCAAAACTACATTGAGGTAAAAAATTGCTTTCCTCATGCATCCAAATTGTTCACATAGTTAGAAACACTTCTACAGTCTTGAATGTCCACTCAGAACTAATCTTGCAAGAGCAAGTGTGAAGCTGTGTAGTGGAATATAGGCTAAGATGTTAAGAATTACCCTTGTCACCATTTGAGTCTCTAATCCTCCAGCTGTGCATGTGTGTATTAACTCCAGCAGAGCTCTGGGCAGGTGCAAGGATGTGCCTGCATAGCCCACTGAATATTCAGACTCTACATTTTACTGCATCTCAACACAGCGTTCACTTAAACTAAACTGTTACATTTTAGAATTTCTTTTTGCACTCAGGAGAGAAAAAAAAGTTTTATAAAAACTAGAATCTGCCCATAAAATTTATGCCATTTAAACTCTGAATTTCTAAAGCTTATTAGAAAATGAGTCACATTTATTTTAAATGTGTGCTTGTCTATGTGCAGTAAAATGCAAGACCAGATTATGTTATACAGTGGACATGTACTATATGCATTTTTTTCATTGTTCAAAGAACTTTGAGTGTTTGTTTGGTTTAGACTGAAAAATGAAATAAATGTCCAGAAATCTTACACAACACTGCTCTAGCAGAAGTTAGGAAACTTCAGTCAGCTGTGAAATGAACAAAATTTTATTTTTCATTACAGCAGTATACTCTCTATTCTCTTTCAAAAACACCTAGCCTGTAGAATAGTAAATGTGTTGCTTTTTTTTTATAACACTATATGTATCACTAAATTGGAAAATGGTGTATTTAGCAGATAGTGTCACTGTATCAGGATATTTTCAGAGAATAATTCTCTCCTACTATTAGAGAAACACCAGATCTGTTGCAGTGATCCTGGATACATAAGACAAGATCCTGTTTATTTTCAGAAGAGGGATATTAAACCTATAGCAATGTTACATTACAAAACTTTGCTGAATTGTACTTACACTACTTATGATCTGTTGTATTTAGGAAATTGTGGAGTAAGATATTATTCTCTGTATGCAAGGGCAAAAAAATCTGATCATGACTGGATTAAATAACAAATCTCTTTGAACTGTTCCCCTCTCTCACTAGGCTGGTGATGAAGAGTAGAATTAGCTGGGTGTAAAGCATTAGAGATGTGAGTAAAATAAAGGCAATAGCGTCCTCTAGGTTTTTCGTAAAGATAATAGCTAATTAACAATAATAATAAAACCAAATCCCAGTACATTCTTATCTTTACCACAAATGAATAGTCACGTTTAATTCAACGGATCTCCTTCCATGCCTAAGGCATACAAGCACAATGATGTGCAAACTCTTAGAAACAAATGCCCATGTACTTTTCTCTTTTTTCACTGTTCAAGCAATCTTATCCTTGATATCACATTCATATTTTACATAAACCACACAGCACTAACAATTGCCTTTCCATATCATCTCAATAGGTTTATTACTGAAGGAAGAGTGGCTGCATCAATATGAAAAACTGTCAATGAGCCCACGCCCTGCTGGACAGCTCCAAATTAATCAAATAGTTCATTACAAAAACAGCATTTCCCTTCTTTTCCAGATGACAGCGATTATAGTCAGCCATGGAAAAATTTCTCCAAATGAGGTGCCTGAAGGAGAGCACTAATCTGACTCTTCTGAAAGAGCAATGCTTTCCTCTCCCAGAGGCTACAAAATGCTATAAAAGAATGTTCTCTTTGGCTTCCCCCCATTTTTCCCCCTCAACATACGCTTCTCAATTTATTGAACAGCTTCAGAGCCTAAACTGCAGAATTTAACTCCTGCATAACTGAGGTGAAAGAGATTCAACCTGATTAGCTTGACTTTACTTCAAATCTCTTTGTTCTTTTCCATCGTACATTGAAAAGGCAAAGAAAGGAACAGAAAGGGAGGTGGGGGAGGAAGCACACAAGCAGCCGTGAATGGATAATCTACTTCTTCAAAATTGCCCATTTTCTAAGGTACTTAACCCATGAAGTGACACAGAATAAGACAAGGAGGAAAGACTTTTCAGGAGGGATAACCTACAATGTGGTTAATGAAGGCCAAGAGGTTGTGCTAAGCTTACTGGTGGTCCTTTAGTTATGAATGACAGAAAAATGGGATGAATGCTTAGGATAAATCTACAAAAAAGTCATGTGTTTACTCTTCAAGATCCACCATACTCTTTCTTGTCCATAACAGGGGGAGGGAAAAAGAATAACCAAACAAACCAACCCAACAAAGCCATGGGAGAATCTGGGTACTCCCAACACATAAATCTCAATTTCCTCTAGTGAAGGGAGGAAAGGGTTAGACACCTGTGCAGCATATAGTACCTTGACCTTTTCAGAGCAGTGTCTGGCTTGAGATTCATAAGTAACAAAAGAGACAAAGATGAAAGTGTATGGCACCTGTGTCACTAGATTCAGTGATGGTCGCTGTTCTCACAAAGGACATGGAAAGGTTCCTCAAAAATAGTATAAGCTTAGGCTGCACTATGCGTGCTAACAAGAATTTCAGCAAAAGAGAGACTTGAACGAATGGAGTCTGACACAGAGGCAGTCTACATATATGCTCAGGCCTCTTGCTCACCTGATAACTGGTCATGAATCTCTTTAGGGATACACAGTTGTCTGCTCAATAAGGAGGCAAATCTCCATCCCTGATGGTACAACTGAAAAGGTCATGAAGATTTTCTCCTTTTCTAGGCTTTACTATATAAAGAGATTTTTTACAAAGTGGGAACTATTCTCAAAAACAAAAGTATAAATTGAAGAAGCTGTTTTTCTTTATTCTGAGGTTTGTAATGGATCTTCTTATTTCTTCTTTCTGGTATCTAAACCCCTCTTTTGTTAACTGTTACAAACTACAGGAACAATCTTATTCTATATCAGTATTAGATAAACAAATCAATGCAAAAGACATATGTTATTGCTCAAAAACAGCAAAAATGTACACATCTGCTCTGAATAGCCAAATGAAACATGTTTTCCTTGGGGGCATTTAAGTTTTCATTTCCTGGTGTATCATCTTTCGTGTCTCAGGCTTCTTATGGGAAATCCTGAAGGCATTATTCTGGATAAGAATAAATAAATGTAAGAACTCCAAAGCAATTAAGGAAAAAAAAAAAAAAAAAAAAAAAAAAAACCAACACCAAACCCAACCCTGATTAAATTGTTTAGAATATACACAGCCCATGTGATCACAGCTTGATAAAGCATGGTTAAAATGACTGACTACAGTTTTTCTTCTTTTTTCTCCAAATTTGTGTTAAGAAGTCTTTGTACTTGCACTTTTATCTTTTTATTTGGAGGATTAGTGAAGATGAGCGAGGACTGGATAAAACAGGTTTCTGCTGTTTTGAACATAGGCTTGAATACCTTGATGTAAATTTATATAATGGAACTATTATACAGGGTTAGGGCATCATACATCTTGAATTTAAAATCAATGTATTATTAAGGATCAGAAGGCACGAGGGATGTAATTTCTGATCAGCAAATGTTAGTGTGGGGGTATCAAAGAATTGATGGGCATCACGTTTGCTAACCTCCAGTAAACTGGGGCCTCCCTGGTTAGCCAGGACTGCTGATAAATGATGGAAAGTGGCTTGGTGAGCACGTCTGCCAGCTCCCTCAGTACCCTCGGGTGGATCCCATCCAGCCCCATAGACCTGTGTGTGTCTAAGTGGTGTCACAGGTCACTAACCATTTCCCCTTGGATTATGGGGGCTTCATTCTGCTCCCTGTCCCTGTCTTCCAGCTCAGGGGGCTGAGTACCTGGAGAACAACTGGTCTTACTATTAAAGGCTGAGGCAAAGAAGGCATTAAGTACCTCAGGCTTTTCCTCAGCCTTTGTCACTATGTTTCCCCCTGCATCCAACAGAGGATGGAGATTCTCCTTAGCCCTCCTTTTGTTGATAATGTATTTATAGAAACATTTTTTATTGTCTTTTATGGCAGTAGCTAGATTAAGTTCTAGTTGGGCTTTGGCCCTTCTAATTTTCTCCCTGCATAACATCACGACATCGTTGCAGTCCTCCTGAGTTGCCTGCTGCTTCTTCCAAAGATCATAATTTCAAGGTGTTGGCATTAAAAAATTAATTGTATTTCAAAGAATTAGGCAAATCTTACTCTTACTATAAAAAAAAAAAAAAAAGAAAGTAGAGATCCTACTTATGTTTGTATTTTAAGAATACTGACAGCTGTACATTTTTGTGGCCCATGTAACAAATTGAAGGATTTGAAAATTTTTGTTTGTTTTTCATTCAAGTTGTTTGCTTAGAATGCTGTTAGAATACTACTCTAGAATATCTGGGGTTTTGATCCAGCTGAGATCAGTGTAATTAAAACTGTAGATTTGTAAATAGCCGTCTGCCTACATTAGAATCTGCATGCTACACTGAGTTTTAAACATTAATTCTGTAAAGGCTTTGTTCCAGCTTCCTTGAACTAACAGGGTCAAATTCTGCTTAAGATGTACATCTGGCCCCTATTGCTGAAACAGGACATACTGTATTTTACTAAGAGCACCAAAGATCAGCCAAGTGATCTTTTATGTATTTCACAAATGCATTTACACAGTGTGCAGCTGCTGTGGTATTCTTCCAAGGTGTTTCCCTTATTTGTGCCTCTGCTTCTCCCAGTGTTGCAAGCTGAAATTATTCCATTGCTAATTCCAGATTATATCATTATTAAATACCAGTTCTTAAGTAGGAGAGCAGGAAAGTCTGGGAGTAACATCAGCAGTTCAGTATCCAGGAAACAAAGGCAACAAAATCTTAGAAGTCATATATTTCTACTTATTTTTAATCTTCCTGCATAAGTTCTAATACTTTGATTTGTCAAAAGAAAGCAAAACCAAACTCAGATATATGCTGTTTGACACCATTTATCTTCTTGGTACAAATGTACAGAGTAATGCACTTCAGAACTTGAAACAAGGTAACTCTTCTGAAGTTCAAAACAGAACAGCAATCTTTTCAAACATGCACTCTAGTTACTCCCATCTAGCTTTACGTGCTTCTTTCCTTCTTTTGGTCTCTGAAATCCTTAGTACTTTCATGAAGCTGTATCAGTACTAAAGACAGGTATACAAACAACAAATTTAAGAAATGTTGTCTTTTTTTTAGGCCTACAGTAAAAAAGTAAGCTGTAACTCAGGCTAAGGTCATACTAGCAACAAAAAGAACAATAATGCTATAAACAATAAATTAAATTGACTTTGAAAAACTATTGCCCAAATATTTTTGCTTCAGCTTTTAAAAAATCAATTAATATTAATATATTATGTTAATTAATTAAATTAATATACAATTAATATATAATTAGTATATAATTTGCTAATAAGTGTAAATATATTTATGACACTAAATACAATATTCAATATTATAACTGTAAATGATGGAGATATTTAATGGAGACTTTTCTTCTCTTGAAAACTCATGCCATTGACCACAGCAGTACTTCATTAGTTTCTACCAGCTTAAATCCTGGTTTCTAGATGGAAGCTTGGTTTGTGTACAGCAGAATCTACTGAATTCCATAAAATATAGAGAGCAAATACCTATATATTTTTATTTAACACACCCCCCCCCATATACTATATCTATTAACATGTACACACATGCATACGTGTATGATTAAAAAAAAATGTCAAGTTGTTAGAATGCCAAGGTTAAAAACAAAGAAGAAAAGAAACAAATCACCATCATGAAAGAAAGAGGTCAACGAGATTTAAAGCTATATGGCTAAACAGATCCTGTGGTAAAAAAACTCAGCTGCTGTACAAAGGCATGCTAACTGATAAATGCAGTATAAAGAACTGGCAATTATGTAAACTCAACATTACAGGACAGATTCATTAATGTTTTTACATTGTGTTAAAACTGTGTAAACCATGAAGTCATCTTAGTTGTTTGGGGTTTTTTGCTGTCCAAAGTGACTTAGAAATGCTTCAGGCAGGAGGATGTTATTATTATTATTTTTGACAATAAAAATTTTGGACCAACTATATCAATGCTCTCATAGATTTTAATGCAGCTTGATTTGCTTGAGGTTTTTTCTGTCCCATCAGTATTTCTGACTTTTCATGTGCCTGTTCAGCAAGTGTCTTCTGCTCTAATGAAGCAGTTATAAATGTTATTATAAAAAGGGAGCAGCTCTTCCTTATGTCAGATGTTATTATTTCATATGCTTGTTGTGACTATAGCACAACCCTTAGATTTCCAGTCAAGTGAACAAAATGTATATGTGCATTTGTTAAACTAGATAATAACAGCCTGGGACACAGGAGTGGTGGAAAACCATGAGAAGAGTCCCTTTTCCATTCTCTGGGAGACAGCGCTCATCTCCTCCCCAACGTGACTATGTCAGTACTTAGCTGGGGAGAAGGAGCTGGGATTTAACTGAGGGGCAAAACTTCCCTATTTCTCTCTTGTGCCCTCTTCTCTGAATCCATGCCTTGCAGTGACAGAGGTTCAGAGAAACTGAAGTGCGGAAAGGCCAATTGACTGAGACATCATGAGGAACTGAAGGAACAGAATAGCTCAGTGAACTGATGGCATTGGGGTGACATTCATTTCCACCTGGCCAAGGTTAGTTCAGCCAGCCTGCAGAGCAATGCAATACAAGTGGTTTCAGACAATTCAGAGAATTTCAGAGAATTCAGAGTCAGCCACATCAGTCCCTACGTCAGGGCTGGACCTGAGGACAAAACAGATTTCCTTTTATTTTCAAAACAAAACAACAACACAAAATATCAACTGACCCTATTTTACCACACCAAAGCATTTATATGAAGTTCCTTATGCTAGCATCAGCAGAATTTCATAGCTGTTACACTGTTAAGAAGCTCAGCGAGAGGGTGACTTAGAACTTAAAGGAGGTATAGACCAGCAGGTTTGGGAAACTCTGGGTACCTTGGGCAAAACTGACAGATAAGTCCTAATGGTACAAGCTGAGATAAATCCAGAGATGTAGTATTTTTTACCTCTGTTTATTTCACCAGGAGAGAACAGTCAGAGGTATATATTTAGGCAGGGCAAACAGAAAAGCACAGGAGCAAATCCCTAATTTCCATACAAAATACTTTGAGACATACAGGTAAATATCAATAATACTTTAATGTAGTTGCAATCGGCCAGCTGAACACAAAGCACGCCCCAAATATTGATAACTGCCCCAAATAGGCATACCCATGCTCCTGTAGAACTTCATGGACTTTTAATGCAGATCTTTCGTGCTTGCAAGTGATACTGAATCTTTAGGCTATTATAGTCTGTTGGGACTTTCTATCTGCAAAGAGATCATGGCCAGATCTGTCTGCTGTCAGTGAGTTTCACTGCACCCCCTGAAACTGCACTTTGTCAGAATTTCTGACGTGCAAGTTCTAGAAAGAGTGTTATACGAGAGACTGAAATAGAGCTGTAATTTAACAACCAAAAATCAATCATTCCTGTGTTAATCACAGACAGTATATACACACAAAAACCCATAGAAACCATAAAAACCTTATTTTTCAAACGATTAAATTCTTTGAACTTTGAGCTGTTTACTGCTTATTGTTGTAACAAAAGTTCTTGTCATACCTGCTTGAGAAGGTATCAGGGAGGTGAACAAGAGCTGTTTCCCAAAGAAGAGGTTTTTTAGCATATAGGGATAAAGTGGAGCTCCAAAATAGGCATAAGCACAATAAAAAAATAGGTAATGTTCACTTGTCTTTTTTTCTTGCTTGTTTCAAACTGTTGTGAGAGATTTAATTTCAGAACAGGAAAAGATTCACTTCGGACTAAATGAATCCCTTTTGGCATTTGAATTCAGCAGCTTAAGCACTTCCTATAATTAAGTCCAAAGAAATACTTATTTTAGGCTTAAATAAATCCCCTTGGAGCTGTCAATGAATGCTAACTTCTCTGGGCTCCAGAGAGATGTAGGGGTCCAGGGATTTCTCTTAAGTGCCTCATTACCCATTAGCTTGCAAAACACATTTATTTTCAATACCTGTAATATGATATTTAGCTTTAAGAGAGTGAAAAAATCAGTTGAGAATCCAGCAGGAATGTCCCCTTATGAAATTTAATATGAAACTAACTTCAATCCCAGTTTTTTTCCTGATGGAGTGTAAGCTAACATGAAACACCATACAGGAAGCTTTTTTCTTTCTGCTTTTTAGGAGCCCCATCCCCACCCCCACCTTTGAAAACAATGTACAAAAAGGGACTCTTCTGCTGCCTGCAAGAGGTGTCTAATTACTAGCTGGAAACTCCATTCATCACCCAGGTGTTAGAAAACACAGCCCTCTAATAGCAGGCCATTGCACTTCAGTGAACTTGCCCTGCAGGGGATTGGACTGTTCAAGGCCAAGCCTGGGGAAACCTGTTCACAACCATATGGAGGAGGTCTATATTTTAGTTTACAACAGTCCTCCCTTAATTCCTATTCTTCCTCCACTGTCCCCACAGAGGTTTAAGAAAAAACATTTGCAGGAAGAAGCAGACACCTTCAGCCACCTGTCCAGCAATTCTTTTTGGCATAGAAGGTCATTATTGGATCTCCTGTGGAAAAGTAAAATAAAGTATGCATGCATGAGCAGCTACCAAGCATTAATGTAGAAAAGGAATAGAAGAAAAAAAAAATCCAAAAAGCAATTACATAATGGGAGGTTTAAAAGAAAGTTTAAAAGTGACTTGGACAAATGAAAAAGAATAGCTGTTTGTGGCAGCTCTGCAAGTCAGCTATTATTTATATTCTTACTCCTAAAGATTCCTTTCTTTGTCTTGTCTTTTTTTTTTTTTTTTCCTTATTTATTTGGGACTGGAGAGTGGTGGGATAAACAGACACACCATCTTGTGCACTTAAATAGTTGAAGCATCTGTGCATAATAGTCATATAAACCCTCATGTTTGTCTTCCTGACATTTCAAACTGAATTTTATAGCAGTTCTTAGAGCACTGACAAATACAGTTCCTTCACCCAATTGGCCAGAGCTTCAGCCTTCCTAGAGTTTAATGTTAGCCAGTTTTAAACAGTCGTGCTCATATTCCACAATGTGTATGCCAAGAGGCCTATCCCTATTGGTGCAAAATACACTGGATGTAACTGCAGTTGAGTTTTAGGTCAGATCAGGAACGCACTTTTGAAACTAAATCTCCTCATTATTGTGGAGCCACTGTCCCCATAATGTAGTCTGAAAGAGTGTTAAATGGATTTGTTTTAGCTGAAAGTAGAATGGAAGATGTGCTCAAGGAACAAACTTAATTTCTTCCAACTGTTAATGGATGTTCAGCCCATGGGACCACCCTAGAGTTTGTGAAAAGTCCTGAAATGCATATAGTGTTGACATACCAGGTCCTCAGCACCAGCTGGTTCCCTCTGCAGATCCTCTGGGCCACACTACTTACTAATGCTGACACAGTATGTGAGCATCTGCTGAGCAACAGATACTCCTTAGACCAATTCTCTCTAGCTAGTCTTTCTAGCCCTTACCTGTCTCTGAAGTGACAGATAATCTTTCTGTATCAATTGCTTATAAGCAGTCCAGTTAATATGAAAAAGGAAATTGAGTATCACAAAGCAAGTCCCTCTTCCACAAATGAATAGGAAAATGTTTGTAATTTCAAAAAGAACTGGTAGAAGAACAGTGGAGTTCTGTATGTTGAAGTAAGCTCAAAACTCATGCTTATGGTGTAAGATACATTTACTTCATGTTACGTGGGCATCTTACAGAAGATTCTGGAGGAATCACAGAAAGTGATTCATGCGATTGCTCTTAAATGCTTGTCTTAGGATGAGATATATCTGCTGATATATCCCTGAATATATATGTACACACACATACATTTTCACATATATAAAAATATACCACACATTATACACATTTAAAGGTATATGAACAGTATAATAACATCTATTGGCTGAGATGAGTTATAAACATAATGCTCCTCGTGTATAGATGGAGAACGGCCTGATGCCTACACAGAGTATTATGCACATAAAAGACACGATGTCTTTTGCTTGTGCTGCAACCTGCACTAAAGATAGGCAAGTCCAGTCAACAAACTGGGTGGTTATTTTTGCCTGGTGCTGTTTCTAAGTGAGCATGACTCCTAGCAAAGATCAGATATGTCTGTCTGGATGGCAGTAACATGAGATATACTCGTTGTGGCATTGTGCCACATTAATGTACCTCAGTGGTATCCAGAACAAATTTCCACTGTCCTGCCATTTCAAACACAGCCTTGAGGAGCAGGAGCCCATCTTCATCCACCCATATAGAAATTCCCTGAGTTGTCATTTCCTGACAGCTCTCTGGGAAGCATTGTCTCCTTGAGGTCTCCTAGTACCACACTGGCAGAAGAGCCCAGAAATGAATATGCACAAAAATACTAATACAGCAAAGGTGTGTTCTTCTCTTATAATTATTTGCATTAATTGGAAGTGCCTCTAATCTAAACAGTAGCTTTTAATTATATTCAGACTGAGTCACTGAAGGAAACAAAGAACAGGCTCTGCTTTTCAGAGTACATATTTGCTAAGATGAACTGTTTTCAGTTGCTGCATTTGGAAGCACACTAAAACATTGTTTGGGTCTCAAATTTATGAAAACTGTGAATTTATTATCTTTAAATTTTTCCGTTCACCCTATCTTTAAAGTATCTCAACCACCTTAGAAGCACCCACTTTTTTCATTTCTATCTCTATCTAACAATGTTTGCACCCTGTTCCAGGCTTTCCTCCTGTCGATTAATCTTTTAAAAAGTACAGACCTCCTTTTTTATGAGAATTTGATATTTACTTTAAAATTTTCCCATATTCAGTCAGATTTTTTCTGATCCTTTTACAAAAATGATTTATTATTTCTGAATACAGAAGTTTTTCAGAATTAAAAAAAAATCTTGTCAAGTATTCTTCTTACAAGCAAAATTGGTTAATGAACTCACATGTTTTTCTTATGTTCCCAGTAACTGCACCCTACATTTCAATTTGCTGATAGTAAGTGTGTTTTCTTTTCACCAACATTCCCAGGCCTCTACTTCCTCTGTGATGAGAGGCCTTCCCAACTGCGTTATCTCCAAACTCCCATGTTGACAGAGAATTATTCTTTCAGTTCCCTTGGAAGGACAATGTCCGTTTGAATCATCTGCTGAGGAGGTATGTTATTATAACTTTTATTCCTATTTCTTCCTCTTTCCTCCCTAAAGGAATAAAATGTCTGTACCTCCATCAAAAACTGAATGAGTAGCTACTTCTCTCAGATTTTCATCCGTGTTCTTTACATTCTGCCAATTCCAGAAGAGGAGGCTACATGGGACTTGCTGCATCAACTACCATAAATAATTTATGCCTGAAACATCAAGTGATCTTCTGTGGAACACTGATTATAGTCTCTCTCCAATCTTACATTTTACAAAGAGAAAGAGGCCCCAAGTACATTGTAAATATTATTAAAAATCTATGAAATCTGATGGTTATGTGCAATAGCAAAAAACCTGATGGATTACATTTATGTAACGGCCTTAAAAGAATGCATATTATTGTATTATACATATAGAAAACTCACCTTTTTTTTTTTTTTTTTTTAATAAATAGGCAAATAGGGTGAGTAAATGATAAAAGGAAAGGAAAAAACGACCAGGGTGAACACTAGGGAATCTAAGGTATTTTTCTGGAAGGTATCTTTAGGTTGCAAGATTTTAAAAGCATATGTAGAAACCTGTAAGTATAACAGCTTGCCTCAAAATAATCTTTCCAGTGTATTATTTGAGTGATGCAGCAATCCTATATAAGCATTACAGCATTAGACCACTGTTTGTTCTAGTTACTAACTGACTACCTTAGGAAATCGGTTTAGTCACTTCTTCAAGCTATTTATACTTTTAGATTCAATGTTATCTTGTAGCTCTGAGCTCCATTATTTAATTTTTTAATTAACACAGTACTGGATGCACATTACTGAATGTCACTGGATTCTTGTGAGAAAGAATCATAAGAAAATAATATTGCCGTTACTTCAGAAATCATCATCTCTGTCTAATTTTGCCCTGGCATGATCATGTATATCTATTTCTGACAGTGTTTCAGTGATGTAGACCACACAATATATGTTTAATATGTTCTGTTCTTTACTTCTCTTACCTTTACAAAATTTTCCTGATATCTGACATGACCAATTTGCTAAAAAGAGCCCCAGCCAAACAACAGTAACTGCTCTTATTCCTGCTCTTATCTGCCATAGTTATGGAAAACAGATTATTCTTTTCCTCTTTGAAAAATTCTTTTACATATTTGATTGGTGTTAACATGACCTCTATAAATCTTCTGTTCTTTAAGGTAAACAACACCATTTCTTTCATTTATTTCTCACATATCACATTTTCCATACTTCTTGATGTTTTTGTTGCTCTCATTAAGACTCTCTTCATTTAGGTCACACATTATGACTCTGTGGTACCCGAACCTGAATCCAGGCTGATGCTTCAATGTTGCTCAATAGAGTAGATGGATCATTTACATGTCCTGCAGCCTTAATTCCTATTTAAACATCTCAATTTGATTGTCTTCTTCATAACAATATGGCATAATGAAATTCTGCTTCCCTGTAATCTCAGACCCTTTTCTTAAGAACTGCTGTTAAATAGTTTTTCTCACCTTGTATTTCTTCGGTTAATTATTCTTACTTTATGATTGTCCTTGTTAAATTCCTCTCTCATTTCCTTCTCAGCCAATTTCACTAATAAGTCAAGATCATTTTGAACTCCAGTCCTACTCTTCAATTTGACAGCCACAGATGATCACATGTCAGTCCGTTTAGGATTCTAAAGACTTCTGTTGCATATCACTCATACTTGTATCTTGCTGAAGATTCCTCGTCTGTGTACAGAGACTTCATATGGAAGTCATTCTATACCACTGATTAGCCAGTTGATCTTCAGTGTACTTTTCCTACTTCTGCTCTTTGGTGGGATGATACCATGTCACAAGGTTTTTAAACACTATTTATTGAAACAGAGATGTAGTTCTGTTACTTTCCAGACAATAGTTTGTAAAATAAGTGCAAACATCAGAATCAAGCTGCAGAATAATTAACATACCGATACAAGACAAGTATTTCAAACCCAAAATCTTTCAATACTGCACACAGTTTCATCATGGTCAGTTTTATGCAGCGCCTTCAGTTTGGAAAGCAGACAGCTGCATTCTATTACTGAAACACCTTTTGCATACCTGTACTCATCTGGGTTCCTGGTTTATTGCACAGGTCATAAAACACCTTTTGTTCTGAAGAATGTTTACACACATTTTATAGATATGATAGTGGAAAGTTATTTAAATTGTTTATGCAATCATCAGTTTGGGTCTCACAGTATAAAAATAGGTCTACCTGCCAATTCATATATTTCTACTTGTCCTCACCTTTTGAGTTTCATCCAGAACTCACTGAAATCATCAGCTTCATTTAACAAAATTTTCTCTGCATTTCAGTGCTTTGTGGTGAGGCTTCAGCTCTGCTGGTTGCTTGTTCTGGACAGTTTGTTGAACCCCAGAGGGACCCCATGGACTTCACAAAGTCTTCAGGCTTCTTGCTATGTGGAAGTGTTTTAACAGCAAGTACTTGGCCTTCACCATTAAACACTACACTACATAGTGGCAGTTTAGTCATTATTCTACCCATCATATGCTATTTTTGGTATGTTGGCAGATATGAACATTGATGAAATTCCAAATGACAGGAAGTCATTTCAGCTGAGCTCAGGATATTTGCTGTTTCAATTGGAAAGTAGTACTGGCAATAAAACACTAAGCTAAATCAAAATATGAATTATTGTGTAATTTTTATTGTTTAATTAAGCAACAACTTTAAATTTAGATGCTAGCGTAACATTTTAGCATACAAAAATAACATAGCACAAAAATGTTCATGAATTGAATAGAGGATTGAGCATATGAGTGCCATTTTTATATATGTGTGTGTGTATGTGTATATATATGCCCAGTGTACGTAAATGAAGGCATGGTTTTTAACTACGAAAAAAAAGATATCAAGGAAGCAGTAGAATAAAACTTTTTAATTTTTTTTTCATAAGGTAGACATACTAGGTTTTATAAAATTACTTACTACAGATGGCTCAATGACTTGGCATTCTTTGCTGTAGTATGAGCCTATTACTGCAAAAATAGAGCTAGAGAGAGTCAGAGATACCATTTTTTTTCCACCAGTAGGTGGAAACACTAAAAATTGAGCCTTCAGGGGAAGGACTTACCACACATAGCTTTAAACGTCTCAAACTGGTCATCAACATCTATGACAAATGCCTCGTGCTCACTGTACTGTCAGTAGAGGAAAATGAGCTCTCCAGAAGCAGTTTGTCTCATCTTCAGATCTAAGATCTCAGACACTTCAGGTCAATTGCCTGTTTCTCTCCACTGAGTATAACGAAAACTATCATGATTAGAGCTCAAGTTGAAATGGTTAAATATTACAAGCCTAAGCTAAGGGAGAAATGTTCCAAATTTTGAGGAGAACTAGAAGTTTTGAAGATACTGACGATTTCTTTAAGTCAGTGTCAAATTAGTAGTCATGACAGAGTATTTGATTGATCTTGATCTTGTAAGGTTTTTGAGCAAGTACTTGACCATAAGCATGCAAACAGACCCAGTAAGCTCACTTGTAACTTAAATTTAATGGAATAACTTAGCTAATCAAGGTTGGGATTAAGTACTAGTTACATGGGAACGAGGGATCTTATCATCTTATCTGTCTGTCAAGTGTCATAAATGATATGGACTCTACACACTAAAACCTGATAGGCAATGTCACCTAAACCTATCTAAATTAGTTTAGTAGACTTCTGTCATTTCGGTTCTGAAAGATACTGAAAAGAGAAGCACTGATGTGTTTGTAAGGTATTTATGGCTTCGAAGGAGGTAGAATATGGTAAATTTTCACAGCTAACCACTTGTCACAAGTTTTGCCAATCTGTGAATGCTTAATTAAGCCGAGCATTTTTAATAGCTGTGATAACTGACTAAACAGCAAACTATCCTAATCCAAACTCTGCAGTTCTTAAAGTCTGTTAATTGCCACTTTAAAACTTAATGGAACTGATTTTGCTAGAGTTAACACTTTATACAATTTTGCAAAAATATTTTTAATTGTGATATATATTTTCCCTTTAAATAAGGAGTACTATTATTTTGTGACTTGTGACCTTAAAATCTATAGTGGAGACAAATTTAATAGAGAAATATAATCAGCTTATCTCAAAGAAAATCCATGCCATGTTATTAATGCTAAGCATTGTTAACAAGACTTTCCTAATGTTAGAAATGGCTAATGGGAATTTACAACACATATCAAAAAACATATAAGATGTCCAGCAATGTAATACTCTGTACCGCTATTATACAACTCGACCACTTTCAAAACACTGTCATTTGCCCAAAGTGGTCACTATAAATTCATGTCAACTTGTCTTCCTTCGATGACACAGAACTGTAAAGAAATGTCATTATACATATTGCAGTCATAAAAATCACGTATAGTACTGTAAAAGGTCTCTCGTGGAGCGCAAGAAATAAAAAAGCCTGAGGATGTGGTGTGATGTGGCTGAGGAGAGAGAATCTGTTGTTTCCAGTGGTGGTAAATCAGCTGGTATTCCCTAAGGATTTTAGTCTACACCCACAAATGTCCCCCTGCAAAAACAAGCTAATTTCCTTTCCATCCCACATGCTGCTCACACTGATGTCAGAGCAGTGAGGGTATTATTGACCAGGAAAATACTAAAAGTAAATGCTATTAAGAGCTTCTTTTCTTACAGTTAAATGATTTTATAGTTAAAATAAACCTGAGCTTCCTTTGGAAAACACACACAACCACTTCATGCTTAACAATTCAGCTGCTTAGAGCTAGCCATCCTGTTCTCAGTTCCTCAAAATATATTTTCTCCATTATTTTTTTCTTTCTTGAGAAAACGATTTTTAAATTTAATAACATTTCATTTCAGCTTTATCACAACAGCATGGTTCAGCTTACTTTCCTTGTTGAATTGCTGTGTTGGGAATATATTTCTGAAAACTTTAATTAGGATGGGATAGAAATTACAATTTTCTTGTGAGTTTCAAATAAGCTTAAAAACTGGGATGCAAAAGACTGGTGGCAGCAAAAACTTGAAATATACCTCAGCATTCTAAAACCTACACACATTTTTCTGTTACCCTCTGTTGTTAGAAATTTCAAGAAGGACAGCATGGAATAAATAAATTTAGTAGTTAGAAAGTCATAGGACCAGTCAGAAGAGACACTGAGGTTCAAAATGCAGACTTTTTTTTCTCATTATGATTGTTTCACAGCTGATTTTTAACTTTAGAACTATCGCTGCCATATTTTTAGTGCCTTTCATCTATTCTTTTATCTATTTCATCTAAACATATGAACCTGTGTATATGTCAGGGATATTCATGTACAGAGTATAACCATGGCTTTTCAATATTGACAAGAATAAACAGTTTTTACATATTTTTATCAAAGAAAAATTTTCCTTTCATGTAGATCTCTGAGGCTGAGGCAATTCTGATTAAAAAAAAGAACAACAAGAAAAATAACATTTTTAGCATTGTACAGCAAACATAGGCTACAACAGCCATTTTACAGAGATGTTTTCTTCTTTGCTGAGTCCATCTGGGCCCCTTCTAGTTAGTTATATAAAAACTTACAGATTTACCTTTTTTTCAGGCACAAAATACAAATTAAAGTCCTCTGACTACACTATTGTGCACATGCACAAAATATAGTCTGTAACATTTAGTATTTTCTAATATATTTTCATGCAGTTTTAATAAGATTATTATTTCATATATTTTAAGGGAAATCTATGATGAAAAGTACTACATAAAAGTAAGTATGGTTCCTATCTTACTATTTAGAGAGTCAGTCAGAATTTTATCTCTGCATAAAATGGAAGCCAGACTGGGTCTCGTATAAGAGTCCTGAAGAGGAATCTAACACTTTTTCACTCTTTGAAAAGGAAAAACCTGGCACTACTGTAACACTAAGACTACTATTAGTGCTTCCATAAGTAACTGCATTCACATTATTATCTAATTTACCCTTTGAACTGTCTTTGCAACATTTAAACCATTTAATAGTCAATGTTCTCTCCCTTATATATCCTGCTGTATGGTAGCAATTAAACTGAAAATTGTAGCACCTGTGCACACTGTTTTATTTCACATCACAGTTTCCAGATGGCATGGAACAGGTGATACAGCAACACAGAAAGTCTCATTTACTGCAGTGAAACACTTCAGTATGCATAGCACCATGCCTTATCACACTGCAGCTAGATCCCTGCAAAAAAAAAAGGGATCCCTGCAACTGTATGAAGTTTACCACAGCAAAAAGCACCACAGCTGACTAACAGAATATCCCTTTCCTTTAAAGAAATGTAGAGGCAAACAGAGAGCTCCTGCCTCTCTGCCTACACTGTGAGTTAATCACAGCAAGTTAAAAGAAGTTTTGTGAGATCATGGCCAAAAATTCCAAGCCCTATTATCATGTCTTCTCTCTTTGCTGGAAAGATACAGATATGCATCTCTTTTCTTATATATGTCTGTTAAAGACAATTAGTTAAGAAGTTTATTTTTCTTAGTGCTAGATTGTTCAGCACCGTCATTTTTCTTTTTATGCTTCAACCAAGGAAGTCCAGGCCTTATTTATTATGAAAACAATGGCAGTACTGTCATCAGGCATGTTAGTACTGTGTAATGGAATGTGGTGACCCTCAAACCAGCTAAGATCCAATCCAGTAAGTCTCTAAAAATGACTTAAACTAGCTTCTACCCATCCATCTATCTATAGATACATATATCATACAAACAAAAGCACACTATTTTATCTCTTCTTTTTCTTTCTTCCACAATTGGGAGACCTGGTGTGTTTTCTGTTGGAATCTGAAGAATCCCCCCTTTCCCAAAAGCTCTCGGTTTACCACTAGAGGGCCAGTAGATACTAGATTTCTTTAACTTGCCTATTATATTGTTAATGCTGGAAGAATCTGGAGCGAGTAAAGAGCAAATATTATTTCTGGCAGTTTGTCAGTGCTTTGTTTTGCTTGTTTGCCACCGGACACTGCTCGGAGAATCGAATTGTTTGAGTTCTTATGAAGCAAAGATTTGAAGTACACAATTCTCATGAGGGGATCAGAACTGCATAAATAAATATATTAAGTATCTGGTTTATGCAGTTTATTATACACAAACCTTCTCCACACACATCAATATGCTAAACCTGATGCTTGCATGAATGACTGCACATGCACACATGCATTTGAACTCAGCTGCAAGTTGCCTGAAGACTTAAGAGAGCTTGCATCAAGTTTTCAGAGATGATTACTAGCTAGGGTATATCAACAACTTTCCTTACCAAGAAATGGTAAGGACATTCCTGTGGTATAAAACTAGTTGCAAATACTATTACTTTAGGTTATTTATATATTTTTTTCTCTTTAGATTAAGGCTGCTTTGCAACAATTAGGATAGAATAAATTAAAACTCTTGCTCAAGGCTATTAAAAATTGATTCAATGCAGAAGGACGTCTGATGGAGCTTCATGAATCTAGCTCAGCAATATCTGCTGGAATGATTTTCAAGTACTGGCTAAAGTGCATTCCTGTGTATTTCCACTTAAGCCATCTGCCAATCTTAATACTTATTCCTGAGGGAGGAAATCTTCCAGTGCTGTTTTTCATTTAATTTGCAAGGACATCCTGTTTAGGTACTTATCAAAAGAACAGAAGAATGGATGCCAAATACCACAAGGCTTGGTTTAGAAAACTTAATGGGTCAGACTAAAGTAACAAGCTATATTTAAAAGAAGCTGCAGCACTGTTCCTTTATATTTGTAAAATATATGTTGCTCCTTTCAGGCCAGATACATTTATGCATGTCTCAACAGTAACTGTACTCTGTTTCCTAAACATTAAAGGATTTTGCTAAAAGTTGCTAAACTCCACTAGTTTGATGACTAAGGATGAAATCCAAGAAAACAACTAAGCAAGTGAGCTATGCAGAGAAATCATGACTGACTTGGGGCACAGTTAGCTTAGTTGCCTAAACAGTCATTGACCACAGGGGTCAATGCAGGAGTGTTTACGTACTCAGATGCCTAAAGTTCTGCTATTGTACTTGTTTAGAGATGCTGCCATTGTGTCTGAGCCAAGGATCTTGGTGCTTATCTCACACTTCAGGCTGTTTGGATCAAGCAAAAGAGGCTTCCCTGTGCCTAACTCTCCCTAAATGCATATGTTGGAGGGAGAGGGGGAAGTAGGAGAGAGGAAGAGACCACACCTCGAGCACGCTCACAGTACCAAACAAAGCACAACCACATTGCTATCCCACAGAGTGCCATTTCAAAAAACTGTTGGAGAGAGGCTGCAGGTTTGCCCTGGACTGCTGGTGTTCATTTCTTCTTTCAAAAAGAGTGCCTAACTACCAGTTTGTGTGCAAAGCTGGGACTGCAGTGGGAAGACTCTCCTGTTAAATATTGGGCTACTATGCAAAACTAGATCAGTGAGAAACACAAAAGAGAGCCTATGCATCGCCCAGTGGTTAATACAGTTGCATTCCCTGGGCAGGAGAAGGGGGTCTTAAGTTCCATTTCCTCATTCAGAGACCTTATACTTTCTGCATTAAAGAGTCATTGGATACAATGCCCTAACCTTAATGGCAAGAACTAGAAGGCAGGGAGAAAAGGGAGAAACAGACAAGCAGGAACCTGCCTCAGTGTACTAATAAAAATTGCTGTATTCTTTGCACTTAGTCTCTGGGGAGGTTGAATTCCTACACTTTCCACTGGCTTCACAAAATAAAATTCCCACCCTGGGGAAAAAATACAACCAACTTCTGTCCAAGTTCTGTGATCAGTATGATAAAGTGACTCTACCAGCTCTGTTCTCTTCCAGGACCTCTTTTATGGGTAAAGCTCTTATTGACACGGAGGGTAGAAGTCATCCCCCCTACAATGTAAACTGATCCATCTTAGCTACTCACCTAGGGGTCTTTTATAGGTCTTTTTACTAAAAAACAGGGGTTTGAGCAGCAATTCATCTTATCCAAGGTTAGCTACCTAAGCAAAGTTCAATAACTTGAACGATGAAGGGGTCTATTTCCTTCTGATGAATAAAAATGAGTCAAAGCAGCTGCTCAGATGCAAAGATCTACAACATGGATACCCAAATCAAGTGAGCAATAATGCCTCCTATTTCAGTGGGAGATTTGCTTGCATAAGAGTAGCATGCTCAGTCTCAGACCTCCATTGTAGCTGAACAGCAAAACAGTCACTGAAGTTCTGGCCAAAATATTATTTTCCACTGATAATGTAAAAGGAACCCTAAGAACACATCCTGAATTTTTTCTTCATGGCAAATAAAACTGGACTGACGACACAGATGTAGTTTTGGAAACTTCCTGCTGAAGAAGCAGAAGAAAAGCAGAAGAAAAGAGTTAGACTAAAGATGGCCTGATTTACTGTAATTAGTAAGCTGTGGATCCCCACTGCTTTGAAAAAGAGATGACATAGTGTTCATGTGAATCCATGGCTAGGAGCTATCAAATGCACTGTTGGAAAAGGGGATGATAAAGGCTATTCCCAGGAATCCACCAAAGATTAGCATCTGAAGTTATCTTTGTATGGTTCTGTGATCCCTCTGTACAGAGAGGCAGGGTGGAAATGTTTTTTCATTATTATATTATCTAGCCTCACATCAATCTTGGCCTATATGTGCTTTTCCAATGCCTTTCTGCTCCTATAGATGCAGTTTGCATAAAGCTGGGCTTTCCTCCTTGCTGGAATTACTAACCCCATGTACTTCTTCTTGTCTCCAGATCCAAAGCAAGAAAACATTAGGTTGCCGGCCAAGAGCCCATATGTGGCTAAAGAGGCGTTGGTTGGGCTTGCCTACTAATGAAGACCAGACTTCGTTTCAAACCTGAAAAAAATGCATTTTTAAAATACCAGTGGAACATGTTCTACAAGTTTATGTAATACAGAGAAACTGTTACTAAAACAACCACCAAAAAAGAAAAAAAAAGAAAAAACACAGTGAGGGGATTCACACAGCGGGGGGAGGGAACCAAAAACCTAAACACTGTTAAAGTTGTGACTCAGATGAATGACTGCCAGGAAATTCAGAGTTAAGGATGACATTCCATTACAAGCTCATGCTGTTGTTCCTGTCTTCGAGTTCTCACAGCCATTGGAGAAAACCGTGTAGTCTGAATTGTCTTGGGTTTGTCCACTGGAGCTCCTAATGCAACCATTTAAATGTGTCTTTCCTCTATTTGAACATACTTCATTCATGAGCTCCAGGCTTATAATGACCCATTTTGAAATGCTGCATTAGCTGTAGGAAGAGCCAGTCACTATAACTGATCATGAGCCACAGAACAGTTACTTAGTCATATCTAGCAGCATGAAAAAAACAGGTTTTTTCTATTTTTTTTATGTTCATTTTCAAAATAGGAGATTGAACGTGAAAATATGTTGCTAAGAAATTCTATCTGATCTGGCACTCTTAACTCAGTCAGAAGAGATCTCTCCCAACAAAGCAGCGCTCATTTGCTCAAACGCCTAAGCTATCGTGAAGATATTTTAAAAATTACTAATTGCAGTACAACAAGAGAGTCAGTTTGGCAGGGGTATCACTTCACAGTCATGAAAGACCGACATATCCATCTAGTCTATCACTTGATGCTTTGGAGGCAGAATAACTGGTTTAGCTGTCCTTTGACAAGGAAACAAATCAGCCCACTGTTAAAGTCAAATGATGTTTGGCTAAGCAGCTTATGCAAGTATTGCAGAAACTTGCTTGCGAGGGTAGATGCATAGGAAAAGAAGGTCAGAAAGGATTAAACCCAAGACAACTCTAGTAAAAATCACTGCAATCATCTCGGGGCAGCCAGGAACGTAATATCGATATACCACACTCTCACTTAGCATCAGCTTCCTTTTTTTCCTTTTCCTTCTTGCTCATTCTATTAGAACTATTAAAATTCAAAGATTTAATTTATAGTTGTGCAGGCATTCCTATGCATCCCGACGTTTGTTCCTATCAATTGGCCCTTTATGCCTCTCAGTCGAGGCCGGATGTTTGCAGTTGCTGGCAGCTGTTGTTCAAGGCGCAGCGAACAGCTGATAGACTGGCAGTCTACATTGAAAGAGTGCAGCCCAGAGCCTGGGAAAGATCCTAATGCTGAATACTCTCAGCTCTGATGGGTAATTAGCTTAGTACATGCAAGATTAGAGAACTAGCACTGGAGATAGTGCATCTGACCTGCTTTTCAAAAGTCATTGGAAATTAGAAACGGTAATTCTTTCACAAGAAATGTAAAGAATTTTGTGAATGGGACTTGTTGGCTTTCTTTACTGAAGGAACTCTGCTAGAAGTTGAGTTCCTCTGAGCATTTATTCAAACAAATGGTTATTATTTTATGTTTTCTTCCTACAATGAATTAGTATATTTTTAAAATAATTTAAAAATAAAGGTATATGTACTTGTCTCTGGAATTTGTGGGTGCTACAAATTTTCAGGCATAACTGTCTGTGCCAGTAAATTATCTTTTAAAGGCGGGGGGGGTCACCTTTCAAATAGTAAACCCCTTATTTCTTCAGGATCTGATCTGAAAAAATAAAAAGTGAAGAAACAAAGTGTTATTTGTAAAAATAGAATTTAGGCTCTGTTTTTCACTCTTCTTTATTTTCTGTGGAAATCTCCATACTTATCATATACACAGGATCAGACTCAAAGACAGATGAGGTCCAGTGAAGTCTTCTGTGTCCGAAGAGGATCTGCTGTAATATTCAAGAAGTATCTGTATTTGGGGGGGTGGGGGTGGGGTGTATGTGTGTGTTAGAACATACCACATCCTTTTCCATATCCTGCATTTAGACTGAGCTTCTTTCAGGATCATGAAGTTCTCGGAAATTCTGATCTAAGCACATCAATAAAACATTGTCTCATCCAGCCCTGACACTAGCTCCCTCTATGCTCTGGCAATGTTTTCATGAGTTTCTGCAAAAATGAAGAAAATTATTATCTCCTTCACAGATGGGTTTTGGAAAAACAAAAAGTTGATGTTTCCAACATACTTCAAGGAAAAAAGTAAAACTTTATCATAACGACAAGTCCAATGCCACAGTTCTTAAAAATTCAAAGTTCTTAATTCAGTGTGGATTTTATAAGGCTTTCACAATATTAAAGTATTTGGCAGATTCAACTCTTAGGGTCAGTGCTCTACCTGTATTTGGACTTGAGAATTGCTACCTGGGGTGCATGTTACCCCTGACATCTCGTCCTGCAGAAACCACAAGTGATATATTAGTGGGATTTGGGCTTTGAGAGAAAAGATGCAAAGAAGAAGTTTAGCAGACCTGGGAATCTACAGAGAGACTGGATGACCATTCCTCTCTTCTCTTTTAGCTTACTGTAATATCAATTTGCAATGACATTTGCTGCTGGAGGAACTTCTTTAGAGAATAAGATAAAAGCCTAGGAGAGGAAACAGAGGTTTAAAAGAAAAGGCATTAGAAACAGATGACAGGAAAGAGAAAGAACATATGTAGTAATTAATTTTCACTATTTACTTCACCTGGGAATCTGTAATTTGCAAGGGAGAGACTATTGGCTTCATCTGTGGTTGGAAGCCAGCTACACACCTGGGGTAGAAGAATACATAGGAAACTGTAAATTTTAAAGAGAGAGGTCTAAAATATTACTTTCCTAAAGAGGTTTTGGGGATAGGAAGCACTCATATTTCTACTCTTCTCTGTTCATTTCCAGCCAAAACCAGCTGAGAAGGAGCAAGCTAAACATAGGTGTTGTGGTTTAACCTCAGCCAGCAACTAAGCACCATGCAGCCTCTTGCTTACTCCTCCCCCCTCTCAGTGGGGTGGGGAGGAGAATTGGGAAAAAAAAAGTAAAACTCATTAGTTGAGATAAGAACAGTTTAATAACTAAAATAAAATAAAATTAAATAATAACAATAGTAATAATAAAATATAATAACAATAATAATTGTAATGAAAATGAATATAAACAAAGAGAGAAATTAGACCCAAGAAAATACAAGTGATGCACAATGCAATTGCTCACCACCCGCTGACCGATGCCCGAGCAGTGATCTGCCCCTCCTGGCCAACTCCCCCAGTTTATATACTGAGCATGACGTTCTATGGTATAGAATATCCCTTTGGCTAGTTTGGGTCAGCTGTCCTGGCCGTGCTCCCTCCCAGCTTCTTGTACACCTGCTTGCTGGCAGAGCATGGGAAACTGCGAAATCCTTAACTTAGGATAAGCGCTACTTAGCAACAACTAAAACAGTGTGCTATCAGCATTTTTCTCACACTAAATCCAAAACACACTGTACCAGCTACTAGGAAGAAAATTAACTCTATCGCAGCCGAAACCAGGACAACAGGACAACTGAATAAGTGAACAAGTTAACCTGTATCAGGGCTCTCTAAGACTAATTCTTGTTGCTGAGATTACTGCTTCCAGCAGAGGTGGGGGGGGGGGGTGGGGAGAAAAGCAGAGCACGATGTATTTTGCCAGTGACTATTATTAATTTTTATTAACTACTGAAATTTATCAGTATACTGAACTCTGTTTAAAGCAAAACACAGCCCCAAAGAGATTTACCATCCCAGGCAGAGTACCAAAAGCTGATGTGACTTCATATTATGACTTTAAAGTCAGTCTACAAAATGCAGAGTTTCAGTTATAAAAAGCAACTGGGGAAAAAAAATTGTAACAGAAATTAGCTTGTTTTCTTCTATTCACTACCTCAGTACAGGAGAGGTAGAAGACACAATGCCTGTGGTTTAGCTTGCCCAGTTTTACTAGCCTACTTGGGAAAGAATCTGGCAGTAAAGACCGCGCTGCTCTTGCGAGTACTCTGCTTTTCATAGCCTCCATGGTCATCTCAGAAGTGATGCAGTGATCTTGTGTCCTTCTCTGAAGATAAAAGAAGGAAGGAAAGAAGAATTTGAGTATTTTCTAAACCAGAAATCAGACACACAGTTTATTTAATGTAACTGTAGGTATCTGAAGCAGGATGATTATATGTGAGTTAATCATATTATCTCCACTGGACGCTTGTGTGGACTAATTTATCTCATCCTAAACCAAGAATGTTATATATGATTACTTCCCATTTTACCTATTTCTCTCAATTAGATCCTAGGACAGGTGTAGACATATACATTATAAATGTTGGAAGTTAAGTGAATTAAGTCATTCCCTGAACCCCACCCAATATCTCCCTTGTCACTCTTCCAGAAAGTTATCCCATGACCTTTACTACAAGTTTAGATCAGCAGTGACCAAGACACTCCATTACATGAGCCTTGCTAAATTACAAGAAATTTACAATTTACTCCACCCATCCTGTTTACATGCCTCAGTATGGAAAGCAAAAAAAAAAAATATCATCATGAAGCTAACGAGGTAGGAAGAGGAAGAAATACTCGCTACTCCTTATCACTCCTGAAAGGCATGTACCCATGTCAGTGCTTGGGTTGGTGAGACACGGTTTCTAATTTTTCATTCAATTGCTCACAGCAACAATTCCCCAGGCAGGAGAATCAGTTTGTAAAACAACAGGTTTCGGATATATTGTTCCAATTCAGGCAGTTATTCCAAGAATACCTCTCCTTATCTAGAGACAGAGAAGGCAGCGTGCTCATATGAAAGGTATAGAGGAAATGCTAAATATGCTTATGGTAGCTCCAAGGCTGATTTTTCCACTGGTCAACTCATACAATCCTCCTGCATCTAAGGCAAAAGTGGGGCATTGCAAGAGGTGCTTTTTAAATGATAAATGATTTCCAGGGAAGACACACATACTATCTGACTCAGAAAAAATATGAAGTAATAATAATTTATACTTTTTAGTTGCAAATTTCAGCACTTGCAGGTATTATGGTTTTGTGTTCTTATATTCACAGAACAGACTGCTTTCCCCACTAATTGATTAATATTTGTCTCTCAATAGCATATGTTTAAAATCATAAATGCTTCCACCTTACCCTTTAAGATTTCCTTCTAAATTGAAGTAAGAAACAAAAAGTCCTCAAAGTGAATGCCACAAAAGTACTGACCAGTGT
Source organism: Aquila chrysaetos chrysaetos (assembly GCF_900496995.4). NCBI lineage: Eukaryota > Metazoa > Chordata > Aves > Accipitriformes > Accipitridae > Aquila > Aquila chrysaetos. Next base: position 14,792,032 of record NC_044017.1, read on the forward strand.
TAATATAAATCACAGAACATCAAGGACAATGCTGATTGATAGGAAGAGCACTGATTCATCTCTGTGTACATGTGTATGTTCATGAAAGAAGGGAAAGGATGCTAAAGCTTTTTAATATATTATGTGGAGGATGGATAGTCATCTATATTGGCGTTTCTGTCAAATTCCTAAAGAATTTTACTGTGAATTGTGTTAATGGGAATGAGATCTATGGACTGTTTTAGAAACATGTACACAGTAGGTACATCTCCTAAAAAGAAACAAAATATTAAAAATAAATGAATAAATTTGGAAGGGAGTCCTCTATCATAAGTGGTACTCTTTCTTTAGTGCACCAAAAAAGAGCAAGGGAGCACATTAAGTAAAACATGCTTATTATTGCCTATATATAGTTATGTAAATATGTTTTAATACTAAATTTCAAGCCCTTGACAAATTTAGAGTAAATTATGTATGGATTATTTAATTATTTTGCAATACCCTAGAACCTGTACAAGTTGTCTGAATTAATCAGGAAGGAGGAGACAAATCCATTCAGAATGAAATAATCAAAATTTAAATAGCAGACTTCTATTGAAGATAGAAGTCTACTGGATTCTGAAACATGCAGAAAACCCACTTACTGCCCTGAAGAAAATAAAACATAATTTTGATTGCACTTGAAAAATTCTTAAAGTAAATCATCTCCAGAAAATGAATACTGAATCTATCTGATCCTTCTCATGACTACCTTGACTTCTAAATTGGAAGGATAAGTGACACAAAAAATGGAATTATATCAATTTTCATTTAAAATGAAAAGGGAGTTTAATGTGACCTAACTTTAATTTCCATAAACATAACAGGCCAGTATTTTTTGTTTTACATAAGCCTATTTAAATTGGAAATATTCTTTCAACTTTCTTCAGAATACTCTTTCAAAAATTTTAAGTTGTAGGTCACCTAGAAAAAAAGTGGTTGTTAATAAGAATTATAACTTTTAATGAGGCAGTCTACAGTAATTTATTTTTATATTAGGGATATATTTTTCATGCAATACATATGTCACTAACTCAGACTCAAACTATCAGTCAACAGACTATCTCAGTATTAGAATAAAAAGGAGGAAGAGATTAAAAAAAAAAAAAGAAAGAAAGAAACAAAAAGCAACAGGAGTTGTTTTAAAGATAGGGTCTTTGGATATCATAATGGAATTTAAATTTACATTTCTGGTTCCAGAGCCTTACCATTTTGATTCCAGGTCATACCTACCTTTTGAAGAGGTATATTCCATGATTCCATTGAAAGGTAGCCAAAAACTCAAGAGGATAGTTCACAAAGTTTCTGCAAGATTGCCTGAAACCAAACCTTAACCATGACTCAACAGTAAACTCCACTTTGCCTATGGACCAAGCCTCTCCCAGATATGAAAACTACCACAGTGGGCCACTAAGTTATATCAAATAGCCACAGTCTATGGTGATAAAACAGGACTTCAACATTACTGCTAAAATTTCATTAGAATCAGCCTCAGGGAACTCTAAAAAGAATCAGGCCTCTGTCATAGGTGAAACAAGTAATTCAACTTACAGTTAATTTTGGCCTGCACTAACCATTATAAGCCTCCTGCTTCAGTTATTTCATTCATTACAAGATTTTTACCATTTGAGGTGAAATTTTCTAAGATTGATTTTCCCTGGGGTTGATTATGCTAAGGAAATTTCAGCAATAATGGTTCTCTTCAACTTTTTAACACTTGCCTTTATGACTTCAATATCTTTTTAAATGTATTTTTGTACAAAATATTCTATACGTATAAAACTACAACTTAATGATGCTCAGTCACTAGCACTATGAGCCAGGCTTTTTAATCACTTGAGCTGGAACAAAAAAATCACATTTTCACTGTCAGTTCTTAAACCAATGAGTTAATATAAACAATCAAATAGGGATAAAACTGGGGATTAACCTAATCTTTATATCATGCTCATCATTATAAAATGTGGTTTACATTACTCCACAGTGCTTCTAGACACTATAAATATTTTTTTCTTAAAAGCTGCATTTGGAGGAAAGGAATTTAATCAGTAATCTCATTTATCCATTCTGAATGTTAGCAGATTTTCTGCTTCTATTAATTCTTCCTAGAAGAATATGTATGTTACAATGATGTAAGCATTGAAAAGGGTTCTCTGTCTAGGACACGAGTGCTCTGGATATCTCAACTTTAATTCATACAAAGTCACCAGTTCAAAGTAATTTGATTAGGAAGGCTGAAAAGTGTCTCTGGGTAGAAATATAAATGCAAGGACTGGATCAAATAAGGCTCATTGGCAAAACTAGTTCTATTGGAATTTCAGGGTTTGACAATATGTAAACTTTGGGGGGAAAAAGCAAACAGAAACATAGAGATTTTAGACTTTCTGATTTTATCTTGCTAGTATAAAAATACTTTCTTTTGGGATAGTTACAATATTTACATTCAATATTGTAATTGTATTTAATTTTAACTTGTATGTAATAATATTGTAATTCTAAATTTTATTATACTGAACATTTTATGTAAAACTTTTCAATGTTATTCAAATATTTTTTTTATTTGAGGTGATACATTCTGAAATATTGAAGTTCAGTTCTTCCAAGAACTGATTATACATGAAATTTTAAAGGTGGACATTTTGAGGTTTTTAAAAAAATCAAAGCATAAGTTATTTCAGAATATTATTATTCCAATAGCTAGAAATTCTGGTCTCCAGACAACACTGTGAAACAGCCTGTTCAGTTAAACTGTGTGTTACTGAATGTTTGAACATCCGCAGTAGGATTTCTGTTAAGGAAGAACTCATCCTGCCTCTTCTCCAGTTGCTCACTTGCAAGGGCCCTGAATGACATAGAACAGACAAGTGATATGGAAGACACTCATCCAGCCATTACTTGCTTGTCCTGCTTAAGGGGTAGGTATATGGGTGCTTGAGTGTGCACTAAGGGTTACCCCAGTCTTCCCCCAATATTTCCCAAAGGTTGAATCTAGTGTACATACCCTTGTGTGTGGCATAGTCTGTGGTACTCTCAACCAATTGTCATGATATGAGTAGAAACAGATTTGTACTCAACTGCTGGAGGGTGTGGGCTTCAACTTGGTCTTGAAATGGACACATTCTTAATGAGAGAGGGTTTTCTGATGACATTCAAGCGAGAAAAAAAGCCCCCAAAATGAAGGCCAGAACAGAGAGACGATATCTACACTAGTAAATGAAATAGCTCCTAAGCATTCCAGTCTTCACTAACATCAATTGTTAGAAGTGTTACTTTCACAACTTTAGTTCAGGCAAGCCTGGAGCTGGGGCCATTCCAACAGTTTGTATGTAGGTCCTGTGTTTTGGAGAATTAGAGAATTTAGTAACAGGAAGTGGGCTGTTCTACACTAGTTAGAAAATAATTCTAAGCACGTTTAATTTAATAATACAGGGAGTTTCTCAAAAGAAGACAAGTTAAAACAGGGCTACTAGAAAAGGGAGCCAAGTACTCCTTGTAGGGAGAAGAGAGTTACTGCTTTGCTTGGAATTCCTTGAGGAGACTGGCAAGAGTGTTGCCTTAGCTGGAAGTCATGAGGCCAGGAAAACTGAAGGGAGAAGGAAGAGGTCGAAACCGGGAAAGTAGGAAGGAGGATGATGATGTCTACAGTGACTTCTAAAGAAAATTATATCTAAGTGAAATGGCGCACGGGCTAGACAGAGAAGAGAAATTAAGAGACATCAGCTATGGCTGTGACAACATGCATGCAAAATGTGGAGAATGCTTTAAGATTTTGTCTTGTACATCTGTTCGAGTCCTCTTCCAAACATCCCTGAGATGAAAAAGGATGAGTTTTTTGGTTTAGAAACCTAATTATACAAATATGTTCATGCACTTTACCACTATGGTCAATACCATGAGTAAACTTTGTTCTTTTATAAAAATGACTGCACTGATAAACTGAGTTAATACTGTAAAACTTGACACAATAATGAAGCTGTATTGTTTCCTACTGAGAAACTTTATTCAAAGCCATGGATCTCACCTGAATCAGTATAGTTAAATGAAAATTTAATTTTCTTCTTTGCCTTCAAAGTATATTATTGATAACAGATTCACCATCTACTACTTCCCCACTGCCATTTTATTTTGAGTTAGGCAAAATTTGCACAAAGCTAGAGAGAATGCTTATTTTTAAATCAGATACGATTAAATGTTTAGATATATTTTCTGCAAAACAGAAAAAGAAAAAAAATAGAGCATATCACAACCCAGAGATTATCCTCAAAAATACCACTAAACCAGAAAATATACAGGAAAGTTGCAGACTTTTTGGTGTTAGATAATTTACATAAACAGAGGCGCCTAGTGCCGTTTTGGGTGTCCTACAACATTCTGCTTTATCTCCAGCTGCATGTGGGAAAGATGTAGGTCTCTTGTTTGACCCCTGCCAGACCTGTGCAGATACTGTGAATGTTCTAGTGAATCTCAAAGGGGATAACTTGTCTGTTTAGACAACTGATTACAGTTATTTGACAGATAGAGTACGTTGAGTTCTACTGCCAAAGTGCAGATTTTTAGATGTGAGCTAACCACCTACACTTGTATTATAAGCAGTGGGGATCTCAGCAACAGTCAGCAGCAGATATAGAGAGTTACTGAACTCACTCTAAACTACCCACATTCTGCATAGCTCACCTGAATACCTCTCTAAGCTCCATGAGGCTTGGTTCAGCTGCCACACCTGAGTGCATAGTGTTGATGTACTCTGGTTTCCTGCTTCGCTTTTGGCTGCCAATCTGGAAGTGTGTGGCTCTCCCATGGGTCTTGTGCTGTAGGTGTACCTAGGGACATCTGTAATGCTGCCAGGTATCTGTGCACGAGGAACTGAATCAAGCCCTGGATTTTCATAGACAATAGTGTCAGATTAGAGTTTTAATTAAGTGTTGACAACTGATTTTTAGATGCCTAAACTTAGGTCACTGTATAGCGATGATGACTTCAAGCATTGTTTTCAGAAGCTTAAATTGAACCAAAAATGGAAATTCTTCGGATTGCAAGAATACCCAAAACACTGATACATTTAGTGTCTATAATTTCATTATGACCTTTTCAAAATTGCATTACTTGTAATTTTAAGCCAGATAGATATAGAAGTTTTATAAGTATTCACAGACACGGCTAGGTTTTCTAACTTCCTCCTCTTTAAAATAAAAGTGATTCTTAAGTATATCCATCTGGAATATAAGATTTTTTTCCCCAAGTGAAACCAAAATAAGATGGAGGCTAGGAATATTTATTTCTAACTAGATCATAAAATAGAACAATTTCAAAGTACTCTTTTGGGCACATAGCTAACTAAAGTCTCTGGTATAAAAGGAGGGAGGAAATCCATTGCTTCATTTCCCACTAGTCTGAAAACTGTCAGCTGGTTGATAGTCAGTCCTGTTCAACAAATAACTGACATGAAACAGCATTATGGCCTCTGAAAATGTTTTTACACTGTTCACAACTGTAAGCACAATCTCTCTCAACATGTATGCCTTCATGCAGAACAAAGCTGCTGTGGCTGCTGCCTTTATGCAATTCAAACTCTGATGTGCCAGACTTGGCATAAGCCTATCTCTTATTAACATCAAAGGCTCTCAAATAAAACACCATTAGCATTGTTTGGGATTTTCCTGAGCAGTGCATATAAATACACATCTCTTACACTGTCATAGTTGTATTATGCTTCAGCATTCATGATGGCTCTGGGACACAGAACCCTGATTCATAGCTGGATTTTGAATCTCCCACATTCAGCCCACAGATTTTGGAAAGTGGGTTGGTGCCCAGTGTTTGATTTAGAACTGTTTAAAAATGAAAAGAAATATCAGATTCACAACTAAATTTTGCAGACTCTTCTGACATCTTCCATATGTGCCTCCCTCTCTCCCTCACCCTCTACTATTGTCTTCCAGGCTGTATGTCTGACTGTGACATATCTCTGTTCTCAGATATGGATGTGCAGCCATTCAGATTTTCTGAGTGAAATCATTACTTAGATGGAAATCATTCTGAATGGACTTTTAAACTTTTAAGTGTAGACTTTTAAGGGTTTTTAAGTGAAAAATTCAGATGTATTTACTTTCTTTGAACCTTTTTCTAAATCTACCAAAACCTCATATGTTTCTAATATTAAGCTTATTTCTGCTGTTTGAATAAATGAAGCAACCAATTGTAGTTCAGAATTTCCTGGAAATCACTGTATCATTCTAAAATATAATGACTATTTGATATAGTAGTATTAAAGCTCATTGTAAAGAGTACATGCCCTAAAGCTTGCAAATCAGCATATGAAAATTGTGGCATTTAGACACCTGGTTTTCAAATAAGATGAACCAACAGTTTAAGTGGGTTCTTTGGTTTAAATTTATCTGGTTTTAATTTCTATCTCTTGTTCCCAGTTTGCTTCTCTTTAGAAAGAGGTAGGACAGGTGAGATGCCATAAACTTAGCAGGTTATCAGCTCACTATAATTCTTAGAAGTTTCCCATTCTGGCAATGTTTTTATGCCAGTAAGTCTTTCCAGGTCTAACCACTTTGGTAGCTCTTGTCCTAGTGAAGGTGAATGGTTTAGAACACAGAGTTGTTTCCAACAGAAATTCCAGCTAATAGCAGTCAACATAAAATAAGCAAGCACCCAGAGTAAAAGAGAATCCAGAATAGCCAGCAGGGAACTGAAAACAGACACATTGACCTGAAGAGTCCTTTCTCACCTTTGGCATGGTGAGGCAGGTGGTTTGATTTTAATGATTAGGTTTTTTCCTGCTGCGTGGTGAACTGCTTTTGGCTAAATTTTACTGTGTTATACTGTATATGTGCCAGTAAGACTCCCAAGCACATTGCATTGTGGCAATTACATCAAATAACCTTGGATATATCTGTGAGCTTTTTTAATTCTAGGCAACTCTTTTGCCATGACACTCTCATTAAATTTTAATCAACACTACATATTTATCATGAAACTGTGAATTAGTTTTTAAAAAGATGATTTATGCAATATTTTAAGTACTTCTGCTTTTTTAATGATTGCTTATTTTCATTTAAAGTTAACATAAAGAATATTTTAAACAAACAACAATCCTGCAACAATCCTATAAATAGATACATACAGGAATAGTTTGTATGTAAGAAGTCTGGTATACTGTTTGTCCTATTTACCTTGAATGTGTTCTTGATTCTCCTTATTTCCACTAGAATTTAGAAGTGCTCACCATGGCGATATCCTTACTACATTACTAATGAGTGACAGATGAAAAAAGTTGCCTATGAATGGCTGATTCTTAAATATACATTGTACTTTCTTTGCCATATATATACAAATGCAAATATGCTGACAGTTTTTCAATTTTTTTGGTAAACCAAAAACTGCTGAATTTGAACAAAAAGTTTATAAATACTCTTGTTGACCTGAAATCACTTCTTTGAAATATTTCTAAATATGCATGTTGCTTTTGGCATAATTCTTTTTCATTTTCTAATTCGTGAGAGCAATATGTAGTAAAGTGAAAAAACGCTGTATATCATCAAAATTTTATAGCACCTTAAAATTATTAGCAAGCTAATGATCCAGTTGAAGAAACCGACAGAGGTATTCTAACAAACAAATATATTCAATTAAAACACTGAGTATCCTCATAATATCTTTAAAGACTTCCTAAACTTTTGGCTCAGACATTAAATAAACCTTTCTGCAAAATTTCCTCAGTGGTAAAACAAGGCGTAATTGTACCCTGTCTCTTCCTAATACTCAGGTGTCCCACAGGTTTTGAGTTCTTCAGCAATTTTTACCTGTAGAGCAATCAGCACTGACACAGAATGCTAAAATGATACAGGATGGCATAGATACTACAAAGATTCAGACTTTGGCATTGTAATTGTCATTTTACTGTGACTCAAACTGATGCTTGTAATGTCAGAATTACCATAGTTATATTTGATGGTGGTTTTTTGTCACCAGTGAGATACTGAATGTTATTTCCTGCTGAAATAGAGAATATTTCTGAATTCAGTAAAAGCTTTGACTTGCATTATTCAAAGTGGCATATACTAATAATTGTAAACTAAGAATATTGCTGCTACAGCTCAATTCCAAAACTAAATAAAAACCGTTGAATCAGCATACAAAATTCTGAGAAACAAATACGCTAATACAGTGGCTTCGTAAAACATCAGAACTGGACCATGACAGCTCCATCTATGACTGTTATTAAACTGTATGTCTGTTCCAAGTAGAGCTTGGGTAAAAACCAGAAACCTGGCAAACAAAATATCTGCTTATTACACAGCTAAACAGGTAGCATTAGTTATAAGTCATAAAAAGTGATGAGAAGAAAAGGGGAAAAGTTTTTAGTGATTAGGAAGATTTCAGAAAGTTCAATAAAGTTTAAACAAAAATCTTTATCTCTGTGCCACTCTGCAATGAAGATGGTCAAATCCTTTTGGCTGATCAAAAGGAAATACCAGATATTAGCCATGAAGTTTTTGACAGTTTGTTAAAATACTCTTCTTTGAGCAACCTGAAATGAAGCTTTGCTCCACCTAAAACCATCTAGCAACAACTGTAAAATATGCTCTTAAAGCTCTTAAAAGTTGTTACCAGGCAAGGCAGAGCTACTAAGGTCTCTCCTTCAGAAATATGCAATATATAATTACACAGACATCATCTCCTAATCAAGTGGGATAAGGAGAGCGTGACATGATCATACACCTTTACAAAGAGAAGGCTGCTCAATGCCAGGATATACCACTTGTCTCAGCTGTGGGATAAATCCCTGTTTGGATAATGCAGTTAAGTTGCTTTAAAAAAATCCTTTGGGAAACACAAAGCTGCTTGTGATTTCTACAGCCAAATTGAAACATGGTACACATAGCTCTATGCCTACTGTTTGCCTTTCTAGCCAAACTAACACAAGTAACTGCAGTTATCTCTAGATGGACCTGCAAAAATTCTGCTGTCTGGAGAAATTTGTCAATACGCTTCATATTTTTTGCATTATGGCAGGATGGTAAGGTCTTCAATATGAGTGGAATGACAGAATCTTTTAAGAACTTTTTGTCAAAATTTGTGCCTTGATTGAACATACACAATATAACGTCCAGCGCATTACTGACTGTTTTGATTGTGGTACCAAGCACTTCAGATTGAACATCACCCAAAAGAAAGCAGAAATCCCACTCTAGCCCTATTACAATGAAAAGTATGTTGAGGCAATCGTATGCAGTGACAAAGTAGCTCTGAAATTTATGAATAAATTTTGCATCGCAATGTTCCAGTCTATCATGACTAATGATATATAGCTTAGAGATATAAAACCACAGTCAGCTTTTGAGAGATCAAACCATCGTTCCTACAAAGAAAGAGACATCTTACTGCATAAAAAAGTATACATACCATATATTTAAAGAGGTTTTGCAATTTATAGGAGTCTGCATCTCAGTCATGGTGCATAGTTTTCCTTCATGTATTCAGTGTCAAAGCAAAACTCCCAGAGATGCAACTATATTAGTTCTGAGCACTTCATGCTAAGTCACATAACAGGTGCCCAAAGTTCTTCTGTACAGTCAGATAAAAAATAATACATGGGTGGAAGGCAGGGCAGTTGAAATGTCAAAAGGGCACATCTGAGGCAAGAGGCAAGTCTTTGGTTGTTGCTCTATAAGGTAGGAGTTTGTGGCTGAAGGTCTTCTGGAATAGCAAAGAGAATGTACTAATGCTATCAAAACACCAACAAATCTGAAAAAACACATTGCATTTAAGGTACTGGAGACAAATGTTGTTATAAATACAAGGGGCTATACTCAAGAGGCTGCAACAATTTCTCATCATTAAATGGAATCTGGTATGATCAATCAATAGGACATGCTATTATTATTCTTCCATAATAACAGAAATGCCATCTTTACCAAATATGCTTTATTACTGGTTGGGGGGGGTGGGGGGGGGAACAAAACAACAACAACCAAACAAACAAACAGGACAAAAAGGGTTTCAGTATTTTAATTCATGGAGATTTCCAAAAGTAGTATGGTAATATTGCTGTGTATGTACCTGGAAAGATCAATTAAAATGTCTTTTTCAAAGTATCTGACAACATTTTCATAGTGTTCCTTCCAGGACATTTTTACCTGAAAATTTCCCTGTGTATTTCCCTGGATTTGTTATGAATTTTGCTACATTTCTACTAGGTAATACCTTATTCAAATACTTAATGTGTAAAAAACTTGACATTCCATTCACGTCATGAGTCTAATACTATAGAAACCTATTTGCTTGGAAAGACATATTGTAAGAACGTATAAAATTGTTGGTGAATTGGTGGAAAAAAAGTGTGTTGAGAAAAATAAGGAAGTACTATTTATTTTAAACAGATAAAAATTTTTCCTTGTGAGGGAGAAGAACTAAACTTTTCAAAACAATCTGGGGCTAGATTGAAGCATTTTTTTTTTTTAGTTTTGGTTTTCTTTTAATCTTACGTTCATATAGCTCATAAGCATTAAATGCAAAACACAACTTAAGCACTAGTTTAAGCACTCTTTGAAAGTACAGAAACACTGCAAAAACAATTTAAAAAAACTTTCAAACCCAAAAGAAAATATTTGCCTTCAGTAAGTCAGTACAAAAGCATTGCTTGTGCAAAAGAAACATTGAAACTTAGGTGGTGGAATATGGATGTTTTAAGAGAACAAAGTGCTGTCTTATTGAATTCATGCTGGAGTCAAGCAAAGAATGACAAAGAAATATTTAGACAGATTATGCCATGAGCTGTTCATTTCCTGTTACCAAGGAAGAGGCAGTAGCCAAAATATTCCAGCCTTCCGGCCGTTATTGTACATCTGCTGTTATATTGTTGTTCAGCACACTAAGTTCTCATTGACCAGAGGCTGAGTTAGCATAGCTGTTCCCCCAAAAGACATAGTCAATAACAGATGTTTTAAAATGCATGTTATGCTATTTTGAGATATTTTTTTTTTTAAATAACTTGGGAGTAATCAAGTGTAGGCTATAGATACACAGCCATAAAGTAATGTATATTTCTTCTGAGAATAGGCAAGGTTGACTCCAATGAGAAAAAAAAATTGCTTAACCTGTACATTTTATATTAGAGATATATTTCCCTTATTTGTAATACACTTCAGCTTTCACAAAAAAATCAGTGCCAGGACTCAGAACTAAAGTGTCTGTATCTATTGTGAGATCGTGCCCAACACACTACAGAATTCAGACAATGCTAAACAGGTTTTGCAGTCAGTGCAAAAAAAACAGATATGACACAATATAGAGATACTAAACAGAAGGTGCATAGTTACCAGATTACTGTTTGAAAGAATGTTTTTTACATTACCTCTTTCAATATACAAAAATTCAGCATGCATAAGAAATACACATGAAACTGCAGCCCCCTTCATCCTAAAATCTTTTCAATATCTGTACCTTTGTACTTCATTTTCTTTCTCTTTATTTCTGTTGTAATCATATTGCTTATTCCATTTCTTGAAGACTTTAGTGGGATGTGTTGTAGCTGAGGAGATGTATTGTTTTCAATGGAAAAAAAATTACAGATGTTTTTGCAGTGAAAGAATGGAATGTGTTCTCTTTGATGACACAAAGTAATCCTTAAAATGAGTAAACAAATATCATTTTTAAAGGTACCTTCTCCCCTGTTACCTTCAAATTTCCTGAAAATAAGTATTTAAACTAATCCTGCCAAGCGGGGAAAAAGAAAAAAAGAAAAAAAAACCAAAACAACCTCCCCCAAACCCACTCCTGTAATTAAATAGAGCTATCTGTTTCAAAGGTGAAATAAGAATATGATTGTTTGAATATTTGGCTTACATTTCAATGAAGCCTGAACTTTTTTCCCCCAAAAAGCTTTGCAGATCTTGTAAAGAATAGGAAGCAACTTAGACAAAGGTATGCACGAGAGATATTTTTTTTTCTGCAAAGAAAGGACAGAATGGTAAAGCAAACAAAGGCTATAAATCAGATGATAAAAAATGCACATTATGAAAGAACTGTTTCCTGTTTGGGAAGGAGGAATAACTAAAATAACATGCACTCAGCTTTCACTACCTGTAGCAGGAATGACTTCAAAGAAATAGCTAAGCATCCAAAGGTTAAAAGGAAGCACCCTATCACATCTATCAGAATCTGTTTTAACTTTTTGGATGGAGATATGCCACATTTACACTTCCCTTTTAATTCCAGAAGGAAAGGAAACAGTTAGAAGGTTCTTCATTATCTGTTTGTGGACACTGGGATAAACTAATAATCTTTCTTTAATCTCTGTGATGCTGATAACTTTTGTCCCAGCTTTGCAGACAGAAGCAGAGGCTACGTGAATTGTGAAGGCTTAAATTGAAAAGAACACTTTAAAATCAAAGCAAACTGAATCAAAAAAAAACCCCAACCCCCTTATCTTTGCCATTAACATTTTCTCTTCCAAGGCAAATAACAGACTTATTTGGACTGCTGTTTAAAATCTGTGTACAAATATATACAAGAATGCCAAAACTCCCATTACATAGCATGCAAAGAAACTTTTCTTAGCTTCTTTTTTTTTTTTTTTTACATTTCTCTCAGTGCCTGGAATAACCAGCCATGTCTTGCATATCTATTTTCATGCCTATTAGCATTTTTCATTTCATTACTGTTGTCTGTACTGCAATCACTTGTGTTACATCCTGCCCAGCTGCACAGATCTTTCAAATTAGCCTGGTTTGGGGAAATTCAGACATCACTATTCCCAGGTAATCAAAGCACATACCCTTTATCTAATTTATGTAATCTTCTCAAGTTCATTGCCTTAAAAACTGAACTTCTTCCTCTAAAGTTAGAAAAGTGTTTGCTGTTGCTCGGTGCATGTGTTTACATGTGTTCATGTGTGTATTTTTAATTCTAAACAGAGAGAGCATCTACTGAAAAAAAAAAGTCTTCTCTTAGCTTCTCAAATGGCCTTCTACTGTTAATAAACACTTTGAAATATATAACCAGTCGCTGTTAAAACTGTATACTAGAAATGTTAAGAGCCATAACTTGTCTTCCCAGCTGATGATCTGAGCCGAGTGAAACTGTTATATTAGACTTATCTGTAATTCCTTTCCTCAGAAAGGATCAGGCACTGCTCTCCAGATATTATGAACTTCAAGGACTAAGAGGAGACAGGGAATATATACAGTTTGAAAGCCAAATCCTAGATCCGATTCAATCTATCTTAAAAGGTGTTTTTTAAATGTATTGAGATATCTACAACCTCTGTTGGTTTTATAATTTTTGATGAACCGTATCTAAATTTACCAAACTGAGGTAAATCTAGTTCTGCCTGTAATAGAGACTATACAATGAAGAGTCCCTGGAATCTCCCAACTCTTTCAGTGTTCTTTATTGCAAGATCCATGCATCAAAATGCACCTCTTCCAAATGCAGCCTGCAGAAACCAGGAAAGTTTACTATAAACTTAATCAATAGAAATAAAATGTTGAGGAGGAAAAATGTGGAAATACCCCTCTATGTACATAAGGAGTGCATTCTTTTAACGCATCTTCAGAAAACGCTGCATTTCCCAGGCACGCTGAATGTGCTGGCAGGCATGCCCTGATCAAACGAGCAGGAGGACCACTGCTTGCCAGGAGTCTCTGGCGTTCTGAGCACGCACAGAGCAGTTCTGCTGTGCACGTGGAGCGAGCACGCACGCAGCAAGCGGCCTCACAACTTGGAAAGTGCCCGAAGAAGACAGAGGTGAAGACGAGGCTGCTCTTGCTGCCAGAACTGTTTTATCTGGCTCACAGTTTTCCTGACATCTCCCCAGCATGGTGCATGAAACATCTGAAGCAGGCCAGAGGCTACATGAACCTCTTTTACAGGCCAGCTACGCTTTATGTGTCACCTGTTGAGGCTCCACGTCCTGAAGTACAGTGTATTCTGGTGATGTCTGCTAAATATCTTAATCATTAAAAAAAATAAACAACTTCTCTTTTTTTGTCTCATACATGTTAAAGAGTAAGATTACAGAGAGAGAATGTGTCTTTTACACACGTATGAGCTCCGAAACTAGCAAATGCTAACATTTTAGTTTCTTCAAGCTATGGTTTTTTTGCACCTCAAATGCCTCTTATAAGCATAATGTCATCCAAGGCTCCCTTCACAGTCGATAAAAAGAGAGCAGAAGCCTCCAGAGGGATTCAGACTATATGAAGACTGAATTCTTCCTTCTGCTTCCTTCTCAGTAGCTGAAGACTTCGGACAACTACAAAATAGCCTTCAAAAAGTAAGAGAAGGGTCTCAAAACCAGAAAATTCTGACTCTCTTCTTGTTCCAAACTTTATGAAATAATCTGCTGCAGAGGAAAGCTAAATCATACTAAAAAGATTTTGAAAATTCTGATACTTCAGCAGTGATCACCACAGACAAATGGAAACGTAACTGAATCCACAAAATACCCTGAGAATAAAGTATTTTTAAAAGCTCTTATTTTGCTGAATAGTAATACCACTTACTTAATTATTAATTAACAGTTTACGTACTGATTATAAAAAATAAAAGCACTTTGAATTCAAGCCTTTAACATCTAAATAAAAGACAAGAAGTGAATCATAATTTTCTTCACTGAGTTCTGTACTACTATATTTCTAAACTGTGTTACATTTTTCAGCAATACAGTACCCTGCCAGCAGCAGTCTGGAAATAAGTAAGTTGTCACTTACAGATGTGCCCCAAATGTGCCCATATACCTTCTTTTCACTGTTGTCAGTTGCAGATTCATGCAATAGTCAGGGCACAGAGTAGCCTTTTGCAGCTTTTAGATTATTTTGTATTAGATTTGTATTAGATTTTAGAGCATTTAGATTATTTTTGGTCTTCTGTGCTGAGTCAAGTAAGTACAATTGCAAAAAGTGCTAATTACAAAAAAGCATATTTCCATTAAAAAGAATTACGATGGAAACTAAAAATGTATATGACTATTTATGAGCCATCATATCTCATAAAGATAGTATTTATGGTTTGTTTGAATGGTTAAGAAAGCAGCAATAAACTGCAAGAAGAGTATTTAAAGCCACAAAAACAACACATCAACCCACCACACAGCATTCCTGTGCAAAGAAAATTGGTCTTTTCTCGGTTTTGTTTACAACCAGGTCTTCATAGACTAAACTCCAGTAAGTTGTGGAGTTTCTGATGTTCTCTCTCTATATACAAACAGTGCATTCACTATAAACACAATGAGGGAGGTAGGAAATAGAACCTCACAATAAGACCCTGAAAAACTGACCCCTCACATGAAGAGCTGGTTGATAAAGAAAACTGGTGGGGGTGACAAAAGGTAAGAGAGGCTTAAAACGCTAATGATTTAAGCAGGAAAATATCAGCTTACTCTGATTTCTGCAATACTGAAGCTTACAAAGATTTAGTTTTCAACCAGAAACAGAAGCTTATTTAGAAATGAGTTCTGTAAGAAACATTTTCTGTTTGCATATGTAATTGATAAGTGCCCTACAGTACTAAACAGAATCACTTTGGTTTTAACTTAGGTTTCAGTGTTTACAAAGCTTCCAGACTGTTTCCTATGAACTACAAAAGCTGGTTTATATTCCATAACTTTCTACTACACAAGTTTTACAAGAGTTGAGTACACAGTAACATGACTTTAAATCTTTCCAAAATGTATTAATATGCAAAGACATTAGTTATGCAAAGACATTAGTAATATGATTTAAACTTAATTTTCCAAAATGCAAGCAAATAAAAAAAGAAACTTTTAATATGGATCACCAAATATCTACTGCCTCTTAGGAGAGTATATCTGTCAGATATGCATATACTTTGGCATGTTGTACTTTCAGGTTTAGGAGTTAGATAGCCATGTGAAACCATGTTCCAATTGTAAGAGTTAAATAAATACCAACACCAAAGTGTTACCAATGCCTTGCTGAGTAATCAAAATTTCACCAGTGTTATGCTACTCACAAATAAAGAGTAGTCACTCTGACAACACGAGTCTTTAATTCAAAATAACATCTGCTTATTTAGATTAAAAATGAGGCAGAAATTATAAAGGAACTTTACAGGGAAAGCAAGATTTGTAACATACTGTAATTTGGTGGATTACTTATTTGTGACAGTAAAACACCATCTTTGTTAAGAAATACACTAGATAAATAAAGTAGTCATTGCTAATCTAACCCATACCCTAAAAGCTTTGTCTGCTTTGCATACTGCTGAAAGAAACCCCATAAGAAGTCACTGTATGATCTATATTGCTGTTAAGGAAGCTGTGATTTTACAAACCATCCCCTGGTCCCATCTAGAGATAATAAGAAAGTTCATCAAGAAAAGTAGACAGATACTGGAATGTACTTCTCTTAAAGATGGTAGAAATTAATGCATGGCAAGTCTAGTTGTCCTTCTATACTATGATAAAGCAGTAGTTCAGTGGAATGAGTAGGATTTCATACTCTGGGAAAGAATCTGAGTGATTCCACAGAAAACTTCCAGGATGGTTGGAAAACAGAAGAAAATACCTAGGCAAATTCAGGAAAGCCACCTAGAGATTTTTCTGAAGTATAAAATACTCATTGTTGTGGGTAGAAAACCTAATTCTGCCATCACAACTTACAGCCAGTACTAGCTAGTTCTTTTGAAATCCACAGCTATACCTATGTTCCTAAAGGGAAGTGCCCAATGTCTGCCCTCCAGCCCTGATGCCAGATGGGTCAGCATGGTGTGCATCCGCACAGTTTCTCTTGCATCCCAAGACGGAGTGGCTGTGCTCAGCTGTCAAACAGGACCAATGCCAAGCGTATACCATCCCCCTTCTGTGCTCATGAGTTTTGTGGGATGCTATCAACTATCATAGTTCAAGCACATATCTTTTTTTTTAATTTATTTACTGAGATATATACCCCCAAAAGTTTAAGAAACACTGCCTGTTGTTTCAGAAAAAAAGAATCTATAACTGATAAATTTTCTGTTTCTTCAAATTACTGTGTATTTCTCTAAAAAAAAAAAAATGTCATCTGAAAATTCCCCACTAGGTCTACCAAAAAGTGCAAAGTAGTCCTCAGATAAAATGTGTTATCCTCATGGACTTCCTAGTTTCCTTTCGGTTTAGCTATTAGATGGAAAGATAAAAAACATAAGGAGGCATTCTGTATTATTTATAAAAAATGAAAGAAAGAAAGAAAACAAATCAAATCTGAAAGCTGTAGAAAAGGCTTTCACCCTGTCAGAGAACATTTTGTACTGTGAGTACACTGAATGTTTTCCGTTTTGCACACAATTATGGAGGGGTGTCATCACGGCTGCTCTGGTTTTTCACACAACACACACTACAATACCAGACATCAGAGATGATTTCTGAGTTGTGATAAAGTCAATACCAGTAAGTTAGACAACCAGCTGCAACCTTTAGTAATGTTTCTGAGGATTTCATTGCAGTACTAAAAGATTATTTGGAATTTCAGGTTACAGCAGCATGGTACAGGACAGTACCTATAAGTCAAAAGTTTAACTGAAGTCCGTCCACCTCCCCATAATACGATTTCCGTATATCAAGCTGCTAATGCACAAATATCCTGAACAGAGTATTGGACCATTCCTATTTGTGCCTATGTTGGTAATACACCTAAGTTGCAAGCTGAGAAAATGAAATCAGAGGGCAGTATTTTCCTACACTCATGTGCAGGTCAAAAGTTCATGGCAAAAAAAAATAATATTTTTTTACTGTTTCCCCATGGAAGCAAGGCCTACAGGGCCACACTGCCTGTATCATCACCTGTCTTCCCTTAAAGAAAGAGTGGTGAATTTAGAGCCAGATTGGTCTGAGGAACAGTGATCTTAAAGATGTGAAGTTTTTACAGGTTTACTGAAGATAGAATTGTTCTGAAGGAAAGAGATTTAATCACCCTTTCTCAGGGAGAGAAAAGCTGAAGAATGATCTACTGTTAGATGGAAAAGAAACCAGAAACAATATAAATAATCCAATTACATAATTTGCCATAATGCTACTTTGCACCTTCTTTAAGAGAACACAGATATAAGAAAATCTGAAAAAAAAAAAAAAAAAAAAATCTGGTTTCATTTCATTGATTGTTTTTCATTTATTCACCAAAAGTGATTCCCTAGATATGACCTAGAAGTGTGGATATGGTTCTGACTGATTAAAAGGGACATTTTACAAAAAGAAAAAAAAAATTATCAAAAGCTTTTAATCTGCATAAGTAGTCTAGTTCAATTTGATGTTGATAGTTTTCTTGTTTGCCTGGCCAGAACCAATTACATCCAAAATTTTCAATGCATAGGAAGAAAGCAGACACTTCATATTTTTCCAGGAGACATTTAGACCTTGATTTGGCAAGGGAAGTAAACTACCTGATCATGATCTCTGTGTTATTTACATTACAAGATGTTAATCTAATCTTTTCTCCTTCTTGGAAGAAGGACCATTTTTTTCCTAACTTCGTCTGGAACACACAAAAGTTCATCTATATTTATACATCCAAAAAATGAACTAGGCAACTGATTGTCAGATCATTGCCTGGGACTCGCTTCACCGAAAGGTCCACTAATTTCTCTCAACTTCAGTATTGATTTTCTTTTTTTCAAGAACAATCAATCAGCTTCCAGTAAACTATATTGAAGCAACTAGCTTTATTTTAAGAAGACAAAATTAGTAATTGCAGATTTTTCTTGTTTGTTTTCTTGTAATCCACTTCGAATTAATAGGGAAATAAAGCTGAGTAACCATGTTTAGGAAGGGAAGCCATGGAAATCGTGTGCTTTCATCTTTTAAAAGTAAGGCTAGGTTAACCTGTGGCTTGCAGGGTAATCCATCCATGTGTTGGATTCATCACAATAATTCCACTGGTTTTAACAGAGAAAACTGGATTACTCTGGAAACTCTGGCTACTGTTTCTTTCAGAGCATTATCAAAGATTGTGTTTGATTCTCACCAGCCACTCCTTCAGTTCTTCTGGAGCCCCCTTTCCAGCCTCCGCCACGGTTATATGGGCTTCACAAAATCTGGCTTGAAAGTTTTGTGGATACAATCTACTCATTAAATTTCTCCTGGGGTTCCTCTTGGTACTGAATATCTTTTTACTCCTTTGCTTACATTGCCACTATGATTGTCTTGTCCTATCTTTGCTCTCTTCTCAAACAGCTAAGAAATAGGTGAGAGAAGGTTGCACATACAGATGAAATCACATACAGAAGTGTCAGGAAATTATATGCAATGCTTCACTACTGTAAGTATTTACCCATGTAGCATAAAAACATCCAATTAATTCCTGCATTAGCATCTGAAGAAAGTCAGTGAAACGTTTGCAGAGAAATCTCCCTGAGGTAAAGGTCTTTGATATCTTAACCAACTGTGAGTAAAAGAAAAATAAATAATAAAAAATATGTGATAGGAATTAGGAGGGAGAAGATAATGGTCCATTTTCAACATAGAAAAACATTCATAGACAAATGCCAAAGTTTCTCCACAAAATTACTGGAGACAAATATTTTTATTCAGTACTGACTACTGAGAGTTGCTGTACAGAGCATTTTAGTTAGAACCCAGAATGTATTTTCAAAACAAATCTCCTGACCATCAGAACAATGCCAGGACATCACCTGTTTTGATTCATATCACAGAGCAGGCTTGCAGCACATAAATTATGTTCCTTTTGGATGAAATTACTGGAAGATGTGATTCAGAGGTTCACCTAACATATTCTATCTACTAGCAGGATTCAGTCCACAGGATTAAACTAGAACTAGTCTGAAGTAAGAAGCTTACCCTCCAATTTGTTGTGCTATGGACAATGAGGCCTCAATGCCAAATGTTTTACTCTACTCCTATTGATCCTCATTACTTAATGATTTAGACATAGCTTGATTGGACAATAATATAAAAACAATAGCAGATGGCAGAGTTGTTTAGAATGAAAAATTTAGGTACATGAGCAATCTAAAATATAAAATACAAACTTTATGTTGTAAAAAAAAAAAAGGAAAACATTAGATTTTTGGAACATTTTTGGATGCTTTGAGGAATAAGCCAGCCAGTAACTGATATCTCAGTAACTGATGTATGCTATGAAATTCATAAATGATGTATTATTTTTTCAGATTAGTATTTTTCCATCTTTTCTAAACTTATTACTCTTTGAAAAAGGGTTACTTAAGTGCACTTAAGTGATTCTCAGTCTGCCTACTACATATGATGAAATTTGCTAGCTGTGACTTTATATGTCATAAAATTATTTCTGTTCAACTTCATATTTTCATCAGAAGTTGTTAGCTGAAATTCTAGCAAAAGTTGGAGCATCCCCTAAAAAGAAGCCTATTGAATTTAATTTTGAAGTAAGATAACAAGAATGGTTTCACTGGATTTTTGTAATGTATCATGGCATTTATGGAGAGATTTCTAGATCTTATGTGCCATTTGTTACACTGATTGTTACAAGATGGCCTCTAAGATGAGTGATCACTGAATTAATCTAATTCCTATTTCTTTGCTACTTTGGGCTTTTTCTGCTACTATTATTACATGAAACCACAAACAACAGCTGAAGACAAAAATGACTCAAAACTGATAAAAAACACATCAACAAATTTCAAGCAAACATCAACAAATAAATCATTGATTCAGTTTATGTTACTTAATTCAATCTCTAAGTCTTTTAAATATAAGTAACCAGCTGGGATTTCAAAAAGTAAAGTCTGTTTTCTCTGTCACAGTACATGAAAAAATCAAGCTGAAAGAGGCTGTGTCTTATAGTTCTAAACCTTGAGGAGGATGGTTACCAGAGATAAGCTCTTCAGTTTGCTAACTACATTTATGTCTGTGTATGTATCTATACGTAATTTTTGTAATGTTTCAATAAGCTTTAAATGTGAATCATATTTTAACAAATTTACTTCCTTATGTGTCCAGCACATTTAAGGTTGTTTCCAACAAGTGATGTTTAACTAATAAGCTACCATAAAAGGTGTGGTTTAGGCATTTTTATCTGAAACATCAAAATGTCAAAATACAAATGATGGGAAAAATCTTCATACATGACAGGCAAACAAGACATTCATTAGCTATTATGTTTTAATAAAATAGAATATCAGTCAAGTCTGGATGAACATACATTGAACTACATTATGGAATAAATTATTATCACTAACAAAAGTCTTGGATATTAAAAATAGTACAGTTAACAAAACATATTTATAAGCACTTATCATTTGTTGAGAATAAGACGTAAAACATCTGTTTACACCCAATTTGCTACATAGTTAAGCTGATTCATTCTGCAACTGATTCACTCTATGGACTCTGTATTTGGCTAAGAAACAAATGTCCCTGTTTTCAAAAGTTTATAACCATCCTTTGGTGCAAACTCAGAGCACAGGAGAAGGACTCTTTTGAAATCAATGAAGTTAAAATCTGTGAAAACACACAGAATGGGAAAAGAATCGGGGCCCAAGTTAAGGGAAACACTGAGATATACATTTGAAAAAGTTGTAGGTGATACTTTTTGGACAGAATCAGCATGCATAAAAATCTCCATGTATTTTCTTTGTATGATTTCAGTAGTGCTTCTCTACATTTCTCATTTTAACAGGAAGTAGATATTATCTTAACATGTTTACATCATAGATTCTTACCTTAAATAGAACTTAAACACTTATCCCTAATCTTATGTACTCTTGAAGTATGTATTTATACACAGGCGAGAATAAGTGATCCTTTTAAAATAAAAAGAATATCAACTAATACTTTTTGCAGTTGTGAAAATTATGACTTTTAGTTAGATTTTCTATTCTAGACATAACTGAGACCATTTCAGTTTGTTAAACCCTGACCATTTCCATTCATCAATCTTTGTTTTAATTATGATTGATGTTGCAGGAAAGTAATATGCTTTTGTTTCACTGTTTCTTATGTCCTGTAATAAATATAGAGAAAAGCAATATGGGATATAGCGCACGTATGCTATTCCAACAAATAAAACCATAATGTTTAAATTTAAGCATGAGGTTGCATTGCATTTAAGACTGTGTATTATCACTGAGAAACTGTGAAATGAGGCTGCCTTTCTCATGAAGAGCAAAATTTCTGTTCTCTAAGTCACATCTGTCAATAATTTGATAATATCAGCTTCTTTTTATGCATACTTTTAAGTGTTTTGAAATAATCATCTTATTCTTTTTCTAAGACCTTTTGCTCCCTATTGCTAAATATTACCATTGAGGAAAACTAGCTACCTGCTTGGGGCCAAATCTAGACTACATAACTGTGTTTTGTTGGACAATGGAAGCCCAAAAATGTTGCAGATTCTGGCTTTCAGCCATAGTACATTCATAGCTAATCAAACCAACCACAAAAGTTCACAAAATTCATGAAACGTGAGCTTTAGAGCTGATCAAGTCCTGGAGACAACCTACACATCTCCTACTTTGCGTGAGATCTGATTTAACACACAGTTAAGTGGTGGAACTCATTGCCACAAGTTGCTGCAAAAGCCAGAAGCAAAAGCAGCTCCATAAAGTAATTACAGAAATTCCTTGAGTATGGGTTCACTGGCAGCTATCAAGAACATCTCCAGGCTCCAGCTCAGCAAGTTCCTGGCCTGCGGAATTCTGGAGGCTGAGACGATACACAGCAAAGGTTGTGTTATTTTATCTTTTCTCTCTTTAAGGCCTGCCACTGGGTACAGAATGCCTCAGAATAAAAAATATGACCTGACCCACTACAACTTTTCTTACATTCTTAAAATAACTTATTCTTAAAAATT
Organism: Aquila chrysaetos chrysaetos; assembly: GCF_900496995.4. Classification (NCBI taxonomy): domain Eukaryota; kingdom Metazoa; phylum Chordata; class Aves; order Accipitriformes; family Accipitridae; genus Aquila; species Aquila chrysaetos. The sequence continues at coordinate 14,814,843 of NC_044017.1, forward strand.
AGTACATTATGTTATGAGACAAGAATTCTCCACATATATGTCTTAGATTTACTGTCTCTTCTCAGTTTAATTGATTTAAAAAAAAATAAAAATAACAAGGGGGGAAACCTACGACATTCCTGCTACCAGGAAAGAAACAGTTCCTTTTCTGGTTGCTAGAAAAATCATTCTGTACAATCATATGTATCCTCTGACATCAGAAGGTATGAGAAATTTAACAGCCTTTGCCCCTGGAAAAAAGGGAGGTAGAATACCTGATTTCATCATTACCAGAGGTGGAATAATGTACTTCTGAATAGGAAGTAGTCTCCACTGCTGCATGAAACTCCGTGTTCTACAAATGATAAATTGTGACAGAAATAAAGCCCTTAGGAGAATGCTTGCCAAGTGGTACTATTTGTAAGCCCTCACAGGTCAAGCTCAAAAGATTCATTTCATATTTTTTCCTAGAATTCCTTGTTTCACTTACGGTGTGCATGCCAATATATACTGTCAACTGAAAAGGAAATATTATAAAAAATTAGGTCGTTTTCCTACTGTAAAATATATTAAAGCATGATGTGACTAGCTTCTTGTGTCATTCAAGTACTGGGTTGTCATTGGAGTTGTAGGCAGAAAAAATATTGGCAGCTATGAACAACATATTTGATTTCTGTGATATATATTTTTAAATTATAACCAGAAACTTGGAATTGACATTATTCCAGCCACAGAATTTGTTAGCAGTTTCTTTACATAATTTTAAAGCTTTTATCTAGAATTACCACAAAAAATACCAAAACAAAACAATAAAAAATGTTGCTGTTCCAAGGGAGATGCCACATATTAGTATCCCATTAAATTTAAATACCTACATCTAAGTGTAGCCTTCAACCTGTGTGCAATCTCTAGCCTCTAAATTGGGATACTATTCCTCTATTTTTCAGCAGCTTAACAGTTATGAAATATAATATAACACAACAATAATTCTGCGGAGTGCAATTAAAAAAAAACCCAAACCATAACTTAGGGAACAAGGCCTTTCAAAAGTTTTGTAACAGGATTTGGAATATTCCCAGTTACGGATCTGGCCTATGGTGGTGGTGACTAAAATGTGTTACTATCATCTTCTAACTGTTTCTCAGCCTACATTAAATGAAGCCCTGGTCTCAATCAATATCTAGTTTACCAAAACCACAGTCACATTTGGTATCCATTGATACCCTTGTTTACAGTCTCAGAAAGGAGACTAAGCAATAAGTTAACTTGGGGTTGGAACTGAACCCTAACTCTTGTAGATGAGCTGTCAGATTGGGCTCCACAAAATTGGCAGGAAGAGTAGTGGGGCCTCAGCAATAGTTATATAATGAAAACTGAGAAACTGAGTCTGTCAAAAATTGAACATATGCTTTTGTTTCTTCCTTCCAAGTATTAACAATGAAAATAAAGGTTTCTGATTTTTGGAATCTGAATACAACACAGATACCTGCCATCCTTTTACAGCATACTTCCCAGAATCACCAGACTCACCAAGAAATGGCATGCCAGGGAGTGGTTTCAGCTATCTTAATCTAATCTCCAGGTAGTGGAAATTTTGCAGGCAATGTATTCCAGTATTTCCTTGGCCTTCCTGTTTGAATTCTTTCTTGTTATATCTAGCCCAGATCTTCTTTGCTCTAACTTAAACCCACTTGGGTTTTTTCTTACCTGCTATGGATACGTAAACATATTATCCTTTCCTCTCTGTAAGACCCTTTTACACAACTTTCTATTGATGTTCAACTTGAGTTCCACTCTATCCTGCAGATCTTTTCAAGGCCACTTGTCTTATGTCTGTTTCTAAATATAGAAACTTTCTCTTTTCTTGATGAACTACATCCTTCAAGAAAACATCTTCTCAACTTTTAACTCCCTTTTGGAATGCTAATTAGGCTCTCTGGTATGCTTGTAACCTCTATCGTCTTCTGATTTTTTTGAAGTATCCTCTATTGCATTACCACTGAGACACAGCTAAAAGAGAACTGTGAAGACTCAAATCTATACATCCTCCAGTTTGACAATGAGCCTTTGATAACCAGTTTGGCTTTCAGCCAGTTTTGTATCACCTTATGGTAATAAGTTTCTCTAACCTAATTACAAGAACATCATGTGACACTGTGCCATTAATTTTATTCAAGTCAAGACATACGACATTCTTTTCTTCTCTTATATTTACAGTGCCTGTTAAGCTATTATAGAAAAAGTTAATATCTGGTGTGTAATCATTTGTCTTTGCAATTCATCCTATTTTTATGCCATATTCTATAGCATTGTTTACAAATTTTGACTGTTTTCACATTGTCTGAGGACTGAAGTAATACTGATTAGTATTTAATTTCTGACTTAAAGGTTTAAAACCAGATCAGGTTTATGTTAAATGCCACAGTTAGAAAAAGAAAGCATCACCTCTTCTGCAAATGTTCAAAACTAAAGAAGGACTACTGTGAACATGACTATGAGAAACAGCATGAACTCCCTCTCTACACCCAAGCAATTCAAATTTGAACAAGCAGCAGCAAGAAAGCAAAGACAACTTGGTCTTTCTTCTATACCTAAGCCACCGAGGCAGGCAAATGGAGAAGCAAAGTAAAAGTTCTGAAGATATTTCCTCTAGGGAACAGAATAAGAGTAAATTAACATTCTTAATTCAAAGCATTTACAAGATTGCATAAGCCACTGTTAAGATATGTTGGGCTGACATTTTACAAGAAAAAAGTGAAGGTTAGCATGAACAATGCCAAATATGTACTACAGTGAAATATAAATATTTGCCTAAGGTGTGGGGAAGCAGTGTGCATGCTACAGAAAGATAGGCTTATAGACAGTCTCTGCTGAAAAAAAAAAATCACAGAAAATAACCTTTTCCTGAATTTCTTCATTAACAACATTAGAGTTCCATAAACAATTTATTTGAAATAAGAAGCTATTTGATCTTGGTGTATGTTCTTTAGTATCTAACCAAATGAGTACACTTTTTCAAAGCATTAAAGAGTATCTAAAAGACAGCATGTAAATACTTCAGAAGTCCTCTGAATATTGTTTGCAATAGATCATGTGATGTTTAGCAAATTTCTGCCACTTACTTAAACACTTAGCCAAAATGAATAAAGAAATAAAGGGGTGGGGGTGAGGAGAGGGATTGGGAGAGAGGAAGGGAGGGGAAAAAGACATTTAAAGAGAAATAAAACCCAACTTTACATTGATTTGAAGTTAGAATGACATGCCAGTGCCAGTTCAAGGCTCTACAAACAGCTGGAGGATATTTACATTGTAAAAGTATGTTCATTCTAAACGACCAATATGAAAACATCAGCAGAAAGACCTTGCAGAGTCTGCTATAGTGCTAGTATAGCCATGTGCCTCCGAAGAATTTCTACACAATTAGAAAGGCTGTGAAAATTGCAAACATTTGTAACCAGTCTGCTGGCTAAAGATGTTTTTTGCAGATGGATTGGAGAGGGTGAGTCATTTTAGGAATTATTTTCAGAGCACATTCTTAAAAAAATATGTACCAATTGCATAAAATCACTGAATATGTTGAACTATGAAATGAGTTGTTACAGAAATCCCTTACCAACTTTCCAGTCATTAACATTTTAATAATATAAAATGTTACACTAGTCTCTGTGGCTGCAAAGTAAAATTACACAAACATTGGATTTGTGTATAGAACCATATTTTAAAATGTAAAAGAAAAAAAATGTGTTACATTTCTGGACACAGCTTATTTGAGGAGATTATTAAAAGTCTGTTTTCAAAATCTGCTTGGACCTCAGATACCAGACCCACCTCTGTCACCACTAAATACTAATCCCAGTAATCCTTCATCCATTTCCTTTCCACAGCAGACTGGAAAGCTCCTTCTGGGGATACCTGGTCTTAGTACGGCTATCTTAGCTGTGCACATACTTTTTTTCCACCATACTCCACTACCCAGACTGTCACTCAGGTACTGAGCTCTTTATTATCTTTTTCTTTTTTTTTCCTTTTTTTTTTCCCACCAGAATTTGTTCTTATGCTACTAAACTGTGAAAGCTTCTAACCAGCAATAATCACATGCAAGAAAAAGTTCTTCATATTGCTTTTCCCACTTGAGTAGGAAATCCTCTAAGGAATACCAAGTCCTGACAACATGTTCCTTGTTGTATTCATCCAGAAACTTGTGAGCCAACACTGATCTTCCCAGAACTCAATGTATTACAATATTCAAGGAGGGAATTCAGGGCTAAGTTTAGATACATAACTGTAAAGTGTGGGGTTTGGTCCTGATCCCTTTCTTTCTGTCTATGTATTTCACAGCTCCTCTAGTTTTTCTGTTTCCATCTCCCCTGCTATTTCTCAGATTTTTGCTAACTCTTGCACATGACACTAATGAGAGTATACTTGAGGAAAGATACATGTCTCTATATAAATTAATTTAGAAAGACTATGAAAAAATGCAAAGGCAAAATTTAATTATTCGTTTACCTTCCACTAGCTTTGAAATAGCTTGCATTTGTGTATCAGGTTTAAACTGAGGCAGTGGGCTCCCTTTAAACATCACCTGAAAGTTCTTGGAGGCAATCAGAACATTCTGGATGCATGGGAAATAGTGACATTACACTAGAACCAGTGTAACAGCCTGACATTCATTATTATTGCTTCTATACTTCATACTCAGTGGAAGAAAGAAGCCGTCTTTAAATAAACACTAATGCTAGTAAATGAAGGTTGGGCATATCTCAAGACCTCCCAAGAGCACTTTAGTTAAACTTCCACCTCTCTTGTTTATCACTGTAAGGAACCAAGAGGAAACACTTAGCGCCTTCACCACTCGTGATCCAGGTTTCCTCTTCTGAAGAAAGTTCTCAGTGTTTGTTTCGTCTCTCTCCCTGTCTTTCCAACAAGGGTAGATACATTAGCCCTGTCTTTCATAGTGCTTCCTGATAGTTAGAGTACTTGTCCAGGAACTGCAGAATTTCAGTTAATGTGCTCTGTAACCTAAGATGTTGGAAAAGTTGCTCATTCTCTTTACAATTCTCAATGGACTTGTCTTGTGATGATATATGGAGCATAATTACAGTATATATTTCAAACTACTTGATGGCCAAGATCATTTAAGCAGCCTAGAGACCTTCAGTCACTGCCAGGAAGCCAGCTCCTACTTCCACTTACATCATCATCCATTTATTCTACCTTTATTGAAGCAGCAACTTCTTGCTTTGATGTTGGCCTTCATAGGCAGCAGATTCTGTCCTTACCATCTTCAAAAACAGCTCATTGTTTCTCTCATGCACTTAAACCTGTCTTCAGCCTTGATGTCTACAAAAGACACTAATATAATAAAACTCTGACTTGCTGAAACCACTGTTTACGATGTAGACAAATACTACGAGCAATTCTTATGTATTTCCTTAGCTGTTTCATGGCTAGTATTTTCACTCTGTACAGTACTTAGTATCCTGATATCATAATCAGTGGCTTCAAACAGGTTCTTATCAAAACAACAAAAAAAGTTGAAGTGTAATTGCAAAAAATATCAAGCTTTTAGTTAATAAATTCAAAACAATGAAAAACATCTGCATACAGTTTCATTTTGGACATGTATTGTACAAAAAGTAATGGAAATTGGTTTAAAATCTTTATAATAGCACTGGCTTCAAGCTCACATTAATATCAACATTTGCTTTCTTGAATTTAGGTATTTTCTTTCTCTCTTTTTTTCTTTTTTTTTTGTTCTTTTTTTGAATTATTTTCCCCCCTCTTTCTTGACATATTCTTTTCCTTTTTTTCACCATTATACATATACTGAGGCTAATAAAGACAGACTGTTTAAACAGAGGGAAAAAAAAAAAGGTTCTTGTGTTTTATACAGGGGAAAGCACATTCATGTACAGAACACTACAATTTATAAGTCTTATATATGCACTCATTTAGGATAAGAGGTACTTGAAAGATTTGAAAATATTCTGTAACCAAAACATAAGTAAAAATGAGATTCAATTGAGATTTGTGGTATTTATATGATGTGGTCTACTGTCTAATGCGATCTAGGGATATAGACAATTCTTACATCCTTATTTCTCCTTTGGGATTACAGGGCTAAACCACCAAGACTTTCACAAATAAGTTTACTGAATGGAATATATACAGTTCTTATTCTTATGTAAACAAACAGGCTATGACTTGAAGCCACACAATGGCCTTAATTGTACAAAACATGTATTGCTAAAATCAATCCAAGTCATAACTGCGGTAAGCAACCATCTCAGTCTTGAGCAATCTGTCAGTACACTAATAAATTACACCAATGTGGAGAGAGGAAGAACTCCTCTTTTTATGGGCATCTGCTCAGCACCCGGGAATAGCTGGATTCCAACTTTGCCAGCTCTAATAAAATAAGTAAGTCTTTTTTTCTTCAAAGTTTCTCTAAACCTTTTAGGAAGTGAGTAAGATACCAGGGGTTTTTCATTTTACTTTCTCTTCATGATGGTTTGAAAGCATGCAAACATTTAAGGAATGAGAATTCAGTTCATCTCTTAATCGTGCAGCCCCTCCTTAAAAGAGCCAGAACATGTTTTGTTTAATCCTGACTACACACACACTATGACAGTAAATCCACTGATTTGAAAAGCTCCAGGATTTTGCTCTTTCACATCCATGGTACATCCTGGGTAAGTGAGGGTCACAGGACCAAGATCTCAAAGAATAATGTGCCTCACTTTCAACATGTGAGTTGCCTCACTGAGTTCAGTAACAACTACTCTTATTCTTTATACTTTACAGCAAATATTTAACGACCTGCTGCACAGAGAAACAGGCAGCCCAATAAAGAGAAGGGGCTTGGAAGCCGATGTATACTTGCCGGACATATTCTGAATAATTTCTCAGGATTAGAAACTGATTCTCATACACATTTGGGATGTCTTCTGATTAACCATTTCAACAATGACAGAGGCCTCAAAGTTAAGAAAATCTGAGTTACTGATCCCACTGAATTCAGCATAACACTAAAATTACTTGTACTGAATCAAGTAAGTAACGGGAAAGCAAACACTAAAAAATAAACTTTCTTTCTTTGCTTAAATTTACAGTAACATTATTCTTCACTCATGAAGTAGACCCACACATTAGGTTTTAAAAAAAAAAAAACCAAAAAACAAGCCACTTTCTTTAGTAAAATTATAAATGGAAAGAAGGACTACCTAACTATTGAATTCAGAGATAATTTTGCCCTTGTTGAAGTACGTACTCAGTCTGATTGCCTTTTAATTTTGGTTAGACCTGTATTTGTTCCTCATACTGTAGTCTGCTCAGTACATAAAAAGTTTCTTAGGAATTTTTCTGAAATCATCATAAATTCCTATAGTGAAGAGCAAGTGTTATGGACTGTGAGAGATTTGTGCACTTTGAAAGGATAAATTGCACTGAAGTTTTTGTGCATGCAAAGTACTCAAATGATGCCATGAGTGGGCCCATAAGACTCCATTTATCTACAGGTAGATAAAGAATGAAAAAAAATTGGATATGGTATTCAAAAACATTGTAGTTTAGAATTAATTGGATAACTATCACACAGTACTTTAAAATCTACTGTTTTTTCAAATAGTATTTATTATCATGTGCATTTAAGATATTTGTTTGTTTGAAAAAAAAATTGTTTACTTGAGAGATACATCCCTTATATCTCTAAAAGTCTACTAAGACATTCATAGACATGTCAGTCCAGAGAAGAAGAAATCTGACAGTCCTTTTTTTTAAAGTAATCTTCTGTCATGGTTTAACCCCAGCCAGCAAGTAAACACCACGCAGCTGGCCACTCACTTCCCCTGACCCCCACAGTGGGATGGGGGAGAGAATCGGGAAAAAACCTAAAACTCACGGGTTGAGATAAGAACAGTTTAATAGAATGGAAAGGAAGAACCTAATAATGATAATAATAACAATAATAAAATGACAATAATAATAATGAAAGAATTGGAATTTACAAAACAAGTGATGCACTATGCAATTGCTCACCACTCGCCCACTGATGCCCAGTTAGTTCCTGAGCAGCAATCTGCCCCCAGGCCAACTCCCTCCAGTTTATATATTGGGCATGATGTCACATGGTATGGGATACCCCTTTGGCCAGTTTGGGTCAGCTGCCCTGGCTGTGTCCCCTCCCAACTTCTTGTGCCCCTCCAGCCTTCTTGCTGGCTGGGCACGAGAAGCTGAAAAATCCTTGACATTAGTCTAAACACTACTTAGCAACAACTGAAAACATCAGTGTGTTATCAACATTCTTCTCATACTGAACCCAAAACATAACACTATACCAGCTACTAGAAAGAAAATTAACACTATCCCAGTCAAAAGCAGGACATCCTCAAACTCACTGTTCAAAAAAGATGTGTGGCAGAGTTGCATATATATATGAGACAGAGGTGAAGAGCAGAATGAAGCCCCCTTAATCCAAGGGGAAATGGTTAGCAACCTGCTACACCACTTAGACACACACAGGTCTATGGGGCTGGATGGGATCCACCCGAGGGTACTGAGGGAGCTGGCAGATGTGCTCACCAAGTCACTTTCCATCATTTATCAGCAGTCCTGGCTAACCACCGGGGAGGTCTTGGTTTACTGGAGGTTAGCAAATGTGACACCCATCTACAAGAAGGCTGGAAGGAGGATCCGGGGAACTACTGGCCTGTCAGTCTGACCTCAGTGCCAGGGAATGTTATGGATCAGGTCATCTTGGATGCCATCATGTGGCACGTAAAGGACAACCAGGGGATCAGGCCCCGTCAGCATGGGTTTATAAAAGGCTGGTCCTGCTTAACCAACCTGATCTCCTATGACAAGGTGACCAGATTAGTAGATGAGGGAAAGGCTGTGGATGTTGCCTACCTGGACTTTTGTAAAGCCTTTGACACTGTTTCCCACAGCATTCTCCTGGAGAAACCGGCTGCTCATGGCTTGGACGGGCGTACTCTTTGCTGGGTGAAAAACTGGCTGGATGGCCAGGCCCAAATTGTTGTGGTGAATGGAGTTAAATCCAGTTGGTGGCCAGTCACAAGTGGTGTTCCCCAGGGCTCACTACTGGGGCCAGTTCTGTTTAATTTCTTTATCAAAGATCTGGATGAAGGGATCGAGTGCACCCTCAGCAAATTTGCAGACAACACCAAGTTGGGTGGGAGGGTTGATCTGCTTGAAGGTAGGAAGGTTCTACAGAGGGATCTGGACAGGCTGGATCGATGGGCCGAGGCCAATTGTATGAAGTTCAACAAGGCCAAGTGCCGGGTCCTGCACTTGGGTCACAACAACCCCATGCAGCGCTACAGGCTTGGGGAAGAGTGGCCAGAAAGCTGTCCGGTGGCAAAGGACCTGAGTGTGCTGGTTGACAGCCAGCTGAGTAGGAGCCAGCAGTGTGCCCAGGTGGCCAAGGAGGCCAACGGCATCCTGGCTTGTATCAGAACTAGCATGGCCAGCAGGAGCAGGGAGGTGATTGTTCCCCTGTGCTCGGCACTGGTGAGGCCGCACCTCGAGTCCTGTGTTCAGTTTTGGGCCTCTCACTAAAAGAAAAGCATTGAGGTGCTGGAGTGTGTCCAGAGGAGGGCAACGAAGCTGGTAAAGGGTCTAGAGCACAAGTCTGATGAGGAGCAGCTGAGGGAACTGGGGGTTTTTAGTCTGGAGAAAAGGAAGCTCAGGGGAGACCTTATTGCTCTCTACAACTACCTGAAGGGGGGTTGTAGTGAGGTGAGTGTCGGTCTCTTCTCCCAAGTAACAAGTGATAGGACAAGAGGAAATGGCCTCAAGTTGTGCCAGGGGAGGTTTAGATTGGATATTAGGAAAAATTCCTTCACCGAAAGGGTTATCAAGCACTGGAACAGGCTGCCCAGGGAGGTGGTGGAGTCACCATCCCTGGAGGTATTTAAAAGATGTGTGGATGTGGTGCTTAGGGACACGGTTTAGTAGTGGACTTGGCAGTATTACGTTAATGTTTGGACTTGATCTTAAGGGTCTTTTCCAACCTAAATAAGTCTATGATTATATATATATACATATATATGTACGCGTGTGTGTATGTATATGTGTATATATGTATGTATGTATCAGCAGTGGAAACTGTGGAAGCTTATGATAGGGGGAAAAAAGCAACAGATTTTCTATCATGCTCAGATAATTTTGATCCATGACATGATCTGGATGAATAGCCCTGCTTACTTTCCTACTTCAGTGAGGAAGAGATGCCTTCTACAGGAAGAGATATCTTCGATTTCACAGATTTCTAGACATCAGACAGGACAGGTCAGAGTGAACAAGTTTCTGTGGGGAGGGACACCGCATACTGTCTGGGTGGGGCTGCCAGTCCACAGAACTGTATTACAGGGCCAAAAGCTCCTGCTGAATGAGGAAATCCTGATCTGAATGCCAGCCTGCAGGACATCTAGCCTTTCCCATCTTCCACCTCCTCCTAGTAAGCCCACACCTGGCTAGCCCATCTCTACAGAAAATAAGTTTCAGGGCCAAACGTGCCAGTAGTAAAACAAAAAATATCACCATGCTACAAAGTAAAATAGCAATGAATTTCTATGTCTCTTACCCATTTCAAAACTTCCTGGAATAACTTCCATTTTTTAATCCCAAATACTGAAGATACACAGACTACTCCATTAATTTATATTGACAATTAGGGTTGCACTAGATGACTTAGAGTGAGCATGGAAATAGGAATTGGCATCTCTATTTGCAGAGATTCTTACTTACCTTTCTATACACTCTGTGAGAGTGTCAGCAACATCTCCAGCAGACTAGGATAATGTCAAGGTGACACCTTGAATGTCATAGTAATGACTATTTATGAGGTGTGAACTGAATGCAGGAAATGTGATTAAACAGCCTTTCATTAAAGCTCAGCACATAACCATGTCTGTATTAAGGTCCTACCAAGCCTGTTACAAAGCCTGCTGAAGTAGGCAGGCAACTCCAGTGAGGAAAAGTAAAGAACAAAACATAGCTATAGCAGTGAGTTCAGGGTTCATTGAATAGCTATTTCTCTGTTATACAGAGAAAGATCTTTAGTCAATTAAAATACAACTTTAATTTTCATGTCAGTCAGTCAAAACATCAATACCACCACAGCCTCTGTTACAGAAAAGCTTAGGCATTGCACTCCAAAGAGGAGCTACTGCACCAACCTTGCCAGCAAAGAATAAAGTATAGTCTTTACCATAAACACTTTATAAATAGATAAGACAAACAAAGGGTTAAGAGACAAGAGAAATTACATAAAAGACAGAAAGTTCACTAGTGTTTTACAGCTGTCATATTAGTTCCTTTCTTTTTTCTTTGCTTTTTCTTTGTTGACTGGTGATGTTGGAAGATGAGGAGAGGGACAAAGCGGGTGGTAGAAGCAGTGAAAGAGGGATAAGATAAGAGGAAGGGATATATGGGTGGCAGCTAAAGTGAGGCTGAAGTGAAGTGACTGCCAGGGAACGGGCAGAGGGGGTTTGAAGCAAACATCCAAGATATAAACTATAAATAAGAATACACACATATGCGGCACTTTATATCTTCAAAGCACAGGAAAAGTATGTCTGATGTAAAGTTAGGCTTTCCTTCCATTTCAAAGCATTCAGTCTTCAGAAAAGTGTTTATAATAGGAAAATATAAGTAAATGCTTAAGGGCAAAGGGAGTGAGAGGAGAGTCTCCAAATGTCAGGTCTTTATACCGAGACAGTTTTGGTTTTGACCATCATGCAATACTTCAAAAATGTAGAGCACCATGAAGATCCACTCCACCTCAGTGAAAAAAAGTCAAACTCCTACCAACCAGGTATCACTCAAGCAAAAAAAGTCAGTATTGTTTCTGTGTTTCAAAGTCTGCAGCTGTGATGAATTAAGGTTATTATGATTTAAAGATTCTCATTAAAATTATGAGATTATGGAACAAAGTTATATTATGCACTGTTCTGCACAGGTGGAATCCACTGTATATAAATCCATGTTATGTGCACATCTCGTGCTCATGCAGGTCCACTTACCTCATCTCAAAAAAGATAGAATTAGGAAGGGTACAAAAAAAGAAAACAAAGATCATCTGAAGAAAAGAATAGCTTTCATATGAGGAAAATGTGACTAAGCCACTTCAGGCTGGGGAAGAGGTGGCTGAGAAGCAATAAGGTGAAGTCCTATAGAGTCATGAGTGAGACAGAGAAGGTGAATAGGAAGCGGTTATTTCACTGTTACTTCCATAAAACAGTAAAGGGCAACAAATGAGACCAGAAGGTGACTTTCAAGGCAAAGAGAAGGATGTATTTCTTCACACAGTTCACAGTGAGGTTGAGGAACCACTCTGGTCTAGGACGTGGTAGATGGTGAAGATTTACTTAGCTTGAAAATGGCTCAGCAAATTCAGGGGATGAAAATCTGACATGGGCTATTTAAATACAAAGGCACAACTTTTGGCATTGGATATCCATGAGACACAAATTGCTGCAGTCTGGGTAAGTATGCTGGGGCAGTCATGTATTAAGCCTGCATTAAAAACTATTGACCAGTGTTAGAGACAGAACTAAAGGGACACAGTGTGACTTGGCCTATCTGTTTTGGTTTACTAACAAAAACCGTATCATTTCCCCATCAGACTATGTACAAAGATCAGCCATATGTTAATGATCATTTATTCAGGTGGAAATATTTTGCAGCAGTGACCTAACTAAAACCTATAAAAAGCAGTTGGTTCCACACTTTTTCTTCAAAAATCTTAACTTCAGTGTGTGAGGAATTCCCAAATACAGAAAAATAGAAGAAATGTTCACAAAAGAAACACATAAACTGACTTCTGAGGAAATGGTCAGAATGCTTTGATAGATGGAGAGGTAAAATTAGAGGGCTGACCTGTGATTCTGAAATTTTGACTTGAGAATAATCTGACTGGACCCCAGTCTCCCCATTTGATGGTACTCAGACATATAAACCCCCGAGTCCATAGCCTCACACCAGTTGCTGGTACAGACCATCACGTACTCGCGTGCGCACACACACACACGTACACACAGAGCTGGCTGGGACTCCCATGTTCCCCAACAGCCAGCTCTTCCCGGGGTCTTGACCTTTGAGACACGCACACCCTGGCTCCCAGGCCACTTCACTTACTCGTTGGCTAGTCCAGCTTGATCTTCACTAGTGATCACGCACTCAGACACTAGACTTAATCCACTTGCAGGCAGTACAGAGACATGGGCCCCTGTGACCCATGGTCCCACCCCACTTACTGGCATTTGGTTTCACAAAGTCCAGTCTTTCCAGTCCCTGCACCTATGCACACAGACCCTCCAACCCACGGTCTGACTCCAGTTGCTGCACCCAGACCCCCCCACACACATGTGCACATACCAAACACAAAGCCCTCAATCAGGAAAAGAGCTAGAAAGGGATTTAATAAGAAGATAGGACAGACTGCACTGGTCAGGCACAGGGAATGACCAGACAAGTATACCCACCAGCAACTGTTTACACAAGACTGGCCCCTTTTGGCTCCTTACTCTTCGATCTTCCCACACTTGTGCCTCCCCAAATGACCTAAAACCATTCCTTCCCCCCCTTCAGTTCACCCCCTAAACATTCCATAGAAACTCCTGTGTAACCCAAAATGCTCTTCCCCTGCATGCCATAACGTGTCCCGCACCCCAGGCAGCAACCCCTTCAGTCCCAAAGGTGTTCTGCCATTGACTCATCTTGAGGGGTTTCACAGCAGGACACTGGGGCTGAGGCTCTCCTGGGACAGCTCTGGGAGGTACTCTCCTGGCTTCAGCTGGGATGGAGTCAATTTTCACAGGAATCCGGGAGGGGCCACAGCCAGGACAGCTGACCTGAACTAGCCAAGGAGTTATTCCATACCATGTGACGTCATGCTCAGTGTATAACTGGGGAGCGGTTGGGGGGGTCAGGGCAGTATGGCAGCAGGGAACGTGGCGGAGTATCAGGTTCTGGGTGGTGAGCAATTGCATTGTGCATCACTCGTTTTGCATATTCTTTTATTTGTAATATTATTATTGTTTCTTCTCTCCCTGTGTTATCCCAGTAAACTGCCCCTATCTCAACCCACGAGGTTCTACCTTTTTTTTCTTTTTCTCCTTTCTGATTCTCCTCCCCATCCCACCTGGGGAGAGAAGCAAGCGAGTGGCCCCATGGTGCTTTGCTGCTGGCTGCGCTGAAACCATGACAGGTACCCAGGCAGTGTGTCACCTCCTTTGAGTCTTTAATTTGGGTTTCCACGTGACTTTGGGCCTTTGTGCTCCTCTAGGTTTGTGGAGATGGACCTCTGATGGGCTGCTGGCTCCTGGGATTGGCCTGGGGTCCCCCACCTGCCACTGTTTCTCTGTGCTCCTTTCTGGGCATGCATATGAGCTTTTATCACATACTCTGACATATACTGTTTACAATATGTCCCACATCGTATCTAATAAAAAGAATGCAAAATAAGTAATCATAAAATCATTATCATCATAAACTCTCCTTTGACAGCCTATTACACAGCTCAACTAGCTTTGCTGCTAGAAAATTTTTACTAATGTTTAGACTTAGCTTCACTTAATTCTGTTTTACGTTGCTGCTATTCATGCTGGGCATGGAAAACTGTTTATTCCCATCTCCTATTTTTACCTCTCTGGAGCCTCCTGTCATAGCTCCCTTCAGTCTCCTCAGCTCTAGACTAAACAAGCCTAATTCCTTCAATTTTTCTTCAGAGGTTATGTTTTCTAGACCTGTAACCTTTCTTGTTATTTTCTTTTGGACCTGATCCAATTGATTTGTACCCTTCATGGGGTACAAAGCACAAAGTCCAAAACTGGTCACAATATTGCATCTGAGGCCTAACCAAAGCCAAACAGAATTTAACTACTTCATATGTCACTTAAACAATGCATAAAATGTTTATGTGTTTCATTATGATGTTTGCCTTGCATGTATATAATCTCTGCAGTAAACTAATTTTGTTGATCATTTTCAGCTTGTGATGTTATAACCCACACATCTTTTTCAGCAACATGTCTGTACTTCCTGTTATTCTCTAACCTCTATGCAGTTAAACTTCCAAATATTTCATAAAGCATTTCCACATTTCAAAAAGTAATCTTAATCTGCAGTGATCACTTGATGTTTCTCTTCCTTCTTGTTATTGCCTTTAAAATCTTACAAAAAACCTGTACTTATAAATACTAATTACAAAACTAATTTCAAAGTAAGTTGGCTAAAATGGTTGAGGTTTTTTTCTTATTAGGCTATGGCTTAGGAAAAGGACAAAAAAAATCTATTTAAAGACTGCACACATGATCTGCATTATGTCATCAATCTCTTTCAAGTTTTTAACGTTGTTTTGTCTTTGAGGCAATATCTACAGATTCTAATGTTGTTCATCCAACTCAGGTAAAGGGATATTCACTCTCTACTACTGTAAAGGAAATAAGAGATCGTATTGAAAAAGATGACTTCCACGTAGTGGATTAATTTTCCAAGACTCTCATTATAGTGGCTGGAGAAGGAGAGACTTCTGCCATAACTTAAAACTTCTAAACTTAGGCTCCTAATCAAGTTCTGAGGTTTGTATTTCTTTTAACTGACCAAATAGAAAACAAACATCTAAAATTAGCCCTTTTGAATAACTCTGTCAGAGCTACTTCTTGACAGATGGTGGCAACCAGTGCTTCTTTGCAAGATGTCTTGAAATAAGTTAGAGGTCCAAGATCTATAACTCATGTTCAGATTGTCACATGGGCTTCTCCAGTCCTCAGACCCCAGTGTTTTACTTTAAGAAATTCAGCATTCAGGCTTTATTTCCAAATGAGTTTGTTACACTGAGGACTGTCACCCAACAATGTTACTATTCTCCATGTAGGTCAACTAGAGACGTGTTACAAAGGATTTTCCCTTTCCTCAGGGTCTTTATTATCCAAAGGGTAGTAAAACCTTGGTTCCTGGCACACTGGAAAATATAGGACTAGACATCATTGTCCTTAAAAGATTTCTTCATCTAGTTTAAGGATCAAATTTTAGGGCAAACTTCTATATAGAAATATGTACCTCTATGGATTTTTCAGAACTAAACAGTGTCTAGTTTCAGTTTAAATAGCTGGTAGCTTTGTGTCAAAGGACTTCTGAAAAGCCTATTATGTAGCTATACACATCATCAAAAGATCTTAACCTTGGTTCTCAATACTGTGAGTGCTTATGGATATGATAAATTATTTGGATTAAGCAATTTCACTGGAATCAGTAGGACTACTCACGTGAGTAAGCATAGATGTAACATCAGCACAGGATTTTAATAAAATCTGAATCATAATGAATTTCTGAAATTTCCAAATATTGATAATATTGATAACCTCCCATTTACCAAAATATTGATAATTTTATAAAAATTATACATCTTAGATTGGTATCTCAATCTATCATATTATCTCTATACATATCTTATTATATACATACATAATACGTAAACATATATAAACAGGAGATATATATATTTATATATCATATTATACACATATCCTGTCTATCTAAATATTGATAATCTCATATGTAAACAGTCCTCTAACTGGTTCACAAAGCAGTAGTGCATGGAGACAAGTTATTTAATATTCCATTATTGTAGGTGTTGGAATATCTATCACAAAATCTGAATGATGTTGAAATCTTTCCAAAAAAGTTGGAACTCAGGATACGGTTATCAATGAGAATATTTTTTCCATCAGTGTTAAATAACATAAAAGTAATCCTGTCAAGTGCAAATACTGCCTCCACAAAATGTTTTAGGTTTTGTTTAGGTTTTTTTCTAAAACACTCCTACACTAAAACACTGCTACATGTTTAATCATTGTAGCAGATCTTCGGACCAGCAAAAGCAGCGTGTTATGGTTTGTTTGGTTTTTTTCTTATTATAGCAATGGAAAAGGTATAATGAGGACAGGAAAAATGCTGTCTGTTCTGAATGTATGAAAGAAATAGAGCAATGGTATGTAGTTTATAATAGTGCTTATCACTGCACTGCTTTAGCTGTATTACATAGCCTCAGTAGGCTATATTGCATAGTCACAAAGGTCTCAATAAGCAAAATCTTCTACAACTCTTAGCAAAATCAGCAGGCAGACACTCAGGGGTGGGTAGCACTGTCATATTCCTCAGCAAGTTGGGAGGAGTTCCTCCATTTGGGAATGAGGTCTGCTTTTCTAATTCCTGCTCTGAATAGACTGCAAGTGTATCCTCTGAAGCCCTCTGAAATTGTCACAGCAAGCCCTCACCTGTTGCACGATCCCCTCTGTCTCTCTGATGATTAAAGGGTCAAGTTTCTTCACACACACAATTTCACCCCTGCCACAGATTCTCAAGCATTGCTATTCTTCCTAAAAAGTCTCTTAAGTTCTTAACAATTAAAATAATCCCTAACCTGTTTTATAAAGACAAACAACTTCAACAGAATAGATTGATAACCTTTCTTCAGAATAGCTTGCACGAGGACCCTCTGGATTGCTGGATAGTTGAGTTTGCATCCCCCCATTGAGTTTCTTAGCAAACTGAGCCAATAACTGTCAGCTGAGTCCATCAGCCACTTTACACCTGCTGATAAGACAGCAAGATTTTTAGAGAATGCAAGAACAACCTGATCTGACTGCAGATGGCAGAAATTTTAAATCTGTAGCTTGAATCTGACATGAGGCAGGGCCAAAAGTGGCTGATAGGAACCCAGTTCATATCTGGTTTTCAGGCACTGATTTTAAGGGGCCACATTTGGACCATACTTAGACTGTATCCTACAAACTAATGAGTTTATATGATTTCCTGATGACATATAGTCATCAGAGATGACTATCTGAGATTCCAGTTCTTAGTCACTTCAGGATAGACTCAGACGTCTCAATTTATAGACTTAACTGCTGGGTGTCCAGTTTATGTACTGGACTTCAATAGCACAGGAAAGCAGGAGCTGGTGTCCGCTAAACAATATGCATTGAATTGATTTAATGAATTTAGAGGCTAAAGAGGTTATGATGCCTAAAATAAACACTGTATTATATATACTTCCCTCAGTCCCTCTGTGTATACACTGGGTGCCCCAGCACCCAGGTTACTGATGCAAGAAGGCAATACGACACCTTATGAGATAACACAACAATTCCTGAGTTTCTCTGGGAATTTATCTCCCTGTAGTGATGATGGCGATTCTAACTGCATTAGAGACCCTATACACAGATCCAGTAACTTTGCCAAGCCAAGTAAGTTTGCCTGGTATTTCTCACAAGTAGACTCTCTGCACCACAGCGCAATTTTAAAACCAAGTTCATTTTTAGCAATATGTTTTATGCAGCAAAAATTATTCTAAAGAAGAGTTTAGCCTAAACAATCTAGCCTTGTGGCCAGCAGGTCGAGGGAGGTGATTCTCCTCCTCTACTCTGCTCTCGTGAGACCCCCACCAGGAGTACTGCGTTCAGCTCTGGGGCTCCCAGTGTAAAAGACAGACATGGACCTGCTTGAGCAGGTCCAGAGGAGGGCCACAAAGGTGATCAGGGGGCTGGAGCAGCTCTCCTATGAGAACAGGCTGAGAGAGTTGGGGTGGTTCCGCCTGGGGAAGAGAAGGCTCCAGGGAGACCTTACTGTGGCCTTTCAATATATAAAGGGGGCTTATAAGAAAGATGGAGAGACACTTTTTACCCAGGGCCTGTAGTGATAGGACAAGGGGCAATAGTTTTAAATTGGAAGAGGGTAGGTTTAGATTAGATATAAGGAAGAAATTCTTTACTGTGAGGGTGGTGAAACACTGGAACAGGTTGCGCAGAGCAGCTGTGGATGCCCCATCCCTGGCAGTGTTCAAGGCCAGGTTGGATGGGGCTTTGAGCAACCTGATCTAGTGGAAGGTGTCCCTGCCCAGGGCAGGGATCTTTAAGGTCCCTTCCAAGCCAAACCGTTCTGATTCTATGATCTATTTTGTCATCCTCAAGTAAAACTGCTTTGAGTCCACTAAAAGGCTAATCCTAAAATATTTGTTTAGTAAACCTGACCTTGCATAGCTGTCCTGTCCTTTCAATGCTTGAAAACTCCCTAGAAGAATTTTGCAAGTTTCGTCCCATGAAATATCACCTTGGAGAGCAATCTTTTCCCTCCATATTGCCTTAACTCAAAAAAAGATCTACTTTATTTAAAAGGCTCTTTGGATATTATGACAGCCTGTTTCAGTTTGCTGTTTCAATCTGCAACAATGTTTTGAAGAGCACAGATGAAAGGCTGAACATACCGTAATCCACCTTTAGTAAGACTTTGTGCAAAAATGCACACATACATACTGTGTCTACCACGCATATATACTATGTCTACAGTATTTGGGCTGTACCAATCATAAATTGTGAATCAGTTTACAAAAATCTTATGATTAGCTATAGATACATAGTTTAAAATATTGGTTTTTATTCACCTTTTGGGTTTGAAGCATGTAAGGTACAGGTTGTCAAATCTGTGCAACTATGAGGGATATGTTATGCATTGTAAAGCAAGAAAGAGGCAGAGGGAGCAAAAAGAGGATGACATGAAGGTAGGGAGGAAGCAGGGAGGGGCTTAAAGGGTTTCTATGGCATTTTATTCTTGGAGAAAGAGCTGTAAGAAAAATGGTAGATATCATGAGACCTGTGATAAAGTCACTGAATTCAGAGATACTATACCTGGATGCATATCCTACAGGATTTAGACATTGGCTTTGAGAAGTTTCATACAGCATGATATGACTATTTTAAGGATAATAGGAGGAAAATGAAATAAATTGCTGCCTCAAAATAAACTTTCTCTTTTAAATTAATGAAACTACAGGGAAAAGCTTAAATAGAATGGATTGTAGGGTGGTATATAATTTAGAAGATTGGATGTTAACACAGAATTTAAACCTTTAATATGTAAGTATTTGAAAATTCAAAGGGTTCTCCAAGTTTCTGCAGTAAATATTCAGTCTGCCACTTACCAAAATCCAGTCTGTCTTTACTTAAGCTTCTAAATTGCTACACCAATTGCTGCATCATTTTCAGAATTCACATCACATACTGTAATACAGATCTTCATACTGCATTTCTTCTTATAGCTGTGCATAGTAAAAGCATTCCTTCATTTTTAATAACTTCAACAACAAATGAAATAAAATAAGAAATACATGCATCTACTTCCTCCTTGTTTATGTGCTTTTCAGAAAATTTCTTCCAACCTTCATTCTGCTGAAGCTCACAGAAGATAGTAATTAACACACCACATGTGTTCTAGCCAAATGCTATATAATGCTTTCATTTTCATACAGCTTGGTTTCTGTATCAGAGACCAATATCACACACCTGCATGCCTTCCAGGAAACATACTCCCCAAAACCATTGCACAATAACAATTCTGATCACTTATAATTGTTTATGAAACTGTAAAAGATTACCTACAGCTTTTGCAAGGCAATATCTGAGATACCAGTTACTTTTCATACTAAGTACACAGAAAGTCTGTAGTATCACAAAGACACCATAATATATAATTATTTCCAGGAGTAACTTTCTTTTGAGAATGTCTATACACCTGGTGAATAAACTCTGTTAGTATATGTGGGGAATCTGGAATAGACACCAAGCTTTTGAAGAGGCATTTCTACACCTTTATTATATTATTCTTCAGCTTTAACCTAGAATTATGTTATATTTTGAAATTTTATACAGCTACATATAAAGATGATATTCTCATGGAAATCTAGAAATTTTGGTTGGAAAGAATACCTGAAGGTCATCTAGTACAACCTTCTGTTTCAAGACAGGCTAATGCCAAAAGGGGATCAAGGTAGCCATGTGGGTTTTTTACCTTAAGTAATTGAAATGAATTGTCAATTCAGAATTTTAAAAATTCCTATTTCAATGGAAACATAGCTTGACATTTAATGTTTGCAAATATCACTATGCATGTTTTACATAATTTTCCTCAAGGTTTCAATTAGACAATTTTGTCTCCAGTGGTTCAGTGGATTTATTTTAACAAAGAAAGGTATCACATTCTATTTTCAATTAATACAATTTTAAAATTATTAGAGGTTGACATTTGTAATTTTCCTTCTAAGTATAAGTATTTTACATTTTGTCCCGAGCTTTTACTTATATCTTCTCCTAAGTCAACATATAAATTGTCTGGCACATTTATGACATTGTTTGTGTTTTACATGAAATCCAGCAGATGAAGTTTCATAGGGAAAAATTTTTTAATCTAAGAAAGGAGAATTAAACTTGTCCAAAAATGGACATTAACACTCCACAGCCGAAGACAGTGTAACGAAAATATCTCTTGTAACTCCCAGAGATTACACCCTGTTCTCCTTTAGAATAACTTTGTAATACTTTTCCAAGTAGTAGTAGTAGACTTAATATGAAACACCTGTAGCCAGGGGGATCCTTGAGAAGAGTAAATCCATAGAGGGCAATTGGTTGTGCTGTAGTAATCCAGAGCACAGCAATTCTGCTAATGTGGTTTTTTAAGACCACGTACTGCATTGAAGTGTAGAGAACTAAAGTGAGTTAGAATGCTTGCTAAAGTTACTGCAGTAGTTATGAAATATTTAATTTAATAGAGCTTAATTCCCTGTTGAATCTCATTTCAGTGTATCTACAAAGTCAGTAGAGCACTCTAATGTCTCTAGGCTCCTCCCTCCCAAATACCTCTTACACTTGGTTTGATTTTCAGCACGATGCAGATAGCAGTAGGCCTATTCATGTTCTTGAAGTTGAGAATATATTTATGTAAGGAGTGAGGAATCTTTCATAATGCCATATTTATGAAAGGTCAGAAAAGTGTGTTTCTTTGAAGAATTCTTCAAATGACAAAGGAAAGCAGACCTTTAATTAAAGTATGACAGTGTCAATATCTCTAATTTATTATTTTGTGTGTAAATACAAGCAGCAGTGTAATATGTAGTAGATCACAACGTTGGAGACTCCTAACAGTCCCCAGAAATGGAAAGGGAAGAATAAACTGGAATGGTTGTATAAATATCAGAGATTCATTTTCTTTGCCTGCTTGTTAGATTAACATTAGTTTAACCTCAATTTTTCTCCTGTGTAGGGTGATACAAGTGATTGCTTTTCATTATTACAGCACATTTTCTTCTCATCAGTTGGTGCCCTTAACGAAAGAGCGCTCCCCTCTATCATACAGATTAAATCATTTTAAGTTGCAGCATAAATAAATGCCTAGAAGATGTCAGCTGAAAATCTCAGTTATTTCCTAAAGCTGCAGGTGCTAGAAGTGGTGTAATGAAGTAGGGGCAGCTGCAGCCACAGGCTCTGGCCAACTGGAATATGTCTTCAGAGTGACACTGAGCGTAACAAAACCCCACTATGTTTACTTCCAAGAATGTTATCACTGCAGTTTTAAAACCAGCATAAATCAAGAGACATACTCACAAAGTATAGCTGAAGTCACATTATCTTTATTATGTCCCAATATATTTTCCTCATTACAACCTGAAATATGTTGACATAACCATTCATACTCATCTATAATGTAACTAATAATTACACTGCCAGAAAGAAAAATGAGAACAAAAGGTATTGGAAGGCTGGAATTAATCAAACAACTGACCCATCGAGTTATAATCAACTAGAGCAGTTGAAACTTTAAAACCTCACGTACAAGTAAATCATAATAAGTCCTTATGAAACTAGCAGAGAATAACAGATGAGTCATTGTCACCTACAAAACTTTTCTTCTTCAAAATTTTCATATTGAACTCTATTTTTTTTTATGCCAGCGACACCATCCTTTATTAAGACTGCCACATAGGAGAAGGAAGGTAAATGGAAAACCTTAGCATTACAGATATTGAGTACTCAAGGTTCTGTTCTCTTTGCCAGGTACTTCACGAGAGATACGGTTTTATTTTTATTAGAACAAACAGAAACAGTTTGTGATATATGTGGTCACTTTGGCAAATAACAGCTAGTTGCAAGACAGCAATTATTTGAAAGGTAACAAACCTTCACAAAGACTTGTCGTCTTTAATATTTTTTTTTGTTTGTTATATCATAATTGCTATCCATTAGGAAATAATTCTGCCGTCACAATTTTGGACTCAGCCCTCCTTTGAGAAGATAGAGGACCTGATCCTGTGAGGTGCTGAGTGTTCACCTTAACACTACTGGCCAATCTGAATGGTCATAACCACAAATAGTTAATGCAGGAATTTTAAAAGCACATAATATTCACTTAGTATTTACCTAATTCTATTTGTCAAGTAGCAAATTGCAGTTTAGCCATTAGCTTTCTATTTCTTTCTGTGAGATAAGAGATTCACAAATTGATCAAAACCATTCAGGGGCTTATTTTTGCTGGAGAGATCCAGCTGATGTTCCTAAACATCATTTCAACCCATGGAATCAGCCACTTTTATTTTACACATTTCCAGCTTAATGCTTATGTCAGTGTGATGGACCAGGTAAGAGAGTGGGTGGCCCCTTCCTTCCCAGTTGCCACAGACAATTTTGTAGATTTTATTCCTATAGGATATTCCCTAGAAGAAACTTATATTCCACAATCCTGGCACTGCTGGTACATACAGAATTTTGACCTCAGTGTGGGATGGAGGGGAAGGGAAAGAAAGGGCTCCCAAATTAGTGTGTGTGGTGTCTAAATTAGAAGTGGAAATAGTGCAGAATCAAATTAAAACTCTTGAAACTTTAGTTCCAGGGTAGAATGTAGCACTGTGCAAACATCCTTGAATCCAAATGGAAATCTGCTGTGCTTTCACACCAGAACAAATTCTTTTGAAATACTGCTTTTCAGCAAGATTTGTGGACATTTATGCATATTCAAAGCTGACCTTCATTCATGACCAGAAAAAAAGAATGAAAAGAAATGTGCAAAGCCGCATGAAGATTTTCTGCTTCTTACCAATACTCAGAGTTTAGGCACTGCCAGCAGTGACACTATATAAATCCTAAAAGTAACTGACGAGTCTTGGCCAAACAACAGTGACTAAGAATAATAAACAGTTATATAAAGAGTTATAGCTGTAATTTTGGCCAGACAACAGTTAGAGAGATAAGATACAAAAGGAAGAGTTTACACTGAGGGCCACCTAAGGCTTCACAGATGTCCCTCTTCAGCCATTCAGAACTTCAGAAGGCACCACCCCAAATTTCACAGAACTAACAGGGGTAAACAGAGTCACCTACTTCCAACATACACTTTTGTGAGATGAAGGAAAACATTAAGTAATCCTACCACAGGTTTTTCATTGCACAGCTAATCAGTTCCAGCCCCACATATTAATTAGCAGAAGTACATGACTTGTCCCCTTCCCATATTTCACAGAAGCTTTCAGTAACGAATAGTCTTTTTTATTATTATTATTTTTCCGTATTACAGTTCTCAACATATAGGGCCAGTATCATAATGCGATGGGAATAATTTAAAAAAAAAAACAACCAGAAACCTGACTGACTTCAGTAGTGCAGAGCTACCAGATATTATCAGGGTACAAACTTTTTCACATCTCAGCAGCTCAAAAAAAATGAGTCTGTATCTTCTTTAACTGCTCCAGTAACGACAGCCTTTCTCCTACTTTTTAAGGGCAAATTCCACATCTCTACAGAATAGTATCAACTGATCTCCTTCAAATTCATCCTAGTAAGAAGTCCTGTTCTGAGCTTCTTTTCCTACTCTCTCTTTTTCCCTCTGGACTCAGCAGCTCCTATGTCCTGTTGGTGCAAATTCAAGGAAGGAACAGAGGAATTTCCCATCTCCTTCTCAAAGTATTTTCACTTTGACTTTAAGTAAGTGCAATAACCAACTGTCTTCAGTACTTCTCTAGGTTGTCCTGTCCAGAGTAATTCTCTTACATCAAAGGGAAAAATGGCAGTTTATATCAGTCACTGATCCAGCCCTGTGTATTTGAAACCTTCATGGGTTAATCATGTACTTAATCATAACAAAGCTATAAATGCTGTTTTAACAACAATAAATGATTAAGCAATAAGGACCACATTATGGGAATTTCCCTGGAGACTATTAGATGGCTGGAAGAAGTCGATGGCTTGATTTAGGGTTAAAATGTACACTTTTGGGGGTTATTTTTCTTTCCCATTCTATATGTTCTAATTTCACTAAGCTAAGCATCATGCAGTATATCTGGCATTTTGAGGGAATTAATTCCCAGTGCATTAGTTAAGAGGGAATCAGTCATATACTTGCTAAAATCACAGGCCTCAGCACTATGAGTAGCAAAAGCCCTGCATGCTAAGGATTTTCATTGTGTGTACTCGAACACACACACACTCACACACATAAACATGCAGTTAACACCTAAATCGGGAAAAAAAATCTTTCTATGTATATGCCTATCTGAGGATGAGAATGATGTCACTAGATTTGGTTATTGCCTCCTTGGAGGAACAGGAAATGTATACTCCTTTGCAGGTAGTGTGCTCTGAAATAATTATCACTCCAAATGCAGAGAGCTGACAGCTGGTCCTTGTAGTAGGTGCAGTAGTAGAGTTTTGCAGATGTTAATGCTGAAATTTTTGTTAGATCCCTGCATACTCAGATATTTTATTTGGGACATTTACAAGGCAGCACTTGATAAAGAGATTTGGTTGGTTGGTATCAATTGCTTTGAATTTTTTGTTGTTTTTTGTTTTGTTTTTTTTTTTTTACCAAATATGAGAAAGGAATCCTGCCAATTAAAGAAGTGGAAACGTAACGTGCTCACAAGCACACTATTTAAGCATAAATCTGCCTCATAAAGCCTACCGTGACAGGCTACCAAGCCTACAGATGTCAGGGTCTCTAGGTCAAAAGACAGCAGTGACTGCCCCATGCAGTGGGTCACAAAGCTCCTAAAGCCAGGGAGACCTCTAAGGCCTGTCCCCGCCGTTCCAAAGCCCCCTGCCAAGCCATCAGGCTGTTGACCCTATATCTTGAAAAATAACTTGAGACATTTCTTGCAGTGGACACATCCCAGGAAATCAGGGTTCCCTGCAGCTGAACACTCATCAACCTGCCTCAGCTGATCCATGTGCCTTATTTTAATGGATGAGGGGATATGAAGTAATTTTTGTTTCAGGTTATCTGGGAAAGTAACATCTTATCCTATTTCCAGAATCCCGTAGACTTTTATTGTGTGCATGAAGTAAACACATGAAAAAAGGACAGAATAAAGCCAACTGAGAATGTATCGTTCTAGTAATGAGTACACACATAAGCAGTACCAACCTTTCATCAGAATAATTATTTCTTCTGTGAAGATGCTTGGGCTTAGCAGACAATTTTGATCCAGCCATATCTGTAAACATACAAGTAGAATACACTACACTCAATTTATCTTTTTAATCTGAGAAACACAAGTCTTCACATATCTGACCTCCATTTAAAATAGTATATATTTTTTATTCATTCAAACCATGTCATTTCATAAACTTCTTGGCTAGTTTTGCTTTGCTCTTCACTGAATTTCCATACGGAAACCCCCTTTTAGGAAACCCAAACTCAAAACAGTCCTGAAGGAAGCAATGTGGGTGAGCAATCTGCCCTTGAGCTACACTGGGTTGTAGCATTTCTCCTGGTTGGAAAAAACTTATTTCCTCTTCTGACTGCCACTTTATCCAACTATGTTGTGTCACGTTCTTAGGGCTGTTGTATGGTGGGTTCTGTTACACCGAATTTGAATTGCTGTTAAATATTACAAGGGTTAAAAAAGGTATGTTGTTACCAGACATTAGAAAAGCCGGTCAAATTTCTTTTTGTGTGTATATACATATTTGTATCAGAGTTCTTCCTTTGAAGAGCACTGAAGTGTGTATGCATGACCACATGCATGTAACAACTGGAAGGATTTTCATCATTAATTACACCTCTAAACAATTCAGAGATGCCTGGAGGACAACAGGAATTAGATGAAATAGATGAAAAGAGTAAAGGAAAACAGCAGGGAGAAAGAACCCTTTGTAATCCTCTCTCACTCATTTTCTATGTATTATAGGTCTAATTACTTCCCAGATGATAAAACAAGACGTGCAGGAGAAAAAACTATGCATATAGTAGGAGAGGAGGGTCTGGAGGTACCTGTACCTTAGTCATAATCAGCCCCTTTGTGGAGCAGGCGGATCAGTCTTGTGTCAGTCTGCAGGAGCAGTGCTGGGTGCCCGTCCTCGAACAAGGGGGGGGGCACCAGGCCAATGGTTATAGCTGGGCTGCTAAAGACTGCCTCATCTCTATATTGCTTTAGGAATAAGACCCTCTGGAGCAGCGGGAGAGGTCCTGAACAGTGCCAGAATATAAGCTACCAAATAAATAGCAGGATTCAGTACTTGAACTTGTTCTCTCCCTTATTTCTTAGCAGCGTACGTACACCAGTGCGGCTCAGGCACAAAAGACAGATCCCTTAGCCAAGTATGAAAAGGGTGACAGGTAAGATAAAAAACAGTCCTTAGATGAATGGTAAGAGTTTCATCTGTATTGTGAACATACTAAGGAGTCGCAGGTATGCCCTCACTATTCAGAGAGCACTTGAGTAGTGGAGGGCATCAAAGAATCGAAATAAATGTATCAACACCCGAAGCTAAATTCAAAAGGATGCACAGAGTGAGTGACAAGTGCTGTGGTGAAAACTCCCAGAGAAAGCAATTGTTTCTGAATTTAAAAAAGGAGAGTAAAGGAGAGTAGCCCTGAGTATTTTAATAATGAGATACACCACCCTCCAAAAAAAAATCACATCCAATAACAACTTTGCAAGCAAAAGCAACCATGAGCTATTTTAACACCTTTCAAAGTGAAACACCTTTCACCTTTTTCAGAGAAAACTTGACAATAACACCGTTTTTGGTCAGTGTGCTGCTTTTTTTTTTTTTTTTTCTTTTTTTTGTGTGTGTGTGTAGGTTATGGCTACCAGGGAAACTGCAGCCTGTAGAATGATAAATAAGCATCCTGACATTTCATACAACATTCACACAAATTGTGGAAACTTAGCAGAACTTCATGAAGCCTCAAGCTTTTTTTTTTTTTCTTTGTTGTTCTTCAAAAACACAGTAGATGTAAGGGCAAAAGGTGATCACTTGATTTGGAATTGGGCCTCGGAAAAGGCACAGAGGGTTTTATGAGAAAGCAATATATTTTTGCAAAATAATGGTTTCAAAACCATTTTGTGCAAATTCAGCTTTCTACAGTTGTAATGCAAGTATTGCTAATGTTCCTCTAATCTGTTAGCTAATTAAAAACAAAAAGAGAAAACCCGCATTCTGGCTTCCCTGTAGCTATCCCCAGTTTCCACCAGCTGTACTAGATTCTTCTTTCTAGTCCATCCTTAACAATGCTTCTGTATGTTGCCCATAAATGAATTTTTTAAAACACTTTTGTGTTTAGGTGATTAACTTTCCTTCAGGCAGTGGGACATTACTGAATAAATGCTTCTCATTATGTTGTATTGTCATTATTCTTTCTATTCTATCACCATGAGGAAAAAAAAGCCTGACTAGCACAGTTTCCTTCTGGGTTATAGAAGGCATTCTCAGTGGAGAATAACACTAGTATGTTTATCAGTACAGCATCTCAGTACAATTGAAAGACATTCATTTTTCTCCTCCCTCTAACTTTCAGGAGTTAAATAAAACATTACTGGTCATTTCTGTTGCAAAGTTGGATTTTCCTCACCCTTCTCTTTAGTTATTCACTGCTTTTGGATTGAACCTTTACTTTGCTGGAAGTGTTTGCTGGTTGTTTTCATGTTTACACAAACTTCTACTGGGGAGGAGCAGCCCTTTCTCTTCTTGTGAGTGGTTTTGTCCTGCTGTTTCACATCGCAGCTGCTGTTTGCTGGTGGTCTCCGCTGCTGCTGGTTCTCCTTCATTTGCTTCTGGTTTCTGGAGCTCTCCCAACCAAGTGGGGAAAAAAATTAAATGTTTACCCTTCTATAATTTTTTTTGGGGGGGAGGAGGGGGCAGGTGTTTGGGTTTTTGGGGTTTTTTTTTACTCATTTAGTCTCTCTTCAAACTGGGTACCTTACAGATGAGTGAGAATGATCTTTAACATATGTACATCACATACAGCATTCCAGTGTCTGGGGGTTTTTTGCAAGTATTTGCAATTAGGTATAATCTAATGCATTCCAAAACCAAAAATAAATTATTATTCAGAAACACACTTTTATGAAACATGGATTCAGGTAGAATAAGGAAGTCAGACTCAAACCTGTATTAATTTGCGGTACGGTTTAGAGTTTGGCTTTGAGGTGAAATTAAGGCTAGGTTTCAGGCCTGTCTTCATACATAACAGCGGCAAACTCACATGCAATTTCTTCCTTGGAGCAAAATCTGATGACAACAGAATTTAGCTGTGTCCAAATTGGAGCTATAGAAGAGGCCCCTTCTAATTTTGGATTTGACCTGGGATCAAAGCCACAGTGGTGGGTTTAGAACAGAGTATTCATATCTGATCCTTTCTCCCTGATATAGGAAAGATTTGGATATGAGGTTCTGGGTTTGGCTCATCTGTGTCCGGGAATGATAGTGAACCTTGCCAGTGGCAAGACAAGTCCCTCCTCAGCCCACTTCAATTCAAACAGAACATATCCAGTAAATTAAAACCACTAAGCAACACGAAAGACTTTTAAGTGAAGAAATAATAGTCATAGAAACATCCTGTGCTGGATCTTCAGCTGGCACAAAGGAGCATTTTGCCATTTGTGTCATCATTTACAGAAAACGACAGCAATTTTAGCACCACCTGAGTCTATGGTAAAACTTTAATCAAATCACATTCTCAGACTCAAAGACCATTGAAAATTGCAGCCTCTGACTGAGATGTGGCTGTAGAAACTTGCTTCTCAAAACTGAGGTGGCCAAAGAATCTCTAGGCAGTCTCTTTTTAGGTGGATACCAAACAAATACAAATATTTATGTTTAAATTCTTTAGCGAAGAGTTTTTATCTCATGCTTTCTAAACTGCTCACCTATATAAAGTGCTTTCAGCTAAAGTGAAAAGAATTTTTTTACTCATCTATATCCATCATAACTGCTCTGATATTTGTTTCAAGCAATTAAGGGAAATTCAGTGGTGCAGGAGAACCTTCTATGGCCAAAGTACTAAGTCTGTTCTCTGGCTCTGCCAGACATTTATTTACCTTGCAACCTACAGCAAAATGCTTAGTGTCTCTACCTGAAAGTTTATATTTCATTCACCTTTACTTTTTTTACCCTCTTTATAATTACACTCAATGATACATGTTTTCTAGGATAAGCAAATATCTTCAGTGAGCACTTTTCTGAGGTAGCTGGAGTCTGGAATGGAATTTCTTCTTAAAGCCAGGAGCTGCCTGTGGCTCAACCATCTTCTTTTGACTGAGGCTTGGAATAAGGTTGAAGTTTCTACATATGAAGGGATTTCAGTCTTGGTCTACCAGATACTGAGGGAATACCATATTCAATGGGATACTAAAGGTCCTCCCCAGACTTTTATAAAGTTGAATGGTCTCCACCGTATTTTCCCCTCTGCCCTGCCTCACTGAAGCCAGCTCAGCCCTCCCACTCTGGTCTCTGTTCACCACTACTGAACTTCCCAGTGGCAGCCAGTCTCCATTATCTTTCATGAGAACTATACCCACCCTCCACATGGGAACTGTCCACTCAGTTCCCATTATTCTTCTGTGCCCTTTGGAATTCAGATGCCTCACCCAAACCACCTTTCCATCCCCGTCGTCCAGCTTGTCCTAGCCTTGCTGGTTCTTAGACCAATATGCTTGGAGAGGTGCAGTCTTCCTTCAAGATCTCATTTAATTTCAGTTTATTGCTTATGGTTGTGCAGCTTTCCTCCCTGGGTCCCACTTCTTGAAAAGACAACCTAACCTTTCCTCCATTCACCATTTCAGTCCCTCATCTCAGGTTCTTTCTGTCTTGTACTGGCCTCAGACTCCCATTACAGTATTGAATAGCTCTTGTCCCAGCTGCACATGAAGAAAACAGATTTTTCCTCCACAACGCACTGGCACGGGAGAGCAAGCTTTTACCTATCATTTCAGGCATATGCCAGTGCACATGAAAATTCAGGAAACTCTTGTTCATCTCCAGGGTGTATGATAGGCATATTGAAAAGTACTAAAATCACAGAGTTAAAATTAATTTAGCTCTAATTTAGGCATCTAAAAGTTAGTAAGTTAGTTCTCCAATATATTCACTATAAACTCCCATCTCAGTCTAAAACAGATGATCACTTTGCCCAATGGTAGATCCTTGTTACGAATCACAAGGATACAGGAATGTTGCATAGCAAAGATCATAACTTTTTAAATAAATGTGCTTATTTAAAAAGTGGGGGTGGGAGTGTTGGAAGCGGAGGGGAGTTAATCAGACTTGCAAGAACAATGTTTACCCCAATGTCATTCTTAGAAATAAATGAAGGTGGGTTTGTTGGTTTGGGTTTTTTTCCCCAAACAAGAATTGTCTTAGATAAGAATTTTTAGTTCAAGTGTTGAAACTCGAAAAGTAAGAGCCATCTAAAAGCAGGGCTTTCTGATGGAAAGACATAAACAAACCCAGTACCAAGTACTGCTAGCAGATCTGTCTAGAAAATATTTGTTGTGTATTGTAAGAAGCTGTAACTCAGTGAAATGTATTTGTAAAGGTGGGGAGATTAAAGTGATCTTAGTGGCTATCTCCAGCTAAGAGATTCCCCAGCATGTAATGGCAACAGGGTAGCTTTTGTGATGAGCTGTCAACAACAGTTCTGGGCAAGAAATTAAATTTGGGTAACTCTTTATATTCAGAAATGATACACTGGATCACTGGAGCAATTGTTATTTCCATGTGGAAGACAACACATGTGTGAAAGTACACAAAGTGCATGAATTTTGAAAAAATAACTTGTAATGCTAATGTATCTTTAGAGACTTCTAATGTGTAATAGGTATTTAGCTATTTAAGGGTTAAATTTCAACAGAATTCATTTCATTTGGCATACTATAACCATTTTAGCTTCCAAACAGGCTCAAACACTACTACTGAAGTGTTTGTAACCCTGACCAAAGTTTTATCCTAAACATAAAATATATACTATAGATAATAAATTTTGCAATCAGATTGAGTTTTCAGGGGATTGATCCTGAAGTCTCTCTCACAAGATTGTGCTGGGATTTTTGTCATATCTATGGCTTAGTTTAAAAATAAGGAAATATTTTAAAACACAAAGATAAATATATTGCTATCTGCTCCTGCTCTTTAGTTTGTTAAAAAGTGTTTGTTAACTAATCACTGTTTATTATCTTATGTAATATCCAGACAGTCAAAGCTGTTGAGATGAGATCATCATCCCAGTCTTCACAATTAGTCATTCATATAAATGCACCTGTATTGCAAATAACAGGCTTGGGGAGAGGAGAGGAGAAGAAAAACACAACTTTTGGCTAATCTTGGGTGGTCTCTACCCATGTTAGATTAAATATGTTTTTTCACAACAGGTGACTTTTTAATTGTTTTCTTATGGCAACTCATTTGTTCTAGAGGTTTTTGTTTGGCTCTTGTTAGTTTTCTAAGTTAATGACTGTGTGACAACATGCTGAGTACAGGTGGCAAAACGCAATGTTAAGAATGTGGGTATTGAAGCGTGTACGTGAGGCTACCGGTGTAGAGCAAATCCTGTTTGCCTTGATCCTGTGGGTCCCCCCCTGGGGCCCATGGTTTGGAAAATGGGGACGTCTTGCCTCTCCAGAGCCTCCAAGTGTCTTCAGAGAAGACACAAGCACAACGGGCAAATCCAGAACACTCTGAAGCTGAAGCTCACTGTGGTTTTCACAAACATCATTTTTGTTTTCTTGAATGCCAGGAGATTTCATTCATGTGTACATGACCTACACCAGAGTGATCATCTGGATCACTAGATTTCCTTCGTGTAGTGGGCCGAGGGGAATCCTGGTGATGAATTGTGAAATTCTTCCTCATCGCCCCAATTGGATGCATACATGTTGTGTCTTTCTTATCATCATCCTGGATTCTCTGTTGCTTACACTCCAAATCATCCAAATCATCAACCTAACAAAGGCAAGAGCAGGAAAAAGCCAAGAATTGCCCGGCAAGATTCGGTAGAGAGAACACTCTCCTAGCTGTCAGACAGAAATAGCTGAATCCCCGCATCATGGCTTACAAATCACTGCTGGCAATAAACAAAATAGCGGGGCAGAAGCAACAACAAAATAATTAAAACCAGGCAGCACAGACTATACTAAACTGCAGGACAAAAGCTACATAAAGAGTATCAGCTGTGGAAGGAGCAATTAACCTGGCTAATGGGTCTGATACTTACATACCTCCCTTTCTGTCACAGAAAACATATGGTTGTAATTAGCTGACGTAAAGGAAATACCATCTGAAGCCCCTGTTTTCCGATTGGGATGACCTTTGGCCCGGTATGAAGACAGTTGGAAGTATTTGCTCAGTGTCGGTTAGCTGCGTATGTAGTGGGTGGGGGGCAATTTGAACAAATAGGAGAGGATTTGCCAAGTATGTTTAAGCTACAAAACTATGTTGTACCACATAACAAACTGAGAGAGCATTTAAAGCAAGTTGGAACTAAAATAAACCCTATGCTACTGCCAATTCCACAGTTGTTACTTAAAAAAAAAAAAAAAAAAAAAAAAAAGAGAGAGAGAAAAAAAGAAAATAAGGTTTCTACTTTGTTCTCATCTGGAAGTACTAGCAGCACAACAGGTTCTCAGTGGTGTGAGCGTAACACGTGTTGGGAAGGCCAAAGTTTTCAATGTGTTTGACGCACTCAGACCCTCACCGCAGAATATACCTTAGAATGCAGAAACATTGCAACTTCTCCTCAGGTCAAATGAGCTGTCATCTCCTCCGTCTCGTCTCCTGCTTCTTTCTGTGTTCTGTCTTGGATGGTTCCATAAGATGCACATAGAACCTCTGTTCTAGGCTTTTCAAGTGGCTGTAGTCTATGCAGTATGTCTTCTTCCTGAATCATCTTCTTTTGAGAAAAAAAATTATTTCCCATATAGAAAAGTGTATTTGCTACAAAGAATTGCAACATTTTGTAGCATCTTTAAAACTATGACATGCAAAAAAGTGATATATCTATCTTTCAAATTCTAGATGTCAGTTTAAAATTTTATGAAACACTCATTTAAGCTCTAAAGTTCTAAGGAAAAAAAATTAAGGTACTCCTACCTCATTTTTTGAAAACAAGTTGGTTTAGTTCTATTAAGTTCAGTAAGACTTTTCTATGGTATTCATTATTTGCAAATATTGTACATTTGGAATGACTATGTCCAAATTAACTCAAAATGTATGTTTAACAGATATGAAAATCAAAATCCGTGGGAGTTTTGCAGTCAGCGCAGCTGTTGATTCTATGCAGTTTAATACAAAACAGAACACCTACTATGTATGTATGTATTTATTTACTATATTTTATATACAACATGAAAGAATTCAGGGAATCCATACTTCTAAAGGAATATAATAATGGAATTTCATAATCTAAAAGCACTTAGATCTTATGTTGTATTACACACCTTTAGGACCAGGCTGTGCAAGTAAGTGATTGTTGATTTTTATATTTTTTTTTTCCAACAGACTCCAGAATTTCTTTAGTCTTCTCATGTAAAAAAATGAAGAATTCTTATGTAGCTCAATGTTTTTCATACTATAGCAAAAGGCTGTGTTTCCCTACCCAAAAACTCCACAGCTTCAGTATTCCCATTCATACAGATACACTGGAGATATCCAAAAAGAATGATTTGTGGAACACATTTTAGCTTTTTTTTCCAATGAGGAGGAGGCCATTAAGCTTGGAAGGGTGCCAGATAGTGATAATCATCAGTCCTTCTGGGGCTGTTTTATAACTTTGCAGCTGTATTGTTGGCTACGATTTGCAGTCCCAGAGATACCGCTTTGTCTGTTTTTGTTTTTCTGTTGGATTGGATAGGAGGCACTTCTCCTTAAAAAAAAAAAAAAAAAGGCAAAAAAGCACAACTTCTTAAGGGGAAGGGGAGCTGTTGCATCTTTCAGTCGCTGTAATGTCAACACCACTTAGGACAAATTTCAGGCGTTCACCATTCTTAGACTCTTCCAGCTGCCTGCACTGTGAGTTGTTAAAAGACCAGAACATGAGCCATAAAATGTGTCTGTGGGTGTTAGCTAACAATTTGCAGGTGCATATCATCCCAGTAAAGCTTTCAAATTATATGCAATTTATAAGCTATGTTTGAAGCTCATAATGGTTATGTCTGAGCAAATTAGTATCTTTTTTTGGCTTCAGTTTTTGAGAGTCCATCAAATTGTTGGGGAGGGGACAAGAAGGAAAGGTCGTTGTTTCAAACATGCAAAAGTCAGACAAAAAGGTTCTTGCATTCAGTTTTTGTTAAACGAATTGGGGCCGGAATAAGTATTGTTCCAAAGACTTTCATTTTATGTCTTCAATAGCGCATCTGGAAACGGAGAGGCAAGCAGTATTTCCCTGACTGAAAGCTGAAATTAGGGATGAGTAATGATTTGGGTAAAACAAGGAATAATCTACAAATATTCACCAGTTATGAATCCATCCTTTAGTGAGATTTGCATCCTTATTATTTTTCTTATGTTTCTCTAGAATTCAATCCTTAAAATCTTGGTTCAAGTATAGAACTGAGGACCAGCAGTTGTAACTGTTAAATCTGTCATGGAACATGTTAAATGTTTGCAGTTCTGCTTTGAACAAACTGTTTAACCTGCTCCTTTCTCTCTATGAGATTCCTATATCATGGAGATGTTCATGGCTTTCACCAGGTGGCTGTAAGTTGCACAGTGGATGGAGTTCTATAGTAGAGGAAGTTTGGCATAATGAAGCTCCAGAATCTTGTCTTTTAATCCCAAAGTGCCCTAACAGAGCAAAGCTGCAAAGTCCATAGCTGTAATGTTGGGAATGAGCTTCCTACGATAGAAAAAGTTACAAAAGCTGTTCTCTTCTAGGCATATTGGGTAGGATTCATTTAGCTGCATATGGACAGCTACAGTGCAGGTGTCTGCGTCCAGACTAGTCACTCCCTGTATGCATGATGTACTTAAGGGTGAAGCACAGACCATTTGATAAAGTATTGAGCAGAGGGAAAAAACCCCTTTTATTTCATAGTTAAAGAAATAGACTGGCCATTTTCTAGGCTTTATAGCAGAATCAAATGCTGATTATGTGTGTTCAGCAAGTATGGAATATATGTAAAGATAAGAAGGATTTTGGGTGCTTACATGTTTGGGAGCAAACATGACAGATTAGGCATGCTGGAAATTTGCATCAGACAAACTGGATTTCCTAAACTAGTGAAACCTTTTTGTTTAGACTTATTTTTATATATATGTATGAAAATACATTTTACATATATAAAACTAAACTTATATATTTATATATAAATATATATATAAACTAACTGTATTTGGCTACTGTTCAGCATTAAAATGACTTAATTATAACCAGTTTAATGCCATATTATCTTATCATGATTAGAATTATGGTAATAAATTCTAAT
Organism: Aquila chrysaetos chrysaetos; assembly: GCF_900496995.4. Lineage (NCBI taxonomy): Eukaryota > Metazoa > Chordata > Aves > Accipitriformes > Accipitridae > Aquila > Aquila chrysaetos. Next base: position 14,851,366 of record NC_044017.1, read on the forward strand.
TAAATTATTCATTGTTGGCTAGCTATGCAATTGCAATGGGTTGCCACTACTCTTTTCAGTCTAACATTTGAGTAACATAGTCGGGGCTGCATAGCAAAGCAAGGCAGGTATGTGTATGTTGATACAGAATCAGAGCCTCCAGAAGTGTGATGCTGAACTTTAAGAGCAGGTCCATAACAGAAGAATGCCATGCTGTCTCTAAAGATGCTTCAGACATATTTGATGATGACAGTTAAAGTCCAATTATCTCCAAAAAGATTACTTCTGAGATAAATGTCATCAAAGATAGCAGCATGGAGAAAATGTAATCACCTCTGTTTTAGGAAAAATATATAGTTACCCAATGGTGCCATATAGAAATTGAGCTGTGAGAAAAACTAATATGATACAGAAATAAGAGAGGCGGGGGGAAGCACAATTTAGGTATTATTTCTCTTTGGAGTGATTAGAGGAAAAAACTTTTTCACAGAATAATTGAAAAAAATCCTTTTCTTTTTTGTTGTAGAAAAAATGAAAAACAAACATAACAAAACACAAGATCAAAATATTTTTTTCAAAACTGAATAACTGTTCTTATCTCTGAAAATACCCCTCTGGGCAGTTGGGCTTGATTACTAATCAAGCTCTGTATAGCAAAAGAAAAACTATTGCTAAAACATTTCAAATTAAATTAATTCCATCCTGATGAAGGAAAAAAAGTAAATTAGTCAAGAAAAGCTGCTTATATGGGGTTATATTAATTCATACTTTTTTTTGATTCTTGAATTTAGAGTCCTTCTGAAAGTGTTAAGGTTTTTATCTCTTAAAAATTTAAAAATTAATTATATGCATCAAACTGAGTGGTAGTTTAGTAAAAGGGATACTTACCAAGTGATGCTAAAAGTACATTTTGATTTTCATTTCAGACTCCAATAGGAAAAAAAAAAAAGGCATTCTTAGCCTTGAGGATCTATCACTGTAAAATCTAAATTACTGGAGATTTTCTTTTAAAGTTTCTCTGTCATCTGAAAATTTGTCATATGAAGATTTTAATGTTACATGCTTTGTGAAACAACTTACACATTCCAGGTTGCACTGTAACATTTTCAGACGTATATACGCTAGTACTGACTAGCAACATTATTAATGTAAAAAAGAAGACAACAAATTGTAATAATAAGGGAAAACAGACAGATTTTCCCTTCTGGTCCATGTATAGAGTTCACCTTGAGACATACATAATGAAAATATTTGAAAGCTGAAGATGGCCCTAAGAAAGGAACTGAAAAAGAGCAGCAAAGTGTCAGCTTTTTTTCTCAAACACCACGCTTTTTCCCTGTGGCTGGCTATTTTAATTTTATTTTATTTCTGCTGTATTGAAATAGTTAACCCCAGAACTCCACTGAGAAATAGCCTTTCCATTTCTGGAGGGGCCTGGGGACATGGAATGGAACAGCAATAGGCAATCTTTCCTACAAACAGTCATGCAACAGACTGAAAACACAAATAACACATGTGGGAAACAGTTAAACACAGATTTTCAGCTCATTCTGCAAGAAGACTGAAATGTAGTATAGTTAACCTCAGTGCACTTCTTGTAGAGTGGAGCCACTCAGGATTCTTTGTCTTTGTAAAGCACTTGAGATCTGTGTGTGAGAAGAGAAAGGCAAGTCCAAAACATTATTATATTACCATAGAAAGCCAGAAGAAAGTTTCAGGACTGTGTGTCTTACTAGAAAGAAACCAAAGAATGAAAGAGGGGTTTTTTTGTTTTGGTTTGGTTTTCAATATTTTTTTTTTTTAATGGCTTCTAATTTTATGTGTTCCTCTGGCCAAGCTACATACTAAAAGTTTAGTGTCTAGGACTGTACTTCAGGTGTCAAGAAGGTTTTTACTACGATCTTGTTTCTCTGAGATTTGTTGGAATTTAGCATCTCTCTGACCTAAATCACTGATCACTCTTCAAACAACCCTTCTTCAGCTGCAATGAATATGCAATCACTTCAAGTTTTATGCAGCTTTCCCAAAAGTCTTTGCAGATAACCTTTCCCCTCAAGAATAAAAACAAGCAAACAAACACACACACAAAATCAAAACCAAAACCAAAACCCCAGACAAAAAAAAAAACCTGTAAATGCTTTTTCAAGCTACTGTTACATCTACTTAGAATTAAGTTCCTTTGGTAAAATTTTCCACGGTATTGGCCTCTGTTAGGTGTTGTTGCTTTTCTGTCCATCTTCATGGTAGTTATGACATTTTCAGTACAATATGATTATTTTATTTCTTTCTACAGATAAACTGGTTTTTTTCTCAATTATAATCAACTTCTACTGTAGTACTCCTGTCCTACTGTAGTAGTAACTTCTCACTGGGATTTAATGGAATGTCAGCCTCTAGTTACTGCTTATACATAGGAAAAAGAGATATCTGTGACTCCCAAAGTATAAAATAACATCCATTTTTTCAGTATATTATATTCAGTAAGAAATTATATGTTTCTCTTACTTGTTATAACCAAGATTACATTTTTTAAATGAAGGGAAACTGAAATGTCCCTAACTTTGTTTGGTTCATTAGAAAGCTGCTTTCTTGTTTTTTGTTTTTTTTTAAGAAAACATAGTTTTATTTTTAAATTCAGCTTTCTCTAGAAGAAAAAAAATCTTCAAAAAGGTCTGAAAAACAAATTCTTCAGTTTTTGCACAATTGGCACAATGTTTTTTCATAACTGCAGGCAGTTATATGCAGACTATAGTCATTCGAAATAGTGCCACAGTGCACTGAAGGTGGTTCCTGTTCCATCCTCTAGGCTCAGTGCCTTGTCGAGACTTCTACCACTGATAACTGAGCCACGTGAACTGGCTAGGAGACAGCAAAAGGGGTTTATGACAGGAAATATAGTCCAGTTCTGATGAAGCAACTTATGATGTAACAGAAGGATGTAGAATTCTAACTTTCCTCTTCCAAATTACATGAAGAATCGCAGCATTATTTTAAATGCAAGTATTTGTCTTCTATTTAATGTGTCTAATATTTTCCAAAGAAGCCAAATATGTCTTCAGAAAGCTTCAGATAATTCCACCAAATCCAGTCATATAAATTCTTGATCAAAAATCTGCTCTCAGATTCAACAGGTTGGTTTGTTCATTTGTCTGTTTGTTTTAATGTAGATCTTACGGGGGAAGAGCAAAGCTACAATCCTCCCCTCCATTAAGTGGCAATTACTTATCCTTTCCCAGGTCAGTCTTCTCCTTAAATATGATCACTCTTATTAAAAACTAAAAATTTGCATGAAGGGATGTAAGCATTTTATTAAAAACAGAAAGTTAAATGTAGACTTGAGAGAGAAAAATAATACAGTTTTCCTATCTGCTGGCAGGAAAGGGTACGAGTGTCAGAATATTTAAGTGTGTGGCAAGTCATGTTATGGATGAGAGGACTGGAAGCATTTTGTGAACCCTCTAGAACTTACTTTCAAAGGTTTTGATGTCAGGAAACTTGTTCTATTTTAGAAAGCATTATTTCCTGTCATTTAAAGCATTGTTTGTCAAGTAAGACATAATTAATAAAATCTGAGGGTTTTAACTTAATGGAGCATTTAGCCAAGCCACCAGTAAAGATTTTTGTGTGGAAATAAGTCTTGCTCTATTCCTAAAACTACTGAAAGATATGCTCTATACTTTTGTATAGAAAGCCAGACACCTTCAGTTTTGCCAGAGATAAATTTAACTACAACCTCAGAAGGTCCTGAATTATGTTGTAATTTATAACACACATTCTGAATTTTCTCACATTCCTCTGCCATGTGTATGTGAAGGGAAGATGAGCAAATAAATATTGTCTGACTAGGAAATAGGGAGTTGGGCCCCTTTGGATCACAGGGTTCAGATGGGCAGAAAGAACCAAACCCCTCTCAATTGATTAGGACTTTTTGTTAATTAGCACTCCACTAGAGACTGAAAGTTATGAAACTGATGGTAGTTATATGTTTTTTATATATATCTATCTCCTGAATTTATGAAGAATATACAAGTGTTTTATTAAGCATACATTCAGACAATTAGGTTGTACATTTTTTAGAGAGTTCATTTGTTGATTCCTGACTATTAGTGGAATTTATATCAGGGATACATGTGACTACATCAGCTGCAATCCAAGTTTCTTAAGAACCTAATCTAACAGGTTCTTACTGATGCAAACTCAGTGCAAAATTAAGAGCACATATTATCTACTTTGTTTTGGAGGTTGGATAAACAGAATCCTATTTCATTAGAGACCTATAAATTCAAAGCGAAGGCTTTTCACAATATTTTCACAATATTTCTCACAGCGATTTTTACAAGTAAGCTTGGAATGTAACTATGCCTTGTGAGCTCTACTCCCGTGTTTCCTTTGTTTGCACTGATATGTGCAACAGTGATTTCAGACTACTTCTGGGCAGTATAAGGAGTAATTTACACATAATCGAACACTATTTATTAATTATTTGCTTTCTTTTTCAGTCTGGCTTTTTTTCTGTGTTGTCCTCTACATTGTTGTTCACTTGATAAAGCACTTTGTAAAAAAATGCACAAATCTAAATGATAGAACAAATTACTAGAAGCAATGGAATCTTGCTCCTAATATGTAAAAGCCATAATGGACTGAAACTAGCAACTTAATATTGACGGCATTTGTCGTCAGCTGCATATGGAAGAGAGCAAAATCAAATTCATAGAAGGAGGAGAAATGTATTTTTAGTCAAAGGATACCTATTAGAATAAATAGGATTACACCTGACTAACAGCTACTTTCAGAGAAACTGATAAAACCCCCACTGCTTTACGCAGACCTACACTGCATTGACAAGAAAGAAGCAGCAGTGGGAAAAGGAAGCTGTAACAAGGAAATAAAGTAAATAATACAGCTTATTAAAAAAAAAAAAAAAAAAAAGAAGAAAATATCCCAAACAGTTGTCACCTAACTATTCAAAGTGCAATTTCCACTTCAACGAAAAGGCATTTGAAATTTCTGGATGCAATCTGGTTGATCCTCAACCCACTGAAGTCAATGCAAGACACTTCAATAGCTTTAGCGATAAAAGGAAAAGCCTGCATAGACGAGACAATAGAAATTATTCCTATTTATAAGATGGGACAGTTAACCTGTTGTACAGTATCAAGGAACTTTTAAGTGAAAGTAAATGCAGGTTTTGCCCTTTTGAAGGCCTTATCTCTTTCCTCAGATGTTCTTCCAACACTTCAGTGTAAATGAAAGTCAAACTTAAAATGTTTTTCTGAAATTCTCCATTAGAATAGACTAGACTATTTCAGTTGGAAGGGACCTACAACGATCATCTAGTCCAACTGCCTGACCACTTCAGGGCTGACCAAAAGTTAAAGCATGTTATTAATGGCATTGTCCCAATGCCTCTTAAACACTGACAGGCTTGGGGCATCAACCACCTCTCTAAGAAGCCTGTTCCAGTGTTTGACCACCCTCTCAGTAAAGAAATGCTTCCTAATGTCCAGTCTGAACCTCCCCTGGTGCAGCTTTGAACCATTCCCATGTGTCCTGTCCCTGGGTACCAGGGAGAAGAGCTCAGCACCTCCCTCTCCCCTTCCCCTCCGCAGGAAGCTGCAGAGAGCAATGAGGTCGCCCCTCAGGCTCCTGTTCTCCAAACGAGACAAGCCCAAAGTCCTTCGCTGCTCCTTACAAGACCTGCCTTCCAGCCCCTTCACCAGCTTTGTTGCCTCCTCTGGACGCATTCAAGGACCTCAACATCCTTCTCAAATTGTGGGCCCCAGAACTGCACACAGTACTCGAGGTGAGGCTGCACCAATGCTGAATACAGCAGGAGAATCACCTTTTTTTACTTGAATCAGATGATAACATAAAATAGATCAGGTTTAATTCTGAGGTCAAAAATTATTGTTGTTTGGAAGGTTTATTTGTTGGAGGGTTTTTGCTATTTTGAAATTGATTGATTGTCTTTGTTTTGACTTTTGTTTACAGCACTGAATTTAGCAATACAGGAATAAAGATTTGAGGAGTGTTCAAAAAACAGGGATACTCATTTAAAAATCCCTTTCCCCTATTCTAGAAAAATAACGAAAGGGAGAGTAGACTTTGTTATAAAAACTTGGGCATTTTTATTTCTTTTACTCAGCTTAGTATGTGAGGAGCTGATGGCTCCAGGGATAGGCCTGGGAGTAGACTGGCAGAGGATTATTTGGGCTCCCCCTTCTGCCATTGTCTCTCTGAGCATCTTTGTGGGTGTGCAGACGAGTTTTACCGTATAACCTAACCAAAGTCTTGCAAGTTAAGCACAGGCTAAGTCTCTGAAGGCTCGTGTAGGTAGGTCCAAACTCCACTTGCCCATACTCTGAGCTGGTCAAGCTGCACACGCTGACTGGGCAGCATACCATACCTGACTGCGACTACTGGTAAAGAAACAGCCCCTATCCATCCAGAAAAAAGCCTGAATATAGGAGCATGGTTCCAGTGCACTCACACTATAGACACATTACTTTATTTAAGTCTACTTAAATACCTACTACCATCTAAATATTTAGCCTTTCATTTATCTGCACGTATGCAAAATAGATGTCACAAAACCTGCCTGGTTCATTCACCAAGGTATTGTGAGACTGACAGTCACTGCATTATCAAATTAATGTTACTTTTACAAATGACTGATACTTCTCCAGATAGCAAAGTTTGAAGGCAAATACCTTCCAGTTTGCCCTGCTGTTGTATTTTCATTCCAGCTTGGTATGATTCTACTCTTCTAGAAACCAAATCAGCAGGATGGGGATTATTCTGTGGACAGTAGCTGAGAAATCAAGGGATCTCAACCTTAAAAGAAAGCCATGTCCGGGCTCTGTCTTGAAAAGAATCTGCTATTTGTTTGTATAATCCTTTAGATTTTGCCTCTTTTTTATCCCCTGCTACTCATTTCCTGTCGTTGTCACATTGGCACTAAGGGAGCATAAAGGCCTGTATTCATTCAGCTTAGCTTAAAAACTTAATTACCACATTAAATTGATGCAAACTTCAGCACATAAGAAATAAACAGCTTGCTGGAGGTGGCAGTCTTATGCTATTGACTTCCTTAAGAGGCCTGAACACAGATGTGGCATGATCAACCTGCAACCCAGGAGAAAATGTATTGCCATTGCTGGTAGTAGGCCACTGGCTTTGTACTGAGTTTGCAAGGCCTCAGGACTGAAACTTGTTTTTTCTATTTCTTTTTCTTTTTCTGAACTTTTCTTGTCTTACCTGGAACTCTGTTTTCACTTGGTTTAGTTGCAATTTTTGTAACTGCAATTTTTCTAATGATGAGTTGGCTACTCCTAATTCGGAGGTTTTGCTTTTCGTATGGTATAACCAAAGCTTTATAGAGATAATAGTAACCAGTAGTTTTTCTGTGTACAAGAAATTTTTTATGACTCTAACAAAAATATGTATGAAGAAATACAGGCCTGGTATGAAAGCAGATGCCTTGAGAAGTGGGGACACAAGATGCAGTGGAGAGGAGTACAGGCACGGGATGATTAGAGTCAAGGTACAGGTTGATGATGGAGACCCCATAGCTCTGAACAACTCACCAGTGGTCACTTAAAAAAATGCAGATCTGGAGCTCGACAAAACCAGCTTTAGTTGTAACACAGAACAAAGAACAAGTACCTGATTATGTAAAATGCACCATATACAGTAAATTCGGATTCATCATGAACTTGCAGACAAGTGAAGAAAGAGCAAGCTGTAAAGCAATGCTAGCAAACATATAAAAAGGGGATCCTAGAGTAAGGAAGATGAAAACATGAACAGCATAGTCCTCCTGGTGGAGGAATCAGGATGTTTCCGACTCACTGTACCCCACGCATACTAAACCAAAGCTATCAATGTTAGAACCCCAAGGACCAGGAAAAGTGAACATCACACCAAGAAAAGGGTTAGAAGCTAGAAAGCATGTGTATAATAATTTTATCTGTGTTCTTGTTAATAGTAGTAATAAAAATAAATAATAATACTTTCTGTATAATAATATTTGGGTTTTATTTTCTTTCTCTTCCGTTTTCTGTAATAATTAGAGCTGGACTAATAATAATTCTGTGATAAGACTGTTAAGATTTCAACAATACTAGCAATAACCTCTTGGCTTTAGATAGGAGATGTGTTTTCTTTTGCTCATAAAAAGTTTTTGAGCAACAGACTGCTCTTCAGGGCTCTGGCGCAGGCAAATAAATAGGAAGGTCATGGGACTCCTTTCTGGGCTACTTTGGTGAGCAATGAGAAGTGGTAACTCCCATGGAGGGGGGACATCACCTATAGGTGATGAGAACTGCCTGCTTTGCTAAGACTAAAAAGTGCCCCGTGTCTTCATAAGATCTGAAGAGTTAGTTACTGTCTCTTAAACAGTTAACAATGCAGCCATATACAGCTGTGGAAAATAAAGCAGTTGTTAAATGCTATCAAATCCATAAAAGACTGCCTCAGTTACAATGAAATGGAGAATCAGCCTCATTGTCCAAATGGCAAGTCCAGCAGATGATCTTTAGAAAGGCAAATTCCTCAGTGCTGCTTATATATATGAACCTGAAAGAAAAAGAAACTGAATACATATTCTTAAAGCTATTTGACCACATTAAAATCCCCTTTTCTTGGTACAGCCTGTTACCTCTTTGTTATGCAGTTAGTGAATGCGTTTTAATAGCTCAATGTGAAGTTCATAAGAGGATCACATGCCTAAATATTATTTTGAGTATTATTTTTTAATGCTTTCCAGCTCATTTCCTTTTTTCCTGCTGATACCACTAAAAGGTCTGCCAAGAACACACTGGCAAATGGTAAGGACTCAAATAATGAACATCTCATCCAATGTTTTGTGGATAATTAGGGGATTACATGTCTTAAAGAATAAGGCCACCTTTTATTAGTCATAAATTGTTCATTTCTATGGATTTTTATTACCTCATGTCACTATTATTTTTAAAGCTTCTAAAAGTACATAAATATTTCCAATTTTGAACTTTCAGAGCTCCAACGTGAGTATAAAACAACCTTCCATCAGATCCCCCAAAAGTTATTTCTTGTCATTCATGAGCAACAGCTTAGTTCAGTCAATACAGGTATGTCTGACAGTTGGCTAGCTGCTACTAGCTGTGGGTTTGCAACCTATTCCAGTACAAATAAGAGCAAAGTCAACGGGAGATACATTAAGTAAGTGGCTTATTTATTAGAAAGATTCCACAGCTTCCTGTGGGGAAAAAAAAAAAAAAGACCCGTTCAAGTTTCCATAACTTGGCATCATCTTCTGCCATATTACTCACCAAATCTTTCATGAATTACAGAATAATTTATTGCATTTGGGTATCTGGCTAATGAGCTACTTTATATAGTTGCTTTCTTAGAATATTCTGCCTCATCGATTAGAGTAAGAAAAACAAAATAGTAATCCTTTTCCCCCTAAGATGTAACATTTGAAATGTGATGATCACTTTGGACAAAAATTTAGACTTGTTTTTTAGAGATTATAATTTGATTTTCTTGGTAGAAGAAAAATAAACCAAGTGAACATGGAGTAACTACAACACGAAGGACTCACGTTTTCCTCTAACCCTGGTGGATATTTAAATACCCAGCAGTTAGTGTGGTTCAAAGAGTCATCGAACATAAGGACATCTGGCAAACTAGGATCAGTCGATAATGTCAGTCTGTATACCATCCCTCGAAGAAAACTCTCCTCTGGATCATGGAAATTTTGCAATTTTCAGCTTCATTTTTCATTCAAGTGAAATGTAACAGAACGTTTACGTGCAGTTTTTTTTTTTTTAGTCAACATTTCAGTCTTATTTGGCTGGATCCTCAGTTGTCAATCTGCGTAACTCTAGGAATATCTAGGGAGCCATGCTGATATATGCCAGCTGTGGAAATGATCTGAGGAATACAAGCTGATCGAACCATCATAGGCATATGTAAGGAAGTGCCCATTTAATCTAGGTACCAAACAACATCATACACACATTTATCAAAGGTATTTGACATAATCAAAATAAGTGATACAACTTACTGGACTTGTGTATTTTTGGTGCCACAGGAAGGATGGACTGATGTATTTTTTTCTCAACTTCCACTTCAGAAGTTATCATGGGACCAGTTAGAGTAAGAATTTGTATTTAGGAAGTTCTTCACAAACTAGAATCTGTGTTTTCAGGCTAACGAGCAGGGAAGAAAAGGAGAGTAAATCATCATAAGGAGGAGGAATGCAGTGAAAATACCAAGTAGGCAAAGTCCAACATCAGTAGCATAGCATAGAAATTAACAATGAGGAATAACAAATGTGTCTTTCTACTTGGACCTCCTTTTTGACCTGTAACCTTTAGGATTGAAACTTTATTTACTTCCCTGGGTGGAGACTGAGAAACAGCTGTTCCTACAAAGGCAAATAACTTACCTTTCCGCTTTACTGTGGTTCAAATCCTAATCCCCAAATCATCCCCATTACGCAGACAATTTAAATCCTGGTCTGTCTTGGAACAAACCAATTAGTTTTACCCAGGATGAAACATAGTTTTTTCTTGTTCTGGGAAAAGTTCCACAGAGTACATCCAGGAAGTGGAAGGGAGTTTTTTACCGCTGCTCGATCAGTCACCTAACATGATCCTCGGTGGGTCTTTCACACTCCAGCACCCCCAGGTGCCCTCATATCATTCTCTAAAACATGCAACTCGTGCTCTGCTTCATTGGAGAGCATTATTCTGGTGAGTCCTTGCATTTTTTCAGACACTTTAAACAAACAAACAAAAAGAAACCCCTCCCAAAACCACACACACACACACAAAAAACCCCAAACCAATGAAAAAATAAAATCTCAAATAAAAGTAATTAATATGTCTCTAGGTCCTGCTAGGTAGGTCCAAGAAAAGGCCAATGCAGGAAAACACAGTCAGTCTGTTCTGTACGGGACTATCACTGAGCAGTGTGGATGCAAACTGATCTGCTGTTTCTGGCATGGGAACCAGAGATTGTTCTCTGAGTGGATACCTTTCATAGTGTAGATCTACCAAAGCACTCTCAGAGCTAAGACTATGCGATAGTTTTCTTCCTCAGCCAAAGTGTTTCTTTGTTTTTCAACTTTTGATGGTTTTAGTTTTTTTAAATTAACCAGTTGGAGGAAAAAAAAATATATATCTATATAACAAAAAAGGGTTAAGAACTGAGTCCAGTGGAGCATCTGCATTTAGGCAACAAAGGACATACTCTGTGTATATGGTTTATTTCTCTTTAGCAAGATCTTTTCTACAGAAAACTAAAGAAACAGAGGAGGTTTCCTTAAATGAGCACATATTGTTTTCTTCACTAACTTTACTTCATGTAATGGAAAAAGACACAAAAGTAAATGCTACCTAATTTGGCTAGTTTAATCTTTTGTCTACATGCAAATAGCTCAACAAATCTATGGTATAAGAAAGACTATACATCTGGTTTATATGGAAGTAAGTTTGCCTAGAAGTTCATGGAAATTTTATTAGTATGGTCTTTCCTAGCCTCAAAAGAAAAGCAGGATCTTTAATAAAAGTCAACTTTCTCCTATTAAATTGGATTTAAAGGAAAATGTAATTTGTAGAAATAAACTTTCTTTATTAATGATGACAAATCTCTGTATGTATAAGAAGAATTTAGGTCATTCTTTTATGTCCTGTTATTAATATAACTTTTAAAAATATATGAGAGCTATTTTTACCATATTACCACTGAAAACAGTACTTAAAGAACAGGATAATACGAGTCACCATGTAAGGAAAAGTGTGATGAAGGAAGAAAAGGATAATATCTATATTAAAAAAATATATCAACCTTTTAAAGAAGAATATCCATCTAAGAACAGCATATGTACAACTTACTGATTCTCAGGTATGACTTACAGTCTGTTAGAAATTGAAGTTGGTCTTGTCCTCAGTAGGACTGATACAAATTGAGATGAAGGGACTAGGAATTCCTCTGCCCCTTCCATGGATGAAATATCCTCAGTAAGGAACAAAGAGAAGCCAACAGAAAAATCTTGTGGCATAAAACGTTTCCTCTTGCAAAAGCACCTTGTAGTTGATCCAACTTAGTGCTGGCCATTTAATGGCTTTTCTGTTCAGTAAGGGTGCAAGTCATAAGAAAAGAAGATAGAATAAGAATCTAAAATTTAGATACCAAAAAAATTAGAAATTTAGGTCTGAATAAATTTATGTAGGTCCCCTGGAATAGGCAACTTCAAAAGGCAGTTCAGCTTATGCTAAAATAGAGACTTAGAGATATAAGAACAACCCCTGCTTATTTCTATCCACTCACTACACAGGGAACCTGGGGAGATGAGCTTGGAGTTCAACGCTTGGATATCTAGATTTGGAAGACAGAAGTTGCACTCTAAATTACAACCTACTATGGCCGCATATGGACTTTCATATGTTGGCTAATACAAGAATGAATATTTAACTCGTGGTGCAAGCATATGCAAGATTTCTCTAATAGAGTTCTACACCCACACTTCCATTATTTCCTTAAATCACAAAATGTGAGAGGCAAAGGCCTAGAAGGCACAGATCAAACTCACAGTTACATGACAGCTACTGCTTATAATTCTACCAATGCAAAGCAGTCATAAACTTGGCTTTATGGGTTAGTTCCACTACTGCCGAAGTGGAACAAAGTATCTAGAAGATACCACTGTGTCTGGTCATCAGATGGTAGATATATAAATGGCAGCAGTGGTAGTGGTAATTCATCCAGTTCATTGTCCAGCTTCCCTCTCTAGTGTTGGCATGTGACTAAAAAGTTATTACAGTTCTTAATTCTAATTAATTTCATCTGTTTTTCTGACATAATTCAAGTATTTTTAGCTAAGTTGCACGTCATTGGATAGCTGGAAATATGATCTTTCTGAGCAAGAAAGGTGCCAAGCCTCTTCTAGTACTGGAAGGGGTATTGCTGTTACCTACATCGTGCCAAATCAATTATATATGAAAGTCAATTCCTTAGTTTGCAATACTGTAATAAAATCTACTTACAAAGAACCGCATAACCATGCAGACTACATTTAGTATCAAGGCTCAAATCTTTACATTACTGCATCTATATTGATAGTGTATGGAAAAGTAAATATCATGAATGAGTTAGAATGCTCTGAACAATGAATCTGTGAAACTTTTCACAGCCTTTTACTTGGCGAAGTTAATAACTTGCTCTAGTGATGAAGAAACATGTCTAAGATAATGCTACAGACTGATAGAGTATGTGTATGTATTTTCCCCTTCTCAAAGTAATATAAGAAAACATGTATTAGCTCTCAGCCCATGAAAACCAAGCAGTCCAATAACGAAAAGTGACCTACTGAAAAATCTATTTTATAAAAGAAAGTCTTTGAATTAGCAGCCTTCTGGGAAATATCACTACGAATTATTCAACCATCTAACTGAACTTGTGTTGAACCATTTTCCTTTTCCTTCCCTTTGAAGGGTTTTGCAGAAGCTCAAGAAAAAGTCAAAACTTCCTTGCTCCTGAATAATGAATGCAGACTGTTCCTCACTCCAGTAAACACTGCATTTTTGTAAAGAAAGAGAACAGCTGGTGCATGAAATCACACTTACTCACACATTTCAAGAAAAATGCTCTCAAGATATATCTTTAGATAAACATCAGTCTACAATCCTTTTCTGCATTAATATGAAACCTATTAAATAGTAAAGGCAAGAATATTTGTTTTGTGTGTGTGAGGTGGTGTGTTCGGCCTAGCAGAAAGGCTTCTTATCCCTCTAGGCTCCCACAGGCCTGTAGAATAAAAGTGGGTTGTGCATCAGTGGTTTTCTGTGGACTCCCAGACCATGTCAAACAGCCTATGACATGCTCTTCATTCAATATATGGGAAATATTGCTTTGCAACCTGGTGCCAGCAAGGGAGCGTAGCTGGGAGAGGAGAATATGGGGGCTTAAAGATGCTGACAGTAAATGTACATTCCAGAGAGTGGTTAATGGTCAAGAAAATCAGGGGTTCACTGAGGCAAGACAGAGAGGAATGTCCAACTTGTTCTTTTGATTGATGGTCAGCAGAATGCCAGGGATCAAGAGAAAATAAGCACAAAAAGATATTTCAGTAAGGAAAACAAGGCATTAATAGTGAATATGATGCCTAACACTGATCGTGATTTATAGTCTGGCTTGCAGACAAAACCACCAATCTGGTATTGCTAATAACACGAGAGGCATGGAAAACTCCAAGACCTTTTTCAAAAATGATAGAGTACACAACAGCCGCAAAGTTTCTTTTGGAGGTTTGTTTCTCTTTCAGAATCTCCTGTAATCATTCAATTTGCAAGGCCATCAATCCAGAAAAAGTTCTAAGGTGCCAGTTTAAGACTGAAACTGAAAATATTTCTGGTCAAGAAATACAGTTCTAGCTTCTTGCATGAGGCAGAGTAAATCTAACTTCATGATGTGAAGTAATTGAGTATGAGGCGCTTACACCTATAGAAAAACATTTATATGACAGGTTTATGTTCTGACAGTAAATATATGACAAAACCTGTTTTTTTCAGGGAGCACATGGTTTACACATGATAATTTATTTTTCTAAAAAGGAATTGATTTCAAACAAACTTTAATATCTCTATTTTTTTCTTAACTGTGATAAAATGTGCACTATAAAATGTGCTGCTCAGCACCTCAGTTTGTCCTTTGCTCAAGGAGATTTGAATAGCAGTCCCTCAGCTTGCAAAATATTCCGTCAGGTAACTGAGTCCTTCTATTATATGTTATCTCAACTTGTATTTAAGTAATTTATAAAAAAGTTACTCCAGGCAGAAAGATTGAGGGAGACATTTGAAAATACTCCTGATGATTAGGCAATTTACCTGATAGGTTATTTATGCTGTTTCAATCCCCATTCTGAATTGGACAAAGATGTGAACAGTTAGGCTGCAAGATACTCTTAGGAAGCTTATTTCAACCTTTCCTGTTGACACTGTTCCACTTTAGATAAAATGCTCGGAATGTCATTGAGATGGAGAACAAGGATAGCTCTCCAGCCTTCTAGCTAGGACACTCTCCCAGGAGATGGGAACACATGGACTGCCCTCTCCAGTAAATATTTGAGTATAGGCAGTGGAACAGTGTCAACATGAGACGTTGAGAGAGACCTTTTATGTTAGTTTAAAGTTAAGGGCAAGCATTTAAAAGTGGGAAAAGTGGGTTTGAAATCATTCATGCAGAGGGGTGAACTGAATCTAGGTTTTTCGCATGCTGCTGCTTGAGTCCCTTGAGCATATGAGAACTTGCTCTTCTTCTAGCTACTTGAGTTTTGGGTTGGATTTTTTTTTAATAGCATAAATAGCCACAATTTCTTCATGGATTTTTTTATCAGTTACACTATTGCTTCTTCCACTGTTACCACTAACTGACGTCCACAATTGAAAAGTGATGCTGAGTTCCTAGTTGCAACCCCTAAATATCTAGAACAGAGCAGTAATGTGCGTTCATTAAAAAGACAGCAAATTGGTTAGTTTTGTTAAACAAAACCAAACTAATTTCACTGATTTTTTTAGGAGAGTATTCACAGATGATATCAAATTGCAGGGGAAGCACCTGATACACTGGAGTGCAGGGCTTCTATTCAGAGCGTACTCAACAGGTTGCAGAAATAGGCTAGCAGGAACCTCATAAAGTTTAATAATAGCAAATGCAGGAACCTGAATCCAGGAAGGCAGAACTTTGCACATCTGTACAGCTAGAAAGCATCTTTGAATAAAACCGCTTGGTGGACAACCAGTTGAACATGAGGTATCAGAGTGCCCCTCTGCAGAGAGAGTTAATACAGGGCTGTACTAGCAAGACTGCAGCCAACAGGTTGAAGGAAGTGATTGCTTCACGGTGTTCAGCATATGTGAGTCTGCATCTTCAGTACTGCGTCCAGTTTTGGGGTCCCCAGTACAGGAAAGACATGGATGTTACTGGAGCAGGGGGGACCACCTAGCTAATCAGGCTAGAGCTCAGGTCATAGAAGGACAGAGAGGGCTGGGCCGGTTCAGCCTGGAGAAGACCAAGGTCAAGGAAGACTTTGTGGCTCTCTGCAACTACCTTACAAGGGTGTGGAGAGAAGATGGAGCCAGACTCTTCAAAGAGGTGCACAGCAACAGACGAGGAAATGGACAGAAGCTGGAAAAAGAGAAAACCTGATTACATGTAAGGAATTTTTAATATACAGAGAGGATTGTTAAACAGGTTGTCCAAATAAATTGCGGAATATCTGTCACTGGAGATACTTAGAACTCGACTGTACATGGTCCAGAGCAACCTGATCTAAGTAGGTCCTGCTCTGAGCAGGAGGCTGGACCCAATGACTTCCAGAGGTCTCTTCTGACCTCAGTCAGTTTACGCCTCTGCTGTCTTATTTTCCAATATAAAGAATTGTAGACAATGATTTAGTAAGGGCACTATTTACATTTCCTTGCTATTCTTTGAGAATGTAATTGCTAAGCTTTAAAATTATTGGTCAATGTAAACCACTCTTTTTCTACTTTATAATACATGTCTTTGTTCCTCTCCCTATTCACCTTCTACATTCTCCAGCCAATACACTAAAAGTATTCTGTATTTTCTTATGTACATATAGTATCTTCACATTATTTAGGGTAATAACCAATATGGCCTATTCCTTGCTTCCTTCTTCAGTCCTTCTTCTAGTAAACTGCTGCAAAATTCCTAGTGTTCCTAAAAATCAGATATATTCTTACTCTGTTCTAAATACAAAAACCTGGTCTTCCTTTTGCACATTTTTTTTTCATGATATTTAACTTAAGTAATTTTGAAATATTTTTTTTTCAACTGAGAAATATGCATATGAGTGTTTAAGAGAAACAAAGAAATAAATTTGTGATTTATCACCAGTTGACTGAAACACACAATTCTCAAGTCATGGTGGGATAACTTTGTTTCACTACCATTCAAACATTAATACAAAAATATATCATCCCTACTTTCAGATATGGACAAATACCTATGTATATGCATGTATGTTCAAGCACACGAGTATAAGTACACAGAAAACTTTCAGAAGAAAAAATGAGCCTCTCAAACTCAGTAGTAAATGTGGACACTGATGATTTATTTGGGTTTTATGTGGATAATTTTCTTTTTGGCTTTTATATTGGAGAAAAAAATGTGTTTGTATTGGCAACACTTCTTTGCATGTACTGAGCTACATACACTGCTTCTGAAATTGAGAGGCCCTTTTAAAAAGGACACACTGGGAAAGCTTTCCGCTCTTACTTGTATAGTTTCAAAGGGGAAAAGCATTGTGTTCTGTCATAACCTTTCACACAGGTATTTTACCTTAGGATATATCAGTTGTTCTAAATTTGGAAAGTATCACAGAAATGTCATTCCACTGGTATTCATTCCTTTTTATAACTCTGTATCCAGGAGATGCAACAGCCTTTAAAGTACGTGAGTGGTGGTGTCCCCTCGGATTTCTCTTCTTCAGCCTAGCATAAAACTTTCCATCTTGCATTAGGGACCAGTGGTCATTCTTGCTGATTGAAGAATCACCTAGCATGTTAGTATAGTATGTTAATTATACTCACTTTCAGACCTATTTCTGAATTTAAATTGCTTCAAATCTTGGTGTATTGTAATTCATTATATTGTTTCAACTCACTAAGGGGTAGAACGAGCAACCAGAGAGAGGAATTTTGGGGCTGGAGCTAGATCTGAATCCAGAATTAAACTGAAAGAGTGTGGAAGGGTTTTCATTTGTAATATAACTTTTGAAAGCTACTTTTGGGTGAGGAGGGAAACAACCATCTAATAGATGATACTTGCTTTGCCTCAGCAAGTATGTACCTTTTAAGTCTTTCACACAAAGTTGTCTCAAAATTCTATTACATAGAATATTTAGTCTAATTTACCCTGCTACAACAGTTTCCACAAGTTTTTAGCAGAACATAAAAATATCTGATAGGCTTAGATCCATGGCCCATCCAGGCCACTATTCTGCCTCCAGGATTGGCAGTAGGGGATGCTACTTGGGGAAAGCATGCAAACCTGGCCACAAACCTGTTACTTGGGGAAAGCAAATCTGAAAGGAGGGAGGGGTAGAGAGGCTGGGCCAAAACGTGAACCAGAACGCTTCCAAACTACTGAGTTCAAATGGTCACTGTAACTGCATCCCATGCATCCCAACATTATACTGGAGAGGATTCAGGACATATATCACACCTTCTCTTAATCATTTCAATAAAAAGAAGACCCAAGGAAGCACGGAGAGGCAGATGTAGCATGCTCTGACCACATCTGCAGCATGAACAAACAGAACAGGGCTTTGCGGCAGTCAAAACCATGTAACTGCCAGTCAGCCTAGATGTAGCATGTGACTACAAAGAACTTCCAGCTTGTTAGGAGGTGTTATTCTGCTGTCAAACGTAAAGGTGATTTCGCAGTTCACTTAGGCAGGAGGCTTCTTAGCCAAGCCAAGCAGAAGGGATGTAAGAGCAGCTCTCTGAGAGTAGGTCTGGTGTGTGGCCACTGCCTTCTGAGGGGCTGAATTTGGCCCATGCATAGTACAGGGAGAGGCACCTGTGAAATCTGACTTTCTTCATGCCTGGACTTGAGGCCCAGAGTCTCAGTGAGTCAGTCATCTCAGTCCGTGAAATGAAGCAGCAAATATCTGACAAGACAAAATGTTGCAGCCTGCACTCTTTTTGACAAATGTATCAAAAGACTTTCATTCAGATGTAATATAACCTATTCATCTGCCTAGTATAGAAATCTCATCTCTTCTGTACATACACACACAAAATCAGGTGAGGGAAGAGAATACATTTTTTTTCTTCCATATAAAGGCAAAATATATTCCCTAAAAAGGAGACTTCAGTAAGGTGGATACCCTTCAGTTTCTTCATAGTCTGTTTAATTATTTTGTAATTTCATGTAGTTCATGAACATAAAAGCTATACATACACACATACACAAACACAGTCATTCAGGAAGATGCTCCCAATCCACTGTTCTGAGCCTTGTGAATATACATTTTCTCTTTTGTAAAATCTGTAGTAAAAAAAATGACTTGTGTGTATTACAACCAACAGGTAGGATATATAGCAAAACTAACAGCAAAAATCAAATATTCTTACTATAGCAATTCTTATCCTTCTTTCCCCAGTAGCCAGTTCCCTGTTACCAGTCTTTGATCCTTGCTGCTTTCCAGGCCTTTGCTCTTTCTGAAGATCTTCCTTGAAAAAGCTGTCAGTGACAGCTGCAAAAACTGACATCACCTTGAAATAATATCTGAAGTATTTTTTTGTCATTAAACTTATTTAATTTACATTGTTGCATGTAGCATAGGCATAAGCATGGATTTATCTGACATGGAGAGACATATTAAACATAGAGGATACATTCAGATTCTTCCTTTGTTGCAGCTTCTACTTAGAAAGTTTTCAGAATTTTCAATACTCAGAACATGAAGCCAGTGAAACATGTTTCTCAGGAGCAAAATGCTGCAGAAATGCAGTAAGTCATGTAGAGAAAGTTGCAAAACAGGTTGACGTATCTTTCACTGGAGTCAGTTTAATTCAGTCAAATTCATTAAGCCCCCATACAAACACCTCTATTGCAAAGCCTAACAAAGAAAAAACCCTCATTCATTTTAAGTAAAACGAGAAGTTCTTTGAGCACCAGAACTCATGAAGCCTGATTTCCTATGGATTTGCTTCCCATGGTTGACTGCAAGCTTTGATTGAAACTTTCCCCCTAAAGTTGCTTTTCTATATGGCTTCTTTGGTGTTTGGTAATGGGGAGGCTTAGCTGCAGTCAGCAACAGCCCACAGTCATCAAGACTTCTAATATCTTTTTTCATCACTTTAGCTGCGTATTTGTTAAAGAAGCATCTTTGTCTGTAAGAACTCTCCCTTATGTCCAATTTGACTGAAACCTGTTACAGTTTTTCAGTTTGTAGATTATTGTTTGCTTGATTGATTTTAGGAGAGGAGGAAAGAACAGAATGAACAGATAAAGAGAAAAAGATAAAAGAGAGTAAGTATGACTGCATAAACCTTATTTCCTTAGGAAATTGTACTAACACCTTCAACAATAGAATGAAAGTCTTCCACAGCCATAATCAGATCTGGTCTCAAATCACAATTTTCCTGTACTAGCATATAATGCTGTCCAGTCCTGATGCCATCCCATCACCAGTTACTAACGAAATCTTCAGGGGCTAAAGAACAAGAGAAAAGCTTACTTTTACGCTTGAGAAGCATTTTTAAAGTAAGGGCCAGTGTTTTAGAAGATATAAAGCAGCATGGATTCTTGAACAAGATAATTCCAGTAGGTTTTTTATGCACTATGAAGACAAAATCTGCAAGTAAAAATGAATACTTTCTAGCTTGAGTAACTGCCAAAGGGTAGAAAGAAAGGACTGACATAGATAGATACCCAAAATCTTAGAGTCATTGTAAGAGCACCTATGGCATTATTTGGCAGCATAAGACAAACTCTTCAGGAATGATTCATTGCCACAGTTGTGAAATACATAAGGCTCAACACTTGTACAAACAGTTGTGTATACAGTTCATTGATTCTCAAGTGCATTTACAATACTCTCATGAGCTTACCAAGAACTTCATATACTGCCACTATGTGAAAATATGTTCTTTCGAATAATCACAGCATTTCACCTTACCTGTCAAAATTATGACCACCGGAAACAAGCCTGAATAAAATGTGGACCTAAAAAGAACTAAGTTGAAAACTACGGCTATAGGTCTGTGGACTATGACATAGTGAAACTTCATGGGCTTTCAGTCTCCTATATTTTCTTACCAATTGCCATTACAATGCAAAGCAGAAATGGCACTAAATAGAGTTTTACTCAATAATGATATCAAAGAGCCAAATACATATACAGGAAATTATACAATTATCACCTTCTTTGATAACAGTATCTAAATATCCTACCTGCCTACTTCTAATCCTTTTTCCCTTCACCAGAGTGTTATTTTACCATTACAAACATATTTTAATACGTGTTTTCCAAAATCCAGGATAATCCAAGAGTGAGTGTGTGTACTGAGAGCATACATGTGCTACTCATGCTAATTGACCCTGATCCCTCACAATAAGGACATTGAATGAAGTTTTATTTCTTATGAATACTCTTACTTGCATGGCTTATTTGCTAACCATGGGAGGTGGGCATTTAATCTGTCAAACATTTGTAAAACACCAAAAGCAATGCAACCTTTGACCTGGGTCACTGAAACTGCACCCACTTCTTGTGATTTTTCTGTTCCCCCAGCCTGTTTCATATATTTGTCCCATGCCTTATGAAGCATGCAGACAGAGTATGATCTTTGACATTCAGCCACCTGTGTCCCATACTTTTTGTGTGAAAGAAATAAATGACAGGCCTGGAGATTAAGACCAGGCCTCTCTCTCCCCGCCCCCTCCCCCCCGTCTTTCTTTTTCTTGGTGTCTTTTTCTTTCCTTCTTAATTCAGGTGTTTTGCCAGATGAGCTGTAAGTCCTATTTGTCCTTTAAGTTATAAAAGTTTCTTTTTTGCTATGTATGTATTATGTAGCTTTAAAAGACCAACTATCTTTATATTTTGTGGGAAAAAAATGAGATTAGATCATTCTCCCAATAAAATTGACAGTAAAGTCATCTTTGGCTTCAACATGAATGATGAGAGATGTGACATTACTTTTTCACAGTACATTAAAGAAAAGAAAAAAGATTTTTTCATCTGAACCATATTTCTATTTCTCTCCTAGCCTTAATGCTGACTCTTTCCTACATTAATATAGGGATATTATTAATTTTAGTCATACTTTGGCTCAAAATGTATTTCTAAGTGGAAAAACAAAAAAGTGCAAAATTTATCATAATATCTTTGCAGCATTTACTTATGCTTATTACCAGTAAGTCATGTTAAGTCAATTAAAGTAAGGATGATCTTGCTTTTAACTTCAGTTGTTTCAGAGTTGGCCTTCTTGGCCAAGGTACTCCTCCTGGTCCCCCCATAGTCAGTGCAGGGAGACAGGATCATCTTCGTCTTGGATGAATTATTCAGTGAAGATGAGACTGCCTTCATAGTGAGAGGGAAATTAATTTGGGCAATTTCAGGCACAGGTATCTAGTGTTGTTGTAGACACTCTCAGGTATCCTGCTGGGCTACCATCTGCTCTTCTGGAAGGACACAGATATCTCTCTCTTGGGTCATATTTGTAGGCCAAATGTGGATGTCTAAATAAGATCAGTGCTGTGTCTCAAATAATACAACATGCTTACATTTAGGAAACTGAACCATGCCTCTATTCTGGACAGCTTACTTTTTTCTAGTGGTAATTTATTGAAATGAATCCTACTCACACTCTTTAAATACCACAATTAATTTCAGTAGGAACACTTGTAGGTTAAGCAGAATGTTTCATTGGCTGACCCTCGGTGAACACAGTAGACTCCAGGAGCTGGTATTAGTTTAGACCAATAGTAAGTCACTGGAACTCTGTTGACTCCAATATTTTACAGGTTTAATTAAAAGCAAAAGCTGAGCATTATTTCTTCAGCATAGTAGCTGAATATCACACTACTTATTCTACTTTTACCATTTGTTGAAGTCATATTCAGTAGATGAACACAGTCAAGTTAATGCAGAAGTAAACTTTAGTAATGAAATTTATCTGTTTCTGGTACACAGAAGTAAGAAACATTTTAATTATGCATTTTAAAGATCATCCTCTTTAAATAATTAGTACCATGTTCAGCTTATTCAGGTCTATTGTTTAAATTTTAATAAATGTCCAAAATTAAGATGAAACCATATCCAATAAAGTGTTACAGAAGCATACACAAGAAAATACTGTAATTCCCTGCATACAATTCAAAGTAATCAGATATTAAATAAGGTTATAAATATTAAAAAGTCAATAATAGCATGATTTCATAATTAATAATTTCATACCTCCTTTTCTATGGTGTAAGGAGATAAGGAGAAGCCAAAGATCTCGCCACAGCTGCAAGAGTAACTTAAATGAAGGCAACAGCAGAATCAGTGGTTTGCAAAGCTGGGAGGGAGCCATTAAAAAATAAAACAGCAGTATCTCCTCACGCTGCTGCTGCCAGATGGCTTCAATCCTTCCGTTCTTCAACTTCTGGTCAGATGGCTGAGCCAAAATTAAAAAATATACCAGATGCACTTTTTTGGACTATGTCCCATTTTATGTTCTCCTAATCAAGAATGGGGGAAGGGTGAGGGAGAATGAGCCAGATATACAGTGGCAAGTTTAAAGAGAAAAGAACTAAAAATATACAAAGACTATGAAGCATCCAAACAGGGTACAGGAAGTAGAAAAGACTAGTCACAGGAAGCATATAGAAAAAACCACATCTTTCAGCAGAAGACTAGCTAAGGACGTAGGAAAGGAGTAATATCCAGCCATGAGCTGGCAGTAGAAAGGGAATTAGAGCAGCTGTTTCCCTCCAGAGAAGTAGAAATTTATAGGCCACCATACCTATGCTTATGTTAGTTTCTGTAGTGGGACCAAAAGACAGGGACCTGTTAAGAGTGGGTCCAGATGAGGGCCATGAAAATGATCAGACGGCTGGAACACCTCTCCTGTGAAGAAAGGATGAGATAGTTGGGATTACTCAGCCTGGAGAAGAGAAGGCTCTGGGGAGACCTTGTTGTGACCTTTCAGTATATAAAGGGGGCTTGACTTTACCTGTAGTGACAGAATGAGGGGCAATGGTTTTAAACTGAAAGAGGATAGGTTTAGATTGGACACAAGGCAAGAATTTTTTACCATGAGGGTGGTGAGACAGTGGCACAGGTTGCCCAGAGAAGTTGTGGGTGCACCATCATTGGAAGTGTTCAAGGCCAGGTTGGATTGGGCTTTAAGCAACCTGATCTAGTGAAAGATGACCCTGCCCACAAGAGGGGGGGTGGTCAAGATGGTTTTTAAAGGTCCCTTCCACCCCAAACCATTCTATGATACTATGTTTCTATGAAGCAACAGTGAGCTGCACCTTTTAAAATGTAATGTATCTCAATGAACATAAAGTTAGCTTTCCATTATCCAAAATACTGATGGACTTGAATAAAGTCAATTCCCAATAATGCAGGTGCTACAAAATTCCCTGGACAATATGGATCAGAAACAACGCAGCTTGAATCCAGCCAGACTTACGGACTCCAGTTCAATGCTTGCTATGCCAAATCCAAGGAGGTTTCTGAAAAGTTAAGGAGGCATCTGTGGGCTGTGAGGAACAGTACTCCAAAATACGAGACAGACAAAAAACTGTGTGAATTCAGTGCTAATGCAGTGAAACCAGCCTGGAGCCAAAACTGTACTAAACCAATAATCATTCTAGCACTCTGGACAGTATAGTGCCCTCTGTCCACAGGCCAGTCCATACTATGTCTGTTTGTATCTAAGAGAGCTTGTTAATTTTGGCACAAAGCCAGACTGATCAGTTAAAATGTTGGCCAGTTGGAAATACAAGAAGTCCTAAATAGCTGCCTTAATGATAGCCAGGAGTATCCAGAGACTTCTGCAGGAATAGTGAAGAACAGAGATGAGTCTGAGTTTTGAAAGAGAAGGTTGCCCAGAGAGGTCATGGTGTCCCCATCCTTGGAGATGCTTGACACCTGACTGAACATGGTACTGGACAACCTGGTCTAGCTGATCCTGTGTGGGCAGGAAGGTTGAACTAGATGATCTCGACAGATCCCTTCTGACCTCAACTATTCTGGGACTCTGGGAAGCAGAAGCAATGCTGCCCAACTCTGCCTCCACAAAAGTACTCTTCTCAACTGTAAACCATCTCTTTCATAGCTGTCATGCACAGAGCCTAACTTTCTGTCACCATCTGCTCTTCCCTCTGAAAAATTCCATCTTCCCTTTCTCCCTCACCAAATTTCCACATTCCACCTCTCCTTTCTGCTTCTATCCAATCACAACCACTACACAAAGAAAATCTGACCATCTTCTTACAACAAATATTCTGCTGTCTGTACTCTGATTTCATATTGTGATATAGTATGGTGAACATGGAGATTTTTTTTCTTCAGCCTAGAAATACTGGAGTTCAACGGTTCTAGTTCAGAGAAAAAGGCCCCATTCCATGCACTGCTCGATCATATTATGCAACCTTTTAAAATTTATAGAGAATAAA
Source organism: Aquila chrysaetos chrysaetos (assembly GCF_900496995.4). Lineage (NCBI taxonomy): Eukaryota > Metazoa > Chordata > Aves > Accipitriformes > Accipitridae > Aquila > Aquila chrysaetos. The sequence goes on from NC_044017.1 coordinate 14,876,539, forward strand.
AGATATTCACAAATATTTTTTCTTCTCTTTTGGTTCCCATGAAAAATGCTCAAGCCAAAATCAGATTCATTTTCTGGTGCAAGACCTCCTACGTCAGTTTACTTATGGTTTGGTGCTAAAGCTTATATGAGAATTTTTCAAATCTGAGGGCATTCAGTAATTTCATAATTCAGTGTAAATCATCACCAAACTTTTAAGTAACTATTAGTTCCTTTATATCTAGTACAGTATTTGAATCTCCAGCATGAAATGGAAACTGGCAGTTGCACTTTCTGTCTGAGGTTATAGGCTGTTTGATTCTTTACACTAATGAAATACATGTCAAAAAAATTCAATTAACTCTCTCATTTTTTTATTTTTTTAAAGTAGAATTTTGCTTAACGATTTCAGATTTCTGAAAGACCTTGTCTGTTTTTGAATCGTTATTACTGGAAGTGTGGTTCAGAATGCTCTGCAAATTTGACCACACTGTCTCATTCCATTTATTTAATTCCAATTAACGTGCAGCTTGAGACATCTAATCATTGTCTTTTCAACAACAACAACAAAAAAGTCTCATACCAAAGTATATAGAATGCTGAGAATGCCAAACTGTTAGTTTCGGTTTTTTCAAAACTGCTAAAAACTACAAAACTGCAGATCTATTTTTTGAAATACGAATGTTGTTAAGCTGCAAAGTCAACCAAAAAAAGAGTAAAATGTTTAATTTATTATGCTGTACAAACAGGAAGTAATTGCTGACCTCTGTTAAAAATATTCTAGTTGATGTCAGTGAAGTTACAAGCTAAGAGGGCATCCGATCAACTTCCATGGCTGCAGAGATAGGCCAATCTTAAATAATTTGGAAATCTCAAGACAAATCTTTCCCAGATAAGCGTGATTTTCTTATTCTGCTCTGATTCTATGTGTGGTCTAAAAGTCACTCATCTTTGCAGGAGTCATTGAAGTATTTTATATGGGTTCTTGTACTTCCTGCATCACCAAATATTAAAGTTTCTTTTTTTCTATCTCATTTTGTAGTATACCCTGAAGAATATGTGTTCACATTAGAAAAGGCAGTTCACAGACTGTAGTGAGCAGTACAGTAGCCCCTTGTTCCTGTGGGAACTCATGCCAAAGTTTGGGATAGCCACTGAGAAAATACCTTTTACTCCATAGCTTATCTCTTACATAGACAGTTTCTTAATGTCATAGCCCTCTTGCTAAAACCATAGCCCCAAGCCATAAAATCCTTTGAAGAGAAAATAGAACTTGTATTCAACACACCATGCCAAAGAACGTTGAGCCATACCACAGAAGGCAGATTTGATGTGGTCATGAGAACCTAACGTGGCAACACAATGTCCAATTACAATCTGGAGATGTAGCAAATGTTCCAGTATGCCCATCAGTTTTGCAATAACATAATGCATTTCTGTTTTGTTGAATAAAATGGACATTTATTTTAATGACAAATACTTCAGAAATAAGTCACCAGGATTTCAAGATGAATTAGTGTAGTTATGAAAGATGTGATTTGCAACTGGTTGGCAGCTGCTTTTGGTTAGAATGTTTTTAATCTCTGCAGCATAGAAATGTGCTTCCCATAGTTAGCGGATGTATTATTGGCAAAGGACAATGAAATAAATTCCAGATTCTATTCATCCTCCACAGTGATGTTCTTTATCATAAAAAACAATTACTTCACTTGTTTCATTGCTGTCTTGATAAAAATCAAGGCCTCATTTGACCCCATGCTACAGGCGAGCAGTGTTCTCTAATGGAAATGATTTCTTATTTCCTACCTTTGATCCTTGTGAGTCAACCAACCATATGAGGCCACAAATTCAGAGGTTACTTTAAATCATGTCTTGTGATTTTCGCTTCATAATAATTTCCACAGGACAGCAAAGCTTTTGTTTTTCTATGCAATTTTCTTTATTACCAGCTTTTACGAGTCTGGGTGAAAGTTGTATGGCAGTTTTATGATACAGCCCTGCTAAAGAGAGCCAGATCCTTATCATGGAAAAGCTTGGCATGCTTCATCAAGGCTAACTGAGCTGTGCTGATTAACATGGGCAAAAAACAGGGATAATCCCTGCTTTAGGAAATAATTGTAAAATTAGCAATATTTGTAAGCTCTTTGGTATCAGCAGGTCAGACACACCTTTTAAATTAGAGAAATCAGAAACTTTTGTAAGTGACCAAATGAGAATTAAGAGAGTTCCTCATCCGCCAAGTGGAGACATAATTATACTTTGCACTGGACTTTTAAGTACTTATACTCAACCAATATTGAATATTTTGTGCTGCTAATCTGAGCACTTCTCCTGACTGTATTAATCTGAAATTATTGTAAGCACCATGACTGTTTTAAGTCTGAAACAAAGAGTTAACTTATAAAAGCAAGCTTTTAAAATACAGAAATGCACCTTAGTTATCAATTTAATATCATAGCTTTGATTCTGATATTTTAAAACCTCTCAAATAAAATCTCACTACTAGGCTTGAGAAGAGAAAATTTTAGAGATGTCTGTGAATAATTGTGTATTGACTTTGGTGCTTATAAACTTTTTATTGTTTGTTATTTGTTATTCACTTTCCTTTTCTATTTCTTATCACAAAGACTTCTAAAAATTCTAAGTTTGTCTTTCACTGTGAGTACTGACTAGGTGCCTCTTATTTCTTCTTATTTCTGTAGTAAAAGAAATAAAAGTAATTTCCTTGACTTTTTGGAGCGTATTTTCTTATTCAAGTCTCTAGTTTACAGAAAATGGGATTTTAAACAAAGAAACTAAGATTGTGGGGGAAAATTAAGTTTTGGACAGTAAGAAAGGAATAAAACTTTGCTATAAACACTCCAATTATTTTCTCTCTGAATGTCAGAAATTTCTGAACTTAATTGTGGAAGTATGTGAAAGATTTGCTTCCCCGTAAGGAAAAAAAAATCAATTTTAACTGTGTTCCCATTACATTAATACGTAACATTCCTCTCTGAATACTCATTACAATAATTATAATAACTAACCATGGTATTTAACTATTGCACATGCATCACAAGCAAGCAGAGGACTTAGGCTATGAATCCTCGTTTCTGCAGTTTGGAAATAAGTATCTGAGTCTAGGTGAAAATCAGGTTCAAACACACTTTTCTTTAGTGCTTCCTGCCATTTAGCTTAGACCCCGTCCCTCAACAGGCTGGCTGTCCCGAATGCTGCTGATGTGCCTGACTCTTCCTTTTATAGGTCAATTAGGTCAGTAACCCAGCACTGTAAATTCTTAGAAATAACAGGCCAACTTTTAAATGTTGTAGGTTCCTCTATATGTAAACTTCCACTTGAGGTCCTTCCTGGAACTAAGCAAGAGAAAATTGTATGAAAACTAAAAAGTCACGTAGGCCACGCCTTTGGTTGGGTCAATTCTAACCCACAGCAGGGTTCAGACATAATTTCTAGACAAGTTGATTCATTATGAGATGGAAGCATATCCATCTGCATCAGCCTCTTTCTGCTCTGTTTTACTTCATATGAACATTGTCCATTGATCACTGAGGTTTGCAAGAATTCTTTGCTCTTTTTCAGGCTTCTGCTGATAGTATTCAAAATGGCATTTAGCAAATTATAGGAGGAAATTTACTCTAAAAGTCTGCTGCAAACCAATTACCATTTTGCTTTCAAAGCCCAATACTCTACCTATCAAAGACAGTAGGAGTCTGAGGCAACAAGAGAGTATTCCTAGTAGGTACAATAGATTTTTTTTTTCCCTTGCTGTAAATAAAAGCTAGCTCATTTTTACCCTCCTTCTGCAAGTCGAAGCACTTTGCTTTGCATTATTCACGTTTTATTCTTTGTATTTCCTTTTCTGATGCTGTCATGACCTCTTAAGTAACAGTGCTTAACAAAACTCACAGTTCCTGTACTATAGTCATTACTATCACGGTCACATAAACACAGTTTCATGCAGCTGCATCCAGTTTCACACAGTCAAATTGATATTACAAAAAGAAGAGGGTTTTCTCCTGTTTTCTTCTTTATTCGGTGTATTTTAGGTAATTCAGCATTTCTCAGCATGAATAGACAGTAGATATGCTATGACTTCAACCAACTTGTCCTTCCTGTAGTGCTGACCAGTATGGAAGGATTCCAAAGAATCAAGCATGGAAAATATATTTTTAACGTAGCAGAGATATCAAGCCTTAACTGAACAACTCTGTAACATGAGTTGTTTTCCCTTTTTACATAAATACTGAAGAATGGGAAATACAACATCCCACAATTACATGTGTTTGCTTAGGTTCCATGTGGTTTTCATATGAACATCAAAATAATCTAAAATATAATGTGACAAGTAAGCATGGGAGACAGGACATTTTTTAAATTTTCAGTCAGTCAATTCTCTACATGTTTATTTTAAAAATTAAGAAGAAAAAAGCACATGGCAGCATAATTCCACCACGAAAATATTGTGATCATATCTTTACTGGAGATGGGGATGTCCCCTTAAATACAATACATCTTAGTACATCAATTTGGTGCCACCTGTCAAAGTATCTTTTACAACATTACTGAAGGCAGTATGATATTTACAGGAGCAGCATGTCAGTGCCAACCAACATTTCACCTAGCTTGGGGTCAAATGTGGCAATGGTTTCACTCAACAGGTTTACACCAGAAAAATGCTTTTGCTGTGCAGTGTTTCTCCTGGAAGTCCAGCCCCTAGGGGTACTCTGAGGAATGGCAATTAAGATGATGACATTCATATGTTAAAAGGGGGTCTGGGTTGTGCAAGAGTTAATATGGTCATTGTTCCACAAAAAATGCTCATTATCAAAGAACCTGATTATTTTGAGGCATTCAGAGGGTAAATGACACACTATAAAAATTGAGTTGTTTTTCTTTTATTTTGAACATGAAGTGACTATTCAATTGCTTTTTTGAAGAATTCATTGTCCCATACAAACATGCTGTTATTTTTTTCAAACTACGGCCTCCCCTAGCTAGGTCTAGCCTAGACACTGGCAAGAACTCCAGTCCAACACAATCCCCAACACACTCACAATCATTTATTCATATTTTTACAGTTAGTAATGTTTTTATTCTTCTTTCCCTTCTCTTTCTTTTTTTTTTTTTTTTTCCCCTGGCAAAATCCTGGTCCTTTAAGCCATGTGCTTCACATCTGTTCTTACACTGAGTGGAAATGATCAGAGAAAATTATCGTTTACCTTCCAAATGCTTTTCTTTTTCTTTCCACCTGCCATTCTTCCAGGAATATTTGACTTCCTCTCATGATTATTCCTCAGGTCTATGATCATATTCTGTCAGCCATACAAAGCATTCTGTGAACCCCCCATGCAGGAGTTGCATGGAGGTCTAGATCCATGCACTGCATGGTAGGTGAAACCTTGTACTGTGCCAAATGGAATTTGAAAAAAAGGTCTCTAATTTCAATACATCAGGACTTCATCCTGTTTTCCAGAGCTATTTGAATTTGCATTACTATGTGTTTAATAAAGTTGTAGACAAATAGTACCCAACTAACAGGAAGGCAGACAGGTTGAGCAAATAAAAATTCTCTACTGAAATCCCAAATTTGGAAACACAATCTGCGCATACGGTTAACTGCATCAACTTCTTCAGTATTTGTCAAAGTCAGGTTTCACAGAAAGTGAAAAGTGGCTAGTATCTTAACAAGTTTTTAATTTTTCACCTGGTTAAAAGTAACCCTGTTCCCCTCTTTTATGCATACCTATTCTTTTTTTTTTTTTTTTCTCAGATCTGTGGAAAAAAAATGGGTCACATTAATTGAAATTCCTCAACTGACATAAAACTGAGAAATCAAACAGTATATTTTCACTTCATGGGAGAAAAGTAGGTAGAGGTAAGACACAGCAAAATTCCACTTTCTGCAGTTTGCAAATAGACTCACGGATATCCCTGCTGGCCACTAGATTTCATAGAGTTCAGAATCATTGAATAACTGAGGTTGGAAATGACCTCACAAGTGTGCTGAGCACACTTTGGGTAAGATCCAGCTCACTTAACTCCAGCAGCTTTATTCATTTGCCCCCACATCAGCATTTAGTACCAGTGGAGATGCTTTAGGTATCTAGGAAATCTACATGGGGCTATGAGATCGGACACAGTACTGATGGGAAACTACCAGTTTCTGGAGTGGCAGCGGGTTGCCAGGCAGGATACCTAGGCACAAGGGCATTTGACTGATCAAATGAACCATCACCTTCCTGCCTAAAAGTTACACACCTAAGACTTGATAGGGTTTTCTAAAGATCAGAATAGATCCTATGTAAGCTTAGATCCCTAGCTGAAATGTAAACACACTGTGCATGCCTAAATTTAGACATCTCAATGTGTCTGAAATGGAAACTGAATCCCACCCTTAACTTTGAGATGGCTAAAATAAACACTGTTGTATAGACATTAATTTTCTCATGCCAAATTACATAAAATAGTTATGCGCTGAGAAACAGAGATATGTATTTATTGCATTTGTGAAACAGAAATAGGCCAAGAGCAAAAGGTTGAATATGAAAACATCTCAGCTTTGGTATAAATCTAAACTTGTGATTCTACCCCTTCACTAATGTCTAACTGCGTTCTGAGTGCCTGCCTGCTTCCACTTTTTCACTACCTATTCAGCCTACAGGGGAACCACAGAAAGCAAGCTGTACACATGATTAATACGAAAATTACCAGAGCAGTTTTTTTCATCTCGTGATGCCACTGTAATGCGATATCATTAATACTTTAAGATCCTGATTTTAAGCTGAACTGTTACCACTGTTTTAGTACTGAGGACACAACTTCTACTCACAAATGTTTCATTTTTTCTTTTGGTTGCTTTAAAGATGTAAGATTTGAGAGGTCCAAGACTAACAATATACCATAAACCACAAACGCAAGTCTGTGCATATATTTTTTTAATGTCTTATTTTTAGATTCTCCTATTAGTCATAAAGTTCCTGACTGTTCTTAGAAGCACAATCTACCTTTACAATGAGCACTGCTTTTATCAGGTCACAGCTGGAGGTTAGCACATTAGGCTTTCACCTCCAGGTTCTGTACAAATACTGTTTTGGGGGGCCCATGTCAGCAATTTTAGGCTAGTTTTAGTTTTGTTTCTGTTACTGGCAACACAGAAAAAGCAACACAGGACTTGGCACTATTCAGGAAGATTGTCAATCTTTCATTGTCAGTAGAAAAGAAGACTGGCTCAGCGTAACAAAGACATTTAAGTTAAGGAAATGGGTGGCATTGTCCGATTTAAACAAGAAAGCTTTACCAAAATACTTTAATTTTTTTTTAGCTCCTGAGTCAGACACTTGGGAAAATCTCTCTTCTTGCACCCAGATAAAATTGAAATCTTTGTTAACTCAATTTATTCACTCTTCACAAAGTATGAAGCTGCTTTCCCAATTTTCCTATTTGTATGCAACAGGGTATGAAAATCCAGGCTTGTTCCTCATCCCTGACCATCCTGAATGTCAGGATTGACGTTCAGCTTTAACACTTGGTTGCTGGCCATCTGGGGAAATTGCCTAAGAGAAGGTTGCTTTATAGTGGTGTGCTGACATTTAAGTAATTTCAAGCGTGATCTTGAATGGGTATCAATGAGAAAGACTTTCAGACTGCGCATATGAAAAGAATCCAAATGATCTACAGAATACATAGTCATTTACTGCTCCTAACTCCTGTAAATGATGAAATTGTCAGTGCAAAGTCTTTTGAATGACCTCAAATTTTAAAATGGATCATATCTTAGGAGAGAAACACTTGGAGACCAGGAAATAACTAAAGCTGGGTGATCTGATCCTTTAAGCAGACATTTTATGACAGGGTTATATTTCCTCTGGCTACAGGAAGTTTTGTATATGAAGAAGTGGAAAGCAATAAGTCAGTCTTGAGGAGAATAAACTATTGCAGGAATATAATAAACTCTACATATCCAGCTGGTCTCAGAGAGCCTGCTAGCACCTTTCCCTTCCTGTTGGAGCAAGTAACATCTGTTTCTTAAGTGAAAGAGTATGAAGAGAATGAGCACACTAGCTATGCACAGAGACATGCAGGTGAAGGAAGTGATTTATTATATTTCAAACAGATTGTTTCTGCTGCAAAAACAAAAGCAGGGCCTAAATGTACTTCTGTAAAATGATTTGTCTGACACTTTTTTCTTTTTTTTTCCTTTTTTTTTTTTTAGAATGAGATGGAGGAAAAGCTGTAGTTATTTTATTAAAGTACAATACAAAAATACAGAGTAGAGAAAAGTCTAATCAGCACAGTGAATGAAAACACACCTCATAAAAAAATCATTAAGGATCTCCTGTTCTTAATAGAGGACCTTCTTGACTTCAAGGATTATTTTTGCCAGAATCATTTCTACCTGTTCTAAAGAACTTGCTGTTGGATTATTTAGGTATATAGAGGTTGAGGCATTGGGGTGTGTTCAATGGGAAAAAATGTTCAATAGGAAATCTAGCAGAAACAAACCAGTTGAAGTGAAATATTCTATGAACTTCTATGTCCAAGACACTACTCACACTCTGTATTCAGATGCCTCTCTCATCTCATGAAAACTAATTGCTGGTCAACAGCACTAACCGAAGTTTTAGAAATTATCATTAATAAAATGAATTTAAGTCAGCAAGGCTGCACTATGATAAAGATACAACTTAATATGAACACAACCAGCTAAATCCAGCTCTCTCATTTTCCCTGAGCCAAAAAGAAGTAATTTGTTAACTAAACACAGTATCAATCTCATAAATTTCAAGACAAAGAGTAACAAAGTAAAACATTAAAATTCTTCTGTGAAAATTATTTGAAATTCAATGATCAAGTAAAAGAATTAAGCAGAAGAATCAAGTCAAGTATAAGAATCAGGCAGAATGGAATTTGAATAACTAAAGATAGGTAATAGCATAGATTTTAAAGAAGTCACACTTAACAAATCTGATTAACTTTTTTTTAGGAAGTAAAAATAAAAACTGCTAAAGGTAAGGTAGCAGGTGTAGTCAGCATTTGAACTTGAAGAAGGCTTTTGATACAGTACTGACTGCTGTAAGTGGTTTAGATAATGTGATATTGATGAACAAATCCTCAGCTAGTTGAAAAAATTGCTTAGAAACTGAAGCCATATGATAAATGGTCCTAGATTAAGTATCAAGAAGCTGACAGATAAAGTGTTAAAAGACTGCTAGCATTAAATCTACCCTTGCTTATAAAATAAATCACTGACCTGATGGGGAATGTGTAACACTGTTCAAATGTGCATATGACATGCCAATCAAAAAAGAATGAACAGCTAAAGCAAGTTGTATTAATTCTTCAATGGGACAGGCTCCAAGCCAATTTATTTATTTCACTAAGGAAAGCATAGAGACCCAACCAGGGGTAGCTGGTGCTCTGGTTCTGGGGTAACTCTTTCAACCTGCAAAAGACTCAGATTTAATGTCTCTACTCTAAATCAGCCATTGGAGGGACCAGCTGAGGAGCATTTGTGTGCTCCAGGCCCTGGTCTAGGATGCCAATCTGGCATGATAGTGGTTGTCTCAGCTCCACCTTCAGTCTGGAGCACTGAACACACCCCAGAGGAAAATTTCCTGGAAATGTTACCACAATAAAGTTTTGATGAATCAGCATTTTCTAAGGACATATGTTTTGCTAAAAAATTCAAAGCTGTTGTAATTACTAGATCCTACTAGTCTATCCACTGAGGACAGCAGGACTATATACATGCTTAAAACTGAACATCTATCTAATTATCAATTGAATCTTTAATATCAAATGAATACCATTTGGTTCACACATTTCAAGCACATTTTGGAGCAGTGTCATTTCTACCAAATCCAGCAGTAGAAACTCAAGAAAAAAAATCAAAACCCATAAATCACTCCCTTCAGTTCTTGATTTCAAATTTTGGAAAATTCCGTAGCTTCTCCAAAACAACTTTCTGTCACTTGCACTCAGTTAAAATTCTCTTTAGAAATTTCTCATGATCTTATTTAGCCAAAGAGCAAAATTAGTACTTCAGTCATCTCTTTGATCCATTAGCTTGAAAGCAGTCAGCTATTTTTTCTTGATATTATGTGCATTCTTATATTCATGAATCGATTCTTCATTCTTCTTTTACTATTCTAGTTATGTCTTCAGCATGTCCTTGCAATTTTTTTCACACTGGTTTCAAAGAATTAATCACTATCTTTGGGTAAACTCACCCACAGACACAAATTAAACAGTTGACTTTACCAGAACAACTTATTAATCTACCTCTTTTCTCCAGTTTTGTTTGGACTGAAATGGTGATACCATTTTCTAATGTGATTTTCTTTATCAGTTGAAAAAGAACTCATAATTTATTTCCTGCCAAACCTTCTGTATTACCTTTTTCCTCAATAATGACAGGCAGCATCATTATGTCTGCTGTTCAAGCCCATAATCTCATCAGCATATTCATCATGGCTGGTTTATAAACACCAGTGTCTGTCAGAACATTATGTCCTGTTCCTCAAGCGGTATCAACAGGTTAACTTATATCTGTATTGTAAGTTGCCTTAATGAGGACCATGTATTGCTGTGTTTGTTCAAGACCTCCAGAGTCCTGGTCAGTACTTTATTTCCATCCACTACACCTATGTCTCTCCCACTAAGTAAAAGAGGGAACAGGAGCTGACTCCTGGTCCTCAGGCCAAATGACACCAACTGGGTTACATATACACAGCTTAAAGCTACTCTCTGCTAGATCAGAGCAAGGAGAGAGTTTTACTAGCTCGAAATAGAGCAGGGAGTGAATCTTTAAGGAAGGTCAGGAACAACATCGGTGCTTAAGATTATTTCCTGGCTCTCTTTTTCTTAAAAATACAGATGCACCCTCTAATATGCTAGAATTAATAATTCTAATAACATGAAAGGTGGATTTTGGGAACCATTCACTTTCCTTTTCAAGAAATGCTGTATTGTTTCTGCTTTGACCTTTGCAGAATGGAATTTTGGAAATAGCCAGTGAAACAGCTCCTACTACCTCCTACATTCACCTCAACATTTTCCATACTTTTTCCTTCCCATGATCATTTGGTTTCTGAGTTTAAAATATAGGTAAGAAATTTAGTGATATTTCAGCTTGTTTGCTGCAGACTTACATCTATTAACACATTAATATGTATATTATCAATTTTTAAAACAGTGTTCAACAGTATGGTCTCTTCATAAGGAAATAAATAATTTTTACACAGTTTCAGTGAAGATGAACATAATTCAAAATATTCTGGTGAAACACACAGATGAAAAGAGGTTAACCACGTGGTTAAAGGCTTAAACAGTTAAGCGTTCATTCAGAGAAACCCATCTTTGCATTTAGAAGATTTTGGCTTTGAGTGTCATTTACCCTTCTAGAGGCCATTATGGGTTTAGTTTGTTTTTAAATGTCTTCCCAGAAACCAGTTAAGAATGAGCAAGAAGTAAGACTGGAGCGCTGAACAAAGAAATTTTTCAGGTATTACTCTGTCAATTACAGTTTAAGAAGTATAGCAATTTAATGGATATAAAGAAAATAACCACAGAACCCAACAGTTATACCTTCCTGCAAACATTCCAGTAAAGCCTCTGAACCATTAACATAAAAAGGCCATTCAAGTGAAACATGTTAAATACGTATTATACAAAAAATGGATCAAGGCAAGAATGCTGTTCTGAGTCCATCCTTAATCCCACTTCTTTTGCAAAATACAGTGCAATAAAGCAAGAAGGGCATGTTCTGAATTATTTCTTCAGCAGGCTACAGACCTCTATAAAACAATACTTTTTCTGGAAAACTCCACTCTTCCAAGGTATTTTAATCTTATTGGAACTGTTTGTTTCATTTGAATTTGAAAATAACTTCTGAAAAACTCTACATGTGGTATTGCATAGCATTCCTGAACTCCTTCAAGGGGGTAATGGAAACTTTTCAAGAAGAGGAATTAGACAGGAGTCATACAGAGCCACACAGGGTCTTCTCACTATTAGGCCGACCTGCAATACAGATGATTGCAAATAATCAGCAGACTGGGAATCAAGTCCAAAATAACAACAGGAAGAAATTAACTCAAATGCAGGATACCTACCCCCTCTGAAAGCAATAATCACCTCATTATTTTGATATCTTACATTTCCTTTTGGAAAGTACCATGTAAGTGCAAGTTTTGGGGAAAAAGTGTATTTGGTTCATGTTTACCAGTGTACCTGGTGTTGTTAATGGATAGGGCAGGGGTGGGGGCGATATCTGAATTTTTTCTGACACCTTGTCCTCTTAAACTGTGGGATGACCTTACACGTAAGTAAGGAGCAAATTTTACCCTCAAAAAAGTATGCAGAATTATTCAAAATCATCACGTGCCTGATGTAAGCATGCCTAGCTAGAATATACTTGTATCAATACTGACCTTGACTCACTGACTTCGTCTGGACATCTGTGTGATTATCTAAGCACAGATTTTTGATCTAATAGAGTATATATAAATTTATGACCACAAAAGACTGCACTGCTGTTTCAAAACTAGCTGAATGAAGATTTAAGGAATAAAGCTTTATATTGACATAGCTAGGCTGACTTGAGCAAAGCAGAAGTAGGGACTTAGAGGTGCAGATCAGTTCCCCAGTCAGCACACGCTGACAGCAAGATCTTCAGTTCAATGGTCAGCTCAGTGTCTTCACTGCTAGCAACTCCCTCCACTGCACAGACGCCAGAAGTGAGCCAAAACTCTGGTTTTGCCTCAGTTGAAGCACCACCTTGCCATCAAATATTTAAAGTGAGGAACACTGCAAACAAATGGAAAAGTGTACGTGAGACAGCTCATGTAGCTAAAGTGATGCTAAATGCCTTGCTGAACGAGAACATTAGCTCTCCCTTGTTTTTATATTCAGGGAGACCAAGATCAGTAACTGAGGGCATTGAGTGATATGCAAGGAAGATTTATCTCCTTTCTCCTACTTTACACGCTAGCCCGCAGGCCAACTATGAGAAAACATGAGCTCCTCAGCTTTACAAATTATTCTGGCTATTGCTCTGTAATTATGCATGGGTCCTATGCACCATAAAAGGTCAGAAGAAGCACTTAAAGCTCTGAACGTGCAACAGTGCACTCTTCCACTCCAAATGCACTAAAAGCAGCTTTCGATATTGCGTTTCCTTTGACCATCACAGGTTCAGAATGTTTTCTTCCTACAGCAATCAGGAATAAGCTCCAATCCCCTTTTGGTAGTATGCACTCTAGATCTTAATCATCTATTTATACAAACATTTCCTCTTTACAAATAAATGTAGAGTGAAACAGAATAAATATTAATTTAAAAACCAAATGTTTATGTTTTGGAAAATGCCTGTTTACCAGAAATTCTTCAAACAGAATGATGTTCTCCAGCTGCAGGGAAGGTTTCCATTAAAATGCTTTTATATTCACTGCATTCACTGCTATAGCAGAGTGACCCTCTGTGGGGTAATGAGTTAGGGTTTCGGGTTACATCAAATCCTTCCTTCTATCTGTAACAGGAAGACTGTGGTGGTGTAAATTAGCTGGTTAGCTGATGAAAGGGCACGATAACACCACAAGGAATGCAAAACCTGTTGATCTCTATATACAATGTAATGACGGATGTTTCCTTTAGAAAAAGCTTTCTTTTAAAAAAAACTTCTATGTGATGCATAAGAATACAGCAGCATGCAAGATAAGAAACACACTTCCTAACTCCTTTGCACTGATTTCCCTGACAGCAGCCTACAAACATGTCCAGAGCACAGCCCGGCTGACAGCAATACCCTAGGCTGATCATACATACTATATGATTTTCACATGGTTGCTTTCTAAAGAGGCTGCCTTGCCAGATAGTTGAATCACTTCCTACTACCATCACCCTGATGGAGGCTTATATACAAAAAGCAGTCTGTCACTTCACTGTTGCTCAAGCAAATTTGGAGAAGGAGACTAAGACAGAGCCAGAGATCCTCTGGAGTACGCTTGCTGTGTCTCCTGCATGGGCCCACCTTGAGGCTCCAAATCTACCTCCTCCAATTCCTTGATCTTTCTCTCAAACCTACCTCAGCAAGGTAATGTCTCCCTTTGCCGCCCATCATTTAATGCTCTGATCTCTTCTGAGCACCCCAGACATGCATAGTTTCTTCCTGGCTAAGTGGTCTCCATGGCCCTCTCATACCTTACCACCTTATCTGAGGACCAGCACTGGTCTGTTGTGAAGTATGCCAGATTCACACATGTGACCCATCATGACACCAAAAGCTGGAATTCATTTGATGATTTAAATTATTTCTTGCTGATAAAATATTTAACAGGAGGTTACTCATAGATAATTTTTGGCATATTTCCTGGAAACACTAAGGGTCCATTCTTAAAGCATGTAAATTATTAATGATATTTTATAAAGCACTGATTAGTGAGCCCTTCATACCACTCAATCCATTCACAGGAAGTCAGCTTTCCCAATTCAAACCAAGATTAGTAACATGCAGAAAACAATAAATAATAAATATAGGTCTTCTTCCTCTGGCACAGCAGAAGCAGCAAAGTGAAGACAAGCACTTTTTCAAGCCAAAGGATGAGGAATTCAGCTATTTTGCTTCTTAGCAGAACCAAACTGAGGTACATTTTGGGTAGTGATAAACTGATTTTTTTTGAGCTACAGTATGAGTGGAAGGGAAAATCACACAATAGTCAAAGAAGTACAAATGAAAACAACTTTGTGAAATGCTGCTAATTACTTGCTTACTATGAAGAAGTAAAATATCAAACTACAAAATATATAAGCTATGTGTGACTGGATCAGAAAATCACTTTTGTTACTTACTGTTGGTTAAGCAGTACCTTAATCCTACTGAAATCAGTAAGGACACTACTCAGGGAAACAATTCATAATGGGTACTTCTGGCTGTAAAATGTTATGATTTTTCATTTAACAGAAAGATTGTAAGATAAATTCCTCAAGCAATAAACTAAGGTCTGATTCTTTTCTATTTACTCTTTAGTTATTTTATCTCAAGGTCATTTAGATTCATCCATCTCCTTCACAGTACAAGAAGTAATTAATTGCCTAAAGCCCAGCATTCCTCAGACTAACCTTAGGCCCATTCTAATCCAAACTGTGAACTGTTCCTTTTTATATATCCTTCTACTCTTCTATCCATAATGCAATTTTAGTAGCCTGTCTTATGAGTCAGGGCAGAACAATGTCCTTGCTATTGCTGTTACCAGAATTTCTCACCCTCCTTTTACAAGATTTCCAATTAAATACATTTTGATAAAAATAATTACATCAAGGATTATAATTTTATTAAAAATGTTTGGGTTGCCCTAGAAAATATGCAGGTGGTCATATGTTCAGTTCATCACAGAACTGACGAACTAGACCTAATGCAGATGTCAGAAGCTGAGCTGAAAGTGAACCCCCTTTTCTTTCCCCAACCCCCAGGAAAAAGCAATCAGTTAGGGCTCCTGAAGGATGTGGGCAGATATGGTGAACGGTGACAACTCACCAAATGCCATTCTTACATGAACATGGGACAGGGGAAGAATCAGAAATGTCCATTGCCTGAGCATGGCTTTGGTCATTCCTTCCCCTCTCCTGCTTTTCCATGAACAGAGGCATCGTCTCCTTCACAAAGCCAGAGCTGTCAGAGAAGTCAGTCAGACACATCAAAAATCTAGCAGTTAGGGTGAATGAACTAAAGGCACTGATTCTCTCTAGCCCTACTTCTGATAGGGGGCTCTCTCTACTACTGCCTGGGCTTTTCTTCTGTAGGTGGACCCTCTTCTGCCAAAAGAGGACTAGCTCCAAATTCTCCTAAACTAACAACTGTGAGGAGAGCCATAGCACAGGGTCAGGATGAGGGCAAGGTGGGCACCACAGCGGGGGATAGGCTTCAGGCTTCCTCTTTTCTAAACAGACAGTTTAGACAGTTCCTGAAAGGGGAAGAAACTGTCACACGGAGTAGTACTGGGTAGCTGCTGCTCAGGGTGCAGCAGAGGAAAAAAAAGCTGCTAAGGTGTAAGCAGCTATAGCACAAGTGGGTTTGTTTTCTTTGCTTGATTTGTTTATTTTTCTACAGTCCCCTCTGTCTTGACCCCCTCCCTACATAGCTACATGGTCTGTCTTTATGGCAGTTCTGGTCACATGCAGACCTGTTTAAAGTGACCACCCAAGAGACGAGCAAATCTAATTCACGTTTAAGAGCTGTGCTTTATATAAAGATAAAATGTCCTTGGAAACCATGACATGCCACTTTAAAATAATGGCCTAATAACAAGCAAATTCAAGATTTCAGTTAACATTTAATTGAACAGTGCTATTGTATAACAAAAAGCTGGAAAATATTTTTGAAAAGGGGCTACTAGAACAATTTTTCCAGAAAATGTTGTTTCCTAATAACTAAACTCTTCCCTGTGGTATAGCAAGACAGATACCCTCAAAAGAGAGACACTCGAAGTTGTGGGTTATTTTAGAAGATATCAATTAACACAAATGATGACTATACTTGATAGCAAATCTTTTCAGCCAAGCATGTCAACTGCTTGGCACTGAAGTCTCACAAAGGTAAGAATTCTTCTGAGGTTTCCATTCTATATTTAACACATTCTATCTTAGATCCGTGCTATGAGTTCACCAGTGATGGTAGTGCAGGCATGGTTCCTCTTAAGTAAACGTGGCTATATTGCATGTCCTGTCTGAAAGAATATAAAACGTCCCTATATTTAATCTTTGGATCTGAAAGGTTAATAATTGAACAATACAAAACATAAAAAAAAGAATATGCAGAATATTGTGTTGCTGTTTTATGTTAAGGAGTAAGTACTGAGCATAAATGCTACATGCTGGGACTTAATACTAACCAGTTTATTATTTCCTTTTGAGGAAATATTCTTTCAAAAAACATTTGTGGTGTAGAAAAAACTTATCACACTCCTAAAATATAAATGCTTCTAGTAACTTACTCAAAGAAAACATTCTCTGAATAGTCACTGTTCATTAAGTCTAAACTTTTACTACTCATCAGAGTGCTTCATACATGACTTGCTGTTTTTCACTGTGCACCTGAAGACCTGCACTTTTGCAGACCTTCTTGCAGGCTACCTATGGTGGTTTTTCTTTTCTAATTCATAGAGCCAGTACTTGCTGGAGAATGTCCCTCAAATCCCCTTTACTATGTCCCTTTCATTCCCCTTTTACATATTACAAACTGACATTCCAAGTGGGCTCCTTTCTGATCTCTATTTCATGGGAGGAGCAGAGATTGCAATCAAAGAAGTGCAAATCACTTCAGCTGCCTGGCTAGACTATGAGGCTATCAGCTCTGAAGTATCACTTGTGTATGGCTTGTGCTCCCAGCAATGGGTAAAATGCATCTTTAAAGTCTTGTACTAACAATTCTTGTAATGAGCAAGATAGTGATTGGAGCTGTGCCTAACAACATCAAGCAAATTCTTTGTGATTACATCTCCAACCTTAAATGTAAGGACCGAGAACAATCTGGTGCCCCCTGTTCCTGGATAATCTGTGTTAAAAAAAAAAAAAAAAAAAAAAACAACCAAAAAAACAGATGCCTCTTTTTCATCGCTGATTTTTTAATGTACTGTCTTCTAGAGTTCTTTGCTCTTATATTCATCTTCTTGCTGTTAGACTAAAGCATGAATTAGGAGGTCTAGTTGCTTTTAGACAGGTTTTCCAAGACACAGATCAATTACTCCCTTTGCATACTACACATTTACTGTAAATGCTTCACAGCCTAGACCCCAGAGAAGGCCAGCTCAGTTACTGTGGAGACCTAAATGCATGCAGGAAAGGGATTAGGTGCTGATTGGTACAGACAGTCAATTAGTACTTAAAAGGGAAGCTGACTCCTTGTTTTATACACATAGAACATGGGATAAAAGATTGTAGTTTGATGTCTTGTAATCTCTGTTGCTTCAGTGTTGACCAGGACAGCATGATATTGGAAGGTTTCTCGGAAGTTAAAAGAGTCCCGCATTAGTTCCTAATGGAATGGAAGCACTAAAGGAAACAATGACATTGTGTGATCTGTACACACTAGCTTACCTAAAGTATTTCAGGCTGCAGTGACTCTCTGGGACTCTGTCTGTTCAAGTGAAAAGTATTCTTAATCTCTGTGATGTGCTGATCAAACCTTGAACTGTCAGGTCAAATTATTTCCACAAAACCAGTCCCATTTATGATTAATTAAAATTTCTTCTTGATTGCATACAGTCCTTTTTAATGTATAATCCCTTCATTGTGTAGTGATTGGGAGTATGGGCCCAATCCCTAAAATAAAAAACAAATTATTTCAGTGCATGTTATGCCTATGCTGAGATGTATTAAGTTCACCCATTTGATAAAGGAAACAAAAAGCAGAAATCTAAGCTGATAACAAGTAAACCAATACACTGTAACGGAAGAGTTTTATTCATGGTGACTATATAATTACAATTCCATTATGTACATTGGATTAAAACTTTTGCCCTTGAAAGGGCTGACTGTATGTCAGCTTTGCAATACACTGATGTTTGTGGATATGTTTTCAAGTTCTGATCTCCATTCTTCTCCAAGTAGCAAAACATCAGATTAGTATGTAACTGAAAACAACAACATTCAAGAAAATATTTTGTCTTTTATATACAGTACATTTGGGTTTGTTCAAATAAGGAATATATACAATGAATGGAATTATTTAAGGATATGACAGCTAAAAATGTGAGAAATTATTCATTATTTATTTTTATTATTCCTAAATTATTCCAAATTTTCTTCTATTTCTTCTTTTTCTTCTCCCACTTCTCCTCCTTTTGATAAAAATCTTGAAGTCCTCTCTTTACCTACGTAAATTATCTGTTAGACCTATTTGTTCTGTCTCTCCTCTGAGATAAATATAAGGGAATTCCTGTCCAAATGAGACTAAGAATGAAAAAGAGAGAACAGAATCTAGGATGGATCTTTAGAGCCATCCAAATTTAAAAGTTCAATTGAAGCATCTAAGTAAGGAGGGGAGGAGTGCTAGATTCATCTCACCTAACTTCAGACAATTAAAATTTAGATGTTTACATGTGAGCCAGTCATCCTGTATGAAAAACTTTACATGCAGTGGAAGAAATAGCACTTTTAAAGGATTATTATGTTGATCTATTTTAGGTATCTCCATTAGAATGAAAGGAATTGTTCTCTGAAGTGCTAAGGCATCTCCATTTTATCAGATACATTCTATCAGGCTCTGATTATCATGAAGTTCATACACAGTAAATGAAGTTCATAAGTAAATTTAACCTATCTAATTTTTTTAACTGCCTTCAGCACAGAGCAGTCTCTCTCTCTCAGCGGCTTGTCAGAGAAACCTACAACAGTAAGCTTTTTCATTTGCATTTGTTTCCTATTTTGTGTACTGAACACAAGAGATTTTTTAGTAACTGCAGATATAGCAGTGATTATGTATAAGAAATCATTGCAGATTGCTCACAGGATGTTTTAAAAGTGTGATTAAACAAATAATAGTATGAAAAGAATGCATTCAGATTATTTATTCATTGGGTATCCATTAGTCTAGAACAATGAAAGAAAATTATATTTCTCATAAAATCTAGATCTTAAATTTTCATAGCCTTGACATTGTTTCGCTCTGAGCATACTGATCTGCTGTGATGTGTGTGTTCCTATCAATTCTTCCAGCTCACTTACACAGGTTTTCTTCCTTTGAAACCATGTGAAAAGTTTCTTCCTTCTTAGTTCATAGTTCACTGACATGACATGTTAGCAGTTTCCCTGTCTTCATATGCATATTTTCCAGCCTAGCCCAGGGGAAACTATTCCTCAGTGTAACAGCCAGAGTGATACTACAGTGCAGATAATGTTGTAAGAACTATACCCTAGAACACCAAGAAGCGGAATAGAGTTTTTGATGCCTTCTGGTTTTCAGTTGCAACAATACATTGTGGGTGCATTATGTTACTGGGTTTTGTTTCTGTCACTATGTAACAGTATAACTTGGAATTTTAATTGCTCCCAAATCCTACCGTTTCCTATACCCAGTGCCAGTGCTGTGATAGCATTGTGATAACATGTTCTAAAGAGCAGAAACAAATAAGCACCTTTTCACTGATGAAAAGCTAAAATGTACATCAACACTGCTCTTGTGAGGCTGAGATCAACTGACAGAGAATTTTACCTAGAAGATAGGACTCACTATACAACCTAGAAACAATTCTTGAGGTACATAGTGCAACCAGTTCTTAGAATGACTATGGAAGCTAAAGAGCTATCGAACTTTCAGTATATTCATCTCTGTCTATGACAAATGTGATTTTGTTTCCCTTTCATCCTCATTTATTTAGCACAGATTCAGGTCTGCTGAAAGAAGAGAACAATAAGGTGTGCCCAAATGTTTTAAACTAGCATTTTGTATGTGTCTTTAAAAGGGAAGAACATCTTGAAATCATTCAAAAAGCAATTCCTGAGATATTAACCCAAAAAAATCTCTTGGGGGAAAAAAAGTCAGAAAGCCATACTTCAGTTAAATTAAGTCCTGGTTCAAGGACATAATAGGAAAATAAAGTGAGGCAACAGCATCTGACACATGAACAAGAATGAACAAGTTCTGTGGCAACTCTTAGATTAAGAAATAGTCCTATAAAGCTCAAAAAAGCAAAATACTAAAGAACTACATAGAACTGTGAGACTACTGACACTTTCTCACTTAATCCAGAAACAATATTTTTGGTTACATACTAAGTCTGCCAAGATTTGTGCCTGAATTTCCCATATTGCTCTGGTAAACCCGTATGTTTCCCACAGCTCTTATAGTAGCTGCACCACAGATAAGCAATATACCAGTATGACAGCACTACCACTAGGCCCACACTATAATGCAGAATACTACACACTCATGCGATAGTGCCATTGCAGTACCAGTCTTATCTTTCACCCTGCGTTGATGTACACAGGCCAAACAGTCCCTCTTCTCTGCTTCCAGCCCCTGCAAACAATGTCTGCGCTGCTAAAATACCACAGCCCAGGGAAGATGCTGAACTCTTCACACTGCCACACCATCAGTGCTCTCTCCCATCCCTGCCTTGGGCTGTTCACTTCCAAAAGGCAATATGGACAAGACTACATGCAAATGATTAGCCCCACTTAGCAAACTCGTCTCCTTAAATGTGTCTACACTTACTCACTTTTATCTATTTTGTTTCATTTCTGGTTCTGGTCCTCTTTTCAGGGCACACTAAAACACAGCTTCCGTCAAATCCTCTTGCACTTCTTTTCCATGACACAGAGAGATAAAAGTGCCCAAATCTCACCTCAAAATGGAATTGGGGCCTGGCTAGTGCGCACAACCAGTCCTGCTAAGCAGGAAATCCTACCTGAGCTAGAAATTAAACTTAAGAGGACTGTAGTGCTAGTGATTTTTTCCTGAATCTGAAGCAGTTTCAAGCAGGAGTTTTCAGCTGAGAAAGAAATAATGCTGAGATGTTCAGCAGTATGATTTTAGTACAATGCCTAAGATGACTACTTCTACCTATAGGCTTTGTTGAATGCTGTTGTCCTGAGAAGATGTCACTCTTGTATAGTATTTTGAGAGAGGATTCGCTATAAAGTTCATTCTCCCTGTATAATACATTTCTCAGTTCAGTCAGTTGTCCCGAACCAACTCTTTGCTCTGTAGCTTGATGCGTTTTCTGAACATGATAGAGGTTCAGTTTCATACTGTTGCTAACTCATAAAACACAAGTGTTGAAGGACCATTGGCCCTTTCGCTACAGACCTCTACGCCCAGCAACATTTACCTCATCCATCAATCTCATGGCAGCTTAACTAAGAATCCAGTTGGATGGTTTAAGAATTGTTTTTCTCTTTTCATACAAAGGAGGCCCTACACTAAAAGGCAGCTGCTTCAGAGTCAGAGAAGCATTTATCTTCCCATAGTTTCATTCTTCCTTTTTCCAAAGCTCTATAAAAAGCCGCCCAGCATCCTGGGCTTGTAGCATCACTGAGGATCCCACCCTCTTACAAATTATGCTCCCACATTAGTCCTCAGGAGTTCTTCACTGTCCTGCAACTTTTACCTACACACCTCACACCAACTGATGTTTCTAGGGAGACTAAAAGCAGTAAATTAATTAGATATATGATTAGATAAAATCATGTTTCTCTCTTCTCTCCCCCAACCCCCAAAATGTAGTGATGCAAGGAAATTTCCACAAAACCAATTTCTATCTGTTAGAAAAATTACTGTTATTCATTGGTACTATCTGTTGTTTACTACTTTGAAGTAGTTAACTTTAGTCAACAGTGTTCTCACTTTAAGCCAGCACCATTTTATGGAAAAGATGTTAAGGCAGTTTTATGGAAAAGATACAAAGGTCATCATGCAAAACATGTTTAATGTTTTAATCCAGTTAGAATGAAAAATGGGTTTGTGTTGAAAGCACAAGCAGGCAAACTGGGAGTTCTGGTTTACTTCCTAAATTATTCACAGTATTTCTTTGTGTCCCATGGGTTTTGTTGCAGAGATACCAGCCCTGGCTCCACATAGGCTAACAGTGGAAATTAGGGAAAGGCACACTGCAGTGACAACTCTTCTGGCTCTGCATGAGACAATTTAGGCTTGAAAGCACCGTGACTGCATTTATGCACTGTTAACTGCCTGAGTCTGCATTAATTTGGGGGTCTCAAAACTGTGCTACATTCTGTGGTGGATATGACTTTAGACATGTAAATACCTTTCTATTTTTTTAAGTCTAACATTCAGTTGTCCTTTTATTCATGATATCCCTGGTTAGACCACTGAGCACTGGGATTTCAATTTTTTTCCTGATTGCCAGGTCTATACAAGTCTGAACTGCTGAGCTGCTCAGAATCAAGTCCCAGCAGGATTAACAAAACAGACATTTCTGTGAATTGCTCAATTTTAGAAATGAATCAGTGAGCACTTTCATGTCCAATACAGGAAAACCACTGGAGCAGACTGCTCAAGAAACAGGCTATCAAATTTAAGTCCCTAGGCCGCATGAAAAATGAGTTTCTTCCACTTGGAGCTGGGACTAGAAATGTTAGCATCTATATGGAGTACTTGCCTGTTGAAATTTGCTGACCTGTTGTAAGCAAAGATCTTTTCCATAAGATGGTTCACTGTGGACGGGACCCCATAACACACAGGCAAGGGTCCGACATGCACTGCAGCTCAACTCCTTTGTTTACATGTCCAGTTGTTCCCACTTCCTTGGCATCTACCTTTGCAGTCTTAAACCCTTGCATGCATTGCATCAGAGTTAGGGATCCCAGTATGGTGACATTTTAGGGCAGCTGGCATATTTCCTTGGTCTGTTCCCAGGGCATCAGGGAACCATGCTGCATAGCACCTAAGGAAGCTGGAACCTGTGATTCAACAGAATCACATAACCTGATACATAGAATCTCACAATCAATGAACTCCAGTTTATTATACAAACGATCACCTCTGCTTAGCTTAGCCTAGGCTGTTCCTCTTTACAGGTATGCAGTGGTGGGGCCTTCTCTCCCCATTAGATGTACATTACATTACATTAGAGTACATTAGATGATCCCTCGCTCCAAAAGGGAAGAAGACTGAGTTTGTACCAAAGTCATTTTTTTTTCCCTCTCTGGTTGTTCTTGGCTACTCTGTTGATTGGGGTGTATAGGTGACCACAGTGAGGATTCCTGCCTCATCTGACACTGAGTTTAATTCTCTTTAATCCCAACACAGCTCAGGCTCCACCTCTTCTGGCTAGTGCTCTAACCCCTGCATCATATGCAAAAGGACAGGCAGCAAGTGCCCTTTTCCACATAGCACAAGGCCTTGGGTAAAGTTCACTCAGCAAACTGCCCCCAAGAGAACACCTAAGTCCTGAGACTTCCATTTGTTTTCTAGCACTGAACAAAGAGCTAGGCACCTAAATTAGATAGCATGCATCCTGCAATACTGCCTTTGGATCATTATCAGACCCAGAAAAGTCATTCACATTGTGTTGTGTTGTAATTCAAGAAACATCTCCCTAACAGGTTCACAGCGTCTCTTGTACATTAATTTTAGTATGAAGAACAAACCTATTCAACACCTCAGCATAGTGGGCTTTTACTTTCGGCAAGTACCTCTTACCATAGCACCATTACTGTTAATGGAATTTGTTTTTCTTATGCAAGAAGACAGTAACACATTTTGAACTGTTACAGGGTTTTTTTCTTTTTTTCTTTTTTTTTTTTTTTTGCCGAGTCACATCTTTGTTACTAAAAAGCAGGATTTTTCCTTCTTCTGTACTTGAAACATTGCTGCACTCGTGATGCACAATGAATGTTTCCAATGGACTGAACTTAAACTTAACTACACAGATTCCATTTGATTCAATGGGAAGCGTGCAGCTTAATCCTATGCAACTCTCTTAACATTAAGAACATGTTTTTCACCCAGTTAGCATTTCAGTGAAGCAGATTTGGGAACAACTTTGTGACAATCTCTGTAAATCCTAGCAACCAATTCTTAGTTAAGCAGATGCTTTCTAAATAGGTTCTTTAAAACTTTTATGTACTTCTTCTACGGGTTTTCATATTTTTAAAATTGAGAAATACTGGTGTGCATTTCTCACCTGCTTAGCATTAATTTCTGATTCATAATCCCTCTACAAACAACAGGTTTATTGATTATAAAACCTCCCGCAAGGCATTCTTGCCAGTGTGTGTCTTTTCTATGAAAACGTGAAAAAAAAAGCCCCAAACGCCAAAAAATGGTGACTTGGAAATGAGCCACCTTTATTTTAAGGGTTTTTTTGCAGTCAACATGTTGCCCCAGCAACCTAGGTTCTTACTGTCTGGCAGAAGACAGATTTCTTTGGTTCCATCATGATGCAAAGCTGAAAGAAGGAAGGGAGACAAGCAATGAAAATTCACCATTTCATTATTCGAATATGTGAATTACCCTGAGCTGCAGCCAAGCCATGGGTCTTATCCACAGTGTCCTTCAACACTTATTCAAACCCTTCAATACTGCAATACTTCATTTCCATTAATTAAATAATTACACCAAACTCTGTGTAAAGATAGCATTCAACTGAATTCAGGCATTCCAAAATAGTTATTCAGTAAAGCTGAACCTCATATTATTATGCCATGAATTGACAAAGATTTGTTTATTTCCCTCACCAGAGTTTTTTAAAAAACCCTTAAAAAAAAATCTACAAAAAAACCAAACCCAAAACTGAAATTGATGACATTTCACACAGGTGAAAAAAACAGAAGTTAGTGTCTCACAATCTTAGTTCTTTATTTAATATCATGAGCATGTATTAACTGTACTAGATTATAATGACATCATAAAGATGAAGTTCTATGAAGATTAAAAAAAGATTGTCCTTGCTTACATAACATGAAGTCCATTGTTATTAGTGGAAACAAGTGGTGCTTGAACAGGTTTATGTAATAAGATTACATTTTGGCCTTTTTTATGGTCCGTCTTTGGTACACATGGTCACAAAACACTTCACCTTCAGTCAGTCACATGGCTCAGCAGAAAAAAAACAATGACGGCTCAGAGAAATTGCAGTGTAAACCAGCTCATGAGATGACCAATTGCAAAGAACTGGCAGGAAAGGGGAGAAAGACATCTGAAAATACATACAGAAGGATGCAACAGAAGCCAAATGTGCCTTGCAATAGAATAAGTGATGACAATCAAGAAAGTGCTCTATATGATGTGCAGGATACAGTATTGTGGCTTTGAGATCTGTTCTTTAGTCTCTAACAGTGTCCTCCATCTCTACATATGATACAGGTATTGGGCAGCCAAAACATCATTGTGCAGCAAGAAAATCAGAGATGGAGGGCGTCAGACAGCAGAGATCACAGTGGCACAGCTTACAAAAATATAAACAGGACAGCTTGTATACTAACCCACAGCTATCAGCCACCACACTGTGAAGATGGGGGAGGAACTGATGGCCAGCTAGAGAAAGTGAGTTCATTTCACACATTATAGCATTTCATTTTATCCACCACATTTTGCTACTGGATCTGCCTATGAGCAAATGGAGATCTTGACAGAAGTGGAGGATGGTAAAACCTAAAATAAGATCATGTATTATATTTATAGGCAGTTTGGTAAATTTAGGAATGCCTAGGGAACTCAGAAGTGATATACACTTTGACACCAGCTGTGATATCAGATGTGAACACCATTCTCTGGTGTTCAAAGTCTTACACCTCTAACCATAACCTAAACTCGAAACACTTCTCTACCATTTCATGTGAAATATGCCAAGTTTTTTGACAGAAATGTATTCTTCTGCCAGAGAAGTTTACACTTTCATCTCTGTCAGATCATAACAGGCAACATTTAGAGGAGCATAGAGCAAAAAGCACAGGCAAGACAAAGAGGAAGAAGATACTAATGATCATAGGAGAGACATAAGAGGGACAGATCCCCCATCATGCAAATCATGACACATTTGAAAATTCTTTGTACTAAGAGAAAGCTGGAGGCTTGGGCATACATCTTGTGTTATTGTGAAAAAATAAAGGAGTGGCAGAATAGCGATGACACAAGGTTGGTGAAACTTATCAGTACTGAAGGTGAAGTTACTGAATTGGATGAAAGGTTGAATCATGTCAGGAGCAGATCAATAGCTATGAGGAAATCAGTCATTTCAGAGAGAACTGTGAAATGAAGTACCCTGAAGTAGGTTGTAAGCACACATCCTTTTTCAGAGGCTTTTTTTTCTTTTCTTTTTTTTTTTAGCATACAAACAGTATGTACATATGTAGAAGATGGAGTCACAACTGGTCTAAGGTCTGATATGGTCTGTGTAATTTCCTTCCTTGGACACTTTTATTCAACTGCTCCATATTCTTTGACCTCTAATTCGTTCCAGAATCCCATATATTTAAGAAATGTTTCTAATGAAATCTAGTAAATTCTTTCTGATTGCACTAGTTGCTGATTCCGGCAAAAGACTAAAATCTCATACTTTTTATATAAATAAAATACAACTAAAGAAAACTAAACAGGCTACAAAAGTAGTGGGGGATAAGTTCAAAACTGATGGATGGTTTTCATCCTTTCCATCTTTGACAGCCCCACTATGCCACTGGATGATTTGACAACTTAAAGTAAGGAAACAACCATGGAAACACAAGAATGAAAATGGAATAGAAAGGTGAACAAATTATACCTCATATCACCATTTTAATTTTCTCCTCTGTGCGTTCCTCGTTTTCAGCTGGTTTTATATTCTAGATAGCACTTGAGATCCTTTAGAAATATATTTTATGAATGCAGAATTTCTCTGTTTTCCACCTGCTACTGCAGTCACTACAAAATCTAAATCCTTTCAAACTTGAGCTATCTTTGGTTTTGGTCTGTCTCCAATTTTAGTTACATATACAAACAGAGACAATTCTGCACTATTCTCCTCCAATTCATTTTTATGTTATGAGGAAGAGATCTTTAACTTCTGAAGCAAACTAGTTGTTGTGCCACATTACCATTAGTAATTGCTTTCTGCCTCCTCCATTTTCAGATGTCCTGTCATCTGTTAGTTACTAATCCTTTTATGAAGCCTCTTAAGCCAAGGCCTTCGACTTCTTTTTGGTATTAAAATATCTTCAAAATACCTGATTTGGCCACTGTGGAATGTGGGAAAAATGACTAAATAAACCAAGTGTCTGATATCCCATCATCTCATAGTGGTCTTTCATTTTCATGGTGGCAGAGTTAGAATCCCTCCAAACCAAGTGCTCCCAAAGGAAACTTCAAGGCTCTTGGAAAAAAGTGGGTGTGCCTATGTACTCAGCTCATTTTAACCTATTATATACTGGTTTGTTATTAATAGAGCATGTGTGTGTATGTATATAAATTAAGATACATATTTACATATATATAAATAAAATATATATACTTATATATAAATGAAAACACATCTTTATCAACAATTGTAGCTGAGATCAGAGATTTAGATACTTAGCCAGAGGCATCTAGAGACTTATCTAAAGCTCTGGTTTGCTATTCTAATCAATTAGCTGTTAGAACTTTCCAACCTTAACTTAGTAAGACTTTATAAAGCATGGGTTTTGGAATTTAATTTTAAATTCAGTGAATATAAACTGAAAGTATAGAGCTCAGGTAGCTTTAAGGGGGTTTTCATTTTAGGAGATACTTCAGGAAATTTGTTCCTGTGCTACATATTTAGTATTTTGTCAGGTTTTTAAAGCTTGCTTAGGTTTTAATCTTTGCTCAGTAACTTTTGTGAGGTCTGTAGTTTAAATTCACACTTTAAATTCATCTATAAATACAAAATACATAGTTCAGCTAGGTCTGTAAATTTGCCTTATAGAACTGGACTGAAAGAGACTATGCCGAGACCCACAGCTTCTCCACTTAGGTATCTGTCTTGCTCAAAGGTGCTTTAGTACAGGTAATGTACCTGAGTGTTCAAAAAGCTTCTCCCAAAGTTCCTTTCTTAATTGAAGTTCTCAAAGAAAGAAACTCTTATAAACAGTTTTCTGTTATTCTCAAGCAAATTGTTGAAAAATAAGGAAGGATAGGTAGAAATTCTCAGTTTTCACAAAGGAAACAGATTACCAATATATCCTCCAAGTATTTTTACTGGATATTTACATTTCAGCATATTCATAGATGTTCTAGTGGAGAGCATGAAGAGGCAACAAGTTTTGCAGGTAATTACTTCAGATAGCTAGAGCAATTAAGTCCAGAGCTGTCCGAAAGAACTACAAATGATCTCATATTAGAGAGCAGTAGACTGGCAGATTAAATTCAGCACTGAATTCACCTGGAGAAAGTGACTATAAAGAGAAATTAATTTGCTCTAAACTAGCCATTACTCCTGTGAAAATGTTAGAGTCATTGCAAAGAGTTTTCCACATACATCAGCTCATCACCCAACAACAGAGAGGTGCCAGGACAGAAACTGAGAGCAAGCAGAAGTCATCACTATTCCCTCATATGGTGCATTCAGCTCCCACATACCACCTGAGGTTCTGGTTGCTTCACCATGGAACAGATGCTCAGAAAGGCAAGAGGATGATCAGAGGCACTGAACAGCACACAGCTTAGATGCTTAGTAGAATATGACTCCTCAGGATGAAGAAGAGGTGACTGGAAAAGAAATTATTAGTCTATGTAGTGATTTACACCATTAGCAAATTAGAGGAGAGAAAGAGAGAACAGCTATTCAGTTTAAAAAAAAAAAAAGGAAGAGGGAATGGTGGTTGAGTTATCTGTCAGCATTGAACAAAATATGGAGGAATTTTGCATGATGAATAGTTAGTCTGTGGGACTCTATCACAAGATATTGTGGAGTCTAAAAGTGGGAGTTTTTAAAAAAGAGTTTCATAATTCATGGAGGATAGATCCATCAAAGACTAGTACACAATCAACTGGATGTAACTCAGGATCAGAAAGTTCCTAAAAGATTGATTTCCAGAAGCTAAGATGAAATTGACTTTATAGATATGTTGTTTCTTATATTCTTTCCCTTTTCCCCCAGAAACGATAGGAAAAACAATCCGGGACAAAACAAATGTGGGTCTTCATTCCCATCCAGTACATCCCTCTTGTTTCAGCTTGTGATTTAGGTCTCCTCGTCTTGTCTCATCTCATCTCGTGAGATTACATTTTAAAATACAGGTGATACGGTTAAAATAAGACAATGTCAACTTTCAGTTGTAACAGTCCTTAAATTCTCCTAGTTTCTCTTTAAATTCTGCAACTTCAGCTGAGGTATAAGCATGTCATTACTATTCGGATCCCTCACATAATTTTATATCCAGCTGTATTTCCGAAAGAATCTTAGGTACTCTCTATCTTCAAGTTTGGTTTTTTTATTTTATTTATCTGCCTTACATCTTTGGTTGGTTGGTTGGGTTTTTTTTAGGCAATGCATTATAGAATTTCAGTTTTGTGGCTAAGTTTTGATTTAAGATGTTACAATGATACTGCCAAAACCTTGTTCACAACTATTGCTCTGTGCTTCCTGCTGAACACAGAAAGTTTCACTGGATAATGTTGTTTCTTATTCAAAAGACTTGTATAGAGCTATTGTTCTCTTTAAACCAGTCTTCCTCCCAGGGACAGATGCATTTCAAAAATGAGTGATCCATTGAGACAATTATTGCTGATATGCAAACTCAGCAGAAATCAGAGATCTCTGATCAGCATGTAACCGAAGCTTGTGTATGTGTATTACTGTTGTGCATTTGCTGCGGAAGAAGTGATTGTGGGCTGCATTAATAAAGGATTTCTTGTGAAGAGAGAGAAGTATTAATGCCAAGGACCTGGAAGGACATCACTGTGTAAAGTTTCATTCACCTATCTAAAGGAAGACGACTTCAAACCACAACAGGTTCAAAGAAGGGCAGATGGCATGATTAGGGAAGCCTATTGTCCAAGAAGAGATAACGATAATATAATACAGCTTGTTTGGTCTAGCAGAACAAAAGTTGGGAAGAGATATGATTACTATGTATAAACACATTGGTGAATAAAAATCTGTGAGAGAGAAAGGTTATTTAAATTAAAGGGTAATAGTGGCAGCAGAAAAAAATGGGTCTGAAGCATCCAGGATTAAATACATTCTCAGAACTAAAAGAAGGTTTCCATCAGAACAATAGCATTCTAGAAGAGTCGTCTAACTGTAATGACATGGAAAGGGGAAACAACTAGTTTTACTCTCAGGCTTAATCAATTTATAATATACATTATTTAATTCTGTAGCATGCAATAACAGCGAGTTAGGTCCCCTGAGGCATGAGGTCCTTTCCTGTCCTACAATACTCAAACTATATACCCTCAGTGAAACTGATGTGATAAATCTCTCTCTCCTAGTGGTCTTCATGCATCAAATACGGAAAACGTAGCTTTGCACAGTACTATAATAAAAATAGCGTCAAAACATAAATATAAAATGATGCAAGAATAAAAAAGAACTGAATGCATAAAAGTGTTTAAAAAAAAAAGGGAACTGAAAATACAGGACAATAGTACAAGCAAAATTTGGTTGTATGAAATAGTTTGCACAGGACAAGTTCTGGAAAACTGGGATAAATGACCAAGATCCAGCTTACCTCAAGCTGAGGTTAATAAATATTCCACAAAATTAGATGTATTTTTTACATGGCTAAAATAAAGGATAGTACATGAAGAAGCCTACTTTCAAATGAGTTTCAAAGAAAGAGAGTGATCTCTTAATTTCTACTTCTCCAGCATGTTTTTTTTTCCTGCAAACGTCCATCAGGCAACACCAACTGAGAATGACTGAGTTGACTATGTTTGCTATCCTTTTCCTAATAAATAAATCACATTTCCATTCAATTAGGTAGGCTTTCCACAGAGAATTTATGTCATGTGCAAATGTCCGCTATGTTTATTCTCTGGCTGCAGTCTTCCATCAGGAAGCTTACAGGTGTGACCCTCAACTTACAGACAACTAGATCATTGCTTTTTTTATGATGAATTGAAGCAATCAGAATGTTTTCTGCAGCAGCTTGATATGAAGAGTTAGAGACTCTACAAAAGGTTGAACTGAACCTTTTTTCAGTGAGTCAAATACGAAAGTGAACGCTCCACTTAGTACAGTATATCTATGGTTGATATTTTGATACTAAATTCAACTTATTTTATTCCATCCCATCCAAAGGAGGATAATTCCCAGGAAGTTGCTGCAAGTCTACCACACTAGGTTTTTTGAATGTTTTTTTAGAACTACTGCCATCTATTCCATGAAGTTTTTCTGTTTTCAACAGTGTGCACTTCCTCTTACTTTCAATATAACTTATCGTGCAATCTAATATCAATCAAAAAGTCTACCACTTCCACGAAGCAGCATCAGAGAAATTGGATGTAATTTACGATTATAAAATTGGAAAGAAAAGGTGGAGGAAATGATGGAGCAGTGGGAACAAATAAGTGCATGGGAAGATGTGGAAATTCCTAAGATCATCTCTGCTAAGGATGGGGAGGAGAGCAGGAGCACAGGTAAGAAGGCATGTGAGAAGATACAGATTTTGACCCTGCTGTAATGGAGACAGCTGAGGCTTTCTGATGCCAAGGTCCAACATTCTTCCCTTTGCCTTTTTTTGACAAGGGCTATCTCATGCTTCTCCCTAAATACATGCATCATGTCTTACACAGTACTGATAAAGTATTTTGCAGTAACATCCTAAAATAAAGGCTAAGTATGCTAACTTTATGCTCTACTACACAAATTAGTATTGAAACATGTGAAAATAGCTATATTACAATTCTCAACAATCAGATAATACCAAGGATGAAGAATGGGAGATTGTATACCTCTCTAGTACCTGGATCCAATCCCCTTAACTCAGATACTTAAAAAAGGTGTTTCTTCACCCTGAGTTTCCTTTGTAACTCAGGGAAAGAGAGAGACACTTTTGTGATTGAGCCAAACTAAAATGAAAGCAGGTCACTGTGTGCCCTGTATTCAGCTCATCTGAAAGCTTAAGAAACCAGTGTAGAACTGATCAGCCTACCAAATATTAATAAAATGTAGTGTCCCTAAAAACAACATGAGAAATATAAGGATTTATAAACATGGGTTACAAATTACTCTTCATATACAGATATAAATAAGCATCAATTGACTTATTTCCATCAGTAGAAGTTGTTGATCAATAAAATATGTATGGGCCAGTTTAAGTCTCCATGTTTAAGAATAGTGTTGTTTTATGAGAAAAAGGTTGGACTGGAAGCATACTCAGGTACAGCCTTTACTTTAGAAAGCCAGTTATGCAGCCACATGTTATAGAGCTGATCATCACCACTGATGTACTTTGCTCTTGAGCTGCAAGTCTTTAGGCCACAAAAATCCCGGGGGCGTGATTAGAAAGATTGTATGAAAGATCTTAACATTTTGAGATTTTGTGACTTCGTAAGTGTTCTTTACAATGCAAGCGAGGCACAAAGCATGGCAAAATCATTTCTACATGGAAAGCAGTGAGAAATTGCATAAATCTTTCTGTCCCTTAAGAGTATTTTGTTTAAATTTTAAAAATCACTTAGGCCTTCTGGCCTATGAAAGGCCAGTATTTGTAGAGGCTGATGGATTTTGTATTTCTTGACACTTCAATAAAAAATTATGTAGTATAAATGCCTTATTATGTATATTATTTATTGATTTAGGTACATTTTCTTCCTTTGAATCCTTACTAAACAGAGCTGTTGTTTTCTGAATTGATTTTGCTGTCTCAGCCACATTGAGGCATAGACGCTTTTTTGGCTTCCATCTGAATGAACAATTTCCTAGTTAGACACACTGGATTTGGAGTTGGGTCAATAAAAGCTTTACTGTGTCCTTTCTCCTTCCTCACACAGCTCACAAAAGAGAACCAAATTCCATTCATCCTTTCACTGGCCACTGTGGAATCTTTAGCAATGCAATTCTGGCTGGGATGAGGAAACATGGCAAGAAATTGGAAGAAACACAAATAAGAATTCTTTATTTCCCATGCTCACTGCCCTGAAGATCTGTTGCCACTGGGGACACATGTGAATTTCCTGCAGTTTAACTATTTGTCTCTGCCATTGAATTGCTTTGGAAGTATAACACGTTAGATATCAAAAGACGATTTAGCTTAATCCTGCTGAATCTGATGTGGTTAACTGTAAGTTATTTGCAAAAAGACCATTTTGAGTGGCTCTTGGCAATATGAGCATAAAGGATCATTGAACAGTTTTCATGTGAAGAGTACTTACTAACTTTTGAATAACATAAACTTAACCATGGTTTAATAAAGCATTTTCACTTTAATCTTTGTGGACAGATTGAAATTTCAAAGATTCTAGAGTACTACATAGTTGTTTGCAAGGATGTGGTCAATGCATCAAAATTTATTTTGTTGTTGGTTTTTGCTTGCTTTTTAATGTTACATACTACTCCCATAGACAGACCATTCACAGTAAAAACTACTAAGAAGATATCATCAAATTAAATTTTAGTCATTTCCGAAATAATTTCTGATGTCTTCGATTTCAAACTTCTCCGTCAGCTTGTGTGTGTGTATATATCTATCTCAGCTGTGTCCTCCCAGTCTTTAAGACTTTTTCCTTCCTTCATTTCTATGTTGATGCTCCATGCACATAAACAGTAGACATTAAAAAAAACCAGCTCCTAACATAGAAGTAGTCTTCCTGTAAGTTTAAGCATAGCAATAATTTCATCTTAAGGCTTCACACCTGCATGTGTGAGACATGCAGATGCATAAGAGCACGCATATAAAACCCTTTTAGTCATAAGTCCAGGACTCATCTAAGGCCATATGTTGTGTTCATATGTGACACAGTAAAGTAGTCCAGTGATACTACTGGTAGGAAAAAGCATGACCAAAACACAGAAACCTTTCCTGACTACTGACAGTAGATCAGGAAAGCAAGGTTTTCTCTACACAGTTTCTATATGCAGTTATACTAGAGAACAGTGTGGCTTATAGTGCACTTGATCTGTTCTGACCTATCTGTCCTTAATGACCAACTACTTACAGTAGGTTTGAGTAGACAGTCTACTCATGCTCTGTGTCCATAAGAAGACCTGGAACTTACTTAATTCCACAGAGAGAACTAGTGCAAATATGAAGTGCTGCAAAATAGTCAAAGAATTTCAGCTTTAAAATGAACATATACAAAACCATCTCAGGTGTCATTTGTAGAGCTAAAAAGTAACACAAAAGAATAGAATTAAAGAATGATTTTTAAACTATGTCCCTTTAAATATAAATCACATGCTTTGAAATTTGCTAAAGGATTTCATAAGTGAATTTGCAGACAGTTCATTCACTGAAAAAATTTATCCATTTGCAACATCCTAACTTACATCTCTAATTCCCTGATTAGGAAAGACACAAACAACAGGGGTCACTTTAAAGCTGACATTTTGAACATTTTCTTTCATCACCTTTGATATGAACTCTTTCAGTGGGATATTCACCCATTAGATAGATCACTAAGTGATGTCTGCTTCACAGCAGTTCTGATGAGTGAAGGCTATTTAATATGTAACTTGTTAAACTAGGTATAGAGTCTCAGTTTTTATTTCCTCTTCTTTTTCACATTTTTATGATGAAATAGACATTTTGGATAAGAATAGGAGTTTGAGATGCTACTGCAAGTTTATGTTCTGCTCCAGAGCTTAAATTCTTAGTTTACTAAGAATTTTTGCAGCACCATCGCTTGATTGTAGTTAGGAGAGAGAGGATAATTCTGAATTTGAAAGGAGAAGGCAGAAGGAGGGAGGAATAGAAAATACTGTTGTGTTGGGGTTTACAGTGAATTTTTTATTTTGCTTTCATGCCACCCTGCTCAGTAATTTTGCCTTCCATTCACACATCGTTAATTTTCTGTGTGCAACTAACAAAAATGTTAACTTACTTTTACTTGGGGGGGGGGGGGGAAGGAAGGAAAAGAAATATTTCAATTCTTACATAAACAAATTGATGGTAAGCAGAGGTTTAAGAACCCTTAGAATGTGAGAACACATATTGGATACGATCTGGATTCTAGTTCAATTGTTTTTAAATTTTATACCTATCACAGAAGAAACCAGTACATGTGGGTTACTGGAAGAACAAGAGTTCCAAGGGTTTCCTCATCATAAGAAAGGGGTGAGTAGGAAGGGCAGTGGGACTTGCAGAACCAGTGATTTTTTGTACATATTATTGGTTTTCTATGGCTTGGGAGGTAGCTTTTTCAAAGGTAGAGAGGATAAAAATCATGCTGATGGGACAAAGCAAAGGAACACGTACAAAGAAGTTCTCAGACGAGGTTCTCCAGCCAAACATCTTTTTAAGGATTTATTAGAGATGTGAATGACCGGGAAGTTTTTATTTTTCTATTAATAATACAAAGGCGAGGCGGAGGAGAAAGTCTTGACAAAATGGAGTAGAAACACTTTAGAAAAGTACTAAGCAGTTCTAGAAAGAAGTTTGTTAAATATTTGTTCCAAACAGTCAGGATCAGATTTGAATATAAAGTTCTCACTATCAGAGCTACATATAGTATCAAGATTAATACATTGTTGCTACCCTGTATATTGACTGAAGACCATATTCCAACAAAAATGGTGTGATGCTAATATTTCTTACACAACAGAACCATGAAAAACAATGATATATTAGAATGGATGACCAGGATCTACTGAGAACCTAATACAACTGGAAAAAGAATAATTACCCTGAATTAAGTGATGATGAGCAGATTATATTAAAGTTATAGTGCAAAGAGAAATGAAAGCAAATCTATTATTAAGAATTTCTATTTTAATAACAAAATTACTGAAAAATGAAGGGAATGAGTGAAAGTTGGGTGGATTTGTAACGCTTAAAAGCCTGTCTGAAAAAGAAGCTTGGAACTACTTTAAATCACAGATGCAAAGCCAATACATGTACTAGAAGTAAAAGAAAAATGATTGAGAGGAAAAGACCCAAGACCTAACTAAATAACTAATCGCCTCATGCTGAGAATCATGTAGTACACAATCAAGGAGTGAATAAACTCTTCTGTGGGATGTTTCACTGCAGCTGTTGAGATGTGGGTAAATGCTATATTGCTCAGATTAGAAATCCATTTACCCATTTCTGACCTTGATACATCAGTGCAAAAAAGGTTTTCAGTGGTAAACTGGGAGTCTACCAGGACCAGTGTCCTGGTTTTGGCTGGGATAAATTTAATCTTCTTTCTAGTAGCTAGGATAGTGGTATGTTTTGGATTTAGTAAGAGAAGAATGTTGATAACACACTGATTGTTTTAGTTGTTGCTACGTAGTGTTTAGAGTAAGTCAAGGATTTTTCAGCTTCTCGTGCCCAGCCAGCAAGAAGGCTGGAGGGGCACAAGAAGTTGGGAGGGGACACAGCCAGGGCAGCTGACCCAAACTGGCCAAAGGGGTATCCCATACCATGTGACATCATGCCCAGTATGCAAACTGGGGGGAGTTGGCCAGGGAGGGAGGGATCGCTGCTCGGGAACTAACTGGGCACCGGTTGGTGAGTGGTGAACAATTGCATTATGCATCACTTGTTTTCTATATTCAATTCAATCCTTTTATTATTATTATTGTCATATTATTATTATCATTATTATTTTCTTCCTTTCTGTCCTATTAAACTGTCTTTATCTCAACCCACGAGTTTTACTTTTTTTTTTTTTTGCGATTCTCTCCCCCATCCTGCTGGGTGGGGGAAGTGAGCGAATAGCTGCATGGTGCTTAGTCGGTGGCTGGGGTTAAACCATGACAAGCAGCAAGAACAAACTGACTGAATAGAAAGCTATGTCCTGAAGGTCAGTGTATGTAGGAGAAAAGTGAGACTTGCCAACTCTCAAGCTGAGCTGGACCTCGCAAAGGAAATTAAAACAAACAGTAAAAAGATTTTTAGCCACAAAAATTAAAAGAGAACAAAGAAAGAGAAAGTGGTGTGGTAATTCAGCAAGTATAGGGGCAAAAATTAAAGTTAATTTAGATATCGCCAAAAAAACTCTTTGATGCAGATTTCTGTAACTGCAATGAAGTAATACATGGAGACAAAGTCCAGGGGCTAATGGGAATAAGAGTATGAAAATGGAAATTGCCATAACTGAGGAGGAAACAACACTGAAAGAGTTTAATGCACTGATGTCAGTGAGCAAATAATCTCCAGCACCGAATTCTGGCTCATGTAATTACAGATCCAGAAGCAAGGCTCCTTTATGCATTTACTAAATCAGACCTATATGCTAAAGAATAGTACATGTAGCAGATTTTCAAGATAGACATTTCAGTGCCTGAAGTGTAAAGATATGAGCTCAAGAACTTCAGGAATTGAAAAATATTCAGCACAAGATACTAAAAATTGAAGCCAGTGGAAATCAGAGACAGTACATGATATGGCATCTTACCTGAAGGACTGAAAAAAGGCAGACCACAAATACTATCACAAACTGTCAAAACCCAAGCAAACTCTACTCATGCAGGAACCTTCAGTCAGAAGACTTTAGTTCAGTTAGAGGTGGTTTGGTAGGATATGGAATCCTCAGAAAACAAAATAGTCTAGAGGACCTACAGTTGTCCAGTCAGCACAAATCTGAAGCTCTTAAGCAAAGGCTGTTACTCCTGTGAACCTCTAGTCATGCTTGGAACAATCACTGGATTACATGTGATGAGAAGACACATCTTCTTCATGAAGTGAGTGATGAACCAGCTACATAGTGATGGTTCAGCAGAGATCAGGTGGATTAATAGTGACTTTCTGATGCTAATATTGCTCTTTATTGGCAGAGAAAAAGACGGATCATGATACTAAAACTCACTCTTGAACTACAGTAATTACAGAACACCTGTAGAGATGCAACTATCAGTACACATGCATATTCCTGCATGCCTCTCTCAAATGCAAAATAATGCAATTTTAACTTTAGGAATCAATCAAGTTGCACTGCAACTGAAGTGGGACAACTGTGCACATATATATTTTTATGCACAGCTATAAATTGTTAGACTATTGGTATTGGCTCATATGACTAAAATTTCAGTGAAATTTGGGCAAAGTCATTTAATCTACCTTGTGCTTTCTTTCCTGAACTGCAAGATGAGGTTTAATCTTAATCAGCCCAAAATCCACTCTTTTCTTTCAAGGCTGTCCAAGAAGTTTCACATGCAAGTTCAGAGGACAATCTCATTAGTGGCTTGAAGAATTTCAGGTATTACAGTGACAAGGGCCAAAGTCATCTATGTGTAGTTACACTTCAGAAGAAAAAGAAACAACTGAAATAACCTGTAGGACTTTCCATTTAAAATTTGTATGCTTTTATTTTAAGGTGATGGGTACAGAGCTTCACTTTTCCAAAGATGGTCTTGACCTTTTTAGTGGAAACTTTGAAAAAATAAAAAACATCTGTTTGGCTGAGAGGAAGAAAAAGGTTTCCCCAGTGACAAATTTAAAATGAAGAGGAAATTGCCTCCAAAGCATTAAGATGGAGAAAGCCAACTTGATTGTATCTGA
Organism: Aquila chrysaetos chrysaetos; assembly: GCF_900496995.4. Lineage (NCBI taxonomy): Eukaryota > Metazoa > Chordata > Aves > Accipitriformes > Accipitridae > Aquila > Aquila chrysaetos. The sequence continues at coordinate 14,915,565 of NC_044017.1, forward strand.
ACCTATATAAAATAGTTTAAGCATCAAAGGAGAGGAAAAAGGAATGCCTCTAAGGACCAGGAGGCCACAGAAATAATCCAAAAGGAGCAAGAGCAAAAAAGAAATAGAATGTAATCCTTACATAAACAACAAGTTTCTATGTTTTCTTTTAAAATGCTCTATTATTCATATATTTATTCTGCAGAATAAATACAACTTGTTTTTAAGATACAACACAGCAAATAAATAAATAGATAGAAAAGGGTCACATGTCTTGCAGTGCTGCCTTTACAGATCTAAAATGTCTAATCCCAAGCAAGACATTTTTTATAATCAATGTAAGTAAAAATGCACCTCTAGGCAAAATTCTTCATGTGAGCATCTAACCAGGTCAGATGATCTGCCCTTTGAACACACTCATTTCTGTCTACAATATGAGCCTAGTCTAACTTGCTTAAACATATGCATCGAACTTTTTAGTGGCCTAAAATTGGAACAGATTAAATCCATTCGAACAAAATAAACCACTGAATTAAAGGAAGAAATTTCTTATCAAAACCTAAATGTGCTGACAAAACAAATGGAAGAAGCAGCTAAAGACCAGTTTACTAACCTGGAACAAATGGAAGTCAGAAACTTTTGAGAAAACAGTAATGGAAATGACATAAGGCAATCATCTAGCACCCTCCTCCCCATCTCAACACAGGGTCTGGGCCACCTGGAATCATAAATGATAATAAATTAATTGATTGATTTCTATGTCTATTAAATTCCAGGTATGTGACTGCAAAAGTGAAGCTCTTTTCATATGCTGTTACAACAGCTCACTTCAGGAGTTTATACATACAAGGCAATATGAAAAAGATTAAACGAGGTTCATTTATTCCCATTGCCCTGTCCTAAAAGGCTCTCCTGCAAGTGTTTCACTTTCAGACTCCTCCTGACATTCAAATGAAATATCCCTGAGCATGCAACATCTACTCTTATTTTCATCCTATAATATACTTCTCACAAGTTCCAGCAAAGCCCTCACGCTGTATCAGTTTAAACTAAAATCAACTCCCCCTCCTCTCTTCCCACCAAAAGATCATGTTATAGTGCCCTGGGGCAGCCCAAAGGGGCTGCTGCACCGAGTGCTATACTGTGTGGCCATAGCATATCTGCTCTTTAGAAATCTAGCCTTACACAGGGTAGGCACATGCAGCCTGCACCACTTTGGAGCCAGGGATCATCCCTACAGTGGATACATTTAGTAGTGCAGAAATAGCTTATGCCTTTCTTACGGAGCTGCAAAGGGAGATAATTGGAACATTAAACAAAAGGATCTAAGCAGAATCAATAAGAGTGTCCATTTGGACAGCAGACAAGGGCAAAGATCTTTATAATTCTTGACTTTGCTGCACATTTATTTCTTTCACAGATCATTAGAGAACAAGGAGGCTGGCCCATTTAATCTACATTTCATATTCTGCTTGTCGGCAACTTTATGGTCTTTTTGGAAAGGTTTCCACTTCTTATGTTTCACGTCTCTTCGTGCTATACCCTCCCCACCCCATATCATTGTTTATTCACTTTTTCTAATTTAAGCTGAATGAAAAGCAGGACTTAGAGATCTGATGCAGTCTGTTACACTGAAGAAGTGAAGTAGCAAATGCTAATAAATAAATATAGCTTTGGTACTGCTTCAGTCCTTATAAATGGTCACCAGTGATTAAACCAGTCATTAAGTGTCTCTTAGTAAAAAAAATTCTTTCTATATTTATACATTTAATGAATATTTAGATTATAGAGATCTGATTATATGCTTTAAAACCTTGATGTAGTATTAGCTGATGTACAAACATACTGAAAAATATAAACCAAAAAGCTACAATCAGAATATCAGTATGCATCTAGGACCAACTGGATGGAGACAGCACAATTACAGTGATCCAAAACCAGCAAGGAACAACCTTCAGATTCAAGTCCCTTAAGATTTAAAGAGTATAACTGTCTGTGTTACAAGAGGTTTGTCAGTAACTGTGCAAAGACTAAGCATTGTGTCTTACTAAACTAGCCACATATTAAAGTACTACAGACCTCTGGTTACTTTTCAGTCAGTGCAGGAGCCCTGTTCTTTCAAAGCCATTTGAAAGTCTCTATCAATAAGGCTGCATATTCTACATTTCCATTTTGAGCTTTTCCACTTTCTACAAACGTAGAGTCTCATGCCAACACTGTACACTTTTTCCATGCCTTACATTGAAATGGAGATATTTGGGATGAATGGTAATGCAGTCAAGCTGAAGAAAATAAAAGGATTGTCTTCATTATGCAGCATCTTGTTTTTCTTCAGGAATTCAAAAATGGAATCTAAATGAAGGCTCAACACTTTTGGAGCTAACCTTTGTCATTAAGCCAATTTCTGTGCATCTTGAGAGGAAGACAAACATTTTAGAAAAAAAAAGTAGTAACATCATGAATGAAAGACTTGGCCATCTTTAATGGCCATTACCCTAAAGGAACATGACTATTTCCTCAAGACCAAGTAATATCCAAACACAGTCATTTTCCTTCAAACATAACAGCTTTGTTACTTCTGTGTTGTATCTTTCTCTTTCAAACATGCAATACATGTATAGTAGAAAATGCTTAACATTTAAAGAGAAAATAAGTCATATGAGCAGTGGCATAAGATTCATTTTGTGTGAACAGTGACAGCTTTACTGTAGCTGTCAAATCACATGAACACATATATGGTTTACACCTTCACTGCAATACACATACAAAATCATAAAAGAATATGGAAAGTATATAGCAAAAAAAAAAAGGTCTCTTTTTGGTAAACTCAGTAATTATTTGTATGTCTCAAATCACTTTCCACTTAGGTTATTGTCTGCATATCCATGTGCTGTTGCACTGCAAAAATCAAGTTTTACTTAATTTGTATATACATGTGCTTAATACCTTCCTTTATAATCCAATATGTCATTCTAGATACCGATACTGTAGCCTGCCAAACCCTATTCTTTTTTTCCCATCATTAATGTTCTTTCGTAAACATGTATGACCTTCAGTTAATATTCAGGTACAAAGTCAAACTGTCACTGATATCAGTAACTATTTTTTCTCTTGGGGGATTTGAAGAGGAGAAAGAAAAAAATTAACTAGAGCTATTGACGATGTCTTTCTAACATAAACTATGTTAAAAAAAAAAAAGAAGATTTCTTCTTTTTAGTATGTATTTTTAATTGCATTCATTAAGAATATGTCTACTGATTACCAAAATACACTAAGGATGAGATCTCAATGGCATATGAAGAAGAATTTCCCACCCCAGCTCCTTAACAAAGAATTTTAAAAAAAATCTCTAGATTCATGGATCACTCCTTCATAGACAAGATAAAAAAATATAATTTGGCATAGCATGTTGACTCAGTAATTCCAGATTTTTTTTTTTCAGTTGGAATTAAAAATTGCATATCTTTGACCATTTGGGTATCAATAACACCTTAGCATGGGATTCAGCTCACAGGCCAAGTAATCTAAATTTAGAAGCTTGATTCAGATATTGTGATATGGGTGTTTAACGACAGTTGAGACAATCCACGTTATCCAAGGTATTAAAATGAGGCAGACTGATATGACACAGGAAATGTCAAACTTCTCAATCAGGATAATCACATCCAGTAGACCTAGTGAGTAAATTCAATGAAGTCTAGAGAGCTATTTAGCTTACCGAATTTAAGTTTCCATTTTATGAAGATGTACTGTTGTCTAGACTCCATTGGCTATTTTATTTAATGCTCTGTTGACTAGAGCTCTATTGACTATAATGAGAGCTTAGACATAATGAAATATAGATGTCTCAAATTGCAAGCTGCATCCCATCTGTAGAGCAGGATCCAGTTGTCTGAACATAAGCATCCAGAGTGAAATTCATTTGCCTGAATTCAGTTGTCAGGAAACATAAAAGTCTATTGCTAATTTTTAACCCAAGATATCTTAAATGGCACTGGAAATTTATGTTTAGGCAACTGGATCCTGTCCTTAGTTAATTTTAATTTGTCTTCATTCTTTGTTATTTGATTTTTAATGCGTTAAATAATCATAGTATAGTTTATATGAAAACATCAATACCAGAACAATGTATTTTAACTGTCTTATAATCTATCCTACAGCTTTTATTTACCCATACCATACTTGTAATGTAAGTTTATAAACTAAGATATGAGATAGGAAAGCTGGGATTCTTACCTAGCTTAGATGTCTTCACTCTAAAAATATATATATGAGCTCTTCACTTTATGTTCTATTTCCAAACAATGCCAAAAATATGCATTTTACTGCATGATTCATCTGACCAATAGCTGTGTGTTTTAGGATCAGATCAATCGCTTCCCAAAACATTTTTTGCCCTTGACTAAAAACTTCTTCATCTTTCCACAGATCAGCTGTAGATGTTTACATTTGGCTTCATCAATCCCTCCTGGGCTTGCTAGTCATTAAAAAACTACTACTGACTTCTGCAATTATCCAGCCTCTAGGAAGTGGAAAAGGGTCTTTAAGATGTGGTCAAAAAAAAAGCAGAAGGAAATGTTGATTTGACACATTGAAAATCAGAAAGAATATAAATAAAGTTTTTTTTAAAAAACAACCACACTACAAAATCTAAGAAGAAAAAAAAAACACCAAACAACCCCCCAAAACCCCCAAACCCTCTGGTAAGTCTTTCTTAATGCCCTACAGCAATGGCTGACAAAATCCTACTCCTTGTCAACTTCTCATATAAATTCAGTCCTTGTCCAGTATCCAAAGAAAGAATGCAGAGTTCATTCTCTAAAAATGTTTCCTGCCCCTGAGAAAATGAGTTTGTTAAAAATATCAGGCCTTTTTTTTATTAGCATGCTTGTTACAAGACAGCCATGTTTGGATCATATTGTCTGACTAAATGGCATCTTGGTTTAAACTGTTATAGAAAACATTTAAGTTTGCCAGTAAATAGCCTCTTTTAGACATAAGGACGAAGCAAGAATGTTCTTGTACAACTCTAAATATCATCCTTGTGAACAGCAAACCAAGAATTTCAGCCTGACACTTTCAAAAAGTACCACATTCACATACACAATCAGAAGAAATTTTGGAGGCCTTCTTTGCAAACTACAAGAACGTTGCTTGCAGTGTCCTCAGACCTCACACCAGTGTCTTTCTAGTTCCCCGAGTAAAATATATGTTTACTTACACATTCCTCCTCCAGTGTCTACAATTAATTTCAAGGCAAGGTCAATGCTCCTTTGCTATACCTTGAAACCTTATAGGAGGGAACCCTTGCTGAGTAACTCCAACACTGAACCCACTAGTTGCAGTCATCTGTCAAAGAATCTGTCAAATGAGTTATTGCAGCCTTGTTTCTTATTTTCCAGTGTGTGCACTTTTGTGTACAGTCCATCCCTGCTGCTACTGTTAAACAGGCTGATGGCTTATTTTGGTGGGGTTGGTTGGTTTGTTTTGTTCCTGAAAGCAACACTAGAGGTAATTAAAAATGCATAGTATAAATAGATTCAGGTTTTAAATGTCTTAACCAACAGTTTCCAATGTGCTTATAAAAGATATTCTGATTTATCTCATTAGAGAGACTTCAGGATGAAAATTATGATACACATCTGAATACACAGAGAATTGTGGGAGACTGAATTTCTGGGCCAGTGTTCTACAGGAAGAATGTAAAAAGGACTTTTTTTTAGTTAAAGACATAGCATGGATATGAACAGGATGAAGAAAAACTTCAGCAAACTGAGAATAATGGAAGCTTTTAAATGAAACTTGTTTCCAGCAATGTCCTTTTTCACTCTTTGATTGGCAGAGTAAATCTTTGCCTGTGGCAGACGGAACTTTACTCCTTGCTGATTGCCTCTAGCCTGCCTTCAAGAAAACTATCTACAGTAACATCTGTTAATGTCAGCAGGGAAGCTTACTCTATCATAATTGTATCAAGGTGGGATGCAAGTGTGTTAAATCATTACATAAATTACGGGTGTCTTGCTGAATGCACTGAGAGTTTCAGCCTTCACTTAGAGATAATTTGTGGGACAGATGCCTCACCTTTTCTAAAGCATTAATGCATCAAATATCCTCAAGAGCAAATATTTTTGAAAGCCTCAGAAGGGTAGATTAGTTTTCAATAAACTAATAAGCATTGTAATAGATTGATGCATTACGTTTGATTCCAAGGAATTGAGTTTAAAAACATTGCTTTGCATTACTTAAATCATTAAAGAAATTGTAACCTGTGTCTTTTGCATTTGATTCAGGCATCTCTAGAAAACACAATGTCAGCAAATCAATCATAGGTAATAACTTTATTAACAAATATTACCATTTTTATTCTTCTTGGACTTCTCACAATTATAATTTTCTTCAGTGGCTTTGTTGCTTGAAATAATTCAGCATATGCTTTCTACAAACAAATTTTGGGCCCATAAATTATGAAAGCAGTTCCTAATGGTCATTCAAGCTTTGAACTGACTTTGATTAGGCATTCATGCTTCATTACTTGATTCTGTTATGTGTCTGCATAAAGCTAACTCTTGCAGTAAGGCTTCTAATATGCCCTATTTGCCCACCTATAAATAAGTCAGTAAATAAATATTCTTCCACATACCACACTTTACAGCATATATGAATTCTCATGTCTGTATGGAAAATTTCACTCCTACTAATTTTCAGCATCAAATTTCTAATGGTGCCCACAGTGCAATGATATGAAATGAGGCACGGTTCCATAGGCCAGAACAAACAAAGAAGTTGGTTGGAAACCAGTTTTGTAGGAAAGAATTATGGTACTTGTATATCTCTAGTGGGCTAAACCAAAGCTTTGGATTTGATCACTCCTGAAATAAGCAGGTTGAATTCGAAAACTACTTTCTAAAACTGTCGCAGCTCAGACCCATTTTCAGTCAGCACATGTTAGTTAAATCAGACTCCAGGGAGAAATCTTGCTACAGTTACAAAAGGAAACAGTCATTAATATTTCCCCTTATAATCTGTTTTTATTCCTTTATTAATGTTAGTTAATTTAGAATGAGACTCCGAGGATGCTAAATGTCCCTGTGTGAGCCAAAAGTGGCAACTTGGATTGTAGGTTCAGCCACAGGCACAAGTTTTTTTGCTTTTGAAGTCACTCACAGCAGGGACAAGCTGAGCTTGCAGCCAAGGGAAACTGTGTATCTGAAAAATAATAAGCCTTAAGTATACTTGCTGTTTGACTCTAAGTATATTAACATCAGTTTTTGCACTGCAACATGTTCTTTGGCTAAAATCATCTTAGTCCCCACACATCAGAGCTTGGAAACCAGGCATCAGTGGGTCAGGACTGACTAAAATAAAAATGTGGGGTTTGTTGCCATTGGGGATTTTATGCTCTTAAGAGTGATTTAAATTTACTTTAGTCAAATGAAGAAAAGATCTTGTATGAAGTTGTACTGTGTTGTCCTCAAACAGAAAATATTTGTCTTAAAAAGAATGAATTGTCTTTCCTATATCAAAAATGCCTGCTTGTTATTCTCTTCTCATGAGTGGGTACCTTTTCTGCTAAGGCTGTGTTAACAAGCAGCTTCTTCCCTGCTCAGCTGCTTCTCTCTGAATTGTACAGAGGGGTACATGCAGAAACCATTGCCATGGACTTTATCAGGGCAACCAGATGGAAGTACCTCTATAAACAGGCGCACTCTGCCCCTTGACCTTGTAGTCATGCCCTATTATGCTCCTGTGTGTCTTCTGTTGTGGAGACCCTGTAGAGACAATTTTTTTTTTTTGTCCCCTGCTGCGTGCTCTTGCAAATCATGTTTTGGTTTGGTTTTTTTTTCTCCCTGATACTCATATACATACAAAGGAAATCAGGTCTTGGTCTTCCGCAAATGAAAGCCACCCTGATATAGTAAATACTAGGAGATACTGGGATACTGGCACAGCTTGAGTGCCAGAGCCAGCGTTCTGTCTATATGCTGCATTGCTTTGATAAATACCTATAAAACTGATTTTAAAATGGAGAATTATAAACACTGCTGACACTTTGATAAACTGGCACGTGAAAAGACCTGTATTTTTTGCTTTAATGTTAACTACTTATCTGCTGTTTAACCACCTTCAATTAAAGATCTCTTCTAAATGGTTATAAAGATGGTACATTGTAATCTTTCAGTAAATGTGGTTCAGAATGTCTCTGCGATGTAGACAACCCCCAGATCTCTGCACAGACTGGAACGGAAACATCCCAATAAAACATTTCATGCAGGAAACTGACGGTTTTTCAAAGCCGTAGCATTCTGCAGGAAATCACAAGCTTTGCTCAAACTTTCAATCCAAGTCTGAGTGACAATGAATTTGGCTTCCTGTGCACAAGGTCTTCCCAAGCACTTTGGCTACTCCAGTCTACTGCATCCAACATAAAGAAATTCAATTTCTGTTTTCCAGACTCAATTGTCCCTTTTCTTCTCAGCAACAGTAATTTTTTTTTAATCCTAATATAGGATTATTTCATTTTCCAAATATTAAACAAATTTCTCAGGGCAATATGTTTGTTTTTCTGCTTTCTAGTGTAATGATGTTCTATAGGCATGGTGGGGACTTCTTTTGAAGAAGATTTTGAGGAAATCTTATTAAGTGTTCGTTGTAATTTCTGAAAATTAACTTCTCTGTGAAATATCTTAACAAACTGTAAGTTTCTTAGGTAAAGCATATCCATGTTTTAATGGCTGAGTGTTCTCTCCCCACACACACTTACTTTAAAAAGTACATTTGGAAGTGAGGAAGTCACATCTCTTCTCTCTGTTCCTTTCCTAGCCCCAGTTCCACTACAGCCCTTCTTTCACATGGGCACTCAAGATTTAAAGGCTGTATATTCAGAAAAAGGTTGGCTTGATTTAGGAAGCATGGAAGCAATACTGTGAAGTGGGAGCTTGAGTTAGAAACAGCGTAGATGAACAATCAGGCTGAGCAGAGAGACAGGTCTGACTAAACTAAGTTTAGAAGAGTTTTAGGCTTCCTCCAACACCAATGTTTCTCTAGCTCTGTAGTACGAAGTGTAATGTAACTTGCAAAATTCCCAGGCATTAGATTACCATGACATGCAGCAAAGAGGTATGGAGACAGTGCAGGAACAGTGGTAGAAGTTACACCCATTTAGTATAAGTTGAGATAATGGCTACAGGGTAAGGGGTAGAAGAACAGAGAACTGGGCTGCGAATACTGCAGCCAGCATGCAAACCTGAGAAATTTAAAAGCCAAGGATCTTGTTTACACAGTGATAAAGTAACACAAACTTCTTTCTCTGTAAACTAGAATACACAAAGTTAAGGTACTTTTCACCCAACATGGGCTAGCATTCACACTTATGGGAACAGAGTGCAGGAGTGGATGAATCAAGTTTAGCATTTTTGCTAAAAGAAAACTTCAGTATATGCCAGATGCCAAAGAGAAGTTAAACAGATGTAGCCTCCTCTCAAACACTAGCTTGCTGCCTGCAAACTACTCCAAACCTATAAGGGTTTGAGTCATGGCACTTCATTATTATCTTATTATCAGCAGATAACCAGCAGCAAGGGGATAGAATGGGATGACTAGTAGGTATCACCTTTGACACAGCTCAATGGCTTCAGAGCTAAGCAAGGCATGCTTGACCTTTTGAAGGATATACATAACTCTAATATTATGGTGACTGTAACAGTATGTGGAAGGTGAGAGCATCTGACTCATTAAGGCTATCCAGTCAATGATCTTTTCAGTGCAAGCAGGGTAATAACTAAAGGGGTATGTGATAAACAAGAGACACAAAACCCAGTAAACAAGGGATAAGGGTGACAATGGCAAAGACCAAAAGTCTCCAGATAGAAACTGATGAGCCCTTATGAAACTGCAAGCACAGCACTGGAGAGGTCCATCTGGACTTTGTGATTGGTAAGAAGGAGAAACAAGGGGAACATAAGGGTTTAGGATATGGGGGGGGGGGGGGGGGGAGGGGACTGTGGGATGGTGCAAAGTTTATGAAGGGCTGTTTAGGGGAAGGGGGAGCAGGGAGCAGCAAAAGAGGAATAGACAGAAAAGGGGCCAGTCATGTAAAATGGGGCTGGTCAATACACTTGGCTGACTGAGTGCTGCGCCTGATCACTGCAGTCTGTCATGTCTTCTTATTAAATCTTAACTATCTCTCTGTAATTTCACTCTCTATCACGTGTGTGTGTGCTACAGGGACTCAGTGCCAGCTACTCAATATGTCAATGATACCCAGTGAGCTGACAAGCCAGTAGGCACAAACTGAAATACAGGAGATTCCATGTAAATTTAAGATAAAAATTTTTACTTTGATGGTGTTGAACACTGGCACAGGTTGCCCAGTGAGGTGGTCGAGTCACCATCCTTGGAGATATTTCAAACCCAACTGGACACAGCCCTGAGCAACCTGGTCTAGCTGATCCTGCTATAAGCAGGAGCATTGAGCTAGACATTCTCCAGACATTCCTTCCACCCTCAACAATTCCATAATTTGTGATTTTGTTATTTCCTGTACCATACACAGTGGCCATTAGTAACTCCCCAAAACAGGGCAAATATTGAATTGCAATGGTAGCCAGTAGGTTAATTTCTTCATTTTCAGAAGGTTAAGTTGAACTTTTCGTTTCCTCATCTGTTCAAGATTGAATGCAGCTAGACTCAACAATCATGCAGGGCTTGAGACACCACCCAGCAATCTTCATTTCCTTCCATTTTGGGAATACCCTTTTTTGGGGGATCATTGCATGTAGTATATTGTAAGCATTACTGAAAACGTATCAAGCCACTTTTCTTCCAAATAAAATTCTTTAAGCTCTTTAATGGTAAAGGTGTGGAGGAAAGGGCAATTCTTGTTTACAATGTCCATTAAAATATACAGAAAAGTAAACTGGACTCTTAAGGGTTTAGTGTTTTTTTGGCTGTCTCATTAGCTTCATGTAATGTGCAACAGACATTTTGCCAAAAACATTTTATGGGTTTTACAAACGGTTTCTTCCTTCCAAATGCAAAATTTAGCAGTGCTACAATGTTTTATAACTTCTACTCTATTCATATAGCTTGTCTTTAGCCTAGAAACCAAAGTCTTAATGATTTTGATTGCTTCTAGCACCTTCTATGAATTCAGAAGTGATGTTTCAGTGGTTTTGGACTAAAAGCCAGCATTTCCTGATGAACAACAGGTCCATATAGTTTGAAATAATGATGAGTGAATTCCATGCACACCCTTTACTATCAACAGATCATTAAGAAAGCAGTTAATTTTGCATGAAAACAGTCTTGTTCCAGCTATGTCCAAATGGCTGGCAAATCAAGTGGATTAAACAACCAGGGTAATCCTCTCAATTTAACTTTAAAAACATAATTTATATTTACTTTAGATCATTTTTGTCATTCACAGAAAGTTGCGTACTCTCCTTCAATAGTATTTGAGACTTAATAATAACTGCTGACCAGAAATGAAATGAAATTACGCAATAAACATTGCACAGAGAACAACTGTGCCAAAACCATTTTAATAGATTATGAAAGGAAGTAATTTAAATGTGTAGTTGATTTAGAGGCAGAAAGATGCCTTCACATTGACAGAATTTCTGGCAATTCAACTTTTTTTGGCAGACCTTCAACTTTTCATTACACAGAGGAAGGAAGAGCTATCTTTTTCAGTTATGTGTGGTTACTACATTTATATATCCTAGGCTAAGGCCCTGTTTGCACTACTCCAGCAACACAATATTCATCAAAATTGCCTTAAATAGGCAGCTAAGTGTTCCTTCTCAAAGGGAAGAACTTCATAGGCCAGCTTAATTTAAATGTTTTGGCCAAAAGCTATGCTTTGCAAACAGCTCCTTCTTCCCACATAAAGAACTGAACAGGTATTTTATAGCAACACACTGCGTTGCTATACACTTCCCTTGCCACAGGAGGCATTAGAGAGGCAACGCTCTGCTCGGGAAGTTATTAACAGGCAAAATAGCCTCTGAGGAACCCTAACCAGCCAGTGTAAGTTTGAACAGCCTTCTATCTATTCTGAATTATGGAGGAATCCTTAATTATCACTATAAATGAAGCAGCAGAAAGCAGCTTGCAATTAATTTGGTTGTTTCTTTTCCTCAGTTGTGCTTTGCAAATTGTTGTCGGATCTTTTTAAAAAGGATTTATTGGCTGCAGCTCTCTACAGAAACTCCCTACGCTTGCTCTTCAGATCAGTTTGGAAAAAAAAAAACCACACCACATATTCAGTTTTTATTCCAACCTTTTTTTTTTTTTAGCTTTATTTTCAGCTGTTTCTTGGAGAAGCTTCATAAAATGTAGCTTAAGAAAACAGTCAATTATAAAAGTATCCACCTTGTTTACATACTTCTTCAGTGGCCCATGACTAGTTCAGGGTTTTATGACAGGGCTGCAAGGTTGGGTTGCCCAAAATCTTAGAGCTAGTCAACTCTAGAAATGTGAAGTGATTTGTTTAGTAGCAGCTCTGCCTTTCTGTTGTAATATAATCATATATTGCAATTTAGTAGTATTTGACTAAGAGCAATGGAATGTGGTTTGAAAATGTACAAATTAGCACCCATTCATCTAATCTGGGTACCGGAAAACAATATAGCTGCATCAGCATGATATTCAGCCTACATTAATTAGTGCTGTTGAGAGATGTGATTATTAGTTCAACTGCAAAAATGCATTAACACTAATATATACCTTTCAGGATCTGAGGTTACATCTCCACATGACATTGTGTAAAACTGAGGATGTATGCCAGTTCATCATCAATTGCCTAGAAATTTCACTGTGTCCTGCAGACATGGCCAGAGTAAATGTCAAGGGCAACCTATGACTCATACTTCTGAAAATCTACTCAAAGATTTGAAGGTAAAGCATAAAAGCAACTAAAACTAAGGACAGAACAGATTCAAACATAAAAAGACCTATGCATGTTTATAGACGGATTACACAAACAGAATTTATACAGCAGTTGTACTAAAGAATTGAAAGGAATCAAATGAACAATACAGAATTATCAAACAATGTATACATTTCTAAAATGCTTTCATTGAGAAAAAATCCTGTCTGTACAAAACCATTCTTGCCTCAGGGAAAAAGAACGCTATATTTCCAGTTGAAATGAGAAATTATCTCTTTTTCTATTTCACAACAAATGATTGATTTAGAAAAATAAGTGACTCTTCTTAAACTTACCTTAAGCATTTGCATTAAATCTACCCAGAACAATTAAACTTTTTGTCCAATAAACTAAAAGCTCTCAAATTTTTGCTATACACACTTCTTACACACATTCTGAAAGCAGAAAATGGGCATGGCTGGTGTGCAGTTTTATGATCAAGTCTACTATTTGCAATGTACTGGGACAGGCTAGACTTTGGAAAATAACTTCTATGTTACAAGAAGAAAAAAGGAAACGGAATGTGATTTTTTTTCCTAAAAATCTTGACATCCCTGGTGTGGGTCTGGTGCCTCAAAGGACAAGCATGTGATGCAACTAACATTTTGGACATGCATTCATGAACAAAAGAGGCATTTAGAGCCCTTTTGAAGTGGAACATAGACAAATCTTGAGAAGGGACCACATGTTCATATGCATGTTCATAAACTACCACAAACACAACAAGTTTGTCTTGGTAAAGTATTAAACTTTTTTTGTCTGCATAAAAATTTTACCTTAGGCAAAACAGCACAAAATGTAATACTTTCTCCACAAACCAGGAAAATGTTTTGTTTTGCTTTGGTTTTGTTTTGTTTCCAACAAGATTTATAAAGAACAAAAACATTCAACTTTGGGGCAACGTGAAGAATTTTTGTTTTATTAAATTAGAGAAAGACTGAATACCACGTGTGTGATTCTGTAATTATACCTGAAACAGCAGGAAAATCTGCTACTACTCATTGAACCTTGCTACTGAGGGAAGTTGAATAGATCATTCATTCCATGGTTCAGGAGAGTAATTTCAAATCTGTGTACCACATGTAAAATTAGTTTTGACCTTGTCAGCCTCAAGCATGTCCCTCAGATATGGATCATTAAATTCAATCCTTAACGCTCCAGGGAAAAGAGCTAAAAAATTGGGGTTTCCTTGTATTGCATTCTATGATCTCTAACTAAAACTATATACTGGCTTTGATTTTCAAAATGGAACCATCATTCATATCCTTGATGCATGAAAGCTGTGACTGGCGTCCTTCTGAAGAAGATAACTTTCTCAAAACAAATGCTAACCAATTATTCTAGTCTATGCCTAATCTTTATCTTCATGGAAACTCATGCAACAAGACAAGCTTAGAAGACACTGTAACAGTGATGTAAGTCAGTCCCTGTTGCGCTCCCACATGTGCACCTAGACTTATTTCATCTCATGCACCTGAGGTGTTAAGAAGTTGAAGCAAGTGCTGCCCCAATCCCACTATGTCTTCCTCTTCTTTAACATATTAGTACCTCTTATTCACACAGAGATGAGTGGGCCTCTCCAGGCTGCTGAATAAAAACAACCAAGAAGTACATCTGAACACTAGATACCTAATTGTTCACAGTCCTTTTTGTTAGCTCACTACCTTTCTTTGGGATCATTCCAAATAGCAATCTCCAGGACTGTAAAAGAGCTTTCCAACCCTCAGCAGTATGGATACAGATCAATCCATGATGTTTGGGCTTTAGCAAAAGGACTAGTCTCCGTTTACATCTAGGGGAATGTAGGCAAAGTATCCCTCTCCCCAGCTTCAGTCATGAGAAGTTAGCTACTGGTTTAAGGTAGTTGTCTGGGCTCTGATCACTGCTGAGAAACAGGTACTGCCAAGAGAGGAGTCTCCCAAGAGAGAGGCTCTTACCACCCTGAGATAGGCACCTATAATGCTCAGGATAAGCTGTCTGAAGGGGCCAGTATCCCCTTATTAACTGTAAAGAGAAGTTAGATTTGAGCAAAATATCCAATTTTCAGACAGCTAAATTTATGTGTATCTTACCAAAGAGGCTTTAAGGAGACACACTGACCCAAGGAGATGTAAGCATCAAATACTTTAGCGTTACTTAAAAAATAAAGTATTGTCCAAACAACTGGTGAAAAGCTGCTCTTACGGCCTCAGTGACTAACGAGAGAAAAAAGTCCAGAAGAAAACAGAATAAAACCTGTGTAGAAAAGAACGAAATTTGTCTGCTTCTAGCTTGCTCTCTGCTGCACAGTCCTGGTAGAGTTTCTCCAGCTGGACATTCACCAAGCCAATGTGTTTGGGTTCTACCATGCTGAGCCAAGACATTTTTACGTTTTTTCTGAGAACATAGTGCAACACAGGCAGTTGACCTCTTTGGCGTATCTTCCTGTAAAAACACACTTTACAGTCTGCTGTAGGCACCTAAGTCCAGTTGCTCCAATAGCCCATGCTCACATGTTCCAGAGCTCTAGTAATATTTCTCATCTTCCCTCATTCACACACATACACACAAACAGATGGGAAAAGAATTTAAAATTCCAACCCCAAAACATGGCATGTTCAGCAATAACTAGATAACTCCCCTAGAGTATTGCACTCTCACCATGCACAAGTTAAATCAAGCAACTGTAATATGCTTGGGGATTCATTATGGGCAGCCCCTAATGATAGAGAACCGCCACATTACAATGCTACAGCTCCCTCTGTGTCCTGAGAATGGGAGACTTTGTGACATCAGTAATATCTTGTGATAGTCTAAGCTAAAAATCCCAGTAGTAAATTGCACACTCATTTGGCTCACCTAGCCTCTAATCTTTGCAACAGCACAAACTCTGACCTTCAGTGGACTTAGAGCAAAGGGTGAATGTGATCAGTCTCTCTTCTAGAGGAGGGAGAAGATTCATGTTGGCTTCTGTCACGACCCGGGCTGGACAGACCGGGGGACAGTAGTGGCGAGTTCGGAATTCCCTGGGGCCGAATTAAGGTGAAACGACACCAAACGACCGGTCGAACGTTTCGCTGACGGCAGGAGCAGCCTGAACGCGGGCGGCGTTAACAGCAGGTGGCGGGGTTTCTCACAGCGGGAATTGGCGCGAAACCCCCTCGGCAGCCCGTGTGACCCGCGGTCACCCTCCCTCCACAAACACACCCTGCGGGCCTTGCTCCTCCGGGGAGCAGCTCCGGGAGGAGAATGAGGCGAGCCCTCCCGGCGGGCCAGGAGGCTCAGAGCGGACCCCCTGGCTTTCCAGACTCCCTCTCGGAGAGGAGCCCGGCGGCGGCTGGAGCCGCTCCGAGTCCCAGGCCTGGTCAGCGGTTGGTGTCCAGAGGGATGAGGTGGAGGGTTATGGGGAAAGCAACGAGAAAGCTCTCACTGGCCCTGGCTCCAGCGCTGCGCCCCTCAGCCCAGGGGTCCCGTCCCGGTGGGTATGCTCACGCAGGGCTTCAGTTCGCGCCCTTTTATCCTCTCCTGGCCCCTCCTTCGGGCGGGCACTCGAGCTCATTAGGCTCATTAGGCGTGACGGGCGGTTCGTGCTTCCAGAACCTTCGGGAAGCAGCTCGGCGGCCGTGGGGGTCGTTTGGGGAGCGTCTTCTCCCCCCCTGCAGGCCTGGCCGTTGTTTGATCTTTGCCCGCGCAGGGTGAGCCGCCCCGCTCCGCCCCTCAGGACAGGGAGCTGCGCACCCTCCGGCACGTCGCGGCCGGTGCCCGGTGCGGGTGGGTGCTGACCGGCTGCTCCTCACCTGCCCTTCGTCGCTGTTGTGCAGGTTTGTTGTTACGCGGGGCTTGCCCCGCCACAGCGTTTGGGGCATTAACTCTTTCAGTCTCTCACAGCTTCTTCATGTTGATGTCTGTGTTAACCTAACTGGATGCTAATCTACAATGTCGAAACTTTTCCTTCTCTTGCAATGTATATCTGGGAGTTTGGGAGTTTTCTTTTTTTCACTAGTAAGGAAACAGAATTTCTATGCATTTTATGTAAAAAGTAGATTCTACAGCATTAAATCTAACAATTCTGGCGAAGAAATTCTTCTAAAGCTAAGATTATTAGATAGTTTTGGTGGATCATTATTACCACAGACAACTGAAAAAACAGTTAGGTAACATCTGAAAAATGAGAGGGTCAATTTTAACAAGTACTACATGCAATTTAAAATTTGAAAAATACAGTATTTGGCTCTGTGTCAGTGGGGCTGGAAGAATCATTTTATCATAAGTTTCTACCCTCCTGATGAGAACACATTGATTTATTCTATCATAAATCAAGACTCCTGCTGGGCTATGAATGAAGGATTTGTAAGGTTTTGGCCTTTAAAAGTGGTTGGGAGTGTAAAGGAGAGAACATGAGCGTTTGCAGTAAGGGAGGTAGAGTATCATGCTGGCCAATAAACACACAGAGCAAAACTAACAACTAACGTAAGAGGGCACAACCAAGTAAAATCGCATTCATTTATGCCAGCATTTCATCTTACCCTTCAGCATGGAACTGAAGGGAAAAGCCTGGCTCATCTACCTCAGTCACATAATATCACAGCCAATAGCATCATATGGTCTCTCTCATGTATTTATCAAGACCTCTCCAACACATGGATGTGCAGATGTGTTGACCTTGAAATTGTAAAACCTTCGATCTATAAACTGCTGTTCATGGGAATGTAGTAAACTTGAGAGAGGACCCAACAACATTTAAACCTGAGAGAATATTATATTGCAAGGTATGAGTAAGATAATATGACAAAGATATGAACATTGCCTTTAAAGTTAATACTTCTTTGCCCATATTTTAAAAAGGAAGCATTAACCTTTTCAAAAGCATATTGGTTAACCTCTACTCTCATCTGTGACTCCATAGCCCTTAATTATTATCGTCCATTTCATAATTATATCTTGTCACTTGGTCCTTAGATCCTAGATAGGCCCTAATACAGAACATAAGATTGAAATCCTCTATTACACAAAGAGATCATCAGACATAGATTGGGTAACTTTCATCACAGAGAATTTGTAATTTAACCAAGAATGACTAAGTCTGATTTTCCCCTTGTGTCTTCCAGGTTTGCCATTGCTTCAATGGGGGCATAACACTCTTTTTCCCCCTGTCCACTTTGATTTTCAAAACATTTTCAGGAAAATACATTTTTTTCCATGTTATAAGTACGAGATGTTTATTTTTCCTCTCAACACTAATACTTATAGTCCTTAACGAATTATAACAAAAAGTATGCAGGATTTTTTTTTTTCGTTGGTTGTTTTTTTTCCAGCAAAGTCTTGTTCAATTAATACAGAAAGGCCCAGAGTTTAGAGCTGGCTGGCAAATTTCAGATTAAAATGTTGACTTGCCCAAACAACAGCAAAAAACTACATGTGTTCTTAGGATTTCATAATGGATTTTTCACTTTGTGCGATAAGATAGAGGCCACTGTTAGAGAACCCAGTAGAAACAGTTATGAAAAACTGTGTACAATAAAGAGGAATTTAAACAAGAACAGATGCAGAGAAGGGTGGAGATCCAGGAAAGAAAGATCAGGGAAGGTAGAGCTTATCATATGAAAGGAGACTAAAATGAGCACAGTTTGTTTAGTCTAGCAAAACAAAAACTGAGAGGGGGTATGATTGTTTTCTATACATAAGGGTAAAACAGAGGTGGAGAAGAAACAAAAAGGAACTCTGGCACAGTGAGGAAGTAAATATGGTCACAGATAGAATTATTTAGGAATTAGAATTAGATCTCTAACCATCTCTAAGCAGAAGAACCTCTGAACTTTAACCAGAAGACAGGTCCAGGATCAGCTTTGGCTCAGTTTGGTCCTGGAGCAATTCTTAGAGTGCGCTTGATTAATGTAATCAAAATGAGTTATTAAATAGATCTAACTTTCAAGATGGCATTGCTGTTAGAGCTTGAAATTGATGATGTCCAGAGGTCCCTTCTAGCATGAATTATTGTAGCTTTTTGTTTAGGATGGGTTACCTACTGAGATCAGCCTCTATGATCCAGAACATTCCTTCCTGACAATGGTTTTATGAAAACATATCAATTTCCACTTAGTTTTCATTGGGACAGACTTCCCAGCTCCAAATGGAGCTGACAATACCCAGACAGAGAAGACCTTCAGAACATTTTCTTAAAATTTGTGAGAATGCTGACTCAAGCTGCAATTTTGTCACTCTTACATCTTAGTTGAGTGCCTTAACTACCTCATTATTGTCTCAGTATTCACTTATCATCAAGTGATGAGGTCTACACCAAGGCGCAAGCATGCTCAAGCATGCTATGTTGTGTCTATGAAGCTAATCTCCTAATTATCCAGAGTGAAAGACCTAGTGGAGCATCCCTTGACTCCCTCTCTGCTGACAGTTTGGTAATGACCCAGGCACTATTTCACCCTACTGCAGCTGTTCAGCATTAAATAAATGAAATATTTCCCACAACAGGAGCTGAAATCCCTCTTCAAAATCAAAGGTTTGCACAGAATTGAAACATGACACTGAGAGATCTTAATTTTGCAAACAGACCCTATTCCATGAGGCGATATCATTCACTATCATGTTATTATAACTATGCTTTGACAAATGACAATTATCTTCATTCAGACAGTGATAAGGAGATATGGATTCAATCTTATAATGCAATCTGTAGTAAAAGTTAATTGAACCACTTTCAGGCTCAGTTACCATCAATAAAATGTTTCAACTTGTACAGTTTAATATTCTCATCTTCAATTACATTTTAATGAGCTTCCAAAGACCGTTCATTTATAATTGTATCTTTAACATTCGCTTTGTTACAGATACGTCCTTCCCCAAACATTTAAAAAAAATTATCTCAATTAGTAGGTTCCAGTAGAATTTTTTTCTGACAGTATTTTTTCTCCCATTTTCACTCAGTTTCAGTTATTGGGATTCTACTTGTGATGCATGATAAGGACAATTATGAATGGTCCATAGAAAAATACATCCTCTAAATGTACTTTTGAGGTTAGGTTCTGCATTTGCAATTCTGGTGGGCAATTTTGGAATAGAATTCAGAACCAAAGTAAAATATTAAAGCCTGTTAAAGTTTACTTTGAGAGATTCAAGTGTTATGGAAGGCAAACTGAAAAACTCTTGTGCTTTGATCAAGGAGCTGTATGAAATCAGCCAACAGGGAATGTGAAACCCAGAAAGTTACTCTAAATCATATTCACTCTCCAAAATCTAGACAAATCATAGTTGCAAGTTGTACTCTGGAGAGTACAATGCCCAAAATTGATTCCTGAATGTAATCATCTGGAAGCATTCCTTTAAAGAGCTACTAGGGCCTTATTCTTTTAATAAAAGATTCTAAAGGGGGTAATGACCATCATAAAACTGAAGTGATGAAGCCTGTTGCTCAAAAAGTGAGTTTTAGTTTCTTCCTCTGGTTGAAGAATGCCAGTCCATGATTCCTCCTTTCCAGGTGACTGCTCAAACCAGGAAAACTCACCAGAGATGCTTATGCAGCAGAAAAGAAAGGGGAAAAGAGTGAGATTCTGTGGAAGTGAGGAGCACCACTCTACCCACCTTGCTGGTGCCAGCCAATGTACAGGAAAGACAGCAGAATTCATGAGGCCAGAAAAGGATTAGACAAAAAGAAACATGACTATGGCTCTGCAATGTGGTACTTAGAGCTCTGAACATGTCAGGAATCCTAGGTTTACAGTGCCAGCTCCTAAAACTTATTTTTACTTAATAGAAAATTTATAAAAAAGGTTATGGAGGAGGCACTAGCCTATCCTTTACCAGATGAGTGAACTAACCACAAGTTTCTTCTACCCTACACTAGGCATTACATCAAAGGAAAAAAAAAAAAAGCTAGAAAATGGAAACAGCCTGGCACACGTATGCCTTAATCATACATCAGACATTATACAGAGGATGTGATTCAGTTAGGCACACTTTGGTTCTTAGTTCCATTTGCCTCATTCTCACATATCTTACACTTTGAAATGGAGCTGGTAGACATGGTACAGGACAGATGGGAGACCCAGGCCTTCTGGATAGTAACTGGAGGCCAGGCAGAATATCACAGGATTGTTCAAATGGCACTAAAAATGCATGTGAAGGCAACTAACTCAAGCCCTGAGTCTCTAATTTTGGGAAATGTCTTTACCTTCGATATGCTGCAATCCAAGAAAATGACAGGCACCCTGTTGGCTGCTCCCAGCCTTAAGAGGGGGAACATGATACGTGCACCACCTCTTCCTCTGAGACAGGTGATGAAGAGACTAGGGACAAAATTAGATGGAAGAAGTGGGAACTGAGACAATCTGGTGGGTTTGGAGAGCTTACAGGGAGGGGGAGAAGATTTGGAAAAAGGAAGCAGACTTCACTATTGCTTAGAAAAACAAAATACACGAAGGGGAATTTTTTCTTCAGGGAGGCCAAAATCACCACATAAATTCATAAGGACAGACAGCATCAGATCTGATGTTGATAGCAGCAGCACAGCTGCTCCTGCTCACATGCATCTGACAACATGTCACTGGAAGGTACCAATGAAACAGCTGCCATCTGTTTAGTCATTTGTTCTTTTTTCTTGTCTTCTTAAACTCATAATATTTGGGGTTATTCTCAGGGTGATTTTGTGTCCAACTTGTGATGTACGGCATTTATGTTCGTGTCACTATAGACACTTCTGCCTTTTCTAGAGATGGGAGGAATGTTGCTTGAGGCTCTAGAAGCAGCTTTAGGAGGAATTTATGTGGAGTTTACCAGTAGTGGAAACACACAGAACATATACTGCTCATGGGATAAGAGACAAAAAAAAAAAAACATGAAAAAGACTGTATGAAAAACACACTGGTATCTGTCAGTACATGCAGTCTATTTCCCAAAGCACAGTTCTCTAGACACTCTGTTTTCCAAAAAAAGCTCTGGGCATATTTCCTTTTTTTTTTTTTTTAAGTTACTTTACTTGAATAATAAGTACGATTGTTGATTTTTTTCTTGCTAATTCAGTAGGAATAAGTGGCAAACATTACTAACCAATGAAGGGTGGAGGAAAAAAAAAGTAAATCTCAGGGCCACTTGGCAATTCATATCCCACTTTTTGGAGGATTGGTGCATTACAGACAGGAGCAGACCTTAGAGAAGGTAGCCCTGTCACATTAGTGACATTCCATTTTCCACTGTCCTTAAAAGAAAAAATATCAGAAGTACAAGCATTACCAACAAGTCAGTTTTACAGGACTTAGAACACAACATTTTGCTCTCTCTTATTACGTAGCACATTCAAATTCCTTGTTTTTAAAGCTCTGAACAACTCTGTCTACATATTGTTTTCAATTCTCCTTTTTGACTTTTCCAGGCTGTAAAATTCCCTCCTCTCCTGAGCTGGAAGTACTCTTTAGTTGAGTGATTTTCTGTTTCCTTCTCCTCCTTTTATCTTTGCATAATCTTACTTTCAGTCTGCCTGCCCTACTTAGAAGTTTCTCCGTCTTTTTATACATCAAACAGCTTCCATTCCACACTCAGCTTCCCCCATTGTACACACATTCAGTGCATTAAATACTTTTGCAGCAATAGACCACCAGGTACAATCGACTGTCCATTACCTGTGGACAACGCATCCGTTTTGCAGAAAAAGCATGCTATGGCGGCAGAGTCTCCGAAGCTGGCTCCGTGCAGAACAGTACATGAACAAGGATGCATTGCTTCCAAGGTTAGCTCAGTACATGTTTGCCTGGTTTTGGACACTGAGCTAAAAAGCCCTGCCAGACTTGAGCTGGCTCCCCACAGAGTCATTCTCGCTTGTCTGTAGCACACTCTCAAACACACACTGCACTACCCATGTCATCCAAGGTCTCTCATACCCCCACCCCAGTACCCTGGAGAATGAGTATGACAGCGTAGTGTTTTGATCTTCTACGCATATCTACCCATATCTTATCTATAAAGAAAGGCATGCATAATATATGTGGTGTATGTTTTTCTAAATTTGCATTGGGATGGAAACAGACCAAATAATCTTGTAGGCATTTTCCATTGCAACAGACTAAAGTCTATAACTGAAAAGGGGGAAAAGTGTTAGATACGTTGAGAGAATTTACATTTTCCTTATGCAAAATCAAAAAACACATTTAAAATAAAAATTTTCTGGCAGTTTTCATATTTTCCTATCAAGACACAAAGTCAGTATTCTAATTGCAAGGAGTGAATCACTCCCAGAATATGTTGCTATGTGCATATCTCAGGTATAGTTTAGCTGAGGAGTTTTCTTATGGAAATGTATTAGTCTTTGAAACATGCTGGCATGAAATATAACTGAGTTTTAGTTCTGAGATTAGGATCTGTTAATTCCTGAAGATCCAGAAAATCATCATGACAGATTTATAACACAGAAACTCTGAAGGAAATTTATCGAACATACTTAAACAGACTTTGAATTACCTGCTAGCTAATTAGAAATGGCTCCAAAGCTGGCCACTGTAAAAGACTTCTCAGTAAATTGTTTTCAAACCCTAGGGCAGGTTGTAGTCATTATGTTTCCTTTACACTCTACACAAGATGGTCTTTGTTTAGTAGCCTGCATGTTACATGTATCCTTTCACGTTTTCCTAATGTTTCTATTTATTTATTTATTTATTTATTTTCATTTTTAATGCGATGCTATACCATTATTGGGCCATGTGGACATTTTTATAATGGCTGTTAGCTCTCTCTGTCACTGGCCCCCATCTAAAAGGTTGGTATTTCAGATTCTTTGGACAAAAAAAGAAGAAAGAGAGAAAGAGACAAATGGGGAGAGAAAGGGGGAAGGGGGAGTGTAAGACTGAACACAAGAAAGAGAAAAAAAAATACATATCTACAAATCCATAAAAAAGAAGACTGTATAAAAAGGAAATAAATAAACAGAAGATTAAACATATAGCTGTATATATGACTGGTGACATTCCTGAAACTGTTTAGTAAGCCTGGTTCTGTTTAAATTTTAGCAAGTGTTTAAGCGTTTGGAAGACTAATTTGTGTGCAAAAGGAGCGTGCAAAGCGCGCAGCAAGTTCTTTTGCTAAATAACCGCTTTTTGGCATGCTAAAAAGGTGATCCACTGTGCCCTCTCATCTGTAGTTGTCTTTCAGTAAGTTCCAGATGTGAATGAGATGAGAATCTGACTGGATATGAACACAGAGACTCCCTTTTTTTCAGTTAGCACCATATATATACACCAAGTCAGAACAGAGTCTTTATTCTTTTGGTGAATTCCTTTATCTCTTGACACTTTTTCCTAATCTTTCTCCCACTCTGCCCTAAGCTTTCTTGGTAAGTCTTTGCTTGCACTCGCATGTACTCACACTGGAATCACTGACAGAGAAAGGCTCGATTGTCCAGATCCAGTCCACACTTGAACCAAGGACATCCAGAACTGCTTCATTCTGCTGAATTTCATTCAAAGTAAAGTTCAGTGTTGTTCAGTCTTAAATTGAGGTGCAAGCCTCACTGTAGGGAGAATTGCCACATTTTCATAACTGTTAGATTTTTTTTGACTTGTTCCAATAATATGCAAAGCTGTTTAGGAATAAAAACATGTTTTCATTAAGTCTGTGAAAACCATAACATTCTGATCAGCAATTGGCACTACTAGTTCATATCAAACATGAGCCTTGCCAGATAAATTAGAAAAGTCATCTTTAGAATAATATCTTAAAATACAATATAACAGCCCTTAAAATCAAAGTATTCCTGCCTCTAATATCTCATTGATACATTTTTTTTCATACAAGTTTTCCAGCTAATTACAAGAACATTTGAAGCAAATGTTGCATCTCTTATAAAAAAGCCCTGATTATCACTGAAAGAAATTTAAAGCACAGCTAAGCATCAGGGAACAGAGAGGAAATATGTGTGTCTTGCAACCACAACTATGAAAAAAGTTTGCAAATCTGTGACATCATAAACTACTAATTATTTCCACACTTAGGAAAATACTAGAATTTATTAAGGTCTTTTCAAGATATGGAAAATATTCCACAAGTGAGGCAACTGTAATTCAGGAGAGGTGGAGTCCAAAATGAATTATTAAGGTCATTTCTTCAAGAATGAATATAAATATTTTCCACATTTCATGACACCAGCTACAGTATATGCATGAATATACATCTTAAATGCTGGCATTCATGGGACCTGTGCATACGTAATAGCTATCCTATCTATTTTAGGAATTTTGAAGGCACATGTTGCTTTGGCATCTAATTACCTTTCATATTTATGTAAGTTTAACGACTAAAAGAAACTTAGTATATGTCTTCCATGTTTGCTAGCACAGTATTTAAACTGAAAACTGTATGCAGAAACATAGGTAACTGCCATGACAAATTGATGTTGGTATACTCTGAATGTTTACATTATTAAAGATAAATGCCATAGAGAAATGGGTGGGCCTGAAGCATTCCACAGCAATCCTATGTTTGCATTAAGAATCAAGCTAATTAATGTTTTACGAGGCTTGTTCTTGACCTCAGGGTTTTACAGAACTGGACAAAACCACAATACCAGAATATTTTTTTTAGGACTTGTTCCTCTAAATAGAACTAGTGATAGTGCCAGAAAGGCATACAGCTGCAGTGTCTTTAGCGTGATTACTATTTCCTTTTTCATCTATAACTGTGTTGGTTGGCCTGGTTACAAGTCCCAGCCCATGCTGTTGCTTCTTACCATTTTCCCCCTGTCCTGCTCTTCCCTAATAGGCAGGCAAACTCAGTTTGACTCTTCGTGGTCAGACAAGATTACAAGTTCAGATGAAGTGGCTCATTGGAGAGAATGCAATAGCAGAAGCACAGGGTTGAGGACAATGATAGTATCCGTAGCCACACAGTTTGATCCAAAAGAAGACACATGAAGAGATCTTACTGTCTTCACTGCTGTATCTGCTTTCACTGGATAAGATTGTTTCCATTTACACTTCTACAGAACAGAGCATAGTGTTTGTGCATAGCAGTCAGTACAAATAGGTTTTATTAAGTAGCAAATATTGTTCGAATAGGACAGAACTGCCTCTTAAAAATATATTTCCTGGATGAACTGTCATCCCAAAGACTTGATGAAAGCATATTTAAACACAGATAGTCAACTTGCTTGGCAAAACAGGAATTGTTAACTATTATTTGCGTTTGTGTCCACCACTCTGCAGAGCTCAAATTAAATATCTGAACTCATTGATCAAGTCTGTACAAATAAGTTAACTATGCCCTGGACCATCTGTTCGCACCCAGGTCAACTGGGAGAGAACACCCTGTCTCCATACAACTCAACTCTCACCCCCCCTCACAGGGAATCCGCATCAAAGGTACCTGCAGGGAATGGCCTCTGTCTATGCTAACTCCTGAGCCACGATCAGGAACTTTCCTGGGACACCTTCATTCAGCTCATACCAAAATTGTGCCTGGTGACAGTACTAGCAATTGAAAAGTACAGAAATTTTATTTCCTTCCCACCACCCACAGAGCACAGGCAGAATGGAGGTGTTTTCCTGAAAGGCACAAGAACCCAATAAGAAGTCCATACTGCGCCTAAACTGGAAGGCAAGTGCAAGCCCCAGCGTGCTCCCCAGTCGTAGCACCCCAGTGGGGACTCTGTCCCTGCTGGAGCGCGTGATGGCTCTTTCCTGTGCACACACAGGCATTTTCTCCCCCTAGCAAGAAAGATGTTGCTGAAGGAGCAGGGAAGATGCACAGCAAATAGAGCATTAGAATTAGGAAACTTGAAAACAAACCAAAAAATAAGCCTTTGAAGAAAGGAAGAAAGAGAGCAAAATTTGGCAAGGGGTGAAAACCCAGAATGGATTTTTACTTCTTTCTTTAAAAATCTAAAACTGTCGGCCTTGTACAAACCATGAACCTGCAGTAATAGCAGCTTTGTGGATTTTCCAGACAATCGGGCAGCAGAAAGTCACCTGATCCATCTGCGAGACCTGGTGAGAACCGGCAAATATAATAGGCTGCAAAACACCTGAAACTGCTGGCATCGCAAACACTTCCTGCCTAATTCTGTTGGACAACAGACACAAAGCCGACCCTGTAATTACATCCCACCCCGATCTACATTTGCAGTCGTGTAATTAATACTTCCTCTGTAAAGCAATGGAATAATTTAGAGAGCAGATTTTCAACCTTAGTCTGGGAAAACTGAGAGAGTGCAAGCTCTGCTTGGGCATTTTAGCTACAGGGAAATGCTTTTCTGGTTCCATTTGCTCACAGAAACTGTAATTAGATGCTCAGAGCTCTCTTTGTGCTAGGGGAGAAGAAAATGATACTTCCTTCCTGTTTAAAAGCCACAGGCGAGAGCGGGTGAGGGGAGCTTTTACTTATTCAGGGGACTTTATGAGAGTGATAAATGTAGATGGCCCTGCAGACTCAGCCAGCTGAGAAAGTGTTGTGTTGTCCCACACAGGGAAACATTTAGCTTGTTGTTGTGGAGTTAAAATGCTTCTTCTCATAAATCATTGTGGTTTTACAGTAGGCATAACAAAATCCCATATAGATCCTATACAGAAAACAAACACTTTTCTGTTTTTTATCATGCTTCCCCCCGATAAACTTTCACAGAATTGATTTTTTATCTGCTCCAGACTTCCCTCTCTCAGTATATTATATACAGAACGGGAAAAAAATCATGATGGTGAGGCTTCTAGGATGCTTCAAAAAGAAAAACTAAACAGAAAGAAGTGTGGAAGTCAGCAGTACTGGAATTGAAGAGCAAGGTAAGGATCCCCAGGATCACAATTTTGGGCTTAGGTATCGAAATTCCTCCTCACTCCCACTTTAGATAGAGGGTATCAGACCCAAGAACATGTCCTGGCAAATAATGACTACAGATAGTCTCATTGCTGTGTTTACACTGTAGTGAAGTAGTGGTTGCTTTTGCACATGGACTACCTGCTCAAGCAATAAGCGTGCAGTCGTGTTTTAACCCTACCAATACCTACACAGAGTGAGATGTGGGTGAAAGTTGCAGTATAATTAGAACTTCACAGTTCATCCAAAAAACCCCCAAATCAAACTTAAAATATATAGAGTGGTCCCTAGTACAATTCCCTCCATGTGTTTACTGTGCTTTGGTGACAATTTCACTCATGCAATATCAAGAAGGTACGACTGACAGCTGCTGCCTTTGAAGGGCCTCTGCTTTCCATAGGGGCACAGGGGATGCACAGCTGGCCTGAGTTCTGGCTTTTCATTGCAAGGGCAATGAAAATCCACTGAGAGGTTCCTGGAAGTTCTCTAGGCTTCAAGTTATTCCTGAAGTAAAGATACAATCTTTGTCTTTTCACACATATAAAGTTTTCTACATCATAAGTGGTTAAAGGAACAATCCAGTACTTCACCAGTAGCCCATACAGTACAACTTCAATGGGATTCAGGCATCTAAGTCCCAGAGCACTCTCCAAAAATCCTTGGCCAAGTGCCCAAGAAGCACTTACTCCAAAGCCTAAGTATCCTGTTATTGCACATACATAAAGAGGATGTGTTCTTTTCTGATCCAAACGGTGGAGTGCCTACTCAACTCTTTGAATTTACAAATTAGGCAGGACTTTACCTCTAAAAGGACACAGTTCTCTCCCTGTGCTAAGACCACAGCCAATACTTACCCAAAGAATTGTACTGATTTCAAAACATAACCAGGAAAGGACGTGGTTCCTAATGTTTTTATAATAACTTTATGATGAAAGCAGTTGCCCAGGAAGCAGAAGGTCTGGATTCAAATCTCTCCTCAGCCTGCAGGGACTTGACCAGTAGGCACCCAACCCACAAAGCCATGTAGTGGTCAGGAGATGAGATCCACCTGTTCAACTGAAGCTGTGTATCTCTGCAGACAGCAATGAAAAAATCACTGAGTAAGAGGGGATTAGGCAAGAGCAGTCTGCCTCTGTAGTCTGTTGATTAGATCACTTTCCTGCAACTGATTGCTGAAAGCAAAGCAAACCACAGAAAACTCTGTTGAAATTTGCATGAGACACCTGTTGCCTCACTCAACAGTCTTTGTATTTTAGTAACTATAAGAGAAACAGGGAGATGAATGCATCCTATTTCTTTGGTTGCATTTGGTTAACATTCTAAATGCTTTTAGTGATATCAGTCATTCAAGACAAATAATTCTACAGCTTTAAAATTACCTTCCTGGCCTAAATTAAGAGCCATGCCTTGTGGAAATTATTGTATCAGAAGAGACTGCCTACAGGAAATTGGCATTACTCAACTGATACATCTGATATCAGTAACCCAGTACCTCTGTGTTCATAAGTCTGTTTTTCAAAAAGCACATACAAAAACCCACACATTTCTTCTGCTTGGTAAAAGATATGCGTGAAGAATTATTCTTTCTCTATGTACTTCAACATAATTTTTAAATATGCAGTCAAGTAAGTATTTGTAAAGTAATAAGTAACACAGGCTTTCAGCATCAGTCCAGAATATTAGCGTCTGAAGTCAACACAATGAAAGTCTACCCCAAATGAAAGGGATTCACCTTCAATCTTTTTAATGGAGTTTTTAAAATCTTTTTTGAAAGGAGTTTTCATCACAGGCTCAGTAATATCACATACACATCTCTCTTAGTGAGCTTTTTTTGATATCTGATCAGAAAAAATAAGGCATCTGAAACCACGAAGATAACCTGGTTTGGAGCTTTTGCTCAATAGTTTGAAAAATATATTTGCAAAAGTTTCAGTGGAGTTTGCCTAATAGTATATTTCAAGGCTGGCAAGAAAAACTTGGGCTCTCAAGCCTCAGCAAGACAGGACAGATCCTTTGGCCGCTATGTCCATGTTAACCTTCCTTTTCCTTTTTATTGGCCTTTCCCTCCCCCTCCCCTTCTCATATTCCACATTCAAGAGAAAATGATCATTTGCTTTTATTGGAAATGTTGTTTTCAACTGACCACAAAATGTCAACAAAGACAGACAACAAAATAAGGATGGCATGCAATTTTTATCATTAAGACCCAAATATATGTGATCCACTTCTCAAAAACAACTAAGGACATTTCCTTATCAAAGAATAAATACTGTGAATGTAAAAGCAACTTAACTGTTACTCTTAACTGTTACTCTCAGACTTTTTAAAGGACAGAATGTGAAGTAACAAAAAAATAATTGTACTCTCATTCAATAAGGCATGTGCAAATTTTACTTTCTTTGTTAATTTAAGATTGTTGACTTTCATCTTTACTTCCTAGTCACATGCCATATACAAGCAGCTGATTTTTTAAGAGGGATTTCAACTAAACAAGGAAATGGGAATTCACAAAATGATACACCATAGAACATTTTTAATCCTCTGCTGGGGAAAACATAAATTATATGTGGTTGAAAGATCTGATTGTGCATTCACAGAAGTTGTTTCTGTTTTAATGTTTTCAGGATGAAAATTAATGAGCGTGTTTGCTTCATTGGCAAAAATGAATATTTAGCAATTTCTTCCACAAAGTGTTTTTTGAGTTACAGCATAGCACATGAGGAGGAGTTCCTTTCTTCCTTTCTTTTTTTCAATAGAGGTGTTGCATAATCAGAATAAAATTGAGGAATATTGGGGGAAAGAGTAGTTTTAAAGCAAACGAAACACAAGTGATGTGTAGTTCAATACTATGTGCTGGAGCACTTGCTACAGAATTCATTTATGATACCTGGAAAGGGGGAGTGGACATTTGGTCTCTTGATCTCTGTTCCAAATAGTGAAATGTTTTTCAAGGGTATATATTCAGATTAGAATTCTCTAAAATACTGTCACTAATCTTGGTTTCCTTGTGTACTTATGACATTAGTAAGAGAAAGTCTCTGTTCCTACAATACTCCACTTGTACAAAATCTTAGTTTGCATGGAGAGCTCAGAGAAAGGTGGAGGGAGGGCTATACGGCAGTGTCTTTAAAATTAACATGTTATTGAAAGATAAAGGGGAATAATAATTTAATTTATTTGTGTTATGAAACATAACTTTTTGAAATCTCTAAGGTAAGGATAAACAACATAGTGAGGACCACAGACTCATGTAGGCATTTACCATCCCATGCATAATCCACAGAAGCCCCCTGTAGCCACTAGATTAATTGCTTATGTGGAAAATAAGTATTAGGAAAGTATCGCTAATGCAACTTAGCAGCTGAAAGCAAGAAGGAGAGCTAGCACAGTGTAACCAGCCAGCTCTCCACATACTACAGTTGGAAAAGCACTAACTTAGAATAATATTTCACAGTATGAGTTATATGTTTGCACTGGTTTTCTGTGTGGGATAGATGGAGCGTTGCATTTTGTGAGCACTTTGATTAGCTCCTTCACTGCATTACTTCATTGCATAAATCTCACTGAAACAAGAGAAACTATAGTACCACTGAATTTGTTGGAACAGAAGAATACTGCATAGTAATGATGTATAAAAAAAGATTTCCTCCCAGGGCATTCTGTAGAAAGACATCAGAGACTAGCAAAAGCAAGATAAAACAAAGGAAAGATTTGTCACAGTTCCCTTCCTTTGAAATAAATAAAAGATTTTGTCTGCATATGTCATGGTCACCCTGAGTTCCGTGGAAATCTGATAAGAAATGTGGGCCGATGTCTGCAGAAGATCTCTGTACTTCTAAAGGAAGCCCAAAGTCTCTCTGATCCATGGCAAAAGTGTTTCAAATAGACCTGTGCTTCCAGGGCTTTGGACAACCACCATGTGGCCCCGATGACTGACTTTCCCCATCTATGGTATCCAAAATACATGGTTTCACCTTCAAAATATGTTTGTTTTCAGTAGATTTATTAGAGCTCTGTTTCCTCCAGATTTTAACCTTTCCATCCCCTAGTGTGTTCATTCCCATTACTGGACCCATAGCATTCTTCTAAAGGAGGTGCCAGATCGACTGCTAAAATGGGACAAGTTTGGGTTTTAGTAAATAGTCCAGTAAAGTGGTTAAAGAATCATGTATTGTCAACCCTAAGGCAAAGCTTAACACCTGGTACCTAATGTAGTACATTCTTGCCATGACTCCAGCCATTTGACAGGGACCCAGCTCTCATCTCACAAAAGTGTTGCTGAGGCTGTTAAATCCATCTAAATGGATTTAAAGCTCTGTATACCCAACAAAATCTATACAGTTAGGGGTCATATGAGATGTCTGCAGGTTTTTTAGTCATGTTATCTTTGGCACATCTTCCAAACGCCTAAACAAAAGGAGAGGGCTTGCTGGGAAGCAGCTAACTCTATCCCATACAGGAGATGGGAATTCATTGTGGAAAGGAATGCAGTTCCCAAAGAAAATTATTTTCCTTTGCAGCCTCTGTCACCTCTCCCCCCTCACCCCTAACCCGTAACTTAGGAGGCAGATTACGAAGTACACTGTCTTGAAAGAAGCAAACACTTTTTTCCAAGAACTACTGCAAAAGAATCTGATTTGAATCAACAACCAAAAAGGATTTCTGGATTAAGCAGATGACATTAATTAAATTCTTGCCAGTTTATTTTTCATCTGACATTGTGCATATGATCCTCTTAATGCTTAGAGAAAACATTCCTCTCATCAACTAGTCTCATCCATCTGGCAACTCATCTCTATCATGTTATCAGTCCTGTTTAAATGAACATGTTCTGCTGTTTATATTAGGGCCATTTCCTTGCACGGGCACCAACAGCTGTGGGCACCGAGAGAGCTAACTTGCACTCCTTCTGCTGGCTATCTGATTGGCAGTGTGTCACAAAATAACTGGGGCCAAAAATTTGACTATTACCTACAAGCCAACCTACACCATGTTCACACAGAGGGAACCACCACAATGCTTGCAAAGTCAAGGACAGGAGCAGAACTGCAAATACATACAGCAAAATATCTATTTGCTTATTTTTGTGGGAAAATGTCCAGGAAGCTATACAGAATTATAAGGCATTGAAATTGCAGGAAAGAAGACAACTCACTTGAATCATGGGGTGGTGAGAAGCAAAGCCACCCCAGACCAGAAGAGAGAGACAGACCCCTTAAGGGTCCTGGCAAGAGCAGAAGACCAGCTTAGGTGCTCTGAATGGTCTCCTCGAGATGTATTCACTGATTCTAGAAGGATCATTGGGAAATTGCTAATTTTGGCACATAAATGAGGCACCTACAATTTAGTGTATGGGTGCTCTGAAGTCCAGGACTACTGGATGGTAGGTCTAATGCTGTTTATTTTCTTTTTAATTTGTACAGTTTGATCTCTTTCCTATCTGATTTTAAATCAGGATGTAAAGCATGACTGCAATATTTTTAACTTTCTGTGCTTGTTCATGATGACACTGGTGGAATCTGTCATTCCTAAGTCTATGTTTCTCTTTCCAGCATATGCCAAACTGCAATCTCTGTAACTCTACAAGACCCAGTCCTTTTAAGGGCAGGCATACCATCTGCAGTGCAATCTATTGTGTACTCTGACTCCTATGGCTTGTGAAATTACCCATGTTTATGACACTCATAACAGCAGCAGATGAAGCCGAAGTCAGACGTGGAATGTAAGGGTGCCAGATGTCCCAATTTTCATGGGACATTCCCACATTTAAATAAAACTCCCACATCCTGTTGACAGGATCCATTGTCCCAAGACCTGCACATGCAGCACCCTCCTTCCCTTGCTTGCAGGGTGGGAGCGATACATGTGGCACCCCCACACATACCCTGGGAGTGTCTCAGATTCCTGCAGCTGCAGCACCTGCAGCCAGAGATAGGGAATAATGGAGAGGGGATTTGGGAGAGAGGGGGGAGGAGGCGGCGCAGAAGAAGGCAGAGAAGAGAGAATCAGGCAGAGAAGGAAGGAAGAGAAGCGGTTTAGGAAGAACTGCAGGAAAAAGGGAAAGGAAGGAAATAGGTGAGGAAATGGAGAGACTCAGAAGAAATGTTTCTAAAAGCAAGAGGAACTTAAATGATTTAACAAAGGTAGAAGGATAAGGGAAAAAGAGTGAGAAGGAGAAGATAAAAAGTGGTGAAGGTACATACAAGCACAGTGGAAAAGAGGGGAGAGGAGACAGAAAGTGGTAAGGAAAAAGAAAAATCAAGCAACCACAAAATGTCAAACACGAAGACAAAGAAGGAAAAATGAGAAAGAAACCCCATCATGTCAAAAGCAGTAGCTGTCCTGCACACAAGTAATTCATACAATGAGCCATGCTGTCCCCTTCTTTCCACTCTCACTTCTTTCCACTTTTTTGCAGACACTGCACACAATTTTGTGCTGGAGCAGTCGGAGTAGGGAGCTGCCAGGGACGCACACGAGAGCACTGAGCAGCCCTGCACAGCACAGGAATTGCCATGAACTCCCAGGGCCGCCTTGCAAGCAGCTGCTATTGGAACAGCTATACGGTTTAATGATTTCTTTCCAGATTCTGCTGGATAACAGAAGAGTGAAAGGGGGATTGGACGGGAGGCTGAAGCTGAAGGTGCAAAGAAAGGCCAGCCAAATTTTGGAGTATATATTGTGCGACCATCCAGCCCCTTGTGTTGACATGACTAAATGCAGCTCTTCCCCTGGGCTCCCATAGGCTTCTCTATTGTGTAATAATCATCATTTCTTGACATATTTGAAAAAGCATCTTTTGCTTTCTTAAAGTCAGTTCAATTGTCTCTACCCATGAGAATCCCAGGGAGGAGATACAGTTTGCTGGAGTCCCACCTGCTTTACTTCATGGAGTTTCCTACAGGTACTCCTTTCCAAAGCAAAGGATTTATCCCTGAGAGAGAGAGATGTGGATTGAGAAAAAACCTCAGCTCTGTACGGAAACTGGATTTTATCTTTGCAGATCCAGTACACATCAGTGCAAGGCTGTCAGCCCCACAGACTTAACAGTTTTCTCCAAACATCCTTATTATAAGAGCACCAGCTGGGCTATAGAGAGCAGCTGTTACTTAGGAGGGATTTCAACTTCTCAGTTCAGTCAGGGGAAAAGAAGAATATGGGATGTGCTACAGTTAAGAATGAATGTGAAATATTTAATATTTACCCACTTCTAATCAGGGCAAAGAAACGGTTTTGATATAGCTGTACTTAAGTTCAAGGTCAAGTTTGCACACCCATGTGGCTTGGGTCAGCTGCATCCATTCTGCCTGCTTGGTGCAAAGGCCAAGCATGAACCTGGTTCCCCCTTTCCTGTCTCCCACCCCACAAAGCCTGAAATTCCCTGACCGGAGAGCCAGCTGACTTTCTGCAGGCTAGAGTTTAAGTGAGACCAGTGCATGGGCAGTGTGGATGACAGGGAAGCTGCAATCCAAAACCAGGCTTGGTACCCAAACTTCCAAGATGCTTCCAAGATGCCCACTTCTTATTGTCCACCCTGGCACATGAGAATGGATGAATGTATAGATTTTTATTTCTTTCAGTAGTCCTCTTCATGAACTAAGCTGAAGGCCATCCTCTTCATCTGTAAATGCTAGCACTTACCTGCCAAGCAATTTTTAAAAATCACCTTCCCTCACAGGTTTGGCTAAGTCTGCTTGCGTGAAAGAAAGGCAGCATTAGGTGCTTGCAGCCACATGTAACTCAGCTACAATGAGACTGCATGGCGCAGAGCATGTATAAGAAAAGCATCTTAATTTTTTTAAAGAAAACAGTTGTATTTTGTGAAAGTAAACAATATACTTGCATGGCATCTGTGAAAAGAGGTTTGTAGGTTCATTGCGCAACCTCAGAATTGAGCTCTTCTCAAATTTCTTCCAAAATTTTCAACATCCTACCTGAAGTAAGGATACAAGAGAGACTGTAGTTTCTTCCAGTTGAATTACTGCACTACACAGAAGAAATACCAAATAGTGTTCTGCAGAATACCTGTGGGTTTGCCTTGTTAGCTATAACACAACATGGAGAACCAATATTCAGCTGATACCTATCATGACACTGAAGCAGGGACAGCTCTTACCCTGAGTGGGATCCATCCCCTCCGGAATTGTACAAACTTTGATATAGTCTTTCTGGTGATTTGGTTTGGTTTGGTTTGGTTTGGTTTGGTTTGGTTTGGTTTGGTTTGGTTTGGTTTGGGTGGGTGTGTGGGTGGGGGTTTTTGTGTTTTTTTTCTTTTCCCTCTTGGGCCAAGCTCATTTGGCACAAGTGCTAGCACCAAACCCAGTACCACAACAAATCAGAACAGGAACATACAACAGAATAGCAAATGCACTGCATGTCCATGGTAGCTCCCAGTGAGGATTTACCTGGCTGACCGCAGTCTTACAGGCACTGATTTGTGAGAACATGGGCTAAACACAAAAGTGATGCATAAGAGAAACATAAAAGGTCCCAACGCACTACCTATCTTTTGATTTCATTTCTAGCAGAGTGGTTCCATTTGATTGACTGACTTTGCTTCAGCTTTCCTTTTCTTAACAAAGCTGAATAAGGTAGATTTTGTTGTTGAAAAACAAGTTTAGTAAAAATGTTACAGAGTTCACCTGCATTCATGCAATGGCTTTCAGAGGGCACCTTGCCAGCTCTCCTTAAGCTCACAGTGCCAAGCATGTGGCACCTTGAGATGGATAGATACAAAGAGGGATGCAAAGGAAAATATTACAGGGTTCTCTACAAGGCAATGAACATTTTTCTCTTTTCTAATAGATAACATTAAATATTCTCATCATTATTAAGAGGATTAGTATCCTCTTAATACTTAATTTATATCGTTCCTGTTTTGTATGATATTGTTCTCTTAAGCTTCCATTGTGTTATATGAGCATGTGCTCATACCACAGACATGATTTTCTGCTGACATCCCTACCAACTAAAAAGCTACCACTGCACTGAAGTGTTATTTTCCATGTGACTTTAACCACCTTTTCCACCCATGCATTCTTAGTTCGCCAACACATGCTCTCTCAGTCAGCTTAAACTACATTGTTTAAGAGACCCTTTGTTACCAAGCATCCCAGGTTGCTCTTTATTAGTAATCTGTCACTAGCGTTATTTGCCTTTCCAACAACTTTTTTTGCCATATATAACATTTGCCAAAATGCATCTGTATTTTGTTTAAGATCACAAGTCTTGAATCTTAATTTGCCAGCATCAAGTGACAATGAACTCAGATCTCTGTGACATTGTTTTAGGAATATTTACATTCTCACTTACGGATACATTTTGTAATCTGTTGACTAGATTTCTGTATGCCTAATATTGTCTCCCCTGATTTTCCTATATTGCAATTTTTCATATGTCATAGGAAACAAAGTCAAATACAGTACAAACAAAAATTTCTGTCAGAATAGTCAGCCTGAAAAAGCAGGCCTACATGCTCATTGAAAAATGATCTATGTTCCTCAAGTATGTTGGCTGGAATTAATTATGCAAATATCCTTTAATTCTTCAGTGGCTGCTTTACCCGTGACCCTCTTGCTCAGAATCAGTATCAAGATATACTTATGTGGGTCATAATTTTCTCTTTTAAAATATTAGAACAACATTAACTTTTTTCAGCATCCTGGAAAGTCCCCCATTTTGTAAGCTTTATTTAAAATCAACATGAATGTCTCAAAGAGCTCATCTGCCAACTCCTTTAATGCTCTTGGCTACAAGTTATACAATCTACTGGATCTAAAAGTGTTTCACTCTTAATTTTGTCATTTAATGTCTGCTCCAGCTACTGATGAAATAGAATGTACTTCATTAGCATTGCAAGATATGAACAAATTCTCCTACTTCAAATACAGAATACAAATTTTTACTGAATATATCTGACTTTGTTATGTGACTGAGAAGAGCTATTTATTAAATATATGTGCCTTTTCTGAATGGCTAAGATAATTTTTGTCTCATACAGGACCTTTATCATAGCTAGGGTTATTTCTAATAATTTAAATAATTCCTGTCATTTCCTTAGACAAATGAGGTATGGGGTTTTTTTATTTTATAGCTTTAGCTTCCCTTATCCAGTGGCTGTATTCTTAGTTGCAATCTGTAATGCTTTCCCTTTATTTTGTCTGTTGGTCTCTCCCATTTTTTAACTTTTTCACTTCACTGTCCATTTGTAACCTAGCTTTCATTAAAATAAATAATCTTTTGTGATTATAAAATTGGGCTTTGAAATCACAGGATCTAACAAACAACCCATTAATAGTGTGTGGGGGGGGTCCTTCAATGTTGTCAGCAGTTGCTTTCAACTTTGGGAAATTAGCATTCAAAAGAGCCAGGTATTTTCATCACTGGCCTAGGTCATTCTTTAGCTACATATAAAATATGAACCAGATTCTTATTAATTGTGTTAAGAAAATCTTAGTTTCTAGTTCAGTGATTAATTCACCATTTTCCATCTTAATGAGTTTACACATGAAGTAACTGCAGTCAGTTCTACTCTTCATACTCTTTTGTTTCTGTAACCTTCAGGTATTCCTGGAGTGATGCACTGGTGACTACATGAGATCTCAAGGCTCCCTCCCCAGATAACTTGAATCCCACATGGTAATGTAATTATTCTTTTGACATATTATTGGAAGCTGTTTGAGGAGCTGCTAATGTTGGTATCTAAGCTGATGACATAGATAAGTGTTCCAAATCAATACCTAATTTTATGAATTATCAGTGAATACTTTGACTCACAAGCACAGAACAAGTTTCACTTGATATTGATTCACTTGTTTCAGATTTTGCCTAATCTGTTTTGAAAATTAGATTATTAGAACAAAATTAAGTACTTTTAATTCTGACAGTGAGGATGTTACTTTAAAAGATTATTATAGGTGTCTGATGCAAAGCCTATTTTCATTTCAGAATGATCGTTGTAATAAGCTAAGATGTGAACAGTGTGTAAAGAAAATACACCACTTTTTTCAGGTATTTAAGTGTTTTCCATTTCAGTTTATATTTTCTCAAAACCCCAAATCAAAGCACTCATCCACCATACAAATAAAAAGTTGATTTGGCCAACAAAAATCAATTGTCTATGCAATGGTTCTAGTTCAATTTGTAGTGAATAAGAAAATTGTGCTTTTTACCTCCTCTTCCCAATATCAAGGACTGCTTTGAATTGACAGTTCATACTGGCAAGTGCTTAGATCTGCAAAAATTCCATTAAAGGCAATGGGACAGTGGTGTAGTCACCAACATATGAGCAAGGACTCTACACGTCAGTATTATACATAATTAATTTATAAATTTTAGATTATGCATTCACAGAACATTTACTTCATTCATTTAAG
This sequence comes from Aquila chrysaetos chrysaetos, assembly GCF_900496995.4. Classification (NCBI taxonomy): domain Eukaryota; kingdom Metazoa; phylum Chordata; class Aves; order Accipitriformes; family Accipitridae; genus Aquila; species Aquila chrysaetos. The sequence continues at coordinate 14,954,625 of NC_044017.1, forward strand.
CTGCCTACATCATGTAATATGGTAACTGTTCCCTGAGAAGATCAATGAATAGTGAATTATTTTGTTTAATTAAAACTATTTCTGTTGCCTAGGTATACACATAAAAGAATAAACATTTTCCAGCTATTCTAACTTACACAATTTTTGCACATGACTATTCATAAATACTAACAGAAGATCATGAAAGTGGCCAAATGAAAACAACTGTAAAATTTTCAGATGACCATAAGTTAAGCCTTGTCTTTACAACAGTACAGTTTCTATTTTCACAAATAAAATCTTGCTTAGAAAAGAATAAGTTTTTAAAAGTTTATATGTGCTATCTCTTCAAAATTCAGTGGAATTTCAGAGCATTGTTTTTCAGACACACACCCCCCCAAATGTGCTTTTAGATATCTGCACCTTAATTAAAATACACAAAAAAAAATCATCAGAATTATATAAAAACATGTACAACTAAACTAATAAATGGAGTGAGAGCTAAGAATATGCATGTGGACTGTCATACTTTGCAAGCAAAGACTTGCAGAGCCATTCATCATCAAAACAAATCCTGCCAAACATGATAAGATCTGTCATACTCCAGCCAAATTGGTAAAATAAATGTGGAAAGCAGGAATTTAATGTAGAAAGCAGGAATGTAATGTGATGTGACTGATTCTGAGACACAATACAACAGAAAGGAAGGTTCTCAATATGGCAAGGAAAAAAAATGCTTGTGATGATACACTGAAGGCTGAAGATGGAAATGCTGAAACTTCTTTCCTCTGTCATGCCTTACAAAGAGCTTTGAAAATGACATACACATTTCTAATGTTCTTCATAGAATTTAAAGTAGCTTTTCAATTTTTTTTTTTATTTTTTTTTAATTTTGGATGCCTCAATCCAAGTTTTCTGAAGAAACCACTGCCTGGTTTAAGATTCAGATTTTTTAGAGACCTAACCTATTCGGCATTAGAGTAGGAAAGCAGATTATTTGAAGAGTGCGGAACACCGGGTACCACACTCCTATGAAAGACTGACCACTAGTGGCACAAGATCGCCCTCTTGGAACTGCATCCTCCCTGGGGGGAAGCTTCGAAAGGCAGGAGCATTATTTAAGTTGGCCTTTGAAATGATTCAGATTCACAGGGTGGAAAGAGTTGGAGGTCCTACAGGGCCTGTTTGAACAAAGACCAGAAAATCCAGCCCGCTCTTCTGCCCTGAGTGTCTCCCTGCGGCAGGGCACCTCTGCGTTGCTCTGGGGGACACTGGGAGGCATTCCGTCCCCCAAAGCGCCGGTCCCCCGTAGGGGCTACCAAACCATCTCTGTCTAGCAATAGCTTTGCTTGGCTGGCTGCACTCACTGCATTTTATAAATATGGTAAAATGAACAGATTAAAAAAAAACAGCAAAAAGAACAAACATGTTACTTCACAGGCTTTAGCAAAATATTTTTTTTTTCTGAAATAGTAATAAACAGAAAAAAAACATAGTGCTTTTTGATATACTCTTTTCTACAAGCGCAACAATGTCTGTGGAAAGAGTCAATTTCTTTTACTGTGTCAATGCATATAGTTTGGAAAAGAGACAAGTTTTCAGCTGGATCTGTTAATCTAATTAAAGATATTAGGCCTCGCTTCATTCATACTAAGGAGAGCGTGCTTCATAAGACACCATAATTGTTTGCCATTTTTTCTACTATTAGGTCCAATTGCCATCATTGGCAAAACATACTTAGAAACTTGCTTGGTTTTTACAGCTATCTGGACTTTTTTTATTAAAAAATATTACTCTGTCAAACAAACCTTTCCTCCCCTCCTATGCTTAGACCAACACATTAATTTGTGCTACTGATATTACATCTTTTGCACAGTTGTCTCTCTGCTAGTTTAATTTTTATCCTAGATTCAATTTTATTTAATGCCTTAATACCATTTATAATACTTTAATGTTATAAGAATATGGTTATCATAATCACTCCTCTACAGCACTATGTGCTGGATTGTAAAAGATTGAGCTGCATCAGCTTACAGCTTGCAATTTCAGATTGAATAGGTTGAAATTCCAAAACAGAAGATCCAAGATTCAGCTAAGGCGGCTAACTCACAGGATGCAAAATAAAATTTGAGGACTATTTAACCTGGGTTTTATCTCAGCATCAGGGTTTTTTTAGCATTACTTTCTTGAAATCATAATAATAATACTACATGTATTCCATTTTGAATGAAAGAATCAAATGCATTTTTTCTATGTAGGTCTTGAGTTTTCCATCAGGATCTATGAAACAGTGAGTAGGATCTGACAGATCCCATTATTCAAAGTGGCTGAACTCCTTTTTTATTGTAGCTGGTCATAAAACTTGGCACAAGTCTATTACTAGTAATATTCCTTTATCGCTGCACTTAGTTTTAAGCTGTAAATCTGTTTTGCATCTATGGAAAAAGTATAGTCTGGGTGCACATGGACTGAGGACACAGCGAATTATCTGGGTAATTTATTTTATGAATTTACACTGAATTAAATAAGGAGCACTACCAGCATCTAGCAAGTGTTCTTCCTCCTGAGGCTGCAAATCAGCAAGAAAAGGTTTCTTAAACTGGCACACTGAAAGATCTGAGTTTACAATATGTTGTTTGAGTGTGTTCTGGTTGAAACAGGAACTGACAGTCTGATTGATAGCCCCTATTTCTTTCCTTATTGTCACAAATTACTTTCAGGATGCTAGTAATAACACAGTGTTAGACTCCTATAAAAGGTGCAACTCTCCAGCTGGGCTTTCACCATGAAAAGTTTTGCCGTATTTTGTCGTATTGAACATTTAAATCCTGCATCCTGGAGGACTGTGTGGTGTAGGAGACTAGTAGTGAGAACAGAATAAAGAGCCTTTCACCTCTCTGTTCCTAGCAAAAGCTTAGGCTCAGTAGATACCAACTGCTATTTCTATATAGAGACTTTTCAGTTCCCTATGTAAAATGAGTTTAGGCTAACCATTTGTTAATGATTACCCTGAAATCTCTTTCATTATTAGTGCTATAAGTACCCTGAAGACCACTTCCAAGTGACATCAGGACTACAAAACTGAGGTTCAGAACAAACAAAAAGGAAGTGATTTTTCAAATAAGATGTATTTTTGTTGTTGATCTCCCTCCCACATGATTGAAAAAGCAACTAGAAAAAGCAGGGAGGTGGGAAATCCATCAAGAGCTATTAAAAACAAAGACAACACCTCTTCCACTTCTGTGTGGTTTTCCTTTTGAAGTATTTATTTCATATTATAAAAGACATCTGTCTGCAAAACCCTAGGTTGCTTTAGACAGGGAATATATTGCAGGGTATATGTACTTGATTGCTTGTCGTGTTCATGCTGAGGTGTCTGATGTCTCTCACAACTAACAGCAGGATGAATCCTTAGTTTGCACCAGTGTGGATAGTCTTGTGTTATTATGTTTTTGCCTTATGTTGTTAAGCTGAAAACAGCTCCCTTCTTTACAGCAGACTCAAACTGTGGGAATTACAAAGTTGTAATTTCCATTTCCTAGAAATTTCAACATTTTTACCCTTTCTCTCTTTTCCTCTCTTTTAAAGTAAATCCCTAGTGCCTTCTTCTGGTTTTGAAGACATTGTGGAAAATACAGTAAGCATAAATTGCATTGGCTTACTTCAAAGATTGCCATAAGCTATGTAAAGGCTGATTTCTTCAACTAATTGTAGCTGTATCTGTGTCACAGCATCCAGGCAAAATTTTCTGATGCTAGCCTGAGATGCTTAGGGAAACCAAATCCCAGCTTTATACTGGTACAATAGTCAAGTGCACATCAGCTCCTCCTTTCCTTGACCCTGCGTGACCATGAAAAGAAACAGAAACATGCATTTCATGAGGGAGAGCAGTGCAGTATACACAATGAAGGGACCAGGGCTCATCCAGGGCTCATCTGTGCCCAGGCAGATGTGCACTGATGCAGGTTATGAAGCCCTGGTAACAGGTCCTTGGATTTCTTCTCAGGACCCCAAATAAATCAAAAATTTCAGGACTACTGTGACCTTGGCAATTGCTCATGTCACTAGAGTTGTTTTAAGATATTTCTCTGTCTTCTGCCAGCAAATAAACTGGGTTATCTACTACCCAAATGTTGTTAAAAGCACAGAACAGAAAGGAAATGTAAAGACTTGATTCAGCTGCCTAAGTATACATATAAAATGTCTTTTGAGATATCTTAGAATATCATGATGTCTTTCAGGTGCTGCATCAGAAGGGCTTGGGTATCCCCCAGGTCCTGTGTCATATCTCCAAGACACGTGAGCATGCCCTAGATACCCTAAATCATCTCAAATGTCACTAGATGCCTGAGTTTAGGTCTCTGAATTGAGCCATAAATAGATAAGATGTAGGTTATGCAGATGGCTAAAGTTTCACGACTCTCATTCAAAAGAACTTCTGTTTTTGAATCTTGATTTTGACACACCTTTCTGTAACGCTGAGGAAATAATTTAATTCTTGTGCCCTACCTTCGCTATCTGAGATACAGGATTAGTTCTGCTCTGTATTCATGAGAGTAAAACAGCATAGTTATGGTGACAGCCTACTTAACATATAAACTGCTCAACTTTGATTGGGATTTGTGATTTGTTTATTTGGTAAGTATGTATCATAATGCACAAAACCCGTCGATTAAATTTGAATGAATTTTAGCAACTGTACATGGCTATGAGCAGAATATTCTGTTTCTCCATACAACAGGACATATGTAGGTTCAAAAACCTCCTAAGTGATATGCCTGTGGTCACAAAGGACAGATGTTGTAGTGCTGAAAAAGACCTGAGAAAGTCGTCTTCATCTCAGTCCTGTAGCACATAATATATAACATGCACACAACACCACAGATTTTTCATGAGAGCCTCAGGAGAGGCGTAAAACTGAGCACCACTGGATGTAACATCTGCAAAACGCAGAAAAGAGCAAAACGTGCCAGCAGCATTATTAACCATGCTCCAAGAGTCTTCAAGCAGATGTCATACCTATTAGGGAAATGCAAATCACAAAACAGTACAGCTTTATTTCCAATAATGCTACAATCTGATTCTGCATCTGAGAAAATTATTAAGGTATCAATAGCAAAACTATTTCCAGACATCTTATGATGCCTCAGAAGAGCAACTTTTACAGACATCTGTAAAGAAAACATAATTTTGTTGGACACGAAGTCCTTACAGTCTAACGTACGTGCTAGATCTGCAGTAAGCAGCTTATTCCTGACTGTTTTCAAGATAGCATAACTACCCTGCAAATGGAAACCAGCATAAAATGCAAGTCACCATAAAGCAACAGGAACTGATATCCTGTAAGCTGTGAAGCAAACAAAGAGAAAACCACAACAAGGAAAAAACAGGCTAAGGTCTACTGGAAATAATCACGACCAACCTACCCTTCTGAACTGTAGGACACAGAAGATAGGCAATGACTCCTTTTAGACACTTGCAGTGAACAGATGTCAAACAAGAAACATCTAGGCCTGATTTTTTAATGGGAGTTAGCCTGAAGATGTTTAATAGTGGCAGTAGTTCAAATTCAGGCACCAATTTTTGAGTTTTGGTGAAAATTGAAACAACTCATTTTTTTCTTTTTCTTTTTTTCATGAGGAAATTAAACTGTTTAAAATACTCTAGGTAAAGAAAGTGTCTATCCATGTATTTTAAAAGATGAATACTTTTCCTAAACAGTCTGAGGAATAGATCTTAAGAAAACTTCTCATTGTCAAGTGCAGGAAAAATTAACATGTCAGTAAATCTATTAATACTACAAAACTATAATTGAAATTGAATAGTTTTAAAAATTCATGCTTTGGCTGAATTTAATGATCTTCATAATCTCCTGGTATCAAATAATTGTCTCTCACTTCCTTTTTTAAAAAAAATAGAAGTAAAATGTTTAGATACCTCTTTCAGAATATTTAATTTGCTATATTTGACATAAATGCATCAGTTTTATAACATTTCTTTATAAGACAGCTTCTCCTTGAAGTAAATTTAACATCAGCTGCAGATACAGTTTGATGCATGTGACTGGAGCGGGTCTCCCCACTACTTCCAACCAAGTCACACCATACAACAGTGGCAAATCAATATCAGAGGTCTGTAGATGAACAGATATATTGTGGCTTCTTCTTTCCAAATACCTGCGTATAACATGTGACACAGAAGAGGTGAAGTGAACCTGCATCAAGGAGCAGGAAAAAAATGGCATATGATAGTGCTACATCCTCCATTACCACCTGGTATTTTCCTTTGGGCCTGTACACATCTGAAAATGAGTTATTCTGTAAGAAAGATATGCATCTACTGAGGTATTTGTCATTTAACCACACTTACTTCAGATGAGCTTTCTGGATGTTCTCATCTCAGGTCAAGAACACTGAAGAAAGTAAGTCACAAAAGGGAAAAATTCTAAGTATTAACCTACAGCAAACTGCATTACAGCATGTGCAGATAATAGAGTAGCCTGCGCTCTTCAGAAAGAGTGAGGTAAGCAGGCTGTTCATTCAAAACTGGGGAAGTATGAGAAAATCACTTTTTTCATCTAGAGATGACTGCCTCTTTGAGAGCAAGGTGACAGCAGTTCTGGGTTTCTCTAGTACTGATTTTCAAGTTAACCTTAATTTGTAATGTGTCCATGGCTTAATACAAATAGACCATCACTCCTCTCTGATAAAGTTGTTTAACCACCAGGATGTATTTGACTTGCTTCCTCTCAAATTGATTGTTTTGCTGTCTGTTTTAAATTCATTTATCCTACCAGATTGGATGGATGAATGAGAAAGATGCAAACTGTAGAATCACCTAGAATCTTTGAAAGAAACACAAAAGCACATTGCCTCCTACTTCTGGTGGCTGAATGCAGAAAGGGCACACAAAAGGTTACATGCAGAGGTCTCATCTGCTCATGGTAACAGTGAGGTGTCTAACAAACACTGGTAGACAGGTATTGGCTCTATGACCTGTGGCAAGAAACCCTTTTCTTGCATTACTATGCATTTGGGTGAGATGGGTGTTGGTTACTTACACTGGTAGATTTTCTTATGCAGGCATGTCTCTTCAATAGCTCATATAGAATTGTACCATGTTGTTTTGAAGGCCAGTTATATCTTGGGAATCAGACACTGTGGCTAGTTTCACATATAAGAAAGCAAAGCTAAGTTTCCACCCTAAAAGATCTGCAATTTAAAAGCCTGATTGTTGTTTGGAATGAAAACAATGTCAAAACAGCATTTTGCCTTCAACAGGACACATGCGAAAACACTACAGTAACTTATTTTTTTGTAACTTACATAAATATAAAATACATACTATAAATACAATATATCTTAATATATGTACATTGTATACTTTGAAATTATATATTTGTGTTGATTTACGTGTTTAAATTTCGAGGGACAACAGTTTCAGGGGAGATACCAAGCTGAAGTACCTTGGTTTAACGTAGGAAGCAAAAGCTCTTTCCTCATCCATTAAAATGCCAGGAATCAATGTATAAATGACAGTTAAGACACTAAGTAGCAATTATTCCTATATCTGCTCATTTTAGGCAACCTCAGCCTTATCTCTCACTTCAAGATAGGATAAAATACAGAGTCAGGTATTATAAGCTGAATCTATAGATTTTCTTCCAGCATTTTACTGCTACACTTAGCACTAAAACAAGTTACAGGCAACCACAGCAAGGGAATTTATGACCTTACAAATGGAGGCAGCATGTGATAAATACCACACTATCAGTTGTTCAGGTAAGTAATATGTGCTCTTGTAAAACCTGTACTGAAAGCTGAGTAATTTATGAAGTAAAAGAAGTCTGGCTTCTTTAACCTTTCATGCTAATTTACTTTAAGATAACATGAGGATAGACTTGTGTACCACCCTCTCCTGGTATTTTTAATTGCTATGTCCTCTGTCTTTCATTAGCGTATCCTATTTCTTCCATTTATCATGTAAAAGGAGCGAATGTTATTTCACCTTTAAAACTGAAATCCTTCTTCCTGATACAGGCTGATGGTTTCCAACCTCTTTTTTTGAAGGGGGAAAAAAAAAGGAAATTGCTTTTCTGGCCAGTGGCCATGCTGAAGTTCAAAACAAGTCTTTTAGTAAAGGTAAAGCATCCTAATGAATGACTTGCTTTTGAAAGAACCAGAGACAATCCTCACAGTCATTCAGTACAAGCACTAACAGAAAAAACAAATAGAAGGGGAAAAAAGACAACTTCCCATGTGTACTGCAGCACATATCACACTGAGCATGGAAGACTTTGGTTCCAGCCAACCAGCCTTCTGAATATGGTTCACTAAAAGGAGAAAAGGCTGAGGTCCAAACTATGTTCAGTTGACTTGTGAATAACAGGGATGGCTCTGGGTATTGCTTAGAACAGAGGTGTTAGTTGGGCGGGTCATCTCTGAGCCCTTGTTTTTCTTGTGATCCTAAAAGTTTAGGGCTTTATAAATGGAAATTCTTATGTTTCTGTAGCAACCTCTAACCTTGGAAAGGTTATTTATCTATTTAAGCAAGGCAAGGCTAGTCTAATTAAAGACATTACCATTACCTCCAAACTCGGCCTTGCCCAATATCCTTAGATCATCACAGCTACAACCACACACTACACACACTACAGGCACTACAGACACTACATACGCTTTGTCTGTTTAGATACAGAATGGTCTTTTCCAGCTACCAGGATTTTACCATCAAATAAATAATTACTATTATTGCATGTACTTGTAGTGTATAATTGTTTAGCATTAAGATCTGGTTCATGTGTTAGAAAGCTATTAAAGCCAGAACCTTTGGAAAAACCAAGACCCTTCTCCTAAGGGGGTCCTATGATAGCAACCCCTTCCCAGAAGGAACTGCACCGAGCATCCACAGGCTTGGTTCTGCAGCTGATTGTGGCATACAGAGCTCTCTACAGCAGTCATCCATGGCCTTTCTGCTGGCTCTGCAGCCTACTTTTCAGCCAGTATTCTCCCTCAGCCTGCTACACTGAAAAGATGCATTAACAGAAGTGTTGTTCTGTAATGCAAACCTTGACATTCACTTTCCATGTCAAACATCAAGTTTGATGCAGCTCAGAAATGTTCACACATGAGGTCTCTCATCTGTCAGTCTCACAAGGACATCTCTGATATTCTATGACACCTCAAAACATCACTTTGCCTGTATTACGCAACCAGTCATGTCTCTGGTTGGTATCTGCAAAGAAGTCTGCAAAGGATTCAGTTGAAGTGCAAATAAACACATGTACTGATCAGCTGTATAGCACTTGAGATTCCTCCACTGACTGTAACTGAATTTGGATATCTCATTCACCCACACCTAGACACACTTAGCTGACTACCGCCTGCAACTGAATACCAGCCCTAGCATATTTCTTTGCTATCTACTGTGTTGCCTCAGAGCTAAATGGTTGCTGCCACATATGAAAGCCAGTGGAGCACTGGCTAGATACTTTCCCCCTCTCTAAGTATTCCCCATGTGAAAGTCAGCTACATGCTCTTAAATATTAAAGAAATAATTCTTCAAGGTTTCTTATTGTTCTTAGGAGCTGTCGCGGTTTAACCCCAGCCAGCAACTAAGCACCACACAGCTGCTCGCTCACTTCCCCCCACCCAGTGGGATGGGGGAGGGAATTGGGGGAAAAAAAAAAGTAAAACTCGTGGCTTGAGATACGAACAGTTTAATACGACAGAAAGGAAGAAAATTATAATAATAACAATAATAATAATGATAAAAGAATTGGAATATACAAAAGAAGTGTTGCACAATGCAATTGCTCACCACTCACCAACTGATGCCCAGTTAGTTCCCAAGCAGCAATCCTCGCCCCAGGCCAATTCCCTCCAGTTTATATACTGGGCATGACGTCACATGGTATGGAATACCCCTTTGGCCAATTTGGGTCAGCTGTCCTGGCTGTGTCCCCTCCCAAATTCTTGTGCCCCTCCAGCCTTCTTGCTGGCTGGGCATGAGAAGCTGAAAAGTCTGTGACTTAGTCTAAACACTACATAGCAACAACTGAAAACATCAGTGTGTTATCAACATTCTTCTCATACTAAATCCAATACATAACACTATACCAGCTACTAGAAAGAAAATTAATTCTATCCCAGTCAAAACCAGGACAGGAGCCAAGATACACCAGTAAAGTAGTTCTGCAGCCACTGCTGCAGGATTTGTGCTGCAGGATGTCTGATCTGTTGAACAGAAAATTATTGTATTCGCAGGAGTAGAGAGTAAAAGCATATACTGCAAGACAATGCCTGGCATCTTGTCCCTCCACCTGCTGCCTGAAGAAGTGCCATGACAAAGTCTTGCCACTTGACTTTCTGTCAGGGCCCTCCATTCTTGTAGCAAAGAGCATTAATATTTACCTGATACATAACAGACTTAAGCAAAAAGTGATAGTTGAGGCAGTTATCCTGGTGGCGAACAGTGTGCTGAATCTCTTGATATTTCTCTACAAAGAGCTAGAAAGTATCACTTGTTCCTCCCCACTAGACTTGTGTAGAGTTAGGAAAAGCTGACATGGCACTTAATTAGTTTGGGATTTATTGATAGTCATTTAAAAGGTAAGAGGTGCCTAAAATAATGTATAGGTAGTTACATCTACTTTAAACCCATCCTGTAATTTTAAACTCTGCAGATATGGTCAGGAAGAAATTCAGCCATGCTCTGTAGAAGCAGATTAGACAGCTTTGAAGGGTGCGCCCTTAAGCATGTGTAAATACAAGAGTCTCTGACTACAGAGATAACAACAGTGAAAGTACCTAAGGCAGGTGCCATCCAATTCTTCTGTCACCTAGTAAAAGGGGGAATAAACTAACAGAAACTCAAGAACAAGGAAGTAAGAACAGTGACTCTGGCTCAACTGCTACTTAAATTGGTCTTGCAAGAGGATCATTCTTATCTTTAGAGCACTTACGGCACACTTAGAAAAGGAGGACCTCTTTTTCTCTTTTTTTTCTCTTTTTTTCTTTTTCTCTTTTTCTAAAATATTAACTATATGAAACAAGAGGTGATCAAACAAATAGCGAACCTAGAGGATGGATGATTCCTGTTATCACTCTTCTACATAATACAAAGAAATATTACGTTAACTGATTTAGCATATTTTAGAGAAAGAATATAATATAGAGATCATTTAATGTGGCCATTAAATTGTGCCACAAAAAGGAGGACCTAGCAATTCCCACATGCTTTTTTTTTAAGTGCATAGCAACACAGTATATTTCAGTTAGTATTTGACTAAACAGTTAAAACTGAGTAACAAGAGCTGTTATCAAATTTACATGTCCTTCAGGGTTGACATCTCTTGGCTACCTGGCAAAACAGGGTAAACTCTTGGCACAGTCAAAGAAGAAAGTTCATTGTTATTCTGCAGACAATCATGCAACTTGCTTTTTTCAGCTGAGACTTTTGACAGATATGGTCTTACTTCATGTCCTGTTCAGTAAGCAAGATATTTTTCCTTGGAAATATTTTTTCCAATTTGTGGATAGTAAAAGAACATATGATACTTTTCTCTCAGTTTAAACAAACAAAACAATAACATACATAAAATCAAGATATTTTGGTTTCTTCCTCCTCATCATTCTTTTCTCACTTTAAGGATACAGTTTCTTATTGGCATGGGATCGTGTTTATCAAAAAGTGAGGTAGGAAGCAAAGTTGATGTAGGAAGCTCTAGCCCAATCTGTATTCTCCCTCACACCAGGAGGTAGTACCCTATGTCTGTTTGTACCAGGACATGATTTCTTTCTCCAAGCAAAAACATAGAACTGAGTCATTTTTCCAGGTTTCCAGATTGCTGTCAATCAAACAGGAGTAGTAGCATGGAACAAGATGCTTAACGTCTGGAAGAACTTGGCACTTTTTGTGCCAGATTGACCTGCATGGCCTCAAGAAATACAACACATACTAGGCACATGGGTCCTGGGGAGTTTTAACATCTCAAAGATGCATCAGGTTTATTATGCTTAGGCTGCAAACACTGAGATAAGGATATGTCACAAGAAACGCTGTTTTGGCCAGTGACATTTGTCTTCTGAAGGTGGAGACAGGAAGGAGAAAGGTCAGAAATGGGGACCTAAAGGATATTGGATTTGGAAGGAGAAAATATTGAAGCAAAAGACAGAATGAGTTTCAGATGGTCACATCACTCAAGAATGAATTAGGCACAGCATTCTACAAAAATGACAATAGAAATCTTTCTCCACCAAGTATTTTGTTTATACAATGTGTTTAAGGCATTTCAAAATGTCTTTAGGGCATTTTAAAATGTCTTTAGAAACATATGGTCACTGTTCGCATGTCCTTCCTATAAAACCAAACTATCTTTGTACCAGGACTGCTACTTTTAAGGGTTTAGACCAACAGAAAGTTTAAGATTATTATTTTCTTAAAAACTCTTTAAGGAATTTCTAAGATTTTTTTTCAATCTATCTGTTAAAATATTATAATCCATTGTCAATCTATTAACCTTGTGGAAAAAAGATCTCCCTTTAATAGAAAAAGTTCCTTGTTCTACCAAAAAGCTTATGTTCTTTGTTCAGAATACTGAACATTAAATTCACAGTATTATTATTTAAAGAACTATGTCTTTATTAATGGCCCAGATCAGAAGCTATCCCCTTAGCAAACCACTTAAGTTCATGTTTAGATCCTCTCTACTTTAACGATACTTAATAACTGTTTCAGTGTTTTACTGAAATGAGGCCTCTTCAAACAAATTTTAAAAAGTATTCATTAAAAATTTATTTTCTCGGAGTCCTCTGCAATTGTGCTCATGTCATTTGGGAACCTAACATTGAAGTTTGGAAGCTGTATTAGAGAGAAGTCATAATTTACTTGAATTTCTTTGTGATTTCTGAAAATGCTTTTCTGTTAAAAATGTAGCACATCATTGAAAACTCCATGACAGCATGTCACAAAGACTTTATTGCAACCTGCTCAGAGTGACTGGAAAAACTTGCTGCTCTAAAGCTAGTGAATTTATATGATTTTTATTGACGACAGAGGCCTTGGACTAAACAACACTGTTTTGTGTCATTAAAAAGATGGATAAATGGCATTCAGAAATGCTATTTAAAGCATGTAGATAAATTTTCTCCTTTTTTGCATGTTCCTTGCCTTCTCAGACATATCTTATATTTGGATGCATCCAGAGATATATTTTATGCAAAAGCTATGCATCATTTTGACAGATACTTAGTGAAGAAAGTATACATACCATTTTTACAGTAAACCATAAGAGACAAATCAGTAAGAGCTACAGGTTCATAAGTTCATGAGAAATGTTTTATTACACTAACACACTTGCTTTAAGTCTGTCTAAAATTTCAGCAAACCAGACTTCTGCCCTAAGCTAAAGCTCCTTCGTGATTTACAAATAATGGCAAATCCATGTCTGATATGATTGCTGTAACGGAGACAAACAGGAAGGAGGAATATCCTGGTACTTGAAGAGCTGGAGTAAAACCCACTTACCAGCCAGAAACACAATCCTCAACAGGGCTAGACTATGTTCTCTAAATTCAACTGAAAGGAGATAAATCAGTTTAGTAGGATTTGTGTTGTTTGTAACTCTTTTCAAGTGAGGCTAGTACATTAACAGGACTTTCTTCTTCTAGGCTATTTCTGTATATCATAAACTATTTATGGGTACTGTAAAAGTCAGCTATCCATTAAGACCAGACTAAAATACCATTGCACATTCTGGTATTAGCATACAGAGTCCCAGATAAAACTACACCAGTACTCTTCCAGTAAGCATAGCTTAAAAAAAACCCTTTCAGAATTCATTATATCCTCTCTCAGCCTTCAGAAGATGCTGGCTCATGCCCTTTTAGAAGCTCTCGTCCGCTCCCCCTTCTCCTTTCCTACCCTTCTCTCTCTTTCTGTCATGTGCATTGGCACACGCATGGACAGAGAAACATGCTTTCACATGCTCCTACTGATTTACATACAAGGCTTCCTTACTACTCCTTTCGAAGATGTCACTCAAGTTCCTTTGATAGTCAAAATGGTTGATACTGAACAGCACATGTTGTTTTTCCCTACAAGATTAGAGAAGACATTCTTGACCAAGTCTTGTGTAAGGGAAAAACTCCTGAACAAGCTGAAGGTGTATTAGAAGATTTCACAATATACCACAAACAGACAGAAGGCTGTTAAAAATGTCTGTAGAGACATTTTGGCTCAGTCAAGCCCAATTTATTTGAGGCCATCACCTTTTTAAAGCACTATGATCCCCTTTTGTTTTCAGAAGTTCAGGTGAAAGCAATTTCCCACCAAAAACAATTCCCCTCTGAATTAGCAAGGATTTTTAGAGAAAATATGCAGATAAAATAGGCACTGAGCTTTATTTCAGACATTGATGACTTCCTCTGATTGAAGTTTACTACCATATCATTATTCTACCAAAGAAGTCTTCTCCATGACTATGTGTTAGTGTGTTGATTGAGAAACTCTTTTTAAACAAAGAAAGTGTACAAAACCTGCATATACTTTACTAGATCCTTCCCAGCAGGAACATCTGCACTATAAGGGATGTATTAACTTTATGAAAGAGATTATATGATGTAGTGCAAGGGACTAGACTCTCTGACCCAGAAAGTTTCTCTTGCTCATATGTTGCTGTAATTTTTAGGAGACTGATCAGAGAAATTCTACTCATTTTGATATCTGGGTTATGTACAAGATTGCATGACAACTAACTTAACTGCAACATTTCCAAAGTTGTATATTCCTCTACCGTTGTCTTGCTTTTCTAGGTTGGTCTAGACCTTGTCAGCTATCCTATGGAGCACTGTAGAAAAAGAAGAAAAAAAATGCTGACATGGAAATGTGTTCTGCCACATTCCATTCAGTTTTAATGCATTTTCCAATATTTTACCTTAATGTTTTAGCTATTTGCAAATGCAGTTGAAGTCAACCCAAACAGGGAAGGGCCTCCAAAAAAACAGGGAAACATCATTGTTCTTCTCCAGAAGCCATGAAAAATATACAACGAACTTCGGAAAGTGAATGTTGACGTTCAAGTCTTGAACAAAAGACTGCCAGTTTGGAATATCTAGCAGAGAACTGTGGGCAAGGAACAACGTTTAGGTTGGTGACGAACAGTTTAGTTAGAGACCTACTAAAATGACACAGAATGTGTAGTAGGGTTTTTTTGCAATTCTATCAAAACCAAAAGCACAAAATTACATCCAAAGACAAATTTTTCAAATTGGAAAATGACACAAAAAACAAGCTATACATTGAACAACGTGAGATGGAGGGCAGGATTGTTCTTTTGGTTTCTCTCTTGCAGAAGAATTGATTTTTAAATAACTCCACAGTTTCTCTCCTCAGCTACATAGCCATTCCTTGCAAATCATAAAGAATACTTGTGTTTCTATTAGCAACTGTGATCACAAGTCAGGGTTCTTAAGATATTCACTAACAACAGATTGCACAGTCTCAACCTTTTTGTCATAATATGGAAGATGAAATGCAAGGTGAACTCTTGGATTATTCCATTTTTCTTCAGTTTACAAGCTATTTCTGAGATGAAATGCAAGGTAAACTCTTGGATTATTCCATTTTTCTTCAGTTTACAAGCTATTTCTGACATGAAATGTGAAGGAGTTACTAATAGGAAAAAAAGAATAGTTTCTTTTAAAAATAGTCCATCATACAAATTACATTCTTAATATCCAAATTTGTACTGATATGAGTGATTTCTGATCTTAGATAATCCTTTTGCTCTTATTTAAGACATAGATGTTGATCTCTTTCTCCTCTTAAAGGCTAACTTTTTGAATAAACTGAGTAAACACTAAAGAAAAAGTCTGGGGAGATGCAAGAAAGTCTGAGGTAGACATGATAACTTCACTGAATCTTTGCCTAATCTCCTTTTCTTCTAAATGTTCTTAGTTAGGGTGCTTCCTTGTCTGCATATCCTTTAGCAATACTTTCTTTCCCAGTTACCAAAGTTCTGTGCCCACGCCTCACCTTCTAAGCAATGAATTTTCAGCATGAAACTAAGTGCCACCTCCCTCCTGTGAGGTACGTCAGTATGCCAGATTGTGCACACGTTTTATATTAGTAGGAGACACTGTACAATGTGCTGTGTTTTATTTTTATTTGAACTGCATGCATGTAGTTTCCCTTTAGCATCTGAAGCTCAGTGGCATTGTGTATTCTACTGGAGAGGCTAACGTGGCTGGTTGCCATCTTTCGGATGAGGTCCACATCATTTGCTGTAAGTGAAGGATTGACATGTGGCATCAATCCATATTTAGTTAAGGATTTGGGATGTCACTGGCTTTCAGATTCTTCTACCGCAAACTCTCTGCCAAAATCCTACTTAATGCCCTGTATGAAATTAGTCTTTTTAAAGTTCCATCAATAAGATTGTGAGGAATTTCTGCTTGAAGTAGCAAATGTACCAATCCAGATATTTTGCTTTCCGCTCTTCCATGCCCATATTCAAATCCCTTATATAAATATGCCCACACCTAACTCTGTCCCATCTTGTTGATCTGCATGTAAAATTCACACGCTGGCTTGTGTAAATGTAACCCAAGCATGAAAGTAATTTGTTCATGAGTCACAGCCTTGCAAACATTGAGGTAACTGCAAAAACATCCCTTGTTAGATTGCAATTAGGGTATTAAATCCTGATATCATCCTGAATTAAGCTTGAGAACAAAATTCTTAAGGGTTTTGTTCTTTTCTGGAGGTTTTTAAGCATTGGCTTAACAGCTTAATCCTGACGGTATGAAAAGACAAGTAAATATAGTTCTTATTTCATCAGCGATTAAAAATAATTATTTCTCTTGCAGTACAATGGCAAATGTGATCACTGAGATTAGCAATATGAGCAATATGATCAGCTGGGAAGGAAATGCAGCTTCTGAAGAGATCCTAGCAAATACATCAGAACCAAATGTGTACCTTGCTTTCTCTTTATGAGCTCTCCTTCTTTTTGACATTAATGTTTGTTGACTGTCACTTGTCATTACAGTTGGTCTACTATGTCCAGGAAGGAAGCAAAAAGTATGGACCTCAATCTTCAGTATGCATATTAACCCACTAGGCTTTAGGTTGCCTAAAAAAGAAAGTAGTATTTGTTTTGTATTTCCATAACAAAGCCCTCCCTTTGCACTCAGGCAGCCACAATCTTCCAGAAGCCTGTTTCTTTCTTTTATCTCATTTTTTAAAAAAATCAGAATAAGAAAGTTTTAATAAGGATTTGAAGCAAGGTGATACAGCTTTGCAGGTGATTGAGGAGAGCGCTTTCCAACTGTAAAGGGCAGCAGGGGAAAACATTATAGAAATGCTTGCTTGCAAATGTAATTAATACAGGGAGAACTGTAGTGTTGCAGCCAATGGGAGAAAAAATCTATTTCCACATACTAAGAGAGAGAAGGAAGATTAGGAAGACAAGGCTGTGAGACACTGTTATTGAAGAGTAAGAGTTAGAGGAGGTAGAGACAGTGACAGTATTGCTAAACCAGCCAGTCTAGAAACAATATCTTTGATGGACCCTTAAAGTAAAATATCTGAAATAGGGCTGCATGTAATTGAAAACAGTTTTATCACTGGCACAGTGATACACTGGCACATTAGAGAACCATACACATGGAAGAGGGGAAAACTTTTGACTAAAGCACAGAGAAGAATATATAGTAGTTTTAGTGGAACTACATAGGACTAACACAATGTTACATGTGGTTGCACATCTGTTTCCAAGTATTTGTGGGACAGAGGGCAGTATGGTTCTGCTCAGAGTATGTCTTCAAGTATTCTGGCTATGGAAGAAGCTATTCTTGTGCAAGTTTAGGCAATGCATGAAGCAATGTTCGTAAGTCCTTATAATCAGTGTCAGGGTTTTTTTTTTCTGAATATATTACACTGACACCATTGTATGATAAAAATATTTCCTAATAGCAGTGTGGACTGTCTTTAATGAATCCCCTCCCTCCTAAACTCAACCCATGTAAAATAACTGCATATGATGTAGAAAGATCATCCTTGGCATACACATATGGTATTGCAAGAATCTGGCACATTATGTTTCATTGCATTTAAGCCAGATAGCCAGAAGTAGCCAGAATTTTCATTTGGATACTATCCAACCATTGTTAATCATGAAAGACATGGTACAACAAGTTGGCATTCGTATATGTGAATAATGGAATATTTCTTTAATTATGTACAAAAATCCTAAATGAACTAGTTTTCTCTCCTTATAAAGTGCCCCTTCTGCATCTGTTCCCACTCCCATTGAAGTCAAAGGAAAGCCTCCCATTGATTCCAGTGGAAGTCAGTTGAGTCTTATGAAATTCTGTTGCATGGTGGCTCCTGACTTCCTTGAAGTCTGTTGCAAATTTGCTCTTGACATGCAAAATGTTTGCCTCACAGCCTGTAATTCCATAAAGCTGTTCTGAGGACTGTTACTTACTAGCAACAAAAAAGTATACGCAGATAGGAAAGACTGGCTTTAGAAAACGCTTTGTATCTGGCCCAGAATTAGAATTAAGATCCCAGGAAAATGCATAAACCCCCTGCTGTCTTACATGAGACTAGAGAAAAAACATGTAGTGCTTTTGCAGGGGTGTGTGAAGAGTGTTTCTTTGAGAAACCCTTCCCTTCCAATAGACAAATATTATGCCATTGTTAAGAGCTACGCTAAGAATTTTGAGAAATGTCAGTGAAATAAGTTATAGAAAGATTCCTTTCTGCAGTTAAAATATATTTTTGCAAGCCTTAATATCAGTGATGTATTAGCATTTTTTCATTGCAGAATAAATGCATTTCACAACTTCGAAACATGAGGGATATAATAGAACATTTATTTAATTATGTTCAAGGTCCTAAATTAATTGGTTTTGCTCCTTTAAAAGTGTCCCCTTTTGTATCTGATCCAATTCTCACCAAATCCAGTTTAAGTGGTATCAAAGATGGTTGCAAACTGCATACTATTTGAGATAGATAGGTTTAAGTAGGTGTGTAAATGATACGTAGGTAGAAATAAGCCAAAATATTTTATAAAAGTCTTTATATGGTTTTGGCAAACTATCACATCATAGTGTATTCAAGAACTATGGCTACTAGTTCCTTCTTTAAGGGACTAACTGTTTCTAGCACTTAATGTTAAGATTATTTTGTCTTATGGGTTGACCAACCAGTTGTCTTTACTCTCTTCTCCCCTTTTCATCTCTATAGAAAGTGCACAGCATCTCTTGAAGGTCTCCAAATAGTTCCATCACTAAACATTTCAGAGATTGGTTTGGGGGGAAAAAAAAAAACAAAATGAAAACAAACAGGCAAGTGAGTATAAGATAAGTTAGATTTTCTTCTGAGGTACTGGAAGAGCAAGGAGCATGATGTGTGGGAAAAGAGAACAGATAAGACCTACAACATAAAATAGTACTTCTTTTTCTTTTTTGAAGAGGAAAGGAATAGCATATACAGCCAGGGACTGCAATTTTCAGTATAGAAACTGAGATTTCTCCTGTCCCTCTTCTCTCATACAACACCAACTCATCTTGTTACAATTTTGGGAGAAATATTTTTGTTTTATGAGGTTTTTTGCAGCATATGATTTTGGTAGAAGCTACAAAAAAAATTTTCCAATGCTAAAATTTTAATTGTGCCTCCTAGACTGTGGACCTTCACTCTCCCCCTAGGAATGACATCTCTCCCCATACTTTTGAGCTGTGAATGGAAGAGATGCCAAATAACCTAGCAAATTGATTGGTTTGCCAAAGAGTTGGGGATACTAAGTGGAGACAGGGGAAGCCTAGTAGCTTTTCCCCTGTCAGCTCCTTACAACCCACCCTACATAGGACAGAGAAGCTGACTCTGCCTTTGAGTTGTGTTTACCTTTTATTTTGTTGCTTAGCTATTTGCCCTATCTTCTTTCTGCCTTTGCCTTTGTAGTATGTCTTCAGTTTAACTACATCTATACCAGTAAATCAAACAAGCCGAGGACTGTTCTCTGGCATTGGGCCCAACTGGAACAGCATGTTCTACATCCATATTATTAAACTCTCTTACTCTCCAAAACAGAGTGGTCACTTTCAAACTGCTTACTGTGAACAACCACTGATGATGCTGATATCTGAATCATACCCAGAAGTTTTATGGGAGAATAAAAGTGGACCAGGGCCAAAGCCATTCCACTGACCCTTCTGATAGTGTAACAACACAAACAATCCAGTTCCAGCACTAAGTTACCGGGCATTGCTCAATTTACTTATATAGCTGTAGTCCTTATGTACAGGGCCTGTTCCAAAATCTGCTGCAGCCAGTGGAAAGATTGCCATTCATTCTGCTTTTCTTTTGCTACCCTTCTGCTTCTACTATTACGTTTCCCTCTTCACACAATAGCATGATGAGAGGGAAATAAAAAATGCATTATGAATTAACACACTTAATACATTTATTTTACATTGCACACCCATAAACCAAACAATCACTTAGTGCCTCTTCACACCTCATCATAATAATGGTAAGGAAGCCAAATGACTGTGTGGTGTGAGCTAAGATTTTTACCTACATCAGTGCCAATCCTATCACTGATAAGAGCTTCTAGCCACTATTACAATAAAAATTACAATAATTACTAGTTTAATTGGTATGTCTTCAATGTGCCTTACTATCTTGTGAGTACTCAAGTTTGTTAGGAAAGTCACAGATATTATGAACACTTTTGAGCTTCCCAGTTATTTTGAAGACTTCTCATTTTGTTATTCAAATTCAATTATTTAGTACTCTGTTCACAGAAAATTTGCCCACTGTCCTAGCTTTCAAGGTTTTTAATTTAATTCCTGTTATCTTTCACTTTCAAACATTTCTTCCATTGCCTCACTGAGGAGGAGAGAAGGAAGAGACAAAATAGAAATCTGTCAAAAATATATTATGTACTGCTGTCTTCATGGCACTTCTGTGAAAATGCCGTTAACAGAGGAGACAATGCCTTGCCATGCATGGTATGGTACACATAGCAGCTTGGTATTTTAGAAGCTTCCCCATTTCACCTAACATAAGCAATGGAGAGGTATCAGAAATAACTAATAATATAAAACAATTTACAAATATCTTTTTTATATTGTAATTATTGTGCTGAATCAGTCAAGGACTGTGACATTACTATATTCTGGAAAGAAAGTTCATAGTTTCTTCCTACTCTTTCTGTTCAAGAAGGAACTTTCTTATTTATCTTCTTTATGATGCCTGTTAAATTTTTCCAGCTGGATCACCAATACTAAATGTACTGACTGCAGTTTTACAAATCACAGAAGCCCACAATCAAGCCTCCCCAAATTTTTTTTAATGTAATTCTGCTAGGGTATACAAAAGATGAGGAAAATAGAGCTCCCGTTTATTTTGCTTTCTATTTCTTAAAGGCTTTTTTTTTTTTTTTTAATGTAATGAAGCAGGTATCTTTAAACAAAATTAATAGAATGTTTGTTAATGTTCATCTCCTGAGCTGCATAATAGGGTAGTTAAAATATATTAATCATTTTAGTTTTGGTCTGAGAGTATGATATTGTATATAATATTAATCTAAATCAAACTGTATAATTCTTAGAATTTTGCTACATGAGCTTAAAATTCCATAGTTTTGAAAACGTTGGGTTTATATAAAGGCCTCATGACAACATATCACAGCATGATACATCCCATGGCACAGGAAATCTGAAATGACAACACTGCACTTGAAGACTGGAGAAGTAGTAGAAAAATGAAGTTGTATTTATTCCACACATAAAACTCTACTTAATATTCTGAACTCTCCAGAATAACTCTGAACTCTCTCTGAATAAGATTAACTTCTTTTTGAAAACAGTGTTAGCTAGAAGAGTAACCGCACACATGGAAGGAGGTTTCTGCCTTCTAATCCTTGTTGTCCCACTAATTTGCCTTGGAAGCTGAAGATGCTGACTAGACTTTTTCATTCCCTCTATTCCCAGCCAGTAAAGGAATACTAACAATCCAGAATCAGCTATTCAGTAAAACTTTTCCCCCAAAGATGGCTCTTTAAAAAAAAAAAAAAAAAAAAAAAAGGGAAGGTTTCCACCCCAGGAAGGGTAACTGCAGTGAAGAATTGAACATTGCCTCCAGAACCTCTGGCTCCAAGGGTGACAACAGATAATTCACATGATCATACTTCCACTTCACAGTTCTGAAAAGGGGCAGAATCCTATTCCCTGCTTCCCACAGATTCTCTGTGCATTTTTAATTGAAACCATAGGTTTAGAGCAAAGAGTAGAAGGTCTTCCTACCTAACGCAACACTGACATCATCTCAAGGAAGTGCAGCGGTAATTATAATGATGACAATGATGATATTTTGTGAACATATGGAAAAAAATTCTGGCTTGACTTTCAGTTTGACCTCAGACCTGTCTCATCACCATGGTGCTGCCTCATGATCCGGACTCTTTGTTGGACCTGGCCACTGTCTCTAAGTCTGTCCTGCTTGCCTTGCTGTAACATGGGTCTGGGCACTGGCTGATTGTACTATCCCCCTTGGCTCCTGTATCCCTTAAGGAGCAGCTGGCCCTCAGTGACTGTTTGCCAGGTTCCAGAATAAGTTCAACCTTTACTTTAAACCTAACAAATCAAGATGAATAATATTTAAGTTGGACTTGTAAATTTATGGAAGAACAAAAATAAAATTAGTGGGTAGCACAGTTTGCTTCTTAGGCATTTATTCATCTTGAATTAGCAAGACATACTGAAGCTTCATTTCAGGTTTTCAATACAGGCAGAAAAAACTTTGTTTAGTGAACCTAACAGAATAAAAATTGTTGTAGTGTGTGTTGATGTAGCGCTATCATCCTGGTACCTTCTTATTCCCTACGTATGACACTCATTAAAAACTATACCTAGGCATATAAAAAGCTGTTATTTTTTTAATTTAGATTTTGCATTTTCTTGTGTTTCAAGGGCACATTTCTTTTGTTCTTTTTAAATTTTTAACTTAACTGTTGGCTATAAATGTGCATGAACATTTGAGCACAGAAAGGAATAACATTTATGACTTGCAGATAAGTTCCCTAACATCTTGATCTCTCTGAAAGAGGCAGTGATATCAAGATCACCTTAAACTCTCTAGAAAGCTTCCAGTGACAAAGAAAATTAAGTTCTCTTCTACAAACAGAGTATATAAATAGTGTGGAAGCATCTGAAGATATTTTCCAGCTGCTGAGCTACACAAGTATTTCACAACCTTGGAAGAAGTTCTTGTTATCTAAATAGCAGTGTTATTACATCTGATTAATCTTATCCTTGATATTCAACCAAACTCTAGAGTGATTCTTTCCTCCTACTTCCAGGCAATACTGTTCCACAGTATAGAATGTACATGAACACAAACAGCCTACAAATGACTTCTTGATATATAGGTCTTTATTACTGCATCAGACAACTTTGTAGATGGGGTATATGATGGTCTTAGTTGCACCTTGTTACATACCTATCAAAAGCTGTGCCTTTAGTCTCTGTTATTCTTTTATTTCCTTATTGTTGAAATATAAATCTAATTGGATGAAGCCAGAGTTCTGGGAAATGGTTATAGTGGGACAATCTACTGGCCAAATCTTATGGTTTGCTAAAAGCAGACAAGGGAATTAGTCAGACCGTGCTTGACTCAGTCAAACTCTTCATTCAATAGAATCTCTTGACCTCCTCCAGGAGGTGTTTTCTCCAGAATCAGAGACACTGAGATGGCTAAAGCTAGGTGAGTCTAGTCCTACCTGTGGTGTCACCCAACAGGCACATACACTGATGCTTCATTGCACTGGCATTTACAGTAAAAATATGCCTTTCTTTCTTGAACTTTTAAAATAGAATTCTTTGAAGTGTAGCATGGAATCTAGACTGCATATAGGTTTATTTTCATAGAAGACTTATTAAGACAGAGAAAGGGAGTATAAATGTATAAAAGAAAACCAGATGACCATCAGTATGTTTTATCAGCATGGATCACATACAAATCATGATCTAGAGAAGCCATCTTGTTTGCAAAAATCCTTTTTCTGGTTTTCAGACTATTGCTCCCACACTAAATTCTAATCAAGGAAATCTTTTCACGGAAGAAAATGAACAGTACTGGGCCATGTTCTTGGTGCATGCAGGTAATGAATGTCAGTTTCCTGAGAGATGTCTTCTAACTTGATGAAGTCTAACTTGAATTTGTATAAAGCTTAGGCACAATGAACACAGATTAGATTAGCAGTCATTCTGAAATTATAGTTCTTGGTGTTGGAGAATAAAAATTATACTATTGAGACACAGACTGCAC
The DNA here is from genome assembly GCF_900496995.4 of Aquila chrysaetos chrysaetos. NCBI lineage: Eukaryota > Metazoa > Chordata > Aves > Accipitriformes > Accipitridae > Aquila > Aquila chrysaetos. Next base: position 14,978,946 of record NC_044017.1, read on the forward strand.
AAGTCTTTTTTAAGATGCATTGACACAGCCTTCCTCTCTTATTTCTCCAACATGAGCTTTGATAACTGTTCATTGCCTACCAGTCTGATACATGTCTTCAAGTACTTGTAATAAGCAAAATGAACTGAAATATACAGGCCTATAATATATCTAACAAGTAAATATTAGGTAACCTTTGTTTTTAGGGCCACTCTATTTTGACTTTCTGCAAATTTCACACAAGTCCAGCTTCTCTGAAAATTAGCTGTAACGAAAATATCTGATTTTTCTACAGAAAAAGTATAGGAATTAGTATGCCAGCAGCTGACGCTGTTGTTGCAAATTTAAAGGCAAAGATGACAAGATGAAAAGATGAAGAGTTCCTGGCCTACACTAGGCTGCTTTTTAGTCAATTAAAAAGCATTCAAAACTTCCTTCCTCAGTATTTCCTAGTCAATTTAGCAAAAACAAACCCACCTTTTTGCAACAAACAAGGGAGGGTAGTATACATGGAGGAAGGGCTATAGTCACATACAATGGTTAGCAAATGGGCTATGTTAAAAGGTGGCAGGCCTATGATTGCATAGCACAATAAAAAACTGCAAAAAGTTATGGATCTAGAAATAAGAAAAACTTCAATTGTTCTTAAAATACTGTCTATAGTCAATGTTGGTTTCTGCTGTTGCAAATAAGGCAGGCAACTTATGATTTTTACTATGCTGCAAATGTATCGCATACTTACGGACCAAACTTGCTGAGTATTTCCTTTAGAGTTCCTCCAGGAGGAAAAAACCCAAAACCAACCAAACAACCCCGCCCCCCCCCAGAAACCCAAAACACATTCCACCTTGTTTTTTGTTTCTGCGAACAGACTTACTTCTTTGCATCTATATTTCCTTTAAGTATTTCAGAATGATAATGCAACATAGAATCTGTCAGAACTAACTCATCCAGCTTTTTTGATACCTCCCATTATATAAAGCAATCCTTTCAGATAGGGAAGCCTCTTATCACCATCTTATATTAAAATCCCTCCTCCAGTGGGTTTGTTATTCCAATAAACACACTACTTCCTAGGACTTAAAACCATCAGCCTGATACAAGTCTAGAGCAGAGTGTCCTGACAGACTAGAACATGACTATTTGGTCAGCTCTCACATCTCTACCAATAATTAAATGTGTGCCAAAATGTTCTCTAGCTCTGAGGTCCACCAGTGTGGAACTGCTCAGGTCTGTTGAATTATCCTGCTCTCTGAAACATCATGGCCACAACCGGGCTGCCGATTGGAAATGGTCCCTAATCTGTGTGAATACCCATCCCTAAGCCTGGGAAATGACTGGAAAATTGAGAGGTGCCCTGGCCAAAACCGTGAGAGGGAATGCTATAACAATGTAAAAGAATAAACAGTTGAGTTCCAGTGCCTAGGAAAATTCCCTGTTCCTGCTTAATTTACTAGTACCTTGTAATTGTAACATGCAATGACTAGTATTCCTTGAGAAATACTTAGAGGCAGGCAAAAGAGAGGTAATATTTAGGTTCATGCACATACAGATTGATGAGGGACATTCACTTTAAGAAATAAAAAGTTTCCTGTAAAGCATCAAAAGCAACTGTCTCGGCGCGGTTATAACACCATATTTAACAAACACAGCTCTTTTGTGATAAATGTCCTTGACTGGGCCATTTCTTCCTCTGCAGATGAAGCTTTAGTAATATGGGAGCAATAATAAAAGGATACACTCATTTTTACATAACATCAGTAAACCAAGTAGATTTTTACATTTGTACTTTAAATCTGTAATTAGAAACCAGGACTGCTTTCACTAATGTCAGTGAGAATTTCGTGAGGACTGATGCTCATACTCAAGAACACATCTGAAGATGTGCTGTTGCAAGAGCTGCTTAAAAGCCCATCTGAGATTATGCTGCCCCCAAAAATGGGGAGCAGTTCAGGCACTTAATTTGCACCAGCACTAGCCTCTGCTTGGTGGAACAGCAGCAGCAGCATGAGCTGATATGGTAGAAAATAATATGAACACAAAAATAATATTAACTACCAGTGGATAATTAATCTGATGTAGTTGATTATACATTGAGGAGCAATGTAATTCTGGCATAGGAAAGATGTCAAGATCACCCCTTTTATGTCTTAAAGACACTTATGAAATCACCTCTGATCTTATCTTCACTTTGATCTTCTCTAAATGTTATATTTGCAAATGTAGTCCTTTCTACATGGACTACATGGAGCAAAACTCCATTTTAGCAAAATACTGTAAGCAATTATTTAAAAAAATAGAATTTTATTGAAATTTGACCAATTAAAATACATTTGTAATCAGTGTTGCAAACAGAGCTTTAAGTAACATGACTATCTCTGACTAATACTTTTTTAATCCTTGGTCTTAAAATATTTATTACACAAATATCAGGCAAGGTCAATAGTAAATTGCACTTTATAAACTCAGGTTTGAAACATAAAACAAGAATTAAAAAACCCAGTATAAATGAAAATGCTTAAGCTTGCTGCATCTCTGCTCTACCCTGTGGAGATAACAAGTGAAGACTGCAATTTTAATTGGTCCAATAAAGTCGACTTGTATTATGGTAAAGGAACATAAAAGCTAGATCAAAGCCAGTCTGCCTAACGGGCCTGTCAGTATCATCGCTGAAACAGCAGTAGCAGCCCCTGCAGCAGAGCAGTCAACACCAGAAATGCAGGTTGCCATATGCAAGGCAATCCTTTAAGCACTTCTATTTATTGGTTTGCAAAGACCTTCATCAACTGAAGCTTCATCAATGTCAAGCACTTTTTAGAGACACAGGAAAAAGCATAATGCACGGGAAGAGCAGAGAGAAAAAAAAGATCATTCCTTTCCCTGTGTGTAAATGCTGAAATGGAGTTTCCAGCATTCTTTCTCATAAATTCTTCCATTCATTTTGTAATCAAGTTCTGAATTACTTTATTACACTTTGTGCTATCTGCTGGTTCTGTCTTGTTTTACAATGATTTATAAGTGGAAGTTAAAACCAAAGTAAGATGGCAATATATCCCTGGCAGGTAAGTAGGAAAAGGAGTGTACTTGAACACCACAAAAGTTCCTTCATTCTGAAACAAAGAGAAAGAAGGTTCATACATGAAGTACCTCCTCCTTCATTTCTTTTAGTGAGGTCATCTCCTTATTGCCAAAATCTTGCTTCTACGAATCAGCTTGGCTCTGGACTCTGAAGTAGCCCTGCCTTCTAGACTGCAGATGCACTGAATCAGCTCTGGAAATCTCCCTGCTGCAGAAGCCTCTAACACTGGTATGTCCACCTACTTAAGGAATTTGTAGGATCCCTTTGCCCAAAGCATGGCAGCACCTCATACCACTGTCTGATAGAGGAGTACTGCAGTAGTCATTTTACTGATGGGCAAAACCTTTTCACAGGAGCTGCTTTCTCCTAGGTCAGGCAGGAATTCTGCAGCAGAGCAGTGAAGCAAGGCTAATCCTGGCACATCTCAGGTTAGTGCCCCGATGCTCAGCTCTGGAGGTTTTGCTAATAAATTTGTAAAAATCTCTGAACCCTCTACCTCCTGTGCACTCTACGCAGATCAACTGCCTGGAACCTATCTTCCATACAGGAGAACTAAGTATTGAGATGTGAGGGATGGAGCCAGATTTCTAAGGCTACATCTATATGACTAAGTAAAGCCAGGCCAGAGAGCAACCTCAAACACTGGACCCATGGTTGTCCACATCACTTCATTATTGCCTTGCTCCTACATCTGTTTTGGACCATTCAGAGTAGCTTCCTGTAAGATATATCTTCTCCAGGGGGAACTAGTCTTGAGCCATCCACACTGGCTGGGGACCAATCCCCAGCTCTCTTTGACTTCACGTTTAGACAAAGCCTCAGTGACAAGTTACAGCTTGGTAAACAGCTTTACCTTAAACATCAGGAAAGCATATTAGAGACCATGCTCCACTCTGAGATAATAAGGACAAAATTCTGGGGATTCTCTCCTCCCTGCCCTACATCCCCAAATACAACAAAATGCTTGATAGTATTATATGCCTCTACAACACTAATACAGCCTCCTTGAATACTTCTCACCTCACGGAAAGTATTTATACATTTCTCTGCTGCAAAATACGTTTTGTCATTTCCCCTTAAGAAAAATGTAGCAGTCATCTTCCAAAGCTCATCCTGTATGGTGTCAGCAATCAAGCCTCGTGCTTCATTGCTGTACAAGTGTGTGTTATAAGCGCTGTGTCAAGATTAGCAAGGAGCACTTTCCAGTCCCCAAGTCAGGTGACATGCTACAGCTGCGGCAAGGCTGCAGACTGCATATATACAATCTCCACATCCCAGTTTCCTTGCAAAGCAAAGCTATGCTCACAGCCTAGGTAGGAGCAAGAGCAAATTCTAACCAAAGGATGATCTGGATAATTGGTGGATCAGGACTTCAGTCTGCACCACAGCGTGCAACAGAAGTGAAGTGTGAATGCAGCCTTACAGAGCTCAAAATATTGAGAAGTCTGGTAAAGCAGCCACAAAAAAGAAGTGATAAGCTCCTCCTGTGTGTGAGAAACTAGGTCCTATTTGTGGAACACATATTTATACCTGTTTCACGGGCAGTTTGTGCAGTGCTCTCACAGCTCCAGATTAAGATCCTCCTAGAAACACAGACTGTGCTTGTTATCTCTCTCTTCTAGGGTCTGGCATCACTGTGGAATTTTTTCAAAAATTGTTTTAGTGCTTATAATTGCGGCCAAGCCTCCATCATAACACAACAATGACATCAAATGAGAACAGTAACAAAAATCCAGAAGAATAAGTGAAGCATACAGATATCTCTCTGCTTTGTTTTGAAGTGACATCATTATTCAATCACTGAGAAATCTACAAGGGGGAGGCTACCAAATGGGTAAAACAACAGAACAGGCACAGCATTTGGAGTTACCAAATGCAGGACAAAAAAGTGGAGCAAAGGGAACTAAAATTACAGATGGACATAAAGCAAAACCAAACCTTATGAATAAGTTGTTCCAGTGTGCAGAATCCTAAGTGCTAGAGCCAGCTTTGGCTAAAATACACAAACAGAGCAGTCATTGGAGTTCTTCAACAGTCAAGTCACTTGGAAAAACACAAGCAGCTATAAATCAAACAAGCCACGTGTTTGTGGGCATATTTCACATAGAGGGTGCATTGAGATAGACCTGCAAGGACACGATTACAATAGCCAAGAAACTGAGCTTTTTTTTTTTCTTTTCAATGCTTGGAAAGCACCTAGAACTTTGTGATTGCTACCCAAAAGCACATAGTTACAATAACAACAGCAAATGTGTAAAGAATAAAAAGGATAGCCATGACACAGAAGATGGCGGGGGGGGGGGGGGGGAGGGAAGGGGGAGCAGATTTGAGACACTGTTATGGCACATAAGTATGTAGTTTAATCAAAGTAAGCTAACCGAAACTAGATTTACTCTATAAACAGTTAAATGGTGCTGGAACTCACTCAAAATCAAATCAAATTTGGATTTCTACCAGGCTGTTAACATTGGTACATAAATATGGAACGAACAGTGACAGGCTCATTTCCACTTCTGGGTTGTGAGTGTTGATAGCTGTACGGCTCTGATGAATAACTGCAGGTATAGGATAAGAAAGCAGGGAAAAATAATTATTACAAGAAATCACATGGTAGTCCCCAAAATAGTTGATTAACCTGAAAGGAAAACTTGGCAGGGCACACTCCCATAACTATGAAAACAAGGCAGATATCAGCAGACTCTGCCGTTGTAGTACCGTCACTGCTTTGATACAAAGGCTACACTGCAATAATAAAATTCAAAGCTGCACAAAGATGATTGTCAATGAAAGCATGTGAAAAAAATAGTGAAACTCAAGTAGCTATAGCAAAATTAGAATTCACCAAATTCTTCAGCAGGCAGGACAGTAAGTGCGCGCTGACATAGGTCACTTCACTTAGTATAGGTAAAATGAAAGAGCTGCAGGTATTAAAAAGATAATATAATGCTTCAAATTGTGTTAAGTCACTTTCTCCAGTGTCCATAAAGTAATTAAAGCTCCCTAGGCACAGCAGTGTTTAATGAAAACCCTCCAGGAGCCTAAAACTGTAAGAAAGGTGCTGTTCTGGGTTACAACGCTCCTTCTTACCACCTGAGCTCTGCTGCTGAACATAGCCTAAACTGAGGCATGACCAAACTAACGTGCTGCAAGAACATGCATACAGGCAACTTTGAATCTAGCATGAAGGATAAGAGTCTCAGCCACTTTGCTACAAAACATTATAATCCTATCATCTACACTTTTGCACAACAGTATGGCATTTACAGCACTCACACCGCAGATGGGAAATCTGGGTTCAGCATCTTGCTCAGCCTAAGAGGATTTAAACCTACGGCTTTCACCTCCAAGGCAACTGCACCAATTTTTAGACTAGACACGCTCTATCTTGTCCTTAGTCATCCACTGAAATCAAGAGTTGAAATCCTGTCATATTTAATTTAGTAGAAGCATTGCAACTGAATTCTAGCAGCCAGGGCATCACCCAAGCGGTCTGCACATTAGGAGTCAGAAAGAAATAATGGAAGCTTCAGCCAAAGTAACTAAACAAAGTTAGTGTAATTTTTCAATTAAAACCAAAAAGTTCTGTTCTGTATTATACCATGCAGGGAGATGCCACCAAACTGGAGTACAAAACCTTCACTTTGTTCAGACCATTTTCTCTGTAGGGCTGAACTGTGGAGGTTACTCATCAAGACTTTAGAAGAACCCATGCCAAAACCATCATTAAAATTCAGTACTTACTAAACCTTGTCTGTGCCCGTTCCTCCAGACCATAATGTTCTATCAAATTACCAACTTTGATTGCTGAACTTCATTGTTTAGTTCTATTAAAGCATGTAACATATAGCATGAGATGAAAAAATGCTTGTATTTTTCTCATTTGTCATTAATTTTTTAATCTATTCACAGAACAATAACTGTGGTCTGCGAGTCACAATAGCAACACAAGCATGCATGCCATCTTAACATTTCTAGATATGTAATTTCAGATCATGAAACCACTGGCTTTAGAAATCTAAACAGGCAATACTTGGTAAATGCTTGGAGAGCTAAGAGGAGAACTGGTATGTTCTAGAAAGCGTTGTTTGTAATTTAAAGTGAGAAGCTTTGATACTTGTGTTTGAAAAAAGTGAGCATTCTTTGTAGTGTGATGTTTCCACAAGAACGGGTGCAATGTTTAATATAGGTCAAGAGCCCATTTTCTTTCCTCTTCCTGGAGAGTTCCAAGAAAATTAAAGATTTCAATCTGACTCCACCAGAAAACGTTAGTTTCTGAATTGCAGCCAGAAAGCTCACATTAGTTTGCCAAAAAAATAGAAAATTATCTTTATAGTCCAAATATAACAGAAACTATGAACTAAGTTCTGATAAATCCTATTACACAATCTTAAGTGATCTCTGGGTAATATTTAGAGGTTGTACTCCTGTTTGTTATTTTTTATCAGAAATAATTTATATTAAATATAATTTATGTGCGCTGAAGAGTTTCTTTACTATGACCAAAGCACACAATAGCAGTGATGTTACTGCATTGTTCGTCTTTCTCTTACCTTTCCACGTCTTTTCTTTATCCATGAAAACAACATACTCTATATTTCTGTTTTCCTTTAACAAAACCCAGGCTTAACCCCAATTGTTGTCATGTGCCTTCATTTCAGTTGGTACTGGTTTTGTTTTTCTTGGACCCAGCAAAAGCTAAGCATACTGAAACATAGCTTATTTCATGTCAAAATATATTGTGCTACACATACTAGCTGATCAGGAGTTGTTTTCTCTAAACACTGGAAAGATTTCCTCTTGTTGTTTCAGGATATTTCTAAAACGTGTCTCTGAGCTTAGGGCTAGGGTTTGATTAATGCATGATTTCCTCTTTAAAATTAGAAACAGGAATCATGAGTGATGGTTAATAATTTTCATTTGCTCTTCTGCTCTGTTTTCCAAGCAGTCTAATTAAGGCCTGGTTCCCAAGCTTGATTAGGCTTCTTTTACATCTGACTGCAGTTTGCAGATAGTGCTTCCAGGCAGGAACTCATGCTTATTTGCAATAAATGGGAACAATCTGGGAAGGAACAAGAAGATTGTTTTTTGGGTTGGTTTTTTTTTTCCCCTCCTTTAATTAGAGAAATTGTAGCGTCTCTTGCAGGAATCAACAACATCATTTAACTATAAATGTCAGAAGTGGAGACACAGTAATGAGGCCCCAAGTCACATTTGCTGAACTGCATGTTGTAGTCGTGCCATTAGAGACAGCTGTTTTACACTTTTACCAAGTCTGTTGGATTGCAGGGTAGTCGGTCTATGCTGTCAGAATTTCACATGTACCATGAGAGCTGTAAAAGGTCTGCACAAACATCCTAGTTAGTCACTAGGTCTCTGACCCGCTGCCCCCTCAGGCTATTGAGCAGTGCTGCCTACGCATCCTAGCAGTGGGGAAGATGCCTCTCCTGCTGCCTGACAACTGTCCCAAGAGCAATTCCTAAAACAAGTTCCTGTGCCACTACCGTATGATGCCATACGATACCATACACGTGGCTATATGTGATCCACAATATGTGTTTCACAGACTTGCTCAGTCCTCAGAAAAGGAGAAAGTTCCTCCCCCCAACTCCTGCCGTACAGTGTCAGGACACATCTATTTGCTAACTCCAAGGAATCTATTTGCTGACTCCAAGGACTTCTCCTCTGTCTCCGCAGTGGCACGGCTCTCAGCCAGGTGCTCGCTCCCATCAGACAGCGCTCTCAGAAAGCGGAGTCTCTGCTCACTGCGCTCCTCTGACTCCATCTTGATCGCTGTGTAATGCTTCGGTTACTTTTTAAAAGCTGTTTGCCAGGGACGGTGTATCAAAAAGATCAGAAGCGCTAGCATGCCTTTAATTACACATACCTTTCTTTAATAAGGTCCTTGTTCTGACACAGACATGATTTCTATATTATTGTTAATCCTGTATGGGGGTTTTTTTTCATGTAGTATGTTAATATAGTTGCTGTATGCTGACAGGGAAAAGAGAAGTTAATGTAAGTACTTTTTTTCCTACAAGGGACTTATTTAAAGGATAAATGCACTTTAAAATAGTTCTATTGGTCACTACGCACGAAAGCTGTTATTAGCAGAGGAAAATCCCACAATTTACAGGTGTTAGCTGTCTGATTCAGCATCTCTTACTACTAATTATAGCTTCATGCTGTAAATCCAATAAGCCTCTGGCATAAATAAAAATAAGCATTGTCAATATTAACTAGATCTAGATGATACAAACGGTGTCCATATATTTTACCTAGAAGTGTCGTTCATACAGAAAGATCTAGATAATGTTCTTTCTAATGATAGAAACAGACTTGGACAGATTCAGAGGCATTGCATCCCAGAGGCAGCTCATTTCATGGCAACTGCTACAGCCTTCTATGATATGAAGCGGGCATTGAACTAAAATGAGCTTTTGGGACCCTTATTTTAGAACTAGAGCTTTGACTTGAAGATAATTTGCATCACCACTTTCCCTCTAGTACCAAGTTACGTTACCGTTACGCAGAGTTCCAATGAAAGACAGAGGCAGCCTTGGTTTTCTCTTTTTCTCCCTGAGGCTAGTGGTGAGAGTACTCCCAGAGAAAGAGGGACGTCAGGACCCTGCTTCCCATGCAGTTTGTACAACTGATCCAATAGGATAAGCAATAAGCCAGGACTCAGGGCAGTACTAACCCAACGACCAAATTCTCCTTTCTTCTTTACAGGATACAGGTCAAGCTATTTCTTGATTCCTGTCTCTCTCAACATCATCATCTATTGTCTGAATTGAACTCAGGGCTGTCTGGGTGAGGTAGGCTTAAGTGTACCTAACAGATGAAGCCTCTTCTGTGACTTGGGTGAAGCATAAATGAAGTATAAATTAATCACTTGGGCACCCACTTTTCTCTCCCAGGGGAAGGCCATACTCAGGAACTGTGTTTCTTTCTCCACAACAAAGGTGCTATTACATTTTTAATGCTTACATACTGCTTGTGAGAAGGCAATAGGAGATATTCTGTGATATTTAGGTGTCTGAAATCCACCAAAGTTATATGTTAGACAGAATTCAGACATTTTGAACATGCCCCCAGAAAATCTCAAAATGCAAACTGGGTATGAAACTTCAGTATTACCTTAACCTCCTTTTCCTTTTTCTTTTTTATATTTATTGCTTCACTTCTCTTTCTCTAGATAAATACATATCTTTTAAATCTATTTTTATTTTTAAAAAACACAATTAAAATGTATTTTTTACAGATATGAAGAGAAAACTACAGAGCTATTCCACTGTATTTGTGCCCAGAAGAAGGAGAACAAATTTTATTACATGTCTCCATATTTATTGATTTATTTTGGTTAAAGAACAACATGACTACCATGACAGGGCTATATTTTAGAGAGAGGAGAACAAATGGAATAGGAAATGAAGTTCTTCTTGTACTGGAAGGGGAAATTGAATGAAAAAGCAGTTGTTAAACATTTTGGGTGACTTGCTGAAAGATTAATAAATTATGTTATTGTGTTCAGAACTTACATTTGCCATCTAAATGTCTAAGTGGTTTTCCGGCTAACAGTTTGGGGTGTGTTTGGAGAAAATAAACCATTTGACTTTTGGATGACTCAAACACGTAAGATCTAAGCAACAAAGGTATTACATACTTTGCCAGTACACTTCACACATTTCACTCTTCTGCTCTCTAACAGACACGAACTGAAGATTACATCTTATGCTTTGTTATTAGTCTACTCTGTCCTTTTTACATCACTAAGCCGTAAGTCGGAAATGCTTGTTATATCTGGAAGAAGACTATGTTCCAAGTCCTTTGATAATGTAAGGACTTCATTCATTTAAACTAAGTATTTTATCGTAGAGCTTGGCACATCAGTTAGGATTGGTGCTGGGGTGAGGCTGGTAATTTTGCTTGTTATTAAAGTTGCCCAACACTTCCCATTATAAAGCCTGTTTTCAGCTGCATATCACTTTGCCAAACCTTCAATGTTTGGGCTGAAATTTTCCATGCCAGGTGCCTGCCTCAGGCGGAAATATTTCAGGAAGTTTCATCCAAAATAGTACAGCTGTTTCTGAGAATGAGGTTAAAGAAAATCTGTTGTTTAGCAATGTTGAAAAAATACTGGCGACCTTTTCCTGGAGAAGTTCAAGTGTTTTTAAGCATAAAGCAGAAGTTTGAAGTTTGGGGTGACAGGAAAGTGGAGAGGGGGAAGCTGCCTTTCTGTCAGTGATGTATGTCTGCATAGAAATGTCCAAACTTTAAAACTTTCAAAACTCTCCCTTTCTAACATATTCAGCGGGGACTTGTAGACTCAGAGTCTTGGGCTCTAATCTGCTGAAGTCCCTTTGCTTGTTTTTTCCCTACTCTTCAGGTGACTCCCCAGGGCTAAAACTAGCCAATAGGAATCATTAGGGAAAAAGACTTATGCAGCACTTAGACTACTTCAAGCAGAGCCTAAATTCAGACATTAATGTTCTGTGAAAGTAGGGTCCTCACTGGGTATGACCCAGTTCCTCGTTACACTTTCTGCTCACTCAAATGTGCACGTGCTTTCCCGAGGGAATCAAACTAGAACTACAGTGGAAGATTTGAGCCTCCCCGGTGATTGTTTGTTTCTTCCATCCATCCTAGATGTGGACACGGGAAGTGACACTGGAAAAACTCAGGCACTGGTAACTTGGACATGAGGAGCAGGAGCAGGCTGGGGCTTTCCCTGGACACCCAGCTGCACACTGGCCAGGCCACGGGGTGGGGAGAACAGACCTGCCAGGGAGCCTGGTAGGGGACATGGAAGTGGGGAAAACATGGAGATATGGGCACTGGAAGCCAGGCAGTAGGTGTAAGCAAGGCAAGCAGAACCAAAGGAGATGGAAACATGGCAAAACTGGGGAAAAAAGGTGAGAAAAAAAGAAAAAGCTAAGAAAAAGGAAACAGAATGGGATAAAAACAGAAAAAGAAGCTCGCTGGAGGGAAGGAGTTAGAGGTAGAGCTGGAAAACTCATCCTGAACCCAGGGAACAGTAAGAGAGATGGCTGATAGAGATGAAGTATAGAGACAGGCCTGGAGCAAAAGGGATCTTGGCCCGAGTGCCAAGAGCGGGAAAGAGAGTGGCACACAGACATGGCAAATGGGACCAAACTTAGGCTATAGGTGCTCAGCAGTGTTTTGTCCAGGAGCTGCAGCTGGACCAATGCTTACTGCATGTGACAGTAAAATTCAAAAAGCCTGGACCTGGGCTCAAGCACCATCTCACAACGAAGCTACTTAATCTTTATTAATTACATTCCCTGACACAGTTTTGGTCTAAATACCAATATCCCAGACTGTTCCCAGGCAGAGTTTAGGGACAGCACAAGCCACAGATTGCTCACAGTTGTTGCTATAGATGAAGGCAACCTTCACAGAGGTAAAAGACTATTTAGCTACATGGGTGCAAATTGTGCCATGCCACACACCCAGGTCCAGAGAACGGGCCTCCGTTCACATTATTTACTAGTATAGACATTGCCTAAGGCTATAACTGTACTGTTAAATGAAAAAGGGCCAGGGAATGACTCAAGTACTCAACTGCTGATTGTTCATACAGATTAAGAGTTAGCTCACTCACAGCCTCAGTTTTGGACCACTAAACCTCGGGAAAATCTACTTCAGAGGGGGTTTTGGTAGTGTGAATGTGAGCTGTTTGGTGTCACTTGGCCTAGGGGACAAGTCAGCAGACTTTTTTACTTTGTGGTATAAAGATAACATGATAGAGAGAGAGAAATCGAACGCTTCTGGAAATGAAATCCACTGTGGAGAAAAAGAAAGGTGAGTAAAATTGAAGTTAGCAAGATTGTCAAAATGTACTAAAAAAAAAAAAACAAACTAGTTTTACAGAGTTAATTTCATGCTTCTGTTTTGGCTAACAAGTTGCATTAATAAAGAAAAGGCCTATGAAACAGAGGAGTAAAACCAAAGGCAATCCTAAGTGTACATTTTAACTGACAAAACCCAGGCAAGTCATTTTGCTATAAATAGGGGGAATCAAGGCACGTATCAACAGGTATTGTGCAGTGGTGAAGCATCCCTTCAGCTGCCCTTAACACCAAACTGCAAGTGACATATTGCTGTCTCTGGTTTTATAAATCGCAGCCTGAAAATATAGCTAAGTATATCAACACCTGCTTAGCTGATCTTGTATTAAATCCAGGTAGAAACTGTCAGAACTTCATTTCAGTGTAGGCAGGCCTATGCAGGAACCAAGGAGTGGCCTGTGCAAGCTTTTATGGCATACTAAATCAGTGTGGAAAACTTTCAGCCCACACTCCTCTTTTTGCCCACTGATATGAAGTATGTTTGGCAGATCAAAGATAATATTAGAGGATGAATACTGATGGGTTTTTTAGTAGATCAGATCTCACAGACCTGGCTAAAAATATATAGTGTGTTCCTGAAAGCACAGGTACGGAAAAAAATGCCAGAGGGCATAGAGGAAATGATACATGTCAATACAAATAACTATCACTCTGGGTGAAATTCCAGTCCATGAACTTCATTAATTTGGTGGTAGCTTGCCAGATTGAAAATCCCACCAACAGAAAATGTAAAAAACCAATAAAACAGAGGATTCAGTTACTTTCCACTGAGCTTCTCCTTTTCTCAGTTTCCACTATTTCTTTAAACCACAGTTAACCTTCCTATCTTCCTTCTCAACCTGAGCAGTTATCTTGAGGTCTCAGCTTATACCAGAAGGATAATAGACCAAATGCACAATCTTCTGCAGATTTCAGCAATTTTCCAGAAAAACTAATGCTAAATTTAAGACAGCTACTAGCCAAGATCACTCAATCTCAATCAAACACTACAGAAAAACATCTTTCAGCTACCACTTACAAACCAACACTAGACTTCATTCATGTATGTAAATACAAAGCTATATACACTGTAAGTCATGAAAGCCACACCAAACCTAGAATAACCTCTAAAATATATGTGCATGTATTTGAAACTTGGTGGGAGTTAAGGCTGCCCACTGACCACCTCAGGGGGAGGGTACATACTTGCTCTAGGATGGTGGGAGGGTAAAAGGAAAGTCATGGAGGTTGAGAAGGGGAACACATGAGTGCTGTTTAGATGACACACAAATGAGTCAACTGATTGCTCCCTAGCTTTCCATACCTTGCACTGGCAAAATAAGCAGTCTAGCAACCAGAATGCTAAATTAACCACGTATCTTACCGTGATAATAAAACTGTTTGCAAGTTCACTTTGCCATAGACCTAAAATAGACTCTTCATAACAATCACAGAGTAAATCTATAACTTACTAAATACTTCCAGCCACCAGGTCTTGGCTTCTGAGAGTGTCACAGAGAAATGAGGGACATCAAGAGAGACAACACAACGGGAGCTGCAAGAAATAAGAAGTTTTGAAAATCAGGCCATTTACTGAAGACAAAAAGGACCTTGTGGTTCATCAGGTTTGTTTTCCTACTGTTGCAGACAGCCATATCATAGGATTTCCCTCATAAACTTATGAAGCTGCATTTAAAGAAGAGTTGGCTTGTTTGTTTGTTTAACCACTCTAATCTGTTTTGGAGCCTCAGTATTCCAGCAGTTAAAAACTTTCTTCTCACTTGCACATATTCCTGGCAATTTTACATGCAGCTAGTTTTTATGTCAACATTGTCCTTTGTCATAGCTTTTTCCCTTTCTGGCTGTCCTAGTTTCAGCTGGAATAGAGTTAACTGTCTTCCTAGTAGCTGGTACAGTGCTATGTTTTGAGTTCAGTATGAGAAGAATGTTGATAACACCGATGTTTTCAGTTGCTGCTAGTAGTGTTTAGACTAATGTCAAGGATTTTTCAGCTTTTCATGCCCAGCCAGCGAGAAAGCTGGAGGGGCACAAGAAGTTGGCACAGGACACAGCCAGGGCACCTGACCCAAACTGGCCAACAGGGTATTCCATACCATGGGACGTCCCATCTAGTATAGGAACTGGGAAGTGGGGGCGGGGAATCGCTGCTCGGGGACTTGCTGGGTGCCGGTCGGCGGGTGGTGAGCAATTGCACTGTGCATCATTTGTACATTCCAATCCTTTCATTATTGCTGTTGTCATTTTATTAGTGTCATCATTATCATTATTCATTTCTTCTTTTCTGTTCTATTAAACTGTTCTTATCTCAACCCGTGGGTTTTGCTTCTTTTTCCCGATTTTCTCCCCCATCCCACTGGGTGGGGGGGAGTGAGTGAGCGGCTGCGTGGTGCTTAGCTGCTGGCTGGGGTTAAACCACGACACTGGCATTAAGTCCTTAACCTATTTAGAGACAATAATCAAATCCTCATCTCAGTCTTCATTTCAGTAAATTATCTCAATTAAATATCATGCCTATTCAGTTTCTTCTCAGAAGACAGATTTTGCATTTCCCTAGCTGTCCTGTCTTTTCTGCTTCCTTCTTGTTTCAGCTTAACACATTTTTAAACATATGGATGGTCAAAACTGTAAATAATGTGAAGAAGACCTCATCAAAGCCTCATCTGAGTCTCTGTACCTCTGATATATTCTATGTGTCATATGCCTTTTTCAGTACTGGATCACATTGCTGTGATTAATTACCACATCCTGTCTTCCCTCTCAGGAAGACATCTTGCAGATGATAACAGGAATTCTTAGAATCCTCCTCCTCCAAGTATGTCAGTCAGCTCTGCCTGTATCATCTAACTGCATTGCCAATGCCTCCTCATTTTGTATATCACACACATTTTATCAACAGAGAGTACCAATTAAAATATTAAGTAAGACCAGCCTCAAGCATGATCTTTGTTACACTTCTTAAGGAACCTTTCTGAAATACATGTTTTCCCTTTTTAACCCTACATGTTTAATTTCCTTCTTAACTGGTCCCTTCCCAAATTCTTAATCTTAACCCTTATTCCCTAGATAGTTTAACCATATTCTCACTAACTCTGTCCACCTACTTCACTACCGTTCTCATTGTGTTATTCCTTCCCTGTTTCTTGCTGTGAACATTTCTGCCCTCTTGTATTGCTTTATCCATAGACATGTACCAAAATTAGCAGCTGATTTTCTGCAATTCTGTCTCAGCCTTTTCTCATCATTTCTCAGTGTCTAGTTATGGATTCAGACATTTCACTCCAAGCTATTAATACTGAACTTAATATTGTCAAACACCATATTTAATACACTCATTACCGAACGGTGCAAGACGCTGAGGAATTTGTCCACAGCTTGCTGGTGTTAATGGAAAGATTCCTTCCTGACTTCCATGGTCATTGGGATCAGTTACACAAGACTAAAAGCAAACTGTTTTGGAAACTGTACATAGTAGTTCTAAGTAGCTTAGCCAAACCACAAAATAACCTATGACCCTCTGCTGTTTGGCTGGGGTGGAGGTGTGCCATGTATTTGTACTGATTGTATCAACATGCAACAGAAAAAAAAATATATTAAAAACACTCTATTACATCTGATGTATAAATATCACACTTGGACACTGCAGCACAACATAAAATGGAGTACACCAGTCTGACACTGAATCACAAAATCACAAAATCACAGAATGGTTGAGGTTGGAAGGGACCTCTGGAGGCCATCTGGTCCAACCCCCCTGCTCAAGCAGGACCACCTACAGCCAGTTGCCCAGGACGATGTCCAGATGGCTTTTGAGTATCTCCAAGGATGGAGACTCCACAACCTTTCTTGTAACCTCTGCCAGTGCTTGGTCACTCTCACAGTAAGGTATCCTGTGGCATCTTCCAGGATCTTAGTATATTGTTATGACACCACTTCAGGAACCCTCCTCTTCTTTTCTCCTCTCAGGTTCTTTCAAAAAATCGGAATGACACCTTTCCAGATGTTCTATATATACACAGTATGCCAATTCACAGTCCTAGAAAAGATTGCTGTTGTTTTGGGGGTTTCATGTGTCCTTTTTTCCCCTTTAGACACATTATCAGGCTTTGTTGAATTAGCAATGAAGACTGAACTTCTTCATCATTAAAGGGCTTTTAATGCCTTAATATTATCATGCCATTCTTTATCATCTTATGTATGGCAGCTCCAAACAAGCAGCAAGTTACATCTATCATGAATTACCAGATTCAAACTTGCTAGTACATTCTGCACTACATCTGCTTTCTTCTCAGCTAAAATAGAAGAGGTGATGAACAAGGGCTGTTCTTCTAGCTCCCTAATGGCATTGTAGCTGTCTAAAACTTCCGAGGATTGCTTTTCTGGGTTTGACATCTGTGGGATAATCTTACTGGTATCATGTAAATCCTCTGAAAAAAAAATGGGAATCAGATAGTTCAGAGAGGTTCTCTTATTTTCCTCTGAGAGATAAAATTTGTATTGAGATCTTAATATAACCAGTAGAAATCTGAGAAGAAAGTCTCACTAAAAAATGCTGGTTAGTGAAAGTGCTTGCAAACTGCAACACTTTTTTTGACTGAGATTGTGCTCTCCTTCAAACAGACAAGCTAAAAGAAGTAGGTCTTGGTAATTACTTCAGTATGAAGCCTCCAAAGATAACCCAGAAATCAGTGAAATTGCAATGACAGTCTTTTTTCTTGACCATTACAGTGGTGATGTTCCAATGGGAAAGTAACAGGAATCCGACAGTTAAGGTTGTCATTTTCTGAGCTAGGAACAGAACTGGAGATCTTGAAAAAACTGAAAAATCTACAGTATCACTCTGTCCCATACTTCTCTGCAGAAACTAGAATGCCTTAGCTATACTGTCTCTAAGCTGCTTAGTATCACCTAGAGCTTTGCCTTTTTTTTTTTTTTTTCTTTTGGAAGTTTGGGGATTTTTTTTATTTTTTTGGTTAGCTGGTTCCTTTTGCCAATGTCTAGTTGCATTCTGTCTGCTTGAATTTCTTCTATGTACCAAACTATTGAGCTATGTTACTCACGAGAAGTAACCATCATGTTCTTTTGGAGCTACAGAAACACTCAGCCATACTACATTTCAGTGGTAAACACAGCAGTAATCACTCTAGTCTTCATCCAAGAGACAGGAGTGTGGGATGAAAAAGGTATTTCAAATATAACATTATTAATACAGAATGAATTGTAGAAAAAGGTATAATACAATGCAACATAATAATAAAGCAAAACAATCTCTAAAGAATACATTTAATCATTTCTATATCCTGCAGTTTACATGTGATCAGGCTTATTTTGAAACTGGGTAAAAATATTATTCTTTGGGTTCAAGCTCATATGCCAAATTTCAGTCCAGAATGATTTTTTTACAACTAAGTTATAAATCCCTGAAAGCAGGGGGATATAATGGAAACACTGACTACAATATCATAAATAAAAGCCTTCCTCTGAAGGATTTCCAACATTTCCAGTTCATAAAAAGTTTAATGTTTCAATTGAGACTTACACCAAACTTCAAATAATGACACACTACAAATGATAGTAAGCAGTACAAATAAAGTAAATTTACTTATGACGCATTGCTGGTAACTGTTCATGTCCCAGAAGTGAAAAACACCAAGCTAAAAGGCAGCATGATAGCCCATATCCTGTAAAACCACACATTTATTTCCAAGTAGGCTTCACTATAGCCGGAACTCAACCAATGCCATACTCTTTCCAGTAAGAATGTTTCTATTGTAAAATAAATAGTGTATTTTTCACATCACTGTTCTTTATGCGCAGAGATCATTTTACATTTAATTTTTGTTTCTCCCACAAGATAATGTTGTAAACATTTATCCTTGAATGCAAACCTTATTTTTTTTTTCCTTAGCCTTAACCAGCTGAAACAGCTGTTCTATTTGATTTTTCTATGTTTCAAAGGCTGTACTCACTGAACAAATACAGACATTGTATGGGAGAATTTGTATACCTGTTTCTGTTCTGGAACTGCTGATTTCTCTGAGGTTAAGTAGGGTATATGACTGAATCACTAGTAACAGTTTTCTGAAATTTTTACTTTTCATTCACTAGTGCAAGGCAGACTTTAACATGCAGATGTCACTAGTTCTTATCAATTATCAGTGGTGTGTGGGTTAAATTTTTCTTTTTTTTGGTGAGGTCTAAACCAATGGGCTTATATTCTTTTGATCCTATGCTGTTAGCCTTCTATGATCTGATACCATTCATATTGTACTCTGCTACAGTTACCAATTTCATACTACATTTGGTTAAAATAGTCCAACTAAAGAAAAATTAATATAAAGCATTTGCATAATGATTTGCAGCTTTGGACTTGGAAACAAAAAATCTGAACTCTTCTGCCTTGGCAAGACGGTGCTCAAATTGTCTGTCTTAACAGTAAGGCTGCTCTAAGATGTCAGTAGAGCAAAAGCAGACTGCAGCCCAGTTCCGCATACCTCTTTGTACTTCTTCAAGCACTCACCAGGGAGAGTTAGCCAGTTAATTCTGAAGACCTATCCTTGACCACTGACCAGGGAGGAAACCCACGGCAACAAGACTCTAATCATGAGCACTTCAGCTAAATATCTAGGAAAAGTGGAATGACCTTGTGTCGTGGTTGAAGCCCAGCCAGCAACTAGGCACCACGCAGCTGCTTGTGCACTCCCCCACCTCCCAGTGGGATGGGGGAGAGAATCGGAAAAAAAAAGTAAAACTTGTGGGTTGAGATAAGAACAGTTTAATAACTAAAGTAAAATAAAATTTAATACTTACAATAATAATAATAATAGTAATGAAAAGGAATATAATAAAATAAAAATATTTTAAAAAAAAAAAAAAAAAAAGAAAACACAAGAAAAAAACCCAAGTGATGCACAATGCAATTGCTCACCACCTGCTGACCGATGCCCGAGCAGTGATCTGCCCCTCCTGGCCAACTCCCCCAGTTTATATACTGAGCATGACGTTCTATGGTATAGAATATCCCTTTGGCTAGTTTGGGTCAGCTGTCCTGGCCATGCTCCCTCCCAGCTTCTTGTACACCTGCTTGCTGGCAGAGCATGGGAAACTGCGAAATCCTTAACTTAGGATAAGCGCTACCTAGCAACGACTAAAAGCATCAGTGTGTTATCAACATTATTCTCACACTAAATCCAGAACACACTGTACTGTAAGAAGAAAATTAACTCTCTCCCAGCCGAAACCAGGGCACCTTGGGCATTGAACAACAGCTCACTGAACTCAAGTGGACAATTAGAGAGGCACTACACCAGCTTCCAAGGAGTGTCCCAGCATTAAGAAGGTATTTCAACTCAGTGGTTAGTGCAAACCATGCTGGAATGCCACACTGCCCCATTGGTTTCTCATCACTCTATTTTTCTCTATTTCTGTTTCAAGTCCTCACAGACATTCATCCTGTTGTGGCTGATTGCCTTTGTGAGAAAAACAACAATCCTTATGCTGAAAGGTATTGCAAAACAGCATATTTGGAAACTAAATGAAGTGGCCTGAATAGAAATGCAATGTACTTGCAGTCAGCTGGAAAGTGGTTTTTCCCATTTTTTTTTCTTCCTTTTAACATTTAAAAATTAAATGTAACCATTCTTCACTTGAGATGTACAATGATACTTTATTGTTATTCATTGCCTTTTGTCAGCATTTGCAAGCAGCTTACAGAAATCAGTGTTTTCTAACACTTTTGAGGTATGCAGGAAGGATTTTCAGGGTTTTGGCAGACGATCTGTCATGTTTCTAGTTTGAGAAGTTACTGCTCTATGTTTTCAACTTTGCTATCTGTCTTAGGTCATCACCAATATTACAGAATGACAGAACAGGATATGTGTCTGTGCCTCAACTGCCACATTTTACAGTCCAGTTTATTAATGAGCACCTACCTTCATTGCAATTTAATCTGATATTCTGTTTTGCAAACCATGGTGACTGACACATGGCTCATATCCTATCCTTCCTTACCTGCTATTGGGGAATTAATCCTTTGAAAAGATATAGCAAAGGCATCTGGGTGCTGTAATGCTTTAAGCTACCACAGCTAAATCTGCCAGTACTTATCTCTCAGAACCCACATTGAGTTTAATGGGTTTTGGATTAGCCCTTAAATAAAGAAACTATAGTACAGGGAATTTAATTGATCTGTCTGAGGTCACACAGTGGCTGAGCGACAAAACTGATGTAAAACAAAGGAGGAAGAATTGCCAGAATAAGAAAATGCAGAGGTAATAGATAAGCAACAGTTTACTTTCCAACTATATGAAGAGAGCATTTGCTAAGCTGTATCATTTTTTATTGACTTGGTTAAACTTTTTTTTTAATACACACAGAGCTAAAGTTTGCCCCTTGGTTAATAGGATCATTAACAATGTCATTGAGTTATCCATACATATAGATACCTTTTTTCCAAACACAGAGAAGTTACGTGCAGCAGTAAGGAAAGGGTAAAAATCACAGCTGATTTTGGCCAAAGCTGAAACTCCTAACTGAAAGCTGAAGCACTGAAGCCTGCCCTTTCACAAAGATTTACCTTCTGTAACAACAGCAAAATTCTTACGTTTAGCCCTACGCCCCTCTCAAGTCATTTATAGAGCAAACATAACTCACTCTATTTCTGCTAAAATTATTTGCATTCAAAATATTCTTATTTTATTCTAAATTAAGCCATATGTTGCTGGTGATTTAAAAAAAAGGCCTTCCTCCATCATTTAAATAGATCAAAGCAAATGTTCACATATATATAAAAATGACTGTAGAGTTGCTTTTTCTCTAGCTGATCTTTTCTTCCTATGTGGATCTGATGTTTTGCCTCTGAGAATAGAACTTATTAGCAACCCTAAAGTAAAAAAAGACAGGATATTTTTCAGCAAGAGCCTCCTATTTGCCAAACATCCCAGAGTTTGTCTCCAAGGACTTTAAAAGAAAGGAAAGAATGAAGAACGGAAACCATAAAGCATGCATTACTGCTATCATCTAATTGCTGAATGAATAGCACAGTTGTTTAGTCTGATTGCACTGAGCTAGTTATCCACTGCAAGCTTCATTGACAAAAAGGGAATCTACACAAATTATAGGGAAATTCAAACACTAAAGGAATGTTTTGGTTCAGAGGTTTGCAATGACTATTGGCTTTGGTTCCTGGCACAGTTTGCCTTTGCCATATGAACTCTGCTGGGCTGGGTCAGCCCAAAGCTTTCCAAAAAGCCTGAGAAGAGGACAGACTTCCTTGTCATCTGTATCCCATAAATAAATTAAAGTGATGTTCTCCAGTTAGAGTTTGTTTCTTGGCAGGCTAATCTGCAATCAGAGAAAGAAAAGCCTTTCATTTGTGGACTCCAACTAAAGGAAGGAAGCTTTTGTATGCGGATTCACCAGAGACCAAAATATTAAAAAGTGGAAGAGGAAAAACATATGTTGCAGTCCCCTGAAAAATAAGTGGATCAAAAAAGTGCTTTAGAGACATGCCCTCAACTGATGATGTCGAAAAACAAAGCATTCCTTTACAAGGAGCAGGCAAAGTAGTTTCACCACCACCACCTTATTACAGCATAAGAACAGTTTTTTCAGGCACTTTTTTTCTAATTCATACCCTCTATACAGAAATAGCAAAAAAATGAAACAAGCTTAATACGCCAGGTTCCAGTGGGCTTGCATTCTCCCTCTTAGCATATTGCAGAGTGTATGTATACATATGTAGAATGGCAGAGATACGGATCTCACTTCCGTGCTATTTGTATGACATCACAACCAAGAAGCAACTGCAGCAAGTACGAGCAGTGACACAAGCATAGTCAGTGTAGCCTTCTGAATACTTTATTTCAGTCACAGAAAACATTACAGCACAGCAGCTGCACTTCTTGTCTTGCAGACTACTGCAAAGCTCCATTGAACTCTCCTTCCATGTTACTTCTTGCATTCAGGCCCTTGTCTCTCCTGTCCTCAGACTATTTCTTTCAAATTTTCTTGCACTCTTTGCTTCACTGAAGTGAACTTTCAGTAGCTATTAATTCCCTAGTGAAATCTCTGTGGAACCCGATTACACCCACAGAAATAAAGATATCTCATTTTTTTCCACGCGGAATGATTAAGAAATAAAATGACAGCAGGAACGTGGTAAGACGCTGCAGTTGGAGACAACATTTCTCTACAGGAACTTCTGTGAGTCTCTGACCTTTGTAGAAAGCATAAACACTCCACTCCCAGGTCACGCATCCCTGTTTTGGGGCCCGCTGTGCCTGGCACAGCTCATCAGGGGACCTGCTCTCTGCTGTCCAAAGCAGAGATACCTGTGTTACGGATGCTGCAGCGTGGGAGGTGAGACAGGCACTTAACTGAATGAGTCACGCAAAACAAATAGCAGAAATGCTTAATGGTTATTGAATTATAATGCCAAGACGGTCTTTTGCTAGTATGACTTCCTCTGTCTGGAAAATAAGTTTAAGCTCTGCCGACGAAAGAGCTGTTTAGCTGCAGGTTCAGCAGCCCTTTGCGAGTATAGCCGTATCAGCCACACCAATAAGCCATTCTAAATATCAGCAAGCTTTGAGATCTGTTCCTCTGACATCTCTATTAACTGCTATAACATACCTCTAGGGATAACTATTATTTGAATATTGGCTGCATCTGATTTAGAAATGTTTTATCATCTCAAATTTGGAGCCTCTTTGCGTTATAAAATGCATTACAGAAAACTGAGAATTAAATTAAATTAAATTAAATAAGATCCTATTAAATTTAAGTTAATGGAAAATGCACTACTGACTATACTCAGATCTCAATGAGACCACGGATATCTTCTTTTCTTTCCAAACTCTATTGTTAAAAAAATTTACTTACTATTTCTCTTTCTTCCCACAAACCAGAAATAACAAACAAAGTATAATGATTATAACCAGGAACTGATCCTATGAACACAATGAATATACAACTATAGAATCTTACTTTCCTATGTTCTTGTTTACTGGCCTTTGCAGGTATATCCATGTCAGTTCTCCACTCTATCTCCTGTTGAGACAATTGTAATTTAAATCTTTATATGCGCCAGAATCCTTCTATGTAAATTGTTTGTCTTTGAAATAACTCTTATTCATTCAAATAAAGTGCCAATGGGATAGGAAAGCATGGCTGTGAAGGATCAGGTATTGAAACTGAAAGCAATTAGCTGTAGGTGCTGTCTTCCCGTATGTCTTACAGAGTGCCAAGCACATATTCTGCACTTAACAAGGAAGAAATAATAATTAATCTTAATTTTTTGGCAAGATACAATCTAGGCAAGAGCTTAATGCATTTGAACCACTGCTCCTCGTTCTTGGAACAGGAAATTGGATTTCTGTTTCTTATGTGGAGAGGATCTTAAATAAACTCTGGCCAAGGCTGTGGAGTCAATAATACTTCTCAGGGAACTAAAAGTAGTGCTGATGATGCTAATGTTTTCAAGAGAAGGGACCGATGCAGACATTTATGTTTCATGTACCTCTCCTGTGGCGCACAACACCGCTTCCTCACGTGTCTACTCTGACTGCACTTGCCGGACTTCATCCCTCAGCAATTTCAGCTTAGTAACTTCTTCAAAATGTCCTGGTTCATGATCCCAAAGGTTTGGGGCTGAAAGCAAACATGTTTTTAGGATTTTCTGTGGCACTTACCCAGGCTCTGGGTGCCACTGTGTGCTATCTTCATGAGAGGGTGCTTTTGGGTATGGCATTTCTCAGACACAAAATCACTTGTGCTTTCAACACTCCCCTGGACCCCGCTAAAACCCTTTTTCTCCAAATCCTGTACCCAATATTGTACTGCAGGGTTTGACTGAAGGCTAATTTCACCTTCCCATGGGAGAAAGTGAGAAACATACTGCTCCACATCCACGGTGGCAGCAGAATTACTACTGCCTTACCCCTGACAACCTGTTTGCCAAAAGAAAACAGGCAGAAAAGCGCGTGTCTCTGGAGGGAGCAGGAGGTGGGGTTGTGGGGAATTCCATCCCCTCCTTTCTCCTGCTGATAGCTCCTTGGGTACGGCTCCATCTCCGGAGCCTCCTTCCTCTTCAACCTCCTATTTATATGAACATGCCATGCAGAAAAAAAGGAGAAAAAAAAAAATCCCATTAAGACTAGCAATTAAAGGGGAACATCACTGCCTCAGCACTATGTTTTCTGTATCAGTCTAATTCGGCAGTGGCCCTCAGCTTCAAGTTTTTCCACCATATGCTTGCATTCTCATTTTAATGGTGACTAAAATGCTTCTCAGAGTAATTAAAGAAGATCAGTAGCACAACCATGACAGTAGAAGAAACATCACTTCAGTCTCTATCAGGTCACTTAATGAAAAAAAACTTTTTTACATTGACCCAGTGTCACATGAAATCTCACTTTGATACAGTACTAGGAACATCACCCCTCATACATGATTTTACACACATATATCCTTTTCAGGAAATCCATTTGCTGTTCAAATTCACCTGAAGAGTCTCTGTTATTACGCTGTAGCATACCATATTTCTCACCTTTCCTGGTCAAAAAAAACCAATTACAGAATAGGTACAGCTCAGAATCATACTCAGTTTTCTCAGAACAAGGTTTCTAATTGCTGTCTGAGCTACAGAAAGGAATATACTACTGACAGTTTTGGTAGTTAGGTAAATTCTAGCCAAACTTCTGAACTCTGAGATACACAACTAAAAATCAATAAATTTAACTTGATCCTTTCCAAGTCTTCAGAGAGCTTTTGTTTCCGCTTCAGTTTGAAAATTAAAGAAAAAAACTTATAAGGTTAAACATATCTTTTACCTAATTGTATTCATTCATCTCTGTTATTAAGATACCTAAAATTTTTGTTGAGGCTTATGACAAAAGAAAAAAATTAACATCACTTGAAAACATCCAAAGAGCTGGAACTTTCCTGTCTCAGAGGCTAGAGCCCTAATTTCCACGCTCTGCTTCTGAGGAGCAATGTGACTTGGGCACATCAACTAATCCCTAGTGTCTCCATTTTCCACATGTTTAGTGTTATCCACTTCTAGACTCCTTTGAGACTTACAAACAAGAGAAGATGTGGTATTATGTTAAATATTATTACTCTCATTTAAATACAATTACCAAATGAAAAATTCAAGTCTGTTATTTTTGCTTGTTAGTACTTGTATTCCTACAAGAAAAAAAAAAATTATCCAGGGGCACATTCATCCAAGTGGCTACCTCACATTTTGCAAATGGAAATGACTCCATGCTGATAGGAGAGCAGATATTTTTCATGCCCCAAATGTGAAGAACTACATTTATCTAACTGATTCTGCCCTCAGTTTTGAGCCTGGGTGTAACAAAGACAGTATAAACTTAGCACATAGTTCAGTAATTAATTGTTTGGAAACAATTCACTGTAAATACTTTTGTATTTATAGCCACTATGAAACAATGAAGATAACATCTGAGAAGGCTCCAAGTGAAGCAGGAAGACGCTGCAAAGGATGTGCCATTGTCATTATTAATAAAGCTTCTGTCTGACTGCAGCACAAGGTACAGAGATTAGTATCAGCTGCGTCCCTGGAGGGAAGAGACAATGCAGAGCTGTGGCGAGAAGAAGAGTAACACACCCTTCTGCGATAGCGTACGTGGAAGATGAAGCGTCCTTCATGGTTTGCTCACTTCCATTTGCACAAGTGTCATGGCAAAAAATACCTTTGCTATTCATTTACAAAAACCTTGCACAGCATGTCTGTAATTCTGTATGGACTCCCTGCACAGACCTTTTGGCCGAACTGTATTTACCCAGCGTCAGAAGAAATGCTTTTGTTCCTTGTGCTCTGACACCACAGGCTAGCATTGTGACTTTGTTAGTGAAGGTAAAAATGCTCTTTCACAGAGACACACAGGACAATAAATTTTGAGTAACTTGCAATCCGTTCAGAAAACAGCTACAACTGTATTAAAGAACAACAATAAATAAACCAAAAATAGCAGGCCTGATGGGTATCTCTTCCTGATTTTCCAAAAAGGGAAGATTCAGTGAAACTAAACCAGATGACAAAACCATTACTATTTCTGAGAATAAACTGTAATCCAGTCCCAATATGTAGAAGCGGAAATTGCTGTTGCTGTGAGTATACATTTTTTTATCCTCCATATAAACAACCCTTAGAGAGGGACAGGATGTGAGAACACCCATCCTCTGGTGAGTATGCTAAATCATCATGCTGGTTTTTGCTCTAGATCAATAAATCTTAAATTCTTTAGACAAATAAATACAATAGGGAGGCTAGGAACAAGCCGTTTCTTAAGGCAGTTTCTTAATCCAACACAGTGCAGCCACAACAGAACAACTCACTGTTTCTTCAGTGACTTCTCTAAGGTCACCCATGCTCTGTCTATAGTGTTAAAATGAGGAGACATCTCTGGCCTTAGTGGCACTGGCTGGCTTGCACCCACATTGCTTAGGTGTCATCCTTTCTAGACCACATGTCTTGGAGATAGTTAGTTGGCATAGTCTCGAACAGAGCCAGAGAATGAGTGCAAACAATCAATACTTAATTTAGGGTATGGTTGTTAAGGACTAACTGTTCTGAATATGTAATAATAGTGATTACAAACAAGTAGGAACTCATCATTTGCAATGTGTTTTGTTTATGAATATCAATCCAATAAAGTCATGTTTCAAAGACTAAAACTGGTCTGATTTATCATTCAGTCTTCTAAACAATCCTATCGAGGTGACCTCTAATTTCCTGAAATACAAATATTTATACATAAATACATACATACATATACTGAGTTGCAACAAAGGGTTCAGTGCTTTAACTTTCTCTTTGGCCATCTTTTGTTTAGCTGCATAGACATAACATTTGTTCGTGTGAGCGTGCACGCAAAAGATAAGGTATGATACAAAAAGTGACAATACCTAAATGGCAGAAAGTTTTGAAAGGACAATTAAAAAAATGAGCATACAAAACCACACTGTATGTACCTCACTCTACACATTATAATGTGTGTTGTACTGTATACTTTATTTCAGTTTTTCCATTGCAAGGTTCCTTCTTTCCCCATTTGATATCCCTAACTTCTTATAATTTATAGAAGACATACACATCAACAGCTTGCATGGCATTCAAGCAAGAATTGCTACACTGAAATACTTGAGTAGGGTGACAGGGACCGTGTCTCACAGGACGGGATTTAGGAAAATCCTAGTATCTTGTCTTATTCTGCTCCCCTACCCCTGTGTCTCCTTCCCCTTAAATTATTAGTTATTATCATCAATTATCTTGCTTCGCTATGCTTGCAAAGCCCCCATTCCTGTGGTTCCTCCTCCCTACTGCATT
Source organism: Aquila chrysaetos chrysaetos (assembly GCF_900496995.4). Lineage (NCBI taxonomy): Eukaryota > Metazoa > Chordata > Aves > Accipitriformes > Accipitridae > Aquila > Aquila chrysaetos. Next base: position 15,007,225 of record NC_044017.1, read on the forward strand.
CCCCGATCCCTCCCTCTCCCCCCTCCTCTCCTGCACTTCTCCAAGCGTCCCTCAGCTCCCTGCTCCCTACACACCATCCCAGCCCAGCCAGAACTTTAATCCTTTCTTTCCCCACTCTCAGCCTCTAATTGACCTTCCTAACGAAACCACTGCCAGCCACCACTTCCCCTTCCCTCTCCTCCTCCGCCTCTTTTGCTGGTCAATCCGGGTGGGAGAGGAGGAGTGGGAGAAGAGAGTGGGAGACAGGCTGTCTCCCTGCCAGGTGGCTGTGCAGAGGCACCGGGGTGTGCGGCGCTCGCGGCGGGGGCTGGAAATCTGCTGAACACATGAGAAGCTGGCAACGCTCGAGGAAGGAGCCGATCCAGAAGGGAGACCAAATGTGGACGTCATCAGTGCAACACCATTTGGCAAACGCTGCGTATGCTAAAAATTGAAAAGCAGGGGAAGAAAGCACAGGCCTGAGCTCCTGCTAAGTTGTCTTGCGCAAAATACGTGTAAATCACTACTTGTTCCTACATCGCTACCTGATCCGAACAGTAGCACCTTGTAGCTGCTTTGCATTCAGTTCTCCCGACTCCAGGAGAATCCAGGCTCATGAAATAAGCATATGTATACTGTAACACATTGTGGTTAACTTTTTTTTAAACCTTTAAAAAAGTTTTTACCTACCTGTCACTGAAAATGGCAGTATGTCATTTTTCTCTAACTGAAACATAACATGCCTAAGAGGATTGAGAGTCTGTTGTGAGGTTTATTATTATTCTTTTTGATGGGAGGTGGTTTGAAATGAAATAACTTCCGACAAGCTCCCTTTCCTTTTGATTTGTTCTTATTTGGCGAGGGGCTGGGGGTTGAAACCTGCATCAGTAGATTTTGTTTTGACAGTAAAAACTCTTTCCCCAAATGAGAAAGAAGGATGTTGGAAATTAAGATTAGTCCCGCATGTGTGGACAGACCATACAGACATCAAGAATTACTCCATATACAAAAGTAACATATCAATGACCTAATTTGTTAGCTGGCACCCAGTCAAACCTCAGAGCCACCCAAGGTAGAAAAAAACATAACCAACTTACTGATTCTTAGCCAATCTTGCTTGTTCTTCTTTCATTCAGAGGAAAGGCCTTTCAAAAACACTTCATTTCTCTGCTACATATATTCATATCCTCTTTTTATATTCATTTGGTTGGATAACAAAGAATGTTATGCTCAGCCATGGCAAAACGTGTATAGACAAGCTCAGCAGGAGTTTTCATATTGTGCTGTCAACACTGCACAATGGCAGCCCTTTTAAAAAAATGAACTTTATGTGGAAAAAAGTTCAGACTTTCAGAACAATTAATATCTAGTGATATCAACTGAATTGGAGTCTTTGCATTACATTGTAAGTTTAACGGCTTGTAAAAACACTGATTCTGGGATTGGAGGTACCTTTTGTGAATGGACACACATGCACACAAATGTGTGGAGCACAAGAATTTCTATCAGTTATTAATCCCAGTGCTATGTCTTTGAGATCCTCTTATATACTTTAAAGAAATACTCTCGAGCATGTCACATCCCTCCACTTATTTCTCCCTAGGTAAGTAATTGTTTGACTCAGAAGATGACTTCAGTAAAATAAAGATATGACAAAATTTCTGAAGTGAGAAATCCTGAAGGTTATGACTTGCTGTGTAACACCTTTTTCAAGCATGGGTCTTATTTGTCAGTATGCCCTAAGTATTTTCTGAAATTAAGAAATTCAAAACCAAAATAGCGGATAATATACACAAAAAGAAAGTTTGACTAAAGTGTAACTCTTTCCTATGCAAGAATAGATCAGTCCTTCCACTTATACAGAAAGTTAGAGATTTGCCATTGGCTTCAAAGGAGCTCTAGTGGATCGTGTGTCTGAATATAACTCTACATGCTTGTTACTGAAGAGTATTTGCAGCACCAAAAAGCTCTTCATAATATTTACTGCTCAGCCTATAATGGTGTCAGCATGAAACGTTTTTTCTGCTCTCACAGATACAATTTAATTTCTGATTAACATCTATAGACAAAAATGAAAGTGAACTATGCATTAGATAACATAACATCTGAAAAGCTCAGTAGATAATAAAAGGAATGGTGAACTGTTCAAAAAAGCAGCTGAGCCTTAGACTAGGCATGACTGCAAGAGACAGGTGAGGTGCTACAGCCATAGGGTACCAAACATAACAGATGCAGTTCAAAGACCGGTTTGAAGAGACTGAGTAGGCTTATCCTTTCTGTAGTAGAAGAATATTCCTTCCTCTCTAAAGGAAAATATGCCTAATTTCAAACACAGAAATCTTAAAATTCTGAAGTGAGACCTTTTCCTAAAATATCACAAGGGTTGTAATACCTGTGAATACTTTCCACTGTACGTGCCAGTGCCATGAATGAGTACACTAATAGGAAATTGCTGAGGGCAGGTATTGCTACCACGTACATTTTTCCCTTCCCTAAAGAACTATGGAAACCATTCTCTTCATTACCTGGCCCCCACTCATCAAGACATCAATATTTATGTTTCCCACATAAATATATAGTTTTCTTATACCAATGCATAGCTTTCATTCCTTTAATTATAAGCTCAATGATTGCAAGAGCTTACTAGGCCACCTTCCAGGCCTTCACAAAGCACAATTATATGCATCAAAACACATGTTTTTCAACTTTCTTAAAAAAAAAAAATCATCGTAGTGTTTGAGATGTATGTTCTCCCTCTAAATCAAATTTACTTCATTAAAAACACAACTGGATACTGCTAAATTGCTAAGTCTTAAGTTGAAGACTGAAGTTCTTGTATTTTATGTTTCTAATGGAAATTAGTATCATGTAAGGGATTGATAGATAAAATGCATTTTAATCTTTTTCTTCTGCACATACTTTACTGGCTAAACCAAGCTAGAAAAAAATCAGTTTCACCAGCATAGACATGAAAAGGATGCATGAGAAGGAACTTTAACTCTGTTGTGTTTGTGTGTTGAGTTCAGATCTAATTTTCAAACAAAAAAAAAAAATCAATACATAGGTAATAATTAAAAAAAAAGAACAACCAACCCAAATCACAAAGATGTTCATTTGAATAAAACAGTAGATCGCGGACCTCTGAAACTTTGGATGTTCTAGCTGGAGGAAATAAACTGTAGGGCAGATGGGACTTTGGACACACTGGGTTTTGAAGGTGACATTTGATGAGGTGAAGTCACTGAGAAACAGAATCACCATGAAAGATTTTGTAAACTTTACTAGAAAAGCTTCATAAGACTGCAGGCCAACCCACACTCAGTGGCTATGTCTATGCTGGTAAATAAAAGAGGGCCAAAGACTGAAACAAAATGTGACACTGTTTTTGGAGGTGGTCCCTGGAACAAATTATCCCCAGAACTGTGCCACATATTGACTCAGAAACAGTTGTTTGGAGAGATCCTCCCAGAGCCTGGGACTGAGCCAGCAATTAAGCAGTGCCTACAATGAAGGATCCAAAACTCTACTTCTCTCTCTTGCCTTCTTTTATTTAGCACACAATGACAACTTGTGCCTTCGACCTAAATATTGCCAATGGTGGGAAGTGATTATAATATCATAGCATCACCAGGATAGATACGGTACAGTCAAATGAAGGATATCTTTGAGGTTTCAGACCCTAGAAGTCAAGGCTATGTTATAGACAGCTTTAGCTGTCATTTATTTTGGCCACTGTGACACAGCAAATGATGTGGTATGGCTCCACACTTAAAGCCAAGCTTTCCTGAAGCTTCCTAGCCAAGCCTGATGAGTGTAAATTGCCCACTTCAACTGGACAAGCAAGCTCCACATTTGCCTCTTTTGGTTTTGAAAAAGTTCCCCCAACCACATTAGCAAAGTATTTGAGGACATTTATAGAAGCATAATTAGACAGACATTCATTTTCTTCCTTTTGTCCTCCATCTCTTATTGCGCACCCCAGCAAAACAAAGACAGTATTTTTACAATTATTTTGGACTGGCAACAGCCAGAACCAAAGACATTTCCCTAATGCTCTCCATACCTAGGCCCTAAACCAAAACTTGCTTACTCCTGTTGATTTCAAGACCTTTTCATACCTAGGGCTTAATCTTGCATCATTGGCATGATGCCCTGGGGTATGGATCCAGAACCCCGTGTAGGATGTAGGGCTTTTGTTAGATGGAACAGCTTTCCTAAAGTGAAGATTTAAAGTGGAGGCTTTGCCATGTCGCTGAGAACTCCATCTTGTGCAACACAAAGCCACTACTTTTGAAATAATGCCATAGGAATAGCATCTTGTGCCAGATACTACATTTATTCAGAGTTACTTGAGCAGAAGTAATGAGAAGCATTAAAGCGTTGTTTACATAATGAAATGTAATATCAATCATGCTATGTACATTAGTGATAAGAGTAGGGATTGAGTTGTTTTGGACAAAACTGAGCTTTCTTCTTGAGAATGGAAAATTACTAGCAGACTGCAAATTCACCCCCCTATTTTTAATGTTATTTCTCACCGAGTATTAATATGTTTGATTGTAGCTCATTTTGACAAAATGACAAAATTATCTTCTAAAATGTTTGCAATAGTTTTCTTTATAACTGTTACTCAGCCACCTCATCTTAGTGGCCTGTAAAATTTACGTGGCTGTTTAATAAGATAAGGGAAAAATATGAGGGAATAAAAATGCAAGTCATCCACAGAGCAGAGTATCAACAGAAGTCAACCATCCAAGGATAACAAAATTAAGTAGCGCTTTTAGAAAATCGTATTCTGATTAACACCTTATAGAGACAACCAGGCTGAACACCTTTGCCTCCTTAGGGAACCTGCTCTGCAGGAAAATGGGCTCAGATCTCCCTTGAACAAAGTGCTCTTAATCTACATCAGGACTTCTGGTGAGGAATTCCTGTCTGAAGGGAGTCACCACCAGCAAATTCCCACCAAACAAGCTAGAGGGCAAAATCAGAGTTCAGAGCTGGTGTGACCTACATACACATACGGATGGCCCCATATCCCACTTATTTTAACAGCTACATGAGGGGCCCCAAACCTGCTTCCTATAAAACTTGCAGTGAGGCTCATCAGCCTTGAACCAGAGGGAAGTTCCTTATTTCCACCATTCTCTGTTATAACTGACCGTAGCTTGGCTGTATGAGAATAAAGGCCAGGTAATTTACACATGGGTGTAAGAAGGAAGACAGTCAATGCAGAGAGGACTGGACCTTTCCCAGAGGGAGGCAGGCAACAGCTTGTCCCCCTCCCCTGCCCACCTCCAGGGGGACAAAGCAGCTGAGATGGCTCTCAGGGCACTGATAAGGGGAAGGCACCTGCTGGATCTGGAATAATAATGATTGGTTTTTTCCTGCTTAAGCATCTTACTTTTCCTTTTACTGACCCAAGAAAACCTGTTGGCTCTTCACAGGTGCAGGGGAGGACAACGCTCATTGCAAAGAGGTTGGACTAGATAACCTTTGAAGGTCCCTTCCAACCCAAACCATTCTATGATCCTGTGACTCTATGACATTGCATTGGGTGATCTGTCCTCAAACCAGACGGCTGTACCTCTTCCACAAGACTGTATTCCCCGTTCAGTAAAATTATTTGAAAGTAAAGTATTATGATGACTGTTATATGGATTACACACACTTAGCTAAGCATGTTTACCTTTTCCTTTATTTTGATTAGCCATGGCTATAATGCATCTCCCAGCATTTATCAGCAAAATCCGCCCAAGCTAAGGGAAAGCTGTCACCAACCTTTCTGCAGGCTGAAGCAGGAAGATGTGTCCCACAGTATGCTGTTTCCTCAGCAAAATACAGGCCTACTTTTCCTCCAGCTTTCCCACTCTCATATTTTTGGTCATAAGTGCTAGCTAGAATCACCTCAGGCACGTGGTAGCACATGGAAAACCAGGGCAGAAAACCTGGCAGTGATGGGAATCGCTAGCTACAGGACAGATGCAAGCAATGCAGCAGCTCTTGAAAAGGGATGCAAAGGGCTGTGACACTGCAAACCAGCCTGAAGAACAGGAAGAAACAGCTGCTCAAAAATATGTCCACGACCTTTCCATGACAAACCCAGTGGGGAATAGATGTATTTTACAAATGATAAGGGAACAGCCAAATGAAGTGCAAACTGGAGAGGCAGACTGAAACAGGGACTGGACAAAGACCAAGAGGAGAAATTACCAAAAAAGGATGAGGCAACTGAGACCCCACATACAGAAGAGGAGAAAGTAAAGCTTTGTGCCAAGGCAGAGTCCTAAAAAAGCCCACAGGAAAAGCAGACGGGAAATATGTATGGAAACAGTGATGACACCTGCAACAGGTGTGTTATTTTTTCGATATGAAGAAAATGGTTCCAACCACCTATGACCACAGCGCAAGCACTGAAAGAGACCTGTCAGAAAGGCAGAAAGGATGAGCAGTCCCAGCCAATTACTTTGCATACAAGGAAAGTAGTTCAAAATATTACATAAGGAAAACACGATAGAGAGCCAGGACGAAAAGGACTGTCATAACAAAGGTGTTGCTAGATTTATTGAGTAATGCTCCAGAATTTCTAATCATCATATTCCCTATAGGAACAAATGATACCAATGAAGTACATTTATATAATATATAAGCAACTGTTTCTTCAGACAGTAAGAAAAAAAAATTAATTGGGACTGTGCAGATAAGTAACTTACAGAAGTTTTCCCCGTGCCAAGCATGGGTGAAGAAAGTAAAATGCTGATACTGGAAGCCAGCCAAGGGAAGATCTGATAGGGTAGGTTGGAGGGTTTTGAATGCACAGATCACTGGAATGCCTCCTGCAGCCGGAGCCAACTGTTTGGATTACACCATCTCCACTTATGCAGACAGGTTGCCAGCCTCTTGGGCTCAGAACTGGCAGGACCTGTTAGGCAGGCTGTAAACCTTCGGGAGAAGGAGGGAAAGGGAAAGCTTTTGCTTAATTTGAATAATCCAGCTTGTACTTCCAACATACAAATTAAGCGAGAAACTAAAATTGTTCTGAAGCGAAAGATGAAGGATAACGAGAATAAAATGCCTGACGCAAATGTGTGGGGAAACAAGCAACAACTGGAAGGTGCTGTACTAAATAAAGGAGATTACGATCTGGAAAGACTAACTGAAACTTAGTGGGATAATTCCTGTGTGTTGAAAAGACAGGATGCAGTATGCATGGGAAAGGCTGAGCGGAGAAAATCGATAGGTGTAAAAAATGTTATATAATGCTTTCAAAGCACATATACTATAATTTTGACAGTGACAATAGTAAAATGGTAAAAATCTCAGGTAAGCATACAAGAAATTTTTTTAAAAGGAAAAAAAAAAAGAAAACTTACAGTATTAATACCATGCATTTCCTTTAGGCCACCACTCTGGAACAGAGCCAGGAAAGGCACAAACCTCTGAGTGGATTTTAGTTGATCAAGTCTCTAGATAGCGCATACAGATGCAAAGATACCAATCTCACACAGTGAATTCCAAAGAATAAAGATAATGAGTTGGGTCAAAGTTTCACCTATTGGGAAGTGGGCACTGAAAATATGGAAGCAGGGAACTTGAATCCACTACAGCAAGAAAATAATTTACAGAGCAATTCACAGAGAACATAAACAATTGAATATGGGATGAGAATAAATGTTTAAAGTTTATCTTTATACAAGAAAATTGGAGACTTTGGGGGAAAATGCAACAGGATTAAAAGTCATTTGTGAAAAAAAAAAAAAACAGGAGATAATAAGGCAAAGCAATGGTCAAAGTGTCTTCACAAGGGCTATTCAGAGTTCAAAGTACATACAGGAAGGAGTGGCAGGAAAAGAATCCAAGGAGTCTTAAGTCTGAATAGGCCAAAAAGGGAAAAGAATAACAGGACTTTTATAGCTACGGAAGGGGGAGAAGAAGTAGAAAGATAAAAAGAGACTGTACAAATAGAAGAAAAAGAAAAGAAGTTGAAATTTAAGGTGGAACAATAAAACAAGATACCAACCCGAACTGTGTACCTTATCTAACATTAAAAAAAAAAAAAAAAAAAAAAAAAAGAATTATAAACAATTAGAGCCAGTGCCTCCAAAATTGCCCCCAACAATTGGGAACAGGTCCAGAAAAGGACCACTTTCAGACACATAATGTACTTTTGAGGTACTCAAGAATCGAGAGTAGTCAAGAGACCTATCCTTGGCATAGGGTGTAGAAAATTTAGGGTGTGGTTCATGTGATCTATCTTAGGCAATGAAGGCTCCAATATCTTTGAGCCAGTCCCTCTAGGTTTTTCATGATCAACAAAGAAAAAACAGGAAATTAACCTGTGCTGGTTTGGGCTGGGGTGGAGTAATTTTTCTTCATAGTAGCTAGTATGCGGATATGTTTTGGATTTGTGTTGAAAACAGTGTTGATAACACAGGGATGTTTTAGTTACTGCTGAGCAGGGCCTACACAGAGCCAAGGCCTTTTCTGCTTCTCACCCCACCCCACCAGCGAGGAGGCTGGGGGGGCACAAGTAGTTGGGAGGGGACACAGCCGGGACAGCTGACCCCAACTGACCAAAGGGATATTCCAGACCATATGACATGGTTTAAGCAGCTGTGTGGGGCTTAGTTGCTGGCTGGGGTTAAACCACGACACAACCTCTGCATAATAATGTTGGCTTCTGGAATAAGGTCAGACACATCATCTCCAGAGATACCTACTTTTCTCCTGTGAGTATAAAACGCAACCTAAATCAGGTTTAGACATCTAACTTGTGTATGCTTCAGGTCAGGTGAGACAAATCCCAATATTAGGAAATCTAGGGAGCTGAATTAATGTGTGCAGATGATTTACAAAGTTGATTCCAAAATGAAAGAAAATTCAGAAGTTCAGATGACCATTTTTTAACTCTGCTTCTTGTGAATGTTAGAAATAGTGTATCATCTTTATGATAAGAATATTTGTATTAGGTCTAGACAGTGTACCCTTTTGGTTTGTTATTCTAACTTGTGCTGTGTTCCTCTCTAATCCTACTCGCCCAAAACTCCATGGTAAGCATTGAATATAACAAGTACACCTTGATAAACACAAGTGTGAAATCCTACCCTCTTTGAAGTTGATGACAAAATTCCCATGAACTTCATTCTGACTAAGATTTCACCAGAAAAGTGCACAGAATTGTGGGGGGCTGTTTAAGAGAGCAAACTGAAGAAAAAGGACAATATTAACAAAGATGAATGTTAGGCTCACCATTAGGAAAACAAGCAGTAGTGAGTTTTAATAATATCTTTCTAGAAATGCCTAATGTTGACTGGTTAAGCCAACAGGAAAAATAAAAACATGGGTAGAAAAAGTTGACATTGGCAAGAAAAAGGAATAAAAGACCAAGGTGGTATTGTCAATGTCTAATCTCTTCAATCAGAGGGGATGAAATGGAAAAATGTAAACCTAATTGCTTTCAGAACTTGTAGATTGTATATGTTATGAAGATGTGAGCTATCGAAAGAGTGCATTTGGAGAAGTACTATAGTAGGAAGACAGGAAATGATTTAGAGAGCCTTAAGACCTTTAATGACACCCTGCTGGGAAACACAAGGGAGCCATCAACATGAATGAAAACGCAGTGCATATTCATTGGAAGACACAACCAGTGCCGCCATACCATCACCCTGGCAGGCCCTGTCATCTCCAAAATGAAGCACACGTAATGCCCATTGGCCAGAAGCTGCATGCAAAATTGTGCAGGAGACCTGTGCCTCGGGTTGACTGAGACTGTATTGTATGCGTGTGTGTCATACTTCTTTCTGATGCCAAACAAAACTGCTTTATCTTCCTGATAATTATTCTCTTCTAATGAAAAGGACAGCATACTCCATCTGTCAGCAGAACCGACAGGAAAACTGGTTTCACTGAATTGTTTGGAAACCCAGTCTAAAATTACCAATTTTAATTTAATGCATTTTGCTCAGTTTGAGATCATCTTATTAAAACACTCTTCATTACTCAGTACAATAACTGTTTAAAAAAAAATCTGAGAATTGTAAAATTCTATTTTTTAAGGAAAAGACTATTTTGTTAGATAAACTACAGTATAAACCATATAGTATCCACCTTGCAACTAAGGTAACACCTGCATGATGAACACTGTTCACTAGTAACCAGTAATCTAAAATTAACCGTTCCGCTATGGATGCAGAAAAGTGATGAAAGTCCACCTCTATTTACCTTTGTTGATAAAATACTACTGTGACAATTGTGTGTTTCATTAGCAATGCGAGCCCATGGGAAATATAGTGAAAAATTAAAATGAACTACCATTATAAGAACATATATACTTTTATATCTCTGCTTGCAAATGAGTAGAACATTCATGTCTTCCCTAATACACAGAAAATGCCCTTTTATTCCTTTGCCTCTTTATTTTTGCAGTGATAGCAACTATAAAACACTATTTAAGGCAGTAATTTTCTCAGTGCTACAGCTGTATCAGTGAGAGGAAAGACCACTTAAAATACTGGAAAGAAAAAAGAATGAGAGGGTCTTCCCGCTCGTACATATGTACTGAACTTCTTTACAGTCATCCAAGCCCTTACTCTCCACAGCTATGACACCTACAACTGCCACTGGTGTCAGCAAGAGATACAACATCAGGACAAGAATGTCTAAACTACAATACATTTGTAAACAATTCATAATCAGCAGTATGGAATAACACCTAACAAATGCCAAATAAGCAGAAAATCAATGAACATGATCTGTGCTCTGTGCTAAATGAGGCAGAAGCCCAAAAGAAAAAATAGTAAGTATTAATATGATTAAAAGTTGTAGCATAAAGGGAGTGTTAAGGTTGACGAGAAGAGACAGTTTCTTAACTTTTGCAGGCTTAACTTTTGTTCCTCACAAATTTCACCACTGGGGTTCTTTTGTTGTGTTTGGTTGGTCGGTTGGGGTTTTGTTTTGGTTTTTGTTGTTGTCGTTGTTTTGGGGGACTGGGGGATTTTGTTTTGTTTTTTTTTTTTTAAATGTGGACTTTGGGACTAGTGTATCTGTTCCAGTTCTTGGAGGTCCACAGCATATGACTTCACTGGCAGTGACCCTGCAGAACAATGTACTCTGCAGTGAAGTTATTCTTGGAGACGAGGCGGCAGGATGTTCTCATGTAGGCAGTATGCAATTATACATTGTTATCTAGTGACAGCTGATCCAGCAGCCAGCACGCTGCAACACAAGTCAATATTGTTTCTCATACAGAGAGGATAAACCTCTCTACAGAACAGAGGTTAAATCTAGCAAAAGTATCCAAGGGAATAATCAGTTTCTCTATTTGCAGGTGTAAAGAAGAGGTTTATGACCACAGTTGTATTATTATTCCCTGTAAATTATCCTACATTGTATTAATTGCTCCAGTAAGTATCTCTGGTATAGAACTAAGTTAGATAAATAACTCTTGTCTTTTCTGTCTTATACATATAGGATATCGCTCTCACAGCAGTCCAATGTATTTGTATGGAAGACCAGTTTATCACCAGTGCTCTCCCATTCCAAGGCTATGAAGAAACCTAGAGATAAGAGTTTAATTACAGTGGTTTTTGCCTGACCTAATAAAGATATCCAAGGTGAAACTATCATAGTGTTTAAAGACATCTACCTCCAAATTAGTCATCCTGGTTTCCTTTATAGCACTTGCATGATGTCTGTCATCTTAACCTGCAGCAGACTTCTGAAATAGGGCTGGTGAATTGTACTCTAAAAATGCCTGTTTCTCTCCATTAACCATAAGTTTCTGAAGGTAAATTCCTCCTTTCCTGTGTAGCTACAGATAAGGTTAAGTGTCTGGGAGATGATTTATGCTATTGAAAGTGGAGAAAAAGGGAAAAAGAAAAAAAAAAAAGAACAAGAAGATAGACAAATTCTTTGCAGTATGCAGAATTTTAAGCATTCATTTAACCCTTTAGCCTTTCTCTGATTCCTTCATCATCACTTTAGTGTTTGTTCCTTATTCTTGAAAAAGAGAATGTGCTTGGTCAGCTGTCACAGTCCATCTGCCTTAGCACAGGCCTTATTTCTTTCTTACCAGTGCAAGCATTTAAATTTCATTTTGGGGCATAACACTGTGTGAATCCAGTACTTGGATAAATGTTTGTATAAGGGCTCTCACAGCTGTAGGTAGGGGGCAATTTTCAGTAGGATTTGATTCATCCCTCATCCATTCTCCCCATGATAACCCAGCTATTTTCCCCACTGTGCACATGCGATACATATTATGTGAGTTGTTCAGACTCCCAACACTGATTTAACATCATGCTGCACAGCTTCTTGACTACTGTAGGCTGGGTTATATTACAGATGTTTTCTCAGGGCAAATAATTCTTATCTGATGTTGTAGTTGTCCTGAGGACTAGAACTGTTCTATGGGCCACAATATCCCACAGGCTACCAGTTGGAAGGGTTTGTTCTAAATTACCCACTAAGTGGGTGGTACTAATGAGCATATGAGAATAACGATAAATTAAGTATCATAACCAAATAATGTATTGTCCATAAAATCCATTTTTCATGACCCTCTGGGCTAGATGAATGCAAAGCATTTTATTTGAGGTTATGCCTGAGCAGCTACTGCAAACTGTAGCATCACTCCAAAATTCAGCTACCAGTAGAGCAAGATCTGCCTTCCGAGTGTGCATGTATAAAGAGAAAGACCTTTTTTTTGGTTTGCTTTTGTGAGATGTAATACAATCTGACTTTGCAACCTGTGCATGATCACGTTTCCTTCCAAAAGCTGGCACAAAGCTTTGAGCCAGACTGACATTTGATCCAACACCACGGTACCTGTGGCAGTTGTACAACTGATTAGGCTGTTAAATAAAAATACGGGGAATAATAATTTGGGGAATTGTGTTTGTGATCTGGTCAATGAAATGAAGTTACTGTACCACCATCATCAATTACGAGAATTTTCTGAGTGGCTTTAGGAAAGGTAGTAAGACCAATTAAAAAAACCATACCAGAGAAAGCACCTCTGTGCACACTGGAAAACCAGGTGTTTTAATGATTCTGCCTCCAATAAGCTGCTGTAAGGTTTATTTAAAACCAAGGACCCTAGGGGAAAAAAAGAATATGAATTGGACAGCACTTGTTGGTTGATACGAAAGTCATATTGTTAAAGCTAGACAGGAATGGGGAGGAGAGCTTTTTCCTATCAGAAAATCTTTTGTGGGATTGTAACATTTCTGATCAAATTATTGTTAAGGAATTCTCTCAGGTCTAAACAAAAACTACTTCCATATAAATAAGAGAAATAAACATCATCTGCATCATCCCCAGAGAGGCCAACAGCCTCCCAGTTTGAACAGTATATGGGAAAATAAAGTGCAAATACCCACTCACCTCACTTAACTCAAACCGTTATCGTGAACAGTTATCTATCACATCCCAACTCATTATACCAGAAGCCAAACTATAGTCTGCTCTCAGACTGCGTAACAGGGTTTATCAACAGACCACTCGCATAGTTTTTCCTTTTGCTTTTTGCATTCAGAACATGGCCCTCTAATCAGATTCCTTTAAAACTGTGTTTATTAAAGGAAATCATGTATTTTGGTCCTTTATCTGGGTTAAATTCAGAGAAACTTTTATTCCACCCTAATTCAGGATTCGCCATCAGCCTGCCTCCTCCAAATTAAACAGAAGCTCATACTATGAGGTTTTGCTTTAGGTTATACAATCTACCAACCCCAAGCCGAGTTGAGACTGCAGTTTTCTTCATTTTACTATTCTTTGTCTAACTGCTTAACTTCAAAATAGGTTTTCCACCCACGTCCTCTTCCCTTGGCTTCCTCTTCTTAACTGACACGCACTTCTTCACTTCAGTCTTTCCAGGTCCTAACTCATCCCCTGAGCAGATGGCAATGGGGGAGCTGCCAGGGCAATGCTAGGGCTCACTCAACACCAGCTACCGGAGCAGTGTTTTAAAGAATCCCAGCAGTATATGGTTGCCTATTGAAAATATTTTGCTTGGTATAAAGGACTACATGTTATTTTCAGTGTGAAATCACATTTGTATTAGATGCCTGGTCGTTTGGTTTTATTTATTCAGCAACAGTCTTTGGGGAGGGGGCGTATTTTTGTGTGTTATGTATGTAAGTTTAAAAGTCTCGTCCCACCGTGGAACAGGAAAAACATTTCCCATCCTGCTGTAGTTACTTGTCGAAAGCTGTCTAAGGAAACATGCTAAGAGAAAGAGAGAGAGAGAAAAGTTTGTGGAGACTGCTGAAGTTTGTTAGGCCCTTCTAGATCTAGGGAGAGATAAGCCTCAGGGAAAAGCTAGATATGCATATATTTCTTTAATTGGTTTCAAATCTGTTTTCTTTGAAGTGTCTCTGTACTAAATAAAGATTCTGTTTTAAGAAGTTTGTTTGGTCGTGGCATCAACCACTGTCGTTGATTTTGGAGAGAGGAGAATGCATGGCCTAGGAAGGAGTCAAACCTTCAAAATTAAACATACTATTCTGGGACTGTAGCCGAGGATGTTGTCTGAAGGTGAGAGTGTCCTCTGATTTGTCCAAGAGTTATGTGATCTGTATTGTATGCGTACGTTGATATTTCGGCCTTGGCTGACCTTGAGATTTTCTTCAGCTAGCCTTGTCTGCCTAAGACACGCTTTTCTCATCTGCACTACACTGAAGCCTCTATATTATACCAAAGTAACACCTGCAGCAGTTTTTCTTCCTGAAGCAAAGCTGTTAGAGATCTGACCTCTGATGGTCTGACTCTCCTTCCAGGTATGTCCTTCTTTGCAAAGTGGATAAAGAAGGGGCAGAAGACAGGAACAATGAACTGCAGTTGATGAGTAGTAATTGTTTTCATCACTTCCCTCCAGCAAGGACAATATGGAAGAGTCACTATAGATCCAATGTCTGCACCTGGCACATGACCATCTCTGCCACTTCTGCTCCATTCCTCAAAGGGAGCTTTGCACTTCTTCCTCAAGAAGTACCTGATTGGTGACAGTTCAGTCATTCAACCAAAGGTTTTGCACTGTTTCTTAGCAAAGCCAGAAAAACCATAGCGGGAGTTAGCAAAAACCTCACTCTACAAGACTTTCTTGTTCATTTTCACCAACTCTTCCATTGCAATCAAAAGCATACCCAGATAAGAGAAGTACTAAATAAAATGATAGCATGTTGCCACTATTTTTTCTTCAGCATCATCAAAAACTATTGCATAACAAAATTAATTGGAAGATGATTCTCTCTTCCGTTTGACAGTTAAAAGTAGATAAATATAATTTCAGAAATGAGACACTTTAAGAGTCAGGATAGTTAAAAGAAATAAATTACATGGGATGAATTGCAGCCCATTAAACCAGTGCAAATGGCCATTTACTACAGGGTAACATTACCATGTATTACCATTTGCTAAAGGAGAAGCAAAGAAAAAGGCCTTACTTAATACTCATTAAATCATATAAATAAATAAGTTAGCTATATTAATAACCTAAGAGCCTCCAAAACAGCTAGAATGAAGAGCAGAAGTCAGAGAATAGCAGCACTCAGCCTAGATGCGGTTCTCATGGGAAAAAAAAAAAAAAAAAAGGAAATAAGAATAACATCCTACTGTCCTGTTCGCTATGAATGACAGCCTAAATATGTCTTTTCCCCTTTTGGGCATAGACTGTGTTATGAGAAGCAGCGCATTCAGGCTCGATGTAAGTATGAATGCAGAGTCATGCAGCCGAGCTATGCTTTCTGTTTCTTCCTCAGCCCCTTGTTTCTGAAAAACAGAATGAAGCAAAAAAAAAAAAAAAAAAAAAAATCTCAAGTGGCTTATTACTTGGCTGTTACTCCACCTAACAAAAGCAGTGCCCTTAACCGCAGGAGTTTTCCACGTCCCGCTGGAAGTGCGCGGGCGCTGGTGCGCCAGCCCCCCCGGGGGAGGCCGGGCGGAGAGCTGCTGCCCGGGGCCAGCAGAGGGAGCGCAGAGCTTTGGGTTCTGGGGGCTGCCGACCGGCGCAGGGGAGGGGTCCCCTCTTCTGTCCCAATTTTGCCCCCAATAAAGGGTTTTTTAAACCACCTTCAGCGCTAAAAGCACCTTTCCACGCGTCGTGAATACAGCCCTAAGATAACATAGGTGTCAGATTGCTGTTCTGTAAATAACTTAGCACCTGGAACGCCAAGGCAGACACAGGTAGGGAATTTCACCAAGATGAGACCCAAGATATCCCAGGGCATGGCGGCTAGATCGCGTCCCAAAAAAGCACCGTCAAACCATCCTCAGTTAGTGGCACAACACGTGCTCACGCACGGCAGCCGCTGCACAAAACCGAGACGCTCTTTTCAAAGGGCATGTTTGTACACATACGCGTATCCAACACACCTGTGCCCAACGGACTACGAAAGGGGTGTGACCCGGGTGTTGTGAGAATTAATTAGCTAATGAGCCTTATCTTCCTGTCATTACTCAGGTAAAACGTCCATACATCTGAAACCCAATAACTGCAAAACTTTTGAGGGTGAAACGTATGATATTTGTGCAGCTTGCACAGCTGACAACAGCAGGGACAGTTTGCCCCCAGACTCCAGCCAGAGGAAAAATGTGTGTCAAGCTCTTCCACGCGCTAGAAAATCCCGACAAAGGACTCCAGAAAACTTAAAGACAGAGTCAATTAAGGCCTTTTCTTTTCCTCATGATTCTCATGATCGGATTCTCACAGAATTGGGTCCTACTTTACCATGCCTTCAAAGGGACTCTTGTTAAAGGGAACAGCAGCACTCGGCATCTTACAGGTTTTATTCCCAAGTAAAAAGCTCATTGCAAAATCTAGCAGACAGCTGCATCCCTTGGCTCCCTGACTCTCCCTAAAAGAGTCTGGAACCATAAAGCTTCCGGGATCAGATTTTCATAAGCTGAGGCCTAAGGTTGTAGAGGATCTTCTCATGCACAGTTACGGCAATTGCATATGTATAGCTGGCTTTTGTACATACAAATGGAGCCTGTGCGCTAGTGTACGGCTCAAAGGAATCTAAACAGCTACACAAAAATACACATGGGCCTCAGTTTTTATTTTATGATGTGAATAAAGTGAAGGGGGAAGAAGGAGGCGATGGGAAAGAGATGAAATTCAGACCTCATCAAAGTCAAGGGTACTTTTCCTATAGACTTCAAAAGATTCAGAACTTCATCTGTTACATTTATGTGCTACTGAACCCGGAGATATGTTCAGAAACAGGTTTCACCCTCAATTCATTTGGCAGCCCAACTTCTTCCTGGTTGAATGGTGGAAGAACTGACAAGAATCTCTAAAGAAAATTCTACCATGATCTAAATCAGTAGTCCCCATTTTTTTCCGGCTCTCTGGGCAATACAGCTCCTCCTAAGAGCCAGTGAGAGCTTTATATCCCAGCCCTTACGACTCACATAGCCTGAGGTAGAGTGCACATGGAGGTCCCTTGGACTGGCATGAAAAGTAGCACAATGTTTCCCAGAAACCATGAATGTGTTTTGCAGTTCGTTCCCAAGCTGCCCCTGCTGAAAAGGACTCCTGAGAGTAGGCTATAGGCTGAATAAATTGAGTTTGCAGGCTGTGTTTGGCCTATACCTTGCAGAATGGGTGTTTTTCCTCCAAGTTCTCACTGCTTACACAGATCTGACTAATGACCGTTAACTGTCCTTCAACGGTCTCTTACATCTTTCTTTTGGGAAGAAGGGGTGGGGGGAAATGTGGGAAACGTTCCCTTCCTGTGGGCAAATCTAGCCTTGGTGCATGCAAGTACAACATTGCTGACGCTGCTGGAGTTATGTATTGAATAAAATCCTGGCCACACTAAACTTGATGGCAAAATTCCTGTTGACTTTAGTAGAGTCTAGATTTCACAACAAATGTTAAGGGAGTATGACTGCAAGACTGAGGCAAAGGCAAAGTAAAAGCAAGAACGCTTTCCTCACTGCAATCCAGGGACAGGGCATGGTTCTCCATGGCTTTAAGGCAAGAAAAAAAAAGTATAAATAAATAAATAAATAAATGAAATGGATCCTCCTGTTCAGACAGTTACTAGTTCTTGGCCCTTTTTTCTCTGCCATCTTCTCATCTACAGACACCCGTCCAGCTGCCCTTTCTTCACACTTGACTGTCCAGTTAAGCTTCTCTGTCAGCCTTGCTGTCACTCCTCTTTCAGCACATGATGTCAGCCCTCCTGCCATCTTGCTGTCACTCTTTTCAGACAGCTGGATTCACAGCCTCAGCTCACAGACCTGTTTCTATACTGGAAGACAAATATTTGTCGTACTTGCTTCTCGTACGCCGTTAAAAATGAGCTTGGCTAAGAAGGAAAAGCCTGTCAGGAAAGTAATGGCACTGGCTTTCTCTGCCAGTGGTGTTCCAAAATAGTGGCTTTTTCTTCTGCCTCTCCAAAAAGCTGAGAAGAATTGAGAAGTGAAGGATTCAGCTCTGCTGGGGCATAAGCATACATATTCTGTAATGGCTTTTCAAGTGCTTTCCTACACGTAGGTCAGTGAACAGCAGAATTTTTTGTCATTATTATTGTTTTGTTGTGGGGTTTTGGGTTTTTTTCCCAGTGATCTAATGGTGTCTAAGCAGTCATTTTGCACCGCTGGGCAAAGGCAATAGCAAACTTGCCAACTGCGCATTTTTATACCACTCCCCGGCACAAAAGACACACCCCAAAGCACCCAGGTTGGCAGGTTCTAAAATGCTACTCAATTTAACAGCAAAATATTGCCATACCCAGTGTGTGAGCAGACCGTAGATTAGCATTAGTTGGTATAACATGCCAAGCAAGAATGTGTAATTCTTGATCACAGCAAAGAAGAGTAAGTGAAACAGGTCCATACAGCCAATTCTTGCCATCATGTGTTCCCAGCATGTGAAACCTTTGCAGGGTATGGATAACCCCTGACTTCCATGTGGAGCTGGATTCTCAGAGGATGGAATTTAGCAATGGTAAATCACCCCAGCTGAGTATCTCCTCCTCCATATAATAAACTGTTTATTTATCCTGCTGCAAAAGTGTTCTAGGAAGTTGCCAAACAGGAAGGAGATCCTTACCTGAAGTAATTTGCAATCTAAAGACTGGATCCTACCAAAGCATCTGGTCTGAGGTTTTGAACGGCTTTTACTCCCATAAGATTTCAAAAGGTACTCAGGCTTACATGTCTTACAGCATGCTGTAAGGTTTGGCTAGAATTGCCTGTAAACTAGTCTCAGGCACTTAGCAAGTCTGTGGTACCTTGGTCTTTAAAATATGGCAGAAATGTGCTGCGGATAGGTGAACTGGAACTAGACGCACAAGGAGATGAAATTACATTAACGGACATATGAACGTATCATATTGCAAAAGGACAATAACAATACTCCAAAAATAAAAATAATAAAAAAATGCAAATCTTCTTTCCCGTGGCCTGACCCATGAGTGCAGAGCTGCCAGAATTAGTGCAACGGAGTAAACTGTGCTGCATCTATAGATCACCGACTTAAACCTACTGCCACACACCTCCTTTCTCATGACAATTTATTTCTCTTAAAGACCCCCTGGCCACCCTAAAGCAAACAGTGATCTTCTTTATATCTTATTAATAGGTGGCATGATAAAGGAATAAGAACACGAATCCTGCGTTACGTGAGTAAGGAGAATTTAATGCTGCTGGAGATTAGCTAGCTCTTTCTTTTTAAACTCGATTTTCACAGAGCCCAAGCCTCCAGGAAAGTTGTTTTTCTCCTTAATTCAGCCTCTGGTTTTACTGTCAGTTTTTTGAAGAGTTACATTTCTGGCTGGAATACAATGTTTCAGTCACAGCGCACAGACATTGCAGAATACTGCGAAGAATATTTGACCCCTGCCTTTTATTTCCTAAGTGTATCATGAGAGCCAAGCGCTGAATATATTAGCAGAATTGGGCATTGCTAAATGACAACGCTAAGTCTAGCAGATCTGGATTTTAGTTCGTTAGCATACACTACCTACCTCATGTGATGGCAGGAAATGACAGCTCCAAGGCTGAAATCAGATCCAGGCAGGTGGGCTCCTAAAGGGGCTCGGTGCAAACGCAAATGTTGGCCGGTGTGGATCCAGCTGCAGCAACAGAGCCTGAGGTTGCAGAGGCCTTTGGAGAAAAACCTGTAACCGTATTTAAAATTGAATGCATCCTACATATCATTATGCACATATATGTTGTGTCATGTGTGACGATACATCAACACTGCCTGCATCAGATAGATAAGGGCAACGAGCGCCGCGTACGTAAAACACGAAGTATGGCATAGGCGTCCAGACTTGCCTATGGCAAGACATTTCAGTAATTCTCAGGTGCAGGGGTTTTGTTCCTAAATAAACAGATCGACTAAGCCCAAGACATCTTTTTGAACTCCAGGATGCGGAGCTCCTGTGAGAGAGGAGAATCGGGGCGAACGGCTTCTCCCTGCAAACCACGCCGATCGCTCCCCTTGCTGCGTGGAAGACAAGGGACGAGTTATCCTGGCCATCAGAGCAGATGCAGAAACCGGTGGAAATGAGGAGATAAAAAGTCAAAGCCCAAAGATTGGCTAATAGAGAAAGGAGTGTTGTAACCGCTAAATCACCCAAACTGCTTTGCCAAACTTTGACATGCTTGATTTCCTGTGCTTAAATAATTTTTAGGCTTAAAAAAAAAAGGGATGGGGGAGGAAGGGGGGGGGGGGGAAGTGAGGAAAAATAACCAGCTGTTCCTTGTATAGCGCAGGAAACATGTTTGATTTATTGCCTTAAGGTTATTTTTGAAGGGGCTGCCTGTGGCAGCCAGAGTGCCGGAGAAGTCACTGAGGCCTGTCCACTTGAAGGGCTCAGACTGTTTCCTGAACGGCCCTTCTTCACTCGTCACCTCCGACAGCTCTTATTGACAACGTGTGACCGGGGCCCCGGAGTGTTTTAAAGCCGCGGGGGGCCGGGGCGGACAATGGGGCTGTCAATTACCTTTTCCCCCGTTGTGAAAAGGGGGCCGCGGACAATGCGCCCCGGCGGCGGGGGGTTGTGCCGCTCGGGGCCCGCGACCCCCGCGGCATTCAGCGCCGGGACGCGCCGGCCCCGGCCCCGGCCCCGGCCCCGGCCCCGGCCGCGGCCCCGCCGCCGTCTCCGCCGGGCGAAGGTGTAGGTGCCGCCATGGCGGAGAGCCCCGCGGGCCGGGGGAGCCCCGAGGAGCCCCGCCGCCCTCCTCGGCGCTCCGGGGGGGCCGCGCCGGGCCGCCCCCCGCTCCCCCAGCCCCGCTGCCCGGCCCGCAGCCGGGGGGAGCGCCCAGGCCGCTCTACCTATATTGTGCCTTTAAAAACTTCCTGTGCGCCTCGGTCACTTGCTGAGAGGACTGTCCGTCATACAGGCGCTTTGTCTGGCAGTCACTTCCATTTGAATTTGACTGACTGAGGAAGCCCGAGTTATTTGTAAAGAACAACAAGGCTTTTCATTCATAATTTCAGTAGGGGGACAGGGTGCTAATGACTGAGCTTGAATAACCAGGGAATGTGGTATTCAAGGCAGGAAGAAGACCAACTGGCTGCCAAATGAGAGGAAGGGAGGGAAGGGGGGGGGATGTAGGTGAAAGTGCCTGTGTGAAAAGGCAAACAATGAAATCGGGATCACACGCATGTATACAAATACAAATCAGGTTCTCAGAAGGTGAGACAGGCAAAGATAGAAGCAGGAAGGAGAGCCGAGGAAATTCCCGTTTGTATTTCATTAACGTGCCTTCAGGATCGGCTGCTGCAATGCTAAAACCGAGAAGGTCTCTGCAAAAGGCAGCTTTCTTCCCTCCTGCCGCCCCCTCACCGCACAGAAAACGCTTTAGCTCTCCTATTCCTTTTTACTACAGAAAAAAACTGGGTTTCAAGTCGAGCCGAATGAAGATTCTGCCTTTGCCGCTTAAGCTCTAGCTTTGACGAAACATGAAAGCACTAAAGCTAGCCCGGGCTGCGGCCCAGCTCGTACCATCCGAACGTATGATTGTACACATCGACTGTCTAAACACATGTAGTCTCTACCTCTGCAACAGACCGTGTCTTCTCAAAAGTCACACTTTACCCGATGCAGAATCTATTCAACTAAATCGAGGCTGTTACCTTTATTTCAATTGTCCGCAGTGGGATTTTGAATAAGGGGGCATTAACAGAAATTTCCTTAGCTACGACGGATTTTATAGAACCGTAATTTGTGTCCCTGTGGAGAAAACAATCCTACAGAGCTAAGAAAGAAAACAAAAATTGAACAGCACGTAGTTTGGAAAACGTAATTGCTTTGACACAACGTAAACCACCAGAAGTTGATATAATTTATGTCAATCCAAATTGCGTTGCAAGAAGGCAACAATGAGAAAACTTGAAATATGCTAAACGGCTTAAACATTTAACCTCAAGAATGAAGGAAGTTTTTCAGTGGGCTTATTTTGCAAGCTCGTTCTGTCAGATGCGGTGGATTTATTGCGTATGTTTGTAATGCCATTTCCAGCACTTCCTTTAGCTTTCGTTAATTAGGACACTGTCCCGGGAGCCGCTCTGGGCAGCTGGATTCCCTCCGAGACCTGGAGCACCGCAGACTTTCACTTGGGCTCCAGAAGGCGTCAGGGGCCTGCTTAGGAGGAACAGCTCAGAGATTCGGCTTCTCAGTTAATTTCTGCCTTTGCCTCTGCAGGGCTTTTGAAAGTAATAGGCCTGCTTAAAATACAGGAAAAGATGATTACAAAACCACAAATAAGATAGGAGTAAGTACACCAGATGCAGAGACGGAAGTTTAGAGGAACTCTTTAATCAAGTGGTGGGAGTGGATGCTCCTGCAGAGATAACCTTGTTTAGATAATCAAACATTTTGTCCTCTTCCCTCTCTAAGTAAGATAAGTATAATTGTCTAACAGTTCCTGCTCTCTTTTAAGGTGTTCCGATTCGATTAGACACAGACCCTGACGTTTTAGTTGTGCAGAAAGACCCTGGAGCCCACAAGGAAATACAGTGCCACGGGTCTCCGTGGGAAGCAGCATGTACACAGCGGAGAGACTGGACTGGGACCTGAGACTCCTAGTTCTTGCTTTTCAGATAAGTTACTCGCTTTCACTGCCCGGTTTCCTCATCTATGAAATGGACATAGCGACACCTCTTGAAAACTGTTTTGAGATCTATGGAGAAAAGTGTGATAGAATATCCAGCATTTTGATTACTGTCATTGATATTGCCATTATAATCAGGAGAATGAAGACACTCGTGTGCAGATCTGACAGCAGGATCAGGGTCTTTCACAATTTTTTTTGATTGACACAACCACACAAACAGTATTTTTTGTTGTGTTCTGATTGTCAGACAAATGATGGGGCAACACCAGTTTTTATTTTCCTTTTCATGCAGAATTCATTCATCCCTAGGAAACGATTCTGTTCTGTACATGTCACCTCTGCTTTCAGGATGTGCTTTTGTGCCACTCAGATGAATACAAGCCTTTCACAACTGGGGAAAATAAAAATAATCTCAGCACATGGGAGAAAGATGATACAATTTTTAACAATTGCTCAATCCGTCCGCTTTGGTTTGCAGCGAAATCTGTAAGTCTTACTTGTACGTATCCCTTGGCTGGCTTGCAAGCTATACGCTACCAATTGCTAATCTCTCAGAGGTATTCGTTTGAACTCCAGCCTCCAGTGAAGAAAGGTGCCTTACGTTCTGGGAGCAGAGTAGCCGTCACAGGATGGAGGCCCATGCAAGCTACCTCGCACTTCCGAGAAGAGCAGGCATCTGCGCTCTTCGAGCTACGCTGCTGACAGCACCCAAGATACTTATTTACCTTTCCACTACATTGCAGTTTAGAGCTAGTTTGGGTATCTCTACATCAGTGGTTTTCAAACCGTGATCTGTGGATTCCTATGGACGACTTCTAAATGGGAGGTCTTACAATTTATAATTTTCTAAAAAAGCCTGCACTTCTCTTATGATTTGTTTTCTCTTCTAAAGCATAGAAAAAGTCTACAGACTGACGAAGTTTGAAAACTACTGCTGCAAACCACAGTACAGATGTGATAAGTCTCTTCATAAAACCTTCTCGTTCCCAAATTGCCCGTAACTGCTAACGTTGACCTCTTCCACTTCTTCTGAGTCACTTTAATCCCAGGTCAACACACAAACGTCTGCATCCTGCTACAAAATATTTTGGGAATTTCCAAACTAGCACGCACTTACTAACATTTTAATAGGCAACCAGTTAATTTTGCATAAAATTCTAGTATAGTCAAGCCCAGTGTTATCTAGCCTCTAATTGAAGGAGGCTAGAGAGTGCAGTGTTTCAAACACTGACAGACGTGGCTTGTCTGTGCTGTCATTCTCACGATTGCTTCTACCAAAGCAGCTGAAAATGTTAGGAGGAAAATCCGGGGACAAACAAATACACCATGAAAAAAGCCTGCTAGAATACCAGTTTAGCAAATAAACTGCACTTAGTCCTCTCCATGCCAAATTGTCCCACTTTTGAACATTTGGTCTCAAGGTATTAGAGAAGAGAGAACTAATTATAAAATGCATTGTATAAACTGGAAAGTTTTATAAAGTTGAATTCCAAAAAACCAATGCTGATTTTATCAAGGACACAAATATAACCAAATAACATTGAATGGCACATCAAAGAGCATACTAGCTTTATTAGAACAATTTATATGCAAAAGCTCCACATTATATTATAAGTACTAAATGTATGTATTCTTCAGTATAATTTCAGAAGGATCAGGAAAGAGATTTGTTTATTTTTTAAGTTTACATAAGTATATTTGGTATTCAACAAGAAAATATTCCTCTGGCAACTGTCCCTCCATATACCAGGGCAATCATCAGATGGGATAAAGTTACACGGGATCTGGCCTATATCACCTTTAAGGAAGGTGGTGATCATTAGCTAGATCTGAGTAACAGTAGTTTAATCCCAGAAGATCTGGGCATCACTAAAAGCAGGAGACCAAATCTCAGCAGCTGCAGAGCATGTGTATTCCCAGCCAGAGCGGCAGGTATTTATTCTATTTTTCACATTTAACAGTGCTGCTCCTTGTCCCACCAGAGCAGGTTCCCAGTTGCCTTTGCTCATTTTCCCCTCTTAAGGAATTCTGGGATTTCCTTCAGGTAACCTCCAATTAAAATTACAAAAGCAAAACTAACAGTACTGAGTCGGGGACCTAATTTTCTTCATAAAAAATGTCCAACTGTTTACAGTACGGTGAGCGTGACTTCTCTGTTTCTCTCTATGATATACCCAAGTGTCCTTGTCTGCCCTGGGAATCTCAGTGAAATATCAGTAGGCAAAAAGCTTTACAGCTAATCACTTTAAAAAAATCCTATAATTCTTTTATGTACATTACCTTTTTCAGAGTTACAAACATGAAAGACAATCAATTAAAGGTTTAAGTTTCGAAGGAAATACTGGGCATTAGAAGCAGTGTGCAGCCAACTTAGACCTTTCAGGATGTGCAGAATCAATATCCTCATATCACTGCATTAATTCATGAGATAATGCACAAAATGTTCTGAAAGTCAGCAAGTTTACTGTTCTTTCATTCCCTTGCAAGAAGCAATTCCTTATGAATGAACTTCCTTTTCTTTTACAAAAAGGGGGAAACACTACTTGTTTTCAGGTCCTGGGTCTGAAAATCAAATCAAGTAAAATCTTGTGGGACAATTTCAGGATGATGCAGAAAAGTTGCAACTATTTCAGATGGGTGTCTCATATCACAGACCTCACTCTGCCCAACTCTTCACCTGAAGTCACTGGAATTGCTGCTACTCTAATATATCACAAACACACATGCATCTATATGTATATAAATATATATATGTATATGTGTGTGTGTACACACACACACATATACATATACAACAGCTACATTCCTCTGCTGAGAATGAACTAAAGCCCTTCATCTCCAAAAACAAGGTCTGCTTGGGTTGAAAGCAAAAAAATCCTGCAGTGGTTAGAGCAAACCACTAGGGGAAACATCGTCACACGCATTAAGCCACTCACTACCCACGACAAGAAATGTGAAATGTGAGTGATCTATGTAATCCTGTGAAAGCCTGTTCCAAGTTATCACCAAATTAAAGGCCTGAGAATTCGGCTTTGAGGTTCCAACCCGAAAACAAACAAACAAACAAAAAAGAGCGTACTTAATTTTGCGTGTTTATGCAGTAGTTACTGATAACCTGTGTGCAAGTTAAGATAGTGCACAAATGTTTGCAGGTTCGGTGCTTCTCTTTCAAACCCAGCAGTAGTAGGACACCGTATGCTTGGGAGTTGTTGGTTTGGGTTTTTTTTTTTTTTGCTCTAAGACGTTGACACTTCACCATTTTGCACACATGACTGGCTCTGTGAATAAGAATAGTTTCACGGTTTTCATATCTCTCTTTGGGACTACTCGCTATATTAAGGGTATACACCTGTACTTGAGAACTGGCATATAAATTGCTGATTGCACTACTGACTGAGAGATTTAAAATGGTATTATGAACTTTCCAGTTTAAACACTATTAATATACTCAGCATAAACACTGATAAACAGCCTAACAGACCTTTCCCGTGTGTACAGGCTTGCACGAAGAGCTCTTCACCTATTTTTGACTCGGCTATGTGGGAGGAAGAGATTTTTCTCTTTCCACAGTGAAGTCAAATTAAGATTGCGCCTTCTCTCTCGCAGGTATTTTAACCTATGCTCGTCCCCCACAGCTGAACCCCGCGGATTTCCTTGCCGGCACAGCCTCCGCAGCCCGCACGTCGGGCACACCTCCGAGGATGCCCAGGTCGGTCCTCGGCGCAGCCACGGGCGCGCCCCCCAGCCCGCCGCCCCGCCGCCGGGTGTCCCCTCCCGCGGGGGCAGCGCGGGGCACCGGCCTTCCTCCCGCCCTTCCTCTGCCCCCAAACGGCGCTGCCCCCGCCGCCTCCGTCCACCCGGCGGGCGGTTTGCTCCGTCTGCGGCTGCTGGAGGGGGGGCGAGCAGGGAGGGCGGTGACGGGACGGACGCCTGGGGCCCGAGCACCGTCCCCGTCCCCCCCGAGGCGGCAGCAATTTGGGGCGGGGTAGGGGCCGGTGAAGCCCCCGCGGACGGAAGGGAGAAGTTGGACCCCTGCAAGTCAGGCTAACCTTCCTGTCAGGCAAGTGTGGAAAATAATTTGCAGGTTCAGCATCCTGTTGTGGAAGAACGGCTGTTTGCGTGTAAAAATATGAAAAGGCCGTCCGTGGAAGGCACTGCCCTTTTTATTTCCACGTTTTTGCTGAGAACGACCACCTCCCTCAAAAGGCGGTGACCAGCAGGTGTAGAAGAGGAAGCGCCCGCAAAATCGCCTCAAGTAGTAAAAAGGGCCGGTGGGGTTTTTGCGCTGAGGATCGTTCCTGTCAATAATGCAGTGCATCGCTGCCTTACACATCGTGGGGATTTTAAGCAGTGCCACACGTGATACGGGTATATTGGGGCTCGGTGCATGCCTACGTGGATACGCAGCTCTGCGCGCTTAAAGGTACGTGTAGGCGCAAGATGCCCGGGCCCGGCGACAGTGGCCCCGTCGGTGATTTCAGCTCGTACAAAAGGCACCGAGCTGTGGCCGTGTCAGGAAACGCCCAGAAGACAAACAGTCACGTTTGTGAGCTGCTCGCAGACCGTGTCCCCCACACGAATGGGAATTAATCAAAACAAAGTTGGGGGGGGGGGGGGGGCTGTTGGGTGGTTGGTTTTTTTTTTTCCCTAACGCCGCCCACCCCTCCGCACAGGCAGGGAGACCCCGCGGCCGCCCGGCACGCCGCAAACCCCGCAGCCGCCCGCGGCGCGGAGAGCACCGCGGCGCGCTGTCAGCCGCCCGGCCCGGCCCGGCCCGGCCCGGCGCCCGCTCCCCCCGCGGCGCCCGTCCCGCCGCTCCGCGCCCCGCGGGCCCCGCTCCGCGCTCCCGCCCCGCCACCGGGACGCCCTCCCGCGCCGCCTAATCGCGTTAATCCGCGGGACAATGCCCCAAGTGATCACCCTTCCTTCTCCCTGCGCGGCCGGGGACCGATTGCTGAAAAGACCGGGGGAGGGGGGGGGGGCACAGAAAGTGTAAACTTTTATTCCACTTCAGTTAAAAAAAAAAAACACGGGGGGGGGGGGGGGGGGGAAGCACCTGGAAAGGGCTCTCCCGAAAGCCCGCCGCGGCGGGGAGAGCGTGCCTTCCCCCCCCCGGGAGAAGCGAGCTCCCCTCGGCTCCCCTGCAAAGCCACCGGTGCCTGCCTCTGAATAAATACACGAGCACAAAAGCAAGCCCAAGCGTCGTGTGACCGCGCACGGAGGAGCCTCCTGTGGAAACAGGCTGCGGCCAGGCCCCGGCAGCGGGGCTCCCCGCCGCCCCCGCGCAGCGCCGGGGCCGGGGCCGGGGCCGGGGCCGGGGCCGGGGCCGGGGCCGGGGCCGGGGCCGGGGCCGGGGCCGGGGCCGGGGCCGGGGCCGGGGCCGGCGGCGCTGCCCTTTTGAATGCCTCCCGCAGCTCGGAGTGCTGGCAGGGCGCTGGGAGCGCCAGTGAATGTAGCCCCGCAGAGCCAATGAGCTGGGACCGGATGCGATATATCCTCTGGGACAACAACTGCTCTGTTCCTCCTCAGATCCACATGACGCCATTTACTGCTGCTTTTGCAGAGAGATCACCCTACCTCCTCCGGAAAGAAAAAGAGAGAGAGGGAGAGAGCGAGCGAGCAGAAAAACGCCGAGCCCCTACAGCTCACATCTCAAATCTTCCTCCTCCTCCTCCACCTCCTCCAAACACACAACAACAACCACCACCACAAATCCGCTGCGCTCCCAAAACACCCCCCCCCCCCCGATTGCAAACCACAGAGCTGCCTGCAACACACACACGCTCGCAGAGGGAGCGAGAAAGCTAGAGGGAGAGAGGGGAGAGGAGCTTGCAGCCAGCAGCTTCTCAGCAGAACGGCTACATTGCACAAGCTGCTTTTTTGGAGGAGCTCAGTGGAAGAAAGCGCTGGGATTTTATTTTAGATCCACTTTATTTTGCTTTCTTTGGCTTTCCCCTTCCTCTTGATCATTTGCAACAACAACAAAAAAAGTGACTTGGTATTGGCGATTCGGCCTCCTGTTCATTGAGGAAAAAAAAGGAAAGTGTGTGTG
Organism: Aquila chrysaetos chrysaetos; assembly: GCF_900496995.4. Lineage (NCBI taxonomy): Eukaryota > Metazoa > Chordata > Aves > Accipitriformes > Accipitridae > Aquila > Aquila chrysaetos. Next base: position 15,036,335 of record NC_044017.1, read on the forward strand.
TGTGAGAGAGAGACTGGGTGATTTCTTTTTAGGAGCAAAGAAAACCCACCCCGAACCGGAGAGGTGTTTTTATCATTATTATTATTATTATAGTATATACGCGCACACACGTATTTATAATCGATCCGGGGAGAGGGACCTAACTTTGCTCTGGACTTTTTTACATGGTGATCATTCTTACTCTAATTTGCAAGTTGGACTAAAGCAGAGTTTGGAAAAGAATTTTTTTTTGCTTTAGGGCTGGATTTATTTGCAAACCGCAGGAAGAAGAAAATACAAGAGAGAGAGGGGTTTGGTGCAGCGCCGCGATCACGGTGAGAGCCTTTTCCTTCTTTGCAAAACAAGCTTTTCAGTACCCCCCCCCCCCTTGGTTGCTCCAAGAAAACTCGTGGAAATGTTTGAGGCCGATCCCTTTTCCATTCGTACAGGTTCTCCCTCTCCCCCCTTCCCCTCTCCTTCCTTTCCCAGAGAGGAGCCGGAGGTGGGATTTCGGAGCGGTTTCTCTCCGGGGCGGGGGGGGGGAGCTCCGCTGGGGTTTGCGGGCTGCGCCGCGTTTGCGCCCCGCCGGGGTGCCTCGGGGGCGCGGGGGGCGGAAGGCTGCGCGGGGGGCGGAGGGCTGCGCGGGCGCGCCGGCATGCCTGCGGGGGCTGCGGGGGGGACGGGGGGGACGCGCACGACACGACACACACTTCGGCGTGTTCTCCCTGCTGCGGGGAGCCGGGCACGGGCGGTCCTGCGCGCTCCTGCCTCGGCGGGCACGCGTGGGTTTCCGACAAGCCCCGGGGGGAGGTGAGGGGAGGGCGCTGCGGGGCTGGCGGGCGCCGGGGCTGTTTGGCCCCCCGGCCTGGGGGAGAGCGAGCAACCCGCCTTCCAGTGCGTGATTTACGCCCGTCTGTAGTGGCGTCGGGAGAGCCGTGCAATTCGGAAGTGAGTGCACGTCTGGTACAGATATGTGTGTGTGTGTGCGCGTGTGTGTGTACACACATAGATATTTCTCGTGGGATGAAGTTAATTCGATCCCTAAGACGAGGAAAGTTCTTCCCCGGGTTCTTCTATGCAGAGGGCATGTGTGGAGGGGAAGGAAAGCCTTAATTTTTGCTTTTACTTTTTTTTTTTCTTCCTTTGGTGGGTTTACTTTGTAACACCACCACCGCCCCCCCCCCCCCCCCAAATAAAAGCTGCTGGTGTTTCCAGCAAGCTATTTGTGTGTCAGTTTGCCCCACCCCGATGATAAAGTCCCTTTTGCCCTAATCCATAGTCTGATCACACACTCGGCCCTTAATGGGGGTTTCAAAGCACTTTGAAAGAAGAGGAGGTGGTTGGTGTGTGTGCGGTGGGGATGGGGGCGGGGGTGCCTTGCACAGGCTCCGGACACAAAACAGAAATTCACGGGCAGAGGACTTCTCCCCCTCAGGCTCGCCTTCTCCCAGCCAGCGAGACACGGGGTTTTTCCACAGCACGCGAGAAGCCCCTTGCGTTTTAAACTTCCCCAAATGTGCCGAACGCGAAACCCGGCCCCCTTGCTCGCCCTTTTGCCAATCCCAGCTAGGAGAAGTTAGCAATCATGGCACTTGAGCTCGGCGAGAGCGGACTTTGGCTTTTGGAAGTGGGGAATCGCGTTATCACACGCACGGACACACAAAAAGGCAAATGCTGCTTCTCCGCTCTTGGTGCACGGCGAGGGGAGAAGCGCTAGCTCAGAGGAGGGCGAGAAGTGCTTTCCCGTAAGAATTCTCCGGCAAACGTACGTTTGCAAATAAACGCGCTGGAGGTGTGCGTCTCGTCCTGTTAGCGGATCCGGCGGGGGACCGGCGTCCCGCTGAAAATGCCTTCGGGGTCCCTTCGGGCTGGGGCGGAGGGGGGCGGGCTGGAGTTCGGGCGGTTTGCAGAACACCCGTAAAATACGAGGAGCTTTTTCCAGCGGCTGGCTTTGTGGAGCCGAGTGGGTGCTTATGGCGAGGCGGGAGGGGGTAATCTGCCTTTTGCCCGACCGTCCCGGAGGTGTCGTCTCAAACCGTCTGCAGGGCGCCGCGCAGTCCCCGGGAGGGGAAGGCTTCTTCAGCATCTCTCGGGGGAGGGCAGGGGGGAAGAGTTAAAAGGAAACATGGGTTTGACTTTCCTGATAAGGCGGCTGCAGCAGCCCCCTCCCACCTCCCAGCCCAGAGGATGTCTCCCGGTTATCTCCAGGTTGTCTGCACTTGCGGGGCTGCCGGCGGCTCCTGCGGGCGAGGGGCGGCCGCCTCCCACCTGCCGCGTGTCCGCGTCCGTGTCCCGTCCCGTCCCCCCCCGCCCCGCTCCGCGATGCAGCCTGCGAAGGGGAAGGGGGCGAAGCGCGGGGGCTGCTCCTCCGGCTCCCACCTTGGCGTCTGAGGGGGGCTCCGCCACCGGCACCGGGGTCGTCTGAAGCGCCTGCAGGTCAGGGTCAGCTCTGCTTTTGCACCGGGTTGTCATTCCTGGAGGGGCAGGGTTGGATTCGGCGTAGCTTCTCGGCTGGCTGAGTCTGCTTAAAATCTGGACCTGGAGGGCACATAGGGCTGCTAGCTCCTCTCAAGGATGGGGAAAGCATTTTATTTTCTATTCTTTATCGCCAGATAGTTTCAGAGGAGGAAATGTCTACTTAGGCTGTTGGTTGCAACTTTTTATATGGCAAAGGCTTTAATTTGAAGAAAACATAAGCAATGCTTCAAGATAAGTTTGCAAGGCCTTTTTTTTTTTTTTTTTGGGGGGGGGGCAGCATGACATACGCTCTGTGTCCAAAACCAGGATTTGGCAATATTTAAAATAGGTGGCTACTTTTTTTTTTTCTTTTTTTGTTAAAGAAAAAGCACTTGGGAGGGGGGAGGCAGGAGTTAAAAGGTTAAAAGTTTTCCACTGCTGTTAGAATAAAGACAGTGTCTTGAGATTTTCATTGTTAAACTGTTTGGCTATATTTTATTATACTGCAAGTATAGTATTATTGCTGGTAACTGATGTGTACAGAGTAACACTATGGTGCTCTTTCTAGGTATAATTGAAGACATTGTGTGGTCCTTGTAAGAAGCTTGGTTCCTGCTTGGGTTTTAATTGTAAAATATTGTTCTGGATTTTTGTATAGGTAATTGGATTTTGGAACTACTTTAAGATATGATAAAGGCAAAACAAATAGTAACTAATTTAGAGGGCAGTACTTGAAACGTTTGCATATCTGAGTGTGGAAGTTAGTTATTTACAAGTTCTCATCTTCTGGGTCTTTTACTGGGTTTCCATTTAAATTCTTGAGTCTGCTTTTCTACTCTGTAGTTAATGATCCTTTAAAGTAATATTTGCAATCAAGTAGACTATTTGGATGCTGGCATTGTTTGGTTATATTATGCATGCCTCTGTCCCACAAGCCACTCTTGGTAATATTTACAATTTGAAATGTAGTCTATGGAATCTTTTACACGTTTTAAAAAAATAAAACTGTGGTAGCATTGCTTTTGTAGTATTGAGCCTTAAAATAACAATCACAGTGGTGTACACAAGTATGACACACACTAAAATACTGGAGAGAGATATTTTTACTTGTGCTGTTGAAGTTTTTGGTAGCACTAACTCATTTAATGTCTAACCTCAAACATTTTATTGCTATTTAGTGTTTTTCTTGGGACCATTGGTATTAAACTAAAATTTCCTATTTACATCATGTAAAGTTTAATGTGTAAAGAGACTAGCCTACCAAAATATTATCCAGTTTTAAACAAAATTGGAGAATTATATGTCTGTCATCAGCAGGTCACGTTACACTTGCTAAATACTTGCAGGCTTTTTTTTTTTTTTTTTCTTTTTTTTTTTTTTTAATATAAGTTTTTCAGTAGCCTGATGTGAAAAGAAGAGTCACTTCAAGTGGCTGAAATGTAATGACTTTAAAGGCCATGGTCTAACCAGAAGATGGCCTGGGAAGCCTTAGTTAGCAGGCGCAATACCTAGACTTTCTAGAGCCGCATGTTAAGATGTGTGGACCTAGAACAGAATCCCTTTACGGTCTCCACAGGAGTAGGCAGGACAGGCCAAGGGAAGTGCATTCAGCTGACCGGCGCCCGCACTCCGCCCCAGATGTGACTCCTTTTTTTAATGGCTGATGCATTACTAGATTGTGTGCGGTGCTGTGGGATCCTGCAGGCTTGAAAGGCTGCCGGAGAGAGCATGAGATGTGTTGCAATAGTGAATCCTCTCTTTGTTGCTCCAGGATTTCAGATGTGTTCTAAGCCTGCCGGGGTGAGCACGCTTCCAGGCACTGATGGAGACGAGAGCTCAGCACGGCAGTGGGTCGCAGGCCTTGCTACAGGCTCGGCGTGACAGTGGGAGACCGCACGGGGAGCCCGACCTGCGGGATGTCCTGATGCAGCAGGTTCACGTCTTGTCGCTGGACCAGATCAGAGCCATCCGAAACACGAATGAGTACACGGAGGGACCTACGGTGGCTCCGCGGCCGGGGGTCAAGTCCGCTCCTCGGCTAGCGACCCAACCCAAAAATGAAAGGCCCCATGGCTTGCCCGAGCATCGTCATTTCAGCCGGATTCAGCACACGCAGACGCACGCCTCTCCTCGGGCGCCTCTGTCCCGGTCCATCAGCACGGTCAGCACAGGTTCGCGGAGCAGTACAAGGACAAGTACGAGCAGTAATTCGTCCGAACAAAGACTTCTAGGATCATCGTCGGGGCCGGTTGCCGATGGGATAGTCCGAATGCAGCCCAAGTCTGAGCTCAAGTCAAGTGAGCTGAAGCCGCTGAGCAAAGAAGACTTGGGAGCGCACAGCTACAGGTGTGAGGACTGTGGAAAGTGCAAGTGTAAGGAGTGCACTTATCCGAGGACCCTCCCATCGTGTTGGATCTGTGACAAGCAGTGTCTTTGCTCAGCCCAGAACGTGGTCGATTACGGGACTTGCGTTTGCTGCGTGAAGGGCCTCTTCTATCACTGCTCTAACGATGACGAGGACAACTGTGCTGACAACCCCTGCTCCTGCAGTCAGTCGCATTGCTGCACTAGGTGGTCCGCCATGGGTGTGGTGTCCCTCTTTCTGCCTTGCTTGTGGTGTTACCTACCAGCCAAGGGTTGCCTTAAGTTGTGCCAGGGCTGTTACGACCGGGTAAATCGGCCTGGGTGCCGCTGTAAACGATCCAACACCGTCTGCTGCAAAGTTCCCAGCGTCCCCCCCAGGAACTTTGAAAAGCCAACATAGCATCGCTAGCCAGAAGTACTAAAGTAACAAGGTTTCTTTTAACGTACATATGCAACCAACTAAGCAGCTATGGTCCCGGCACTGTAGTAGAAGGGTTGGGGATATACTTTGCTGTTTGCAGTGAAATGCTTTTCTCTGTGTGTGCCATCTTAACTGATACGTTAGTTAGAATCCAGCTAGTGGCATACAGAAAAAAGAAAAAAATGGGATGCAGTACATTGTGACCCACATATTGCATAAGCTAAAGCAACACAGACACTCCTAGGCAACTCTATTGTTTGTGAATAGTACTTGCAAAATTTGTAAATTAGCAAATGACTCGTTTTTTCATTGTTTTCTGCCAGAGATAATGTGCTATATTTTTGTATATACAATAATATTTTCAACTGTGAAAAATAAGTGGTGTCATAAGACATGGCACAGTCACAAAATATTATACTAATATGTTGTACATTCGGAAGAATGTGAATCAATCAGTATGTTTTTAGATTGTATTTTGTCTTACGGAAACCTTCTATTACAAGACTCTGATTTCCCTTTGGACTTCATGTATATTGTACAGTTACAGTAAAATTCAGCCTTTATTTTCTAATTTTTTCAACATATTGTTTAGTGTAAAGAATATTTATTTGAAGTTTTATTATTTTATAAAAAGAAATATTTATTTTAAGAGGCATCTTACAAATGTCACCCCTTTTTATGAGGACGTCATAGTTGCTGCAAATAAGGGGTGAACGATGCATATGTTCACTATAAAATAGAAAATATATTAACGTTTGAAATTAAACTGGGCTACTTGTCATTTTTTCCCCCCATTTATTGTTCCGAGTTGGGAAAACTGGTACTTCTAATTGCAAACTTCACAGTGATACAGTCACAGTGAGTCTAATATGAAAACACACAGAGAATTTTTAAGTGTATTTTTTTGTTGTTGTTTACTACTTCAGCTGAAAATAATGCAGGATTTTTGCTTCCTTCCTTTGCATAAATGTCCCATATACTGACTTCTGTTTTACAACAGAAAAGGAAAATGAACATAGGAAAATGCATTAATTCATTCCAGACTAGGACTAATAGGCACTGAAAGCTTGACCTATTCTATAAGTGATGAGCTTTTGTGCTTCAAATAGGAAATAAGTAATCATTCACAAAAAATGTTAGGCTTGCATGGCTTTACTCGGAGAGAGAGAGACAGAGAGGGAGAGGAAAAAAAAAATTAATACGGTCAGTGCAAAAAGTTTGCAGGATTATTTGTTAAAAGTAGAAGAATATGCCACAGGGAATGATAGATCTGAATGCAGTCCAGCCTTATGTCAAACATTTGCCTCACTTGCAAGAAGAAAGTTGCTTGATTTGTCATTTGTGGCAGTTACCTTCCACTGAGGTCAAAATCCTTTCGCTGCCAAGTTTCCCACCGGAAGCCTAGAGAATGATTTACCTTTCTTTATTAACAAACTATCATTTCCTGTTCTGAGCATGTCTCTCCAAGTTTAGAGGTCTTAATGTTGAATTTTATTTATACATTTCTTAAGCTGGCATTTAAGAAATAGTTGTAAGTATTTTTAAGCTGACGCTTAGAAAAATCTCACAGCCTTGTCTGAACCCTCTCCAACAAAAACAAGTTATAACTAATAAATTAGGAACTCACTAAAAGTTGAAAACCAGAGCATTGAGTAAACGTTACATCTTTTTGCTCCTTAATTTTCATCTGTGATCTGGTGTTTAGGCTATTTTACGTAGGTCTGTAGTACTGAAAAATCTTGCACTGTATGTTTGTGTGTATTGGTTATCAATCATCAAGTGAAATTAAAAAGTGCAAGTCTTGACTAGTTTGCAAAACAAAAATAGCTGATACATGGGCCTTGTTCTCTTTCCTTTTTTTTTTTTTTTTTTTTTTCTTTACCTTTCTGGTGAAAAATGTAAACTGGTTTTCTTTCCTCTCTGCACCAGCTGGCTGGATACTTTGGTATACAAAGACAAGCAGTATGTATTTAGCCTTCTGAGTGGAATTTGCCAGGAAGAAGGTGGCTTTTGTTACATGAGTAATTTGTCTATATTTAAGGTGCATCAGTATATTGTGACTGAGTGTTGGGGCATATACATGTACTGGGATTGTACTGGGCTGCTGATAAACAGAGATTTCTATTATTTTTTTTAGAAGTTTTGTTCTTGAAGGAGTTGGTAACCATCATGTGTTTCCATTCACTGAATGTGATTCTTGAATTAGATTAGGTGTTTATGCCTAAACTGTCCTGGGTTAGTCTTGCTGATTGAGAACAAACATGGGAATAATCAAATAGTCCATCTATTGGGGGAATCTTTGACCTTTATGCTGTATTTTGGAAACCCAAAACTCCACTAATTTCAGTAGACATTAAATCCAGTCTTTTCACTGTATTGATGAACTTGACACCACTGAAGGCGAGCCCTGCCTTTTCAGTCATTTGTGTTTCAGTCAAAGAAGATACCTCTAAGGAAAGCTGAAGGTGAAACTGGAAAACTGCAGCATGGCTGAGCAGTGTAGCCGTCAAGGAGGGTGCAACTCTTAAGTCCTACTAGATGAAGCCCAATACGAAAATTGTGGGTGTGTTTTGTTTTGCACGACAGCAAATGCTCTGAATACCTAGATAGGTTCGAAGGGAAAAGGAAAACCATCTTCTTGTTGACAGTGAAATTTGAAGGCAGTCTTAACATTAAACACTGGTTGTCACCTTCCACTTGGTTCTTAATGAGGATAAAGAGTGGATCCCCCCCCCCCCCCCAGGTAAGCCCACTACCAGTGAATTGGGTTGCACGTATGACACCTGGGCGCGAGGACGTACGGGAGGATGGCATTAGGCACTGCCTGTTGGGCTAACTATGGTGCTTTGGTCTAGGCTTCAGTTAGTATGAATTAGCGTGTGCGTGCTGTGGACTCTTAAAAGTTGGCTTGTGCATGTTAGTTAACATCCTAATATTACACTTAATTAGATAAGGTTTACTATTCTAAATAAAACCAAAATCTTGCCTCAAGCAGATTAGATTGTTTTAGTAAGAATTAAGAGGGCTTTTCAAGTGGATTGAGATAATGTTATTAAAGCATGCCTACTTTGTCCTTTGAGATAGGAAAGTGGAGGTCCAAGAGAGGAAAATTTTCCATACACAGGTTTTGAGGATAACCATGAAAGTCATGCCAGATATACACCATATAGGTCTTTGATTTTAGACAGCTACTAAGCCATGAGAGAGGGAAAAAAACCCTTATTATTGCTCCATTTGTTGTGTTGTTGCATTAGTGTTTCGATCTGTTAACCTCCTATAAATTCTGATGTCACTGTAAGGTTTGCCTAAAGTTGCGAGACCTGCAGGATTGGACTGACAGTTGACTACAGTGACAATGGAAACAAATAGCTTTTTTCATATTATTTTTCCATATGATGTGAGTTACAAATAAATACATCAAATTTGCTCGGACAGTAACTTAGAAATGTCTCTATTAATATCCTCAAGAAAATTTTTTGTTTTGCTCTTTAATAGTTTGAGTCTTGATTATAATTTCTTTTTTGAGATAGTGATCATAGCAGTAAAAAAAAAAAGAAAAAGAAACTTGGATTCAAGTGGAGAATAAAAAGGTATAGTACTTTAGATGGAAATAAAACGTGTCCTTAAAAGATTTGAGATCATTTTCAGGTGAGTATTTACCTATTCAAGTGAGTTACCAAATCAGTCTTCAAAAGCCAAAATTCTCCAAATAAGGAGGTGCAGTAGTTAAGTGGTGGTGATGATTAACACAATAGCTTTTTTATATTTTCTTACAAAACTCAGGATGTATGAGGTGGAAGTGACTTGACAGTAGCAAAGTACCGATCACTTACGCACCATGCATAACTTGCCTTTTTTTTTTAATGTACAGTATTACCTGTATTGCCTTTTTCACTTTTGGCAAAATATCAAATAATTCATTTTTGTGTTGAGTGAAATCTTAAGACTTATTCTTAAATGGCAGGGAGAGAATAGAACGTGTTTCTGTACTGCAGTAGAACATTCAATTATTTTTAGGAATTAACTGTTGGGGAAGGTGGATTTGAACAGTCTGTCTCGTCTCAGATGTTCCTAGATGAGTGCAGGTACAGCGAGTAATAATGATTTCATTTGCTGAGACTAATTTCTCAATCAGTCACTGGAGCAGAGACCCAGAAAGAAACTGGCTGAATATAAGAGCATGCTTGATTGAGTAATGTCTGTATGAATAGTGTTGGATAGATTTCTCACTGAAAATGTCAGCAATGTATTGGCTCATCTTAAATAAATCAATTACAGGTTGGGGTTGCAGGTAAGACTACATTGTGACAAAGCACACCAAATGCTTAGCAATGAAAATACTCAGTTTTGTTCCTGTTTACACAATCTAATTTTAAACTGGGAATTTAGAAATAAAAATTGATGTCTCATTGAAATCAGGACCGTTTGACACAGAAACTGTACATATATATAGTACTTTTTCTTTCAAAAATACTGTCTCTTTCAATCTGAGGAGACCCCCCCGATGTGGTAGTCTTATTTATTTCTTTTCATATTTCTTCTTTCTGGTCCCTGTCCCTCCCCTTGACCTTTTCTAGCCATAATACATAAAGGTTTACTGCCACTTACTAGCACAAAAGGTGAAAGAGGAGGACGAAACACGCTTTTCTCATTAGTATTCTCTGTCTCTGGAAGTTTAAGACAAGGTGGAAAAAATTATTACCTTGCTGTACTTATCCTGCATTTTAGAGAGATATAAAGTGTTTTTCCAGTCATGTGACATTGAAATCCACAGTTCCAGAAAACATCTCATTTTCATTTCTTTAGTGTGATTTTTATTACTCGAGAAGGCTTTATGTGTCTTTAAGGAGTTCCCCTTTGTTTTAACCTATTGATGCTGTGTTTCAGATGACAGAGACAGAGGTCTTACTACTATAAAAGTATAATCTGCTGTTCCTCTGTCCCAGGGATTGTTCGGAAGAGAGCTGATGCAGTTACCTTTGGGCATGAGTAGCAACGATTTTGCTTGAAACAGGGTGGAAGTTTGACGTTTTCAACCTTGGGAAAAGGCAACAGACGTTGTACTATACATCTGAAGTTTCTCTTTGCCTGTGCTGTAGCAAAGGGGTTTTGGGGGTTTTGGGTTTGTTTTTTTTCTCTGACTCAAATCCTGCATGCTGATTAGAGAAGTTTACGGCTAAAATGTTCAAACTTTTAGACTAAAATGGATCGGTTACCATTTCAGTAGAAGTTACCAATAATCAGAAGCTTTGAGAATGTAGCCTACTATTATATAGGATTATTTATGGATATTTTAATACTTAGGAGTTTAAGTTACATTTTAAAACAATCTTGCCAAGGGAGATAATCTGTTTTAAAAATGTAAGAAACTGTATAATCAGAGTAGGTCTGCTTTCCTGAAAGCCTGCTGTATAATTACAAAACCACTCAGTGCACCTGAGATATGTTACAAGAGAAAGCACTTGATGCAAATCAGATGTTGCAGGCAGAAGTTTAACTTGGAGAATCTGAGCCAGTACACGAGGGTGTATGTATCAGGATGAATCACCAACTTATTGACATAGAGAGCACCTTGAACAAAGTGGGGGGGGGGGGTGTAATTCCCCCCCCCCGAATTTGTTTTGATCATGAAGCAGTGTATATGAACCAATCATAAATCATGTGGTCATCAATATAATTACTGATAAAAGAATACATTGGTGCTCTTTCAGTGTGTCTGAAAAAAACACACCAGAATGGAAAATTTCTAAATGACCATTCAAACTTAACACTGTCATCTTCAGAAATGAAGTCAAGCGTCAGGGCTATTGCAATCCATGTTTCAAAATTAGTTGCACTGTAAGTAAAATGCACTAACTGGTTATACTTAAAACTGTTACTATGAGACAGACAGTTCCACTTTAGGTCTAAAAATCAATTCAGATCTTTGTCAGCTTCCACTGTAGTGCAGTTTTTATCAGTTACTGATTTGTTTTTAAGCATTGATGTTATTCCTTGTTATCATATAAGACACGTAAAAGTTGGTCTACCACAAACACTGTCAAATGCACAAAGTGAACAAAGTTATTCTTGCCTCTCATGTCTCTTGCATAAACTATTGCAAAGAGGAGAAAATTTCAAAATTGTTTTGTTTGCTTTGGGTCATTTTGTTCATGCATTTTGTTTAATTATTGTAGACAGAGTGGTAATTTAATGGAGTGTTAGTTTTATGACTTTTTTCGTGATGTATTTGGCACTATGAAGTATGTAAGCAGAGCAGTTAAGGGACCAAGAATGCACTTTGGGAACTTACCTAACTGCAGCTGCATTGGGTAGTAAAGCAAAGCAGGAGGGTCAATGCCTTCTTGCAGAACTCATTGAATGCAACGTACCTTTTAGCAGTAGGTTTATTGTCTTCTACCTCTGCTGCTCTGCAGATGGAGATTATGCGGTTGTTTACCACGTATATGTTTTTATCCCCCAGTGACTTTTTTTATGTTGGAGAAACACTGTGTTCACAATTTAAAACCAGTGCATGAGGATCCCATAATATTGCAGCTACACGTGAAGGCTAACTGCACACTGCCTACTACTCTCAGTACTGTTCTTGGGGAGGAAGGCATTCCTCAGACCCCTTCATCTCAACTGGAAGAAAAAGACTATGTAAGTTACTCTGAAATATGTATGGGTGGTGCGGTAATGGTATAAAAAGTGAACTTTACATCAGGACTATACCTGAACTGTTCTCGCCTGCATACATACGATCACAGTACTAAGTCTGAAAGTGCACGACAGAGTCCCTGGCCACCTTGGTTACTGGTAAATCAGACAGTAGGTGGAAATGTTCCTGGACAATAGATTGCAACTGCCCACGCTAGCGAAGCATTAAGACTTTCCCTGGTGTGAGTTAAGCATGTGCCAAAAATTACTCTCCCAAGCTATTCCCCAGCACATTTCAGGAGCTAAAATGTTCCAGGGCCATTCCCAAAAGTCATCTTGCCAGCAGCTCCCCTCTTTTAGAGGTTAACGGAGTTGCCCAGCATGGACACTGTCCTTTCAGGGCCAGCTGGAACGTGGGCCCAGGAATGTTCTGGGGCACGTCTATTTGCAGTCCAGGAGGAAGGAGGTCTCTCCCACAAATCTCATCTCAAGGGAAATTCACTCACGCAGACATCCTCATGAGTTAGAATGACAGTCTAATCCCCAAGTGGTAACTTAATTGCACAGAAGCAACATATTTCAGTTTTTGTCAAAGGAGTAAGGCAGTTGGCAATGTGACAAAGCTTAGGGGATAGGGGCTGTTGCTCCAATGTAGAGTAGCTACCTAAAATTATATATGGATATTTTGTATCAAACCCAAATCTGTATTTTTTTGTTTGATTTGGGGAATGGTATTTTTTCTTTTTACAAAGTAATTCCTTCAGTATCTACTGACAAGTCATAAAAACAGACTTTTTCCTGTATTTATCTTTCATTAATGAGCAAGCTTTCATATGTCACAGCACTTACTTAATTTTTAAGAATTAAGATGGTATGTCTTACTTTTAGAAGTTACATACATCTTGAAAACAGTCACAAAAAATCATTTCCTCCCATGATAATCACTATAACCTCATCTTTCCACAAGATATGGAAAGTGCTCTCTCTTTTTTCCTTTCAGCCCCGTGCTCCCTTAGCCCCCAGATTATAGAGTGGGTGGCTTATGGAACCTTGGGATTGCTGAGTGATTTTGCAGGCTTTCATAGAGAAAAACCGGTGTGTAAAGTATTGCATTTGAGCTTGGCATCTGAGAGAATGGATCTCACCAAAGTAATTTAAGTGTATGCAAAATACATTTCTATATACATGCAGTCTGAGGGATGTGGCTGGAGAGAAGAGGACTGTCATAATTCACCCCTTAAAATCTCTGTTTTAGAAAAATGAAAAAGACATCAACTATTTTTTTCTTTTTTTAAAGTTGATAAATTAAGCTAAGCGAAATATTAGATGGAGGGACATCCTATTCGGTTTTTTAAATGTGGCCAGGATTTGTGCTGTTTACATTTCACATAGTTTTTATCCAAAGACCTCACTTCAGCTGCAAGATTGGTGGGTGAAATGCCTGGCCTCACTGGAGGTAATGACAAAATTCTCCTTGACCTCCTTGAAACTTTGTATAGACAAGAGGTGAATTCCTGAATATGTACTGATTGAACATACACTTGAATGGGTATCCTGGGAAAATCCCAGCTGCCTAGGGGAATAAAAAAAGTTTATAATTGCATGAGACACACTTCTGAATCAAGGAATAGCTACCTTACTTTAGGATTTTTAACCTTCATTCTGATCCTACTTAACTTACTCTACGACCAAGATAATTTATTCCTACTGCTGCTGTAGTATATATGCAGTTGCTTCCTTTAGGCACTATTCTTTAAGATTTTGCTGAGGGATTCTGTTTTGGGGGTTAATTCCATTAATGGTGCTGCAGATTCCTGTAGGCAGGACAGACTGACAGACTACTGCTGATACAACGTTCTGTGTAGACTCTTCTCCCTTTATTGCAGCTTACTGTTACAAACCTTTCTTGTATACTGAAGCTGCAACAGTCTGAATTCAGTTTAGCTCAGCCATTGCAAAAAAGTCTAGGGAGAGTATTAGTTTGGTTTAGCTGACAATCTGGTTAATTGGCATAGGCTCATTCATACTGAGAGTATCTGCACAGTGTTTTGTAACAGTATTATTAAATCAGCTATAAGCACTACCTGAAGTTAAATGAGTGAAAGCATGCTTAAAGTAAACTACAGTGAGCTACTTGCAGACAGAAGTGTCTATGCGCACTAGCATTGCTTTGACCTAAGATGCCCGTTAAGACAGGCCAAATCTTTTTACAGTTAGTTACATTTCTGTATTGCACATCTCCTGTATATATATTGCACATCTCAATTCTTCTTTAGGGGAAATGAGGAATGGAAGGAAAGAAACTACTTCCTATTACCATGTTTCACTGTTATTAATATTCTTCTTTCAGAGTATCAGCTTTTGCTGTAACATTCTCCCCTCATTTTCAAACGAGACCGTGAAAGGTACTCCTTGCCCCAACCCCTGAGAGAGCACATCTGCAGAGCGGAGCGCATCTGCCCTGTACTCTTTGCTTTGTATGCTGAAGTCTCCCAGGCGTGGTATGTTAGCCCAGTTAACAGAACAGCTTTTTTTCACTCTGTACTTTCAGTGAGAAATGAGTGATGAAGATGCTAGTTTTCTTATTGCTAATCATGCATAATATGGCAACCTTCAAAGGCTTTGTCAATCCCCGAACAGCACTGATATAAGCTCTCATGCAAATGCACAGAAAGGCAGATTCCCAGCCCCTTACAATTTATAAACTACTTTGGGAGAAGACATCATCAGAGGGTGAGTGGTAAAAGGGAGGATGAGTGCACAGATGTGATGTGGTTATATAAACCAAGTATGTGCATATCTTGATGATGCCAAAACTTTTAAATATCCTTTAAAAGTATAGGAGCTTTCTAAATGTTGAAAATTTTTAATGTATGCAGTAAAGCTGAAGAACCCAGTAGATTAACCTTTGGTTTTGGATAGGCACAACTGGTTTACCGATTTCCCTCTATGGCTGCAACTGTGCTACAAATAAAATGGGTGGGTTATAAGTAAGTTATATCCTGGTTTTCAAGGGGAAAAAGAAAAAAATATCCTATCTAGGTACATGAGGGCTGTAGCAGCAATGCCCATGAGCAGCGATGGCCATGAAATAATGACTGTTGGCTTTACAGTTGGTTTGGCTTTACTGAAAGATTCAGTCCGGCAGTAGTACGGACACTAAGTAGACACAAAGAGCATTCATTTCTAAATTTAGTGACTTAAACCTGAATTCTCCACATGTGATTTAGATATCTCATGTTGATGGCATGAAAGGTATTGTTTTTCAACCGTGTTTCTTTGTTGGGGTTTTGGTTTTTTTTTCTGGTGAAGGCAGGCTACAGCATGCACAGCAGTAAAATCCTGCCATCCTTGCTACCTATTTCGGAGACGTGCAATAAGGCTTACTGGGACAAGGAAACACCAGAGACCAAAAAAACCCCATGCTGAAGTGAAAGGTTTTTGCTGGTTTGGTGTTTGCTTCCTTGGTGGGCTGGGTATTTTTTGTTGTTGGTGGTGATTTTTTCCATTGTTTATTTGTTTTGGTCTTTCTTTCCTAATGGTCTTAGTCTCCTTCAGGTCTCTTAGGGTTTGCCAGACCTGTAGGCACAGATAACCCCCTTGCCTTAATGACATAACATGGGATATGAAATGAAAATATACCCCTGTAGAAAATTATGTAACAGCATTGCAGGACAGTGCTTGCTGTCACTGTGGGGTTTTTGTGATTTTGGGGTTTTGTTTTTTAATAAATTAACTGGGGCCCAGATTTCCACATTGGCTCTGCTAATGGTAGTGATGTTCTGGTGATTTGCACTAACAGAGCGTCTGACCTAGTAACTTACTAACAAAAAAAAATGTGTTGCACAGTAGAATAAGAATCTAAAGATTTTATCAGCTTTTGTTTCTTACTGCATCTTTGTTGAACAATAGCTTTCACTATAACTCAAGACAGTTCAGATTCCTTATTTATAATACTTTAAGAGCTATTATTTATTACATTCAAGATGCTTGCGCAAAAGGAATGCTTTCAATTCAGTCACTTAACTTTAGGATCCTGGGATCACTTGAGTGTTCCCAGACTTGTTATGAAAAAAGCAGAACCCCTGGAAAAGGAAGAAAACTGATAATTTAAATTTATACGCAACAGTGTGTTACATTTTTTAAAAATACTTAAAGCATGCTTTGTGTGGCAGACATTTATGCTAGGCCTATTTATTACGGAGTGAATAATATTTTTCAAGAATGATTCATCTGGCTTATTTTAGAGGCTGCCTTGAATTCTGGTCATTTCTATAGATACTGCAATTCATAGTCATTAGTAAGCTAGTGGTTTGATCTAACCTCAGCTACCTGTTGCTGGCTGTGAATGGAAGAATTTATTTTTAGTGCGAAACCACAATATGAATATTTTCCACTCCGAAAGTATAAAAAACCCTTTAAGTAAAAATTTTACTCTTTCACTGTGATGTGCTGTGGCTCTGATGTCAGACATACTGGGTTCTTCTTACAGAAAATCCTTTAAAATGCCTGATTCTCTATTGAAGTTGACAAGAATTTCCTCCACTTAACCCCTTCAGTGCCCCCGGGCGTTCAGCTCACATCAAACAAAAGGGAACTCCTATACCTCCTAGATGGGGATGGTGGGATGTTGACAAATCCAAGACCAAAAAAAGAGATGGAGAAACCTGGGCCCTTGGGCGGTCAGGCAAGAGGTTTCTGGGCAGGCTCACGGAGCTGTGATATGTGAGAGAGCCAGCATCTCTGGAAAGCTGTGACTTTACAACCACACAACCACTATGACTGCCCTGCTGATATGGGAGCCTGCATTTTGGCACAATGTGGGTTTTGTTTGTTTGTTGAGCTGGGCTGATTGGGGATAATTCTGCCTTTTCTGCAAGTTTCAGAGGTAGAAAAGGTCTGTAATTTGGGGAAGTATCAGCTCTGCTTAGTAAGAGTCAATGGATTAATCATGGTGGAAAGCCATCTACAGGCCTTGAGCACGTGAATCCTGCAGTTAATTACTGAGAGTCACCGTGTGAATCTCATGCATTACAGAACCTCTTGACTAGTCTCCTCAGTTAAGTAACGTGATGTGAACGATTGTATCTGCAGTTATGAAAGCTATTATTCAGTGCAAGGATGGGCAGACTAACTCACCCACCACAGACTATATTACAAAAGAATAAGAATCTGAGATGTATATAATGCCATTGGCCTATACACAAACTTCTCATTTTTTTCCATAAAACATTTGAATTGCATTAGAGATAAAATGAAGCAACAGTGCTCAATACCCAGTACTTGCATTTGGTCTGTAATTTTGCCACCAAGCCTGACCTATAACACAGGTAAAAACAAGGAGATAAAATGGAAAACAAGAATATAACACAGTTTAAAAGTGAGGAGAGTTTCTAGCTCATACCCAAAGCTCAGTTCATTTTAAGGACAATGACTGGCTCCTAAGCCTTGACTGAGAGCCTGGTTTCCACAGAATATTAGGTCTTTCAGATAATTGATGGGCTTTGGTCGCTGTTCACCACTGAGCTTTTACCATTCCAGTCAGAGAGGCTACTGACCTTCCCTGCTTTAGGTTGTCACCACATTTCCACAGCTTTAAAAAGATTTAAAAATAATTTGTGGATTTCTTTGATGGAGGAAAATGAGTTCCTCATTCATATTTGTGATGCCTCAGAAGTTCACATTTTGTCCCCTTTCTTAGCAGGCCAAAAGAAAGACAAAGTAGATGGTTTAGTCCTGTTAGCTCAATTATTTTATCTTAGGTGAAAAAGGCTGTTGTCTTTGTGTCCACACTAGTAAGGAAAAAAAGTGTATGTTTTTTACCAGCTGCTTGCTCACACATGATCATTAGCATAAGGTAAAATAATGTGGTCAAAGCTGCTGGAATTTCAGTGCATGTGGTTTGGTCATTCATGCTACCAAGAAAATGTTTACCATCTCTACCAATACATGTTAAAAGCTACAGTCACACTCTTAGCACTGTGATTTTACCATCCTGATAAGTAGAAAATGTTTGTTTAAAAACCACAACAAATAAGTTCCATTCTCCAACCAATTTTCTTAGAGAAGATGAGACCTGAGCTTCTGGTTAACACCTTCGAAGATGTTACTAACCATCTTGTGTTTCATATCCGTGCCTTAAAAAGCAAGAGACCTGCTTTTATAAATGTGAATATGTCTTCTCCTCCTGACCAGCTACAAGGAGTTTTTCCAGGTACTCACCCCTTCATTGCCCAAGCAGGATCCGTTTAGATTTTTGGCCTAGAAGCAGGAAGGGACAGGGAGAGTAGTTTAGGAGAACCCCCCTCTGGCTGCAGAGAGGAAGAAGTAGCAGGAGCACACCTCACTGCACATCCTAGATGGCGTGATGCATACACATCCTTTCGGTAAGCAATATAACCTTACCACAGGACTGTAAATGTTTTTGGTAATTAAATTTTTTGATTATTACTTTTTAGTGTGATTGTGAAAGAACCATCTCTGCTTTCAGATCTTCAGTGTCCTGCATAGAAGGGAATCCTGACCATGGTTAAACACTAGATTCAACTTCCCCCAATTTATAGGGACTATAACAACAATTTTATTAGGGATTATACATTTGTAAGGACTATAACAGACTAATATGCTGTATTTCCCTGCTAGCCAAAGACTAGAAATGGGAGGACATCCAGTAAGGGAAAAGCCTGCTGCTGATAGGTTTATTTAGGAACCTCTTAGGAGCCTTTCAAGAAGTGGCAGCCAAGCTGAGATACATCCATAATTAGTAGTTGAGAAGATGCATAAGGCAATCTCCAGGGACAAACAGC